>NC_084484.1:81380616-82630616 GCF_030035675.1 Rhineura floridana | reverse complement strand
TTGCAATCACATATCTAAAATCTTGTTGTTGAAGAAGGGCACACCTTTGATGCTTGGAAGAAAAAAAATGGCTTCTACAAGCAAAGCAGTGTCAGAGAGGGCACTTTGGAGCAATCATGCCAACAGCCTGGCACATCTCATTATTCCATAGCGAGACCAATGCCTTCATTGTTGTGTCACGCCATGCCAACTATGTGAATTAAATTTAGCACCACATGGCAGTATATCAGTCAAAAAGCCACAGTTCCATAAGGCAACAGGTGCTGCAGTGTGAAAGGAATGTTAGACATTGGGACAGAAGGGCTACAGTTATAATCAGTAAAACTAATGCAAAATAAACCCCATATCTGCATGCAGCCTATGATAGGGAAGCAAAGCCCCTAATGACCCAATTCTATGATTAACTTAGCTGTATTTCCCACTATGTTCAATGGGGCTTATACTCAAGTAAGTGTGCTCAGCACTGTAGTCTTAAGTTTACTTGTGTTTCTATATACACACCAGAACTTCTTCCTCTTCCCTCAAACTACAAGTGCCTGGGCAATGATGAGTTGAAGCAGCAGTTAGAATGAACTGTGAAAGCCTTGCTGTATACAACAAGAAGCCTTGGTTTGGGATACAGTCCTACATGTTCTGGTTTCTGATGGCCAGACTACAAGACTTAACTTACACATTATTCTTGTAGTATGGTTACCACTGAGAATGTCAAATGTGTAGGTGCTGTTCCATATGCTGCTGTTGTGATGGTGTACCCATTTGACAGGCTTGTGTTAATTTTAACCACACTGGCTATTCTGATGTGATTGAGACTGGTATACCTAACTACCAATTTTACAAGAAGGTAAGCAACTCTTGTTCATACACAGTGAACCGTGTAGAGTGGCAGGACATTACATTACATTAGCAGTTGAACTAAATCAATCCAGTGAGTCTAAGAGTTTGGTTCTGTGTCTCTTTTCAGGAATACTAAAGGTAGGATTTAATTACTGTTACAGGGTTGCATCACACAGTAGGTTTTTACAGCAACCTGTAAGATGTTTTATTTGTGTGTCCATGGCAACTGTGTGTTTTCAGTGGTGTGCACTATACACCATTATGTAAATGCCAGGGAGCTGGGATGTTCCAGTAACCCACTGCTTGAATGCTGCTTCCCACCCCATTTGCCCCATACATGTGCATATTTAATAGTCATTTTCACAGACTAAATATTGGCCCAGTCTGTTCTTTCAAAATGTTTCTTCTGCAAGTTGTAGGGTTCCACAGTCTTTTATTTGAATGTTTCACACCCACTTCACAAGCTCTGAACTTGACTGAACACCAGTTCAACCCCAGCAGTCTCCTCAGTGTTCAGAGCATCAGCATCAGTTTTCCTGTTGTGTTTGCTATTGCTTACTATTAAAGCGCCACAGAATCCATCTCTTAGCCTAAGCCAGAATGTTAGACATCTTGCTGTGGTTGTTTGGTTCTCCATAGTTATTAGAATACCACTGGGCCATGGAAGATGGCCAAGGGTAGGAGTTGATCTGGTGTTTGTCCATCTCTTCCTTGTTGTCTTTACTAAATAAGAACTTGTTTCATGGCTACTGTGCCACTGTTGTTACTGTTGACCATCTTTTGAGATGTAACGTCTTGGAAACAGTTCATTTCTCATTTATTCTTGTTACATGTCATTGGATCTACACTGAAACATGGTTTGCAAACATCCAGCTACTCCTGAACTATTGCCAGGCTAACCCAGGAGACACTCGTCGAATGGGGTGGTGCCATAGCAATAGCTTCTTGGCAGCAGCAGCAGCAGTGCTTACTGGGAGGGGTGAGGTGACAATGAGGCCAGGGCTACATGGGGAACTGATTAAGCCAATCCAGTGCTCCTGTCAGTGTACCTGCATAGCCCTGACCTCATTGCCATCTCACCTCTTCCCCTCCCTCCATATGCTTTTCTAACATTCCTTGCATGGACAGATGGCAACATAACTCATATGTATATGAAAGTGAGAAGGTTGTGACCAGATTTGACCAGAGAATAAAATTAGTTTGCAAAAAGAGAAACTAGCTCCAAGACTCAGAAAAGCAAAAAATCTACATGTAAATTTGGAACTGAGAGGTAAAGGTAAGTTTAAGTGAAATAAGAAACTATCATCTTCACATTGGGATATTGTCTTAATTTGACTAGGAGCTTGTTTGCTTCCCTCATTCCTGGCAGAGAGACATTTCTGCCTTCAAGACAGACATTCAGGCCTGCTTAAACCATGGGCCAGGTTTTCCTGACCTATGTTTGCTTCCATTCAACTCAGTAGGTCTCTGGAACAATTACCTTTATCATGCATGCAGATTTCTCCTCAAAATAAGCTAACTAACATCAGTCAACCAAAACTGTGAAAAACCAGGAAGACTACTTAGTTCCATTCACAAACCAAGTACATGGAAGTACTTTGATTGAAGCTAGCTTACACCTACTGACTCAAGGCTTGGACTTTGCGGGTTGTCAGGAATTAGCTAGTATGATTAAAATTAACCAATGCTAGTCATACTCAGAAATTAATGTACATGACTAATTTGGGTCCATTATTTTCAGTGGGTGAGTAGAAATTAGTTGGATGCAGCCCTTTGACTTAAAAGTTCCAGGACCAAGATTTGATGAATCAGTCTGTTTGGGACAGGGTTACACTTTTTTACAGATGCAGGCTGGTAGTTTGGGGGTGCTTCTAGAACCACAATGATCACTGAAAGGTGACTTCAATGACTAGGGATGCTGACACCTGGCTTTCGCTGGTGCATCAACAATGGCTTTTTCTGGGCAGGGTTAGCGTGGCTACAGTCATCTATGTTCTGGTAACCTCCAAGATGGACTATTGTACTGCACTTTATATGGGGCTGCCCTTGAAGACAATCCAGAAGTTCAACCAGTGCAGAATGTGGCAGCCAAGTTGATTATGTGAGCAATGGGCCAGTCACATATTCCTATTTTCACTAGTAGCTACTTGTCTTCAGGTTTCAATTTAAGATGCATATGTTGATACCTAGTCTTGAATGACCTGTGGCCACTAATATCTGAGAGAATGCTTTCTCCCTTATCAACCTGGTGATCCCTGCATTAAGTGAGGTGCATATTGTAGGGGACCATGGAACAGCCGTTTCGATGGTGGCTCCATGTTTGTGGAATGAAGTGTGCCTTGTCCCAAGTTTATATTTATTTAGACACCAGTTAAATACTCACCTTTATTTCTTTAGGTTAGGTCATTTAAAAAAAATTATGATGCCACAAATTATGTCGTTTATATATTTTATGAGAATTATATTTAATGTTCTTATTTCTTACATACCATGTTTTATCTGCTATTTTGTTGTAAACTGTCCTGTGATCATTATTTTATGAAAAGTGGCATAGAAATCTCTTAATAATAAATAAATGGGAATAAATTGCCTTAAATCCAAGCATTTCTTCTTTGTTGGATTGTATGAGGCAGTAGAAGACAAATCCTACAACCATCATTCCCATGACTCAATTAAGAATAATCCTAATGCCCTTGCATGCTTGTGTGCATGTATGTGTATAAAATAAGCTGTTTCACACAGAGTTGAATTCAAAAGTGTTATGTTTTATGGAAAATACTCTCTCATGTGGACATGTTCAATTGCTGCATAAATGTCCTCTGAAACTCAAATACTACTACTGCTTCTACTACTTAGTTTTTCAATAGTCAGCTGTATACCAGTAACAGGCAGTTTGTACTGTCAAAGAGAAAAAAATGAAGACTGGTCTTTAATATTAGCCTTAGAGAGCAGCCAGGAGCTTGGAAGTAATTCGTTACAAGTAGAATAACAGAATAATAATAATAATAAGTAATTTTATTACTTCTGTGGAGTAATTATAATGTTTCCAGCATTACTTATGGGCATTACTTGGGGGGGGAGCAGGGGAAGTTTTCTGCTCCTGATTTGTGGATGAAAATCATGTGCCTCCAACTGGGCTTCTGCGCAGCCTCACTCTTCCCTTATGCTCTGTAGGTGGGGGGAGGAGACGACGAGGGGGGAGGTGGAGAGTGAGACGGGGTGGAGTGGAGAAAACAATTGTTTTAAAAAATGGATGGTGGTGGTGAAGAATGGAGTGGAGGGAAAAAGGAGCCGGAGGGCAAGAACATGGATAGAGGAGGAGAAGGAGGCAGCAGCAGAATGGAGATAAAGAACTGTGGAGGTGAAAGATGACAAAGTTTGTGTGTGTGTGTGTACTTGACACACAAAGTAGCCTCCACCACCCTCTCTGGCTACTGTGCTGCATTTGTAGTATTTTAACTTTTTTGCATCTCAGGGGAAAAATTTTGCTTGGGTGAGTGTCCCTTAGTTGGTGGCAGGGCAGGGTCCAGGAGGTGGTTAAGTGAGAGAGATTATGCTTGTTGGCTGAGGGGTGGTGCACTTGGTTTGATGTGTAAAGATCTGAGTAGTGGCCTCTGCCTCCCTCCCCATCTCCCTTACCAGCAGAGAGACCATCATTGCTATCTTATGGATAAAAAGAATTCTACTACCTCTGGCTGCTTTCACACTGCACTTTATTCCATTATTCTGATGATTTCTTACCTGGTAATTTGCGCATTTCTTTCACATGACGCACAAGCTAGCTCCAGGATGTTAGTAGAATGTAGTGGAAGTTTATTGCTAATTTCTGTGATAAATTATACCAGAAATAATCCGTTAACAAGGCTGAGAATCCAGAAGATTGCAGGAGTTTTTCGCTAGCTGAATCCGCTCACGTGATAGGCATCCCAGCATGCAATGCATTCCCACCCTTTGGTTGCTCAGGGTTTTGTGTTTTTTTGCCTGACAAATGTTGTACCGGTATTCCAGCATCGGCACAGCAGCATTTCCCACACATACACCTGTCTTGATACAACTATAACAATTTAAAAAGTCAGATCCTAAAGGGAGAGTGCTTGCATGGTGATGGGATAAGATCTTAGACCTCCTACACTATGGGGAACAGCGTCCATGGGTGAGGGACAAAACAAGCTGTGTGAAAGACTGTTGCACGAAATGCCGGTATATCAGCTGAAAAAGCTGCTGTTCCTTAACACAACAGATACTGCAGTGTGAAAGGGATTTTAGAAATGGGACAGAAGCTCTACCTTTTTAATCCATTAAACCAATGCAATCAGCCCCATGTGTGAAAGCAGCCTCTGTATGTGTATGTTTATTTTTAATATTGTTTAGCTACTTAGATGTGCAGCAGCCAAGGCCAGCACCTTATAGGCGTTTTTTTTAAACAAAGTAACTGAAATGTAATTGTAGTTATTACTTTTGAAGAAAAGTAATCAGTTACTTTCAGAGCAATTGTAATTGTAACGGTTTTGTTGTTATGTGCCTTCAACTTGACTACGACTTATGGCGACCCTATAAATCAGTGACCTCCAAGAGCATCTGTTGTGAACCATCCTCTTCAGATCTTGTAAGTTCAGATCTGTGGCTTCCTTTATGGAATCAATCCATCACTTGTTTGGCCTTCCTCTTTTTCTACTCCCTTCTGTTTTTCCCAGCGTTATTGTCTTTTCTATTCTACTGAATCATGTCTTCTCATGATGTGTCCAAAGTATGATAACCTCAGTTTCATCATTTTAGCTTCTACTGATAGTTCTGGGTTAATTTGTTCTAACACCCAATTATTTGGCTTTTTTGCAGTCCATGGTATGTGCAAAGCTCTCCTCCAACACCACATTTCAAATCAGTTGATTTTTCTCTTATCTGCTTTTTTCACTGTCCAGCTTTCACATCCATACATAGAGATCAGGAATACCATGGTCTGAATGATCCTGACTTTAGTGTTCAGTGATACATCTTTGCATTTGAGGACCTTTTCTAGTTCTCTCATTCCTGCCCTCCCCAGTCCTAGCCGCCTTCTGATTTCTTGACTATTGTCTCCATTTTGGTTAATGACTGTGTCAAGGTATTGATAGTCCTTGACAAGTTCAATGTCCTCATTGTCAACTTTGAAGTTACATAAATCTTCTGTTGTCATTACTTTAGTTTTTTGACGTTCAGCTGTAGTCCTGCTTTTGTGCTTTCCTCTTTAACTTTCATCAGCATTCTTTTCAAATCATTACTGGTTTCTACTAGTAGTATGGTATCGTCTGCATATCTTAAATTATTGACATTTCTCGCTCTAATTTTCACACCTCCTTCATCTTGGTCCAATCCTGCTTTCCGTATGATATGATATGCATATAGATTAAATAAATAAGGTGATAAAATACACCCCTGTCTCACACCCTTTTGAATGGGAAACCAATCAGTTTCTCCATATTTTGTCCTTACAGTAGCCTCTTGTGCAGAGTATAGGTTGCGCATCAGGACAATCAGATGCTGTGGCACCCCCATTTCTTTTAAAGCATTCCATAGTTTTTCATGATCTACACAGTCAAAGGTTTTGCTGTAATGTATAAAGCACAGGTTGATTTTCTTCTGAAATTCCTTGCTCCGTTCCATTATCCAATGTATGTTTGCGATATGATCTCTCGTGCCTCTTCCTTTTCTAAATCCAGCTTGGACGTCTGGGATTTCTCGCTCCATATATGGCAAGAGCCTTTGCTGTAGAATCGTGAGCATTACTTTACTTGCCTGGGATATTAAGGCAATATTTTGATAATTACTGCATTCCTTGGGATCCCCTTTCTTTGGAATTGGAATGTATATGGAACACTTCCAGTCCGTGGGCCATTGTTTAGTTTTCCATATTTCTTGACAATTTTTTGTCAAAATTTGGACAGATTCAGTTTCAATAGCCTGTAGCAACTCTATTGGTATGCCATTGTTCCTGGTGCTTTGTTTCTTCCAAGTATTTTAAGAGCAGCTTTCACCTCACATTCTAGAATTTCTGGTTCTTCATCATACGGTTCCTCCATGAATGAGTCTGTCATCCTTGCATCTCTTTTATAGAGTTCTTCAGTGTATTGCTTCCATCTTCCTTTTATTTCACCTTGGTCAGTCACTGTGTTCCCCTGTTGATTATTCAACATCCCTACTCATGGTTTGAATTTCCCTTTCATTTCTCTAATCTTTTGGAATAGGGCTCTTGTTCTACCCTTTTTGTTGTCCTTTTCTATTTCTATACAATAACTATTGTAATAGTTCTCTTTGTCCCTAAGTACTAGTCACTGTATTGTTGCATTTAGGGTTCTGACTATGTTTCTATCTCCTTTTGCTTTTGCTTTCCTTTTCTCTTTAACCATTTTAAGAGTTTTGTCAGTCATCCATTGGGGTCTGTTTCTCTTTTTAACTAGAGGTATTGCCTTTTTGCATTCTTCCCTGATAATGTCTCTGACTTCACTTCATAGTTCTTCTGGTTCTCTGTCAACTAAGTTTAAAGCCTCAAACCTTTTCCTTATTTGATCTTTATATTCTTCTGAGATGTTATTTAAATTGTCTTTTGGCATTATGATTGCTTTGTTGGTCTTCTTTAGCTTTACCCTGGTTTTCGATACGACCAGTTCATGATGTATACTGCAGTCTGCTCCTGGTCTTGTTTTTGCAGAAAGTATGGAACTGCTCCATCTTCTGCTACCAATTATATAATCAATTTGATTCTTATAGTGACCATTTGGTGATGTCCACACATACAGTTGTCTTTTCGCTTGCTCAAAAAATGTGTTCGCAAGAAACAAATTATTGGCTTCACAGAATTCAATAAGTCTTTCTCCTGCTTCATTCCTATCTCCTAAGCCCCATTTCCCCACAATTCCTAGTTCTTCTTTGTTCCCTACTTTTGCATTCCAGTCCCCCATGATTATCAGCACATCTTGTTTTGGAGTGTGATCAATTTCTTCCTGTACTTCTGTGTAAATATCTCCAATTCCACTTCTTCTGCATTTGCCATTGGAGCATAGACTTGGATGATGTTATGTTAATAGGTTTCCCATTTAATCTTATTGATGTCACTCGCTCAGACCTTGCATTGTAGCTCCTAATTGATTTTGCTACATTACTTCTCACTATTAAAGCAACCACATTTCTTCTTAATTTCTCATTTCCTGCATAAAATATTTTGTAGTTGCCTGATTGAAAATGTCCTATTCACGTCCATTGTAATTCACTCATGCCAAGTATTGTAATGTTGATATATTCCATTTCTTGCTTGACAATGTCTAACTTTCCCTGGTTCATGCTTCTCGCATTCCATGTTCCTATTGTGTGCGTCGTACAACTCCGGACTCTCCTTTCGCATCTGTGCGCATCAGCCTCTGGGCTTCCTTTCAGCTTTGACCCAGCTGCATCAATTAGTCACAGCGGTACTTGTCCTTGTCCTTTGTTCTTCCCCAATAGCTCAGTGAGTGCCTTCTGACTTGGGAGTCTCATCTTCCAGCACTATCTCATGTTGCATTTTGGATAATTTGTTCATAGGGTTTTCATGGTAAGAGATATTCAGAGGTGATTTACCATTGCCTTCCTTTGAGTCTGGATGCATCTTAGTCTGGTGTCTCAGCTTTGACCATTCCGCCTTGGGTGTCCTTGCTAGGAGCTAGCCTCTTGGTCTAGACTCCTGACGGCATTGCTCTCAGCTTCTTCAACATTCTCAAACCACCTCACCACGTTAAAGTGTGCATCCTAGAGGGGCAATTGTAATGGTAATTACTACTTTTTTGGGCCATGTAATTGTAGCTGTAATTTATTACTTTTTAAAAGTAATCATTTTTTAGATATGCTCACAGGCTCAATCCATAATTCACCATGCACAATCCCATGGTACTGAATATTGTTATTCAAACACCATCCTTTTGTAAACAGACTACATTCTGCTGGGGAGCAGGGGGAGAAAATGAGTATGCCCTCCCCAATATTGATATAGCTTTCCCGGTATTTCTGAATGCCTAGACTATACTGCCAGCAGTGTAGTGGCAAATTCAGGGTCCCTTCATGATAGTCACAGCCACACCTCTCCGTCTTCTTTTGCTGCTGTTTGAGTATGAGATCCTTGTTAATGCCTTCTCCCACAACAACAGACATCCATTAGAGCCAATAAGCATGAAATAGGAGAATGTTAGCTACTGAAAACTCTTATCAGTGGCTGACTCACTTCCTTTCACTCTGATTGGCTCCAATCAGCAGGAAAAGACAAGGAAGCATGCTACAAGACTCTTCTTGGTGGCTAACACACTCCCTTTTTATACTTATTGGTTCCTAGGGTGCTAGAGACATAGGAACTCTGCTGGGACCCTGCTCCCCAAAAAGTAAGGTGTCTAAGACCCCCTGGGATTCTGAACGACTGCAACACTGTATCCTGCTTGATCCAGTGCTACTTTTCTTCACAAGGAGATAAACACACCCTTCATCTTTCACTTTTATTAGTATTGTGCTGATTTTTGTTCTTGCCAATCATTCTCCATCAATTAATTAGAAAAAATGCATTCAAAAATTATCAAAGAGTAGAGAACATTTTGGTGAAATTTTTGGTTTGTGTGTGAGAGTTGTTGCACTTGCCTTACTTTGTTGCACTTGCATCACTTTGAGATTTCTGAGGGGTTTAGTAGAGTATAAACCCTCAACAAAGTGATCCATTATAGTGGAGTGGAGAATCTGTGGCCTTCCAGATGTTGCTAGATGAAAATTCTCATTACCCCTGCCCATTGGCCATGGTGGCTGGTGCTGAAGGGAGTTGTAGTCCAACAACATCTGGAGGGCCACAGGAGAATTATTATCTAAGTAACATTCTGAAGGAAGAATGCTGGTCTGTAAAAATTACATAGTCAAGTGAAATTTGCCCACAGCAGTCACAGCTTTTTAATATTTCATGTACTAAATTTGTACCTCCAGTTAATCCTTTGTGAGTAGTACCCTACCTAAAAAGCTTCTTTGAGTTTGTATGATAACCTTCTCCCTTTTACTTTGGTAGAATTTTTAAAAGCCAATTCTTATTACAGAGCATTCTATGAGACTGGTATTAACTGAAGGTAATGACTTCTCTAGCAGGACTACCACCACCATCACATCTATGTAGCCTTCAACCAATTAACAAGCACTCTTTTAAATTTGATTAACTGCAAGATCCTAAATTATTGCAGTGACAGAACTTTACAGTACTTATTTTGCCCAAGTCCAAAATTTTGCTCTCTGTCTCTATTCCTGTGTTCCAATTTGCTTATAAAAGTTTTCTATTTTTACCTCAGAACTCTTTCCTGTACTTTGCTCAAGCCTCTTCTAGAATTCCCATTGTTCCACTTAGCTTCTCAAAAGAATGGGAATTATGGTGGTAGGCAACTGTCAGAGTTCAGTCTTTCCCAGATCTTGACCTCATCAGATGAGGAGCAGGACCCTCTAGCAAATTTCTACAATGCCAGTCACCGTTAGGAGCCATAGGATGTAGACATCCCTGCCCCAGGAATAGAGGCTACCATACCAGTTTCCTGGCTGGCTAGCTGGTTCTCAGATGCCCCTCATCACCCCCATGGCCACAGAAACAGAGGAGATGGTGACCTAGGCAGGAATGTCAGAGCCACTGCCAGTTAAGTGCATAGCTAGCTATATGTGAGGCTACTCAGAAGGAAGAAGAAACACATGAGAACACCTCCTTAGATCAGGGTGTAACTAAAAGTCAGGAAGAGCTTGTAGAAGCTCCCTGTTCTTATCCAACTTTTTGTCTTCCAGATCTGAGCAAATGGACAGCAACAGCAAAACCTCTGACAGTAATGAAGTTCACCATTATTATCCTAAGTTGCTATTTGTGGTGTGAGAAACTGAGTAAGCAAGTTCATTAGGAGGATCACTTAATCATCACCCAAATAGAAGAGAAAATATGGCACAGATTTGCACAAAATTGGCACCTGCTATGTTATGTGTATAGATGAAAAATGTAGAATCATTACCATAATTTTAATAGGAATATATCACACCAAAGCGGGGGAGATTGTGACTAGGTGAGCTATGTGTGTCTACTCAGTCTGCTCTCCAAGTGCTAACTATTGATGGGCAACTTCATAACCCCTTTCACCTGAAAGTCCTTTATCTTTCAACTGGGCTTGGACAGGAAAGCCATTCATATAGATAACACCTTTAAATAGAGGACTGTCCTCTGCAAAGTAGGACATGTGACCACTTTAGTGCTCGCCTTCTTTGACAAAGGTGGATAGGACAATTCAGCTTGTGTGAGGCACCTGTCCAGCCCCATTCTATTTGCATACACAACTTCCAGGCCATCCTAGTCTCCAAAGGGAAAAGGTAACCATGATGGGATAGCAGCTGATGGTTCCTGAGATGGTATTAGAGTTTGGAGAGATGTCTGTTAGATGCCTCCTCTTTCTCCCATGCTTCTTTCAAGAACATGTTGCTAACATATTTGTTGCAGTCTCTTTTTCCACCTGGGATCATGGTGGTAGAGATTTTCCAAGAGGGCCTGAAAAGAGCTATAGTTCAAAACGCTTGATCCTAGGTAGAAGAAGATGCAATATGGTGGCACAGAGTCTCTTTGATGCTGCCATTGGAGCCTCTGCCTACTGCCCCACTGTGATATCCAAAGTAAACCTTCCCCCCTGTGAGCCATGCTACACTGAAGTTGGATGGGAAAGGGCCCCTTTCTGCATTCTTTCAAACATCAAGACCATCTTATGGGGTTTAAATGTTTGATTAGGATGTTTGATGGTTCTTAATTCAGTTTTGGGGTGAGCAGTCTTCTGTTTGCCCATCCTTAGCTGCTACATCTCTTTACCAGCCAGCACTGATGCTGTAAGTGACAAGCACTGGACAGGGTAGAACTTTGATCTTCTCAGTAAACTGGATTTTACATACACAAGCTTCCTATTCTGAAGGCCTTTAGCGCACTATACCTAGATGTTTTCTGTATAATCTCAAGGGTAAGGAAAGACCAAATTCCCCATAATTGCCAATGGAAAGGGAAGATCCCAGGATATTAGGTCTATGGTCATTGCATCCAAATGTGCAAAAAGCCACCAGCAGAGCAATCCCACTTTAATGAAAAATAAAGTGTGTTTCTATCACATTTTTCTGTCTAAATACACTTTTTTTGATGTTGTTTGCTGCCATACCCAGTAGAATTCCAGGTAAACAGAGCCCTCTTCACCTTTTCTTTTTCAAGCAATAAAGGAGTGCAAGCCAGCCAGAAAAGTAGGGCATAAATCTGAGCATCATTAAAACAGTGATGTCCTCCTCTCACATTTTGTCTTCTGAGAAGCATCATGCTCATTTTTTAAATTAGAAATTCAAAATGTATTGCACTTTCTTAAGTGGCTTCTACATGGTGACAATAAAAAGCTCCTGTGTCCATCTACTTAATAGTGAAGATGAGTCAGCAACACAGATGTATCCTTGGGAGAGCAAATACTGGCTGAAAGCCTACTGCTGCATTTTATTATTCTGATGAGATGATGAAGTGTAAAACTTGCACGGTGTCATTTCACCATGTTCCTCCTTAGGGATTCAGAAAGAGTAGAAATTGCTTAAACAGAGTCAGAGAAAATGTTGCTTTTATTTAACATATTGTAAAAGGTCATGGTAAGTGTATATATAGGACTGCTGAGTGCATAAATCAGCATACTGAATCTCAGCTAGGGATGGGGGAGAAATTTTTTTTTTTTTACAATAATTTTTATTCAAATTTTCATAAAACATACAAAACAAAATCATAAAACATTCAAAGACAAAAAACAAAACAAAACAAAAATGATTAAACAAAAAAATAAAATGTTGACTTCCCATTTGTCGCAGATCAAATCAGTTATAGGTCTACAATATATAACAATCCTGTCTCTTAAATTATATTATAAAATCACTTTCCTCCAGTAGTTATCTTAATTAATCATCAAATCTCATAAACATTACTTTATTCTTTCCACAAAAAGTCAAAGAGAGGTTTCAGTTCTTTAAGAAATATATCTATCAATTTTTCTCCTAATAAACATGTCGATTAATCCATCTCGTTAATAATAATAATAATCTTATTGTCATAACCATAGTCCAAATAAACATATCGATTAATCCATCTCATCAAAATCTGTTAGGTCCAATAATTTCAATAGCCATTATTCCATTATCCATATTAATTCCATCTTCCATCTTCAATAGTCCTGTTAAGTCCAGTAATTTCAGTGTCCAATCTTCCATTATCAGTATTCCATAATAATCTTGCTGTCATAACCATAGTCATATAATAAGAGTCTGATGGGAATTTCCTCTATCCCAAATATTTTCTTCCCATCAATTCTGAATAAGTTGCTGAAATATTGTTGTAAAGTCATATCTCTGTTCTTCTTTTTTACAAAATGCACTGGCTCATCTCTTGAGAGTTTTTCCATTGTCACATGGCTGCAGTTAATTCCATAGATTTTCTCTATATCCATCACGTCATTCCAGTCCAGAAGATTATCCAAGCCATTGATAACTTTATCTCTAATATCTTCATTAATTTCTTCAGAGATAACGTTAAATTCCAAACAGTAGATTTTATTTCTAATATCCATAAACTCCAGATCTTTTTCCAATTCCACATTTGTTCCAATCTCCAGGGCTTGTATCTTCCCTTTATTTTTTCTTTTCTCATCTCTGATCTCATTCTCCTCTCTCACAGGATCCCCTATTTCTTTAAGCTCCTGCGTCATTTTGCTCAGTTCAATTTTCAGCTCCTTACTGCCCTGTCGCAGGGTTTGTTTCGTTATCTCAATCTCATCCATTATTTTCTGAAACATAATTACTTCCAGATTCTCAGCCACTTTCTTGATTGCCATTTTTAAAACCACGAAAACAAAACAAAACAAAACAAAAATAAAGATGAACCACTTCTTATTTCAGCAACAATTGGGTTAATATTCCAGGCTTGATGACATCACAGTATAAACAGAGCAGCCTGCCTTATCTCTCTATGTTCAAAAATACAAAACAAATTTAGTTCCCAGCATCAAAACAGTTAGTGGCGTCGTGAAGAAGCAGATTCGTCAAAATAAAATAGACCAAAAAGAGAATAGTCCCAGACAATATAATGTTCCTCGGAATAGAAATCCCTCTTCTGTTTATATCTTTAGAATGCACTTCCAGGACAGCTTTTTGCAATAGAAACAGAGATAAGCTGTTAATTTCGTGAATAACAGAGAAGAGTTATAGCTCACCCAGAAGTTCTTTAAAGCTGATTAATTTGACAAATCTCTTTTTGCTGCAACAATTTAAACCAAGTAAAAAAAATAATAGAAAGAAGGGTGCTTGCCTGTTAGTCTGTTTTCTCTTTGAAGAAAAGATAAACGTATCGCATTAAACAGATAGAGCTTGTTCGGAAGTCCGTCCGGCATTGCTGGCTGGACCTTTTCTCATAAATTAATGAAATCCAGTCCTCCCAACAAAAACAGGCTTTTGAGGTTGATCTCTACGTTTCTCCCTGCCCGGGAGAAATTTCATCAGTCAAAAAAAAAATGTTCTGACTGATTTATATCTGAATAAGCTTCTTTTGAGGCGGGAGCCCGTCTCAAAAGCAGGCACAAGCGAAGTCACCCTTTAGGGATGGGGGAGAAATTTGATTCAATTCACATTTAAAGCTGAATTTACCAAATTCAAACTTTCCAAAACAAAGTGAGAATTGGAACAGAGCCATCCTTTTACATTCACAATCTGAATTTTGTAATGCAGTTCTCCAACCAAATAATGTTTACAAAAATACATATATTTGGGGAAAATGTGCATAAAATGCATATATTAGTGAAAATAACATACAAAAATATAGGAGAAATTGGGTGCAAAAATGTATACATTAGTCAAAACTACATACAAAAATATATTTAGTAGGATAAATTCATACTAAAATGCTGAAGCATTTCCATGACGATTCAAAAAAGAATCTGCAAATTGCTGCAGAACTGTGGAGAACTGAATTCAAGAATAGAAAAATGAGAAACTAAGAAAACTGAAATGGAGAGATTTTTCAATCCCTGATCTCAGCTTTCATTTATGTATTTATTTATAAATTAAAATACAGGATGTTTCTAACCCTTATTGTTGAAGAAAGAATTTTGAAAAGTAACAACGTATGCTGAGGTCTTAGAAGCCACTGGTTGGGGTGTATAGCTGTAAAACATTTGCAGTAAATGGAGAAATGACCTTCAGTGGCCTTCACGATTGTTTGCACCTACCCAAGACAAGCAGAAGCAGAATAATTTTGCAAAATCAGCAATGTGCAGATGTGATTCATATGAATAATGAATCTAGTTAGTTCCCCTTAACAACAGAATGTGCAGAATTCTTATTTTGTTTTAATACAGAACATTAAAAAGAGCAGAACTCCAGCTGATTCAGGTGACAAATTTACAAGAATGAATGGCATAAGATAGGCTACCATTGTGGGATCCAGAACTCCTTATGGAGCTAGGCCATTACAGAATTGTATCAGAGGCTTACTATTTCTTCTCCCCAGAGGAAGAGTCCAGCTCTGTGATATTCCTGTGTCTCTCGGATTAGCACCTCCTGATTCCCAAATGCCTGGATCAGGAAGTCTCTAGGAATTCAGTCTCAGCCTGGGTCAGGTATGCCTACTGAACCACAAGTTTCAGCCCCACCACCTTTTCCCCAAAAGCTGACCACTGGTGTAATCTGTCTCTAAAATTGGTATAGGTATAGGAACTGAATAGGACTTTAGGATGGTAGCATTCTTGACCAAGCTGGCATGTGGGGTTTTGAATCAAACTATATTATATAAAAAATGTTAAATGTGATAGTAAATGAATAAGTTGTTATTGTCCCTATCTTACCGACCTATTCTACGTCATTATCCCAATGAAATCCTTCCCCCAAACCACAGCCTTTCTAACTAGATATTCTCATCTTGAACCCTAATCCTATCAACCTCTGTCAAACCCCAACAGTTTTTCTCTTTAAAACTTCCCTCAGAATTCTCACTCCCGGATCCCCTCCCACCTGTGAGTCATATCTCATCTGCACCTAACATTCTTACCTGACACTTTCTTACCTGAACACAATTTCAAAACAGTTTTAAACATATAAATAATTCCGATTTCATTACAAGCACTCACTGAGATTGTGATTTATTCAATCATTCTAATAAATGTATCTCTTTCACCAATTGGTTTTATGTTCCCTTTCCTGTTTTTTGGTGCTGTCTTTTTGGTACATTCAATGCAAAACACACAAAATGTGTGTGCATGTGTGCTGGCATTTATATGGCATTGTATACTGTTCCTGGGCTTGGTGGTGAGCTATATGAGGGCCCACAAACTGATTCTTGGCAAGACAGAGTCATTACGGGTGTGTGTGTTTTTCTCCGCCTGAAGGACCAGCTTTGTAGTCTGTGGGTGCTCCTGGATCCATCTTTATTTATTAATTTTTTTATTCAGAACATTTCTTAATTGATTTATATTTAAAAGAAATGCAAAGCAATGTATAAAGTAGAAATCAAATGCTATAGAACAGACATTGTACAGAACAGACGTCCAGTACCACACAAAAGAATATTAAAATCATATACAAAATAGAAATTTTATTAAATTGCTTTTTTTAAAAATGCACACAAAAGTTCAAATTAATATACAATATAAAATCAAATATAGTATAAAGGATTTTTTTTAAATAACAGTATGTCACTCTGGCCATTTCTGGACAGGGATAGCTTGATCGTTGTTACTGGGTGGTAACTTCCAGGTTGGATTACTGTAATGTGCTCTATGTGGTGCTGCCTTTGAGGTCGGTTTGGAAGCTGCAGCTGGTGCAAAATGCAGCAGCTGAACTGCTCTCTGGAGCAGGATATCCCCAGCATGTTACCCTACTGCTGAAATAATTGCATTGGCTGCCAATTATCTACTGGGCTAAGTTGAAGGTGCTGGTTTTGGTGTATAAAGCCCTGTATAGCTTGGGACCAAGATACCTAAAAAAACATCTCACCCTTTATATAGCCAGCTGATCACTATGCTATGCGGGGCAGATCATCCTGCAGATTCTATCTCATCAGGAGATTGGTTCTGTGTGATCAGACATTTAGTGTCATGGCACCTACCCTTTGGAATTCCCTCCTGTTAAATATTAGAGAAGTGCTATCTCTGTTGTCTTTTTCTTTTTCTTCTTCTTTCAACAAGGCTTTCAAGTAGAGATCTTTCCACTCAGCATATGTACTGCAATTGTTTATAGATGTTGTTAAATGTTGTAATTCTAATTGTTTTATCATTTGTGGTTTTGCTGCAATGGGCTACTTTCAGAGGAAGGGTGGCAGGGCTGGCACTAGGCATGCCGAGGCCCTTGGGCACCAGCTTGCCCCGGGACCCTGTGTGTGTTCACATGCATGCACACACACACATGCTTGTGCCCCACCTACCTGTCCCTCCTGTCTTTTGTAGCTGTGCGCACTGGGCTACCATTAACCAATATGGCGGCTGAGGTTTCCCTAAGGGGCTGAAGCCTCCACTGCCATCTTGGTTGATGGCACATGTGTGCATCCCTGCCATCAACCAAGATGGCAGCAGAGGCAATCAACACCTTAGAGCAGCCTTTTTCAACCAGTGTGCCTCCAGATGTTGTTGGACCACAACTCCCATCAGCCTCAGCCAGCATTGCCAATGGTCAGAAAAGATGGGAGTTGTGGTCCAACAACATCTGGAGGCACATTGGTTGGGAAAGGCTGCCTTAGAGAAACCTTGGCCGCCATGTTGGTTAATGGCAGCCCTGCGCATGCAGCCCGTGCAGCCGCAAACAACAGGAGAGACAGGTTGGTGGAGCCACCAAACAGGCAGGCAGCAGTGGGAAGCTCTCTCCTTGTGATCCATGCCAGTACTCCTCCCCCATCCTATTGAGGAGCCCCTCAGGGGCCCCAGGGGCCCTAGGCCAGGACCTGACCTGGCCACTCTTTAGTGCCAGCCCTGAAGGGTAGGATACACATTTACTAAATAATAGATCAATAAATAACAAAAATTGTAACTGAGCATGTCAAATATATCTTTCTTGTAGCAACTTTTAATTTATATTATTAAATTACAATACAAAAGTTACAATAGGAATAATAACATTCTCATTACCTTCAGTGTGAAAGCAGCAACTGACTGATACTGGGGGTTTTCTTCCTCAGTTGCAATAGAATTTAAATAGTTTATTATTATTATTTTGGTTCTGTTGTCTTTTCTTTTGATGTCATCTGATTACATTTTTTTGGCATTTAATATATAAAAATGTAAGTGTAAGGAAGCTTTTGGATAACTTTCAAAGCAGTGAATTAATTCAGTGCCAAATCATGGAAGTCCTTATTCAATATGTTATTCTGCCAAATTCCCATGTCAAATCAATTGAGGCCATATTGTGTATTATTTTATATTTTTTAAAGACAGAATACTCTCTGATTTCTATTGGGACTTCTAATGAATTATTGATGACATGAAATGCTAAAGGCACAACCTCTGGTTTTTCTGCGTATAGTATAGCTACTTTTGATGGTACTAAAATATGAAAATGGATTTGGATGAAATGTGATCATAAATCTGCTAACCTTCCAGTATCATATTAAGTGTGTTGAGTTCAAACAAAGAATTCTTGCGTAAATCTAATCTTACAGACAATTTAAAACCAATTCAGGAATTTATGTGTCAACATAAATTAAAAGTAAAACACACATTGTGTTTGTGTGTGTACAAGTATAGGTACAGGTACAGAAAACCTGCTTGGATACCCAGTTGCGAAAAAATAGTGGAGGTAATGAAGGGCAAGGTTTTATTAGATATTGGTGCATGGTTAGCCTGATCTCAGCTCCTCTTTAGTTGCAAGCAAATGCCACAATAAACCTTAACTAATCAAATAGATTAGAGTTGTCCAGCTGTGTCTCACGTGCATCTATAATTCAGCAAATTTCCCATCTTACTTTGTGCTAGCATAAATTGTGTTCACAAGGAAATATGTGACTCCTTTGCCAGTCCCTAGAATGCTGCACAAAGTGATGTTAGCATTCTTTCCTTCATAAAATTCTCCCAGCACATCACTTTCCCACTGCATAGGGATTGGGATTCAGTATTGGGAAGTAGATAAATTATAGGAATCAATTTAAGGAGACCAGGGTTCAAATGTTACCTTTCCATAAAGAAATACATCAGTGGGTGGCTTTGGACCAGTCATTATATCTCACCTAGCCTTTTTCATAGGCTTGTTGTGATAATAAAAAGAGGAAAAAAAACCACATATGTCACCTTGATTTACCTGAAGGAACAAATTGGTATATGGATGGATGGTTAGTATCTATTCTACCTCCACCATCAGAGGCAGTACGTACTGTATGCCATTGCATATCAGTTGCTGGAAATCACAAGTGGGGAGAGCACTGTTGCATTCAGGTCCTGCTTGCAGGATTCTCATGGGGATCTGGTCAGCCACTGTGAAAGCAGGATGCTGAACTAGATGGGTCTTTGGCCTGTTCCACCAGGGCAGTTCTTGGGTTCTTATATCATCTCTCATTTTATAACAAACATTGTCAAACTAAGTAAGACTAGATTTCCATTTAGTCCAGACTTTGTCTACAACAGTGATTAATCAGATGTCCCTGGGATGAGGTCATAGTAGTAATAACCATCCCCTATTGCTTGTTCCTGGCATCTGGTAATCAGACAGAGACTGATTTGAAGACTGAAACTCAATTGGTAAACAGGTATTCCATATTCATCTAATTCTAAAAAGCCAGCCACTTATGCTAGTAGCCATCACAACATCTAGTGACTCACATATTCATCCCAGATGATAGTTCATTCATTCATTAAATTTATTATCCACCCTGCACCATGAGGTCCCAAGGCAGGTTACAACAAAGAGAAAATACAATTTTAAAACAGATAAAAATCACTACAATTTTAGAACACATACAACTGTTCTAAAACTGAACAAAGCAATATAAATTCAACAAAGAAGGTGTGTCACAAAAAACAAATACCATAACTGTCGAAGGCCAAGGTAAAAAAGTGTGTCTTCAGCGTATGGTAAAAACTCTACAATGAAGATGCTAGATACATCTCTATGGGGAAGTTCAATAATTTGGGGGCTGCCACAGATAAAGCCCTCTCCCAGGCTACCGTTCTTTGCATTTCAGAGGGTGGGAGAACTACCAAGAGAGCCCCCGCTGCAAATCCTAATGCCTGAATAACTTGTTACGGATGGAGACAGTCTTTCAGATATTTGGGGACTAAGGCTGCAATCCAATAACATTTACCTGGAAGTAAGTCCCACTGAACCTAATGGTGCTTATTTCTGAGTAGACATATTGGACTACAGGCTAAGTCATATAAAGCTTTAATATGAGTCCCTTGAATTGGGCCCAGATACAAACCTGCAACCCAAGATGCCCTGTGTTTCTTTACCTATATGAACATGGCTGTTGTACATATAGTTTCAGTTTTTATTCTTATGTATCTTTCCATATTGTGTTTGGTAACTTTTTTAAAAATTTTCCAAGCAGGGCAACCAATAGCCTCAATAAATCATCTGTTATATAAATCATGCATGTTTAAAATTGAGCTGACTGATTTACAAATCAGGCTTCTGAATTAAAGGCTCTTTACTGATTTATTATTCGCTTGATGGTTTCCCTAAATCACACTACTCATTTGTTTGAGTTACTGTGCACCATTAGTACTACCATCACACAAATTGCATGCCTTTTATAAATGATGCAACTAGCTCTTTAGCTCATGTAATGGATCACATTATTATGGGTCATAACAACACCCATCAAGTTGACTGATATCTGTGAATCTATGACACTCTTGTGTTTTAACCCAAAATATGGAGGAATCTGATTTGTAGTCCTGTTTGTCCAAGTCATGGTATTGTCTGCATGACAAGGTAATATATGATGCAAGTGCGTATGTTTCCTCATCACCAACCCATTCTGCAGCATATTTTAATGGGAAAAAGGTATGTAAACATAAGCATTAATCAAGATGAATGGAGTAATATTAGTGTTTTATTATAGTGCTTTTACAGCCATCCTTTCAACGTACAGAATCAACAAATGATGCTTTCATTTTAATAAGTAGGGCTAGATTAATACAATGTTCTCCAGCCTGTTTCTAAACTAAGGATGGGCAAGAAATTTGATTCAGCTCACATTTCAAGCAGAATCTATCAAATATGCACATTCCAAAACAATATAGGAACCAAAACACAGCCATCCTTTGAAATTTGCACTTATTTGAATTTTGCAATGCAGTTTGCCAGCCAATGTTAATAAAAATGCATTATGTTAGAGGAAAGTATGCATAAAAATGAATAAATGAGTGAAAATAACATACAAAAATGAAAAGTTGTACATTAGTCAAAGCTACATACAAAAATGTGCTTGTTAGGATAAATTTGCACTAAAATGCTAGAGAATTTTCATGAGATTTTCTTCTTAAAAAAAATCACAAATTGCTGCAGAAATATGGAGAAATGAATTTAAGACTGGAAAAATGAGAAACTGAGAGAACTGAAACGGACTGATCTTTCCATCCTTATTCTGAACATTTCCAAGTAAGTAAACTGAATAACTTCTCTAGAAATAAGAAACACTTCAGGGTCAAGCAGATGCTTCCCCAATTGAGCCGTATCAAGGTAGCTGCAAACTACTTCAGGGTCTCACCATGTGACACACAAACTTCTTCAGGTGCTCATTCTCTTATACGACATTCTGACAGGCTGGAAGATCTATGTAAATATCATGCCGCTAGCTCAGCCAATTCTCTGTAGCTTTCACCTATGTACCAAGTCCACACATATAGTTTTGGTCCCCATCTAAGTGTCTAGCCTTGGTTGACCGTTCTCCTTATTCTTTGCTCATACCTGTTCTCTTGCACCATGGACAATTTTGGTGGATATAAGAGGAAGCCAAACTTCAAATGTAAAGGTATTTTGGCTATAATTCTAAACCCACTAACCTGGGTGTATGCCCTATTGAACTCAATGGTATTTACATTACAGTCCTAACCATGTCTGTTCAGAGGTAAGTCACATTTTTTTAACACTGTCAAAGATTTGTTCCTTAAAAACTTTTCAAAACTTTCTTCACTTATAGCCGTTTCAGGTCATAGTAGAAAGCAAATGGGGGGGGGATGACATATCCATATAATTTTAGGATTTCATTCCTATCTTTTTAAAATGCAAAATCACTTTGATTCCTCCATGTTCAGATCCCTTATATCATCCTCTTTGTAATCCATTTTAACTCAGAACTCAAGAGTACAACATGAATTCTAGCCTGAGATGCAAAGAAAGCCAATGCCCAGCTGATGTCCTTTTTGTTACATATACTATATAATCTCAGCAAAAATATGTGAACCTCATGTAAGAATTTCTTAAATAATTCCACTGATCTCTTCTGTGTAGCAACAACACAAAGGTCCATATAGAATATTCCTATATCAGACCATTAGTTGGATTTCCTGGTACAAACTTCTGGATGCATTCATTATAAAAACATATTCTGCATACATGTTAAGGTTTGCAGTTGTGGATATTGGTAAGTCATTTGATTTAGATCCCTAGATCTAAATTAAGATCTCTAATATCTCCTAATATCACCACAATAATCCTCTCTGCAATCCATATTGCAACTAGGAATGGGGGAGAAATTTTATTCAGTTTACATTTCAAAGAGAACTTATGTAATTCACATCTTCCAAAACAAAGCACAAACAGAAGCACAGGCATCCTTTGAAATTTGCACTTCTCTGAATTTTGCAATGCAATACTCCAGTCAAGAAATGTGTACAAAAAGTCTATATTAGTGTAAAATGTGCATGCATGTATTAGTTGAAAATAACATACAAAAATGCATTATATTAGGGGAAATTGCTTTGCAAAAATCTATATATTAGCAAAATTGCATACACAAATATGTATATCAGGAGAAGTCTACACAGGAAATACTAGTGAATTTTAATGAGGATTAATTTTTAAATGTAAACTGATGTAAAAATGTGGAGAACTGAACTTAAGATTGGAAAAATAAAAAAGGAATGAATCGGAAACCAGGCACGGAGAGTTGCTACTTCAACATTCTCTCTGCAAAGATATGTTATAACAATAATTAATGAGATTAATTAAATAATAATTAGATGGCAGACCTGATTATTGCAGGAATGGCACCTGTCTCTAGTTCCTGAACATTAGTGCTTTAACAGAAACTTTGGTATCAGAGGTAGAAATAAATAGGGATAAGTTCCTACACCCACTCATAGATGGTGGGGTTAGCTTCAACAGGGGCTTTAAAGGGTGCCTACCCAGCATCCACCCATTCCCCCTCTTACTCCCTTCCTTCCAGCTGTGCCTCTGAATCGTATTGGATCCTTCCCTACTAGGGTTGCCAGGTTCATGGCCTGAGACTGATCTTGTATCTTTAGGAGAAGAGAAGGTCAGACAAGTGCAGGTGTTCTTGCAACACTGTAATGAGAAAAACCACAAGGTGGAATTCTTCCTTCCCCCTGCACAACTTTTAAAGATACAGAAGACCTCTTGGTTGCCAGGCCCTATAGAGTTCTTCTCTATAGTGGTTGCTGTTCATCTGTGGGCAGATGATTTGGCTAGCTCTGTGGTGCATTGTTGGTGTGATAACCAGGCCACGGTGTGCGTTATCAACTCCCTTGCTTCTAGGAATCCTAGAGTGATAGTTTTGGTGCATGCTGTTGTAACCCACTGCCTTAAATTTAATATTCTTTTTCTTGCTTGCCATGTTGCTGGCCTGGGCAACAACATGGCTGATGCCCTTTCCCTCCATCAGATGTTGCATTTTCAGGAGTCAGCTCATTTGGCCAGATTTCACCCAGAGCTGATGCTGATGGCACTGTGGGAACTTGACAGTCTGAAGCTGAGAAGGCCATAGTGCTATCCCTTGCCATCAGTACAAGAAGCTCTTATTGAAGATCAGGTAGGGAATTTAGCATTTTTCATCTGAACAAGAGGTATCTGCTTCTTTGGTCTATTCCTGTGAACCAGCTGGTTGAATGTTGTGTGGTTCTTCATCAACAGGGTATTTCTGTGAAGATCATCAGGGGTAAATTAGCAGGTATTGGATTTTTGGCCAAGCTTAGGGGTATGCCTGACTTCTCTGGTGATTTTAGGATTAGGAAAATGCTTGAGGGGTGGACCCATGCCCTTCCTCCAGTGCCCGACACCTGTTGCCCTATTTCACCAGCTATTTTGTTGGGCCTTTATAGCCTTTGGTTGTCTCTATGTAGTTCCAACTATGAGGCAGTTTTATTTCACGCTGTACCTATTACAGCATTTGGGGGGCCTTTTTGTATGGGAGAGTTACTCCCCTTTTCTAGGAATGACGGGTGTGGTCTGCTTTTGGAGGCAGGTGATGTTGAGGTAGGTGACAGCAGCATTCAGATTCAACTGTGCAAGTCTAAGACTGACCAAAGGGGGCAAGGGTCTGTCATCACTTTGGTTTCTTCCCCTCTAGAAGGGTTGTGCCCAGTCCAGGCTTTAGGATCCATTTTTGCGGCTTAGGGGCAAGTTTGAGGGGCTGCTATTTTGTCATCAAGATGGTCAGTCTTTAACTAAGCTTCAGTTTGGGATCATCACCAGACAGTCTTGTTGAATTTGGATCTTGATCCTGGGCAGTTTGGTACACATTCTTTTAGGATTGATGCTGCTTCTACTGTGGCTAGCTTGAGCTTGAGGACGTCGCAGTCCAGGCATGGAACCCAGTCAGGGTCAGTCATTGCGCTTCGGTCAAGAGGCTGAGTAGACATGGCATGCTGTGGGAATGCCTCCTACCAATTTTGATCCTTTGTGGTGCAGCACTTTCCACAGGTTTTGATTATTCATTTGGGAGGCAATGACCTGGGAATGTTGAAGGGAAAAGCCCTTAGCATTGAGGTCATACATAGCCAGTGGCCAGGGACCTTGATTGTTTGGTCCGACATCCTCCCTACGAGGATTTGGAGAGCAGGAATTGACCCTTGGAGCCTGAACAAGGCTTGAAAGAAAGTAAATAGTGTTGTCTGGTTTGTCCTTGCTGATTCGAAGGCAAGGTAATACCACCTGGAGGTGAAGTGCGGCAGGGCTGATCTTTACCAGCCAGACAGTGTTCATATGTCTGACTTGTGTAATGATCTGTTTCTGGGTGATCTGCAGAGTGCCCTCCATGAAATTATTGGATGCAGGAGGGGAAAGAGGGACTAAGCTGAGGCTTGTCCTCTTTTGTGGTGGATATGTGTGGGAATTTCACAGGGCAGAGTTTGGTGAGCACCCTTAGGCACCCTTGGAGGTGGGATCTGAGGCTTGTTTTCTGGGTTGGTGAGGCCTGTTGGCAGGATAAAGTTCATCTTTGGGGCTAACTTGTAACACCCACTCCAAGTCGTGAGGCTCTGGGAGGGGCTGGAGCAGGAAGGCCTCTCTGTGGGGCTGGGGCTGGGGGAAGGGGACTGGGTTTGGACTACCCCCTTTCCCATGACAGGGTGTCCTCGCCCAATTGATTAAGAGTTATGGCCTGCACTTTATCTCTGCAGATCATTTTGTATTGTCAATCATTTAATTGGTTTTATCTAAATAAACATGGCCCTTGTTTTACCCACACTTCACCTTGTTTCATCTCTTCATTTCCCAACTGTGGTTGCAATAGTATTGCTTTAATTGCTTTCTGGCAAAGTGCCAGAAGAACCTCAACACAATGTATATCCCTGGCTTCAGTTTGGAGTAAAACACCTCCATATTTGCAATCCCACCAGTGTTTATGGCAACAACTTTTTAATATTTAAATTTCTCCTCATAAAAATATTTTTAACATTAACCTTTTAAATATTTGATTGTTTCTCAAACATTAATGCTACTGTTGCATTTATTTAATTGTTAAAAGGTAAGGGGTCTCTGCAATATGACATACTGTTCAAAGAAATTATTTCCTACCTTCTGCCATGGCCTCTAACTCCACTGGCATTTTCCTGAGCATGTTGTACAAACATGTATTTACAGTAAGCCATGGAATCAGCTTTAAGTTACATTGATTTTGATCTGTTGACCAAATACCATTTATGTTAGCAGAAACAACGGAAGCAAGGTCAGTTATGGATTCCACATTGGCATTTTCATTAAGTAAGCTGCACTGGAAAGATGGCAATAGGAACATCTAGTGACCTTTCATATATATTGTGTAGTCAAAGTCAAATACACTTCTCTGAAACAGCTGAAATCCCAACAATTATTGATATTTGGTAAATATAGCCATCTTTAAATCTTGCAACTGCTACAACAGGTAGGTACTAAATTAACTCTGATCAAAAGTGCAAACCTGCTTGAGATTCTGAGGCAGGAATAACCAGTGTGATGCCTCTAAACAGCTGCATAGACCAGTTGGCATAAGAAAGGTCTTCAGGAAACACCTGAAAGTCAAAAGCAAGGATGGTCTGAGCCATAACTGCTGTAGTATGAAACTGCATAGTTTGAAACACCTGGGTGGCTGTTCGTAGGAAATTTGTGTAGGTTTCAGATAAGAAAGAAGATGGGACATTTCTTAAGAAATGCAGCTCAAGTCAAATGAAGTTGGACAAGATGTGGCCATCTGCTAGGCAGAGTAGTAAAAGGGCCAGAAAGAGAAGGAAAGGTAATCTGGATGGGAAGGGGTTACAAGCCTTTTTTAGTGTGTGGTCTGGGATATAAAAGAGTTGGGGAAACAGCCAGAGAACAGGGAAATCTGGGAGTCTTCCTCATGACTTGTTAGTAGATCTACAAATCTTTGGCTCCCATTATGAAGTTCCTGACTGCAGGAATAATTTAGCTAGCAAGGAAAATTATGAGAAGTGCTTAGCTACAGCCCTTTCTCTTTCAGAATGAGGAGGAAGAGAAACAGGTGCTGCTGCTGTGTAAAACCTTTTCCAAGGGTATTCCAAGGGAAGTCATCATGGTGCCCTCCAGATGTTGTTGACTACAACTCCCATAATTCCTGACCATTGACAATGCAATGCTGGATAGGAGTTGTAGTCAACAACATCTAGAGGGCACCATATTGGCTCCCCTGATCTATCTTTAGGCCAGAATAACTATATAGTTATTACTTGGGGTAAAAAAAAAAGATAAACTTGGGGATTATCTTCATATGCTTTATATTGCTTACATTATTCTTTACATTTGTAATTAGAAATGGATCCTCAAAAAAATTACTTGCTCCAAAGTAATCCAAACAATATATGGTGAGCAAGGATTTGATTTCAAATCTTCATGTACAAGCCCCACTACCTGATCTTTAAACTATACTGCTATATTTTGCTGTGGTAACTGTGTGCATCATGAAAACAAATAAAACATTGTTTTTGTTGCAAAAACTTGTTTACTTTGTTCTTGTTGCATTGTTTGTGTTGCTGTTCATCAGCTCCCCCTGGTAGTACACGCCCTGGTCACCTCTCATCTGGACTACTGTAATGTGCTGTACGTGGGGTTACCCTTGAAAACGGTCCGGAAATTACAACTTATACAAAATGCGGCGGCTCGACTGCTTACGAATAGTCGCCGCCGGGATCACATCACCCCAGTGTTGTTCGATCTACACTGGCTTCCAGTTGTTTTCCGGGCCCAATTCAAGGTGTTGGTATTAACCTTTAAATCCCTATACGGTTTCGGCCCAGTTTATCTGACAGAGCGCCTTCAACGCCACCAATTATGCTGCCCGACAAGATCAGCCACGCACGGCCTTCTCTCAATCACGCCGACAAAAACAGCTAGATTGGCGGGTACGAGAGAGAGGGCATTCTCAGTGGTGGCCCCCACTCTTTGGAGCTCCCTCCCACGAGATCTCCGGCATGCCTCTTCCCTAAATGTATTCCGTAAAGCCTTAAAGACCTGGCTCTTTCAACAGGCCTTTGGGATCTCCGGGGAGGGTTAATTGCTATGAATGAAATGCCTCCTACCCTGTTTTAATATTGTTACTGCTGTATTGTTCTTATAGTGTTTTTATATTGTATGTTGTATTTTATCTATTGTGTTTTAACTGTTTTGTACGTCGCCTAGAGTGGCCATTGGCCAGATAGGCGACACAGAAATTAAATTTATTATTATTATTATTATTGTTGTTGTTGTTGTTGTTGTTGTTGTATATTTTTTACTGGTTATTTTTAAGTAATTTCTTTTTCTTTTTCTTGTAATATGTTTTGATATGTTCTTCACCACTTTGGGGGCCTTTTGCCCCAAAAGTAGTATATAAATAAACTAAAAACTAAACTAAAAACTAAAACTATATTTTCCAAACAGCAGTTTTGGTCTTGCATAAGAATCAAATGCTGTGGAACTTCCAAAGAGTGTTTGCACATTTCTATTCTTAAAAATAGGTCTGATGCTGCAGTAATTAATCAGACAAAATCATGCTTATTGACTTGAAGGGGACTGCAAGATCACACCTGCACGTTCATGAAAGCAACATATAATTTATATCCTTTTTACATGAATTTATAGCAACACCCTCACCCTCCCATCCAGCTTCAGTGATTTACTCATTCTTGGGTAGCTAGGTGTATGGAAAATTTTTGTACAGCTTTCCATTTATTTAAACCCTTTCTTTAGAAGTTATCATTTAATGAAATTTAGCTTTTATGAATGGCCCTTTTTACACAAACCAATTTGTTGACGGGCTAAATTTCCAATGGCTGAATTATAGACTATTATGCCACATAAGGGTTTTTCACTGGGGGAAGTAAATGTAGTAGAATACATTCGCTTAAAACCTGAGATAATTTAAATATGGGGGGACTGTATTTGGGAAATTTTATTTCATGTCAAAACAAAAACTAGGATAAAATTGTTTGCGGAGCTGGGAAGATACCTCCTAGAAATTAGTTATGTCTGCCAATGGAGGGAGTAAACATAATGAAAGAGATCAGAATGCCATCTCACTATCATCCCTGTTCACAGATTTTGATTATTTTTCTGGTGCTTCAAAAATCCTGAAAAAAGTATTTGAGCTGAAATGATAATAAGATAAGAGAAATGAGCACGCATACCACAGCAAATGATGCCTCCATTATAACTGATTTCAACTCCCTTTGGCTGCAATTCTGTGGTGGTGGGAGTATGACGTACATTTTGCCATCATACACAACAGCCTATTGGCTCAAGCTAGAAGGACAGAAGTGAGAGCTGATGTAGCATTCCTCTCGCTTTAATTTTTGTTAATTTTTCATTAAGGAAGGATAGACTTGGTGTGGGGGCATGTCAGGTGACTAGGACAGCTTTGGATCCCTGGGATCCAAGCTGTTGCGTGGTACACCTCTGACATGGGCTTCTTTTGGCCCTACCAATATTAGAACTATGATGCTGGTTGGGCCAAGGCTTCAGAGGATACAGGGATAGTGAGGAGGGAGGAACCAGCATTGGATCTCCCTCTCTGACACTGGAGCAATGTCTCCAACATTATTACGGTAGATCTGATCTATCCTATGATCATAGCATTGCACCCTTAGAAACAATTTTCTATTTCTAGCCTTAGAATTCATGAAAATTTGCTGCTTTTACATTAGTTCCTGATGTGAGGTTCTTTCCCCCTACATTTGATGTACAGAGATGCATTTTTGTCATTAGCTGGGATATGCTACTTGCATATGCTATTTGCTTGAGTTGAGTTTATTGTAGTCTTTCTGTCTATTACAAGGCAACATCCAAGTCAATGACAAGAGATGTGAAAACCAGAGTGGCATAAATTATTATTCACTCATGTCAGCAATTTGTTTTCCCCCTGAATACCTTACCTTGACATAAAGGTAATTATTTATAATGGCATAAAGTAATACTCCAAGACAGTCCAGAATTTTATCTATCAGGTTCTATACATTTTAAGTAAAATACCACATTCATGAATGCTTTATTAAACATATACACATCCCATAGTTGGATCTCATCCACATTCTAAGAAAGTAGGAAGCTGTCCTCTACCAAGTTAGATTATTACTACATCAAGCCAAGTATTGCCTATTCTTGACTGCTGTTTGCTCTACTAGTCTCAGGTGGAGGTATTTTATTTCCTAACTTAAGATGGCAGATAATGGACTTTGGGCATTGCACATGCCAAGCATTAGCAATCCAGGCTATGGTCTGCAGGCACATGAGGCCAGCACCCTGCTGAAGCTAAGCAGGGTCAGGTCTGGTCAGTTCCTGGATGGGAGACCGCTGGGAAACCTTATGTGAGCCACCTTGGGTTTCTATCATGAAGAGAAAGGTGGGGTATAAATGAAATAAATAAGTAATAAATAAATAATACACGAAGTGTAAGCAGTCAGTAAGAATAGGGAATGACAGACTTGCAAACTAATTACCATTTTCAAGGTTGTTCATAATTAAAGTTATATCCTACATACGTATAAGTATTTCTGTTCTCTTAGGCTTTTGGTGATATTTAAGCTATTGGGTTGGTTTTAACCAATTTTAAGGCCTTTTTTAGTCTTGACTGCTGCTGCTATTTTGCAATGATTTTTATATTTTTATTTACACATTGATATTGTTTTATGCTCTGTGTTGTGCTTTATGTATTTTGTGGGAAACTGCTCTGCAATTTTAGAACAATGAAGGGTGTTCTATACATTTAGTCAATAAGTAAATAAATATACACACAAGAAGGAGGTTTCAGCAGCCTTGGGGAAGTCCAAAGAGTTAAGAAGTCTCTAAAAACCATAAGGTGGGGAAACCAAAACAATCCAATGAGATCAGAGCATGGTCAATGGTCAGAGAACAATGACTATTGGAAGATGAAAGAGAATGCTAACTGCCTACTGGAAGATAAATGAGAAACAGAGAGGAGGGTGATTTGAGTATCCTGGAAGAGAGCATGGCTGACTGGCTGGTACTCTTACAGGAACATTGCAATATTTTGTTGCAGTTCCCACTAGTCACTTCTCCAATGACAGATACACTGACATTTTGGGTTCAAATTTTGAAATATTTGTATTCATCATTTGAAATTCAAAAAATGTTATATACAGACATGTGCTACAGAGTTAGATGAAAATGTGGTTGTGGTTGAAAAAATTAGCAGCTATAAAAAGTCTAATTAAACCTGTTGAATGCTGTCAAATTCAGAATGCATCAATGGTAGAATGCTGTCAATTTTCTGAATGCTGATGACAGTTAAAGGCAAGTGGTGAGAATATTCAGCAGTTGTCAAGTGATAACATTTGATGGCTATCAAATGTTTCTAAGAAACCTATGATAAATAATAAAATAATAATAAAATTTTATTTATGAGTCGCCTATCTGGCCGAATTAACGGTCACTCTAGGCGACGTACATTGACACAATAAAATACAATATAAAACCAGAAACCACATTCAATAATTAAACTAAACAGCAGTAAAAACTAACCCATCTCAGAAATCCCATAGGCCAGCCTGAACAGCCAGGTCTTCAAGGCCCGGCGGAAACCTAGCAGGGAGGGGGCATGATAGCTGTGAGTGGCTTGTGCAGAAATGTGCTGTTGATATAAGATAGAGGGAACTAAGGTCTTGATCATTTATTTACATAAAGTTTCAATATTAAAACAAGATGAACACCTTTGCCTCAACACCTAAAATTTATTTATTTATTTAATATCCCACCCTTCCTCCTAGTAAGAGCCCAGGGCAGCAAACAAAAACACTAAAAACACTCTAAAATATCATAAAAACAGACTTTAAGTTATATTTTAAAAAATTTTTTAAAAACATATTAAAACAAAAATAATTAAAAACATCATTTTAAAAAAAGCTTTAAAAACATCTTGAAAAGTAGTTCCGACACAGACAGACTGGGATAAGGTCTTCTTAAAAGGCTTGTTGAAAGAGGAAGGTCTTTAGTAGCGCTGAAAAGATAGCAGAGATGGTGCCTGTCTAATATTTAAGGGGAGAGAATTCCAAAGGGTAGGTGCCGCTACACTAAAGGTCTGCTTCTTATGTTGTGCAAAACGGACCTCCTGATAAGATGGTATCTTCAGGAGCCCGTCACCTGCAGAGTGTAGTGATTGACTGGGAATCTTTCATGTATCCTGGTCCCAAGCTGTATAGGGCTTTATACACCAAAACTAGAAACTTGAACTTAGCCAGATGGCTAATAGGCAGCCAGTGCAATTCTATCAGCAATGGGATGAGATGTTGACTACCCTGCCCCACTGTGTAGTCGCACTGCCGCAGTTTGTACCAGCTGCAGTTTTTGCACCAACCATAAGGGCAGCCCCACATAAAGCGCATTACAGTAATCCAGCCTGGGGGTTACCAGTGTGTGGACAACAGTGGTCAGGCTATCCTGGCCCAGAAATGGCTGCAGCTGTCTTACCAGCTGAAGCTGGTAAAAGGCACTCCTAGCCACAGAGGTCACCTGGGCCACTAGTGACAAAGATGGATCCAGGAGCACCCTGGACTATATACCTGCTCTTTCAGAGGGGGTATGATCCCATCCAAAGCAGGCAACTGACCAATTATCCAAACTCTTGAACCACCAAGCCATAGTGCCTTTATATTGCTAGGATTCAGAGACAGTTTATTGGCCCGCATCCAGCCCACCACTGAGTCCAGGTACTGATCAAGGTCTTACACAGCCTCTCCTGATTTAGATGTTACAGAGAAATAGAGCTGGGTATCTCTCTCACTCTTTGGCAATGCATCATATAAAATGATAAGTTAAGGACCTAGTGTGACTCCTTTTAGCAATGGCAAGGATTTCACAGTAGAGGGGTAATATTCCAGAATATAGAGGACTGACTTCTCAGTGGTGGTGGTGGTGAATTACACACCACAGTAGATGGACAAGAAACTAAACAGGACAATTTTCTGGGCATTCTGTTATCATTCGTGACCTTTGTTAACAGAAGTCCCACTCCACTCGCCCAAGCGCAGCCTGGGCAGGCAGGGCATATTTGTGGCTTGGGGTTGAAGCCCTGGTCACCATATTGGAGGAGGGCAGCAGTCTCACAATGTGCACTGAGTGCACACGTGACATGTTGCATGAGGGGGGCTTATTTAAGCCTGTGCTGCCCCCCAATCCTCCTGTTGCGTGTGATGGCTCAGAAAGGAGGACAGAGCAGCAGATGTGCAGCAGAAGCGGTGGCTGTTTTGTGTGCTGCACATGGTTGGCACCATTTTGTGGGGTACTGTGGGGAGTTGCACCTTCAGCAGAGGTGCAGTCTGGGGCTCCAGACCGCCCTAGTGCTTGGAGCAGGCAGGGGATTAGGCCTTCCTGGACTGGCGGTGGCAGGAGCGGCAGCAGTTTTGTTGTGCTGCATATGGGTGGCACCATTTTATTTGACACCGTGGTGGCTTGGGGTAGACAGGGGATTAGACTGCCCTTGACTGGCAGATAGCCCTTTCGGGACTTTCAAATCAACCCCCCCATGCCTAGGGTGGATTATAGGGGAGGAGGCAGCACAGGCTTTTCGGGCCTTTCAAGTCACCCTCCCCCTGTGCCTAGGGTGGAGTATAAGGAAGGGGGCAGCAGCACAGGCCTTATGGGCCTTCAAGCCTCCCCCCATGCCCAGGGTGGTTTATAAGGGAGGAGGCAGTACAGGCCTCTGGGGCCTTTCAGTTTCCTCCCACCATACACCCAGGTTCCTAAATATACTGACGGCAGTATACAGCTTTCTCTTCTGTGGCAGGCGACATGCCACCTAAGAAGGGTAGAGGTGGGGTGAAGGCAAGGGTAAGCCTCCTAAGCCACAACCCAAGCATCTCCCCTCCAGTGGCAGTGGCATCTGATGATGGCCTGCTTGGATGAGCTGGAACAGCAGAGGGTGCACTTGGGTAGGCAGGAACAGTTGTACCCTGATCCTCCTGTGGCTTCAGTGGGCTAAGGCACAATCGAGGGCAAGTGGTACGGGTTCTAACCATAATGCTGTGAATTTAATTTTAGCACAGCTGGATGCACTGGAGGCTGGCCTAGTACGGCCCCCCTGTTGACACCTGAACGGGAACGATGATGACACCTGTCCTGGAGTGCCAGCCAGCTGTGGTTTCCTCAGCAAAGGGTGTGAGACATGAATCAGCAGCATAGGCTCAGTGGCCTAGGTGGCCTGGTTGGGGACTGATGTTGTGGGGGCTTTGGGATCCAGGCCAGGGATGGCCTTTTTCCCAGCCTTGAGGAGTGGAAACAAGCCCCATGGCTGGGACACGTTTCGGAGTTGAGGGTTCTGGTCAGAACCAGCAGGCACCACTCATTGGCGGCTTGTAACCAGGTATGGCAGCCTCCTGTGTCAGGTCTGGCTGTGGCTGAGGCTACCCCAGTGGCGAATGTTGGCCAGCCCTTGGAGCTGGCAGCTTTCCCAAGGTGCCAGAACAGCCAGCCAAGGAAGCCAGTCCGGAAGCAGCCGAGGACCCATTGGGTTCTATTGATGAGGATCCTATTCCCTTTTGGGAAACATCAGCACCGCTTGGCTTCCACCTGCTGCTCGCTACAAAGGAATTTTTTTGTGGGGGGATTATGTGGACTTGTTCTCCTTCCTTTACCGAGAGCCTACTAAGAAGGACTGTGGAACAGCAAGGTGCATTGGGCTCTGGACACGGTTGCCCCTCTCTGGCACTATGGAGCTCGGCTTGCACCTTGGTATACCAGTGAGCTAAGGGCAATGAAGCAGGCTGGACAACAGCTAGAGTGCAAGTGGCAAAAGACGTGCTGTGAGGTTGATCGGGCACGAGTAAAACATCATAACCGTGCCTACTGTGTGGCGGTGAGGGCGGCGAAGAAGGCCCACTTCTCTGCCTCTATCGCATCCTCAAGCAGTCGTCCAGTGGAGCTTTTCCATATTGTCAGGGGTCTGTTGACATCAACTCCAGGAAATGGAGTCTTAGACCCTTCAGAGGCCCACTGTGAATTGTTTGCAAGGCACTTTGAGGGTAAAGTTGCTCGCCTCCGTAGCAGTCTTGATGCCCCATCCACATCTACTGTAGTCCCCAATGAGGTGTCCAGTGCAACATCTGCTGCAGCTTCTCGGGAACGGTTTCGGTTGATGTGGCCTGATGACGTGGACAAGGTGCTTGTGATGATGTGGCCAGCAACGTGTCCTCTTGACCCTTGCCCTTCTTGGCTTATTAAAGCTTGCCGAGGGGGTTTGACTGAGTGGATCCAGGGTGTGGTCAACACATCATTGTGGGAGGGAGTGGTTCCAGGCACCTTGAAAGAGGCGGTGATCTGACCACTCCTGAAAAAGCCCACCCTGGACCTATTGGTTTGTGACAACTACCGACCGGTTGCAAATCTTAGGGAAGGTGATTGAGAGGGTTGTGGCACAGCAACTGCAAGTACTCTTGGATGAAACAGATTATCTTGACCCATCCCAGTCTGGGTTCAGGCCTGGTTATGGGACTCAATTGGCCTTGGTCGCCCTGATGGATGACCTATATCGAGAGAAGGACAGGGGGAGTGCGACCCTGTTATTCTTACTTGATCTCTCAGCAGCATTTGATACCATTGACCATGGTATCCTTCTGGGCCAACTTGATGAGCTGGGTATTGGAGGCATTGTTTTAGAGTGGTTCCGATCCTATCTGTAAGGTTGCTCTCAGAGAATAGCATTGGGTGACTGTCTTTCGGCCCCCTGACAGCTGTGCTGTGGGGTGCCGCAGGGTACAATCTTGTCCCCCATACTGTTTAACATCTATATGAAGCCTTTGGGAGCAGTCATCAGGAGATTTGGGGCAAGGTGTTAGCAGTATGCTGATGATACCCAGCTCTATTTCTCCATAACATCTGAATCGGGAGAGGCCATGCAAACCCTGGACCACTGCCTGGACTCGGTGGTGGGCTGGATGAGGGTGAATAAACTGAGTCTGAATCCTAGCAAGACGGAGGCGCTGTGGGTTGGTGGTTCCCAAGTTCGGATAATTGGTCAGTTGCCTGCCTTGGACGGGGTCATATACCCTCTGAAAGAGCAGGTCCGTAGCCTGGGGGTGCTCCTGGACCCATCTTTGTCGCTACAGGGCCAGGTGACCTCAGTGGCTAGGAGTGCCTTTTACCAGCTTCAGCTGGTGAGACAGCTGTGGCCATTTCTGGATCGGGATAGCCTGACCACTGTTGTCCATGCACTGGTAACTTCCAGGCTGGATTACTGTAATGCGCTCTATGTGGGGCTGTGTCATGGCCCCGTCAGAGGACTCATCAGACGAGGATGACTCGGGAGTAACAGCAGCAGACCCAGAAGCAGCAGACCCAGAAGGAGAAACAGAGGAAACTCCTGAGAACCCAGCTCCTTCTCCCCCTCAGCTGCAGAGCACCCCAGACACAGCTGAAGCCCTTCAGCCAGACGCAGGCAGTGAACAGGATACTTCCCCCTCACCTGCAGAACATAGACAACAGAAGGTCAGGCAGAAGAAGGGCAGGCCTGGCCACTTAAGTCCCAAACGCTGATGGCTCACACCTGCTGACAAACCTGCTCCTTAAAAGTCAAACCTTGGCTTCAGCTTGTTGCTGACTACAACGTCAGGCGTGACCACTGTGTGTCTTCCTATCCCTTGAACCTTGACTTGGACTGATCTCTCGGCAAACTAGACCCGGACCTTCACTGATGTCTCTTCTGGATTTCTGGCTTGGCACGTAAGCTTTGAACGGCCTCTGCCCTTATCTTGCTTCCTCCTTGCTAGCCTGGCAGATTTATAGCCAAGCTGCCGGCTGAGGACTTATGGCCTGGCAATTACCAAGGAATCTCCAGCCCTGCCTGCACCCCCACCGACACTGCTGTCTCAGTGAAGAGCTGACAGGCTCCCCTTGAGGTTGGTCCAGAAGCTGCAGCTGGTGCAAAATGTGGCTGCAAGACTGCTCACTGGGGCAGGGTATCGCCAACATGTCACCCCACTGCTGAAAGAATTGTGCTGACTGCCCATTTGCTACCGGGCCAAGTTCAAGGTTCTAGTTTTGTTGTACAAAGCCCTATACAGCTCGGGACCAGGATACCTGAAAGACCACTTTACCCCTTATATACCCAGTGGATCACTGTGCTCTGCAGGTGAGGTCCTCCTGCAGATACCATCTAATCAGGAGGTTCGTTCTGCACAATATAGGAAACGGACCTTTAGTGTGGCAGCACCTACCCTGTGGAATTCCCTCCTTTTGAATATTAGGCAGGCACCATCTCTGCTATCTTTTTGGCGCCTTTTGAAGACTTTCCTCTTTCAACAAGCCTTTTAGGTTGAGACCTATCCCAGTCTGTGTCTGTGTTAGAATTGTTTAATATGTTTTAATAATGTTTTAAACCCTTTTAAAAAGTTTTTTAAATGTTTTTAACGCTGTTTTGTTTTAATGTATTTTAATTTTTTTATGATGTTTTAAAGTGTTTTTAGCGCTTTGTTTGCCGCCCTGGGCTCCTGCTGGGAGGAAGGGTGGGATACAAATTAAATAATAAATAAATAATAAAAAGGACAAGGAGAAGGGGGAGGACAGGGACCATGACAGATCCAAGCACAGGAAAGTAGACAGGACATGGGCCAACTGGCTACTGGCCTACTTGATTTATGCAGGGGTTATACTGCAGAAGCAGCCACAGAGGGGTCCATTGTTGCTTAAATATCTAGATATCATTTACAGGCATATTCTGAGTACCCTGGCCTTATATGGCTATTGTATGATGAGGCCTTTTGTATGCTGGCGACTTTCGATAAAGCCTTGGCATGGGATAAGAAGAAACCTGAGTTATAGCTGCAGTTCATGGTGTCCACTCGGGCTATGGTAGAGGACAGGAGTGATAGTGGGCATTTGCTGAGCAGTCAGTCAGTGGCTACCCTTCCCCACTTGAATGCAGGGCAAGGGGTTCAACATCGGTTGCTTTGCTGGGAATTTAGCTCCTAGGGTGTCTGTGCTCATAATCCCTGTCGTTTTAGGCATGAGTGCTTTATATGCGGTGCTTGCACTCTTGCACCAACTGCCCTTGGGGCAGACCCCTTAAAGGAGGGGTCAGGTACACACAAGGAGGTAGGAAGCCGCCGCCCCCAGGAGCAGCTCAAGGAAAAGGGTCCCTCCCCAGTTAAACTGGAGGTACTGTGGGCATTATTGATAGACTACCCAGTTGAGAGGGGTGGTCAATTTTTGTTGCAGGATTTTTCTTTTGGTTTTAGGATACCATTTTTAGGTCCACAGATTGCTTTCATGGCTCGCAACTTTAAATTGGTCCTAGGCATGGAAACAATTGTAAGGGATAAGATTGATAAGGAAGTGCAGGCTGGCAGGGTGCTGGGCCCTTTCCCATCACCCCCTACCTCTACTCTATGCGTGTCTCCCCCTTGGCATAATGCCCAAGAAAGCTCCTGGGGAATTTAGATTGATCCATCACCTGTCTTATCTGTGGGGGCACTCCATTTATGATTTCATTCCAGATAGTCTTTGCACGATGCATTATACCTCTTTTGATTCTGCAGTATGCATGGTGTGATATGTGGCAGAGGTGCCCTTATGGGTAAATGTGACATCAAATTTGCCTTTCGTCTCTTGCTTTTCCACCCAGAGGATTTTGAGCTGCTGGAATTTGCCTTTTTGGGGCCCATTCTATGTAGACAGGGCATTGCCTATGGGCTGCTCCATTTCCTGCATTGTATTTGAGTGCTTCAGCTCATTTTTGGAGTGGGAGGTCAAGAGGTAGGCAGGTTTGGATGTGGTGCTGCACTATCTGGATGATTTTTTGTTTGCTGGTGGGGTGGGTTTCAGTGAATGCCAGCACCTGATGTCCAGTTTTACGACCTGACTAGGGAGTTGGGGGTTCCCTTAGCCACAGAGAAGACGGAAGGCCCACCCCTTGTGTTAACCTTTCTAGGTATTGAGATTGACTCTGAAGTCAAGTGCTGCAGGCTGCCCAGGGATAAGCTCAACCTATTGTAGAACAAGATCCCGGAGGTTTCTGAGGCCAAGAAGGTTTCCCTTTCAGTCCTCTAGGAGCTGGTAGGCTATTTAAACTTTGCATGTAGGGTTGTCGCACCAGGCCAGGTGTTCCTATGGTGGGTGTATGATGCCATGGTGGGATTTCCCGGCCTTACCACAGATACAGGGTTACAGCAGCTTTACACACTGACCTGGGTGTGTGGTTGTCTTTTCTGCAGGAGTTCAGGGGGGATTCGTTCTGGAGGGAGGACCTGCTCCTGGAAGCAAAGCTATAAGTACAATCAGATGCATTGAGGACATTTGGTTTTGGGGTTGTGTTAGGGACTTCCTGGCATAATGGGTGCTGTCCGCAGACCTGGATTCAGGAGGGGGTTAACCAGGGATTTAACTTTTCTTGAATTCTTTCCTATCATGGTCATGGTCTACGTGTGGGTGGAGAGGCTGCAGAACTCTACAGTCCATTACTGGTGTGATAACATGGCCATGGTCCAGGTTTGGGAGATTGGAGAGCAGAGTTGGAGAGGGCCATAAGCCTATCCATTGCACCCGCCATACTCACAGGGTATCAGAGAGCAGTTAAGGAGCTCCAGGAGTTCAGGGTCACCAGGGGCTATGCACAGGTGTGTCCTATCCCTATGGATCACCTGCTGGATTTCCTTGTGGAAGGCAGGAAGAGGGGCCTTCCTGTCAGGAAACTGCAAGATAAGCTGGTGGGGCTTTCCTTTGTAGCCAAGGCAGGGGGTTTTAGGGACCATTGGGAGGACTTTCAGATCCATCTTGTGCTAGCGGGCTGGGCCAGGGAGCACCCAGCTGCCCCGATCCCTGTTGCCCCTTTTTGCCCGACCTGCTAGTGGGACTTTTAGGCCAGTGGGTCGATATATGCTGTTCCCACTATGAGGTCCAGCTGTTTCATCCAGTGGCCCTCACATTATTTTGGGGGGCATTCAAGATTGGGGAGGTGGTTTCAGGGTCCAAGTCAGACACATCTCTATGTGCCCTCATGCAGTTGGATGTTAGTTTGGAGGGGGGTTGTGCCAATATCAAGTTGTGATGGTCCAAGACGGACCAGTGGTGTAAAGGGGCATCATAGTGTTATCATTGTCCCTTGATGCCCGATGCCCAGTGAGAGCTTTGCAACACTTCCTTGAATCAAGGGGTACAGAGCCAGGTTATTTGTTTATTCACGTTTCATTCTGGGTGCTTACCAAGCTAGTGCTGCAAGTCTTGGGGGGGCAACCTGTGAGGTTTGGGACCCACTCATTCAGTATTGGGGCTGCTTCCATGGCAGATAGAATTGGACTTTTGCCAATGTGTACAGGCCATTGGAAGTTGGAAATCGAGGGTGTACAAGGGTTACATTCTTGGACAGGGACGGAGCAGATGTGCATCCTACTCTGCAGCCATAGCATGATCTTCTGGGCAGGCTGTAGGGCCACAAAGTCACATTTTGGTTTACAGCTGGGCCACGGTGCAATGGCTGGGCCAGCAGGGGATGCTCTGGGATGGGCTCCTACCCATGTTATTCCAGCAAGGTTTGGTGCAGAAGGTTCTGCACATGGTGGTCATTCACCTGGGTGTGAATGACTTCAGTTTACTTAAGGGCAAGGCCCTCAGTTTGCAAACATGCAGTTGGTGAGGCAACATTGGTCTCTGGTTTGGCTGATATGGTCAGACATACTTCCTTGCAGGGTCTGACATTGTCTGGGGGACCCAAGGGGTATTGACAGGGCATGAAAAACATCAACCAGCAGCTTTGGTTGGAACTTCTGGCACATGGGGGGTTGGCTTTAAATCACCCTGATATATGACAAATGCAGGCTGAACTTTACAGGAATTATGCAGTTCACCTGACAGATGTGGAGAACAACATCTTTCTGCATGACCTGCAGAGGTGTCTGTGAGATGTGGTTCTCAGCAGTGGGGTAAAGAGGGACTAAATAGAGATTTGTCCCCCTTTTGTGATGGCAAGGTGTGGGAAAGGAAGTAGGTAAGGACAGCTAGGTGCCCCCCTTAGGCACCTTTGGAGGTGATTGGTGGTTCCGGAGGCCTGCCAGGAAGGGCTTTAGGGCCCAAGGGCAGGATATGGGTTGCTTCTGGTGCCTACTTACCTCATCCACCTGGAGTTGTGGGGCTCTGGGTGGGTGATGTGGGAAGGCCCCCCTGCTCACCTACAGGTGTGTGTGTGGGGGTAAGGGATAAGCAGAATGGCTTGCCCTTGCCCAGAAGGGACTGGTCGCTTGATAGCTCTAAGGCAATGGCTTGCTTATAGACAGTTCCGGCACCTATGTTTTTCTTCTGCAGGTTAGTTTAAGGGATTTGTTTATAGTTTAACAGAGTGGCCCTTTGTTCAACCCAGCTTGCTGTGTCTGTGTATTATTTCAACCCTTGACTGCAAATGAGGAGGCAGTGAGACCACCAATGGCACAAGCTTCATTTTGGAAAGAGGTTCTATCGTGAAGTGAATTGCAACATTTTGTAACGTGATGCTGGCACTCCCAGTGTAAGGCAGGGACTCACATTGTTCTGATCAGAAATGTTTACTGAACGAATGACTGTTGGGGTTCTATTTGTTTGTTATGAAAATACAATAATTATTTTACTTTAAAAAAATTGTATGCAAAAACCCTATCTGCAAATTAACTGCTAGCCCCCAATTGCCCAGCATGCAGAGTGGGAACACTTTACTTCCCCTAACAGGGAAAGGAACCATAATTTCTTTAATTACTCAGACCCACAAAAGGTGACTAGGTAGTCCCATACTGCTAGAAAATGGTTGGGGGGGGAAATAGCCACTTTGCCTTATATTGATATAGTGTAAGATGCACAATCACTCAAATGCCACAACATGTCCCATGAACTCACTGGCAGACAAGTGAAAGGCCACACCTCATGCTAGTTCCATGTTCTACTTTGGAGGGAACCTGTAAACCACAACTGCCCAGTTCAAACTTTGGAGGAAACTATGGTTTTAAAAAAATCAGGATATTCTCCTCAAAGTCATAAAGGAAGGCATAAGGATAGAGTGTACAGATACACTCGTTGTTACTGGTCCAATAATGCATGTTTCTTGGGCCAAGATCATAATATCTGAATCAAGCCAATCTGTGCTCAGACCATCTTCTCCATAGCAAGATTCCATGGAACAGAAAGAAAGGACACATAATGAACGTGCTTGATGTCAAAAATAATGTTGGCTGCTATTTCTTCCCTTCTTTCCTCCCATCAACACATGTGTATAAATAGAGCTGTGAAATATTCAGTAACTGAAGCAATGGACCCTTCATCTCCATGCTGGGTGAAGCTTCTCCTATTGATTTCTAAAAGCTCAGTTAAGGGCATTGCTGCTATGTTTCCAGGCTTAAGGCCATTTCCTGCTTTGCCTTGATCCTGAACCCTCTCCCTTGGAAGGAGCTGGGTCTGACACATACTAGGAATGATAATAGTTACTTTAATTCACAGATTCTTTTAAGCATTCAGTCCAGTGTCTTAAGTTTTTCTCAACTCTAATGCTAATTGTAGCAAGAATTTGAACAGCTCTCACTATTGATCACTTTGAGATGTTTGTAGATAATAGGCTAATTGCTTGTTTGTTAGTCATTCTTGCACATAATTAACAAAAGCAAAATACAAAGTGATTGTGTCTGTAAGGGAAAGCTTGCAGAGGTAAAACAGCAGCTGTGTCATAGCTGCCAACTCAGAAAACTGTGCTATGAGATGCAAACAAGGGCCATTACATCTAGGTCACAGCTGTTATGACAAAGCACTTTCTTTGAAAATGTATTGCTTCTAAATCTTCAAGGTGAAGACCATTTGCTGAGCTTGTCACATGAACACCAGCGTAATGAATTACTTTGGTTTGGGGGATTGATAGGGATTTGGCCAATCTTCCTATTTTATATTTTTCTAAGTGCGAGGCACCCAGTGGCAAGTGTGACAGTGAGCGCAAGGCACCCAGCAGTGAGCAAGCTGCAGCAGTGAGCAAGAGGCATCCAGTGGCAGCAGTGGTGACAGTGAGCAAATGCAGCAGTGCGTATGAGGCACCTGGTGGTGGCAGTGTCTGAGGCATGGCAGCAAGTGCAAGATGCCTGGCAGTGGCTGGAGTAAACAAGGCACAGGAGTGGGCGAGAGGTGCCTGGCAACAGCGAGCCAGTGAGAGGGGCAGAGGTGAGAGGGCTGCATGCTGGGTCTTGGTAGGTGGGAGACCCATGAGGGGTGCTGGTGACCCATGGGGGGAGTGCTGGTGACCCATGTGGGATGGGGGAGGTGGATGGAGAACACTAGTGCCTGGGGGAAGTGAGAGGAGCTCTGGTAACCTGAGGGGGTAGGGAGTGGAATGCTGGTGACCCATGTGCAGGGAAGGAGAGAGGGAGGTGAGAGCACTGGTGAGCCATGTGCAGGGGGAGGAAGTGGGAACTCTGGCAACCTGTGTGCAGGAGGGAGCGAGCGGGAGAGCAGGTGCCCTGTGTGGGGAGGGAGGATGACCTGTGGGGGGAGAGGGGGGAGGACAGCTGACAATCTGTGTTGGGAAGCTCTGGTGACAGTAGGTGGGTTTGGTGAGTAAAGCAAGCAGGGGCAGAGCCCCTAGCATAACATATTCATCTAAGCCTTCACAAATTAGCATTTCTGTTGATCCGGAATTCATTAATAATTTGGCATATTTCTTCTCTACTATCTGGATGGTAGCACTCATCTACCAAGCAGAGCTGTTTTGTATTCTCCACTTCACTTAAGCACCAAAAGAAATCCCAATCATCCAGTGCTTTTTTTGGTAAAAAATAAATAAAAAATGAGGTGCTGGTACTCATACCTTGACAAAAGTGCTGTGGGTCCCAGCATAAAATGGTTTACATGGGCAGCCCAAAAAGAAGTGTCGGTACTCTGTACTTATTTATTTATTTATTGCATTTGTATACCGCCCCATAGCCAAAGCTCTCTGGGTGGTTTACAACAATACTCTGTACTGGTGAGTACTATCACAAAAAGCCTCACACATCTATACCTTTGATTATGACAGGGAAGCTATAAAGACAGACATTGGGTCACACCTAATGTAGCTTATGTTACCTTCCCATTTCGCCAAGTGTCCTACCAAGACTCCATCCCTTCCGTCCTTAGGAAATGAGAAGCAGAAACACATTGAACCTACAAGAAGGAATCTCTCACATCTTGAATGTCCTTAAGGCTGCACTACAAATTACTATTTCCACATGCCTTCTTGATTAGGCAACGTTTTCCAATATTTATTTATTTATTTTATTTATTTATTTTATTAAGCTTATATACCGCCCAACTAGCAACAGCTCTCTGGGCGGTGAACATTAAAAATACAATAAAAATAACACAATACAGTATATCACAATACAAAACTGTACAAAAAACTGTACAGTCTAAAATAAAAATATAATAATTTACAATTAACAGGAATTAAAATGCCTCAGAGAAGAGAAAGGTTTTAACCTGGCGCCGAAAAGATGATAGTGTCGGCGCCAGGCGCACCTCCTTGGGGAGACCATTCCATAGTTCAGGGGTCACCACTGAGAAGGCCCTAGATCTTGTCACCACTCTCCGGGCTTCCCTATGAGTCGGAACCCAGAGGAGGGCCTTCGTAGTAGACCGTAGTGTACGGGCCGGTTCATATCGGGAGAGGCGTTCCGACAGATATCGTGGTCCCGCGCCGTATAAGGCTTTATAGGTAAGTACCAACACTTTGAATCTGGCCCGGAAGCATATTGGAAGCCAGTGCAAACGGGCTAGCACAGGTGTTATATGTTCAGACCGCTTAGTTCTTGTTAGCAGTCTGGCCGCCGCATTTTGCACTAGCTGTAGCTTCCGAATCGTCTTCAAAGGTAGCCCTACGTAAAGCGCATTGCAGTAGTCCAGATGCGAGGTTACCATAGCATGTACCACTGATGTGAGGTCCTCCTTACTCAGATAGGGACGTAGCTGGGCTACCAACTGAAGTTGGTAGAACGCATTCCGGGCCACCGAGGCTACATGAGCCTCAAGTGTGAGGGAAGAGTCTAAGATGACTCCCAGACTATGCACCTGTTTCTTTAAGGGGAGTGTAACCCCATCCAGGACAGGGTATATATCCACCATCCGATCAGAGAAGCATCTCAGTCTTGTCAGGATTGAGTCTCAGTTTGTTAGTTCTCATCTAGTCCATTGTCGCAGCCAGGCAACGGTTCAGCACGTCGACTACCTCACCTGAAGAAGATGTAAAGGAGAAGTAGAGCTGCGTGTCATCAGCATATTGATGACAACGCACTCCAAAACTCCTGATGACTGCCCCCAGCGGCTTCATATAAATGTTAAAAAGCATGGGAGACAGAACCGAACCCTGCAGGACCCCACATTGGAGAACCCACGGTGTCGAGCAATGTTCCCCAAGCACTATCTTCTGGAGACGACCTGCTAAGTAGGAGCGGAACCACTGCCAAGCAGTGCCTCCAACTCCCAACTCCGCAAGCCTCTCCAGAAAGATACCATGGTCGATGGTATCAAAAGCCGCTGAGAGGTCAAGGAGAATCAACAGAGTTACACTCCCTCTGTCTCTCTCCCGACATAGGTCATCAAACAGGGCGACCAAGGCTGTCTCAGTGCCAAAACCAGGCCTGAACCCCGATTGAAATGGATCTAGATAATCGGTTTCATCCAATAGCGCCTGGAGCTGGTCAGCAGCCACACGTTCCAGGATCTTGCCCAGGAACGGAACATTGGCTACTGGTCTGTAGCTGCTGAAATCCTCTGGGTCCAAGGAAGGTTTTTTCAGGAGTGGTCTCACTGCCGCCTCTTTCAGACAGCCAGGGACCACTCCCTCTCATAAAGAGGCATTAATTACTTCCTTGGCCCAGCCAACTGTTCCTTCCTTGCTAGTTTTAATTAGCCAAGAGGGGCAAGGATCCAGTACCGAAGTGGTCGCACGAACCTGTCCAAGCACCTTGTCCACGTCCTCAAACTAAACCAACTGAAACTCATCCAACAAAACATGACAAGACTGTGCTCCGGACACCTCAGTAGGATTAACTGCTATTAAATAGGAGTCTAAGTCCCGGCGAATGCATGAGATCTTATGCTGGAAGTGTTCAGCAAATTTATTACATCGAGCTACTGATGTATCTGCCGTATCTTGTAGGCCTGGATGGAGTAGGCCACGGACCACTTTAAAAAGCTCCCGTGGGCGTGAGAGAGATGACTGAATAGTGGCGGCAAAATGTTGTTTTTTTGCCGCCCTCACCGCTCCTACATAGAGCTTAGTAGAAGCACGAACCAGCTCATAATTGCATTCGTTGGGAGTTCGTCTCCATCTCCGCTCAAGCTGCCTCCTGTCTTGTTTCATCGCTCTCAGCTCCGGAGTATACCAAGGAGCTGTATGAGCTCTACATAGGAGAGGGCGCGCAGGAGCGATCGTGTCAACAGCCCGGGTCATCTCTGTATTCCACAGATCGGCCAGGGCTTCAACAGGAGTGCCAGTCTTATCAGCCGGAAACCCCCCCAGAGCCTTTTGAAAACCTTCAGAATTCATTAATCTCCGGGGGCAGACCAATTTAATAGGTCCCCCACCCTTGCAGAGGGAAAAGGCTACTGAAAGTCTAAACTTCAGCAAGCAATGATCTGTCCATGACAACGGGAGAGATGTAAAACTCCCCACATCCAGATCACTATCCCCATGTCCGGTAGCAAAGACCAGGTCAAGTGTATGCCCCGATGTATGTGTTGGGCCACTAACATATTGAGACAGCCCCATGGAAGAAGTCTGAAATTTGGGATAAATAAGAGCAGCTGGAATGATTGTACTTCTTTTCTGTGGAACTTGGGGGGTGGGGCAATGACTATTTCCATTTTCATAGTCTACGAGAGCTACCTCTGATTAGGAATTCCATAATTGTTCTATTTTAATTCTAATTGGAAATTCAGATACTGGAACATACCTGGCAAAATTCTGCATGTGCACCACTTACTCCGTCTCCATGCACACATTTCACACATGGTGAAATAATGCACATATCTGCTTTTCTGTTATTTTAGTTTTTGGGTGTGGTTGGTGAGAAGGTTTTCCTTAATTGAGTTCATTTGACTTCTCATGAAATCTTAAAGAGGAGAGAACTTTGAAAGAACTGTTATTTTCACCTCATATCTTTATTTATAAAAATGAGGATTTGTGCAACAGTATTCCATTATTGCACCATTAACTATTTCACAACTGCATTGTGGTGACAATGCACAATTTCACAAATTAAAACATGTATTTGTGTTGGGGGAAATAAAACCAGGTCTTCTCTAAAAGTTTTAGCAGTTCAGTTCTCTCCCCTCCCCCCCAAAAAAAACCTGAAATACGACCCTGTAATCCATCTTACCAATTCTTAACTGAAAACTTAACTGCAAAATCTGGAGTGGACTCAAGATGAGTTAGATCAATTTCAACTCTACATGTGCTCTTTTTCTTTTAATGAGGTAGTTTCACAGAGAAACTTCATTTGATTTTACCTCATGTAAAAAAGTTTTGCTTTGTCTAAAACTTTTAATAATGACTGGTGATTTGTACTGTTTAGATTATTGGTACATCTCAGCAAGGGACATACTACTAGGGATGTGCATCTGCTCTGTGTGAACCCTGTATCACAAATGGAAGCAGGGATGATCTGTGGGAGGTCAACAGAGCTAAGCAGAGATTCCATGAGGCATGACAGGGTGAACTGGGGACCACACAGAGCAACTCATAGTATTTTGTGATTTAGACATTTAAAAATCTAAACTGCATATAATATTGTGTCTTGCCGGAGAAAAACTATATCTACTTCAATGTCTTCTGCATGGGGTTGCCCATGAAGACAGTGCAGAAACTGCAACTAGTGCAGAATATGGCTGCTAGACAGATGAGTGGGGCAGCCTAATGGGGCACATGAAAGTGCTGCACTGGCTGACCAGGTCAAATTCAGGTTATTAGTACTAGTGTGCAAAGCCCTAAACAATATTTGACCCAAGGGCCTAAAAGTCCCCATTCCACAATATCAACCCTTGCAATCAGCAGAGGAGGCCCTATTAGTGGTGCAACCACTGGGCATTGCCTTGTTGGTGCTGACCTGAAACAGGGCCTTCTTGGTAGTGGTTCTCTGTTGATGGAATGCCCTCCAATCACTGTAGTTTGGGGAAGGGATAAAATAAATATAAAGAAAACCAAATGGAGGAAAGGATATGTTTTTACTTCCCCAATCAGTTTTAAAGTATAGCAGGAAAAGCCCCAGGGCCTATCTGTTGCAACTTCGGAGGTTAGTTGCCCATGGGCATCTCTCTTTCACCTCTGCAGTTTTCAATGGCAGATTAAGATACTTCTTTTTTACTCCTTTTTTTTGATCTTGCAAAAAAAAAAATCCCGCTGAAGCTATCCTTCTGAAGTTTTGTAGCGTTCATGCCCACAGAAAGGTAGCCATGGTTGCAAATTTCATAGTGGAAAGTTCTACTTTATACTGCTTAGTGGTATTTCTAGTCAAGGCAACAGAAATACAGGCCAATGAATTAAGAACATAAGAACATAAGAAGAGCCTGCTGGATCAGGCCAGTGGCCCATCTAGTCCAGCATCCTGTTCTCACAGTGGCCAACCAGGTGCCTGGGGGAAGCCTGGGGGAATTGTCCTAATGATACTTTTTTAATGATACTTTTTTCATGCTAAAGAACTCTTAAAGAAAATGTAAATCATTTAGTCAATCTACCATACACATGTGATTATTTTAATGGGAAAAGGTGAAATGAAATGGTACAAGGTATTGAACGTAATACAGAAAAACAGATGAAGTCAAGGAGAATCTATCCCACTCTGATTCTTCAACTACAAGCTATAATGAGGCTCACAGGCTGCAAACTATATTTGACCTTTAAAAGCAAGCAGAGAATTAAATCAATCTAAATGTTGTTTCTGTTCAATGAATCTTTACATACTATATTACACTTTTGGAGAATGAAATTCTGAAGACTGAACTTTAACTTAGCTGGCAGTTGCAATAAATGCTGCTGCATTATATGTAATGATAGATGGCACTGTTAACAACATCAAACCACATCATTCTTATTGTTATATCCCAAAGTATTCACCAATACCTGAGCAATACTTGAGACAAATACAGTTTTTCTACTACCACCATTACGAAAACCACTTGCAGAGTATTTAGGGAACATAGTGTTCCAATGCTTAAAACCACAGTGGTCAAGTAAGTTGGCCTTTGACCTGCTTACCCATTCCTATTTATTATGAAAGAGTTTAGAGAAGGGTGGGACTCTGTCAAGGATGCCACACTGTGGGATGCTCTGTGTATATGTTATATGTTGGATAAAGGAGCCAAAGTTGAGTAGGGGTACCAATACTTCACATGTATAAAGTGCCCGCTTTATACCCACATGTATCATTCCTTAAAATATCTTAGGATTTAGGATTGGGACAAAATCTCTGACAGACACTACAGACAGAACCCTCTCACTAAAAATATACTATATTGGTACTGCTACAGATGCAGGATTGTTTTGATTGCCTCTATGGGACATCCCTCATATATAGACATGGATAGGCTACTATCTAGACCAGCTGCATCAAGCCATTACAGCCTTCTGACCGACTTTCAGTATGAATTGCATTCCACACTGCTCTCCATGTGTGTTACTCCCCTCCATCCCAGTTTACATTGCTGCAGAGTTACATCTCTGTTTCTAGGGATAGAGAAATCTGACAGTTTTGGGTGCTCTCAGTTTCTCATTTTTTCTGTTCTTAAGTTTAGTTTTTCACATTTCTCTCTGCAATTTTTTAAAAAAAGGCTTCATGAAAATTCATCAGCATCTTAGTGCACGTTTCTTCTAATGCACAAATTTCTGTATTCAATTTTGAATAATATACATATTTTTACAAGCACATTTCCATAATAAAATAAATGTTTGTACCCTACTTTCACTAATATATGCATTTTAATGTACACTTTCGCCTAATACATGCATTTTTGAACACAGTTTGGGGTTGGAGAACTGTATTGAAAAATTCAGAAAATGAGAATTTCAAAATGATAGCTGTACTTTGAAAAGTGCACAGGTTCATATTAAGATCTGAACCAAACTAAATGTTTCCCTCATCCCTATCTGTCTTTTTTTGGAAAGATATTAAAACTTCCTTTCCTCCCTAGCTCCAAGAATTTTTTTCCTGTTGTTAAGCCCCCTTCCTGGAGCTGTAGATATTTTGTTATTGAATGGTTTTGTCATGCAGTGGTCTTATATGGAAGGCATTGATCTTCTTCATGCATTATTTGCATGAAGGGGCAACACGAACACAAAAGGGATGTGACGCTGAACATTTAGCCCCCCCGAGGTTGTTTGACTTCTTCCAGCTGTTAAAAGTGCAACATCAGGGGTCATTCCGTTTACAACTTAATGGTTAATTCTATTAGTGTCAAAGGCTGCAATCCAATACAGGTCTACTCAGAAGTAAGCTCCATTGAGTTCAATGGGACTTACTCCCAGGTAAGTGTGGGATTGCAGCCAAAGTCAACTAGTCAAGAGAGAAGTGGGAGGCAGTTTTGTGTAGCAACCAGACAGTGTAGCTTGATCTTCAGTAAGGTAGTGTGGGCACTGATTGGCTGTGTAGTTCTGAGGAGTTTCTCCTTATATGTTAGTGGTTGTATGTGTGCCTGCTATGTACAAAGCCTGAACTGGAAGACAAAATCTCTGTTTCATTCTCCTCAAATTATGAACCATTTTTGTTCAGTTTACTCAGTATCTGGACTTTTCTCTCTGGATTCTATTTATGTTAAGTGATTTTGCTATCATCAGCCCCTAACACACTGAGGGATAATTTCTGAAGCATGGTGCCTTTTCTATCAATGCAGGTCTCAAAATCATGTAGGACACCTACATGAATAAAAAAGGTTAGCCATTTCAAAAGTTATCCCTCAATACATGTGGGACTGGAATGAGCTATGGGATTGGTGAGAAATTCAGTTCAATGTACATGTAAAGCTGAACCTATTGAATTCACAAATTCTGAAACAATATGCCAACCAAAACACAGCCAGCCTTCAAAATTCACATTTCTCCCCCCAAGTAGTGTGTACAAAAATGCATATACTAGTGTAAGGTGTGCATTAAAATGCATTTAGTAGTGAAAGTTACATACAAACTGCATTATATTGGGGGAAATTGCTTTGCAAAATATGTATGCTAGGAGAAATTTGCACTAAATCACTGATGAATTTTCATAATGAGTTTTAAAAAAAACACCTGTAAACTGATGTGGAAAACCAAGCTTAAGATTGGAACAATGAGAAACAGAGAGAAACCAAAATTGACAGATCCGGCCATCCCCTGTAACCTCAGTGGTGAGGTTAAATGTGAGGCCTTGCAGCCACTTTGTATTCATGTACGCTTCACATGAGTACAGAATGAAAATGGTTGTTTTACTGAAATGGAGACTACATGATGGGATGTGAGTTCATGTAAAACACAGTTATGTAAATCTCAGAAATGTTCCAAAGTTCACAATCTCTGTGCTTATAGAATAGAAATGCAGTTAGTGCACAAGTGAGTAAGTCAACTGCTTGTAAGAGAATACCCAGAGAATTTTTTCCCTCCACTTCGTATTATGATTTCAGTTCACAGTGTGGAAGTATAGCACCACAGTAATATGGATGACTGCACAACTTTCATAATCAGCAATAAAACCAAATGAGATAAGATAGCACAGGTTTAAATATACCTCCTAAAATAAAAATGAAATGAAATTATGGCACAATGGTTTGCACTTAAAATAATGCTGAAGAATTGATCATATCAAGGAGATGAAGCATGTAACATTAGTCCAAGCAAACAAATGTCTCCAAAGCTTTTTTGAATTGTCTATGCTTATTCACATGGCTAGCTCCATTATTTCAGTCATTCAAAGAAAAGTCCAGAATCAGTGAGGCAGAATTAAGATAAAGAGCTATGAATCTGCATATCATCTCCACTGATAGCCATGTTTTTATCAGTTATAGAACTCAGAATTAAGCTAGAGATGCTTAAATGGAGAACCTCCTTCTGGACATAACATAAACTATGGTTCATGCATTTATTGTTAAACATTCTGTTTTCATCCAGTGCCCTTCAGTGCAAGGCTTCAAGACAGGTGACATAACATTTAAAACCAAAAGATAAAATACACAATAAAATGCCCCCCAGATCTGGAGAAGCACTGAAATCACGGAGCACAAATAAAACATTTTACATAAAATTTTGGGGGCACACAGGAGACTGCAATTTATGTTATTTATTCGACTTATTAGTCGCTTATCTGGCTGAATTGTCAGCCACTCTAAGTGACGTACAAAGCAGAACATGTAAACATCAAAACATTAGGAGACTAACAATAAAAACTAACAATAACGTAAAAGCAACAAATTCCAATAATAATAGGGCTTCTCTCCTGTATAGTCTGGAGGTGTAACAACCGACGGAGGTTCCTGGTGTAAGCATCAAACCAGTGTGGCAATAGTTCATTTGGAAGATGTAAAGCAACATCCTCCCCTGATCTTAACATCCAGCAACTCCAAGAAAGAGAGGGGTGGGACAACAGGCCCCTCAAAATCAAAACCAACAGGGCAGTTCTCAAAGAAGCCAAGGCAGAGGAGCCAGGGTGTAAACGCGACTGATAACAGGCAAAACAAACAGAGGCCACATGGCAAAACAGCCGCCGCTGCAGGGGCGCCTCCCACTCCTCAGAAGTCAAAAGATTATCACAGCAATAGCGTAGTCCAAGGTCAGGATGCAACACCTGACCCACCAGTCTCCGGTTCCTGCCTGCCTCTGCATCCAGCCCAGCTCAGCGCTCTCCACCGTGAGAGGTGGTGGCGGAGGCGGCGGCCTGATGTAGGTAAAGTCTCTGGTACATGCCAGTAGCTAGTGTCCAATTCAGGTCAAATAACAAGGTAGGCAGTATAGAAAGTATGGAAAGAAGGGAGGGGAGCTCCCCCATCTTTCCCATGCACTCCCAAACGTTGCAGCTTCCAGTGGGGGGGGGAGAATTACTCCGTAAAAGCCATCAGTAGAATGGGTGGAGATGCAGTTTTATTGCATGAGCAGAAGTATGCTTACACACTATTGAATTCCTCCCAGAGAAGCTATAAAAACACAAGAAAAAAATTGTCTTTACCTAGTGCCTAGGGGTGTTTGAAGTTAAGATGCACCCTGCGGGTCTGAACCTCCTTGGGATCTTAGGAACTGGTAGGAAGTTTTTGATCAAGTCAGGGATACATATTGTAGTGCAAGCCACAAGGGGCACAGTGAGTTTTGCTCCCTGGAATGAAGACTCACAAACAAGAAAATTAGAGTAAATAGTCACAACTTTTTAACCAAGAAAAGGATCTGGTGCAAGGAACTAAACATCCGGGAGCTGAATTTTGGCAGATAGCTAGTGATTGCTAAAAGCATTGCTCTCAATGTATGGGTGACACCACCTCACCTTGAACCCAGACCCCATCTTTAGAACAGGGAGATGTTCTCATTGCCACCCACAACAAAGGAGAGCTGAGGAGTAGACTGTCCCCCCCTGTCCATCGTACACCAGGATGGGCAACCAGGTCCCAAGACCATCAGATCAAGCAAACCTCTTGAGCTAGCCAGTAATGCAAGATGGTTGGTCAGATGGCCTTCCCAAAAGTTGCCTCAGGGTACTTATGCTAAAGCCACATTCCCAGTTCACCCAAAATGCCAGGTTGTGACTAAGTAATAGCCAATCAAGTCAAATTAACCACACAACCCAGATCAGAACAGTACATTAAAGATAGGAAAAAAGTATCTGAAGGCATCAGTGATGGATGCCCCAAACATTTCTACTCAATCCTTGATGGTGATTGGCTAATCCTGCACTGTTCAAAGGGTGGGTGGGTAGAATCATAAAATAGCAGAGTCTGAAGGGTCTTATAAGGCCTTTGAGTCCACCTCCTGCTCAGTGCAGGAATCCAAGTTAAATCATACCCTGCAGGTGGCTGTCTAGCTGCCTCTTGAATGCCTCCAGTGCTGGAGAACCCACTACCTCCCTAGGTAGGTTGCTGTCTACACTAAACTAACAATGAAGAGGAGGGTGGAGTCTTTTTTCATAGGAGATGACCACTCATCAACCATTGGCCACCTAAGGTGGTGTGATGAGGAGCTGACCTCTCCTCCCATCACACGAATCCTCCAGCTGGGGCTGAGGCAAATTTCTTCTACTAGCAATAAGGGCTGGAGTGGCCTGGCACAATAAACGAACAAGCAAACAACAAGAACCAGGTGTTTAGTTTTTTAAAGCCAGGATGAGAATTTTTATTGAAGCTATCCCACGATTTGATCATTGAGTTTTTCAAATAAATAAAACAGGGATGAAACAGTTGCATATATCCCTGCCCCAGGCTCCGATCCTGCACCCACTTACCTGAGAGTAAGCCTAACCAAACCCAACAGGACTTACTTGTAGGCAGACATTTATAGGATATCACTATTAATTACTATAATAATGAACCAATCTACATTCCATTAAGAATCATCTGTTCATGATCCTGAAGTCCTAAGTTTTATTTTTATTATTATTATTAGATTTAGATTTAGAATTAGAGTTAGAATTAATGAATCACCTTCCACATGAGTCTCAAGCAGATGTGCATAAAAACAACTTAAAATAGCTTTAAAAACAGTGTAAAAAACAAAAACTGAAGATAGCTTTAAAACAATACAGAACAAACACCTAAGGCAGAGACCTTTTCACCCAGCTGGAAAAGCTGTCAAAACAAAGATGTCTTCAATTGTTTCCAGAAAGTAAAAATAGTGGGTCCCTGTTGTATCTCAACAGGGATGTTCTACAGAAGAGGGGTAGCCTGAGTAAAGGGCATTTATTTGTGAATACATTTTGGGGAGTAAAATGAGTCTCTCCTATTGTGAGGAGGCAACAACAATTGTGTCATGCCTCAGTGAGTCCCTGCCAGAGACCCCACCAATAATAAATGAAATCTCTCCCCTTGGTGTGCAGAAATAAAGTGGTGAGAGGGAGGTATGGGCATGATCAGATATCAGAAAGAGGTAAGCTGAGAGAAGCAAGAGAATGGAGAGAAGGAGTATAGGAACTGTGGGGACACATCCCATCCTGCTTACAGCATGAGCAGCTTAAGGAAACAGAGACAAGATGGTGTGCCCTCTAAAGCAGCATCCAAACAAAGGTGAGAAGAGGATTTGGAGAGGGAAGCCCTCATGCTTAAACCAAGTAATAAGGGAACAAAAAATAGACACTTGGAAGACAAGATCTGGACAAAGAGTCTCAGTGGTGAGCCTATAGTAGGAGATTGATGGAACATACGGAAAGTATGGGCACAAGTAGGAAGCAAGATAAAGAACAAGCCTAGGGGAGGAGTTGAGAAGCGCATCTGAGTTTTTGTAGCAATGGCCTGACCCAGTATACTTTGAAGTAAGAGTATATTGGTGCTCAGAGGATCCTCTTGGGGTGTGTGGGGTGGATAAGCAGAGAGTGAATATAACACAATTTCTCATTGTACTCACTGGGAGTACAGTAACCCATTGTAACTAATACAGCTAGGACTGCATGAAACATTTTCAAGACAGGCACGGTACTTTAAGGGGTGAGGATATACAGTTCCCTGAGAGTAGGCATGGACTAATCAGCAGGGTTGACTTTCTAGTCAGAAACTCTGCATGCATGGCACTGTCTGCTGTACCCCCTTGCCTTCACTGTCATCCACAAGCAAGGAATACCACTCCTTTCTTCATTGTCATACAGGTTTTGTCTTATGAACTACACCATTGGCTTCCACTGTATGATGCCTACTTCTTTTTTTACCATGCCAATTTAAGCATCTTTATTGTATTTTAAGAGATCACATGGTTAAACAGAGCTGAATCAGCTGGATACCTTCAGTCTAACTTCTGCCCACTGTCCTGGCTTGGAATGCCCACAATTGAAATGATGGTGACCTGTGGAGTGATGGTGGAGGGAGCAATGTTGGCCCGTGCAGGCAGGAGGAGCTCTCAGATGAAGCTGGCAGAAAGCTCTGCAGGATCCTCCTTCTGCTTGGGAGCTGCTGACCCGGCTGAACGTGGGCTCCATCAGGAGCTGCATGCCCAAGCTGGCCGGGAAACTCTGACTCTGGCAAACAGGACTCCCATGGAGTAAGCACTCCCCATAAGCCATAATGGGAATTTAAATTTTTATTTTTACTGCACTGGCCTTTTGGCCAGCAGAGTTTAGACAGGGAGCGGGACCCAGGGGAAGGGTCTGGATGTGAGGAGGATTTTGTGTAAGTTCCCCCTGCAGTTTTGCCCCTGCCATGCCACTGGAATGCCTCATTTGTGGGGCTTCCACTGGCTTCCACTGTCCTCCTGACTGGCCATTCCGGGCAGACCCCTGGCAGTGCTGGTAGACTCCTGGCGGAGCCACATCTTCACCATGGCAGAGGGCTGCTGCTGGCATAGGCTGGCAGAGCCTAGCACAGCCAGGAGCCTCCCGGCACAGCTGGCACTTCATGGCATCCAATTCACCCCAGCCCAGTGGAAAGGTGAGTTGGATTGCATCCTTAGTCATGTCCATGGATATAGCCCCTTATACATACATATTATCATGTAATACCTCCTTGCAGGAAATATTTCTGCACAGGATTTTATTGCACTTACTTTCACACTATACAATGAAAACAAGCTTCCAGTAAATCACTACACAGCCACAAGATAGGAAGTACATCAGAACAATCATCATAGTTTAGTAGTTTGTCATAGGCATAAATCTGTCTTCTGATGCAACCACAAAGCAATTCCAACAGATGTTTGGGCTTTAGCAAAGCTATAATCCTTAGGAAGTGTAAAGTAGGAATTGTTGCCATCCCTTTACAAACTATAGACTAGGCAGCATTATCATTCCTTTACAGTAAAATTAATGTATGCCCCAGTGTAACAGCTGTCTTTCATTCATCTGATTTTATTAAAGCTGGAGTATACCAGTTCTGATTAACTGCTTTAAAAAAATATTTTTTTATTTTTTTCTCTTAGAGTGGTCCCCTCTCATGTAGTATAGAATAATGTAAAAGCAGCCAAACTCTAGTGCCCATAGAACAAAGTCTCTTTCAGCATCAGTCAACTCCTATGGTTTGAGATCACGCATTGAAGAAAATCTTATACAAAAGGCTAGTCTCCATTGTAACTGGTTTCCTTTGTGATTCAGAACTTTAGTGAAGCATTAGTTCACGATGAATGAAAGAGCAAAATTCCACGTTCAAAATAGATTGCCCAGAAGTCTGTTTCTTGGGATTATCCCAATTTTACAAAGGGGTGTGTGTGTGCATGTGTGTCCAAGTCTGAATGGGCAAAAATAAGAGCCAAATATATCACCAGTGGCATTTGAGACAAATAATGTTATTAATTCATTTAGTTTCATAGTCATAATGCTTGGAACAATCTGTAACTCCCAACTATCCTCAAGCACAATCAGTGTGGGAAAGTGTTGGATTTTACACATAGTTCTGCCACTGAATCAATACTTTAATTATTTGCAGCCGCTCATGAAATTCTCAGTCTGTCTTACCAACTGTAGTGCCACCATTCATCATTCCTTTTGTAGACACACTGATTTCTGTCAATTGCCTTGACAAAATGGTTTGTACAGAGCTACAAAAAAAAAAACACAATGTGATTCTTTTCCAGAATATTGTCTCCTTCTTGGAAATGATCTTGTCTTTTATGATTTTACAATGTTCTTGACAATTACTGGAATCATTTTGATTGATAAGGTACTTGAGGAATGCCCAGATGTTAGATCAGCCATGCTGAATTTCAGCAGGGACAACTTGTAGGTAAAACATTTATCCATTTTTAATGGTGGTGTATCAAGGCTTTAATCCTGCAAAATATTGAGTGAGCTGGAACAATTAGGTTGCTTTGTATGAATTTACTGTGTAATGCCCAAAATATTTTGTAAGATCATGTCCAATGAAAATAAATCCAGTGCCAAGTCAAATACAAAATGCCCAACGTTGTTTACAACTGTTTACCTTTCTGGTACAATTCAAAGTTTCATAAATTGATATTTTCACATAGCTGTCATCTACAACACAGGAAGGCATTTTTCACCTAATTTTGTTGGTTAGGTAATACCACGCAGGAAGTTTATGGCATATCCAAGAAATGTCACAAATACCCTACTGAGCTGCAAAAGAACAATGTCTGGAGCCTTCTCTGTAAAACAGAAGGAAAAGTAAAAGTCAGGTCAAACTTCTATTATGTAGCATGCCCATAATGAGCTGCTCGCTTGGCATCAATAATTAAACTCAAATCCATTAAACTGGTAGTGCACAGTTACTCCTTTTCCCTCTTGCTGCCTCAGGTAATGTGTCAGACAGTATATATACATGTAGATACCATCTCTGGGTGGCCTTTACAAGAGGAGGCACTGGATTGGTAACAGGAGCATCAGGAGGCAAAGCTGACCACCATACCTTTGTAAATGCTCTTGTGTTATGCAGAAAAATGCGAGCACTAGATGTGTGCCACACAAGGCTAGAGAAATGCCCTTAATCCCTGCATCTTGTCATTTGACTGGGTGCTGAGATACACCACATTCTGTGTGCTGTGTCATTGTGATGCTCCAGTAACATGAGGGGAGTCTTTTTAAAAAACATCCTGTCCCAATAAAGTCAATGAGAGGTAAATTGTTATTGGCTGGTGTAAAGCCACACCATCAACAAGGCTGAAGGAGTACAGGATAAGGCACCTCCCACCATGCCATTCACATCCCACCCACAATTCCAGCCCATTTTGGCCATTCTGTCTGCATATCAGGGCCATGCCACTACTTCTTTCTCGTAAGTTCTATACCTGGGGCTCTGCTGCCATAGCAGGGCTTACACAACTCCCTCAGCTGCCATAAACCTAGTATACAATTGTACCCTAATGTATACTTTTGAGATTGCAAAAGCACATGAAATTCTGAGGTGAAGTGTGGTTTGAAAGATTTTGAAACTCAGAGAGCTGGTATTTCAGGACATGAATCATCCTGCTATCCCAAGGAAGATTTTGCAGCATCTTTAATATATAGGTGATGCATCCAATCTATGCATGGTGCTGTCTGTATGGCAGTCAGTTATAGTCACAAAATATAGGCTGTTCAAGACACATTTGCCCAATGTTGTACCCATTATTTATTTATTTATTGTATTTGTATACTGCCCCATAGCTGAAGCTCTCTGGGCGGTTTACAGTAACTAAAAACATTAAAAACAAATATACAAATTTAAAACACATCTTTTAAAAACAATTTAAAACACAATTTAAGAACGCATGCTAAAATGCCTGGGAGAAGAGGAAAGTCTTGACCTGGCGCCGAAAAGATAACAGTGATGGTGCCAGGGGCACCTCATCAGCAAGATCATTTCATAATTTGGGGGCCACCACTGAGAAGGCCGTCTCGCTTGTTGCCACCCTCCAAGCTTCCCTCGGAGTAGGTACCCAGTGGAGGGCCTTAGATGTTGAGCATAGTGTATGGGTGGGTTCATATCGGGAGAGGCATTCCATCAGATATTGTGGTCCCAAGCTGTGTAAGGCTTTATAGGTTAAAACCAGCACCTTGAATCGAGCTCGGAAACATACAGGCAGCCAATGCAAGCGGGCCAGAATTGGTTTTATATGTTCGGACTGTCTGGTCCCTGTTACCAATCTGGCCGCTGCATTTTGCACAAGCTGCAGTTTCCGAACTGTCTTCAAAGGCAGCCCCATGTAGAGTGCACTGCAGTAATCTAACTTGGAGGTTACCAGAGCATGGACAACTGAAGCCAGGTTATCCCTGTCCAGATAGCGGTATAGCTGGGCCACCAACCAAAGTTGGTAGAAGGCACTTCGTGCCACCATGGCTACCTGAGCCTCAAGTGACAGAGATGGTTCTAGGAGAACCCCTAAGCTATGAACTTGCTCCTTCAGGGGGAGTGCAACCCCATCCAGGACAGGTTGGACATCCACCATCCGGTCAGAGGAACCACCCACTAGCAGCATCTCAGTCTTGTCTGGATTGAGCCTCAGTTTATTAGCCCTCATCCAGTCCATTGTTGCAGCCAGGCACCGGTTCAGCACATTGACAGCCTCACCTGAAGAAGATGAAAAGGAGAAATAGAGCTGTGTGTCATCAGCGTACTGATTGCAACACACTCCAAAGCTCTGGATGACTGAACCCAATGGTTTCATGTAGATGTTGAACAGCATGGGGGACAGAACTGACCCCTGCAGAACCCCATACTGGAGAGACCAGGGTGCAGAGCAATGTTCCCCAAGCACCACCTTCTGGAGGTGACTGGCCAAGTAGGAGTGGAACCACTGCCATACAGTCCCTCTGACTCCCAACTCAGCCAGTCTTCCCAGAAGGATACCATGGTCGATAGTATCGAAAGCCACTGAGAGATCAAGAAGAATAAAAAAAGTCACACTCCCCCTGTCTCTCTCCTGACAAAGTTCATGATACTGGGCGACCAAGGCTGTTTCCATGCCAAAACCAGGCCTGAAACCCGACTGAAATGGATCCAGATAATCGGTCTCATCCAAGAGTGTCTGGAGCTGGCCCGCAACCGCTTGTTCAAGGACTTTGCCCAGGAATGGAACATTTGCTACTGGCCTATAGTTATTAAGGTTTTCTGGGTCCAAGGAGGATCTCTTCGGGAGTGGTCTCACTACTGCCTCTTTCAGGCAGCCAGGGACCACTACCTCTCGCAGAGAAGCATTAATCACTTCCCTGGTCCAGCCGGCTGTTCCATCTCTGATAGTTTAGATTAGCCAAGAAGGGCAAGGATCCAGCACAGAAGTGGTTGCACGAACCTGTCCAAGCACCTTGTCAATGTCCTCAAGCTGCACCAACTGAAACTCATCCAAGAAATCAGGACAAGGCTGTGCTCTGGATATCTCGCTTGATTCACCTGCTATAACACTGGAGTCTAAGTGTTGGCTACTGAGAGATTAATGCCTAGTGGTCTGGTTTTCCAGAAAGACATTAAGGAGTTAAGATGTACAGCATCGGCTCAAGGACAGCAAACAGGGAAACAGAAGACTCTGCAGCTGGCACTGTGCTGCCCATATCTATAAAACCTTGAGCGAGACACCGCATGGTGTGTGTGGGTGTTCGTTAGAGTAGAGAACTGTATGACTTATTGCTATTGCCTTAAGAATCAGTGAAGGATTCAATTTACAAGAAACGCTGTGTTCGGTCCTTATTCTTTTCGGCTGTGGGCATCTTGGGCTTTCTAGACACTGGAGCATTCACACGCTCTAGGTCACATCATTCTTACATTCAAACACGCAGCGCAACACTAAGTCCTGGTGGATGCTAAAGATTTTATCCTGGAAGTGCCTAGCAAATTCATTACAGCAGGCCTCAGATGGTTCTACCATGTCCCTGGGGCCAGAGTGTAATAGCCCCCGGACAATTCTGAAGAGCTCCTCTGGGCGGCAGTGTGATGATTTGATAGTGGCAGCAAAATATTTTTTTTGCTGCCTTCACTGCCCCTAAATACAGCTTACCATAGGCACTTACCAGTGTATAATTGCATCCACTAGGAGTTCGTCTCCATCCTCACTCAAGCCGTCTCATATACTGTTTCATCAATCTCAGCTCTGGGGTACACCATGGAGCCGTACGAGCTCTACACAGGAGAGGGTGCTCAAGAGTAATCATGTCAACCACCCAGGTAATTTCTGTATTCCACAGTTCAACCAGGGTTTCGACGGGAGCACCAGCCCTATCAGCCAGAAAACTCCCCAGAGCCCTTTGGAAACCATCCGCATCCATTAGTCTCTGGGGGCTGACCAACTTAATAGGACCCCCACCCTTGCAGAGGGGAAAAGCCTCTGTAAGTCTAAACTTCAGCAAGCAGTGATCTGTCCATGACAGAGGGACTGATGCAAGGCCCCCCACCTTCAGATCACTAACTCCATGTCCAGTTGCAAAGACCAAATCTAGAGTATGCCCTGCTACATGTGTTGGGCCAATGGCATATTGGGACAGTCCCATGGTTGTCATGAAGATCATGAAATCCTGAGCCGCCCCGGATAAGGCAGCCTCGGTATGGATGTTGACATCCCCCAGAACCAACAGTCTGGGGGATGTCAACAGTACACCCGAGACCACCTCCGTCAGCTCGGCTAGGGAGTGTTGGTCAGCGAGGTGGGTGGTACACCAACAGAATCCCCAGTCTGTCTCGCTGACCCAACACATGGTGCAAACACTCCAGACTAGTAGTCACATGAACAGGGTGCTTGCAGAGGGAGATGGAGCTCCTATAGACCACAGCAACCCCCTGTCCCTGGCCCTCATTAACCCTACTATATTCCTCCAGTAGACAGAGTTCCAGCAATAATGCCCTGGGCACTGTTCTTGCTTCTATGAAGTCTTGAGCTATCTTTTCTTTGAATACTAACCTGTTGGCTCACTTCTCCCATTGTAGCATTCTTCTCTTTGGAGAATCCATTGTGCCCCCTCACAAACTATGGTGTTGTGAAGGTGACTGATCTGTCAACTTATTTTGACATATTTTTCTATGCAGAAATAGGAAGGAAGATAATCCAATTCCATATCAGTTAAACTACCCTGCTTTTGAAGACAGTCAAAGGAATTAAACATATTTTGCTGTGACTTTGTTCCGTCAGAATATTTATTGTATAAATTGCTCTTTAAAAATAGTTTTTAAAGACGGGAACAGTGAGATGACAAAGGGATTTTTCTCTACTAATTCAATTATCACTGTAACAATGCATTAGTTTTTGTGAAGAGACAGCCACAGGTATATCCTATAAAATATATATTTGAATAATCTTACACTATAAGAGATCATTTTGCTACTTGACAAACATGTGACAAATTATTTTATACTCCTAAGACATGGAATTTTTCCAAACCAGTGATCAGCTTATACTAAGCTAGTCATTGTGAACAGGGAAGGGCTGTCGCTCAGTGGTAGAGCATCTGCTTTGCATGCAGAAGATCTCAGGTTCAGTCCCTGGCTTCTCCACACTGGAATCTGCAGGTAGGGCTGGGAATAACCCCAATCTGAAACGCTGGAGAGCCGCTGCCTGTCAGTATAGACAATTCTGAGCTACATGGACCAATGATGTGAGCTGGTATAAGTCAGCGTCCTACATTCTCAACCAGATGCAGTTATGTAGCTTGTCAATTTTGGATTTATTGTCTTAGTTTTTTGTATGTTTGCTTGCTGCCTTGAATGTTTGTATAGCAATATATCTGTTCAGAAAAATGGGATTTTAAAAAAAAGTTTCATCTGGTTAAACCTTTCAGAAATTTCTAGAAAAGCATTATTAAGAATTTGACTATATTTGCATTATATTTGAACTTCCATAAGTAGGGCCCCATTTGCAATTTAAAGGAGTATCATACCACTTTAAACATTCATGGCTTTCCCCCCAAAAATCCTGGGAACTGTAGCTTGCTAAGGTTGCTGAGAGTCATGACAAGACCCCCTATTCCCCTCACAGAACTACAGTTCCCATAGGAAAGAGGGGACTGGTGGTTAAGCTACTCAGTATTAATATGAAGTGGCAAACCTGCCTGATTTATCATCCAAGCTGTCCTCGGGTAATACTTTTCAAGTGTTCACAGTGATCCTTTCATATAATAAAGTATAATAGAAAGCTATCACATGCAACACAGTTATGATTCAGAAAAATAATTACTGATTTTTGCTTTTCATGTATCAAATTCCGAATATTGGTATCCCAGATATTTGGGTCTGCCTCAAACTTATATTGCTACATGGAATCTCATTTACATTTATGTCTTATTTTCTCAATTGTATCCAGAGGGAAAAGTATTAAAAATAACTTCATTTTCCCCCAAATAATTAGTAGCTGAAAAAGAAAAGAGCATTTCTGCCATTTTAGCCAATTTTTCTCCCATTTATGCTTCATAGAATCTAGCAGCCTATTTCCCAAGTTTTGAAACTCCTCAAAGAGATGAATAATTGTCAGATGTTTCTCATTATTCTTATCTTCAACATTTCCAAACTTTCCCAAGACAATTTCACTGCATACCACTTGAAGCAATCTGAAGTTAAAAGTATGCCATACTGAAGTTAAAAGTATGCCATACTTTTCAGAATAACACTTGACAATATGGGATAATGTGCACTTCATGATGCTTATATTCTTCACATAAAATACCTCTGGCATCTCATTCCTGAACGCATTTACTCTGAAGTAAATGGGCAATACATTTCAGAAGCAGAAGGTAAGTGAAGGGTGAAGTTAGGACTGGCAAAATGCACCCCCACCCACCCCCACCCCCCACTGTCCAGTTTCAAGCATGCAAGCTGCTTTGAGGGGCATTTTGTTTGACAGGAAAGTAGCATAGAAATAAATAGTTAAATATGGCAGTTGAACAAATTTCCCCAAATGCTGCTCAGGTTGGGACATTCTGGGAAATCTAAAATGACAGCCACCAGTTTGTTGAAGTATTGAAGGAAGAGCACAGTTAAGGGTCATCCCCTCAAAAGCATGGCCCAACCATGAAAATAAGAAAGCAGGGAGAACGTTCTGTCTGCTGATTTGTTGCCACGATCTGTCTTCCTTTTTGGAAGTTCAGCCCTGCTCTGGTGATTGTGCAAATGAGTGAATAACATTGTTTCTTACGAGCAATTCGTCACAGTCTTACTTTTAGGGATTGCTCCTTTTTTTGTCTGTGGTGATTCTCCACTTGTGGCAAATGGATGGAGCGCTCAGTGAATGTAAAGAAATTCAAATCTTTACTCAGCTTTGAAGTTCACTGAATGGCCATGGGCAAGTCAATATCTCTCAGCCTTGCTACTTTGTAGGGTCGCTATGAACTAAACTGTTTCATGCAAGACAGACAGGATGAAAATATAATAGATACTGGAGAAGAAAAGAGACAATACACTGCAAGAGAAAGGTGTCTCAGTCTCCACCTAGCATATTCCAGCTTACCATATGCAGCCCATTGAACTTACTTGCACTTTGCTATGTCATAATAATGGCCATAATCCAGAGAAAGAAGGGTTTTACTTTGGTGTAACTTATATTCAGTGAATATTTTAGAAATGTAGTTGTCCCAAATATTGCTGAAGTGCTACTGATGACTAAAAGGACAAAACATTTAGTAAGAGAGAGCCAAAACATCAGCCCTAAATGTCAAGCCCTCTTTATCTATTGCAAATATTGGCCTCACTTTTGTTGATTCTCTGGTGGAGGGGTGAATGTTGGTAAAGTTCATTCATTATTCTGTGGGCAGGGGAAGGTAGAGTGTCTCTGCATTCCTCAGGCAACAGTCCTCACTTCCTGCACTGTAATAATACTGCAGGAATAGCAAGGAAAGAGAACCAGTGTCAGTTAGTTGCCTTGACAACACAAGAACAACCCGTTTTCTGACATTGTGCAACAGCTTGAGTGATTGTCACAATATTGCCTAGGCAATGCAGGGACACCCCTATAAGCACTGTGCAGCAACTCAATCATTCCAGCAAGCAATTGAAGCAGATAGGAATGGGTGGATCTTTCAGTGTTGGTTTCTCTCATTTTCTCATTTTTCCAGTCTTAAGTTCAATTCTACAAATGCCTACATCAGCTTGCGAATAAAAACAAAAAAATCCCCATGAAACTTCATCAGCATTTTACGTCGAATTTCTCATAATATACCAATTTTTGCAAGAAATTTCCCTAATGCAGTGTTACATCTTATTTTCACTAATACATTGTTTTAATGCACAATTTACCCTAGTACATGCATTTTTGTATACATTACTTGGCTGGAGAACTGTACTGTACGTTTCAGACAATTTTGATACAAATTCTTTTTTAAAAATAGTTGTGTTTAAGTTTGCATATTGGTTCAGGAATTGAGATATTTAAAATGTGAACTGAACCAAATTTATCTTTCAACTTTACAGGCAGAGCCACCCAATTTCTTTCCCATGCTATACTGCATGAGTTGCTGCCCTGCTTCTTCTGTAGGGCACAAGATTCCTTCCCTCAAACAGTTCCCTATATATATATATATATATTTAACAACAGTTTTATCTCATTTTTTCCTTTACCTCCATCCTTCCTGCTCCCCCATAACTTTATTTTCCCAGTCTGCTTCATACAGAAATGGAAAATGAAACACATAGCAGCCAAAATTAGAGACCATACCACTTACAAACACACACACACCACACACACACACATTAAGGAGGGGACATAGAATATTTTGTATCAAAAATAATTAAAGTAAATTGTGACAGCATGAAGCAGTATGCATTTTTATATTATTTGTACAACTACTTGATAACTATAAGGCAACTTTTTGAAGAATCAGCAGCAGCATTTATAGTTTACTGAGAGGTAAGTACTGCTGAGTTCAATAAGATGCATCACTTTATCCTGGCCTTTGACACTTCATATATGCTTGTGCACGCACACAGACACACATATATTAGGACCCACCCTGCTCTTCTGATGAAAAATGGAAATGGACTGCCTTCAAGTCAATCCCGACTTATGGCGACCCTATGAATAGAGTTTTCATAGTAAGTGGTATTCAGAGGTGGTTTTCCATTGCCTTCCTCTGAGGCGGAGAGGCAGTGACTGGCCCAAGGTCACCCAGTGAGCTTCATGGCTGTGTGGGGATTCAAACTCTGGTCTTCCAGGTCGTAGTCCAACACTCTAACCACTATGCCACACTGGCTCTCAGTAAATTATTATTTTAATCTATATTTTTATATTGTTGTAACCTGCCCTGGGATCTTATGGTGATGAGTGGGAAAGAAACAACAACAGGATTACAGCCTTAACTACATAAAATGGGTGGGCCACATTCCCTCTTGGCCTCCCCTTGAGGAGCTGCATGCCATCAGTGGCCATGGTCATACTGAATGTGGCCAGCACATGCACACACACAAACCAAACACCAATCACATATCACCCATATACATATGCAACATGTACCAGACACATATACATATATACATTCATCACACTCAGGATCTTTACATTGCAAAGAGAAGTATGCAATTAATGACAGTAGGAAAAACTGCCAGTGCTGAGTATAAAGGAAAAATTAATCAAGAAACTAGTATAGAGAGAATGATGGTAAAAGTGAAAAACAGATGTCACAGCAGCAGACAGCTAAGTCACACATTGCTGATGGCAATCAAAACAACACATGCAGATTGAGACTATTCGGCATTTATAATGTTTTTATATTCTAGTTCTGCCAGCAGTCACATCAGTGAAGGCAACCACATCATTGGTGCAGACATTTTTCTTCTTCTTTCCATTAACATAGAGAAATGTATCTATAGAATAGCTTGCATTTTTTTACCCAATGTAGCATATGGTATCATGCAAAGTTATTTAAATACCCTGGGATGAAGTGTCAGTTCAGAGAGACTAACAGGTGAATACATCTGTCAAAGTCAGTGTTTTTCGAGAACTCAAAGACTTAAAACTTTTAACAATGCATTTGAAAAGAACTGCAGGCTTAATTTTCTCATCTGTACTGTTCCTTAAAAAGCAGTCTTACAAAATCTTTTTTTTACAGATATCCACCGGTGTTTTTGTTTTTATTTGCTTTTGGATAATCTGTTCAATGATTTCACAGTTTACTGTTAAAAACATCATGGGAGTTTCCATGGTAACAAGCTATGGTATCATTAATATGTAAATGGACATATACATGCCTAATATGAATCTGAAGTCTAAACTGTTTTTATTCCAGTTATTAAGTACATCAGTAATAGCCTGCCCTCATTCCATTGTAAAACTTAAGGCAACATACCTGGAGTTCCCAAACAGTCTCTCATCCAAGCAGACACCAGACAAAGACCTCCTCAGCTTCAGCAAGATGGGTGCATCATGTGTCTTCAGCCCATCACCTGATATCATGATCTACAACCATGAGTGGGAATTTTTCTTTTAAATGCACATTGGGGCACAATTGCTAGCATTAGTGACTACTCATATGCTGTTTGGGTTTTTGTCATTTTTAAAAAAACTTACTCAAATATGGCCTTTAATTGTGTGTTTTAAAATCAATGTCAGCGCATTTCTTTGGGGCCACCTTTATTTTATTTATTTATTTATTTTATCTTTTTAAGAAAAAAAAAACTTACTCAAATATGGCCTTTAATTGTATCTTTTAAAATCAATGTAAGTGCTTTCCTTTTGGGCCACCTTTATTTTATTTACTTACTTACTTATTTATTATATCTCACCCTTCCTCCCTGTAGGAGCCCTGTTATGTAGGGTTGTCTTTAGGAGTGTGTGTGGTGGGGATGTTTACACAGTATATGACTAACTGTATTAAATTTAATTTGAATGTACTATTAATGAGCAGTTATTTTTTATTTGTTCTATCCTTTTGCAAAACCTGAAGATTGCACAGGATATACATTCATTACATAAGTACATAAAATAAAAGCCAGCTGTCTCCTCTCTCTGAAACAGATCATCCAGTCTTTCTTCTGCTGATATTTTCTGATTATGTGATATTCCCTGTTAAGGCTTCCCCATTAGTAGGGTCCCATCAATTCCTGAAAGGTATTGCCGCCCTGGGCTTCTGCTGGGAGGAAGGGCAGGATATAAATAAAGGAAGGAAGGAAGGAAGGAAGGAAGGAAGGAAGGAAGGAAGGAAGGTTCTTAGGGCTCTGGAGGTGATGGTGTATGCATCTGCATTGTTTGTTTACATGTAGTGAAAATTCCTGCTAGCATGTTGTTGTTGTTGTTATATGCCCTCAAGTCGATTATGACTTATGGCGACTCTATGGATCAGCAACCTCCTTCTTTTTTAAAAATAGATGTTTTTAACCTTTTTAAAAATATGTTTTTAAAGCTTTTAAAAAATGTTTTAAAAGATGTTCTGTTTTAATATATTTCAAAGTCTGTTTTATGATGTTTTAAAGTGTTTTTAGTGCTTTTGTTTGCCACCCTGAGCTCCTGCTGGGAGGAAGGGTGGGATATAAATCAGATAAATAAAGAAATTAAATAAGCAAGCAAGATTGTTATGCCAGATAGTTCCAATAATAATAAATGATCAGGCTATGCCTTGGATAGGTACTGAGGCTCTGGATACCCCACAGACTCCATTAATCTAGATCCATTTCAATCTGGTTTCAGGCCCGGCTATGGGACTGAGATGGCTTTGGTCGCCTTGGTGGATGTCCTACGCAGGGAACTGGACAGGGGGAGTGTGTCCCTGTTGGTTCTACTGGATCTCTCAGCCGCTTTCGATACCATCGACCATGGTATTCTCCTGGGTCGCCTCGCTGGGATGGGACTTGGAGGCATGGTGCTACGGTGACTCCGATCCTTCCTAGAGGGGTGAACCCAGAAGGTGGTTATGGGGGATACCTGCTTGACCCCTTGGCCATTGACCTATGGGGTCCCCCAGGGTTTAGTCCTGTCCCCCATACTATTTAATATCTACATGAAACCGCTGGGAGAGGTTATCCGGAGTTTTGGGGTTCGGTGTCACCAATATGCGGATGACACCCAACTCTATTCCTCCTTTCCACCTAATGAAACCAAGGAAGCCGTCCAGGTCCTAAACCGCTGCCTGGTATCAGTGATGGACTGGATGGGGATGAACAAGCTGAAACTAAATCCTGACAAGACAGAGGTGCTCCTTGTCAGTCGGAGGGCGGATCAGGGAATAGGGATTCAACTTGTGCTGGATGGGATTACACTCCCCCTGAAATCTCAAATTCGCAGCTTGGGAGTACTCCTGGACTTGACTCTGAGCCTGGAGGCACAGGTCTCTGCTGTGGCCAGGAGTGCCTTCGCTCAATTAAGATTAGTGCGCCAGCTGCGCCCGTTCCTTGACCTGTCAGACTTGATTACGGTAACACATGCCTTAGTTACATCCCGATTAGACTACTGTAACGCACTCTATGTAGGGCTGCCCTTGAAGACTGCTCGGAAAAGAGCAGCAGCCAGAATGTTAACTGGAGCTGGGTTCAAAGAACATACTACTCCTTTGCTATACCAGCTCCACTGACTGCCAATCTGTTTCCGGGCACAATTCAAAGTGCTGGTTTTGACCTATAAAGCCTTATACAGCTTAGGTCCAGGATATCTGTTAGACCGTGTCTCCCTCTATGAACCTGTCTGGATTTTAAGATCATCCGGTGAGGCCCTCCTTACTATTCCATCTTTCTTGCAAGTTCTTCTTGCTGAGACACAGAATAGGGCCTTTTCGATGGCTGCCCCTAGATTGTGGAATTCCCTCCCTAGCGAGGTTCGGTTGGCTTCCCCGCTATCGTCCTTTTGTGCCCAGGTGAAGACTGTTTTATTTAGGCGGGCTTTTAACTGAAAATGTTATAGTTTTAATCTGTTTTGATTTAATCTATTTTTAATTGTTTTTAACATGCATATTGGTTGTTCTGATTGTTTATTGTTTTAATTGTGAGCCGCCCTGAGTTCCTTGGAAGAAGGGCGGGGTATAAGTATTTTAAATAAATAAATAATAAATAAATTAATGATACTGTCTACTATCCGAGCGAAGGCCCACCTGGAAGCAAACAACCCTTTCACAAGATGCACCTTGGGGAGTATGGAGTACATGGCACCAGAAAAGTGTCCCATTTCCATCCCCTTTGACTCCACTGCCATATCATCCCCAGTTTTGGTCTCTAGATTAACCTGCTTTATGTTTCTTTGTTAAAGAGTCGACCTTTTCAGGATTTCTGATTTTTATGTTCATGATGCTCCCTTGATGGAGCTCTAACTGGCAATGAGATTAAAGGGTACTAGACTTGACTGGCTGTGCATCAGACATATTGGCTACTACTTCAACTGAGATCCAGATATGGTAGGCTGTGGTACTTGGTCACTTAAGGCATTTGAGCAATTGATCTTGACATCTGGTGATGACTGTAGGGTCCTGTTATCTATTTTTGGTGTTCTCTACTTTTGAACCTCCAATTTTCACCCTTTGCTAGTCTGAAAAATGTTTGGGAATCTGATTTTCAAGAAGAAATCAATCCAGCCTTATGGTACAAAATCTAGTCTTTCAAATCATTTTCCTCAGTCTCATCTTACATTGGGGAAAATTCCACTGGTTCTTGACTCCACTTTGTCTGGCTTGTATAACGATATGGTAACACCGTCTGTTGGCATGGTTGAAATGAAAGAGGAAACTACTGGCACTTTTGGATGGGTTGCCAGCATGCATGTACAATCTGGGATGCCTTGGTAAAGGAGGTTGGTTTGATCAGTGGGCAAAGAGTGTGTCTGGGCCTAAACTCTGTTTGCCACCACACCAAAAAGAAGATTCGTGACACCAAGCTAAAATAAAGTTATATTTATTAAAAAATATAACAACTCTTTTGAATTTTCAACCAATTAAATCAAATCAACCAAATTGGACATTATTCAGGCAGGTAGGGAGATTTCCCTCCAGTCCCCTGGGCATGTCAATCAACCGCTGGCTGTGACTCCCCAGAAAAGGATGGGGATGAACTCCTCCCTCCTTGCTAGTAGAACCAAGGGTGTGCATCCAACCTGCGCAACCTGGCACTGCCATACTGGCATTCACCCTGATGCACAAATTAGGCTCACAAGAACACCCCCCAGATCCCCACCAGGCATGAAGCACTGGCAGTTCCTTAGAAGGTACCCGTAACCCAAGAATGCCTCAGTATCCAGCTGTGTACCTCTGCCTTCCTCACCTGCCCAAATTCCATGCCACAAGAGAGGATCAGATGAAACTTGATCATCTCAACCCAAAGAAAACAAGGCTGCTAAACCCAGCCACAGTTCTTCCAAAAATAAATCACAACCAAGCACTGAAAGGTGCACCCTGTCATCCTTAGAGATGAGGACAATGGAAACATATCCTGCTATGGGGAATGCACCCCCATCCCATGGACAGAACCAACTGCCTGACCATCCTGTTAACCCAACACCAGGACCTGTCTATCCTGTTGGGGTGAACAACACTCTCCAGACCCTCCATTCAAGCATATCAGATTGCATGATAAACAAATCAGGAAATGAATGCTTGATCCAGCGGAAATCGTGGGTCACCCTGTGTAGCAAATCCAAGCCTAGCCACTGCACAAAATCATTCTCACCCAGGTGGATAACATGAACATGGGACATGGGGCCTGAAGACATAATATTACAGATTGGTAACAATCTGTTGGTAACAATTCTCCCTATAGCATGCCATGCTTGGCATTCCATTGGACTGTTGCCTGGGCTGAGAGCTGCAGCTGCAAAAGAGAACAATCCAGGCCAGATCCGGAAGGCTCCAAAAACCTGCAAAGAACAAGAAAACAGTCAGAAACAACACAACTGAACATAAGTTTTGAATAAGATCACCATCTGCCAATTGCCTCAATGTTTTCCGGGGATAAGCCCACAAGGGCAGCGGCAGTAGCCACTCCAGTCCAGAAAGAATGTGGCCCATATGCTCCTGGGTCTCTCCCACAGGCCAACAAGGCCCTCCGAACAATGGACCAAAACTGAAATTGAGTCAGGATGGACGCATCAGGGTGTATGAATAAGTAACTCTGGCCCGCTGGCCTGACTGAAAGAAAATTCCTTAGAGAAGACACTAGACACAAGGCAGGCAGTAGGCAACCACTCAAGACCACCGACTGACTTTGTCCCTCCAGTCAGTCTTGGATATATGCAATGAAAGCCTCACAATATTGTCACCCAGGACACAATCCCCAAAACACAAGGCTCTGGCAGAAGTGCCAGTTTTGTAGTGGGCTAAAACTTCACCAGGGCAAAAAGCCCCATAAAAGGCTGTCAATGTCACAGCCACAAATAACTTTGCCTCATATGCCATGGAGCACAAGCTGCCAAACTCAGGCCGTATCTGCAAGAGAACATTGGGGTGAATGGCCTCTATCTGCCAGGCACCCCAGGGCTGAACACACCGAGCCCTCTAAATACCTTTTTAACCTTGAAATCAGCAGTGGCCTCTTGGATGCCTTTTGCCTTGGAGATGAAAGCCAAGGCCGAAAGGTGGCCGGCAATAGTGCTGACAGTCCTGCCCTGTCCCTGCAGCAATACCATGAACTGCAGTAGGTGGCTTACTGGAATAGGCCACACCTGTGGCAAGCCATGCGAAGCCCGGAAAACCTGAAAATCTGCAGCACAACGCTTGTAGGCTCTCTGAGTACTAGGGGCCTATGCTGAAGCAATGGCTGCTCCCACCTCTAACTCCCAAGGCTCCACAGGCTGGATGGCATTGGGACCAGGTCGGGTGCGGCTCCCGGTGCCAACTTCCTTTAAACGGTCCATCTGTAATTGAGAGAAGGCATCAGCAATGCAGTCCTGCAGACCCAGAACATGCTGAGCTGCGGACAGAATATTAAAATGCAAACACTGCAGAACCAATGCTCGCACAAGGTGCATTACTCGAGTAGATTTGGAGGTCTGCAAATTTGCAACACAGACCGTGGCAAGATCATCGTCCCAGAAATGCACAGTGTGGTTTTGGAAGGCAGCAGGTCAAATGTGGACTGTGATGACAATTGGAAAAAAATCCAGAAAAATAAGGTCCGAGGTGAGCCCCTTGTCCCGTTAGGCAGCCATCCATTGCTCAGCACACCACTAGTTCCTGAAGATGATACCGGAACCCAGGCCACCAGCTGCATCAGAATGTACTTTAAGCTCTGAACTCCAGGCGCTGGCAACTCGACTGGCGGGAGCTGTTCTACAGGAGTACCCAAACCAATAGGAGAGATCAGAGTGAGGGTCATCAGAACAACTGGATGCACATTAGCAGGTGAAGCTGGATCCTCTGGAAGGACTGCAACCTTGTCAGCCATCCCTTTCTCAAGTGCAGCAACCCTGAGAATGGCTGAGACAGAGGGCGGTTATCAGCTTGCTTCACCACATGGACTCCCCACTTTTGCCTAGCCTTTTTTTGGAGTCATCGTAGGATTCAAGAAACAGCTACAATTAAGAGGAAAAGTACTTAAAGGCCAATTAAGTGGCAAACTGAACTGGGAAAACCCCACTATAATTACTAGAAAATAATGTAGCGAACAAAGATAACGATGATGATTGTAATAAGGATAACAATGCAAATTGGGCAACTAAAATGAAGCTAATAATAGAACTGATGATGATAATAAAGATAACAATACCAGTTATAACAGACAGGAGACCAACTGTAACTACTAGGGAATAATGCTGCATAGAACTTACAGAAGATAATGAAAAGTAATGCAGTATTATGAATAACAATACAGTTGGCAAACTCAGTGCAAGGGGGGATAGAATGATGTGGGGGGGCACTATAGCCTCAAGGAAAATTGGACAAGTAAGCTGGGAGGCAAAAATCCAGGGAACACCCTCGCCACCCACGTTCCTCCACTTCCTCCTTTGCCCACCCCCTCCCTGCTTCTGACCCGACACTTAGCCAGATGAAGGAGAAGAGGAGACACAGGCCCTGGGATAGGTGAGGCCCAACTGGGCCACCACCTACTAGGATGAACCCCTGCAGCCGGCCAGAGGAGCTGAGGGCCTGTTGCAGGAGCGCGGGGTGAAACCGCCCAAAGAAGTCCACTCAACATGGAGGCAGGTGAGGAAAGAGCAACCACAAAGGCTGAGGCATCTGAGGACCTGAGCAGCTCTGCAGGCCCAAACAGGGTTCAGTGTTGGCTTGGTGATCCACGCGCATGCACACCTCTCTCCTGACTGCCGCAAGGCAAAAGATGCAGGATTGAGGGAGGAGCTCGCTTTTAAACCAGCTCATTCCTCCACTGGATATGCCACTCGGCCTACATGTGATTTCCCCACCTGCCCTTTGGGAACAAGTCCTGAGTCCTGTTGCTAAAGGGTGAGGGTGGAGACAAATGTGCCCCCACGGAAATTATTATCAATGATTGTAGATAGGAATTCTGATATTACTTGAAAACCTTTAGTGCTTTGTCTCCTGGTTGCTGCTCATTTAGTTATATAAGAAGTCTGTATTGATCCCACTTTTTTTTTACTCAGACTGGTCCACAAACCCACTTACTGAAAAATAAAAACATTATTTTATTTGTCTGTTTATTATTTAGGCATTATCTATGCCACATTTGGGCCTGAAGGCCAAAAACTTAAATGATACCATGAAAAAGCAAAACAGATTAAAAACAATAAAAACTGGCAGTCAAATACAAAATCCTAACCAGTTTTCCTTAAAATAAAACTGTCTTCACCCAACATCTAAAACCTAATAGAGAAGGGGCAAAGCTGAATTTTATAACCCACTGAGAAGGCCTCTCCACACCTCTGATGGCAAAGGAGCATGAAGGAGCAGGGAGAAGGATCTCCATATATAATCTAAGTGTGTAGTTTCATATGGAAGAAGGAAGTTCATGACACACAAGTCCTTTTTTCCTTTTGAATGACAGATCTCCCTCCATCCCCACTCCTTATATCACAAATTGCTTTTCAAACTTTCCAAAATTTCAAAAAAGGTTTCCTGTGCAGCATGAGGAGCTCCTGCATGAGAAACACAAATCTGAAGCTTCCTTGAGCATGTAGAAGTAGTAATTAATTTCATTTATTTTAAAACCAGCTTAATTTTCAGAAGGAACTTAAGGCAGCTTACAATAAGAAACAATAATATATCAATCCCTATTCAAATAACAAATTTTAACATGAAAGCCGCTCCTCCCAACAAAATCCAAAATGGCCATCAAATTTTGAATCAGCAAAAAGAAAATGATCCACTAAAAGCCTTTTTAAACAGCCACATTTTTACCAGCTGCCTAAGCCAGTTTAGTGAGGGGCCCCAATGCACATTGCCTTGGGAGGGCATTGGCCACCATGACAGAAAAAGCCCTAGCTCTAGTTATCAACAGGGTTGAGAGATCTGGAGTAGCGCTCCAGGGAGATTCAGGGAGAAAGATAGAACGTCGTTCCTGCCTTAAGTGGGGGCGTATTTGCCACCACCCTGGTTGAACAGAAGGCTCGGGAACGTTGGGTAAAATTTAAATGAGCTCAGGTGGGATGGTTCAACCAATGAGGGGCAGCGATTCTAGGGCTTATAAGCCAGCTCCTCCTCATTCTTCTTTCTTTGCCTTGCGGCACGTTGTGTGGCAGCTTGGTAGAGGCTTCCTGCAATTTCAGCGTTACTTGCGAGTCATGAACAATAATCATCAGTGGATCTTCGGTGGATCGTCGTTCTTCGGAGAGCCGCCTCTGTGGTTTGCGCCTCCGCAGGGGCTAATGATTCCCTTTTCCTCGGGGCGGCGGCCGCCGGCCCCACCCATCCACAACCCCTTCTCCATTTGTTGTGTTGCCCGTTAGTTTCCAGGTTGTGGCGTGTTACGTTCCCCCCCCGCTGCTCCTTTTCTTGCTTCAGGAGTTAAAAGTTTTTGTCCTTTGGGGGGAGCTCGGCGGTTCGGCCTCTCCTATGTTCCTTTCACGCAGCCTCCTTTTCGTCGTGGGTGCGGTTGAGCCGCGACGCCCACCCCCCTCGTTTGCTTTGATTGCTGGGTGCCTCATTGTTTGCCTAGGCTACTTCATAATTTTAGTGGGCAATTACTTTGCAACTGTTGTTGGGAATATTGCTTGGTTTTGTAGTTATCGTTGTTCTTGTTGAAATTCCTGGGCGGCTTCTGTAAATTTTCAAAAAAAACCCCACCAACACTACCTTACCTCTTTTTCCCATAATTAAGTTTGTAGTTTGTTTCCTTCAAATTTTGTTGGGGAGTGCATCAGTTGTCTAATTGTGGGTGGTGGGCCATAATTTAGATTGTGTTGTTTTAATTGTTGGGCTTTACATAATTCATAATTGGGTGTATTAATTCATTAATTAATTTTAATTAATTTAATTCTATTTCGTCTAGTTCATTTATTGTAGTTATTTCATTTTAGAATTTTATAAATCAGTAATAATAATCATTTCAATTATCTTAAATAAATAAATAAATTTTTATTACTGATTGGTTAGTGAAACCAAGTTTCTATAATTTGTTTATCTTGGTTTTCTAATATATTAATAGTTAACTGTTCTACTAAGTATTCCTTAATCCAATTCTTGGTAGTAATATTTCTGGACATTTGTATTTGCCATAGGTTAGTTGTTTAATTTTAGCTAATTGCTGATAATTTTTGTTTTGTGGTGTAGTTATTTGCTAAAATGCCACCGAAGAAGGCCAAGCAAAAGCAAGGTGTCAGAGTGGTTAAAAACCCCGAAAAACGTCCCATGGCGCACCAGTCCTCTTCAGATGAAGATGAAGATATGGCAACGGTCCGTGCCTTGGTGGCCAGGGTTGAAGCGTTGGAAAGGGAGCATAGGGCACCAGTTGACCCGGAGGCGGGCACCAGTTCTTCAGTGAGAGGTAAGAAATCCCAGAGGTTGGCTTACAGGGTCACTAAGGCATCTCTCCTGTCTGGTTTAGTTACATGATTGGATGCCTTGGAGAAGGCCTCAACTGCCACGGTGACTGTTCCACGCCCTGAGATTTCCTTCGCTGTTGCTGCATTTCTGCCAACAATGTTGCCTCCTGCTTTGCACCCTTCGCTGGTGGCTGCTTCTTCATTACCAACAGCTTCCTTGCCAGCGTTTACAGGGCCTTCGACTGTGGATGATGCAGAGGTCCCGCAGATTGTCACCCCCTCGGTTGGAGCGCCTCCATGTACCTTGGCAGGTGAGCATCCTGCAATACACACCACCACTTCTAGTCACACACAGGCCCTCCTCCAGGTCCCAACTCATAAGGAGGCCTGAAGGGTGGTGACAAGATCTAGGGCCTTCTCAGTGGTGGCCCCCGAACTGTGGAATAGTCTCCCCGAGGAGGTGCGCTTGGCGCCGACACTATTATCTTTTCGGTGCCAAGTTAAAACCTTCCTCTTCTCTGAGGCATTTTAATCTCAATTTAAGTTAATTTCAATTTAAGTTAATTCAATTTTAAATATGTTGTAATTGATTTTAGTTTGTGTTGTTTTTATATGCTCTGTTGTATTGTACTGTGTGATTTTATTGTACTTGTGATTTTATTGTACTTGTGTTCACCGCCCAGAGAGCTATTGCTAGTCGGGCGGTATAAAAGTTGAATAAATAAATAAATAAATAAATAAATAAATAATATTCTGGGTCACAGCAGCAGATGGGCTATATGGGGGGCGTTTTGGTTCCATTACATCCACAGCTTCCTTGGCCGGCGGCAGCTGTGACACCTTGGCAGCCTAGTTCTGCTTCGGAGGTACAGGCTTCTACTACTTTACCGTTGCCTCAGGGTGTTTATCCCCAGGGCGATACTTCCTTGCCTTTGGGTGACCACCTCCAGTTGTCAACTAAGGAAAAGATCTGGAGAGGGGAATACATAGATATTTTCACTCTTCTTTTCCAGGAGTCTGAGGCGATGAGTAGGGAGGCTGCTGAATTTAAAGATAAAGAGGCTGCCAAAAAGAAAAAGGTAGATCGCATTTGGCCTAACTGGCTCTATGCTTATACGGTGTATATGGGTGTGATGACACAGGCCTATCCATCTCGTGCATTATCCATGATTAAATATCAGGATATCATTCATCGGGCCTTCAGGGAATTCTCGGGTACCGCCTGGTTGAGGTACGATGAGAATTTTCGGCAAAGGGCGGCGTTGGATCCTACATTGCGCTGGGATATTAAGCACCCGGGCCTTTGGCTCTGGTCCATGACATCAGCAAGGCCTATGTTGGGCGATCGCGCAGATAGTGGTCACCTATTAGTGCGGGTTCAGGCTCCGGCCTCTGGTTTCGACCGGGGGTCCCAGTGGGTTCAATCCCACCAAGTCTGTTGGAGCTTTAACAGCTCTGGGCGTTGTGCCAGGTGTCCGTGTAGGTTTAGGCATGCCTGTGGAGTCTGCAGTGGTAATCACCCCAGTTTCTCATGTCCCAAGTCTCATCTTCAAAAGCAGGGAGCCGGAGATTACTCTCAGCACAAATGCGGCGGTGGTGGGGGTCCGCCGCAAGCCCAGTAGTCCCATTAATCTTGTTTCCCTGGCCAGTTGGTTGCAGCTCTATCCCGATAAACGGGCAGCTGATTATTTACTTCAGGGATTTTCGGAGGGCTTTTGGATCCCTTACATCGGTCCAAGGATTTCCACTTGTTCCCCCAATCAAAATTCAGTCAGAGAGATGGCCACAGTTGTCTTGGCCAAACTCCACAAAGAAATTGATGCAGATCGGATTTCTGGCCCTTTCCAATCCCCTCCTTTTCCAAATTTGAGGATCTCCCCTCTTGGTATAGTCCCAAAGAAGCAGCCGGGCGAGTATCGCCTGATACATAATTTATCTTTTCCCAAAGGAAATTCGGTCAATGATGGCATTCCATCTGATATGGCCTCTGTAAAGTATACTTCTTTCGATGCGTCTGTGAAGGTCATGCATTCTGCTGGTAGGGGTGCTTTAATAGCAAAATGCGACATAAAGTCTGCCTTTCGCTTGCTCCCTGTACATCCGGCAGATGTGGATTTATTGGGTTTTAAATTTCAAGGCCAGTACTATGTTGATAGGGCAATGCCTATGGGCTGTTCCATTTTGTGTGCGGCCTTTGAGGCATTCAGTTCTTTCCTAGAGTGGGCATTGAGAGAGCGAACACATTCTTCCTTCGTTAAACACTATTTGGATGATTTCTTGTTCGTTGGCCTTGCCAATGATCCACATTGCATGCATTTAGTTGAAGCCTTCATGGCCCTTTCAGATGAACTTGGGGTCCCTCTAGCGCCAGAGAAGTCTGAGGGCCCCTCCTCTTGCCTTACCTTTTTGAGGATTCAGCTTGATACTGTTGCACAGTCCTCCCAATTGCCTATAGATAAACTGATTGATTTGAGGGCTCGCTTGCGTAAAGCAGTGTCTTTTAAGAAAATTACTTTGTTGCAAATTCAGGAAGTGGTCGGTCACCTAATTTTTGCTTCCAAGGTGATCTTTCCTGGCAGAGCCTTTTTAAGGCGTCTATGCAAAGCTATGAAGGGAGTGTGCTCCCGTTTTCATTTTATTAGTCTCAGCAGGGATGAGGGAGGATTTATCCATGTGGCTCACATTTCTGGAAAGCTATAATGGATGCTCCTTCTGGAGGGAGGACCTTCTTATAGAAGCTGAACTACAAGTTCATTCTGATGCTGCTGGGGGTTCAGGTTTTGGAGTTCTATTTAGATCCCAGTGGTGTGCTGAACATTGGCCAGAGTCTTGGAGGGTGGCGGGTATTACCGCTTATTTAACCTTTTTAGAATTCTTCCCCATCGTGGTGGCTGTCCACTTATGGGTGGAGGATTTTCAGAATCGTTCAGTTCTGGTGTGACAATCAGGTCACAGTCTGTGTAATCAATACTCAAACCTCTAAATCTTCAAGGGTTATGCGCCTTGTGCATGCGTTCGTCCTGCAATGTTTAAGGTTTAATATTCTTTTCGTTGCTCTGCATGTCCCGGGCCTGCAGAACGAAGTGGCTGATGCCCTTTCCCGATTTCAGATGCAGCGATTTCGGGAGCTGGCCCCAGGAGCCGCACCAGACCCAAGTCCGATGCCGTCTCTTTTATGGAACCTTGGGAGATAGAGGTGGCGGCAGCCATAGCTATGGCATTAGCCCCCAGTACTCAGAGAGCATATCAGCGTGGTTTTGATAAGTTTCAAGCATTCTGCACTTCTCATGCTCTGTCACTAGATTGGCCTATCCCAGTTTCCCGGTTGCTGCAATTCATAGTATTTTTAAAGGGTCAGGGTACTTCTGTTAGCACAATAGGAGGTACATTGTCCGCCCTTGCATTTATTTCTAAGGCTAAGGGTGTCCCAGATTGTACATCGGATTTTTGAGTCCGTAAAGTTCTTGAAGGTTGGTTGCGTGCAGCGCCTAAAATACCTGATCGGAGGAAGCCCATTACTCCGGATGTATTAATGCAACTGTTGCACTTATTTACTTCTCTGTGTTCTTCTGTGTATGAGACACAACTATTTGGTGCAGTTGCCTTGGTCACTTTCTATGGGGCCTTCCGCCCTAGCGAAGTTCTGGCATCTTCTAAGAACGATAAGTCTTTCAGGGCATTATGCCTGAGTGATTGTGCACTGGGTGATATGCAGGTCATGCTCATGCTGCATGTGTCTAAGACCGATCAGAAGCGTCAAGGCAGAGTGGTGACATTGCATAGTTCTGCAACGCCTGTTTTATGTCCTGTATCTGCTTTGAGGGCTTTTATTTTTGTAAGGCCAGCAGGCCAGTGATACCTCTTCATACGTCTCGACGGGTCCACACTTACGCAGTTTCAGTTTTGGGCCGTTGTGAGGTGGGCCTTGTTGGCCAGTGGGCAAGATCCAGGGGAGTATGGAATGCATTCATTCCGGATTGGTGTGGCTACGGCTGCGGCCCTCGTGGGCATGCGTACGGAAATCATCCAGGCGATCGGTAGATGGCGTTCAGCTGCTTTTAAATCTTACATTAGGCCCTGAATCATGTAATCTGTGTCTTATTCTTTCTAGGTGTGTGGAACCTTCCAGTTCCTGCAAGGATCGTCGTATGCGGCCATTCCATTCTGTTCTGGGCTCACAAAAGGGCGGCTTCTTCTTCTGCTGGGACCCAGCTGCAGCTCTCTGGCTGCGCAACAGTTTCTTGGATAACCAGGCGGGGTATGAGGTGGGGGGAATTGTTGCCCACAATGTTTAGGATCATGTCTTCTTCACCTCAACCCCATATTTTACTAGTGCATTTGGGTGAGAATGACCTAGTGCAATGTCCTGGTGTGGCCTTGCTATGTAAGGTCAGAGAGGATCTTGGTCTGCTCAAGCGCACATATCCCAACCTTATTCTGGTGTGGTCGGATATGCTCGAGCGCAGAGTTTGGAGGGGGGCCATCCATCCCAATAGAATCAATAGAGCACGAAGGTTTGTTAATAGGAAGGTTAGGTACCTGGTTCTGGCACTTGGGGGGCGTTTATACCTCATGACAGAATCAGGTTTTCTTATCCGGCCCTCTATCGGGATGATGGGGTGCATCTTTCTGAGCAGGGCTGTGATATGTTTCTAGAGGATCTTAGATTGGGCCTCAGGGCTTTGTTTTCTTTGGATTGAGGGGCTCAAGCTTTAGCTGATCCCCTCTTGTGGCATGGAATTCGGGCAGGTGAGGAAGGTGGGGATAGAATGAAGGTAACTGAGGCATTGTATTAGAGGGTACTCACTAGAGAACCAACAGTCACGTGTGGCTTGTGGGGATCTGGGGTGCCCTTGTGGAACCAACTTGTGCATCAGGGTGAACACCTGTACGGCGGGGCCGGGGTGCAGAGGTTGGAACCACCTGATTGGCTCTATTAGCAAGAAGGGTTAATTTCAACCATTTCCGTTGCTCAGGAGTCAAGGTAGGTTCTGAATTACATGCCCAGACAAGTTGGAGGCTAGATTACCTCCCAGTTAGGTATCCTCACCTGCCCGAAGCAAGTTTGATTTGGCTATTGGCTTATAATTGGAAGAAGCTTTATGTTGTTATATTTTAAATAAATATAACATTATTCCATATCTGTGTCCGAGACTTCTTTGGTGTGGTGGCAAAAGAAGGCAGTCCTGAAGCCATAAAAGTCCCAAGCCATCTGGGACTTTAGAGTTTAACACTAGCACAGTCGTTCCCAACCTTTATGAGTACAGGACCCCGTTTGTAAGCTCAAAAAAATGTGTGATATCCCACATACTAATTGTAATTTTAGTCTCTGTTATTGAAAAAATAGTGTGTGGCAAAATCACATCTCCAAATATCCCTTTCCATGAAAAGCTCTCTGCAGACAGGAAGGTGTTGCTTTCTTTTCTTAATGTAAAGGTCCAATCAAATTGAGATCCCATCCCCCCCCCCGACAGTCTGAAGATGTACAATCCTATCTCCCAAAACCACTGGGTTACAGTGCTGGACTAAGTTCCAGGTTCAAATCCCCAACCAGCCATGAAGCCCACTGGGTGACCTTGGACCAGACATAGTCTCTCAGTCTGACCTATCTCACAGGGTTGGTGTAAGGATAAAATGGAAAGGGGGGAACCATGTACACCACCTTGAGCAACTTGGAGTAAAGGTAGGATATAAATGCAATAATAACTAAATAAATACATACATACATTTCAGCTGCAGTATGTGGACCCCAGCCTCAGCCAACCTGCTGAGCTTTTTAAAAATCATCACCAAGAAGCAGCAACGTGGTATTGGTGGGAATGCTAGATTGTGAAGACAAAAGGGTGGATAGATTGAGTAGGGAGGCTAGTGCTTTTAGGCCTTGGGATGATCATCAGAACTGATGACTTGGTTAGCATGTATTTGGGGAGACAGATCAGTGCACGCACTCATGCAAACACACCTGCTTCTCCTGCAAGAATCTGTAGGCATGCATGCATTTAGGGACGTGGGAGGGGGGAAACCCTGAACTGCTGCCGCATCTTGGAGAGGTTGGGGGGGAATGTAGGTAGAAGAAAGGGGGGTGCTGGCACATACACTTAGCCTCAGAGATGGGGGATGAGCAAGTCCTGAGTTCCTCACTGCTCCTTGGCTCCGTCTAGGCTGGATGCGAGATCTGGGTGGCCTTGCAAATAAGAATAAATTTTAAAAGGAGGTGGCAGCAAAACAGAAGTCAAGAAAGGCAGGCAGTCTGGCTGCCAGGAAGAAAGGGGAAAACCAGCCTTTTCTTATAGCCTTGCTTCTTTTTGCTTCATGAAAAGCTCTCGCCTCTCATAGAATCATAGAATAGTAGAGTTGGAAGGGGCCTATAAGGCCATCAAGTCCAACCCCCTGCTCAATGCAGGAATCCAAATCAAAGCATTCCCGACAGATGGCTGTCCAGCTGCCTCTTGAATGCCTCCAGTGATGGAGAGCCTACTACCTCTCTAGGTAATTGGTTCCATTGTCACATGGCTGTAACAGTTAGAAAGTTTTTCCTGATGTCCAGTCGAAATTTGGCTTCCTGCAACTTGAGCCCATTCTTCCGTGTCCTGCACTCTGGGACAATTGAGAAGAGATCCCGGCACTCCTCTGTATGACAACCTTTCATGTACTTGAAGAGTGCTATCATATCTCCCCTCAGTCTTCTCTTCTCTAGGCTAAACATGCCCAGTTCTTTCAGTCTCTCCTCATAGGGCTTGGTTTCTAGTCCCCTGATCATCCTTGTTGCCCTCCTCTGAACCCGTTCCAGTTTGTCTGCATCCTTCTTGAAGTGTGGAGACCAGAACTGGATGCAGTATTCAAGATGAGGCCTAACCAGTGGTGAATAGAGGGGAACTAATACTTCACACGATTTGGAAACTATACTTCTGTTAATGCAGCCTAATATAGCATTTGCCTTTTTTGCAGCCACATACTGTTGACTCATATTCAGCTTGTGATCAACAACAATTCCAAGATCCTTTTCACATGGCATATGACTGAGCCAAGTATCCCCCATCTTATAACTGTGCATTTGGTTTCTTTTTCCTAAGTGTAGAACTTTGCATTTATCCCTGTTGAATTTCATTCTGTTGTTTCAGCCCAATGCTCCAGCCTATCAAGGTCCCTTTGAATTTTGTTTCTGTCTTCCACGGTATTTGCTATGCTCCCCAATTTTGTATCATCTGCAAATTTGATAAGCATGCTCTGTATCTCCTCATCCAAGTCGTTAATAAAAATGTTGAAGAGCACTGGGCCCAGGACCAAACCCTGTGGTACCCCACTCGTTACTTCCTTTCTGAGTAAGGGCATCGTCAGCAGCAGCAGTGCGAGGAGACAGGAATCAGGATAGTAATCTCCTCTTCTTCCTGGTGGCACCTCCCTCAGCCTCCTTTGGCATCTGCCGTATATGGTATAGGCAGATGCCTGCCCTCGGCATGCCTGAAAGACACTCTGGTGCTTCAGCAAAGTCCTCCCCTCTCATTTGGAGCAAGGGTGAGGTGTCATCTGCAGCGGCATTGGGGAGCAGACAGCATCCAGGGAGTGAAGACTTTTTTTAAAAAAATTAATAAATAATTCATTTCTTTACTGTTAGTGCCCCCCTCTGGATTACTTTGTGGCCCCCTTGGGGATCACGGCCCCCAGGTTAGGAACCACTGCAGTAGCACTTTGAGTTGGGCTTGGGAACAGACCACTAATCAATATAGAACACACAAAGCTGCTGTGATACAACGAAAGAGCCTAGCATCTTTCAGCCACCTGGCTGCAGCATTTTGCACTAGTTTCAGTTTCTGAGTACTTTTCAAGAGCAGCCCTACAAAGAGCATGATACAGCAGTCTAGTAATGTGGTTCTTTGAATTCAGCCCATTATTTCTGTTCTACCTTTTTCAAAAAATATTTTCTTTCTTTTACTGTTTGGGAAAAAATATAAAATAACAGAAATAAATAAAAATGGAATCAAAACAGTGAAATAGTTGTGCAGTAGGTGAACATTTTGAACAAAGAGAAAGGAATTCATTTGTCTTCTAATATCATTCTTCATAATAGTAATGCGAGCCATCATTTGTAGAAAAAATCATTTATAGAAATAGCAGAAGTGGTTTCTTTGAACTGATTTACAATCCTTTAAATAGAAGTGTGAGTAGGAGGACAAGCTACGGGGTGAGGAGAAGAGAGGAATATGAAATAACCCTTTTCGAATCCAGCACACTTTTTGAGTGGATCTTAGTTGGAGCTGTGATCTCAGCCCATTTACCCCAAAATTATTAAAAACCATATTGTTTGTTGCTCACTTGTTAATTAATTTAAATATCTGTTGTCCTAGTTGCATATGCTCAGTCGCTGGTGTCCATGGAAATCTAAACCTACCCTCACAATGCCATCTTCCACAGTTTCCTATTTCTATTAGGGGCGCATACAAATCCCAGACTGAAAAGAGAGAGGTTAGGACTTGTTAAAGTGAGGTGGGTGTCCTCCGAAGTAGCCTGAACTGAATCAGGCTCTTCCAGAAGTTTTTGGACTGATTCAGAGATGCAGGGGAACAAAGAGATACAGATCGCTGTCTGCAAAAACTGATATATTTCCCCTCATGCTGTCCATATAAGAAAGAAAATCAGGCAGAATGGAGGGAGGGGATGACTGTAGTTTTGTCACTAGATGCCAAATAGCGCATGACTTTAACAGGACTGTACTTTTCATTTCCAGTCACAAAATGCTGAAGCAGGAACTAAACTAAAGCTTGTGCCTGGTGCACACCCTTGCTTTCTATCATTGCTAACGCACAGCACTTCCAGCTTCACAGAATATCAGTTAAGCCTTGAATTTTCATCAATCCCCTGGCATCTGACATCTTTCCCTGTTGATTCTCCACACCCATAACTGCTTTCCTTTCACTGTCCCTCCTACTTTTGTCCTTTCTAATTTGCCCTCCCATCATCTGTGGTAGAATGCAAACACAACCGTTCTCCCCCAGGAAAGGCAAGGATGCCTGCCAAATATTGAAAGAGGTTTTTCACACGCTAATGTCAGAAGCCCCTATCTCATTGTAAGGCCCATTTGCTTGATGCAAATTATCCCAGTTCACTTTCTAGCACCTTTGGTTAAAGCATTTCAGGTAGCAGGGCAGGCAAATACCTGTGTCTGAAATCTTAAGAGAGCTGCTGCAAGTGTCAGGAGATAGCATGGTGTTGTATGGGCCAAAGGTCTGGCGCAGCAGGAGGCATCTTCATAGATTCATATACTGCTGCAGCTTCCCTGGTTGTACATCGACCATTTCTGCCCTTCTCTATGCCCAAAATATGGAAAAAAGAAAGCACTGCACAATTATGTGACATCTAAGAGGAGAGTCGAAAACAGCTGAAGTAATCTTTCAAAGAGTGTTTCCCTGAGTTCTGTCTTCTTCTTTTGCCTTTCTTGACACTATGTAGGATTGTCTAACATTCTAAGGAATTGACAGGAGGAGATGAGAGAACTTAAGAGTATCTATTATTAAGAATGTGGAGGTGTGGCTGACTCAGATCTCTCTACCCTACTTTAGTTTGCATAGGCGCGCACGCGCGCGCGTGCGCACACACACACACACACACACACAGAGCAGCTGAGGATCCCAAATTTATGACAATACATTATTCTACATGAACAGCCACCAGTGTTTTTACTTTTCCTTCTTCCACCACAATGGGTCATGCTAGTCTACAAATTGCCTCTTTTTTCTCCCGACTTAACAAGTATCACATTGTCTGTGTTATGTTGTAGGGCCCATATCCTTCTTCACTCCACTTATATACAGTATATCCCTTCAGCCAGATCTTGGGAGAGGCTACCATTGCCCAACAATACAAACTACAGCAATTCAATGCAAATTTATTTGGAAGTAAGTCCACCAATGTTCATTGGGGCTTACCCCAGGTAACTAAGGATAGGAGTTTAGCCTCAGAAAGCTATTCACACAATCTATGAAGAAAAGAACATAGCAGCACAGGATGATATTGGTACCTGGGCAGCCATATCTGAAACAATAGCTTTTGTTTATATCATACCATTCCTCCTGAGTGCCTTTATTTCATTGGCCAGAAATTTAGAGTTTCATGTCATAGGTTAATGGAGTTGGGAGGGACTTCAAAAGTCATCTATTCTAATTCCCTACCAATGCAGGAATTCCACTACTATATCATAAGAACATAAGAAGAGCCCTGCTAGATCAGGCTAAAGGCCCATCTAGTTCAGCATTAATAGTCCAGCACTGTTCTCACAGTGGTCAATGAGATGCCTAAGGGAAGCCCGTAAGCAGGTCCTGAGTGCAACAGCCATAGATGGGCATCCAGCCTCTGCTTCAAAGTCTTCAACAAAGGAGAATCCATCACCTTCCAAGGCATTGTTTCATCATGTGCCATCAGGAAGTTCTTCCCAGAGTTCAGTCAAAATCCCCTCTCCAGAAATGTAAACCCATTGGTTTGGGTCCTTTCCTCTAGTGCAGCCTTTCCCAACCGGTGTGCCTCCAGATGTTGTTGGACCACAACTCCCATCAGCCTCAGCCATTGGCAATGCTGGCTGAGGCTGATGGGAGTTGTGGTCTAACAACATCTGGAGGCACACCGGTTGGGAAAGGCTACTCTAGTGCAACAGAAGTTTGGTCCATCATCTATGTGACAGCATTTCAAATAAATCAAAATGGCTATCATATCCCCTCTTAATCACCTCTTCTCCAGGCTAAACATACCCTTCTTCAGCCTTTCCTCAGAGGACTTGACCTCCAGGCCACTCATCATCTTCTCTGCCCTTCTCTGAAGATGTTCCAGATTGTCAATTTCCTCTTAAACTGCAGTTCCCAGAACTAGCCACAGTACTCCAGGTGAAGTCTTACCAAGGCAGAATGGAGAGGTACCATTACTTTTCATGATGATGCAGCCAAGAATTGCATTAGCCTTTTAAACAGCCACAGCACACTTCTGATTTATGTTTACCTTGTGGTCTACAAAAAAAAACCCTAAATCATTTTTACATGTACTGCTGTCAAGCCAGGTGGCATCCACCTGTAGATGACCACTCATGAAACATCTGTACTCAAAAGCATGGCTTTATTTATCACTTTACAATGTGCAGTTCCATCCTCCACTGTGTATAGCATATGCATCTGTAAAATATAAGGCTATGCACAGCCCTCTCACCAATCACATGGCTCTGATCCAACCTGGGTTAACCTTGGGGCCACACCCTGCCCTGCCTTGGATTCACTCCCAAATAATTTTGGGGGCAGGGCTATTGTTTAATAAGGATTTTAAAACCTTAATTAAACATGTAGCAGGGAGAGGTACAGAGAAAGTAGACCTTGTGTCTCCTCCTCCTCCCTACGACCAAGATGGGTGTCAATCCTGCAGGGTGTTGAGATGCCTTCCCCCCAATCAGTGCCTCAGTAGAGGCATTGACTGGGGGGTATTGCAGCACCATGCAAAATTGCACCCTCCACTGAACAGATGATCAGCAGAAGGGGTGATCCTGTGCTGGTGATGCTCCACAAATGGCTTTCCTAAATGAAAACCATTTGCAGAGCATCACCTGCACCATGCAGAATCCACCTCTCCACTGAACAATTGTGAAATGAATTCCTCATCTTTTTTGTTTTAGGAAATGCAGCCACAGCAGCTGAAAATTAAAGTAGAAAATAGGCACGAACAATTTGTGTTAAGCCTTCACAACTTCAGTCTTGTATCTTTACCCTTGCACAGTGAATCATAGCTATGGGGGAGGAGATTTCAGTGGGGGAAAATAGCAAAAGGGAGAAAGGCTTAAGAAGTTACATCCCTTTCTCCATACACCAGTCTTCTGCTTTCCCCCTTTTTTCCTTTTGTTCTTTGCAACATCAGTAGCTGTGCTTTGTACAAACAAACAAACAAAAATATCCTGGACAAACTACACATGACTGAGCATCACATGGAGTTAAGTGCTTGTATCCATATGTACTAGTGCAGCCAACAGACATCACAACACTAGGCCATAGACAGCAAAGCCTTTACAATAATAGAAATGTGAATGAATTTTTTCCAACGTATCTGCTGTATACAAATGCTGGAGCTATATGTAAATAAAAGAAGCCATAGAGATCCAGAAATGATGGGTATATCTTCATGGTATATCTTCCTGGTGGTTTTCCAAGTAATGTCTCTCAAGACTATTAACCACAAGGTACACCCTAAATCAGAAAAGATGTTGAGATTTAGAGTGCAGTCCTATACGTCTGCTTGCTGAGAGGCTACGGGATTTGGCAGAAGCCCCACAACACCAGTAGAATTTGAAATACCCACTGGCATGAAAGATATCCCTGATAGAACAGGATGTGCCTTGAGAGGCCTGCCACCTTGCTATTCAGGGATTCTAACTGTACGCCACCTGGACTAGACCCTTTTCTCCAGCACAGATTGTTGTCTGAAACAGAACAGCCACTGGGGCTAATGGGCTGGGGGAGGCTCTGGTGTCATTTTTCATGCCATGTCTATGGTGATGAAGCAGGGGGTGCAGGGGTGAGTTCCTTGTTGCTCTGTGTGAGTGAATGGAATGTGGGCATTCACTGCTGTTACACAGTCCCCCATTAGTGGGTCTTGGAAGTGTTTCAAAGGACAGTAAGGGCATGTCTATTTTTACTCATTTGTCCTTTTTTGTATTTGTTGGCTATGTGGTTTCTACCTCCCTGGATGAAAACATGTAGGATACAGTTGCCATTCAGTGGGCACAGCAGAGGTGTATCCCCCCCCATACAACTGGTGTACACAATTGCTCTAATAGAAAGATGCACGTTCATCAAAAGCTTGCAAATAAAATATAGCAGAGTAGGTGGTATTGCTAAGTTTCTAATAACCAATAGCTTACATTATATAATAAATTTCATGTACAGAAGAGCTTTGCAAGATAATTTATATCCCACTGATACATTCATCTTTCCCACAAGGTCATTTTGGCCAAGCTACAGCCATCTGCCCTACACCTGACATCATATATAAATGGCACTTTGCATGGGGCTTCTGAAGACATCTTCTGAATGTCTTCTGAAATGGCTTCTGAAAATCCAATAATCAGCTGATTATTGAAGTGGTGTGCAAAACAGTGCTTTGAACAGGAGGCTCCTGAAGATCATAAGGGCAAAAAGGTCACTTGGCATCATTGTGACTTCTGGTGATTGACAGGTGGGGGGGCACACATGGGGTGGGGAAGATAACAATCTGGCCCACCAAACAAGAAAGTTTCTCCAACCCTGATCTATCTGAATTAAAATCCCTTTAATTTTTGTCTCAGCCCATTCCAAGCTGTTCTTGCTCACTTTCTATTCCCCAAACCTTCTGTCAATCAGCAATGATTGAGATGCCAAAGAATGTGCTGTTCCTCAGGCCATAATGTCCCAAAGCTTCATAAAAAAGACTGTCTCGGCACAAAGAAGCCTGGGAATTACAGTTTACCAGGGCTTCTGGGCCCTTACTAAGGATGTTAAAACAGCATGGGTTACATCAGATATTGGGTATTCTTCCACTAGCCATCAGTTAAAGGATTCCAGATCAAATGCTAATTTTGTTTGCCTTTTATTTGCATTGTGCTCTTAATAAGTAAGCTTTGTTTCTGTTAAACCCAAGCTTCCCAAATGGGACAATGAAGTCTTTTTTGAATAAGATAATTCCATAAGATACAAATGGTGCTTTCTCGTGAGAAAGCCCAATTGGAGTAAATAAGGCATTCTTGTGTGTAAGGGTGTGCAGCCAGCTAAATCATACTCCATTGAAAAGCTTCAGAAATTATGAGGATCTAATTCCTGTATTAGTCAATAAGCCCCCTGTGGTACAATCTAATTAACTCAAACTGCTATGCAGAAATCACACACCACATACTGCAACTTGACTGCTTTATGAACAAATAGTAAAAGGAGGAAATTAGTATGTAGTATTTTACATTAAAATCATTTAGTGTTCCTTTTGGATGAATTAGACATTTTAACATAAACATGTACACTTGGCATTATGAATATACTTTATGTATTTTAAAAGCAGGGATGGTACCTCTTGGAAGCTGCTATCTAGTGGCCACCAGTTTTTTCCCCAGAATGCCTTGGAATGGTAATATGTCCTGGGCATTCTGGGGAAAATACCAGGAAACAGCCACCTAGAGGCCACCAGGGGGAGGAACACATCCACATCACAGACTTAAATTGGTTAAACAATCAATCAGCGACGTCACTAGCGGAAGTGCGGGGGGTGCGGACCTCTGGCGCGTGCCGTCCCTGGGGGATGGACAGGGGTGGCTGGTCTCATGCGCACACTCACGTGCATGCGCTCACCACACGCTCCAGGCTGATGGTGGAAGGCCCGTCCAGGCTTCACCACCAGTGAGCGGGCACCTGCTTTTGGCACGCACCGTAACGGGTGCCAGGGGGCCCTTGGTGAGCCCCCAAATCTTGTGCTGAGGGCATGCATGTGCATGAGGCCAGCCACCCCTGTCCATGCCCCTGGGAGGGCGCGTGCCGGAGGGGCACCCAGCCAGAGAAGCAGGCCTGGGAACGCCGGCGTACCTCCCTCGCCCCACCGACGCTGCTCCCGGTCTCTCCCGCCTGCCTGCGTGCCTCCAAGGAGGAGTTGACTGCTCCGACTGACCCGGAGCGCTTCTCAGCTCCTTTGCTGGGCAATGGCATGGGGCGGGGCAGCTCTGGGTGTCACCCCCCTCATGGTGTCACCCGGGTGTGATCTGCACCCCCCGCACCCCGGTAGTGACACCCCTGAATCAATCTCTCTTCCCAGGGAACCCTGGAATTGTAATTCTGTGAGGGGAGTAGAAGTCTCCTAACAATTCCCAGCACCCTTAACAAACCACAGTTCCAAGGAATCTTTGGGAGAAACCATAACTGTTAAAGTGGTATGAAATCGATACAAATGTATAGTGTGGATGAGGTAGTAAAAGAAAAGAGAAAGAGAAAAATGTGTGGACAATGCCTGAAGTGGAAATGCCCCCTTTTAGATATTTTTGCAACTGCTCCCCCTGAAAACAACAAAAAGCCCCAATTGGCTCCAAATTCTCCATCTGCAAACAGGGCAGCAAATTTATGAGAAGTTTTCACCTTGGTTGAAATTAGCATTACTATTGTTCAATTACAGTTTGATAGCATCTGCTTATCTCTTATTCTTGTTTTTCCCTCACTTTTGTAATTAAAAAAAGAGCCCATTCCTCATGCAGGCTGTTCAGGCAATGACAGCTATTTACTAGTTGAGAACTTTACAGACAGGGCTGGTATTACATTGCTTGGTGATATAATGCTGTATATGTGAGAGAAAGAAGCATGCTGTGCAATCCTATGCACTTATTTCAATAGCACATTCCCAGATAAGCATGTATAGGATTGCAACCACAGACACATAACAAATATAAAAGCAACTTTACAAATCCCAATTGTCAGGACTTTAAACAAATGTTGCAACCTTTCTCAGAGAACAAATATCTAATAAGAAGGTATTTAAAGCTGCTCTCTGACAGGTTCTCCTTTGTCCCAGTTTGACTTCCTCCTTGACCAATTAAATCCAGTAGGATTCACAGCCTCTCATCAATCCTTCTCAAAGACTATTTTTCACAAGCTTCCTAAAGCACAACCTTCCTAAAACAACAATTTAATGGGCCTGACAACCCTCAAGATGTTGCTGATTCATTGAAGACCACCAGATACTTTGCCAAGGTCAATTTCTCCAAGATAGATGAAAAGCACTGGGGAAAAACTGCTCATGTATTAGCTCTTGCTGTAGCAGCATCAATAGCTTGACCCACAGCATTAAGCCTACTTGCCACCAGATGCTCAGCTGAGTTTCTGAGCAACTGAAAATGACCCATCTCTGTGTTCATAACACCACGTTTGAACCTCCAATTGCAAGTACTCAAAGGAACAAATCTGTAAAAATGAGCACAAACGGCTGGTATTGTTCCATTTATAAACTCTAATGTAAGGGAATGCAAGGCACAGTCAGTTACTACCTGCACAATTTTCTCTAGACTCTAAGATCATCCTAATAAAAAAATCCCATAAATCTAACGTGGGAAGCTTGTACATGTTCTTGTTTCTTTTCCCCAATTTGTCATTCCAAACTAATTATTTTCAATAACTGTTTGATAGTTAATCCCAATATATCTTATTGTTTCGTTCCAAGTATACTTAGATGTTTTTATCTTCATGTTCTGTTTTTACTAACATTTACTAACACTTTTCCTAACTTGAGTTTGTTTCCTGATAATGAGCATACTTAGCACTTAATAGCATATTCCTATACATATCTGCTCAGACATAAGTAGAGTTCAATGGAGCTTACCCTGGGTAAAAGGTTATTGGGATTGCAACCTAAATTCAATACTTCCTTTTAAGGATAGCCTCAATATACTCAGATTGAACATGATGTTGCCTGCATATCAACTCACTTTGTATATTATTTTTAACCATAATTCCATGCATTTTCCCACATTTCCCAATATAAGCAAATGGATCTATCCTTATTGTAAAGAGCAAGGTCAACAAATCTTGACCTTGTTCCTTTTCTTATATTATTTCTGATATGGCACCGTTAACAGCTACAGTTTCTGATAGAGTAGGGCATATTATTTGAATCTAAAAGATAAAATATTCACTAAACTTTAACACTCATGGAGCTAAGAAGGCCAAATTCTGCCTGTCAAAAGATTTGCTGGCATCCAAAAAATTCAAGGCAGCTGGTATTTCCCCCCTATAATTAATATATTCAACAGCACTCAACATTTTATGAATATTGTGAGGCATCTTTCATATGGGGATAAAACCCATCTGATCTCAGCATATGTATTTTCCAGCTATTGCCTTAAGTCCAGTAGCTAAACTCTCACTGGTTTATAATAGAAATTTAGCAGCAATATTGGTCAATGTGGTGACATATTTGTTGGTTCCTTCCTAGCTTACATATTAAGACTATGCCAGCAAATGTTCCTCTCCCAAAAGTGTTGATTTTCCTTCTGTTAGCAGTGTTACCATTAAAAGAAAAAGAAAAAGCTTTGTAATATATCTGGATTGAATCTGTCCAGATCTGGAGATTTTTTGTCCTTTAATGTTTCGTACATGTCATATTCTGTAATTCATCAAGCCAACACATCTCTATCATCTTCTGATCACTATGAAAGAGATAAATTTCTATTAAAATCCTGTTTTTCTCTATTCCCGTTCTGAGAAGTGTATATAGAATTCTACAAATCTTTGTGCAATTCACTCATTCTTTACTGTCACTGGCCATTCCCCCCCCCCTGAAATAATACAGCTTTGTTTTTTTTCTTTTTGCTAATGCTGCTATAATGGTTTCTCAGCTTTCTTTCCCATTTCAAAATAAAATTCTTTCTTATAAAGCAGGGATGGGGAACCTTGGCCATACATGCAACCCTGGCTAAGTGGAGTCAGAGTCGAACAACATCTGGATGGCCACAGGTCCCCCATCCTTGCTATTTATGAACTTTTTGCATGCCAATGAAATCTAATTTTCTCTTAGCTAATTCTTATATCAGATATTTGCTGCTTTATATGTGATCTGTCTTGCAGCATATACCCTTTAAGTATCTTGTCTTATTCAAAAAAGTCCAAGAAGAGCAGCTTCTCAGCCAGTGCCTATAAGACCCCTGGGACTGTTCCCTTCTCACAGAGAGACACTGATCACTTCTATGGCCCAGTGGTCAACTTGCTGCTGTTACTTGTTATGAGCCATATATGTTGGGCCAATGATATATTGAGACAGGCTCATGATTATCGTGGCAGCTATGAAGTCCTGAGTCATTCTCAAAAAGGCACTCTTAGAGTATATAAGATCCCAGAGTTCCACGAGCCGGAGAATCCCCATAACCACATTAAAGATGACTTGCATCCACTCAGGCAGAGAAACTAACAGACATTAGTGATTAGAACACTACCAGAATTCCTAATTTGTCCTGATTACAGCAGAGGCCTCAACACTAGCCCTTTTCATTGTAATACTCCCCCACTTCCCTCACTCCCCATTTGTGGGAATGGGAATGACATGTAGGGCACAAGGATTATACCGGTTTGTGGTGCCCATGGAGGTGGTATTTGGGCTCCATTGTTGTCCCATGATGTAATCAGGAATTTGGCAGGGCTCAAACTATGGAATAGACTTGGCAATAGGATTTAATTTATCCGAGCCCATTCCACATTAATTTCTGCTTGTCTTTTTAGAAGGGAGAGGAGAATAGATGAAATGTCATTATCCAGTCTATTAGCAAGTCAGAGAAAATGGTTTCTATACTCCCCAGGATGAGAGCCTGCTATTGGGAATAGATTCTGCCCCCCCCCCGGGCGAGTGACAGATGAGGGGAATGCATGGTTAGATTGTTTTATCTGGGGGGGAAGGTTGTTGCTTGCTTGTATGTCAGTATTTGTCCAGGTTTGTCTGGGTTTCATGATGTAGACATTTTGAAGTGTTGACTGAGGATGTGAAATTGAATTGTGCAAGTATTTGCAGAGTGTGGTAAGTGTGTGCTAGAATAGTAAGTTTGAGTGTATTGGTTTAGGAGTACTGATGTGTGTGATTGATGTCAGTGTGTTGATCATGTAAGGGTGTGCTTGAGTGAATGGCATGTATTTTTAGCTGTACTTAAATTTTGTTGTATATATTACTGTATGGGGGCTGGGAATTTAATAGGATTGATTTGTTTAATTGTGTGATTTATTCATGTGGTTGGGAAGAGTGATTTGATTTTATTCGGCCAAATTGTCAATCATGTTATTTTAAAAGATGGAATTTATACTTTTTAGTTGATTTTAATACGTAATATTTTACTTCCTGATGTTTAGAGCATATTTAGTTTTGTTGTTGACTGTGTTTACTATAAATTTTCCATATATTTTTGTAGCTGATTTTTATGTGTAATGCTTATTTTGATACTAAAGAGGCTGCTTTACTTAGTTGTTAATTGTGCTCTATAGAATGTAAAAAATTTCTGAGTTTTTATATTTGCTGTTTATTGAAGATGTGTTAACCTATGTTGCAAACAACTTGAATTTTGGGGGGATATAGCCAGTATATAAATTGTCCACCTATAAATACATAAAATATACTATGTGGGACACCCGCATTAGTTTAAACTGGGTCTAAGCAGTAATAAGAGTTAAAAGTGGGTCATGCCACAACACTGTAGCGTATTACCCTTCTTTCTTAAAGAAGTGATCCTGTCAAGAGCTCCAGATAGCCCTTTTTTTCAGTCATGACATTCCACTCCTCCTTAACTGCATTTCCATTTTCCAGCTGATACTCAAATGGTTACTGAGCATGTTCTATCCTCATGGCTCTCTCGGGAGGGGAACTGCCTTCACAATGCTTTGTTAATTATTGTACCCATGCAAACCTCAGGGTTTATTCACTTACTTGTTTTTATTCTACACTTGGACATATCCCTTTTGTTTCCTTTTGGCTCCAGTCCTGTTAGCACACACAATTTGGATTAGGTACAGAATTTTTCATTAATTTTTTTTATTCTCTATTGTTGTGGATCAGATTTTTATTTACTGTAGTGATTTTCCATGGCTATTTTTGAAAATAGCCTCTAAAATACTGATATTAAGAATGATAATGTTATCAATATTTCCTTTCATTTATCAATATTTCATTTCAAGGTATCACTGTTTCCTTTCAAAATATAGATATTAATAAAAATATTTTTGGGAGGGGAAAAACAGATCAGTAAAAGCAGAGGATAGTGGACAAAGAATGAGCTCAAATTGATACCAGCCTGCTTTTGAACTGGCACTGGCCAATGGAACCCATCCCTAGCACACACCGTCTGAGTTCACTATTAGAAGGTTTGATGCTTGTGCATATTGTGGTGTGACCACAATGCCACCTTTGTAAAGAAAATAAGATATCTATCAATAGAAGTCAGTGAATTTTTTTAAAAAAATCTCAGCCTTTACAAATATGGACAAACCTTAAAATGCATCCAAGAAAGTTAGATTCTAATAAACCCAACACGGGGGGGGGGAGGCTTTCTGATTGTAAAATGGAAGATAATTTATACGTTAATTGGAACAGCTGAATTTTGATAATTTTGTGTCTAACACACAACACCAGAATAATGACATGCTAATGAAAATACCTGAAATCCTTCTGAAATAAAAGACTAGAGAATAAAGTTTAACTAAAGAGACTGGAGGAAGGATGCAGAAAAGGGAAATACACATTTAGACAGAGCATTGAAGTCTCTAGAATATTATGCATGAGTCACATTATATACATTTGTTCTTATATTGCCTTCGTTGTCTTTTCCAAACTTTCAACTCTGACACTTTTATTTTATAGTTAAGAAATAATATATAATGTTAAAAAAATTGTTTAAGAAAACAAGGGTGTTGTGACTTTGAGAACATAATGGATTCTCAGATGTTAGATAGAAAGAACATTTCCTATCTGTTTTTTATCCCACTAGCTCCCTCCCCTATGCCCCATTCCCATTGTTGAGGAGGGTTCCCTGGCCACCCAGAGAAGCTTTCTGGGAATCACAGGAGGCTATGAAGGAACGATAAGAAACTCCCCTTTGCAAATTTCCGTATGTTAACTTATCTTGGGAGTCAAGGTAAGGAGGCTTCTGTTAGAGCAAATGTCTATCTAGTCCATTTTTGATTCTGGGAAGCCCATAGGCACATCATGAATGTAATAACAACTGGCATTTCATTGTGGCTAATAGCAGAGGAAGAGTTCTCATTCATGAATTTGTCTAATCCTCTTTTAAAGGCATCTAAGCTCTTTGCCATCACCGTCCATGGCTCACCCCTCACTCAAGATCATTTACAAATGTGTTAAATAACAGAAGCCTGAATTACTAACTCTTGGGATGGGACTTTCTGCTTCCATCTACTGTGAGAACTGCCTGTTTAAGTTACTTTCAGACTCCTGTTAATCATTAACAATCCACAAGAGCACTCATCCTCTTATCCCCATGAGTGCTAGGGCATGGTTTTCAAAAATATGAAGATCTGCCACCTAGCAAAAATATGTAGAGGTCAGATTATGGTGGCCCCTGCATAGGGAAAATCAACCCCCCCCCCAAGAGAATACATGTGCAATCCTATTCTCACTGCTAGGTCATTGTTAGATCAGGTGTGTATGTGCCCACTTGTGGTACAATAAGGGCAGGATTTCTAAGTTTCCCAGCAAGGCATCTGGTAACCAGTGTCTTCAGAGCCAAGTACACTATTAATACTCAGAGTCTGTGGGCACAGTTGGGCTGAAACTAAATGGCTGCTTGAGAAGAGCAGTAAGGAAGAGGAGTAGTCACTCTAAACTTCTAAGGAACAGCAAAACCACCTGTCAAACTGCTCAACAAGTGTTCAATTAAACTAGCCAATGATGAGGTCAAATTCTGCTCCCTGGTAAAGGTATGCATAAGATTCAGAAGAATTCTGATGTCAAGTTGGGTACCTCTGAGACATTTTTTGCTTCTCAAAAGTGAAGCAGAATCTGTACAAGGCAGCATGAGTGTGGACCTCCGAAAAACTTCATGGTGTCTTGGTGATGTAGTTGTTTTAAAAATGCTGCAGACAGTATCTGCTGAAAGTAAAACTAAGGTCTCAAAAGTTACTGTAACATTGGAGTGGGGTGATGGGGTAAGGCAGAAAGAGAGTGGAGGATGAGAGAAAGAGCGGAGGGGAAGCACAGTTATGTCTGATAGATCCAGAGCTTGAAAAGGTTTCTTTTTTGAACTACAACTCCCATCAGCCCCAGCCAGCATGGCCACTGGACTGGGCTGATGGGAGTTGTAGTTCAAAAAAGTAATTTTTCCAAGCTCTGGCTAGATCACCCCTTTAGTTCTTCCCAAAATAAACATTAAAGGCACCTAACACAAAAATGCATGAACCTATTTGTCTGCAATTTGGCAGGTTTCTTACCAAGGAGAAACTTTCTCATATCTGCAGTTTTCAGACTAAAATACTAGGGAACATTAAGTTATTGCTTTTATCGCAAACCCAAAACTGTAAAGACTACCCTTGCAGGAAAACCACTGCAGCTATTCTGAAATTTGACAGGATTCATGCCCTCAGGGGAGGCAACCTTTCCTGCAAATTCCATCCAGTTCCACTCACAATTTTTAAAAGTTAATTTAAAAAAAACCAACCCAAATATTGAAGGTATCTATCTAGCTTAAAAGTGTCTAGACCTCTTTGCCTTAATTTGGTAGGCTTTATCCAATCTGGAGTGGCTATTTTGCTTGCAAATTTCAACTACTTCTGTCAAAAGGACAAAAAAAGTTGTAATATTGAATGTGGGAGGGAAATGAAGCGGACTTGGAGAAATCCCAACCTGAACTGGGCAGCCTATGAAGTGCTTCAGACTGGAGGCCATTTTCCTAATTGCTGAATTAAGGTCCAAATCCCATATTGTTGTTGGTGCACACTTCTGCTTCCTAGTTATATTACCTGCAGGTTTGGAAAAGCTCTGGATTACCAACTGATTCAGCCACAGGATTGGATCTGAGCCATTTATTTTCCTTATCCTTCCCACAGATAAAGGAGGATGATCATATTTTCTTAATATTCTTCTCTTTAAGATCCGTTTTATAGATACATTAATTTCCCATGAAGACCAAGCAAGTTCACATCAAGTGTAGGGATTGCTTTGTTAAGGATTGGAAGTTTTGGCTGATGCTGACATTGCAGATATTCTAGACTAGACTTTAATATTTTCTGTTTAACAGGTTCTACATCAAGCTTTGAAGTACAGATGTGTGTGCGCATGTGTGCGTCCATGTGTATGTGTGTGTAGTTTACTATTTTGTAAACCGCCTTGAGGAGCTGCTTTTTAAAAATATAAACAAGGTATTAATATTTGAGGTAAAAATGTTAGTTTTCTTACCAGTATAGCATGATTTCTGCATTGTTCCACTGGTATGCTTCCATGGGGAAAAAATGTTACATTTGAATTGACCCAAAGATGAGCCCCATAAAGTAGCTGCAGCAATAATAAAGAGAATTATTAATACAGCAAAGCAAGTCATCATCTGGAAAAAATATTAGGCTAAAGAAACTACGTGCACTGTAATATACAAATTGGTTGTGATAGTGAAGCTTTGGGCAAGTTATCATAATGGCTGTGGTGCCTCAATGAAAGAGGACAAGACCCACTAAGCAAGCCCAGTATGGGTTTATTGTTATTTGTAGGCTTCCTTTCTCTCTCCCTTTTTCCTCTTTTTTTTTTTGAGAAATCAAACCTAAGCAAAGCTATACACAATAGGAAAGCACAGTGTGATAAAAGTAACAGCAGGAGTCCTGTGAACAAATTCACACATTTACATTGTGAGGGACTAGTCTTATCATTCTAGAATAAGCCATTTGCCCTCAATCAAAGCAGACATCCTGGCTTATAATCTTATTGTTTGTCTGTTTGATTACTCTCAGAGACAGGTGCAAAACAGTGTCCTATGGAATGTTTCCATCTTCAAGTTGTTTTATGTGGGGAAGGGTTTTAAGTGAAATTATTATTCCTCTCATTCGCGTGATCATGTTCCTCTGTCTTTCCCAAAGGCTAATGAAACAGCTCAAAGGATCATATTTATTATCATTCCACACTGACAGTGCCCTTGATAATGCCATCTGGCTACATGGTTCAAGTGCTATGGAGGCCATTTACAAAGCTATTGGGCTTGTCATGTTTGCGAATCCCTTGGTGGTCTATTTTTAGCAAAATAATTCACTATAGCTTTAAAATGTATATAAGTGTGCATGTGTGGACAGGTTTTTTAAGTGGATGTTGTTCTCAATATGATAATTCTTCTAGGCATAATCTATACATATAATAAAAATGTAAGCTGTCGCGCCGTCATGCCATGTGACACCAGCATTCCATGGGGGCAGGGGGAAGGAACAGTGAGTGTGAGGTGCAGCAGGCGTGAGGCAAGCGAACAAGCAAGGTGGAAGAGGGAGGTGGCCTGAGCAACCCATAGAGGAAGTTAGGACAGCCCAGATTAGCTCCTTATTAACTGTCCTGCTCTGCTGTTGCTGCCCCCCCTCACCAACAGCCTTAGTGACAAAGAAAAGGAGGAGGGAAGCAGTGGGAAAGCAGGACTGTTCCTGAGGTGGTGCCTCAGCCACTCCCACTATTCCCATGTCACTTGGCTGGCTCCCTCCCTCCTCCTTGTAGGAGCACTGAAGGGGAGGAGAAGAGGAAGTTTGATGACCCATTTGGGGGTGGGGGAGAAGAGGACACTTGGCAACCCATTGGAGAGGGAGGGGAAGGAGAAGAGGGTGCTTGGCGTTTGAGAGGAGGGCAACCTGTTTGGGAGTCTCTGTGTGTGTGCGTTTGTGTGTTTGGGAGACCTAGGGTGGGTGGGAATCCCGGGAATCCCTCTGTGTGTGTGTGTGTGTGTGTGTGTGTGTGTGTGTGTTTGGCAGTTCCTCTCTCTCTCTCTCTCTCTCTCTCTCTCTCTCTCTCTGTATGTGTGTGTATGTTTGGGAGTCTGGCAGGGTTGGGAGTCTCTCTATGTGTGTTTGCAAATACCTATGGGGTGGCTGGTGGGCAAAACCCCAAGTAAGAAAAGAAATGACAACCTTATTTTGTTTCACTTGCACTTACCTTATTTTTTCTTTCTGTTCTCATGGATGGGTCCTGACAACCAGTACAGTTCAGTAGTGCTAGCAGAGCACCTGTTTTTCATGCAGAAAGCCCACCCCGCTCAGTCAGTCCAATCCTTGGCATCTCCAGTTAAAATACCTGTAGATAGCAGGGTTGAGAAAGGCCTTAGCCTGAGTCTTTGGAGAGCAAGAGTAACATGTGAACCAGTTCTGAGACCACCCACCCGCCCAACCCACAGCTTTAGACTCGGGTTACATGAAGAGGCCAGCTTCACTCATACCAGTCTACATACACCTTGAGATCCTCTTCTGTGACCCTACTTGGGGTCCATCCATGAGAGCAATAGGACAGGCAGGCCCACAGGAGAGTGCTTTCTTAGCAGTGGCTGCACAGCCACAGATCACATCCCTAAAAGTTTTTAAATAAACTTTGAAAATGTGTTAGTTTTTTATGGAATTATTTGAATTGGGCTGCAGAAATTTGTGGTGCTGATTCATTCTGACTATACCATACTTTATGATTTCACTGGGCTGATTGCTGTTTTAATGTGCTGGCTATTGATTGCATTGGTTGTTTAAAAGTTTTAAATCATGCATTTATAGACTACTACTTATATGTATATCTCTGCTTGCCACTTTGTGATGCTTCCCACCTTCCCCAGAAAGGTAGGATATAATTATTTAAATAAATGTGTGCATTTATGTGTTTGTGCGTGTATGCACATGTGCAATACGTTTATATAGTATTTTCCACTATTCAGAGTTATCTAGCTATAATCCTCACAACAACCTGGTAAGGTAAGGGGGAACAGCATCCAAACTATAGGAAGCCCGCGTAATGTACACCAGGGTAAAACATGCCACTGTAACTTACCACTATTCGAATCTCTGTTCAGGAGCAGAGTGACTGCCAGCTGTGCCAGCCCAAGCCTGGCAGAGGGAAAACAAGCCTTTAAAATAGAGTTTGATGTATACCACCTTTTTTACCAGTGTAACTTCCACTGGGTTGCTAGGCCATGTGACTAAACTGAACAGAGTTTGGAATAGGAGTAAGTTTCCACTGCCAGGTCTCGTCCCGTCCCTACCATACCCGCACTACTCATTCAGAATGCCCCCCTTTGGGCACTTAACCCGGCCTTGACTAAGCCTTGGCTACACCAGGATGGAGGCCTTATGTCAGCATACCTCTGGCTAAGCTGGGATGAGGGACTTTAGCTGACTGAGCCCAGGGAGAAGCGAGGCTCAACTGACTGAGCTGGAGACTTGTCTATTCTAAATTCCTCTCATTCGGTTGGATCTTGGATTTAGATTGCTCCCTAAGTCAGTTTTAGATGTCAATGTGAAGGCAAGTCTGGATGGATGGATGCATGGATGGATGGATGACAGATGACTTGACGGATATAGATGAACATTCACTGATTTATGTTTTCACTTGTTGAATACTGCTGAATCCCAGTGCTGGCTCAGATGATTGCCAACATTCGCTGGTATTTCTCAGAGTTTTGAACCTTTATCAATTTTCTGGAATTGCCTACATTCCCAACATTCATTCACTATGATGTCTGAAGTGACAGACAGTAAATTAGTACCCACAATCAACAGCCAGCTCACTTGCATCAATTATGATACTATCTAGTGCTGTACTGAAATTTGTCTTCCAGTTTCTAAAAGTTTTCTTCCTCTGAGAAAGAGGCTTCCAATTTTCTGCCTCAACCTCAGGGTTCTTGAGAATCTCATTAGTATTTTGGAGAGTGCAGGGGTTTGAGCTTGCCTTATCATTGTTAGATAGCAAGGGTGATGTGGCTATGCTATTCTTTCCAGTAAACATTTATCCAGCACTCTGTAGCTTCCTGATCTGAAAAGCCCTACAGGAGGAAGCATTGCCTCATGATGTTGTCCTCTGGGTTTTGAGTGAAGGTCAGGCACATAGAAAGATTGCAGACTGAAGACCAGTGGTAAGTTTATTTGTGGAATGAAAGAAAGGACACACACAAACACCTCATGGACACCTCAAAACTAAAGCTAAAATATAAAAATCCTTGTACTTCATCCATGAGAATTTCAATAAAAAATTTCCTGCTCTTTGTCTTTTTTAAATACAATTTCTTTTCTTATTAACTGACAAAGAATGATTTTTTAAAAGGGGAAATTTTCAGCACAACACTAATAATGCTTGCTAATATACACCAGTTACTCGTTGAGTTAGGTAAAATCGAAGCCGTGACATTGTGCAAGATCACTTACTTCTTGTGTGCAAGATACAAAACTTGGCTTGAGGTTTCACTGTTCACATGAGTAGATCACTGGTCTGAGCAGTTAATTGTGCAAGTAAACTGGCTACTGCTTATGGGAATCCAACTGAAACTGTACTGCAGGTGTGGGGAACCTGTGGCCCTCCATATGTTTGCTGAACTACAACTCCCATAATCCCTGGCCATTGGCCATGTTTGCTGGGGCTGATGGGAGCTGTAGCTCAACACATTTGGATGGCCAAAGGTTCCCACCTACTGTAGTGAGTGGCAGCAGAGCCAATATCTGGCCTGGTGAGAAAGTTCTGATAGTCATAGCTGGATCATCTTCATCTCTGCCTTTCACCTTGTAGCTAAAGAGTGTGAGTCATATTGTAGCTTAGCCTCTGTTGCCATGGCAAAGCACAGTGGAAAAGATATGTGGAAACAATTGCATAGTTTTTTCCTGTTAATATATTGTGAACTCATTTATTTTTATATTTTGTGTTATTTTTGAGGCTCAAATTGTGCTATACCAATTTAAAAGTAAAAAAGTAAAAATAAACACTAAAAATATAAGCTAGAAAATATCAAGATAAAATGTCACCAAATCCCAACTAACATCCCTTGTTAAGACTTGTCATGGAAAGGCAGCAGGATTTTTTTTTCTCTTTTAAGTACAAGGTGGAACTGTGGGAGGGAGGTGGTTCTCTTGTTGGTGAACAGAGACAAGAGAATTCCATACTACCTTTGGGTGTTGCAGAAATGAAGCAGTAATCATCTGCATGTGGGACTCAATGTGCAGCTGCTTTTTATGCTTCTGGGGTAACAAAGCAGAAAACTCACAAATGTATCTGCTGATGTACAATGGCTAGGATTCCCATCGTACTGTGAGGAAAACGAATGCAAAAAGAAAAGTGTGTGCATGTGTCAGTTGCCTAGCTGCTTTTGCTATTTCTCTATGGAAATGGACTGCCTTCAAGTTGATCCTGAGTTATGGCGACCCTATGAATAGGGATTGCATGGTATGCAGTATTCAGAGGGGCTTTAGGGGTGGTCATATGAATCTCTCTCACATGTTGGTGGAAGAAGTTGGCTCATGCCCGACAGCCAATTTGTCTGTCCTGTGCCCATGCATTTCTTGTGCATGACAAGAGGCTCTATACTATACCAATGTATGCACATGGGGTTTGTTCATGTTAGGAGGGGCCCTGACTGGGTCCTTGAGCATGTGTGTATGTGGGGTGAGTGAACCCTCTCATGTCTAAAACCAAATGAAAATGGCTCTTTCTGTTCTTTTGCCTTATAGCCTTAGCACAGATTGAACTGCAGAATCGCACTCTCTCTCTGCATTTCCTGATGCTGCCATACTGTAGCTTGCCAACATGACTACTCTCTTCACTCTACCAGGGTGGAGAATCTTTATCATGCCAAGGGCCACGTTGCCACATGGATAACCTGCCAGGGCCCTCATGCTAGTGGTGGGCAGGGCCAGAGGTAAAAGTTGATGGAAGAGCAACAGGAGCAATGGATGTTATGTTATGTTACAGTTTATTTCTATGCTGCCTTTTGGCCAAAAAGGCCCTCAAGGCGGCTTACTAAAAATAAACACAAATAAAAAATACACACCAGAAAAGAACAATATAGTTTACAAAAAATTAAATAAAAATATTAACATTGTTAAAAAAGCAACAGCAACATCTTTCAATAACAATACAATAACAATCAGCACTTTCCTAACGTTTTGAAGATGTCTATTAGTTCTTACATCAATGCATTGACATCAAAGCGTGGTACCATTGGGGTGACCTGCTGGTACTGCACCTGTCAGTCCTGGTGCAGGAAAGGGAATAGGAGCAACCTCAGCTTTTTGCCAACATATATGGTGTCCATGGCAAAATAATACTTCAGCTTGGTCATGGGGATGAAGCGATCGATGTTCCGGCCCACAATCTCCTTGCCCTGGCTGGCCAGATTGCTCCTGTAGGCCACTGCAAAGGTGGAAACAATGGGCTCAGAGAGGAAGAAGGCAGAGGCCCACTCGGCGTAGGTGGGTCTGTCCACGGGGGAGGCCCCAGCATCAGAGCTCATGTCATCGAAGAGCTGGTACGGGTCCACCATCATGGCTGGGCTGGATGACAAGAGGCCCAGCGGGGAGGGTGGCAATGAGGAAGACATGGAAGATGAGGAAGAAGTGGAAGACACAGCAGCAGAGGTGGTTGGGCAGTGCTTGGTGGCTTTGGGGCTTTCAAAAATAAGGGTGGCATGGCTGCCCCTCTGCTGGTAGCTCTGAACAGGTCCATCGCCTGAGCAGTGACGGTTCTTGAAATAAAACACCAGCACTTGTCCGCTGCCCTTTTGCCGCCGTCTTCTGGCTCCCTCTCAGGAACCTGCTTACGCCACTCACACCGCTCATGCCATTGAGTTGATAGGTCTCCTGACCCTCTCTCCTATCCCTGCCCTCTTCCCTTCTCTTCTCGCTCTCTCATGGACTTGATCCATTTCCCTTGCAGAGTGTGCCAGTAGTGATTCCTACTATTGCAGTTTGAGAAGATGTGACTCTTACCTTTGTACAATAGGCTACATTCCAGCCATGCAAAAACCAGAGGTTTCTACACAAACCTCTCTCCTTCCAGGCAAGCAAAAGATGTTATCACAGTTCGAGAACACATTCCAGCCATGCTAAAGCACTCAAGGAGGACAAGGAAAGGAGCCTGGGAAGGAGGGGGTGTGGCCTAGGGAGGGGCATTGCCTGGGGAGAGTGCTGAGGGATGGGCAAAAAGGTGTGTTGGGGGGAGCTTGGAGTGGCGTGTGGCAGAGGCAATCTGGAACTCCTGCTGCTGTGCACCAAGCTCCCTGTGCTTTGCCCCTCCCCTTTTTGGTCAGCAGCAGCAATCCATCATGTTCGGCAGTCAGGAGAGCAAAAGAACCCACCCACACCTCCTCAACAGCTGCTGTTGTACTGACATAGTGAAACTAGTGGTTCCAGCATAGCTGCTTGTCACTTGGTCAATATGCACTGGCAGACAATTCAGTTTCATGCAGTCAAACCAATATTGGTGGTGGTGAATTTGAGAACCTAGTCATCTCCTCCCCATCTGAAAGCCCTCTCCTCTACCATAAAATAATGAGCTGGACATCTGGATTTAGTTTCAAAACCTGGCCCTCTAGTTGGTCATCCATGCCAAACAATCTATACCAGTAGTAGCCAATGCGGTGTGCACCAGATGTTCCTGGACTACAGCTTCCATCACCTCCGATCATTGGCCATGCTGGCTGGGGGCCTGGGGCACATGAGAGTTATAGTCCAACAACACCTGGAGGTCTTGGCTACTCTCTTTTAGACAAAAGTTAGAAATATATATGGAACCTGAACTCTTTCCAGCCCTGCCTTGCTTTATAGATCCAGAAAGTTTCTGAATATTTTTAAGAAGCTGATACAACTTTTATTCTATTACTTTTATACATTTAAGAGACATCAGGAATGAAATTTGAAATAAATCCTTTCCTGCATCAATATATTGTAAAACCAATGTGAACTGTTTTTTGCTTAAAAGCTGGACTCTAGATCAGAGAGGCTTCTAATGGTTTGGTCCTAGCAAATTACCAGATGTGGAGGATGGTCCTGCCATCTGCTCTGAAACTGAATTTGAAGTGATGGGCTAAACAGTGAAATTTATAGCCAATAATATAACTGTTTTGCCAGTGGGATTTTCTGGTCAAATCTGACTGGCTAGCAGTAACCAAAATTGGCAATATTTTCCTATGAATAACAACAGTGCTTTGTGTACCTTCTGTCTTCAAATGAGCAATCTTTAAAAACAAGAGAGAAAGAAACACTTAACTCTAAAGGTTGTGTTGGCAGATGCCCTGTTTTTTACTTAGTCATTTATAAGGCAGACAACCCAAGCTTCAAAGTGTTCTGCTGGCGCAGACCCCAGAGGACTAGAGCCTTCATTTATACCACTCCTACTCATTTGCTATTCAGTCATAACCCCATTTGGTGGATGAAAACAGATGGCATTCTAAAACTGTACATCTAATTTAAGGTTGTCAAGTTAGCATTTTTTAAAAGATTTGCACAAAGCTGATCAGATAGAATTAAAACAATTAAGATAACAGAAGGAAGAATCTGGGATAGACTATTGGGAGTTAAGAACAGAAGAAAGGCAAGGGAGCATGAGAGTCTGCAGAGACCCAGATAAAAAATCTAGGAGAGAAACTGTGAAGATCTGGAATAACTGAAATGCTGATTACAAGGAAAAGATATAACATTAAACTCACTTTTCAAACCAGTTAATCCAGAGTGCTTGGATCTGAACATGATTTGAGTTCTGCTAAGTCAATAGGGCCACCAGTTTAAGTCAAAGTATCTCCGCTTCAGTGATAAGTGGATCAGTCTCTAATAAGAATATTGTTATGAGCATGGGGGTTGGGATGGATGATTCCTGTGGGTCACCTTTCCAGCCTCTGATTTGGAATCCTGTGCCTTGGAATGAGGAACTCTCTGCTGGTCAAATGAGTCTTTTGTTAACCAAATAGATTGGCCAGGTAAGATAATGGGTCGATCAGTTGCCTAGCAACAGAGAATGGGCCAAGAAGACCCTTTTGTCATTTAAACTCTACAGGAGAGCCTCCCCCCCACTCCTAGCAGCTAGCAGAAGTTGTGTTTAGTTTGTGTGTGTCTAGAGAATTTCTGGGAACTGGGAGGCAAACAGGCAGAGAGACTGGCTCTCTGCATCATGGCCTTTGGGGTGCCTCCTGCAACCCAGATGGAAGAGCTGGGTATTGGACTGCTGATACATTGAACCCCCTCCATCCTTGAGCTCAGGTTGGAATGTGTGTAAATAAACAAATCATATTTCATAAAGACACCGCAGTATCCGCTGACCTTCTTCCCAAAGGAAACCAAACCCTGGAGGGGCGTAGGGACCCCCAAAATCTCACTACTCGGAGATTGGGGGAGGCGAGCAACAATATAGAAGTCTAAGTAATAAAATACATGGAAATAAAGTATGAGTGGAAGTTAAGTATAAGACTGTGGATCAGAAAAAGAACTTTGCAGCAGGTAAAAAATATAATTCTTAATAGGTCTCAATCACTTTGAGTGATAATACTGGGTTCAGGGCAGATTACTGCACTTTTTGAAGTATTTTAGGGCTGATTCGCACATGGATATACATCATGTGGCATTTCATCATTCAGTCACTTCAATGATGGATGAATTCCCCTTGGCTTGATCCAAAATGGGCTTGGCAAATATGAGTTATTATTTTAAATAATAAAGAGAAAACAGTTCCCGTTCTGAATCACATTGCAATCCCAATTATAAAACCCGAATGACTTCCTCACTTGTTATGAAGTATCCCCTAAAATCTTGCTGTGCTGTAATAACAAGCAATAGCCTGTATCCAAGGTAGTAGCTCCATTCTGGCCCAAGAGGCAATGAAAACGCCTCTGTTATGGAACTCAGGCAGGTCATGTATTGGCAAACACTGTGTACATAAGCCGAATTGCAACCCCTAGAGCAGGGTCCATTGTTTGTATTTCCCTTTTTGGGTGAGCCTTACCATCCTGCTATTCGTCCCCCATATGACTTGCAGAGAGATGAGAACTGCAGTAGAAATGGCTCATCCAAGAAACATTCAACCAAAGTTTGCAAAACCTCTTTTTCCTTCTCTCCTCCATAGTACCAATTGAGAGTCTGAATATGGATGAGGCTTCAGTAATGAGGCCACAGGATCTTTCCAATCTATTTGATATATCCTCTTCATGTAAGGATGGGGAAGGAATCCAGCAAGATCTGATTCTGAAGCACATGCACCATATCCGATGCATTGCCAGATTCCCTCTCTCACACACATTTCTGTATCAAGTGGCTAAAGGGCTGCTTGTTTGCCTTCTTTAAAAAGTAATTTCAGCTCCCTGAGAATGTCACCACAAATGCTGAAATCAATGTAGTGTCTCTCCAGGCGTGATGGGTTTTGATGACATGCTATCATGCACAGTAGGAATTTTACACATTTTACATTCAATTCCCTCTGCCCTTGAGTCTTAGGGAGCACTGTATGTAAAATAAGTGAAATACGTATAAAACATGTACATTTGTATTTAACATACAGTTTCCCATAAACCTAAGGGGGAATTGAACATAAACTATGTAAAATGTGTGTAAAATGCACACAGTTCTCTCTGAGAGTGACGGAACATGATCAAGACCCATCACTCCCAGTGGGAGTTGCTGCCATGCTTTCAACACTCATGGCAGTAGGAGCCTCTCTTGGAAGTTAGTTGCTCTTAGATGGCAGAAATTACATTTTAAAAAAATAATAAAGAGAAAAATAGGCAGCTCTCAGATCAGCTCATAAGCACTCTCAACTTGGACCACCTCTGTAATCCCCCCTTAAATTGAAGGATTCCTATGGAACCTGTACAGAAACAGTATGGAACAGACTTCAGTCCTGTCACATGATGAATTAGTCCAACATGAAATTTTTCCTTGGGGCCCCTCCCTAGCTTCATCCTTCCACCTCCCTGGAAGATTGATATAGAAGCTATTTTTTCCCCAGAGGCTTACAGCAAGCCTGTCTGGTTAGCCTCATTTTAACCCCTTTTAATATTTCAAGTACAGCTTTGATGAGCAATCAGAGAAGAGGAACCCAACCTCTGTTTTTATTTTAATTTTTAAACTCAATTAAGCTTGAGCATACAGATTGCCACTAGTTGACTCAGAAGCTAGAATCTGTATTTTCCCCAGAAGATAACCTTGCTCTAGTCTCTACACCAGAGGAATCTTGGCCAATCCCCCATTCCTCTCTCCTTGTGATCCAAAAAAGGCACTTCATTGCCTCCACAAGCATCACCAATTAGCTTCACAGACAAGGAGAGTTAAGTCTTGACACTCACTTCTATATTTTCTGTTTACTCAGTTCATTAAGCTAACTTCAAAACAACAACCCTATTTCTCTGTACATTCAACCCTGAACTCTTGCTGAAACTGCTGCCGCCTCCCTTAAAAACAAAAGTAAAAACACCTCTCCCGCACTCTATCATCCCTGTCTTTTTGCACATGCAAACTCTGTTCTCTTCTCTGTCCTGCTTATTCTGGAAACCTTCTTCATCTCCATCTTCTGGGCTTGCCTTTAACTCCACTTCCAAATTTAGTGATACACACAAAAATATTTTCTTTGTGGTCTTTTGTGACTGGCATCTCCCCCCTACCCCCTACCTTTTAGGATAGGTGCGGCTTCCACAGCAGCTACTTTGGGATTTGGAAGCACAGCGATTCAAGTAGTGGGGCGCTGGAGATCAGCTGCTTTCTGTACATATGTTAGGCCAATCAAGGCCCCAAGTTGACTGTTGCACTAATGAGCATATTGTTAATTGCTGCTTCTGTTTTAACAGGTTGGAGGTGCTGGAGAGAGTCGAGGTACTCATTTGTGGCCACAGCATGGTGTTATGGGCAAACAGGAGGGTGTTGCAGACCAGGCACAGAACCCAGTTGGGGCTCAGCCATTGCTCATCGGTCCAGTGGCTGGGTAGACGTGGCATGCTGTGGGAACACCTCCTGTCAATGCTATTTGATGCTTCATGGTGAAGCACCCTCCACAGGTTTTGGTTATACATTTGGGTGGCAATGACCTGGGAATGCTGAAGGGGAAAGCGCTTGTCATTCAGGCTTGCCTGGACTTTGAGGCCATATGCAGGAGGTGGCCTGGGACCATCACTGTTTGGCCCAATATCCTCCCAAGGAGGATTTGGAGGGGTGGGAATGATCTCAGAGGTCTGAATAAGGCTAGCCAAAAGGTAAATAGGGAAGTCTGGCTCACCCTTGCTGTGAAGCACGCTGACGTAATACATCACCCAGAGGTGAGGTGTGATAGGCCTGACGTTTACTGGCCAGACGGTGTTCATATGTCTGACCTGGGTAACAATCTGTTTCTTGCTGATCTGCAGAGGGCCCTGCGTGAAATAATTTGTCACAGGTGGGGGAAGAGGAACTAAGCAGAGGCTTGTCCTCTTCTGTGGGGGATAGGTGTGGAATTTCACAAGGTAAGGTTTGGTGACCACCCTTAGGCACCCTTTAAGGCGATTGGTGGGTTTTGAGGCCTGCCTTCCAGGTTGTGTAGCCAGTTGGCAGGATAAGGCTCACATTTGGGGCTAACCTGTAACACCCACTCAGAGTTGTGCGGCCCTGAGAGGGGGTGGAGCAGGAAGGCCTCCCTAACCACCCTGCAGGGATGGGGCCTGGAAGAGGGGATTGGGCTTGGACCACTCCTCTTTCCCATGGCAGGGTGCCCTCAACTGATTGGGGATGAGTTAGGTTCCGCACTTGTCTCTGCAGATCATTTAATTATGCAATCAAGCATGTAATTGGCTTTATTCTAATAAATGTGGCCCTTGATTTACCCATACCTCATCTTGTCTTGCTTCTTCATTTCCCGGCTATGCGCTGCAATACCTCCCATTAAAAAGAAAGAAAGACTGAAGATGACTGAAGAAACTCTTAAAATGGTTAAAGAGAGAAGGAAAGCAAAAGGAGGCAGAAACACTGTTAGAACCATAAATGCAACAATACAGCGACTAGTATGTAGGGGCAAAGAGAACTATTACAATAGTTATTGAAAGAAATAGAAGAGGACAACAAAAAGGGAACAACAAGAGCCCTATTCCAAAAGATTAGAGAAATTAAATAGAAATTTAAACCAAGAGTAGGGATGTTGAATAATCAACAAGGGAACACACTGATAAAAGGAAGATGGAAGCAGTACAATGAAGAACTCTATAAAAGAGATGCAAGGATGATAGATTCATTCATTGAGGAACCGTATGATGAAGAACCAGAAATTTTAGAATGCGAGGTGAAAGCTGCTCTTAAAATACTTGGAAGAAACAAATCACCAGGAACAGATGGGATACCAATAGAGTTGCTACAAGCTACTGAGACTGAATCTGTCCAAAGTTTGACAAAAACATGTCAACAAATAAGGAAAACTAAACAATGGCCCACAGACTGGAAGCATTCAGTATACATCCCAAATCCAAAGAAAGGGGATGCAGAGAATGCAGTAATTAACTATTGCCTTAATATCCCATGCAAGTACAGTAATGCTCAAGATTCTACAACAAAGGCTCTTACCATATATGGAGCAAGAAATGCCAGACATCCAAGCTGGATTTAGAAAGGGAAGAGGCACCAGAGATAGTATTGCAAACATACGTTGGATAATGGAACTGACCAAGGAATTTCAAAGGGAAATCACTCTGTGCTTTATAGATTACACCAAAGCCTTTGATTGTGTAGATCATGAAAAACTATGGAAAACTTTAAAAGAAATGGGGGTGCCACAGCATCTGATTGTCCTGATGCACAACCTATACTCTGGACAAGAGGCTACTGTAAGGACAGAATATGGAGAAACCGAATGGCTCTAAATCGGAAAGGTGTGAGACGGGGTGTATTTTATCACCTTATTTGTTTAATCTATACGCAGAACATATCATACAGAAAGTGGGACTGGACCAAGATGAAGGAGGTGTGAAAATTGGAGGGAGAAATATTAATAACTTAAGATATGCGGACAATATCATACTACTAGCAGAAACCAGTAATGATTTGAAACGAATGCTGGTGAAAATTAAAGAGGAAAGCACAAAAGCAGGACTACAGCTGAATGTCAAGAAAACTAAAGTAATGACAACAGAAGAGTTATGTAACTTTACAGTTGACAATGAGGACATTGAACTTGTCAAGGATTATCAATACCTTGGCACAGTCATTAACCAAAATGGAGACAATAGCGAAGAAGTCAGGTGGCTAGGACTGTGGAGGGCAACTATGAGAGAACTAGAAAAGGTCCTCAAATGCAAAGATGTATCACTGAACACTAAAGTGAGGATCATTCAGACCATGGTATTCCCAATCTCTATGTATGGCTGTGAAAGTTGGACAGTGAGAAAAGCGGATAAGAGAAAAATCAACTCATTTGAAATGTGGTGTTGGAGGAGAGCTTTGCAGATACCGTGGACTGTGAAAAAGACAAATAATTGGGTGTTAGAACAAATTAAACCAGAACTAGCACTAGAAGCTAAAATGATGAAACAGGTTATCATACTTTGGACACATCATGAGACGACATGATTCACTAGAAAAGACAATAATGCTGGGAAAGACAGAAGGGAGTAGAAAAAAAGGAAGGCCAAACAAGAGATGGATTGATTCCATCAAGGAAGCCACAGACCTGAACTTACAAGATCTGAACAGGGCGGTTCATGACAGATGCTATTGGAGGTCACTGATTCATAGGGCCACCATAAGTTGTAACTGACTTGAGGCACATAACAACAACAAACTTCTTTCACATCTTTATTTCTCAGGCTCCTTGTTCTCACTACAGTCACATTTACCCTTTGAACAACTGGATCTTCTTATTACAGTTTAGGCCCTTTCAGCACCTACAGTCTGGAACTCCCTTCCCATTGACATTATTTGCAGGTGTGTTACCCTGTTGATCACAGTGGGGATTTTAATGGTAAATAACATCTTAATTGGCACTTAAACAGCCTGTTTTAATTGTCCCAATGCCAGTTTCTGATTGTGTTTTAGTATCAGGCCTGTTTCCGATCCTGTTGTGGGAGAGGCTTAATTACCAATTTCTTCTCATAATTTTTTGTGTTATTTTTAATAGCAAATATGGTTATAACTGACATGTCATTTAAGCAATATACTTGCTTTTAAATATAATGGCTGGAACTGTTGAGTGAAGGGTAAACTAAAAATACCTCAAATAGTATAAATAAATAATATAATATTTATATATTTATATAATATGGGCTTCTGCTGGGAGGAAGAGTGGGATATAAATCAAACAATAAATAAATAAAATACATTATTAAACCTACCAATTCAGGGAACCCACCTTCTGCTCATGAATATTGAATATAGCTTGTTATTTAAAATGAGTTTTGAGCTACTTCTTTTCTCATCCCAAGATAGAAGGATTACATGTTTCTTTTAAAATCATAATGAAAACACAACATGTAGCTAATTTCCAATGTCAGTTCACCTTAGTTAATTCTTTAGGCTCATTTCAAATGAGGCCTGAGATGAACATGCCTTCAAATTATCCAGGCTAGGATTGGATTGTGGGACTGATTGCTGAGGTCAGTGATCACTAACTAATTCAATGCAATATGCTGTTGCTACTCTTAGGTAATCTTCTTAAATATACACTCCAAAAGGAAGCAGCCATTGCACATACTGTACTTACATTATTGGATTATATGGAAATAGAGTGGGCCCTCATCTTGATGAACACTAAAAATTTAAATCAAGAGCTCTTTTAATAATTAACTTGAGTGCTCATGCATCAGGAGCAATGAAAAAGTGTGAGAGGGGCTAGCAAAATTCAGTGGTAACTGCTTCTAGTCCATTAAGAAAGGAGCCAAATCAGTCCTCCATAATGCTTAATCTTGTTAAACTGCAACAGCTAATGGAAGGCTTTTTATTAAAAGCCATATGTTTGTGGAATCTTAAGTGTAGGAGAAGATATGACAATAACATTCATTTGATGACATTTTCCTTAATATTCCCCGGGAGTTGAACAAACATTTTTCTTATATTTTGTTGATAATGAACATGAAAGTCCTGAATAATTATATATCAGTTCTTATTATGTGTGTCAAAAAGTACAGCCCAATCCTATGCATGTTTACTTAGAAGTAGGATTGTGATCTGCTAGCTGGTCCTGATCCACTCACATTCTTCCCCCCCCCTCAAATTTCTGCTTTGTTCCGGTTCGATGGCCCTTCACTCTGGAGTATACCCACCACTCTGAATAAATGTTTTTATAAAAAGAAAAAGGGACATCAGCAATCAGCATCAGCTCCAGAGGACCCTCCTGGGGGCTGATATTTGCCTGATCAATCTGGGTGCTGCTGCTGATGCCAGACCCCATAGTCAGCACACAAAACCTCTAGGAGCAGAACAGCTACAATAGGCTATGGCCTTGTTTAAGCTTTTGTTTCCTGTTATAAATTATCCCCATGGATAAATAAAACCCTCCTTTTTTTCTTATATTCCTGGTCGACGGTCAGTAAACATGGCTTTAGTATTGGTACTATTCTTATGCGTGTTGATCGGCTTTAAATATGTCCTACCATTGTTTACATTGGGCAAGCAAATTATCATCATCATCAGGGATGTGCTAGAATACTGCCCAAATCAGACTTGGTACTGAATTTTCCATTAATTTGCTTATTTCCTCTCGTTGCATATTGGATTTTTATGTAGTGATTTGCCATGGTTATCTTAGAAAATGGATTTTTTTTAAAAAAAAGACTGCTCTAAAATGTTGATATGAAGAATTATAATTTGATTGGTATTTCCTTTCATTTATCTATATTTCCTTTAACAATATCTTTGCGAGGGGGAAAAACTGATTGGAAAAAGCAGCAGCTAGTGTACGAAGAACAAACTCTAATCAATATTGGCCTGTTAGATTGGCAGAATGGTTTCAAACTGGCATTGGCCAATGGATCCTATCCCTAATCATCATCATCAATGTATCAATATATTTAAGGCAGTGTACAAATATTTCTCTATTTATCACGGTCCAGTCAATAAGTGACTTAAGAAACAACCTTCCTTTTGAAATGGATGTTTCTGATTATTGCCTAATTTGACAACTAAATATCAGGTGACTGTATGGGCTGTTGTATCTTTTGTTCCCAACCAATTTATAGGGCAGTCCAATATCTCAGAGAGGAGTTCAGGTCTCCTGCTCCCCTGGTGCATTCACTATAGCTGCCCAATTTACCTGCTTTTTAAAGTTTGATAGAAATAGCTGTGGGCTATAGGTACATTCTTAAACTGCAAGGTGTTTTGCCTATTAGTGAATTTAATTTAAAACATAGGAACATAAGAGCCTGCTGGATAAGGCCAGTGGTCCATCTAGTCCAGCATTATGTTCTCACAGTGGCCAACCATATGCCCATGAGAAGCTCACAAGCAGCATCTGAGTGCAAGAACACTCTCCCCTCCTGCAGTTTCCATCAACTGGTATTTTGAAACATTCTACCTCTGACTATGGTGGCAGAGCACATCCATCATAGCTAGTAGCCACTGATAGCATTATCCTCTATGAATTTGTCTAATCCTCTTTAAAAGCCATTCAAGTTGATAGCCATTGCTCCTCTTGTGCAAGCAAATTCCATCGTTCATCTATGTGATGTGTGAAGAAGTACTTTTTTTGACTGTCCTGAATCTTCCAACATTCATTTTAATTGGATGTCCCAATGTTCTAGTGCTATGACAGGGAGAAAAACTCTATCCATATTCTCTATGCCATGCATAACTAATACAATTCTATGATGTCACTTCTTACTCATCTTTTATCTAAACTAAAAAGCCCAAGATGCTGCAATCTTTCCTCATAGGGGAGTTGTTACATCTCCTTGATCATTTTGGTTGCCCTCTTCTGAACCTATTCCAGCTCTACAATATCCTTTTTGAGGTGAGATGATCAGAACTTTACACAGCAGCCGCACCATTGATTTGTATAACAGCATTATAGCAACAGTTTTATTTTTAATCATGATATTTAGAATGGAATTTGCCTTTTTCTCAGCTGCTGCACACTGGGTCATCATCTTCATGAAGCTATCCATTATGACTCCAAAGTGTCATACGTGGTTAGTCATTGCCAGTTCAGACCCCATGAGCATATATATGTGAAATTAAGATTTTTTGCTCCAATATGCATAACTTAACACTTGTTTACAGTGAATTGCATTTGCCATTTTATCACCATTCACTCATTTTGATTCATAATTATTTTACTGATAATATTTCCAATGCATTTCACTTTGCTATTAGCCTCTAGCCAAATAATTGACTGATTAACATGAAATTCAGCTCTGTCTCCACACCCACATTTCTTTACTGTTATTGCCTCCCTTCAGATACACTACAGCTTCTGCTGAAGAAACTTCCAAATAGGAACATCAGTGACAAAATAGTTTTATTCACTCTTAAGTCTCCAGACAGGATTTCAACACTGTTACAACACAAAAGGGAGAGTTAGGGAAGCTGACTTTTAATCACTTGGTAGAGGGACTTCCCGGAAGTGAGTGCCCAGCTGGTGGTTGTCTCTGAGAGATCTCTGCCTCAGAGGAAGCTTTTTTCAGTTTAAAAGCCAGCCAAGAGGAAACTTTGACTGGCTTAAATGTTCTCCAAGGTAAAGGTGAACCGATCAGATTTTCCACAGGACTTCGTTGAGCTGTCGGCGGCTGGAATTGATCAGGAATTCCCTGAGATAAGAAGGCATACCGATCGGCTGAAGACGGGGTCAGGACTTCCAACAAGCTGTACTGAAAAAAAGCGAGGTGTTTTTTTTTCTTCTTAAAAACGTTCTTAACCAGCGAGCCTCCTTCTGTCTAAATCTTATCATTTGGCTTAAATTATTACAATAAAAGGGATTTGTTTACGAATCAGCAATTGAGAAATCTGGGTGAGTCATACTTTTTCTCTTTTAAATATAATTAAGGAAGAAAGAAAATGTAAACAATTTATTTTTATTTTTTTTATGACAAAAAGCTGGCCTGAATTTGGAGTTATAAAGATTAAAAACGGATGAGAGGTAATTATTATTTGATGGAAATATATTTTGGACTATTTTTCTCCTTGGATTATTTCTTTTTGGACGAATCTGCTGTTCGTATATGTTACTAATTGCTTGGTGTTGTGAACCAGAATTGTTTTGCATTCCTGGACGTAGATAAGAACTGTGCTGGCCGGACTATAATAACAGGCCTGGAATATTAACTCTTTTGTTGGTGGAGGAAAAAAAAAAGAAATAGACTGCCTCTAGGTTTTGGAACAGTGGTTAATATCAGAAATTAAAGGCTTCTTTTGAGAATGACAACTAGAAAAGCAGCTAAGGCTCAGGAGCGAAGAGGTTCAATTGATCCACAGGAAGGGGTTATACCCCCAGATATGTTTCAAAAAATAATGGAAGGGATTAGTGATCTAAAACAAGAAATGGAAACTGAATTGAAAGATATAAAAGACCATATTAAAACACAAGTGGATGAGATTAAAGGGACAATTGGGCAAATAATGGAGGATGTAAAAAATACTAAAGAAAAGGTACAAATCTTGGAGAATAGAACAGATATATTAAATCTGGAATTAGAAAAAAAATTGGACTACATGGCTGTGACTGAAATGAGAAATAAAGAACATTGTTTGAGATTCCGTGCAATCCCTGAGGAAACAGGTGAAGATATCAGAGATAAAATTGTTAATGCTTTAGTAAAATTTTTGGATTTGAATGAAGATCGGATGAAATTTGAAATAGATAAAGTTTATAGAATTAATTCCAGATATGCAACAATGAAAAAAATTCCAAGAGATGTGCTTGTTCACTTTATAAAAAAGACGACCAGAGATATGGTATTACAACAACACTTCAACAATACCTTTAAAATTGATGGTAAGGAAATACTGGTGATGAAAGAAATTCCTATTAGACTTTTACGTAAGAGAAAAGAATATGCTTTCTTTACAGAAAAACTTAAGCAATGCAAAATTCAATTTAGATGGGATGTTCCAGAAGGAGTGATTTTTACATTCAGACAACAGAAATATCGATTGAATACTGTTCAAAAAGCAAGGGATTTCTTGAGAAAAGCTTCAAAAGACATGGAAGAAGATAAACTCAAAGATATGGATATAATTCCTGGGGAAAAAAGTCAACAGGAACATGCAGAGGAGGGGAAGGAAGATGATGGATTAAAGGGAGCATCAGGTACATTTTAAAATACACGCTTAAAGATGGATTACAAATATCTAACTTGGAATATAAATGAAGCCAACACGGCGCAGAAGAGAAAGAAAGTGTTTCATTATTTGAAAAAATTAAAATTGGATATAATTTGTTTACAAGAAACTCATATTAAGAAGAAAGATTCCAAATATTTGATTTGTAAAAATTTGGGTGAAGAATTTATTTCGGCTGGATTAAAAAAAATGGAGTTGTTCTTTACATTAACCCACAATTGCTTCCTAAATTGATATTACTGGATGATAGTGGTAGATTTGTGGGGGTTGAAATTACTTTACAGGGCATAAAATTTTTGATAGTGGGTATTTATGCCCCCAATGAAGATAAAACAAGGTTTTACACATGACTTATGGAAAAATTGTCAGAGTTTTCATATGATCATTGGTGTGTCATGGGTGATTGGAATGGGGTAATCTTACCAAAAATTGATAGACTTTCTGAAAAAAATATTAAAGAGACACAGGGTAAATTACCGAAGATTTGCTTTGAACTGATGGAAAATTTAGAATTGGTGGATACCTGGAGATATATAAATGATAATGCAAAGGAATTTACTTATTTTTCAGAAAGACATAAAACATTCTCGAGGATTGATATGATTTGGATGTCTAAAAATCTAGTGAAATATATTTTTAAAATGGATATATTACCAAAAACTTTTTCGGACCACAATCCTGTGATATTAACTTTCAAAAAAAAAATCTTGGATTTAGATGGAGACTAAATGAATCTTTATTACAGAATGACAAAGTAGTACAAGAATGTAAGAAGAAATTAAAAGAGGTTTTTGAACATAATTTACATAAAGGAACAAATGAAAATATTGTTTGGGATACAAGTAAGGCATTTATGAGGGGATATTTCATTAAATGTAACTCTGAATTAAAAAAAAAGAAACAACAGAAAATGCAATTAATTTTGGAAGAAATAAAACAAAAAGAGGAAGAATTGAAAAAGAATCCAACTAAAGTTTCTATTGTAAATCAAATTAAAATGTTACAGAATCAAGTATCAGTGCTGACAGAGAAATTGAAAGGAAACTAAATTTTGCTAAACAAAGGACTTTTGAATTTGCAAATAAACCTGGGAAATGGTTAGCATATAAATTAAGAAAAGAACGTCAAAAAATATTATTTTAAAGATACAAGAAGGAGATGAGATGCTGACAGATAATGTAAAAATCAAAAAGATTTTTCATCAATATTATTCAACATTGTACAAGTGTCAGGAAATCCCATCTGAAAAAATAGAAGAGTATATATCTAAACAGAATTTGCCTAAAATTACAGCCTTTCAGAGACAAGCTATTAATGGTCCTATCACGTCAAGAGAGATATCTGAAGCTATAAACAAAATTAAAACAGGAAAGGCGCCAGGACCAGATGGGTTATCTGCAGTGTACTATAAATGTTTGGAGGAAGAACTCTTGCTACCCTTACAGTATACAATGAATTCTATTTTGCAAGAGGGAAAGATACCGGATAGTTGGAAAAATGCTAACATAACATTAATACCTAAAGAGGAGCAAGATTTAACTAAAACAAAAAATTATCGGCCGATATCTCTATTGAATAATGACTATAAAATTTTTACAATGATTTTGGCAGAAAGAATGAAAATAATATTGCAACAATTTATCCAGGAAGATCAAGCGGGGGTTTTACCTAAAAGACAATTACGTGACAACGTCAGGAATGTCTTGAATGTGTTGGAATATTTAGAACAACGAAATGATAAACAAGCAGCTTTGATTTTCTTAGATGCTGAGAAAGCATTTGATAATTTGAATTGGAAATTTATGTTTCAGGTTTTGGAGCAAATGGATTTTGGAGACAATTTTATAAAATGGATTAGATCGATTTATACATCTCAGAAGGCTCAGATAATTGTTAATGGAGATTTAACGGATTCATGTGAAATACAAAAGGGTACAAGACAGGGATGTCCATTATCTCCCCTTCTATTTATTCTGGTCTTAGAAGTGCTGCTTAGAGATATAAGGCAAGATAAAAGGATTTCGGGATTAAAGATAAAAAAAGAAGAATATAAACTGAGAGCATTTGCTGATGATTTGATAATTGTATTAGAAAACTCTTTGGAAGGAATTAATGTATTGATGGACAAATTAGAAGAATTTGGACCATTAGCAGGATTTAAGATCAACAATCAAAAAACAAAGATGTTGGTGAAAAATTTAACTTTAAGGGAACAGAAAGAGTTAATGGACAAGACAGATTTTACAATAGAGAAAAAGTTGAAATATTTAGGTATCATTATGACAAATAAAAATTCAAAGTTGTTTCATAATAATTATGAAAAATTATGGACAGAGATTAAGAAAGATCTGCTAAAATGGGATAAACTACAATTGTCATTAATGGGTAGAATATCTGTGATAAAAATGAATGTATTACCGAGTATGATGTTTTTGTTTCAAACAATACCTGTAATATCCTCTGATTTACCTTTTAAACAATGGCAAAAAATATCTCTAAATTTGTATGGCAAGGAAAAAAACCAAGAGTTAAATTTAAATTACTACAAGATGCTAAAGAAAGAGGAGGACTGGGATTACCAAATCTGAGACTTTATTTTGCTGCCTGGTGTTTAGTCTGGATAAAGGAATGGATTTTATTGAGGAATAAAAGACTATTGGATTTGGAGGGCCATAACCTGAAGTGGGGATGGCATGGATATCTATGGTATGACAAAGTAAAAGTAAATGTAGATTTTAATAATCATTTTATAAGACGTCCTCTGTTGAAAATATGGAATAGATATAAACCAAGGTTCTATTAGAAAATACCATTATGTGTCTCAAGTCAAGAAGCGTTTTACAGAAGAGAAATGGCTGGAAAAGAGAAATGGTTAACTTATCAAGAACTATTAGAAAATGTACATGGAGAATATATAATGAAAGAGAGAGAACAACTGATAAAGGAAGGATATATTTCTCACTGGTTTGCCTATTTACAATTCTTAGAAAGATATAAAATGGACAAGAAAATGTATGGGTTTGAAATAAGTAAATCTGATTTTGAAATAGGATTGTGTACAAATGATGAAAATATAATTGCGAAAATGTATAAACTCTTGCTGAAAATGGATATGGAAGAAGAACAAGTAAAAGAGCGTATGGTAAAGTGGGCAAAATTTTTTGGTTATAACATACAAATGGATCAATGGGAAAATATGTGGAAAAAAGGCTTGAGATTTACATTATGCTATAATCTTAAAGAAAATTTCTATAAAATGATGTATCGTTGGTACATGACTCCAGAAAAGTTGTCAAAAATGTATAGTAATGTTTCTAATGTTTGTTGGAAATGTAAACAACAAGAAGGATCATTTTATCATATGTGGTGGCTGTGTAAAAAGGCAAAATCATTTTGGGCACAGATAGGTAGGATGATGCAAAAAATTCTAAAGATAAATATTCAGTCAAAACCAGAATTTTTTTATTGGGTTTTATGGATAAACAAATAGAAAAGAAATATGGAAGAATAATATTATATATGATTACGGCAGCAAGATTATTATATACACAAAAGTGGAAAATGGAATCAACACCAACAATGGAAGAATGGCTATTGAAATTAATGGACTTAGTAGAAATGGATAAATTGACATGTTTACTTAGAGAAAAATCGACAGACACATTTCTTAAGGAATGGAAGCCTCTCTTAGACTTTTTGTTGAAAGATCAAAATAAAATGATGATATTGGGATTTGACGATTAACTAAGATAGCCTATGGAGAAAAGTGATCCTGTATGTATATATTAAGGGACAGATTTGATATATATTATATACTTATAGCTGATCTGCGACAAATCGGAAGTCAACTATTTTATTTTTTTTCTTTTGTTGTATTGTTATGTTTTTGTTGTTTGACTTTGTTTTGTTTGTCTTTTGAAAAATTTGAATAAAAATTATTTTAAAAAATCACTTGGTAGAGGAAGAATAGCATCTGGAGAGAGTGCCAAATATTTTGCATTCCATTAAAAATTAGATCCCAGATTATCTCTATATGCAGGAAACGTGAACACATTTCTTGAGTAAATTACAACTGGTAACCATAAATCAGCTTTTGCCAACCTGGTGCCCTTTGTGTTGGTTGTTGATAGGAGCTGGAGTCCAAAACATTTGGAGGTAACCAGGTTGCATACAGTTACTTGTACCATGGATAAAGCCACCATTAAGAGCTATTATGTGTATTGTTATTTAATTTTTGCCGATTGTATTTTGTATTGTTTTATTGATGCATTTTTATATTGTATTTTATATTTGTGTTTTTTGTAAGCCACCTTGAGGGCCTTTGGCCAAAAGGCGGGGTATAAATAAACTAATAATAATAATAATTTTGGAGAGGTCCTTTCAGAGCTCTTCAAAAACTCTTTTTGTTTTAACAACCCTGAACAATTTGGCATCATCAGCTAAATTGACCACTGTGATGTCCTTATATGTTAAAAACTGTAAATATGGTAAGTGCAGGTTTATATAGGGATATATGGTAAGTGAATTGAGTAAAAGGGGAGAGTACATGGGTTGGAAGGCTGGAGAATGCTGGATGATGATTGGCTGAGTGTTTGAATGGCTGAAGGTATAAATGGGAGGATGACAGTTGAGAGAGGTCAGTTGGTGAGAGTTGCTGGAGAGTCATTAGTGGAGAGTTATTTGGATGGGTTGGTTGGCAGACTTCTGAGGGAGGGTTGGATTATATTTGGCTGATATTTAGACAGTATATATATGACCAGAAACATAAAAAGTGACACTATATGAAACCATACGCTTGTTAAACATTCCTAAAGTAATCTTGTTATTTCCTGGTGTTATCAAATAAATACTTTTATTGGTTTACCAAAAGCCTGATCCTTGGCTGGGAATACACAGACCAGAATGGAGGGCAGGGTAATTACGAAGGCAGAAGGGAAACTGTATCATATGGTGGCAGCGGTGAAGGGAGATATTGTAACAACGTCAAGTATCCAGAGTAACCCAGGATTGTATGCTTTATAGACAAAGATACAAGGGGGTTGTGGACAGCAAGGGCACCCAGACACAAAGTAACAAGCTATAGAGGCAAAGACTGAGGCAAAGTCTCTAGCAGTATTGTTTACAGGGAGTGACTGGTGGTGCTGCCTAGCAGTGGGATCTTGTGAGATCTGTGCTAGAGTGGAGTGAGAAAAAAATAAAAATGACAATCCTGACTGGTGGTGACCTGAGGTGGTGCCTAGTGAAAGGCGGTAGCCACAAGCAGGTGGGAACCTGACAGGGGGAGCCAAAGGAGGGATCATCACAGCCACCTCACTGCTCACCCTGACTCTAGACATTTATGAGCAAGTTAAAAAGCACAGGTCCCAATACTGATTCTTGGGGGACTCCACTTTCTATATCCCTCCATTGGGAGAACTGTCCATTTATTCCTGCTCTCTGCTTTCTGTTTGCTAGCCAATCCCTGATCCATAAGAGGACCTCTCCTCTTATTCCATGACTGCCAAATTTACTCAGTAGTCTTTGGTGAGGTACCTTGTTGAAAACTTTTTGAAAGTCCAAGTACAATGCCTGTATATGCCATCTATATGCTTGTTGACACTCTCAAAGAACTCTAATGGGTTAATGAGACAGGGCGTATTCTTGTAGAAGTCATGTTAGTACTGCTTCAGCAAGGCTTGATCTTCTATATGCTTGGTTATGTTATCTTTAACAATACTTTCCATCATTTTTTTTTCTGGAACAGACATTAAAACTAACCGGTCTGTAATTTCCAAGGTCCCCCGTGGATCTCCTTTTAAAATTTGGTGTTACTTTGCCTGCATTCCAGTCCTCAGGTTTGAAGGCAGATCTAAGGGACAAGTTTCATATTTTTGTTAGAAGATCAGCAATTTCACATTTGAGTTCTTTGAGAACTCTTGGGTGGATGCCATCCCAAAGAGGGGATCATACACCCCCGATCCATCCCCAAAGCTACTCAGGGGACAGGGCTAAAGGTTTGGGTTTTTTTTAAAAAAAAAATACATATGGTCTGGGGGGAGAGACACTACATCACCTCTCCTCCCACAACTGAGAGCAGGTGGGTGCAACCAGCATGCGCAGGATTACAGTCGCTGCTCCTTAGTGAGCAGCTTCTCTGCATGCAAGGAAGCTACCCGCGAATGAGCAGTGACCAGAACAGCACAGGATGAATCCTTCCACTTACCAGCTGATAGGTAAGAAGATTCCATGCTGCAGGTGCTGCTCCTTTGTGAGCAGCTCACCTGCATGCAGGGAAGCTGTTTGTGAAAGGTATTTGACATGTGGGGCTTCAGGAGCCCTGGTGGAAAGAAGTTGAGGTTGTAGGTGGAAAGACACCTACCTTTTCCAAAGAGGTGCCTCTTTTCCCACTTTGTCTCTTCCTTCCTGAGCACACCTGCCTCTTCTTTCTGCCCTACGCCCTGCCCCCTGATAGCCCCAGATCACTCTGGGCCACTGTACCCAACTTGTAGCGATCCAAGGTTATCTCAGCCTGACTCATCCGAGGCCCAAATGCCTCTGAAGAGGCCCAATTTGCCTTGGGCCTTGGATGAGTAGGGAGCCCAGCCCTGATTTTTGCATGTTATTTTCACTAATATATGCATTTTTATGCACACTTTACCCTAGGACAAGCACGTTTGTACACATTACTTGGCTGGAGAACTGCATTGCAAAATTTGGAGAAATGCAAATTTCAAAAGATTTCTGTGCTCCAGATCACATATTGTTTCGAAAAGGGCAAATTTGGTAGGTTCATGTTTAAATGTGAATGAACTGAATTTCTCCCCCATTCGTAATTATCAGATGCAACATCTGGGGTATTCTTAGAAAATTAAATTACATTTGTCAAGAGCAACTGCTGAATTCAGGTATACCCCAAAGAACCCCTGAATAGTCACAAATGAGAACAAATGCACGTTTCTCATTTTTCTAATCTTAAATTTGATTCTCCATTTTCAGCAGCAATTTGCCATTTTTTTTAAAAAAAATCCTCATGAAAATTCTTCAGCATTTTAGTATGGATTTCTTGTAGTGTTTTTATATGCAGTTTTGACTAAAGTGAAAGCATTTTCTCCCAATCCAATGCATGTTTGTATGTTATTTTCACCAATACATTAATTTTGTGTACACTTTCCCCTAATATATGCATTTTTGTAAATATTGTTTGGTTGGAGAACTGCATCACAAAATTTGGATAACTGCAAATGTAGAAGGATGGCTGAGTTTCGGTTCTCATATTATTTCCAAGAGTGCAAATTTGATAAATTTGGCTTTAAATGCAAACAGTATCATATTTCTCACCCATCACTACCCTTGTGTACCCATTCCTTACTTTGGTATATATTTCAGAAGAACTGAAAATTGAACTAAATAAGCTCCATTTACTTCAACTTTTCAAATGCACCCCCCATTGTAAGTTTGTACCAATAAGAGGAGACCCACAGATTATCAGAGTCCCTGTGCAATGTCTTATGTATTTTCCCTTCAACCATACTTACTAGGCAACACTGCCACTAACACTTCTCTCAGACAACTTGCCTTAAATATGTGCCCAGAAGGCTCAAGACAGTGCCCTCAAATCCAGCTAGTCAGCCTTATACTGTATGTAATGATTCTGACAGGGCCCAGTGGTAGCCCTCTCCGAAACCACCCTTGCCTATCTTCCCCATTCTGATACTTTGTTCCTCTCCCTATCCAAACTGAACCTGCCCACTATGACTGAATATTCTGCAACCAAATCAGGTTGCACCAATGTGCAAAACCTTGCAGTGCAGTATAGATTTTGAAAAAGATGCCTCTATGAGTAATCCAAGTAGACATCCCTCCCTCCCCACCACAAAAAAACAGAGGGGCTGTCGCTTAGTGGTAGAGCATCTGCCTTGCATGCAGAAGGTCCCAGGTTCAATCCTTGGCATCTCCATGGAGAGCATGGAGAGACCCATGCCCGAAACCATGGAGAGCTGCAGGTAGTCACTGTAGACAATACTGAGATGGTCTGACTCAAAATAAGGTAGCTTCCTAAAATCCTACCTAGCCCCTTCAAAAGACTGGGTAATCTGAGACTGCAAATCATCAGATAGGCAGGTGGGACTGTAACCAAAGCAACAGCTGAGAAGGGCAATTTCGCCATTTAAAGGTCCACTCCTCCCCTCCTGATTGGCTCAGAGGCACAACCAACACTCTTGCTGTATCTTTATTCCAGTTTAGAATGAGGCAAAGGCCTGACCTCCCCCACAGATCTCATCCTAGAATAATAATAATAATAATAATAAATTTTATTTCTAGGCCGCCTATCTGGCCGCACAAGCGGCCACTCTAGGCGGCGTACAAGATAAAGTAAAATACAACATACACACTACATAAAAACCCAAGAACTACAATATAAAACGAAACCGAACCCACCCATAGCTAAAACCAATGGCACCCAAAAAAAAAAAAAAAAAAAGCAGCAAAACAAAAACAAAACAAAAGACAAAACCCCAGGCCACCTCAGCCAGCCAGCTTATGTATCCCTCCCAAGCGGGACAGGTGATGGAAATTAGTCACAGCTGGCTGGGTACCTGGGACCTGGTCCTGCAGGAGGCACGTCTGCCAGGCAGCAGTCCCACTGGGAAGGGTGGTGGAGGTGGTGTTCCAACAGCAGCAGCAACAGCAGGCTCTCCTTCCCTGGGTGGCGATGTTCTCCTTCTTCCTGCAGGCATGGAATATTATGAAGGGTGCTTGTAAATTTCTTTATTATTATTAAATATAAAGTAACACAATCATTTTATCAGGCATAAGAATTAGATGGGCATTGCTAATAGCCTTTATTATTCCCATCTATACCAAATGTTTACTGTATTTTCTTAATAATACAGTAAAGGGGAGTGCAGTCTACCTTTCCCATATACATCAAAGTTTGGGAGAAATTGGTTTTATTTCCACTGCCAATAATAAAAAACATTGGGGTTTTCCCCCCTACTGTCCAAATACACACATAATCACACATTTCAGTGACTCTAATTTAGATGGTTTGCGAAGCATAACAATCTCTTGTGCCACATAAAAAGATTTGCATAAAAATGAAAACAGGCTGGAAAAGAGCCTTCAGCCCTGTTAGCATGTTGGTTATGTTCCTTCTGGGAAATAGCTCAGTACACTCGGCTGATTCTTCTGTTTTACCTGGATATGAAAGAAGTATGAGCAGTTTAGGTATGAATGGTTTAAAAAAAAAATAGGAAGAGAATCCAGAGTATAGGCTAAGCAGATCTTTGCACAGGGGAAATACAGAGAGAATCCATTTATGCTAGATGGATGTAATCTTTCCTTCGCACGACACTTTGATTTCCTTTTGAAATTAAAACAAAGCAGCTTGTAAACTTTTTTTTAAATTTCATTTTATAATTTGTATGGAGCTTGGAGCAGAGTGTTTTCTGTATTGATCAGGCACAGAAAGACAGCCAGCTTGTATGTTTAATATTCTTTGAACTTTGTGAGTATATAGTATTTGTGAGGAGCTTAATTTTTTCAGCTTCTATAAATGAACTGAATACGAATTCTGTTATTAAACTGTTTTATTGGTACTTGGTGGTAGAAAGAGGACATGTGGAGAAGAAAGTGATTGCCTTTGAAGAACACAGGACTTCTGAAGTAAAGATGAAATGACCTAGAAATAGTAAGGTGGAAAAGGGTTGAGACAAGAAAAAATGGCAGACATTGTTGTTGTTTATTTAATTTGTATCCTGCCTTTCTTCCCACCAGGAGCCCAGGGCAGCAAACAAGGCACTAAAAACACTTTAAAACATCACAAAAACAAATCTTAAAATACATTAAGACAAAACAGCATTAAAAACATTTTAAAAACTCTAAAAAAGGGTTTAACACATTATTTAAAAACCTATTAAGCAATTCTGACACAGACACAGACTGGGATAGCTCTCAACTTAAAAGGCTTGTTGAAAAAAAAAAGCCTTCAAAAGGTGCTGAAAAGATAGCAGAGATGGTGCCTGCCTAACATTCAAAGGGAGGGAATTCCACAGGGTAGGTGCTGCCTGTGATGCGTCCTTCCCTGGCTCTCCCTGTCAGGTTCCTACCTGCGCGTGGCTACTGCCTGTCACTAGGCACCACCAGGGACTCCACCAGTCTGGACCGCTCTCTCTTATGGTTTCTCTCCCCGCTCTAGCACAGATCTCAACAGATCCCCCTGCTAGGCAACCACCAGTAACGTCCCAATACTAGTATTCCCAGAGACTCTGAATACTGGTATTGTTATTCTCTTCACCGCTGCCACCATTTGTTACAGTTCCCCTTCAGCCTTGGTCATTACCTTACCCTCCCTTCTGGTCTGTGAAACCCCAGCCAAGGATCAGGCCTTTGGTAAACCAAATTAAGTATTTATTACAGATAACAAAGCTAATAAGATTAACAAGATTTCTTCTTAAGGCACATAAGCATATAGTTTTACTCAATACTAATCCGAACTCCACCTCCCCCCTTCTCCACTCTCTCCTGGCAAACAACTCTCTAAACCCCACCAAACAACCCACTCAGTTTCTCTTCTCCCCCCCGATTCCACTCTCACTCTTCCTTTTATACATTCAGCCATTTTAAACACTCAGCCAATCATCTCGCATTCTACTGCCCATTCACTCCCCCTCCTCTTTCACTCCACTTACCATGTATCTTCTAAAACAACACCATATATACATTAATATAGGAACATCACATTTCCCCCCCCTTAAACAACAGCAGAGTATTATTCCTGTTCCAGGATTTATACGTCGCGTTAACAAATAAAAGTCTCTATGGGGAAAATGTCTTTCTTTGTTCCTCTGTCTGGTCACGTCACTGCAGTCCCAGCCACTTGCCTGGAAAGTCCATCGGCCAATACATTGTCCTTGCCTTTTATGAACTGGAAGTCCACTTGATAGTCCTGTAGGGCCCAGGACCACCTCTGCAGCATAGTGTTATGGTTTTTCATAGTCTGCAACCATAACAAGGCCCGATGATCCGTAGTCACTGTGAATCTTCGTCCCCACACGTATGGGCGCAACTTGTTCAGTCCCCACACGACCGCTAGGCACTCCTTCTGGACCGATGAATAATTTTTCTCCCTCGGCATCAGCTTGCGACTCAGATACGCCACTGGATGTCTGGTGCCTTCTCTCTCCTGTAGCAAGACGACTCCCAGCGCCAGGTCCGACGTATCTGTAGCCACGATGAATGGTTTCTCATAGTCTGGTGGTATTAATATGGGTCCTTGGCACAAGGCTTGCTTCAGTAGATCAAAAGCCTTCTGACATTCATCCGTCCATACCACACGCTCAGAACACTTCTTCTTGGTCAATTCATGCAAGGGAGTTGCTATTTCCCCAAAATTTCTCACAAACTTCCTATAAAATCCAGCCACACCCAGAAATGCCCTTACTTGTTTTTTGGTTAAGGGGATCGGCCACGCTTGTATTGCCTCCACCTTGCTCCATAAGGGGGTGATTTTCCCACTCCCCACCTTATGTCCTAAATAGATTACTTCCTTTAGTCCAAACTGGCATTTCTTAGCTTTTATTGTGAGGCCTGCTTTTCTTAAGGCCTCCAATACTGTTGTCAGGTGTTCGACATGCTCAGGCACCGACTTGCTAAAAATGGCTACGTCATCGATATAGGCCACTGCAAATCTGACATGCCTCGCAACACAGTATTGATTAGCCTCTGAAATGAACTTGGTGAGTTCCTTAGTCCCATGGGTAAGGTCACAAACTCATATAACCCATCTGGTGTACTGAAGGCAGTTTTGGCTCTGGATTGCTCGTCTAGTTCCATTTGCCAAAATCCTTTACAGATATCTAGTGTAGAGATAATGGTTGCTGCCCCCAATAACTCTAACATTGTGTCTACCCTAGGCATAGGATACGCATCTGGGACAGTAATTTTATTGATTAGCTGATAATCAATGCAAAACCTTGTCGTTCCATCTTTTTTCGGAACCAGGACAATACTTGAGGCCCAGGGACTGATGGATTCCCTGATCACTCCTAATTCCAGCGTATCTTCCACCTCCTTTTTGATCTCATTCAAAACTTTCCCATTCACACGGTACGGAACAGATCTGATTGGGGCATGATCTCCAGTATCAATGGAATGTATAACTATACTGGTTCGGCCAGGTTTGTTGCTAAAGAGATTCCTATAGGTTTTCAAAACTCTCAGAATCTCTTCTTTTACTTCCTCCTCTACCTCCTCTGACCATTCCACTTGATCTACCCCTCCTTTGTCTTTGCTTTCCTGTACCAAATCTGGAAGTTCAGGCCCACTTCCCTCAGGGAATAAGGTAACTTGCAACACCTTTGCATCCCTGGTATGGTAAGGCTTTAACATATTTACATGAACCACTTTGCTTTTGTTTAATTGGTCTGTGGTGATTACATATGTCACTGTGTCAAGCCTTTCTCTGATGGTATATGGTCCTTCCCAGTTAGCCTGCAATTTGTCATGTTTCCTGGGTATGAACGCCATAACCATATCTCCCACATTATACACACGTTCCCTGGCTGTTCTGTCATACCAGTAACATTGCTTCTCCTGTGCTTGACTCAAATTCTCTTTCACCACTTCCATCATTTGTTTCACTGGTTCACATTCACCCTTTCTCTCAGCAGGCATCCACAGTCTATATAAAATCCCATTTTCACACACAACTTGATTCTTCAGTTTGTCAGTGAAAGGAATCTGTTGGGTCAGGGCTTGTTCCTTTATCTGCTTCAAACTTATATCTTCATGCAGCTCTTCCCTGAATTGATCTGCTTCTTCCCCAGAGACCACTTGATACAGTTTGTCTCCTTCAGCAGGCCTGCTAGTGGTTGCTATGGTGACCTGAGGCTGGTTAACAGATTCCACCCTGTTTGTTTCAGCCCCCCTTAATATGGCTTCTTTTTCTCTGCCAAGTTGCTGTCTGGTCACTACATAGATCTTTCCTTGGGCGCCCATTACATCCCTTCCCAGTATTACTGGTTCTTGTTGCTGGGCATTAATGCCTACTTTATATCGGCCCTCTCGGCCTCTCCAAGTCATATCCACCAGGGCCACAGGCAAACTTTCTGGTTGACCTCTCACTCCTTGGATAGTCACAGTTTCCTGAGGTAATATTACCTCAGATTTTTATTAAATCTGGCCTCAGTAATGTCTGAGCGGCACCAGTATCAAGCAATGCCCAATAATTTGCCCCTTGTACACTCACTTCCTCTCTCAGACTTGAATCAAGGTCTGTTACTTCTGTCCAGTTTATCTGGCAGAACTGAACCTTTTTCGCTGTTTCTAAAGCCTTGGGCTCTGTTTTCACTGTCCTTGTCTGAGCAGGATTACTAATGGGGTTGGCAACCTCACATTGAAAACGTAGGTGCCCCGGTCTACCACATTTGTAGCATAATTTCTCCTCACTTTTAGGGTACACAGATCCACTCTGGGGTGTCCTGTGCCCTTCAGATTTTAATGGAGGACTCACTCGCTGTGGTACCACATCCCTTCTGCCAGCACTATATGGTCTGGGTTTAAACTCTCTTGATGTTTTCCCCACCCAGCCAGTTCTATTGGAGGCGAAGTGATCCGCCATCTCTGCGGCCTCCTGCACCGATGTAGGGGAACGGTCTTTGACCAGGAGCCTTATTTCTGGTGGTAACTGATGGAATAATTGATCCAGTATCATGAGGCTTTTCACCTCTTCCACTGACTGAGCTTTGGCACTACTCATCCACTTTCCAAATGTATCCATCAACTTTGCTCCCAGTTCCACAAAAGACCTCCCTGTCTGTATCTGGCAATTTCTGAAAAGCTTTCTAAAATAATCAGGCCCCAGTCTGAATCTTTTAAACACTGCTTCTTTGAATTCAGCATAGGTGACGGGCCTGTCTGAGGGGAAATATTGGTATACCTCAGCCAATTCCCCTTTAATCAGATTTGATAAATACTGCATGTATTTATCTTCAGGTAGCCCCCACAACTGAGCTGCTTTTTCAAAGGTGCTGAGGTAAATTTGAGGATCTTGACCAGGCTCATAGACAGCAAAGTCCTTTGGAGTAATTTTTATTTTTGCTCCATCTCTGTCCTTTCTTGTTTCCTCAGAATGAAACTTCTCTCTTTCAAATTTTAACTTTTCTACTTGTAATTCAGCATCCACTGCTCGTTGCTTCTCCCTCTCCTCAAACCCCATTCTCATTCTCACAGTTTCCATCTTCAACTTCTCAGCTTCCATCCTCAATCTCTCAGCTTCCAACTCCCTCTGCTTGTCTTTTTCCTCAGCCTCCCATCTTAACTTCTCTCTCAAGTACTCTATATAAGCGGGATTGCTTAAATATCCTTCTGGGGTCTCTTCTCTGACAGGTTGTTTTTCCTGGGCAGTTGCAAATCCTATAAGTGCTACCCTCAATTCATCTACCCCTTTACCCTCGTGAGGTAAATTGAATGTTATGCACTTCTCCACCAGCTCCTCTCTTTTCATTTTTATATATTCAGCCATGGTGTTTGAGTTCACTCACTCTTTGCCACACACTCTTTGCCAGTCACTCTCACAAGAAATCTTGTTTTATTATTTCTGTTTGCCACACCACTGTATCTGGATTCTCTGTTGTTCGTATCCCACCGCTACTGACACCACGTGTGATGCGTCCTTCCCTGGCTCTCCCTGTCAGGTTCCTACCTGCGCGTGGCTACTGCCTGTCACTAGGCACCACCAGGGACTCCACCAGTCCGGACCGCTCTCTCTTATGGTTTCTCTCCCCGCTCTAGCACAGATCTCAACAGATCCCCCTGCTAGGCAACCACCAGTAACGTCCCAATACTAGTATTCCCAGAGACTCTGAATACTGGTATTGTTATTCTCTTCACCACTGCCACCATTTGTTACAGTTCCCCTTCAGCCTTGGTCATTACCTTACCCTCCCTTCTGGTCTGTGAAACCCCAGCCAAGGATCAGGCCTTTGGTAAACCAAATTAAGTATTTATTACAGATAACAAAGCTAACAAGATTAACAAGATTTCTTCTTAAGGCACATAAGCATATGGTTTTACTCAATACTGATCTGAACTCCACCTCCCTCCTTCTCCACTCTCTCCTGGCAAACAACTCTCTAAACCCCACCAAACAACCCACTCAGTTTCTCTTCTCCCCCCCCGATTCCACTCTCACTCTTCCTTTTATACATTCAGCCATTTTAAACACTCAGCCAATCATCTCGCATTCTACTGCCCATTCACTCCCCCTCCTCTTTCACTCCACTTACCATGTATCTTCTAAAACAACAACACTTACCATATATACATTAATATAGGAACATCACACTGCCACACTAAAGGTCCATTTCCTATATTGTGCAGAATGAACCTCCTGATAAGATGGTATCTGCAGGAGGCCCTCACCTGCAGAGCACAGTGATCGACTGGGTATGTAAGGGATAAGATAGTCTTTCAGGTATCCTAGTCCTTTAGGGAGATAAGTTGTGATATCTGAAGAATAAACGCTTTGTGTCTTTAGGTATCTAATTTACCCCACAGCTTCTGCAGTCTCCATGAGCAAAATGTGCTCTTAGCTCAGCAGGCTTATCTGCCATATTCAGTGGCGTACTAAGGATGGAGCGGTAGGTTTCAGTCTGCCCCGGGTGCAGGCAATAAGGGGGTGCATTCCCCCAGGGGAACCTTTCTTTCTTTCTTTCTTTCTTTCTTTCTTTCTTTCTTTCTTTCTTTCTTTCTTTCTTTCTTTCTTTCTTTCTTTCTTTCTTTCTTTCTTTCTTTCTTTCTACCTCTCCCAGGCGGAAGGATTTCAGCGGGCATGCGACAAGCAAACGGGCAGGGCAAGCGTGGAACGGGTGAGCCATCCGGGGAGCACGGCGTGTGGCTTGTTCCTCAATCTTCCCGCTCTTGCCTCAGAAAGAAGTCCCAAGCTGCAGCTTCCTTCCATATCCCTGCGTGCCTGAAGGAGGTAAGGTAAGGTATTGGGGGCCAAGAAAGATTCTTCAAAATTCTGGCAGATTTGGGGGGGTATATGCTCTTCCCCTCTTCAAAAAAGGGTGTTGGTGGTTGCTCAGAAGAGGGTTGTGGAGACCCTGAAGTGTTTGGGGATGGGAGGGAATGCCCTTAAGTACTGACCTAGCTTTGAGGAGTATATATGTGTGGCTTTATATTTATTAGTACAACTAAATGCTGTTTTACTGCATATGGGTGATTTGTAGGAGGGAGGTGTGATGGTGGATTATTTTGAAAGGGGGTATGAACAACAATAAAGCATTGGAATAAGAGGCTGGTAAATAGGAGTAGCACCGAGAGAGAGGGGGGGGGAGAGAGAGGGGGAGAGGGAGGGGGAGAGGGTGTACGTGTTTTAAATGTGGAGTGTGTCACTTAGGAGATACAAAGGTCAAAGTGGTACAGAGAGGATTCCCTCCCTGCCCGTGTGGCATTGTTGATGGAGCGGGTGTTGCTTAAGGGTTGGAGGGATTTTGGTTTTTCTTAATAGGCTGTGTTTTGGGAGAGATGAGGGTGGGGAGCAGTAACTGAAGTGGAATGGGGGGAACTTGTGATGTTTTTCTTGGTGTCCCTGTAGGAGGGAGTAAGAGGTCAAAAGTGTGGGAGGGATTGAGGAGGAGCAATGAGTCTGAGGAGCATTACTGGGAGTGGAGTTTGGGGTTGCTTGCTTGTGAAAAAGTGTGCCCATAAGGAGGGGGAGTGAGGAAGTGTGTAGTGTTGGGATGTTGCTGGGGAGAGAAGCTGTTGAATCCAATTAGGAAAGGCTTTTGGTTGCAGCTGTCTCATCTTAAAAAGAAAGAGCCCTTTTGTGATTCTGTCAAGAGGTGAGATGAGGCTAAGACACTGTCAGCTAGAGGAATAGGAAACAAAGTAGTTTTGGGTGGAGAAAGAGAAGGTATCTGTGATAGTGTGTGGCAAGAGCTCCCCCTCCAAAAGAAGAAAATCTGAATCTCGGTTCTGGCTTTGTCTTTAGAGTCCCCTGAGTTGCTTTGGCAGGGAGAGGGGGAGAGGACTGAAGGGCCTGCCTACAAGATGGAGGGTCTGGAGGTGCTTTGTTTGTGTCTTGGTGATCTTCTCCTCCCAGATTATGATGATGTTGCTTCCTCAGTTGCTTTTGTACTCTCTGTATGTGTATGTGCATATTTATAATTTGAAGATGGGTGAGAGTGTACGCAGTACTTTATTCTGATACATGAGATGCACATGCAGTATTTTATTCTGATTCTTTTTAGGGTCAGAAGTAGTAGATTGACTGTCTTTCATTGTTTTGCCCTCTGCTTAGCAAAGGTGGAGTCTTGCACCAGTAGGAAGAGAAACCAGACTGTTGGTTAGTTTTCTTCCTGACATTGCATGATTGTTGGCCAAACGGATCATAAAGGTGAGAAAATTTATTTATTTATTCGTTTATTTTATTATCTGATTTATATCCCGCCCTTCCTCCCAGCAGGAGCCCATGAAATGTTGTTCACCTTCCTGTACCAGCCTAATATGGTTATTATTTTTTAAAGCAGGCTTGAATCCTTAAGGCTAGGGTGAAGCCTGCAAACAAATTATAGGTTATACCCTAGTATCATATCAACATGAACCTCTGATTCTTCTAAAAATATGATGGCGGGCCACATGGATGTCAGCTCATCTGAACATTTTCATATCTGTGACCTTAGTGCTTTGATGGTGGGGTTGTTTCTAATATGTTGTGTTCCTAAATCTTGGGTACTGCCTGTTTTGATTTCTAGATTTGGTTAAGTGGTTACAAATTTTGGCTGAGGTGAAGTACGGTGAAGTAGCTGATGAAATTCTTCTTGCAGCAGCAAGCAAGATCACATTTAACTAGGGAAGGAGGCTGATCTAATCTAGTTTTGGCTGAGTCTATCCTGGACTTACACATGAAGAGTTCAGTCAGGGAATTAACTTTTTGTTTGATGCAAAGTAATCTGCCATAGTGTGGTCTGAGCTAAATGGGGGATGACAGAGGCAGGATTTTCAGGAGCAGCCACTAGAGGCAGGCAGGCAGGCGGGTGGGGTCACCTCCTTGCCTTAGGGTCAGGAGGACCCATCCCGCAGCCAGCCAGAGAGAGGAATGGATGGAGGTGGCAGTGGCGGCAGTGTGGCCCTTGCCCACCCTGGGGCTGAAACACCCCCCTACCCCACCCTCCTCTGGCTGTGTTCCTCAGAGTGGGAGAATGGGATTTTTATGAATCTCTGCCAAACTTATCCTTATTATTATTATTATTCATTTCATAATTATTACTGAAAATAATTTTGTCGTATAGAGGAGGGGGGTGTTAAAAAATGATCTGCTCCGGGTGTCAAATATGCTAGGTACGCCACTGGCCATACTACAGACAAGTGTACTCAGTTTCAAAAGAAACTTGCTTGCCATGTTGAATGGAGACTTGTGGCTTAAGAAACATTCAAAGCTTCCTTGGGCATATGGAACTTGTTCTAAGGTTCTTTGGATCCCAGACTAATCTACAAGTACTTCATGATACTTTAAGGATGAAATATTAAGTGGATTTCCATCTCCAGGCCAACTTCTGTGGCCTTGGCTTTATCAATGTCAGGGCTCCAACAGCAGTAGTTCCAAAAGGGTGTGTGCCAGTGGTGCTCTTCAAGGCATGCAGGGCTGGACAAGGAAAAGGCATGCGTGCTACAAGTGCGTGTTGCTGCCATCAACAAAGATGGTGGCAGAGGCTTCAGCCCCTTAGGGAAACCTCGGCTGCCATCTTGATTGATGGCAAACCTGCGTGCACTGCAAAAAACAACTGGAAGGTAGGTGAAGCGTGGGGATAGCGGGGGTGGGGGTGGCACGGAAGCACTGTGTTGCAGTCCGTGGATGCTTATGTTTTGTGGATTGCAGAGGGGGAGCGGAGGGGCCCAGGGCAGGCTGGTACCTAAGGGCCCTGTCATGCCTGGGGCTGGCCCTGGAAATTTGATATGTGAAGACGTTGAAAGTTGAATCTTGAGACATAGGGATGGAAGGATCTTTCTATTTTGGCTCTCTGTTTCTCATTTTTTTCAATCTTAAATACACAATTTCTACAGTAATTTGTGATTTTTTAAAAAAAATCCGCATAAAATGCTTTTTAGTTCCAAATTTCTATGAATAAAAACAGTTTTGTATGTAGTTTTGACTAAAGTACACATTTTTGCAAGCATTTTCTCCTTATATACTGCTTTTTAATGTTATTTTCACTAATATATTCATTTTAATGCACACATCCTGTAATGAATGCATTTTTGTAAGCATTGTTTGGTTGGATAACTGCATCATAAAAACTGGATAAGTGGGAATCTTTAAAGGATGGCTGTGTTTTGGTTCTTGTATTGTTTGAGAAAGTGAGAATGTAATAGTTTCAGCTTTAAGTGTGAACTGAATTAAATTTCTCCCCCATTCCTGTTCAGTCATAATGTTAATTCAAACCTAAGTTGTCACAAAAGGGTTGTCCTACTTGTAGGTGGTCTAAATCCCAATGACTAAGATAATGTAAATATAAATGTACTGCCTTCAAGTCGCTTCCGACTTATGGTGACCCTATGAATAGGGTTTTCATGAGGCTGAGAGGCAGTGACTGGCCCAAGGTCACCCAGTGAGCTCCATGGTTATGTGGGGATTCGAACCAGTTACCATGGGCTCCCAGGTCGTAGTCCAACACCTTAACCACTACACCACACTGGCTGTCTAATGACTGAGGTAGATGAGGTAAATTCCTGATGAGGTGATGATCCTGAATATGTTTCCTTCCTTGATTCATACTATATAACTGAATATTTTATATATTCCAGGCACTGGTTTATCCTGTGGGTGATGGGTTGTCTCCTCAACTTCTCCTATGTAGGTATGCCTAATAGCTAAAATTCTGTACTTCTAGAAAAGGAAGATAATGCACCCACTGCTCTGGGACCTATTCTCCCAGGTTCTGAAGACTTTATAAATCCTGCAGCTAGGAAGTGTTAACTTCTCAGCCTTACACTCTGTACTTCTGCTGTGAAGAAATGGAGAGACACCAGAAGCTTCAGGTGAAATTGTTTTGGATGCTAGCTCATTAGGAATCTTTTGTTCTGAAATTCTCCACAGGTCTGACAAGAGAACTCACACAACCAAATACAATAAATCAATAAGCTTTTAGAGCTTGTTTTAAATGGAAACTATTAACGGTTGAGGAAAACATATGGGTGGGAGTAACAGAAAAAAAGCAAGCCATGAAGTATTAGCAAAACAATGATGCATGCAATATACCAAAGCAAATGAAAATATCTGACCTTAATTTTGGCAAAACATCAAATGATGGGGGTGGGGGGAAGTGGCAGGAAGAATGGAAGGGGAAAATATTGCATCAAATATAAAGGGAAAATAGGCCACACATAAAAGCCACATAATTTTTTTTAAAAATGTTAGCATTATATGCATACATTCTGTATATTCTTGTATAAACACTCATTTTTGCTTTATAAAATAAGGGAGAAAACTGCTAGCACTGTTGTCATGGTTACTACACTCAGATATAACAGAGCAGTGACAGTGTTTGCTATTTTATACCTTACAACAGTTAAAGTGCATGTTATGGACTATTTTCAATTCTTTGTTTTCTCAGATACAGTACAGCTTGTGCTCAATACAGTGAAATCACAGAATTTGTGTTAACATTGCCCACCTGAATGCACTCTGGAATGCTCGCTTTTCCAAAAGTATGCTTCCTATTAGAATACATTGGGGATGGGGGTTTATATAGCAAAACCTGTTTGAAAATGCCAGGGCTTTTTAAAAAAGTAATTAACTCAGGATTTCTCATATAATTACCTTTTACAGTACAATCCTCTCTGTGTATACTCAGAAATAAGTTGAACTGAGTTCAGTGGGACTTACTCCCAGGTAAAGGTGTCTATGACTGTAATGCTAGTCCTCTTGAATGCAAAGGTCATTGGACTGCTAGTTAGAAAATGAATTTTTTCCCAACTCAGCTTGCCAATGCACTTCAAAATCCTTTACACCCTAGAGGTTTCCCAGCACATATACCACCCTGGGTTCTTTGGAAGAAAGGTGAAAATAAATGTGAAAAAGAAATCAATAGAAATAAATAAGTTAGTATATCCAGCCCACCATATGAGAAATGCTTTTTACAGTGGTGTGGAATGCTTCCTTTTTTTACACCTTCAGATATTTTTGTGAAGCAGGGAAAAGGTAGTTCTTTCCCCAATGTTACAATACCAATACAAACCCCCACCCTAATGACTGCTACCTAAATATATCAGGAAATCCTATGCATGGATTTCTCATGTCACATTTAGTTTGGCCCTCAAATGAAATATCCATCTGTTTGGAAGTCATTACATTGTGTGGTTTGTCAATGAATTGCAGCTTAGCTTTACTAACCTATGTTCCTGATCTATGCATGTATGGGTGCATAGATGCTTGAAGCACCTTTTATACATGATCTCCCTTATCTTTTCTGTGCAGGAACAATTAATGGACAAAACAGCCCTTACTGTTTCCTACACACAGATGATCTAGTCATAATACACAAGACTACAATACAAAGACATCAGAGGCGAAAAATGTTACTGTACAGTATGAATGAATGAATAATTTATTTCGGTCAAAGACCAGCATATTCAGAACACACAAATCAGATGTGTGCATAAATATTTACAAGAGTAAAGAATTAACCAACAGTAATAAAACCAATAAAACATTTAAAAATCTTTAAAACCGCTTTTTCCTGCGAGCGATAGCAGCTACACAGAATTTTGCCACCTTACTAGTGGCTGGTCCGAAGGCAGTGGGATATTTCAATTTCAATTGATTGTTCACAGTCAGTTACAAAGTGATCTCCTTGTTCTCTGTTCTCCCCTTCTCACTACTACATTTGACTAGTCTCTACTGTACAATATATTCTATCAAAAAATCAAATAATTCCCCCTCAAAAAATAATCCCAAACCAAACCAAAATTCTATTGTAAAAGAAAGGAAAATGAATACATTATTACAATATAAATGCTTGAGTGTCCTAATTAATACATCTGCCGGTTTCAGGCTAGATAAGAGCTCCCTACAGTAGAAAAATATGAAAGAATGAAACTGTTCCACCATTTTGTGTTCTATTCTATTGTTACACAATCGTTTTGTTTGGTTTTAGAGGCTCTTCTGTACAGAAGTGGCAAAAATTCACAGAAAGGTACAAAGGGAAACATTCTGCACAGGAAGGTCAAAAGTTCACAATGGGGTATTTTGCTCAGGAAGTTTTGCACAGAAGGGTCAAATGTTCAGCCTAGGAACCTGGCAACTGACAAATAGAAACTTAACCAACTTGTCTCCCTCTAATTGGTTAAAAAATTGGGAGAGGGGGTGAAAATAATTCGTGTACATCAAGATGCATGCCAGGGAAAGGGCTAAAACACTATAAAAGAGCTGGGACACTGGCACAGTTGAGATGCCATAGCAGAAAGGAATGAGAAGAAGAAACCTAGAAGTAAAAACTGATAATATTATCTTGTTTAAAAGAAACTGTCTGCAATAAGTACAGTTTGATGGATTTGGCTCTGTTTATTTTTATTTTTATTTTATGAATAACTACTAAAACTGTAAAATGAGTTTATTTCCCCTAAAATAATTTCCTCAAAAACTGTTTCAACCATTGTCTTACTAAAACACCAAATAAAAGCATCATTTGTTTTGTTAAAAGTTGGTCTAAGACCTTGTTAGGTTAAGACCTTGGTTTTGACCTATAAACCCTTATGTGGCTCAGGACCTCAATATCTCAAGATATTCTTCCTGTATGAACTGACCCAGACTGTGCTTTCATCATCTGAGGCCCTTCTTCATGTTCCCCTTCCATGGGAGACTCAGAGGGTGGCAACACAAGAATGGGCCTTTTCCCTGGTGACTCCTTAGCTGTGGAATGCTCTCCCCCTGGAGCCATGCCTGGCACGTTATCTATCTATCTTTAGGTGACAGGCAAAGAACTTCCTTTTCACTTAGGCCGTCGGTACTGTCTTAGTACTTTTTGTTTAGATTTTAAGTTTTGTATATTGTATGCTTTAATTTTGTTTTATATTGTATGTTTGCAATATATGTGTTGTAAGTTGCCTAGAGAGCACTGCGTATGAGGCAACTAACAAATTAAATAACTAATAAACAATAATAATAACTCATGCTAGGCAAAGCAATCCAAACTATAGGAAGCCAGCCTAATTTATGCTAGGGTAAATTGTGCCAGTATTATTTATTCCTATTCCAAACTCCAGTCAGGAATGAGCCTGACAGAGGGAAAACAAGCCTTTAAAATAGAGTGTTTCCAATGCCACTGGGTTGCTAGCTCATGTGACTGAACTGAACAAAATTTAGGAATAGGGATATCTCCCCATGCCCTATCCTGCCCCCACCACTTTCCCAAAACATCCATTGTATACGACTTACTAGGGCTATACTCCATATTTGTCCAAAGCCTGCGTGAAATTGGGCATCGGCCAGGTTGGGTTGAGAGAGCCCCGGATCATTATGGGTCAAGTACAGCAGCCCAGAGTTATCCGGGGCTCTCAGAGGGTGGGGCGTAGGGCAGGAAAGAAAGGCAGGCATGGGCAGGAAAGAGAAAGCTGGATGGGAAAGGCATCTCTTTGCAGAATATGGTGGGTGCTTGCCTTTTCAGCCCAATTTCTCCTCCTTCCTGCCAGGCCTCCCCAAACACCACATACCAAATCACCTCCATGAGCGGCTTCTCTGCATGCAGGGAAGCCTCAAGCAAAGGAACAGCACCCTGCAGTAGGGAATCCTTTTGCTTATCAGCCAATATGAGGGAGGATTCATTTTGCATGGTCCAGTTGCTCATTTGCGGATGGTTTCCGACCACATTTTTAATCTGAAAAACCCACCCCGAATAACTTTGGGGATGGATCCAGAGTGGGGTGGGTGGTCTCATATCTGAGACAGGGCAGATTGACCCTCTTTGGGGCCCACAGATTGGGACCATGAGGCAAATAGGGAGGGCTGTGCACAGGCCTAGGACTTACCCCAGCCTTGGCTGAACCAGCCTTGGCTGAGACAGTTGAGCCGCAATATATCTCCAGCTGAGCCTATGCTCAGCCAGTGATCTTACTCCAGACTCTGCTCATCCTGGGGAATCTTGAGGTTGGATTTCTCCCTAAGTGTCTTACAACTTTACCCAGTACAGGAAGTAGTTGGACCAGATAATTCCCAAAAGGTTAAAGGGCTGTTTAGTGGAGGCAGCCAGGAAAAAAAAAGATATCCAGTTGGAGGAAGATGAAGGAGAAGGAAGAATTCATTTGATTGTTTCCTCTCATGGTGCAGGCTACAATCTGTACCATAACAGCTCTATTAACATTTTACTCAATAAAACTTAAATACATTATTATTATTATTATTATTATTATTATTATTATTATTATTATTATAAAATATAATAATAATAATAATAATAATTGTAGCCAGCTCCTGCTTAATCCTCTTTCGATTAGATGAAGGCAAAAACATGCTACAATCTTTACACACTTCGCTAGTAGTAAGTTCTATTGAATTCAGAAGTACGTACTTGATTTGTCATGAAAAAAGATTGTACTATTCCACACCCATAGGAGTAAGTCATTTAGCTGAAGCTGCATTTTAAAGCCACAATTTGAAATCATCCAAAAAAATAAAAAACTTGGATCTATAATTTTTTCAACAGCTCCATCCCACAAACTCTTCTAATTATACTATGTTATGCATGCTTTTATCTCTCATAGTCAACCTACAATGAACCTTTGTTTTGTATGATTGCTTTAGTCAAGGATCCCAATTAGGGGTGTGTGTGAGAAGGATCCAAACTGGCAACAAGTTGGATTGCCACATGTGAGAAAAACAAAATAGATATCTAACTATGAAATGACAAATTAATGACAAATCAATTCCTGCTGAAAAAACAAATGTATCTAATATGTGGTTGTATCACTAATTTCACTGCATAGAAATGCATTTATTAAAACATTAACTATGGGGGCATTGCAGGGGACTTCAGACAGTTAAGAGTTCCCTAGGTGGAAAAGAATGTGTAAACTTAACTTTAGCTTTGCACTAAGTTATCCAAAAACATTGCAGAAGATGTGGATTATATGACCCATATTGGCTGCATATCATTCATATGTATATACATAATGTTAATTTGCTATGTTCAGCACATTGATTTAACTCTGTGGCTTTAAGCACGCCTGTTGCCATGCTGGGTTGTGTCTCGTGTGTAAATAACAAACACATTCAAGCTTATAAGGAACCCATCCTGCTGACCTAGTTGCTATAAAGGAGGATTCAGTTTGTTTATATCCAAGCATTGGAATCCTGACAGTTTTGGTAGGCATCAGATCTTTTCTCTATCAGAAGAAGACCACTGTGTGAGCTTGCTTCCCCCTCCCCTTTCTTTGGACATTACATTCTATTCTTTCCAGGAAATGAAATGTTGATTTAAGCATCCACACTGATTATTGTATTATTCCTGCTGATGAAACAGGACTGATAAATTATTCTGAATCAAATGGATGAAAGCACAATACTGGATATGCTTAGTATGACACAGAACAGAGAAAGTCCTTCCCCCTAGCTAAAAGTTATGTCACGGCAAAAATTTTAAGACAGCATCATTATAGTTTTACTTTACTGTAACACACATCAAAGCTTACAACTCATTTTAGGATGCAGCTGGAGTCCAAGCTAAGAAAAGAGTTGGAACATTAGCCTGAAATATAATATAATAAAATGTAAATGCTGCACTGTGTTCATGCTACATTGTAAAATGTGGTTTATTGACACCACTTAAAAACAGTGCATCTGTGTTGCAGTCAATGTTATGGGCAGGTGCTGTGCAACTTGGTCTATAATAATGCAGTTATGTTTTCATGGAAAATAATTAATGAGATGTGAAGCTTTCCCTGATGATAATATGTTTTTAAAAACCATTTTGGGAACTTAACCTCACAACTAAACTTAGAGTGAATAATTGCATTGGAAATAGTAAATAATTTATCAGACAGATGCAAACAGTCCAGGATAGCATGGATTTGCAATTAATCTCGATGTGGCAGCCTTTATATTTAGATATGTTTAGGGCTGGCATCTGTCCATTTTTCATCCAGATGGCACATAAGAACTGAAGATCTGTATCTTATTTCCAGGTCTGGATAGTCAAAATCTGGGAATGGCTAAAAGATGGGAACAGATTAATTTAGGCACTGTTCCTTCTCCACCTAGGTCTCTTCTGTTGTCACTTGATTCAGTGCCAATGAAGCTCATGCTTGCAGTGTTCTCTGCTTGGAGGCCTGGAAGAGTAGAGATAGTTGAGGAAGACAGAACTAAATTGATTAAGCCAATGTATTAGCTTTCTCAAACTGTCCCCTACTCCTGTTACCTGGCTTTTCCAGACAGTGCTCATGGCACTCTGCTTGGGAGCTTAGCTTTGCAGTTGGAGAGACAAAAGAGGAATCCTGCCAGCATGAGCCCTGGGTGAGTGCATTGAGAGAACAGAAGAAAAGAGGGCATTAGGGAAAATAGTGGCAAAACCAATGTGCTCAATCCTCAGCCAGGATGAGCTGCAGGATGAGCTGCTGGATCAGACCAAAAGTTCATCTTATCCAGTATTCTGTTGACAACAATGGATAGCCAAAGGAACCTGGAAAGCTTACACGTAGGGAGCAAAGGCAAGCTTTCCTCTGTTCTTTTGGCCCACCATATGGTAATCAGAATTTAACATCTCTGGACTTGGAAGATCTCATTTAGTTATCATAGCTAAGAGCCGTTGATATGGCGATCCTCAGCAGGGCAGCTCTTGGTTTATGTGGGTCCTTGGGCACAGGGTATCAATGGGCTCCTTGTCCTTCCTCCTCAAACTATGCTCCTCCACCCTCTTGCCCCCCACCCCTTTAAAGTAGGCATTTGAATCCTGGACCCCCATGGCCTAGTCTAGCAATGGGCTCTGTTCCTGCAATAATCAGATTTGCCATCAGATTAATTATTTTTTCTGATATTCTCTATCTTCGCAGAGAGAATTTTGAGGCAGCAATTCTCTGCACCTGGCTTTTGATTCATTCTTTTCCCCCAATTCTTTATTAAAATTTGCTTTGAAATCATTGGTAGTGTGAGTCATACTTTTATCAATCTACTTTCTATGTGAGCTCTTCAAGTGTGTATTCCTTTTCACTGATGCCAATGAAGTGTTGATTGTAACTGACAGACAGAAAGCAGCAGGGGTGAGTGAGATGTTGATTGTAAGAAGGAGGGGGGAAGACACTGACTTGATTATCTGCCTTAATCTGATCTGCAATGCACTTGAAAAGGAATGTAAACAGGCAGCAATTACAGAGTTCAGAATAAAGATACCAGTGCAGACTCGTTAATAAATAGTGATTATAATTATAATATAAAAGAAGGAAACATTTACATACAATAGAAGAAAGAGAAAATACAACAGTCCCCACAAAGTGTAGTGGCAACTTCCTCTCACTGTTGGCTTCCCTGATAAATACAGAAGTAGCATTTAACTATCTGCTCTCTCTTCTGACTCACCTGCCCACCAATACCCACCTACCCTATCCATTTTATTTTGGCTTCTTCTCTCCATTTCTCTTACTTTTGAAGAAGCTGCCATGTGGGGAGGGAAGAAGAAAACATCTCTTCTGACTTTTTCAGCCCAATGCCACTCCCGCTTCATCAGAGAGGCAAAAGGCCTTGGTAAAAGCCACTGCTGCCTCCAGCTCTTGTCCCTTTACTTCTGGTTTTAAGTCTCTGGGGTGGCTTCTTCCTGCACACTGTGTTTGGTGGGAAGGTGTACAGTGTAGGGCCTTTAGAATGGGAATGATTCAAAGTGCATGCACAGTGGCTGCCCAGCATAAAACTACCAGACACAGAATACACGTTGAGCCATTTTAAGCCATGCAGCCGCTATGCATGCAAACCAAACTGCTCCTATTCAAGAGAGCTTACATCGCACACATTCCCATTCAGCCCAAATCATCCAGGAGGAGGGCAGCTAATAGGTTGTAGTGCAGCAGCATTAGGTCTGGGACTGGGAAAGAGTAGCATTCAGAATCAGTAGGCTTAACAACTTGAGCATCTTAAATTGGACTGGAAAAAAACTGACAACCAGTGCAGCTGTTTTAAAACATGGTTGATATGAGCTGTAAATGGAACCTCAGCCAGTAATCTGGCTGCTGCATTTTGGATCAGTTGAAATTTTGGAATCCTCTTCAAGGGCAGCCCCACATAGAACCCATTGCAATAATCCAATCTGGAAGTTACCAGAGCATGGAGTACAGTGGCCAAGTCATCTCTGTCCAAAAGGGTCTGAAGCTGGTAAATCAGCCAGAGCTGGAAAAAGGCAACCTGAGCTTCCAGTGACAATTGTGGATCCAGGACAACCCCTGAGCACTATTGTTTATAGTGCTATGTTTCCCCATGCATCACCTTCATGTTCTCTGGATTAAACTTCAGCTTGTTTACTCTCACCCAGCCTAAAACTACCTTCAGATACCTACTGATGAATTCCACAGCCTTCCTGGGTTTTACTGGTGGAAAAGAGATCTAGAAAGCCCTGGAACCAGTACAATACTGTACCTCCCAGACCCAAATCAGTGAGGCAATCCAGAAGGATACCACGGGGGGCAGTTTAAGTCTATAGTTAAACAAATGTGCCCTTATGACCAATGGGATTCATTTCAAAGCATTATTATTGGCACAAAAATATATATTCTAAAATCAGCAAAAATCCCTTTCCCAATTAAACTTTCTTTATACACATTGATAGTTGGGTTCATTGATTAAAAGGGGCATTTCTCTGGAATTTCTTGTTAAATTCTTTCCCATGTGCAAATTAAACTATTCCTTGTGATCTAAGGTTATTTTTCAAAGTTATATTATATTGTGTGTACTTGCGGCTTTGGGAAAGTAAACTTAAAACACTTTTCTTTTTATTATTTCTAGAGCTAGTCTGGAGGGGGTGGTCCTGGTCAATACAACTTAGAAGCATCCCCCCTCCCCACTCAGTTGGGCAGCAAAGATTTTTCCTAGTTAGATTCATCCTGAGGCAGCAGCTTTGATTATTCTTTTTTGTGAAATCCTCCAGTAGGGAAAGACTTCCCCTGATACTCTGGCACATCATATTTATTCGTGTTCGATCATTCAAATGATTCAGGTTCAGTTACAGATGCCTTCCTGATTCCCCAAGATATGCAGAAGTTATTGTCAAACATAATGGCCAAATAGACTGAACAAAATAACCCTACAGGGACAAATAGCCAAAAGAACCAAGTGAAATGTATGAAGACCTAACGGGTTAATATTGCAGATTGCCAAGAAGTTTGTTAAGGCAGTTAGATGTAATGGATCCAGGACTGGGGGCTGAATGGAAACCTGAAGATACATCAAAGAGTTTGAAAATGGTTATATTAGCATTTTGAATATTACTTTCACATTTAATTGACATCTCAGTATGACAAGCAAGATATTGCTTTTTCTGTTTGAAGTGGAAGGTGTACAAGAGACTGAATTGTCCCAAACCCTGCTGATGGAGAAGAAGAAATATCTTCACTCACTTAACCCTGTTATAGGGTGATGGAGTATGGCTTTACATGAGAAATAATATGGGCCTTGTGCCTCTGGCTCCACCCAAATGCCTGTTTGTCAAATTGTTACCTGTTTGCCACCCCCCCAATAACTTTTATTAGACCGACTTTTTACTTAGATCAGGATCCACAGGGGCACTCCAAATGGGAGTTAGATGTTGCATAAATCCCCTCTCTCAGTCCCTTCTCCAATACCCCCCCAGAATACCCCTTTTTGGGGCCTTCCACCAGCACCCCTTCTGCTGGGCTGGGCTTCCCTGGCAGACCCCAGGCTGAACTGGCAGGCTCCTGGGTCCACCATGGCTGAGCAGGGGCAACGGGCTTCTGCTGGTGGAGCCTGGTGAAACCAAGACCCTGCCAGCTCGGTCGGGGTCTGACACATCCAACTCCCCTCAGCCTTGTGTAAATATGAGTTGGATTGTGCCCTTACTTTTGTGTGACCAGGAAGAATTTTCCTACCCTGGGCTCCTACTGGAAAGAAGGGCGGGATATAAATCTAATAAATAAATAAATGAAATAATACCCTACCAATTGGCAAGAGCAAATATTTTAAAAAATAATAATTTTGTATAATAACTTACAAACTTTACTTTCTTTCAGACCATAGACATAATCATAACAGTATTTCAAGCTGGCTGCTTATAACATGGGCAGACCTGGTCCGATTTGTCCCACAAATAAATAGAGCATTGTTAATATGAAGAAGGTGCACTTTTTGTTCAAAGGGATAGGTTTAGGCACTGCCCCGCTCCCCCAAACCTATACTGCACCACTTGTTAATATGATTACATTTTAAAAGCCATTGGTCTTTAAACATGTACATATTAGGGATGGAATCTTCTCCTTTTGCACATTTTGTTTATAAGTGTGGCCCCAATGCTTATTCATGATTCTTCACTGGTATTGATTATCATTCTGAACTCTGTAATTATTGCCTATTTACATTCCTTTTCAAGTGCATTGCAGAGCAGATTAAGACAGATAATCAAGTCAGTGTCTTACCCCCTGCTGCTTACATCAGCACCTCATTCCCCCTCTGCTGCTTTCTGTCTGCCAGTTACAATCGACACTTCATTGACATTAGTGAAAGGGAATACACATTTGAGGAGTTCACATAGAAAGTAGATTGATAAAAGCATCACACTGTGACAGTGGGTTACAGGAATGCTCAAGGCTCCTTGAACTTCTATCCAAAGCCCAATGAAAAATAGAGTTGTTTAGAACAGGGATGGGGAGCCTGTGGTCCTACAGATGTTGTTGAAGTCCAACTCCCATCAACCACAGCCAGCACGGCCAATGGTAAGGGATGATAACATTGGGAGGGTCACCAGTTAGCTGCTTATCCTTTCGACAGTTTGAGGGTGTCTTTTTATCATTAAGCTATGATGAAAATAGAAAACCAAATTGCACCTGACATTTTTAAAGACACACATTCATTTTTAGTAATTTTTAGATTTCACTGTTTGACACCTTCCAGAAAAATCTATGTTATAAATTTGTGATTGGTATAAATATGCATATTCATCCTTTTGGGGTTGTGGGCTGCATGGAAACAGCAACATGTGTGTCTATGTGTATGAGGGTTCATGCAACACATGAACACAATAACCAACCCTTATTGTTTTGGCTGTGTAATTTCTGAGGAGCTCATGTCAGCAACATTCAACATAATTTTATGGGTAAAGTTATTGAAGAAGCCATAGTACTGGATTCCTTCTGCACATAAGCTATCCAACAAAATACTGAGACAGCATTTCTATTAGAAAAAGTTAAGATTGTCCTCAAAACTACATTATTTGCTAAATACTGCTAAATCTGCACAGGGAGCAAAAAAGGAAGGAAAATTCACTTCAAACAACAATGATAAAAAACCCTCAGTCCTAAAAGCCTCTAAACCCCAACTGACTATTAAATGGAGGAACTAATTTGATTTATGAATCCAAGGAGAGCAATGAGCAAACATGCTGGAGTGCATTATGCAAGGAGCAGTGGTGTTCAGCAGTGTTAACCGGCCAAAGGCATTCTGGTGTTGGAAAAGGTGAAACATTTTCTTTCTGGGTTTAAGAAGTGTGAAGAGCTCCCAGCAAAAATGAGACACAGTGTAAGCCAGTCTCAGTCACCCCATGCATGTTTTCATCTAGAAGAGATAGTACAAATGGTGCTAATGCTCTTGTTTAGCCCCCTGACGGCCGTGACTGAACATGCTGCTACTGGTGGTTTGCTGTTCCTGCCTTTGTCAGTTTGCCTGATGAACAAGGCTGCAACAGATGGATACATTTATTGCAAAAATACTGTTTTATAACAGAGACAAATTCCAGAAGAATTCCAGTGCTGCTCTGCAGTTGTAGAGACATGAACCATTGTGAAGTCTCTGAGATTAATTGGTTAAACTGTGGCATGAATCTCCCTGCCATGCACCTATATGAATACGCAGCAGCTAGGGTAGAGCATCAATGAAACTAGTAGTGGAAAGTAAGGGACATATATCTGGAACTGAGCACAGGTAAAAAGTTAAATAATGGTGCTGTAGTACTAATATAAGCCCACTACCATTTTCCTTTACTCTGGGGGTATGATGATGGGGACAAGTTGCAGTTGCTTGATGGTGAGCAAAATGCATTTTGTGTCTGTCCAATGCATTCTTCCTCACCTGTTCTGGAATTTAATCCTAGGATGAAAAACAGAGTTCCTGGACTGCATCCTGGCAGAAGTCAAGACTTGGGCAGGGTCCAACCTCCACTATAGTTTGATCTCAGCCCTCCTTTGTGGAGCTTGGTAGGGCAACTTTTAAAAGGCTAAAGAAGAGCTGAGCTACAACACCACAGCCAGACTAACTACAAGAGGGTTTTTTTCCCCCATTTTCATCATGGAGCACAGTCAACCTTTCCATGTAGAGCGATCAGTAGTGGTCAGTGTGGTGGGGCAACAGAACCATGGAGCTGCTCTCCCAAAACCGGTGTCTCTGCAGCTTATCTGGATGAGGATGGGGCGGGGCAGGGCAGTGGCAATGTCAGGCTGCACGGACACAGAGGTGGAGGCAATATAGCCCTCCTGTTGGTGCATTGGTGCAGCCTTTTCTCCCCATCATCTGTTACCCTTCCCCACCCTAGCCTCTTCCAGGTATGCTCCAGATTTCAGTCTGGTTTCAGGCCTGGTTACGGGACAGAGACAGCTTTGGTCGCCTTGGTGGATGACCTTCGCAGAGAGCTGGACAGGGGGAGTGTGTCCCTGTTAGTTCTACTGGACCTCTCAGCGGCTTTCAATACCATCGACCATGGTATCCTTCTGGACCGCCTTGCTGGGATGGGACTTGGGGGCACCGTGTTATGATGGCTCCATTCCTTTCTGGAGGGACGAACTCAGAAGGTGGTGCTGGGGGACTCCCGTTCAACTCCTTGGCCGTTGACCTATGGGGTCCCTCAGGGTTCAGTTTTGTTCCCCATGTTATTCAACATCTATATGAAACCGCTGGGAGAGGTTGTCCAGGGGTTTGGGGTTCGGTGCCATCAGTATGTGGATGACACTCAACTCTATTTCTCCTTTCCACCTAAGGCCAAGGAAGCTGTCCTGGTCCTGAACCAGTGCCTGGCATCAGTGATGGACTGGATGAGGGCGAACAAATTGAAACTAAATCCAGACAAGACAGAGGTGCTCCTGATCAGTCAAAGGGCAGATCAGGGAATAGGGATTCAACCTGTGCTGGATGGGGTTACACTCCCCCTGAAGACACAGGTTCGCAGTTTGGGTGTGCTCCTGGACTCAGCTCTGAACTTGGTGGCCCAGGTCTCAGCCGTGGCCAGGAGTGCCTTTACCCATTTAAGACTGGTGCGCCAGCTGCGCCCGTTCCTGGAAATGCCTGATTTGACTATGGTGATGCATGCCTTAGTTACATCCCGTTTAGACTACTGTAACGAGCTCTACGTGGGGCTGCCTTTGAAAACTGTTCGGAAACTTAAACTGGTACAAAGAGCTGCAGCCAGAGTGTTAACAGGGGCTGGTTACAGGGACCATACAACTCCCTTGTTACAACAGCTCCACTGGCTGCCAGTTTGTTTCCGGTCACAATTCAAAGTGCTGGTTTTGACCTTTAAAGCCCTATACGGCCCAGGTCCAGGCTATTTGTCAGACCGTATCTCTCTGTATGAGCCTGCCCGGGCCCTGAGATCTTCAGGAGAGGCCTTTCTCTCAGTCCCAACACCCTTGCAAGTGCGATTGGTGGGGACGCAAGATAGGGCCTTCTCAGTGGCTGCTCCTAGGTTCTGGAACTCCCTCCTTGCCATCCTTCCGTCGGCAAGTAAATACTTTTTTTATTCCGACAGGCTTTTGGGATAGAAGGTGTTTAGGATTGGGCTTTACAAGGCTTGTTTTATTGTTTTATATTATTATTTGTGTTATTTTAAATTGTTTTTAGATTTTTAAGTGCCTTTTAAGGTTTTAAGGTTGTGCATTGTTTAATTGTATTTTAAATTGTATGTTTTTCTATGTTTTTAACTACATGTAGTTTTATTTGTAAGCCGCCCTGAGTTCCAGTTTGGAAAAAGGGCGGGGTAAAAATAAAGTTTCATTCATTCATTCATTCATTCATTCATTCATTCATTCATTCAGTGTCAGGTGGGTGCCTACATGACTCTGCCCTACTACACCAGCTGATAATGAGAGAGGGAGAGAGAGGGAGCATATGGAATGCAACAGTGTAATGTTATTATATCCAAAGGTTATTCCCTGGAAGACATTGTTCAGATTATCAAACTGTTCACATGCTCCCCTATGCACTCAGTGGTCAGGATTGTTCCAACATTGCATGCCCTGCCGCACCCCCCTCCTCAATGGCTGTGCTATGTCTTACAAGGGAAAACTTTTGGTGTGTCCACACCCAGGAACAGTTGGGTCCCCAGCATGGCTGGCGTTTCCAATCATATAGGTTGAGCTGGTCTGAAGGTAGATCTGCTGTTAGATCTCTCGGTGATAAATAAGGCTTTCTGACTCTCAGTAATTTATAATAGCAAGTAACATTAGAAAAGGGAGAGGGGAAGATCCATGTTTCCTTCTAATGGCTTTTTTGTCAGCCTTAGTGTTCAGCAAGCCCCACTAGCAAAATGATGATGATGATGGCAGCAGGGGAGGAGTATTCACTGGTCACCCTAACCAGTTCTTTGTGCTGCAAAATGCATCACTACTGATTCCACCAGTGTGATTGACAAAACTGACCACCCTGCCACCTCGCCCCTTACATTCTCCCTGCTGGTAAGCAGCAGCCACCCACGGGCCAGGTCAGGTAAAGTGCCACTCCCCCACCTCACTTTCCGCTACTCCTGTTATAGGTGTGGGATAGGAATGTGGAGCCAGCACTGACAGGCAACTCAAGGTAGGCTTTAGAACAAAGCTGATCAAGCAGCAGGGTAGGGGGGAGGTGTGTGTTGTCTGGAAAGAGGTCAGAGACTAGACACGTCCTCCAAGTCAATATGTAGAATATACCTCATGGGGGGGGAAAACTGACTGGAGAAGCCCAGAGGTGGCAGTAGATTATAACACTCATTCCTGGCACAAGAAAGGGCCAGATGTGAGTTAATGAACAAGCCTAGAGATAGGAAGTTGCAGAAGATGCTCTAAGTGAGAGGGGTTGTATACAATGAAATTTCCCTGTAATTTTGCCAATGAAGCCCCTTTTTTTTTTCTCAACATACTTACCTGGCCACATATTTTCCTGTGAACGTATGGAAGCAGCAGGCACGCTTCAGTTTGGACAAACTGGAACAGGTTCATAGGAATGCAACAAGGATGATCAGGGGTCTGAAAACAAAGCCCTACGAGGAGACACTGAAAGAACTGGGTATGTTTAGCCTCGAGAAGACTGAGGGGAGATATGATAGCACTGTTCAAATATTTGAAAGAATGTCACACAGAGGAGGGCCAGGATCTCTTCTTGATCATCCCAGAGTGCAGGACATGGAATAATGGGCTCAATTTACAGGAAGACAGATTTCGGCTGAACATCAGGAAAAACTATATGAATATAGCGGGAGAGGCCGAGCGAGCTTTTTGAGTTCCAGGATGCCCTACAAGCTGAAAAAAGAGAAGGTCCAGCAGCAGCAGCAGCCACCGCCGCAGACCTCAAATAAGCGACCCGGCAACAGGAACACCCCCACCTACACAGCTGAATAAGATCAAGGATTCTGGGGGACCCCAGATAGTAAAGAAGGAGCGGCGACAGACCTCTCGCTTCAACTTGAGCAAAAACCGGGAGCTTCAGAAGCTCCCTGCCCTTAAAGATGCACCTCCTCACGAACGGGGAGAGCTGTTCATACGACAATGCTGCATCCTCTTTGACTTTGTCTCTGACCCACTCAGTGACTTGAAGTTCAAAGAGGTGAAGCAAGCGGGTCTCAATGAAATGGTGCAGTACATCACACACAACCGGGACGTTGTCACAGAGGCCATTTACCCTGAAGCTGTTATCATGTTTTCAATGAATCTCTTCCATACACTTCCCCCGTTGTCCAATCCCACAGGAGCAGAATTTGATCCTGAAGAAGATGAACCTAGACTGGAAGCTGCTTGTCCGCACCTCCAGCTGCTGGACCTGTTCGACAGTTTGACAGTGAAGATCCAGAGAGCGGGACTTTCTGAAGACCATTTTGCATAGGATTTATGGGAAATTCTTGGGCCTGCGAGCGTATATAAGGCGGCAGATCAACAACATATTTTACAGGCTTATCTATGAGACAGTACACCATAATGGAATTGCAGAACTGCTAGAGATTTTAGGAAGTATAATCAATGGGTTTGCTTTGCCCCTGAAGGAAGAGCACAAGATGCTCCTCATCTGGGTCTTGCTACCATTACACAAAGTCAAGTCTCTGAGCGTCTACCACCCCCAGTTGGCATATTGTGTGGTGCAGTTCTTGGAGAAAGACAGCAGTCTCACTGAACCAGTGATTATGGGCTTGCTGAAGTTTTGGCCAAAAACACACAGTCCCAAGGAGGTGATGTTCCTGAATGAGCTGGAAGAAATATTGGATGTCACTGAGCCCTCTGCGTTTGTGAAGGTTATGGAACCTCTGTTCAGGCAACTGGCCAAGTGCGTCTCTAGCCCACACTTCGAGATGGCAGAGAGGGTGTTGTATTATTGAAACAATGAATACATCCTGAGTTTTATCAGTGACAATGCAGCCAAAATTCTCCCTATCATGTTCCCAGCACTCTACAAGAATTCCAAAAGTCATTGGAACAAAAGAGTCCACGGTTTGATCTACAATGCACTCAAGCTGTTCATGGAGATGAACCAGTAGCTGTTTGATGACTGCACACAGCAGTACAAGGCAGAGAAGCAGAAAGGGTGGTTCAGGTTGAAGGAACGAGAAGAGATGTGGCACAAGATTGAGGAACTGGCCCGCCAAAATCCTCAGTACCCCATGTATTGCGCACTCCCACCTTTGCCTCCTGTTTATTGCACGGAGACGGAGACCCCCACTGCAGAGGATATACAGCTACTGAAGAAAATGATGGAAACAGAGGCTGTGCAGATGCTGAAAGACATGAAGAAGGAGAAGGTTGTGCTGCATCAGAAATCAGAGCTTCCTCAGGATGTCTATACCATAAAGGCCCTGGAAGCACACAAGAGAGCAGAAGAGTTTCTCACCTCAAGCCAGGAGGCACTCTAACGGGCTAGGGAGCCCCTGGAGGGAACACAGAAATGCACTTTGTTCTAATATATAACTAGGGAATAAACATGGTGAGATGTGCCTGTCCTTCACTCCATTCTCATTCTTTCATTATTAATTTTAAATGTTTTAATGTATTTGGATGTTTTATTTTTGTACGTCACCCAGAGTGGCTGGATAACCAGCCAGATGGGTGACTGACCGACCGACCGACTGACCAACCGACCAACCGACCAACCAACCAACCAACCAACCAACCAACCAACCAACCAACCAACCAACCAACCAATAAATAAGATGCCAAGATAATCTCTGGAGTAAATTATCATAATTTGTAGGACCCCTTGGCAGTTTCCTGAGTAGTTTTGTAAAAGTAACATAAACGCTGTGTGATTCAGAAGTGCACATTGCAAAAAAAGCAATGTAGAGATTTGAAAAACTAGGTCTCATTGACCTCACTGGAGCCCAAGTTAAGATTTTCCACTGATCAGTCTTCAATGATAGCTGCTTGACATGACAATTGTTATACAGTGCATCAACACAGAGTACACTATGATAACTAAATGAACCAATTCTAGAAGTATATCAAGAGCGGCACAGCTGTTTGAAACTACATCTGCGTTCCTCACCCTGCCATTCTATTATCAAGACAAGAGTATTTCTGAGCTCTGAGCCTTGGTACACTTGCTGTTAAAAGAGCAAGCAGATGTTTAAGAGGCACTCCAAGGAATTGAGCAATCAAAAGTCAAGCTTAAATAATTGAAAGTGCAGTTCTATCTAACCCTACATCATGAACCAGCACGCCCAGAAATCCTGGATTTGGTCTTTGCTATAATAATCCAATTTAAAGACTGCTCTTTCTAGTGACCATAGTACAGGGAAGAAGAGAAGAATGTCCATAGGAAGGAGGAGGTATGCTGCTGTTTTTAAAAAGTAAAGTTTTTAAAATCAAGGTGTATGTGTGGCCAGTGCAAGTCTTTTACATAAGAGAATCATGGAGGAAAATAGACAGCTGTGTGAGATTTAGAATGAAGGATTGTGTTCTATGGGTGAAAGATGTAACATAACAAGAAAACTCACAGCAGGTTTTTCCTGGCTTCACAATGCATCTGTGAGACAAGAACAGAGTTCAGAAGAAGCCCCTTACATATAAAAAGCATATGTGAAATGGCTGGGGACAGAACAGGTTATCCCTGTCCCTACCGCAACACGTGGGCCAGCTATGATTGGTTCAGGATCTCCCCTCATATCAAGGAGTTCTATGTGTACATGTGATTCATACACACATAGGGGTCCTTCCTCCACCAAAGAGATTAATTTTAGGTCTAGATGATGGGGTGTGGATCTCCTTCAGATAAAGTGTGAATGCTAAACTGAAGCATCCCACATGAGAAGCATTCGGACCTCCTAAGTGAAGTGGACTTTGCCTTAAGTGCTCCAAAGCAAACTGGACTGGACCCAAAGTTGCAAACAAGTTTTCTCATTAAACACACTGGATACATTGAACTTTGCAGAGCAAGAACAGCCAGCAGGGAGAGGCACCATGCACCTGGCTTCCCAGCACTGGAGTCATGGCATCTTACTAGGAGGGGTAAGTTGGCAGGGAAGTCAGGACGGTGCAGACACACCACCAAGAGTGACAGATTGGCTCCACTGACATGTCTGCACAATACTAAGCTCCCCACAGCCTCACCCTCTGTCTTCTAGTAAGCTGCAGTGCCACCAGTGTCACAAGGTCTGGTGCATGCTGCCACCTCTCCCTGCTGGCCACTCCTGTTCTATAGGTGACCTCTCCACAAAAGGAACATGCTAGGCAGGAAGGGGAAGGAGGGGTGTAGCAAGAAGAACTATGGACAGCTCTAGTTTCTAGTCAGATAATGACTTTCCCAGGCCTCTCCAAAAAACTGCTTTTTTTGGAAGGAATAATGAAGCAACGTGTCAGAAACTGTTCTCAGTCTCTGCTCTGTGTGTCTTTGGTAGCAGCATTACTATCAAAGACTGTACCAAAGACTAATACTGGTAGCAGCATTACTACCAAAGACTCTGCTACTCAGGGTCTCTGTGATTTCAAAGATAGCTTGAGATAGCTTCACTACCTGGAAGATGGTGCCCATCCAATGTGTTCACATCATTATCAATCATTTCACTTTGCAGTTCCCCTCTAATTCTGCTTGCTTGGAGTACTGGCACTGATAGTCAAGAGAGGTGTTCCTGGGCAACCATGCCTGGGACAATGGACACATCCTCTACCTGCTCCAGTTGATAATTAGTAATTATATCTGGGTTGGATACAAGGATGACAGTGGATTTGCTCTGAAGTTGAGAGTGAACCTTCCATTTGTGGGGAGGCAAAACCATGAACAGATCAGAACACAGGCATTATCGATGAACAGACACCACAATACTTACTTGCAAGGTGGTCTGCGGGCTTTTAAAACACATTACAGTTACAGCTAGTAACTTTGCTATGTCTATGTGGTGTGTATGTATATATCTGTCACTAGATATGCTTTTCATCTCAAGACACAGCACAACATAAGTAACACAGAAGCTCAAAAATCAGGTCTGCTGGACACTTCAGTGAGAACTAAAGATTCAAGTTATATAATATATTGATATGTTGAGCATTTGAAGAAAAGGTAAAAACCTAAAAACCCAATATTTGTATGACCATGCTGGAAATATTACCCCTGCAAGATTACAGATTATAAAATAACTGAACTGTACTCTGCTTGGGATGACAGCAAGGATAATGTTTTGGTGAAGTGTTCCTGTCCAGCAGTATACGTTGTTGTTGTTGTTATGTGCCTCCAAGTCGACTACGACTTATGGTGACCCTATCAATCATTGACCTCCAAGAGCATCTGTCATGAACTACCCTGTTCAGATCTTGTAAATTCAGGTCTGTGGCTTCCTTGATGGAATCAATCCATCTCTTGTATGGCCTTCTTTTTCTACTCCCTTCTGTTTTTCCCAGCATTATTGTCTTTTCTAGTGAATCAGGTCTTCTCATTATGTGTCCAAAGTACGATAACCTCAATTTCATCATTTTAGCTTCTACTGATAGTTCTGGTTTAATTTATTCTGACACCCAATTATATGTCTTTTTCGCAGTCCATGGTATGCGCAAAGCTGTCCTCCAACACCACATTTCAAATGAGTGATTTTTCTCTTATCCGCCTTTTTCACTGTCCAACTTTAAAAACCATACATAGAGATCGGGAATACCATGGTCTGAATGATCCTGACTTTAGTGTTCAGTGATACATCTTTACATTTGAGGACCTTTTCTAGTTCTCTCACAGCTGCCCTCCCAATCCTAGCCTTCTTCTGATTTCTTTTGTCTCCATTTTGGTTAATGATTGTGCCAAGGTATTGATAATCCTTGACAAGTTCAATGTCCTCATTGTCAACTGTAAAGTTACATAAATCTTCTGTTGTCATTACTTTAGTCTTTTTGATGTTCAGCTGTAGTCCTGCTTTTGTGCTTTCTTCTTTAACTTTCATCAGCATTCGTTTCAAATCATTACTGGTTTCTGCTAGTAGTATGGTATCGTCTGCGTATCTTAAATTATTGATATTTCTCCCTCCAATTTTCACACCTCCTTCATCTTGGTCCAATCCTGCTTTCCGTATGATATGTTCTGCGTACAGATTAAATAAACAGGGTGACAAAATACACCCCTGTCTCACACCCTTTCTGATTGGGAACAAATCGGTTTCTCCATATTCTGTCCTTACAGCAGCCTCTTGTCCAGAGTATAGGTTGCGCATCAAGACAATCAGATGCTGTGGCACCCCCATTTCTTTTAAAGCATTCCATAGTTTTTCATGATCTACACAGACAAAGGCTTTGCTGTAATCTTTTTTTTTATTATTCAAATTTTTATAAAAACAAATACAAATACAACAAAAACAATACAACAGAAAAAAATCAAATAAAAAGAAAAACTTGACTTCCGATTTGTTACAGATCAGCTATAAGTATATAATATATATCAAACCTGTCTCCTAAAACATACGAAATTCACTTTTTTTCCAAAGTCTATCTTAATTAATCGTCAAATCCCATTATCATCATTTCATTTTTTTCTTTCAACAAAAAGTCCAAAAGAGGCTTCCATTCCTTAAGAAATGTATCTGTCGTTTTTTCTCTAATAAGACATGTCAATTTGTCCATCTCAACTAAGTCCATTAATTTCAATAGCCATTCTTCCATTGTTGGTATCAATTCCATTTTCCACTTTTGTGCATATAGTAATCTTGCTGCCGTGATCATATATAATATTATTCTTCCATATTTCTTTTCCTTTTGTTTATCCATAAAACCCAATAAAAAAAATTCTGGTTTTGACTGAATATTTATCTTTAAGATTTTTTGCATCATCCTACCTATCTGTGCCCAAAATAATTTTGCCTGTTTACACAACCACCACATATGATAAAAAGATCCTTCTTGTTGTTTACATTTCCAACATACATTAGAAACATTACTATACATTTTTGACAACTTTTCTGGAGTCATATACCAACGATACATCATTTTATAAAAATTTTCTTTAAGATTATAGCATAATGTAAATTTCAAACCTTTTTTCCACATATTTTCCCATTGATCCATTTGTATATTATAACCAAAATTTTTTGCCCACTTAACCATACACTCTTTTACTTGTTCTTCTTCCATGTCCATTTTTAATAAAAATTTATACATTTTTACAATTATGCATTCATCATTTGTACACAAACCTATTTCAAAATCAGATTTATTTATTTCAAACCCATAGATTTCTTGTCCATTTTAAATCTTTCTAACAATTGTAAATAGGCAAACCGTTGTGAACTATATCCTTCCTTTATTAGTTGTTCTCTCTCTTTCATTATATATTCACCATGCACATTTTCTAATAGTTCTTGGTAAGTTAACCATTTCTCTTTTCCAGCCATTTCTCTTCTATAAAATGCTTCTTGACTTGAAACACATAGTGGTATTTTTTTAAAAAAACCTTGTTTTGTATTTATTCCATATATTCAACAAAGGACGTCTTATAAAATGATTATTAAAATCCACATTAACTTTTACTTTATCATACCATAGATATCCATGCCATCCCCACTTCAGGTTGTGACCCTCCAAATCCAATAATCTTTTATTCCTCAATAGAATCCATTCCTTTATCCAGACTAAGCAACAAGCAGCAAAATAAAGTCTCAAATTTGGTAATCCCAGCCCTCCTCTTTCTTTGGCGTCTTGTAATAATTTAAATTTAACTCTTGGTTTTTTCCCCTGCCAAACAAATTTAGAAATATCTTTTTGCCATTGTTCGAAAGGTAGATCAGAGGATATGACAGGTATTGTTTGAAATAGAAACATCATTCTCGGCAATACATTCATTTTTATTACAGATATTCTACCCATTAATGACAACTGTAATTTATCCCATCTTAACAAATCTTTCTTAATCACTGTCCATAGTTTTTCATAATTATTATGAAACAACTTTGAATTTTTATTTGTCATAACGATACCTAAATATTTCACCTTTTCTTCTATTTTAAAATCTATCTTCTCCATTAACTCTTTTTGATCTCTTAAAGATAAATTTTTCACCAACATCTTTGTTTTTTAATTATTGATCTTAAATCCTGCTAATGGTCCAAATTCTTCTAATTTATCCATCAATACTTTGATTCCTTCCAAGGGATTTTCTAATACAATTATCAAGTCATCAGCAAATGCTCTCAATTTATATTCCTCTTTTTTTATCTTTATTCCCGAAATCCTTTTGTCTTGCCTTATGTCTCTAAGCAGCACTTCTAAAACCAGAATAAATAGAAGGGGGGACAATGGACATCCCTGTCTTGTACCCTTTCGTATTTCACATAAGTCCGTTAAATCCCCATTGACAATTATCTGTGCCTTCTGTGATGTATAAATCGATCTGATCCATTTTATAAAATTATCTCCAAAGTCCATTTGCTCTAGAACCTTAAACATAAATTTCCAATTCAAATTATCAAATGCTTTCTCAGCATCCAAGAAAATCAAAGCAGCTTGTATGTTATTTCGTTGTTCTAGATATTCCAACACATTCAAAACATTCCTGACGTTATCACGTAATTGTCTTTTAGGTAAAACCCCCGCTTGATCTTCCTGAATAAATTGTTGCAATATTATTTTCATTCTTTCAGCCAAAATCATTGTAAAAATTTTATAGTCATTATTCAGTAAAGTTATTGGCCGATAATTTTTTGTTTTAGTTAAATCCTGCTCCTCTTTAGGTATTAATGTTATATTGGCATTTTTCCAACTATCTGGTATCTTCCCCTCTTGTAAAATAGAATTCATTGTATACTGTAAAGGTGGTAAAAGTTCCTCCTCCAAGCATTTGTAATACATTGCTGATAGTCCATCCGGTCCTGGCGCCTTTCCTAATTTAATTTTACTTATAGCCTCAGATATTTCTCTTGACGTAATAGGACCATTAATAGCTTGTCTCTGAAGATCTGTAATTTTAGGCAAATTCTGTTTGGATATATACTCTTCTATTTTTTCTGAGGGAATTTCCTGACACTTGTACAAAGTTGAATAATATTGATGGAAAACCCTTTGGATTTTTAAATTGTCTGTCAACATCTCATCTCCTTCTTGTATCTTTAAAATAAGATTTTTTTGTCGTTCTTTTCTTAATTTATATGCTAACCATTTCCCCGGTTTATTTGCAAATTCAAAAGTCCTTTGTTTAGCAAAATTTAATTTCCTTTCAATTTCTCTAACTGTCAACATTGACACTTGTTTCTGTAACATTTTAATTTGATTTACAGTAGAAGCTTTAGTTGGATTCTTTTTCAATTCTTCCTCTTTTTGTTTTATTTCTTCCAAGATCAATTGCATTTTCTGTTGTTTCTTCTTTTTTAATTCAGAATTACATTTAATAAAATATCCCCTCATAAATGCTTTACTTGTATCCCAAACAATATTTTCATCTGTTCCTTTATGTAAATTGTGTTCAAAAAACTCTTTTAATTTCTTCTTACATTCCTGCACTATTTTATCATTCTGTAATAAAGATTCATTTAGTCTCCATCTAAATCCAAGATTTTTTTTTTTTAAGTCAATATCACTGGATTATGATCCGAAAAGGTTTTTGGTAACACATCTATCTTGGAAATATCTTTCACTAAATTTTTAGACATCCAAATCATATCAATCCTCGAAAATGTTTTATGTCTTTCTGAAAAGTAAGTAAATTCCTTTGCATTGTCATTTATATATCTCCAAGCATCCACCAATTCTAAATTTTCCATCAATTCGAAACAGATCTTCGGCAGTTTGCCCTGTGTCTCTTTAATATTTTTCTCAGAAAGTCTATCCATTTTTGGTGAAATTACCCCATTCCAATCACCCATGACACACCAACGATCATATGCAAACTCTGATAATTTTTCCATAAGTCCAGTATAAAACCTTGTTTTATCTTCATTAGGAGCATAAATGCCCACTATCAAAATTTTTGTACCCTGAATGGTGATTTCAACTCCCACAAATCTGCCACTATCATCCAATAATATCAATTTAGGAGACAATTGTGAATTAATATAAAGAGCCACACCATTTTTTTTTAATCCTGCCGAAATAAATTCTTCACCCAAATTTTTACAAATTAAATATTTAGAATCTTTCTTCTTAATATGAGTTTCTTGTAAACAAATTATATCCAATTTTAATTTTTTCAAATAATGAAACACTTTCTTTCTCTTCTGCGCCGTGTTGGCTCCATTTATATTCCAAGTTAGATATTTGTAATCCATTTTTAAGCATGTATTTTAGAAAAGTCTGTGCCTGTTGCTCCCTTTGATCCATCATCATCCTTTTCTTCCTCTACCTGTTTCTGTTGACTTTGTTTCCCAGGAATTATATCCATATCTTTGAGTTTATCTTCTTCCATGTCTTTTGAAGCTTTTCTCAAGAAATCCCTTGCTTTTTGAACAGTATTTAATCGATACTTCTGTTGTCTAAATGTAAAAATCACTCCCTCTGGAACATCCCATCTAAATTGAATTTTACATTGTTTAAGTTTTTCTGTGAAGAAAGTGTAATCTTTTCTCTTACATAGAAGCCTAACAGGAATTTCCTTCATCACCTGTATTTCTTTACCGTCAATTTTGAAGACATTGTTAAAATGATGTTGCAAAACCATATCTCTGGTCCTCTTTTTAAAAAAATGAACAAGCACATCTCTTGGGATTTTTTTTATTGTTGCATATCTGGAATTAATTCTATAAACTTTGTCTATTTCAAATTCCATCCGATCTTCGTTCCTGTCGAAGGATTTTGCCAAAACATTAACAATTTTCTCTCTGATATCTTCACCTGTTTCATCAGGAATTGCACGAAATCTCAAGCAATGTTCTTTATCTCTAAGTTCCATAACAGCAATATAGTCCAATTTTTTTTCCAATTCCATATTTGTAATATCTATTCTATTCTCTAAGGTTTGCACCTTATCTTTAACATTTTTACATCCTGTGTTAATTGCCCAATGTTATTTTTAATCTCACCCACTTCTGTTTTAATATGATCTTGTAAATCTTTAAAATCCTTTTTCATATTGCAAAATTCATCTTTAAGTTGTTGTCTGTCCTGTTTCATCTCTTGTTTCAACTCTTGTTTAAAATCACTAAATCCTTCCATAATTTTCTGGAACATGTCCATCCCTTCCTGTGTATCAATTGAAACTCTTCGCTCCAAAACTTTGGCTGCTTTCTTAGTTGTCATTCTTGAAAAAAAAAACCTTTTCTATTATTAGCCAATGTAGAGGCAAACAGTTTCTTTTCTCCCAGCAACAAAAAAGTTAATATTCTAGGCCTGTTTAACCAACACAGGTCTTATCTCCAGCACGTTCAGGAATGTAAAACAAATCCAGTTCTCAGCATCCAGCAGTTAGTAAGATACAAGAACAGCAGATTCGTTCAAAAAATAAAAATTTAATCCAAAATAAAAAAAATAAAAAAAATATTCTCAGATATATTTCCTTCAAATAATCAAATCATCTTATCTAATAAGTTGCCTCTTACCCGTTTAATCTTTGTAATTCCAGCTTTAAGCCACCTTTTTGTCATAAAAAATAAAGCAGGTTCTTTGAATTGCTCCCTTCTTCCTTAGCTTTGTATAATACGAAAAAAATGTGCCTCACCCCAGTTTCTGAGTTGCCGATTCGTAAACAAGTCTCTTTTATGATAGTAATTTAAGTTAGTTGATAAGATTTAGACAGAAGGAGGCTAGCTTGTTAAAAACGTTTTTAAAAGAGAAAGAAAAAACGTCTCGCTTACTTTCAGCACAGCTTGTTGGAAATCCAGACTCTGTCTTCCGCTGCTAGAAATGCCTTCTTATCTCAGGGGAATTCCTGATCAAATCTAGCAATCTACAGCTCGACGGAGTTCCGTGGATAATCTCTTCGGTTCCCCTTTTATCTTGGAGAACATTTACGCCAGTCAAAAATTCCTCTTGACTGGCTTTTAACTGAAATAAGCTTCCTCTGAGATAGAGCTCACTCAGAGACAATCACCAGCCAGCACTCCTTCCGGGAAGTCCCAAGGCTTTGCTGTAATCTATAAAGCATAGGTTGATTTTCTTCTGAAATTCCTTGGTCCATTCCATTATCCAACATATGTTTGCTATATGATCTCTGGTGTCTCTTCCCTTTCTAAAACCAGCTTGGACGTCTGGCATTTCTCGCTCCATATATGGCAAGAGTCTTTGTTGTAGAATCTTGAGCATTACTTTACTTGCATGGGATATTAAAGCTATTAAGGATATTATAGTTCAATAATTACTGCATTCCCTGGGATCCCCTTTCTTTGGAATTGGGATGTATATGGAACGCTTCCAGTCTGTGGGCCATTGTTTAGTTTTCCATATTTCTTGACAGATTTTACTCAAAATTTGGACTGATTCAGTCTCAGTAGCTTGTAGCAACTCTATTGGTATGCCATCTATTCCTGGTGATTTGTTTCTTCCAAGTATTTTAAAAGCAGCTTTCACCTCGCATTCTAAAATTTCTGGTTCTTCATCATATGGTTGCTCCGTGAATGAATCTGCCATCCTGGCATCTCTTTTATAGAGTTCTTCAGTGTATTGCTTCCATCTTCCTTTTATTTCATCTCGGTCAGTCAGTGTATTCCCCTGTGGATTATTCAACATCCCTACTCTTGGTTTCAATTTCCTTTTCATTTCTCTAATCTTTTGGAACAGGGCTCTTGTTCTACCCTTTTTGTTGTCCTCTTCTATCTCAAGAAAGTAACTGATGTAATAGTTCCCTTTGTCCCGACGTACTAGTCGCTGTATTGTTGCATTTAGGGTTCTGACTATGTTTCTATCTCCTTTTGCTTTTGCTTTCCTTCTCTCTTTAACCATTTGAAGAGTTTCTTCAGTCATCCATTGGGGTCTTGCTCTCTTTTTAGCTAGAGGTAATGTCTTTTTGCCTTCTTCCCTGATAACGTCTGACTTCATTCCATAGTTCTTCTGGTTCTCTGTCAACTAAGTTTAAAGCCTCAAACCTGTTGCTTATTTGATCTTTATATGGTTCTGGGATGTTATTTAAATTGTATTTTGGCATTATGATTGCTTTGTTGGTCTTCTTTAGCTTTACTCTGATGTTCGATACGACCAGTTCATGATGTGTACTGCAGTCTGCTCCTGGTCTTGTTTTTGCAGAAAGTGTGGAACTTCTCAGTCTTCTGCTACCAATTATATAATCAAATTGATTCCTATATTGGCCATTTGGTGATATCCACGTGTACAGTTGTCTTTTAGGTTGTTCAAAAAATGTGTTCACAAGAAACAAATTATTGGCTTCACAGAATTCAATAAGTCTTTCTCCTGCTTCGTTTCTGTCTCCTAGGCCCCATTTCCCCACAATTCCTAGTTCTTCTCTGTTCCTTGCTTTTGCTTTCCAGCCCCCCATGATTATCACCACATCTTGTTTTGGTGTGTGATCAATTTATTCCTGAACTTCTGCATAAAATCTCTCCAAGTCCTCCTCTTCTGCATTTGCCGTCGGAGCATAGACTTGGATGATGGTTATGTTGATTGGTTTCCCATTTAATCTCATTGATATAACTCGCTCAGACCTTGCGTTGTAGCTCCTAATTGCTCTTGCTACATCACTTCTCACTATTAAAGCAACCCCATTTCTTCTTAATTTCTCATTTCCTGCATAACATATTTTGTAGTTGCTTGATTGGAAATGTCCCATTGCAGTCCATTTTAGTTCGCTCACGCCAAGTTTTGTAATGCTGATGCGTTCCATTTCTTGCTTGACAATTTCTAATTTTCCCTGGTTCATGCTTCTCACATTCCATGTTTCTATTGTGTGCGTCGTACAACTCCGGACTCTCCTGTTGCATCTGTGTGTATCAGCCTCTGGGCTTCCTTTTGGCTTTGACCCAGCTGCATCATTAGTCACAGCGCTACTCGTACTTTGTCCTTTGTTCTTCCCCAGTAGCTTGGTGAGTGCCTTCTGACCTGGGGGGGTCTTATCTTCCAGCACTATCTTGTGTTGCATTTTGGAAACTCTGTTCATAGGGTTTTCGTGGTAAGAGATATTCAGATGTGGTTTACCATTGCCTTCCTCTGAGTTTGGATGCATCTTAGTCTGGTGTTTCAGCTTTGACCATTCCACCTTGGGTGCCCCTGCTAGGAGTCTAGCCTCTTGGTCAAGACTCCTGACGCCTTTGCTCTCAACTTCTTCAACACACTCAAACCCCCTCACAATGTTAAGGTATGCATCCAAAGAGATGGCCAGCAGTACACAGGTGGGGTAAATTTTCTCCGCCCCCTGCTGGAAGAAGACAGTGGAGATCCAACACTCTGTGGGGCTACTGTGGAGCTAATCATGGCTGGCAGGCAGCCTTCCATTTAAAGACTGGCATTGCCTTCACCAGCAGCATTTTTGTCATAATAGAAGCACTATCTTCCCCCCTCCTCCAAAGCTAACAGTGTGGAATTAGCCAGACAGAACTGAAGACGATATTTCTGTGGGGAAAGTGAAAGGAATATCTTTTTTCACCTACTGTACACTGTGGGATCTGTCAGGGGTGAGGAATCTTCAATTTGGCTTTTTAATGCATGAGTCATACCAATCCATGCAGGTTCAGTGAAGGTTGGGAGACAATTAAGTGCAGGGTATACCAGAGAGTACGCTGAGGCATCCTCCTGATGATAAAAGACAGCTAAACAAACCACCTCCCACAGCTGTCCAGCTTAAGAGACATGATGAGGAACCTTCCCTTGGGTTCTGGTCCATTTGTTCCATCCAAGGCTGCAAAGGTAGGTTGGGAAATTGCTGTTGGATGCCACCACAGGGGAACTTTAAGATGAGCAGACAAAGAAAATCATGGATTAGTTCTTTACTGCTTCAGCATTTGGAGCTAGGGTGACAGGCAGTGTGACAGTATCATCCAAGCTCTCACCTTAAGCGTCGAGATGTAGTTTAGTTTGTCTGAAAGAATATTCAGTTCATTGTAGATCCCTATAAGTTACAATAACTGTGATACTTTATTAAACCCCTTCTCTGCCCTGTGTCTTCATTCCAGAGTATGGGGAAAAACTTCTTTTATTCACGTCAAGTTAAGTAACTTTATTTATATATTTGTTATTATTGATTAAGAGAGCCAGTGTGGCATAGTGGTTGGACTATGACCTGGGAGACCAGGGTTCGAATCCCCACACAGCCATGAAACTCACTGGGTGACCTTGGGCCAGTCACTGCCTCTCAGCCTCAGAGGGAGGCAATGGTATACCCCCTCTGAATACCACTTACCATGAAAAGCCTATTCATAGGGTCACCATAAGTGAGGATCGACTTGAAGGCAGTCCATTTCCATTTTTTATTATTGATTACCTTTCTTTTACATCATAACTTCTTGGGAAATGTGTGATAGACTTTAATTTTTGAAACAGAGAAATTTCTCAGAACAAATCTAACATAGTGAGGAACTGTACAGACATAAAAGGCATTCCTTTTTTCTGTGTTATATTGAGTTATATATTTACTGGTAACTGAAGAAGCCAGTGTGCATTAGGACAAGTGGGAATGCTCTAATCCATCCATCCATCAATATACAAGAAGATTGCAAAAAGTCCTAGAAATATTGCAATTTACTTTCCACCATAATTGTTTAATGTTTTCAGGAGTAGAAATGTTAGCTGTGTTAATATAGTTAGTACATTTAGATTGTCTATTTATTAATGAATCTGTCATGACTCCAATACATTATTCCTGAATGGGATATCCCACCTTGTGTAGATGTTCTAGGGCCATGCATGTCCAAATGAGTGTTTTCCACACACACTCCACTCACAACCTTCCTGTGTGAAGTGGAAACATCTGAAGGGATAGTCTAAGCACATTTGGGTCAGGATTCCCAATCACATGACCATATGTGAGCACATTCCCTTCAGTGCACTTAGATTCACCTTTAGTCTTTATTCTCCATTCCACATGGAAAAGTCAAGGCTGGAGACATTTGGGGTAGGGTTGGCACTCATGGTATACAACATGAATTGGGATACCTTCTTCAGAAATTGTGGCACAGAGGAAACCAGCAATGTATATAAATATATTGTTGGCTTGTAGTCAAATCCCATTATCCACAGCAGGAAAAAATCATGCATCATTTGCCCCTCAGGTCTTTCGTCTCATGTGTCCATGGGGGCCCTCATGTTCACAGGGTTACTGTCTACTACCCCTCTCCCTTCTCTGGGGAATTTTTTCCCCTTCTTTTTCTTTCTTTTTTTGGCTTGGGCTATGGGTAGCTGCAGGAAAGAGAAGCAGTGGCCAACTGTATTTTCCAAGTGTTCAATAATACTTGAAAAGCACAATTTATTGGTATAAAGCAGTAATAATATTAGAGGGGAAAACACTATATGCTTCTAATCAAAATATTGGCATATCCCTAGTTGTGCCAATATCTTGATTATGAGCATGTACATTGGGTCCCCCCCCATTTTCTGAGCAGTGCCATATTCTTCATTAGATGCTGCTCCCATTGATACTGCTGTGAGGTGACACTTCTGCAACTTGCAAATTTCTTGTCTCTCCATTATTCTACTATATGTTTCCAATGAAGACAAAGGTGTGTATTAGGGCTGTGCACTATATTCAGCTGAGGCCCAAGCCCTGAGCCAAATTGATGTGTCTCAGGAGTTATTTGCAATAATACAAGGTGGATTGCATTGGCCTCTTCCTCATACAGGTCGGAGAGCCCATTCCCAAAGCTTCCATTACAAACACAGGGCAATTTGGAATTAAATAAAGCAAGCAACTAGAGGCTGTAAATTCCACATGCCATGGGGGGGTAGGAAGGGAAGTTGTGTCTTATTGACAGGTAGTCCTGCAAATGCAGGGAGAAAACATTCCAGTCACAGTCCTTGCAAAGCTAGCTGTCCCTTGCAATTCTCTTCTAGCAGCCGAACAAGCCTGTCTTTGTTTCCTCTTTTCTTTTTGTTTATTTGTGGGCTTTTAAATAATTTTATTAGTTAACTAGGCAGTGTCATGTCTCCCTCCCCCTCATTTTGGTCCTATTTCTTCTGGGGATGTGTGTATATGTGTGCATGAGTGTGTGTGGGACAGAGACAGAGAGAAGCTATTGTAGAAGTGATTTTTCCTAAACTTTACTTCCTTTCATATCCTCCTCTATGTTACCAGATCTCCAGGTTTTACCCAGAGACTCTGGTTTTGGGGATTCCTCTCCCGGTCTCCAGTCAAGTCACCTCAGTCTCCAGTTTTCCAGGGTGACTCACCTGGTGGCCCAGAGACCTGGCAATGCCACACCTACATATACAGTATTGCAGACATATATATATATATATACATATATATATACATATACATATATATACACATACACACACACATACACACACACACACACACACATATATATACATATATATATATATATATATACATATATATATATATATATATATATATATATATATATATATATATATATACATACATATATATATACATATACATATATATATACATACATATATATACATATACATATATATATACATATATATATATATACATATACATATACATATATATATATATATATACCCTCATTTTTTCAAGATCTCAAAGGAAGGAACACAGGAGCATGAGAGTCACAATGATTCAGCACTCAGGGTTTTTTTAAGCTGGTTCTAGAAAAAGCAAAATTGAAAGGTGGCTACCATGAAAAGTCCCCGGAGCTTCCCCTTTTATATTTGGCAGGATTATTCCTCTCCATAGAGGCTACCATGCCCCCAAATTTCATGTGTCAAAAAACCCCAAGAAAATTATGTCCATTTTAATTTTAAAACGTTGCAATTTAAAGGTGGCTAGCCTGAAAACCATTGGAGCTACCCGCCTGCAATCTGGCAGAGGTAATCCCTGTCCCTATGTCATCAAACAAGAAAGTTATGGCCATTTTAGTTTTGCAATGTAAGTGAATGTGGAGAATCTGGAGATTTGTAATATCCGGGTCATGATCTGGATTCGGATTCAGATCGGGTTGAAAGAGATCTGAATCTGCCCGAACCAGATTGGTCTGGATCTGGATTTATAAATCAGAACTACATATTGAATCTGAGGGGGGGGGTCCATGCACAGCTCTACTGTGGTGGTTTTTTTCCGTTTTGAAAAGACATACAGATTTAACAGGATGGGGAGAAATGCCCATATTGAACAATTTTCCTTTCTTCTTCAATAGCAATTCCCATAATTCCAGAAACAGGAATGGCCTTGATATCAATTTCATTATCTCTTTTGCCCCCACACAAGGAAGACTCGTGACACCAGACTGGTATAATGTTATATTTATTAAAATATAACATCGTAAATCAAATGCAATACAGCCAATTATTCAAATATCCAACTCTTCGGGCAGGTGAGGCTAAACCTAACAACGAGGGATTACACCCTCACCTTCTAAAGGCATCCATTCACGTCATTACGTAACCCAAGAGTCAAGGACGTGTGTGAATTCCTCCCTCCTTGCTCTTGGAGCCAGCTGTGTGGTTCCCACCTCCACACCATGGCCCCGCCGTACAGGCATTCACCCTGATGCGCAAGCAGGTCCCACAAGGACACAACCCAGATCGCCACCAGACACCAAGCCCTGATGGTTCCCTGTGGAGTGCCCCTTTTTCAGGATGCCTTAACCGCCTAATTTTAACCCCCATATACCTCACCTGCCTGAATTCTATGCCACAAGAGGGGATCAGCTTAAGCTTGGTCCCCTCCACCCAATGAAGATAACAAACCCCTTAATCCCCCCATAAGATCCTCCAAAAAAATGTCACACCCTTGCTCAGAAAGATGAACACCGTCATCACGAAACAGATGTGGGGCATGGAACTTAATCCTTTCATGAGGAATAACTGCCCCACCCAAGGACAAAACTAGCTCCCTTACCTTCCTATTAACCCATTTCCTAGATCTATCTATCTTATTGGGGTGCAATGCACCCCTCCAGATCCTTCTAACAAGCCTTTCAGACCATACAATTATAAGATTGGGATATACGCGGATAAGCCACGTGAGATCACGCGTAACTTTCAGCAGCAAATCCAATGCAGGACGCTGCACCAAATCATTTTCTCCCAAATGAATCAACACGATGTGTGGCCTATTAGCAGAGGACATGATTCGGCACATGGCAGGCAACAACACATCCCATAACATGCCCCTCCGTGCATCCCACTGAACCGTAGCTGAGGCCGACAGCTGCAGCTGTGTGCCCGGAACAGAGGAGGATGCCCTCCGGTGAGCCCAAAACAAAATTGAGTGGGCACACAGGACGATCCTCACAGGAATTGGGATGTTTGTCAAACCTATGGAAAACAAAAACAAATTCCTCTGTTAAAACCTGACATAAGACTTGAATGCATCGGAACGCCACCTGCCAATTGCCTGTATATCGCTTATACTCGTGCCCACGAGGGCCACGGCCATAGCCGCACCAATCCAGAATGAATGCAGCACATAGACTCCAACAGCGCAACCACTGGCCAACAAGGCCCGCCGAACAACGGCCCAAAATTGAAACTGAGTCAGGGCAGTTCCATCTGCATGTAGAAACAAATAACGCTGGCCCGCTGGCCGAATGGATAAGAATTGCCGCATTGCAGACACAGGGCACAATACTGGGACCTGGCATCGTTGTAACCACGATACTGCCACGGCCCTTTTGATCGGTCTTAGAGACACGCAGGGAGAACCTCACTATAACCGCACCTAATGTGCAATCGCCAAAGCATAAGGCTCGATTAGTCACATCACGCTTAGAAGGGGCAAGTATTTCACTAGGGCGAAAAGCACCATAAAACATCATCAGAGTTACTGCGGCGAACAGGTGCGACTCATACTGAGATGAGCATAAAGAATTAAATAGTGGCAGGATCTGGAGGAGGACATCGGGCGTGATTGGCCTCCTCCGGCCAGCGGACCTGGGAGCGGAATGCGACCAACCCACAAGGACCTTTCTGACCCTAAAATCAACAGAATGATCCAGCAGCCCCCTTTGCCTTGGAGTTAAAGGCTAGCGCCGAGAGGTGGCCGGCGATAGTGGAAACAGAATTATTGTGCCCTTTTAAATATATCATAAACTGCAATAAATGAGCCACAGGAATAGGCCAGTCAAATGGCAGCTTCAAGCCGATGAGGAAAGCCTGGAACTTCGCAAAAGTTCGCTTATACGCATTTTGAGTACTGGGAGCAAGAGCAGCTGGATACCAACCCCAACTTCTAGTTGCCAAGGTTCCACAGGAAAGGAGGGATTGGTACTGGATCCGGAGCCGCGCCAGGTGCAAGCTCCCGAAAGCGCGCCATATGTAATCGAGAAAGTGCATCAGCAACTGTATTCTGCAAACCTGGAACATGTCTGGCCAGGAATAAAACATTAAATCGCAAGCATTGCAATACAAAAGCACGCACCAAGCGCATCACACGAGGAGACTTAGAAGTTTGGGCATTAATAACACTAACTGTGGCAAAATTATCGCACCAGAAACACACTGTGCGATTTTGAAATGCCAGTGGCCAGATATGAACCACTACCACTATTGGAAAAAATTCCAGAAATGTCAAATCTGAAGTAATTCCGGTAGCCTGCCAACTTTCAGGCCATCGCTCAGCGCACCACTGGGATCTAAATATTACTCTGAAGCCAATGCTTCTGGCAGCATCGTAATGCACCTGTAATTCGGCTTCTAAGAGCAATTCCTCCCACCAAAAGGAAAGGCCGTTGAAATCCGTCAGGAATTCCAGCCACATATGCAAATCCTCCCTCATCCCTGACGTCATCCTTATGAAATGGAAGCAAGAGCGAGCTCCCTTCATGGCGTCACATAAATGCCTGAGGAACGCACGACCTGGTGAAATAATTTTGGAAGCAAAAACTAAATGGCCCACAAGTTCCTGTAACTGGGCCAATGGTATCTTCTTCAGCCCTATGACTGAATGAAGCAGTTGACGCAGTACCACCAACTTCTCTAGCGGCACGGGAAGACTGAGCTACAGTATCTAACTGGATCCCTAAGAAAATAAGGGAAGTAGTAGGGCCCTCCGACTTTTCAGGTGCTAGCGGGACTCCCAATTCCTCAGTTAAATTATCAAAGGCTTGCATGAGATGTAAGCAATGAGAAGACCCAGCAGGCCCCACAAATTAAAAAAAAATCATCAAGATAATGAGCAGAGAAGGAGGATAATGCTTTCCTCCTCAATGCCCATTCAAGAAATGTGCTAAATGCTTCAAAAGCAGCACAAGACACCGAACAACCCATTGGCATAGCTCTGTCTACATAAAACTGGTCCTGAACTTTAAGACCAAGCAAATCACATCTGCAGGGTGTACTGGCAAAAGGCGAAAAGCGGATTTTATATCACACTTTGCCAGTAAAGCACCCTTTCCAGCCTTCCTAACTACTCTCACTGCTTCATCAAAAGAAGTATATCTGACAGAGGCATATAATGGGGAAATACCATCGTTGACTGAGGCTCCCTTCGGGAAAGACAAGTTATGAATGTGATATTCCCCAGCCTGCTTCTTAGGGATAATACCTAAAAGGGAAATCCTCAAATTTTCCAAAGGAGGAAAACTGAAGGGGCCTGATATACAATCGGCAAGTATCTCCTTATTAAGCTTGGCCAGCACTACAGACGCTAAATTACTGAGAGTGGGCTGATGGACTAATGATGTAGCAATCCTAGGGCCCTCAAAAGGGATACAAAAACCATCTGTAAAACCCTGAAGTAGAAAAGTAGCGGCCTGCCTATTGGGATAGAGCTCTAACAGCTTTGCTAAAGGAGCCAGCTTGATCGGGCTACTGGCCTTGCGACGTACTGCGGCTATTGCCAGACCCACGTTTTGGCTGTTGATGCTCCCCTGTACCTTGTCGAGCAGTACGTGCCCTCTGGCAAGAGGAACTAGAGTGGTTTCCTCCACACAATGCACAGACATGTCTGAATCTACAGGGACGCCTAGAGCATTGTCCATTGCTATTAAATGTCCAGCAGACTTGCTGGGATTGAACCCAATGCCCGCCTTGGCTGGAGCCATAGGCGGAAGTCTGTGCACGTGCCAATAAATGCCCACTATCGGCTCTCTCTCCTGTAGTGGGCCTGGTGGAAGTCATAGATCTCAGCCACAGACCAGCATGTTCAATATCCCAATGACGGGTGTGATCCAATGCTGCTCTTTGCCTGAAATTCGTATCATATGTCAACCAAGCGGTTCCAGAGAATTCTCGGAAGGTCCTATGCACAATATCCTGATATTTTATCATGGACAAAGCCCTAGACGGATAAGCCTGTGTCATAACGCCCATCGTATAGGCGTTCAACCAATTAGGCCATACACGATCAATCTTTCATTTTATCGCTGCCTCACGCTCTTTAACTTCCTGACCATCCTTAATCTTAGCCTCATTTTCACGAAACAGGAGAGTAAACAGATCGATATACTCTCCCCTCCATATTTTTTCTTTTGTTGCTAACAATAAATGATCACCTAACGGAAGGGAAATATCGACCTGCGGATAAACCCCATGTGGAAGGGGCAAATAAGCAGGTGATGGAGAAGAGGTAGTCGAAGGCAGCTGCCAAGGACTCACGGCAGCCGCCGGCCACGGAAGCTGTGGGTGCTGGGGGACCAATACACCTCCCATAAAAACTACTGGGTGCGTAGCATCTCCCGACAAAGGAGAGCCAGTCGTTTGTACCTCCCTGTTAAGGGCATTGGAATCTTGAACATGTGTATTGTGAGCTCGTGAGTGCAAAAGTAGCTCACCTGTATCTGCAGCATGAGAGGCAACTCCGGGCTGTGCTGCCAACCCGGAAGCCCTAGGAGACCGGCAGCTGATCTTGCATAGTCCCAACAGCCGGTTGAAAAGAAGGCATGACAGAAGAAACGGAGGCAGGAACAGTTGGCAAACGAGCGGAAGGTGTCTGGGTAGCTGGCTCCTCACAGTGCGCTGCCGCTTCCAGAACTCCGATCTTAGAAACTAAATCAGCAAGAAGACGATTTGTAGGCATTCTGGAAGCCAACCTTGCAGATTTCTTACCTGCAGGAGCGGAACTTGTGCCAGCTTCAGCATCAAGCGGCTGCTTGCGTTCCTTTTCCAGCGCCTCCACCCTAGCCACCAAGGCACGGATGGTCTCCAAATCTTCCTCTTCGTCAGAAGACAAGTTCTGCTGGGGTGGAGGACGCTTTGTCGTTTGCTTCACAACCCGCACCCCTTTTTTCTATTGAGCCTTCCTGGGTGGCATATTTGTAAAAACCAATCCACACAATTATGCAACGTACCAAAATGCAATCTCTACTAGATTATAAAGTTGACAAATTTAATAATAAATGGCACACATAAGTGCTAATTACACTATAACAATAATTTTGACTTTTATTATTATTATTATTATTATTATTATTATTTCTAATATATTAACTTATTCTTTATTTATTTATGTATATATGACTATGATATGGGGGGGAATTTTTAAGGTAAAGGGAAGTGGGAGGTGGGGGTGGGGTAATGTATTACACTCTAATAAACTGAACAATAAACCACTATGAAATATAATTTAAAACTAATGCAATACCTTAATAATGAAATTAACTTAAGCAATAATTATGAATATATTTAAAAGTTTACTCAAAGTAAGATGAGGCAACTGCGAACTAAACCACAGGATCACCAAGCAAACTAAAGGAACTCAACAAGAACGTATGGGGGGGTCAATATTATAACGTTAACGATAGATAGGGCACAATTACTTAAATGCATGCAAACTGTAACAAGAACAAAGAATCAACCAACTCCAACCCTTCTTACTGAAACTTAAAAGGCAATAACTGTAATGGTAGCACGACAAGGAAATAATAAAGCCTGTGAGTCGGCCCGCGCCGCGGTGCGCGTGGGTAGAGCCCGCTGCCCAGCTGATCGTCGGAGGTCAGATAAAGCAACTGAAGAGGCTTAAACAAGGAAACAATTGGCAAACGAAGCTCTAGCGATGAAAATACTTAGCAGGAACGCCCAAACCGCAAACGGAGCAACGTGTAAGGAGAAGAAATGCAGCTGCCGCAAGGCGAAAACGGCAAGCGCGGGAAGGACGGAGCAGCCTTATATCTGCTGCTCCGCGCCTTCATCTATTGGTTGATTGATCTCACGTGGCTCCTAACTCTTGATTCTAGAATGTTCACAAGCCTTCCCTGTAATTATGGTGAGGGCAAATACGCCCCTTAAAAGGAACACCATTAATTTGAAGCACTGCAATTGGTTATGTGGGTTGTTTTTTTCCTGGTGTTGGAGCTGAAATTTATTTATGCCAATTACATTTATTTGTATTTACCTTTGCTTCAGGATGCCTGAAGAAGGCCATATCTGCATACTACAGATGTATTGACTCTGCAAATCAGCCCTCAGCTTTTGTAATGCAATAGCATTATATTCAATTGGAAATTATTTCAGGTTACCATCATTTGGCTACTGTACTTTCAAGGGAAAGGTTTTTCTCCGCACTCTGGAAGCAGGAAGTGGAGTGCTCTTCTATAATTTTTATAATTACCTATCAGAGTAGGTTATTATTCCACTACAAACAATGATTTGTGATTACAGGATATATGATTTATTTTCTCACATGCACACGCACACGCACACGCACACACTTCAACACTATGTTTCCAGAGCATCTTCTGATAGAATAAGCAAACAAGCAAACAATAAATTAAGCTTTGCAACAATTATAACAAACAGCAGCAGCCTAGTGAGATAACATTCCAGATTAAAACACAGCCCATTAATCTAGCTGCTGCATTTTGAACAAACTGTTTTCAAACAGTCTTCAAGGGCAGCCCCAGGTACAATACTTGTCATCCAAATAGAATATTATCTGAGCTCAATAACATGGCCAGGCTGTCTTTTGCCAATCTCAGCTAATGTTTCATGAAGAGGAGCTACTGTTTATACATGTACAGTCTGCGTACCTGGGTACAGGAGGAGTTGAGCTGTACACCTGTACAGTCATTCACATGTAACATTCAAAGAGAACACAGTCTCCACTATATACACTTTTGCTGCAAGGAAAAGAAAATGGCTTCAATAACACTCATTAAATGTGGCATTGAAGCAATTCCCTTTTACTGCCAACAAGGCAAGGCATGCTGGGTCTGTTACACTTTCTGAAACTGCTTCCTATCAAGGCATACATTCAATAGAAAGAGTTGTGGCAGCAAGTGGAATGTAGTTTTATTCTTTTCATTTTTTTCCTGCAGTATCTTAATTTTTAAAACTAAAAACACCAGCTTGTAAAATGAAAACACCTACTTCTGTAACTACTATAATCATAGCTATAAAAATATTGTAATTCTCACTGACTGTTATTCCTAAAGTATTTATTGTGTTCTTTAATGCAGTCGTTCATGGCACAATCCTATACATGTCTACTCAAATGTAAGTCCTATAGAATTCAGTGGGACTTATAGATAAATCTGCACAAATGCAGACTTAGATATATTGAATGTTTATATATGAAAAATGTTTTGAGGAGGAAGGGGTTACAACAAGAACAACAAAAAACAAGCTGCTTAAGAGTATTTGAACTGAAATGATTCTTCCAACACGGTACACCTGATTTCTTCATGAGGCTATTATGCATTTTAATACACAGAACTGCACTCAAAATATACATGTGGGGAAGGTTGTTTATGCAACTGGGCTTTCCAGCCTGCTCCTCCCATTGTAACATAGTGTGTCCCCTGGAAAGCCTTTCCTTGTATTTGGGAAACACTCAGGAAAGCTCCAGGGCGTGTTTTTTGTTTTCTCAGTGGAAATGTTTGCAGCTCAGTATCAAAAAGTGATCATCAATATCATCTGTTTTTATGATCTATATCATAATGTTTAGCTTTTTGATAGCACTTTAGATGCAGAGTGGGCAAAAAGTAGCTTGAGATGTACTGGCAAATCTCAGGGTGACTTGCAGAAGATCAGTGAGGATTTCAGACTCCTAATTGTTTAACAATGGTAACAACAAAATGACCACTCCCACCCCCACTATACTGCTGAAAAGAAGAAAGCTGGGGATTGGTAATCAGGAGTAGATTTTTGTGTGGAAGGACTCTGAGCTCAATTCAATTCTTGTATTCAGAACAAATTCCTGGGCTAAGATTTCTTTAATTCTAATGTATGTATTTTATGGCAGGCTCAGGTTGGTGGGTCTTGGGTTTTTGTAAAATAAAATAAAATGTTAATACCCCAAACCTGAACTGTAACATCCTGATCTAGAGTACTGTAACAATACTACAACGTAGGTTTGTGTTAGAATGACATGCTTTACCATATGATGCAGCTGCTTCAGGCAGCTATTATCTTGTGTTTGATTATCAGGAGACGTGTACAGAGTCGAGCAAATCCATAATTGTTTTCGTATAAAAGTGATATTGCTGCTTTGAAAATGCCCTGTTTGGGAAAGTTTTGAAAGTCTTATCTTTGCTGTTGTAGTTTCATCCTTGCAGTACTCCTTCAAACAACCCTGTAAGGTAGGCCAGTATCTATACAAATGGTTTAGTGCAGGGGTGGCCAGAAAGTAGATTAGAATCTGTTGGTAAATTCCTGGGAGATTTGTAATTGATTGGCAAGACCTTCTGAATTCCAATTGTTTAACAATAGTAACAAAATGACACACACCACTTTGGAAATTTGACAAGTGAAATTAAGAGAGCTTGTGGAAATTAAGAATAAATCTACGTGTGGACAGACTATGCTTGGACAAACCTAAAAATGTTTAGCTGTGAGTAAATCCCATTATTCTCCATGGAACAAACATACAAGTAAACATGTTTAGAGATTGTACTGTAAAGCAAATGAAAACATATGCAGAAAGAACCAAGATATTAACTGCAGTTACACATAGCACCCCCCATGAATATTTATTTATTTGATTTATTATTTGATTTATATCCCACCTTTTCTCCCAGCAGGAGCCCAGGGCGGCCAACAGAAATGCTAAAAACATTTTAAAACATCATAAAAACAGACATTAAAATACATTAAAACAAGATGACGTTAAAAACATTTTTTTAAAAAAAGTGCTGTCCCAGCGGTGGCATTACTGCCGCTCACTGAGTGGGGATGGGGCAAGGTGTCTGCAAGTTCATGGATGGTGGCATCACTATCCTGGAGCAGATGGGGACCTCCAGTCTTGCCACCCCAGTGCCACTGCCACTCTGCCACCCCTCATGTGTCCATTATTGGAAGAGTGCTGGCTATACTCTCTTCTGGCCCTTAGGAAGAAATGTAAAGCAGGATTCACATTACTATTGGTTTTAAAAGACGAAAAAGCTCAAGGAAGGAAAGTTTAGTGGGGTAATTTGTATTACATTGTGATTTATAGAGGTACTGCAGTTGCGGGTTCTGCCAAAGCCCTTGGCATTTGTGCTATGGGGTTCTGCAGGATACTATTCTTTCCCCAGTGATATTTATCATCTATATGAAGCCATTGGGAGTGGTCATTAGAAGTTTTGGAGCAAGGTGTCAGCAGCAGGCTGATGACATGCAGCTCTATTTCTCCATAAGATCGGAATCAGGAGAGGCTGTGAACGCTCTGGATCAGTATTTGAATGATGTGGTGGATTGAATGAGTGAGGACCAATAAACTGTGCTTGAATCCTGGGAAGACGGAGGCTGTGTAGGTAGGTGGTTCCCATGTCCAGGAGATAGGCAAGTTACCTGTTCTGGATGGGGTCGCGCTCCCTCCAAAGGAGCAGGTCTGTAGCTTAGGGGTACTCCTGGATTCATCTTTGTCACAGAGGCCCGGGTATCCTCTGTGGCTTTCACCAGCTTTGTCTGATCCATCAGTTACAGTCATTTCTGGACAGGAATAGCCTGACCTCTGTAGTCCATGTGTTGTTAAACTCAAGGCTGGGTTACTGCAATGTGCTCTGTGTGGGGCTGCCTTGGTTCTGGTTCAGAAGCTTCAGCTGGTGCAAACCATGGGGCCAGACTGCTGATGGGGACACATGGCCGACAACATGTGACACCATTCTTAAAGCATCTGCACTGGCTGCCCATTCACTACCAAATCATGTTCAAGGTCCTTGTATTAATTTACAAAACTCTGGAGAAGTTCATCACAAGGGCTTTAAACTGAATCCTAAGGGGGAGGGAGACATAAACTTGGTGGTAACAACTAATGAAGGCTTGTGCACAGTAATGGGAACAGAGACATCGGCTCTGTTGAGGCTATTCTAGCACCTGCCAGAGCAGTGTGATGCTCACCTCAATACCCGGGTGTAAGTGCGAGCTGAGGAGAGTCTGAAGGACTCTTGGGTTTTCGGCCAGGTACCAAGTAAAGACACACACACAACCTCTTGATCAAGAGTGGCCTCAGTCTTAACACAAGCACAACAGTCTGGCAAGAATGAAGACCCCGTTTATTATTTACCGTGCCAATATATAGGTTTCAGGAGTAAAGCAGCAATAAACAAAATGTATCACAACATCAGTGACAACATCAGAGATGAGTAACAGGCCTCTGCTACATTTCAAAAAGTCAGGACATTCCTCCCTTGAATCTTTGGGGCCCTGAGTCATACATTGTGAGATAAGGGTAGGGATGAGGCGAGTAACTGACACCTCTGGGGGTCATAAACATGGGAACATATACACAAGAGAATACGTATGGCCCTGAGGAGCCCTCTTACCAATGAAACTACGAGGTTCTATTACTCAAAGGGAGTACCCAGAAGGAATTTAGAGAGAAATACAAAGATACATGGGTGTAATTACGCATTGAGTGCTGCAAGAATAAAACAGTCAAGGATGACTCAGTTTATTATCTTCTCAAAACATTCTTGCCGACTTGCAGGCACCTCCGAGGCCAAATTCCCAAGAAGAGAAATGAAACCTAGAGTGTCTGTGTTCTCCCTCCCATCCGGGTTCCATCGTGCTTTGCAACTTTGGTTCACAAAGCCTCGTAAGCGCCTCCAGACTCAATGTGGGCCCAAAGTATTTTTCCTAATAATTCCCCCCTTTCAGCACTGATTGAGCCCACAGATCAATCAGTAAGCTGCATTTAACTACTTGTGGTCTTAAGGGAGTTTGCTTGAACTTAAGGTCAAGGAGAAAGGGGGGCCAGGTATTGGTCCGAGGTAGTGAGGTAGTGAGGTCCACCATGCCGTGATCCAAGGTAAGTGTTCCCATTTCAAAGACCCCAGCTGCTTTGGATTGTAGAGTAAATGGTGTGTGTTTTTTAACTTCTTGTAAACCACTTTAATGTTCTTAAATGATATAGCGGTTTACAAATATATTTATAAATAAATAAAATTGTGAGAGTGAAGAGATAAAATTTGGGGCAGTGCATCGGCATACAGTCCTTTCCTGACATTGTCAGGGGGGAATCATGGGGGAACAGTAGTGTGCATGTGCAGAAAGCATGGGGGAACAGCAACATGTGCAATGGTTTTCATTGTTTGGTCACACCATGCCCACTGGTGTGAATGAAATTCAGCATGACATGGTTTTATATTGGTCTAACAGCCACAGTTCCATAATACCACAGGTACTGCAGTGTGAAAGGATCGTTAGACATCAGGACAGAAGCACTACCATTATAATCAATAAAACTAATGCAATAAACCTTATGTCTAAATGTAGCCATAGACAAACACCATCTCTCAGAGCTCTGGGAGAGGGAGGGGCAGAATAATAAAAAGATAATGCTTCAGTTCATTGGCCTTTATCCATATGCAGTTGATAGGGAGAAGGTGAAGCTAGCTTCTCAGAAGTGGTGATAAAGTAGCTTCCCATCTCTCTCTCTTTCCTGCAGTCTGATGGAATTATTGTTGAAATAATATAGGTGAGGGAGAGAAAAAGCCTGATGGAGATGGCATGTATATTCTAAACTCTTAATACTGACAAAACTAAAGACAAATCAATCAGTATTTAGTACAACTGGCTCAACGTTCTCCATGATCTTTTTTAAAAAAAGATGTTTTAGCCTTTTTGAATAGGTAGGAAGTTCCAGAGCAAGGGACCACCACTAAGAAGTCTCTAGTTTGCTTAGCCTCTTGGTGCACTTCAGATGGGAAAGGCATCCTAAGGAAGGAAAATCCAGGTGATCTAAAATGGTGTGGGGGGTGTAAAATGATGAAACAAATATTTAGAATCCAGCTAAATATTTGGATTCAGGTTGCTAGAGTATGCTACAATGATGCATTGATGTTTCAAAATTCACAGAGATGGGGCATTTCATTTTGAACCTGTTAATGATAAAGGCCCTTTCACCTCTTGTTATATCCTGTAGTTCAAGTTATTGTTTTAGGTCCACTGAGCATAGGTGTATTTAGCTATATTAGGTTTTATTCTGATTTTTCATCTTCTTTGTTTTCTTGCTTAAAAGCATTCTGAAAAATCAACATTTTTGCTTTACTATATCTTGGGGACTATGCTTAGAACTTAAACACACATTTCCTTAATGTAAAATAAAAGTGAAAAGATACAAGATGAGACTGTTTCATTATGTTTCATTATGTATTTTTTCCCCTTGCCACTGGAGAATCTCATTACATATCCAACAAAGGAAAAGTAAATGAGCCATGAAAGACCCCTGTAGCTTCCTTCACTGTTGAGAATAGTGGCAGTCATTAACATAAATGTTAATATTAGGTACAGCCTTTAATTCAATCACTCATTGGCTTGCTAATAGCTTATTATGAAGACAATCTCCTAAATAAGAGGAAGAGAAGTCCATGAAGGTTCCTTCTCATCTTACAAAAGAAATGAAAGGAAGTGTCATTTTTGATTTGCTGTTTTGAATGTTCTCTCTTTCCCCAGATTCCAGATAACAAAATTATAGTGTGAATGGAGTACCTTGGGGATCAACAACATTGCTATATTAAGAGTGCTGTGTCAAAATACTTTTTCATATGCTACTTGAACAAAGTTACCTCCATAGTAGTTGCCTTCCCACCCCAGGAAGACATGAGATAATAAATCAAGTAATAAGTTGCAGTTTTAACTATAATATCCAAAGTTCTGCAGGAAACAGGATTGACTAACTCAATACAAGATGGCTGCCAATCTGGAGAAGACCTCCTTCTGGAGAGCACCACCCAAATTCAGAGCAACAAATCAGTAAGTTATGTTAAGTGGCCGATGCCCTTTCTTGCCTCCTTGCCTAGAGTCAAACTGAATAAGCACCTGATTGGCCCTGTCCTCCCCCACAATACCCTCAATCCTCCCACACACACACACACACACAATGATGAACACTAAACTAGAAAACACTCACACAGGGCGTAGGACCCCTGGGAAAATGTACTTGTGTTGACAACTCAGTGAAACCCCAATTCATGGTATGCATACAATTGCGCTGTCAGTCAATCACTGTATAATATTACATAGCTCATTTGACACATATCAGTAAAATATCAATCAATTTATGCAGTGTTCTTTACATTTCAAAATTGTAAACTTTAATATTCTGGAAGATCAGAGTTCTAAGTGGTGTGGGGACCTTTATCAGATAGAAAAGTTTCCCACTTCAGAAGTTGTCCATCAACAAGTTGGGGGTTGGGAGGAGATGCATGACCTCAGGAATGGGGCTAAATGCACGGCCCCACACATGCTTTGAATCCATGTTGCTTATTTATTTTTTATTTTATATCCCACCCTTCCTCCCAGTAGGTGCCCAGGATGGCAAAAGCACTAAAAACACTTTAAAACATCATAAAAACAAACTTTAAAATATATTAAAACATCTTTAAAAACATTTTTAAAAGCTTTAAAAACATTATTTTTTAAAAAAAGGTTTAAAAACATTAAAAAGCAATTCCAACAGAGACACATACTGAGATAAGGTATCAACTGAAAAGGCTTCTTGAAAGAGGAAAGTCTGCAGTAGGCGCTGAAATTGCGCCATTTTAATATTTAAGGGGAGGGAATTCCAAAGGGTAAGTGTCACTACACTAAAGGTCTGTTTCCAATGTTGTGCAGAATGGACCTCCTGATAAGATGGTATCTGCAGGAGGCCCTCACCTGCAGAGCACAGTGACAAACTGGGTATATAAGGGGTAAGACAATCTTTCACATATCCTGGTCCCAAGCTTTGTACACCAAAACTAGAACCTTGAACTAAGCCTGGTAGCTAATAGGTTGCCAGTGCAATTCTTTCAGCAGCAGGGGGGCATGTTGGCGATACCCTGCCCCATTGAGCAGTCTCACTGCCATATTTTGCACCAGCTGCAACTTCCAGACCAACCTCAAGGGTAGCCCCACATAGAGTGCATTACAGTAATCCAGCCTGGAGGTTACCAGGGCATGGACAACAGTGGTCAGGCTTTCCCGGTCCAGAAACTGCCACAGCCATCTTACCATCCAAAGCTGGTAAAAGGCACTCCTAGCCACGGAGGTAACCTGGGCCTCTAGTGACAAAGATGGATCCAGGAGCACCCCAAGACTACGGACCTGCTCTTTCAGAGGGAGTGCAACTCAATGCAAAGCAAGCAACTGACCAATTATCCGAACTCGGGAAACACCAACCCACACGCCTCGGTCTTGCTAAGATTCAGAGTCAGTTTATTGGCCCTCATGTAAGTCACCACCAAGTTCAGGCAGCGGTCGAGGGATTGTAAGGCCTCTCCGATCCAGATGTTACAGAGAAATAGAGCTGGGTATTGTCAGTGTACTGCATACACCTCACCCTAAATCTCCTGATGAGTGTTCCCAAGGGCTTCATATAGATGTTAAACAGCATAGGGGACAAGATGGTATCCCACAGCACAACTGCCAGGGGACGGAAAGACAATCACCCTATCCTGTTCTCTGAAAACAACCTTGGAGGTATGATCGGAACCACTGAAAAATAGTGCCTCCAATACCCATCTCTCCAAGTCAGCCCAGAATGATACCATGGTCAAAGTTATCAAAAGCCACTGAGAGATCAAGTAAGAGTAATAGGGTTGCAATCCCTCTGTCCTTATCCCGATATAGGTCATCCATCAGGGCGACCAAGGCCAATTGAGTCCCATAACCAGGCCTGAACCCAGACTGGAATGGGTCAAGACAATCTGTTTCATCCAAGAGTACTTGCAGTTGCTGCGCCACAACCCTCTCAATCACCTTCCCTAAGAAGGGGGTAATTACAACAAGTTGGTAATTGTTGCAAACCAATGGGTCCAGGGTGGACTTTTTCAGGAGTGGTCGGATCACCACCTCTTTCAGTGCGGCTGGAACCACTCACTCACACAACAATGAGTTGACCACACCCTGGATCCACTCGGTCAAAGCCCCTCGGCAAGCTTTAACAAGCCAAGAAGGGCAAGTGTCAAGAGAACACATTGCTGGCCGCATAATCACAAGCACCTTGACCACATCATCAGGCTGCATCAACTGAAATCGTTCCCAAGAAGTTGCAGCAGACATTGCACTGGACACCTCACTGGGGACTACAGTAGATGTGGATGGGGCATCAAGATTGCTATGAAGGTGAGCAACTTTACCCTCAAAGTGCCTTGCAAACAATTCACAGTGGGCCTCTGAAGGGTCTAAAACTCCATTTCCTGGAGTTGATGTCAATAGACCCCTGACAATACAGAAAAGCTCCACTGGATGACTACTTGAGGATGCATTGATGGAAGAGAAGTGGGCCTTCTTCTCCACTCTCACTGCCACACTGTACGCACGGTTATAATGTTTTATTCATGCCCAATCAGCCTCCAGCACATCTTTCTCCACTTGCACTCTAGCTGTCATCCAGCCTGTTTCATTGCCCTTAACTCACTGGTGTACCAAGGTGAAAACCGGGCTCCATAGTGCTCGGGGGCAACCGTGTCAAGAGCCCGATGGGTCTTGCTGTTCCACAGCATGACAAGGGCTTCAACAGGGTCACCTGCTCTATCTACTGGGAACTCCACCAGGGCATTCAGGAATCCTGTGGATTCCATTAGTTTCCAGGGGCAGACCATCTTAATCTGTCCACCACCCTTACAGGGGAGGATGGAAGCCATAAGTGTAAACTTCACCAGGAAATGGTCTGACCATGACAATGGGGTGACATCCACCCCCCATCTCCAGACCACCCCTTCCCCCATTTGGAGCAAAAACCAAGTCGAGGGTGTACTGTGTCCTATGCATTTGGCAGGTAACAACTTGATATAGCTCTATGGTCATCATGGAGGCCATGAAGTCCCAAGCCGGAACACTAGAGGCAGCCTCAGGATGGACATTGAAATCACCCAGGACTATCATTCTGGGCTTCTCCAACACCACAGCTGAGATTGCCTCCACCAGCTCAGTCAGAGAAACTGCAGGACAGCACAGTGGATTATACACCAGCAGCAATCCTAGTTTACTGTCTTTTTGGCCCGACCCCAGGTGCTGGCCCTCACAGCCAGCTCCAAGACAAGAGTGGTTTCCTGGTGACAGAGATGGAAGTTCTGTAGACCACAGAAACTACTCCCTCCATGATCAAATCATAGATGAGTGTGGTCTTATTGTCTACCGATCTGGTGTAAAACAACAACACACACAGGCCAGTGGGCACAGAAGATGAGCAACAAGGAACCCATCCATGAGAGGAGTTGGAGCAAGGAACAAGACCTAGGTAGCCTTGCCCTCATCATCTTCTGTGGTAGTTTACCACCTTCCCATGGCTATATTTCCCTCTACCCTGATCACTGAAATTGGGGTGGCATCACCCATGTGCCACCTTACTAAGACACCTCCTAGACTCCTGATATGGACCCAACAAGAGCCCACAACAAAACCTACCTGAACCAGTTGTCTCAGTAGGCCTCTGAGAGGATCAGGAGCAGTCAGACCCATTCAACATCTTTCACACAGGGCACATCTACTCTTTGTGTGAGTGACATGGGACGAGGGCTTTCATCTTGTGATAAATTCACTCATGTCTCAGTGAAAAACATACTTACAATTCCTTAGACACAATGCAAAATATGACTGACAATTTTTCAGCTTTCCATGCCGTTCTCAAAAACTGTGCAGGTGCATGATACATACACAGGTACACACACACTGCCAACTGAAATAATGTCAGCCTCTCAGCTTTTCCAAATCTCAACAGAAAGACGCCTCACTGAATGAAGAATGGTCCTTAAGATATACAATCATCAGTGGAAATGGAGGGGCATATCATTCATATAATGCTTTAATGATGAAAAAATAATGCCATCTTCAAATGGATCCTTGTATTAAAAGAACTTTTAGCAAATCTATTAGATTTCTGGTTGTTTCATCGGGTATATAGTGTAGTTTGGTCTAAAAGTGTTAGCAATATAGAATTTTCATTTTTTAAAAAAACAATATATATATTATTGATTTTCAGCAAAACAATAAACAGAGTTAACATCAACCTAAGTAAAACAAGCTGTCTTCCAGAGTATTTGGTTGCAATTAATGCTGCATGTACTGGGGATGGGGTGGGTATACAGGGTCCAAGATTTACATTGTATCCCTATCTGTAAACTTTTAAAAATCCCAATCTGATTCTGAGTTACTCCATACCAACTTGCTTTGATCTGTGTTTTGAGTTCTGAGCAGCTCTGTATAATATAAAGCTGTATAAATGTGGAATCTAAAAATGGCTGTAATTTTCCTCCCCTGAAGCTCACTGGGTGACCTTGGTCCAGTCACTGCCTCTCAGCCTCAGACGAAGGCAATGGTAAAACCACCTCTGAATACCGCTTGCCATGAAAACCCTATTCATAGGGTTGCCATAAATTGGGATCGACTTGAAGGCAGTCCATTTGACCAAAGAAGGTTACATTTACAGGAACCCCTCCAGAGAGGATTAAGGTTGCCAAGTTGTAAACAAATAAGGATTTTTTTCTGGGGGAAGTAAAAGCATAAAAGCTTATCTCTCTTTTGGTTTCCAGGAATCCCCTTTCTAAGCAACAGGATCGGACTTGGCTACAGAATCGTACTCAAAGAGTGCTTATCAATGGTTCCTTCTCAAACTGGGGAGAGGTAACAAAGAGGGTACCACAGGGCTCGATCCTGGGCCCAGTGCTCTTCAATATTTTATGACTTGGATGAGAAGGTACAGAAAATGCTTATCAGATTTGCAGATGATACAAAATTGGGATAGCTAATACCACAGAAGACAGAAACAAAATTCAAAGGGATCTTGATAGGCTCTGTGAATGAATCTGTCATCCCTGCATCTCTTTTATAGAGTTATTCAGTGCATTGCTTCCATCTTCCTTTTATTTCATCTCAGTCAGTCAGTGTGTTCCGCTCTTGATTATTCAACATCCCTACTCTTGGATTAAATTTCCCTTTAACTTCTCTAATCTTTTGTAACAGGGCTCTTGTTCTATCCTTTTTGTTGTCTTCTATTTCTGTACAATAACCATTGTAATAGTTCTCTTTGACCCTACGTACTAGTCTCTGTATTGTTGCATTTAGGGTTCACAAAAACTCTTTCTACCTCTTTTATCAGATGGCTTATTTTTTCAACCAGTTTCTAAGAACAGACTTTAAAACCATTTTCACAAATAGGTAGGAAATTAATTTGTTAAAACCAATATATTTTAACATTAAAATCAATATTGTCTGAAAGCCTAAAGCACATCATGCAGGTGTAGCATACATGAAGATTTTGAATGGCCTTTTGTATGCAACTTCATAGAAATAGGACCTTCCTGCTTCCTCATACTCATGTATGATTCCTCAATTCCAAGGGTGGCAGAAGCAGCAAGGAAGGTATATTTTACGTCAGACATTGCAAGTTTTGCATGACATCTAGGTGCTAGCCCAAGTGGATCATCAACTATTTCAACTTCTAAAAATGACTAGTAAGGCTCAGCACATGACACAATACTTACTAGAACCCACCAGAACAAAGATAAGGAACCTGCAGCCTCCCAGATGATGTTGGACTCTCCATCAACTCTCATCAGCTGCAACCAGCAGGGCCAAAGGCCAGGGATGATGATAACTGCAGTTCAGCAACATCTGAAGGGCCACAAATTCCCCATCCTAGAATCCGCTGTAGATTCTGATAAGTTAGTCCCTTCCAATTCTGTAGGTGACTGACCCCCAGGTAGAACTCTAAATCCTTCAACAAATTCGAGTCTGGGCAGAATTCAGGGACAATCTTGCAACTGAGAAGTAAATGAGCATATCGGCTATTTCACAAGGATTGCATCCCTGTGGCATCTTATTATTCTACTCTAGAAGAATAAGGCATATTGAATTATGGAGATTATTCTTTATGAGACAGCACATTCTCTGCTTTATTCATATGAATGAAATAGGGCATTTGCACATGCATTTCATAGACTTTAAAGATGCTAAAGTGTTTGCCATTCTCATGACCATTTTACACCTGCAGCACAATCAATTTGCATATTTTTCTAAATCAAGCCAATTGGTCTGAACATCTTTGCTACAGATCTTTTTCCTTGATAGTTCTATAATAACAGCAAATCATTTAGAATTGAAACTTTCCCTTTTTTAAATGGACCCAGCTGTACCAGTGCAATAGCCACATTTTTATACTTTTAAATCATAATTAATGATGTAATTCCCAATGGCACTTAGTGGTAAGCCTACTTCTACCCGCAACTAGAATACTGTTCCAATTTGTTTAGCTCAAGTAGTACATTAAATCCCTTTCTTTCCCATTCTTTCCCTTTTATATTTATTTACTTATATATGATCTAAGAATGAAAATCATGTAATTAATGCTCATGCTGGTAGCCTACCATCTGCAACATTCTTCTGCTATATTTACATTAAAAATATCTAAATCTATATTTAGATTTTTAAAAATCTTTGCAGGTTTTTTCCCCACTGGATATCTTGAAATCATCTGCCAGGATAACATCTTATGTTATAATCATAAGGTCAACATATTTGTTGCAAAGAGCATATTTGATTACGAATTACAGTTCTTCAATTTATCTAGCACCTTGCATACTATTTATAGAATCAATTAAAGCAGATCAGTGGCAGTCTGGAGCAGTTTGGCAAGGTGGAATATTATTCTTGCTGAGTTTGGTAGTTCACACATGCAATAACATTGCTTAATCTGTCATCACTGAACTAGTCAACCCATAATGGCATATTGTGGCTGAGGTAACATTGCTGCCCTGGGCTCCCACTGAGAGGAAGGGTGGGAAATAAATAAATAAATAAATAAATAAATAATGGCTGATATGGAAGCTCTATTTGTGATGAATAATCAATGATGGCTTATTAGCATGTGCAAATCATCATGATGCTACAATCAATATCCCTATTCATGCATTTCTCGCATGTAGGGCATAACTGTGTTGATACAGGAGCAAGCCAAGCTTTCAGCCATACACCTGATGCTGCTACTCCTTTCTGTGGCAACCATGTGTTGAATCTGCAGAGAAATTTCAGTTTCCAAGCACCAGCTTGTGAGTAGGGCTGCATGCAAATGGGATACCCAGTTGCACAGGTGTCCCAATCATGCAGAGATTTTACAGATGAGCTGGAAGTATAGCAATTTGTCTGTAGAAAACTGCATTGCAATTTGTCTGTAGAAAACATCATGCAACACCTGGTTGTTAGCAGTAGCAATGTCAGGAGCAGGGCCAAAAGCCCAGTTCTGTTCTTCTGCCAACACAGCAACTGCCTACATGTGACCAATGACTGGACAGGGATAATGACAAATGAATATGAATGAGTTAATAGGCTACTATACATTTATACCTAAAGATGCTTTAAATATTTCTAATTGATGAAGGTTTGCCATCTACTACTATATTTTGAAGACTGCATTGTACCACATGGTACCTTTATTGGTATACAGATCCACTATACAAATTGCTCTTGCCCTTTATTTGTATTAAGATTTGTGAATATTTTGAAGTGGGCTAAATGTTCAGCTTATTCATGGAGTGACTTCACAGCTCTAGAATTATTAAGTGTTTCTGGCTGGCAGCTAGGGGAAATTGGATGCTGGATTAGATAGCCTTTGGGCTGATCCAGCGGTGCTTTTCTTATGTTTTTAGCTATATCACAGCTCCTCTGTTCAGAGTGATGGAGTGTTCCTTCATGAATTTCATACTTTTCTTGTACAATGACTCTCAATTACTTATGAGCTTCTTTGGGGTATGTTGCAATTGGCTGAGAATCATCAGCTGGCATGCTTGATACATATACTGACAGGAGGTCAAAGCTCTGCCCTGCTTTGACTCCTTGGTTTGTTGAAGCTAATCAGGGTGTGGCATGGCAAGCATAAAAGCAACTGTAAAGAGAACTGTTCCACAGAGTGCATAAGTGAGTTGGGAAGAAATCTCCTTTTCTCCTATCTTAAAAGGCTAAACAGGTTTCCTCTTCTCAGGGCTGATCCTACCATTAGGCAGATTGAAGCAACCATTTAAGGCAGCAAATGCTGAGGGTTGGGTAAACATCCGCCTGAGCCCCCTGGCCACATTCTCCTGTTGGAAGACAGAGTTATGCATGCCATGGGGCAAGTACTGTGACCCCACAATTAGCCTGCCACTCTCAGATGCAGTAGAGAACATGGTCCTGTCACCAGCATTGAGGTAAGATTCAACTGCCATTCCAGATGTGGAAATGGGGTGGGGGTGGATGAGCCATTGCATCATCCTTCACCTTAGGTAGCAGATGGTCATTGGCAGGTCCTGAATGATTCTTCCTGCTTTGGAAAGGTGGTTTGCATCTTTCCTGCATATATTTCTTAGTCCTTTCTCACACTTTCTTGTTCTGGTTCTTTCCTTATGGAATGGGCACTGGCAATTGTAACATTCTATTAACTGGTCCCTCCTATTCTGCTTGTAATTTTATCCCCTTCCTGGAGAACCACCAGCCCCATTCTACATTGCAGATATGGGCAGGTCAATAATGGGCACCTTCAAAAGAGCTGCTGTATTCTGAAACAGAGGGTAAAACTTTTGAGCTGAGCTTGAAGCACACCTGCCTTGTAAGAGGGTATCCTGATAATAGATTTAAGGCAATCAAGAAAAGGCACCTCATGTGGAACTGATCTAGTTGAGGGCAGTGCAGAAACTCCTCCAGCACAAGCTAAAATTCTGCCTGGGAGGTTTCCTTAACACCCCAAAGCAGCAACAACTTTCCTTAGAAGGGGAAGGACCTAGGAGTGGGTAGATAGGGAGGTTACTGTTCTCACCTTATGATAGGTGCAAGCAGCAGCAGCAAAAGCAGGTGTGTGAAGTTTGAAAAATTTAAAGGTCACAGTATTGCCTATTTGCCTAAATACTGCTTGTATCTGTCTGTTTGCTTAAAAGCTTAAGGCTTGCATTTTGAAATAAGCATGGTCAGTGGACTGTGACCCACTGTTTAACATACGCTTGCAAAAGTAAGGATTAACTGTTTGACCTTAGGAAAGAGTAACTATACTATTGATTAAGCAGAGCATAATAAATGATGGGTGTAAAATTAACCAGCTTGTTTTGTAGAAGGTATAAAAATCTCTGTTTTGGGGGGCTCAGGGCTCTCTCATGCCTCACCCCTTGTGTGAAGTGTATGGTTTGCCTTTACTGCAATAAATAAATAAGGAGCCTTGAACTCAATTTTACCCGTGTGTGTTGTTATTCTCCACCTGGGAGAACTTTTAGCATTTTTGCTACAACAAGGTGGGAATAGACTGAGATCATGATCCTTCTCCATAATCACCACCAGCAGGAACAGCTGCTACTCTAATTGGAACCTGCTTCAGGCAGCCACTGAGAAATAATGAAACTTTGTATTTTGTATTTGTAAACTTTATTGCCTGGTCATAGGCCTCTGCAAATCATACAATCAATATAAAATCATACAATCTACATACATAAAACTCATTAAAAGAAGCACTTTCATTAAAATGTTGGGGGTATATCCTTAAGTCCAGTATAGAATTTCAGTTCAACATATCTACCACAAACCTGCTGACTACCAGTATCCTGACAGGAGGCTGGCTATCCTACAGCTGGTCTGCTTGAAATTTCATCTGGAGCTTCTGCACTGCCAGAGCAAAAAGAGTGACATGGTACGTGACCGTTGGGGCAGTATCAGACAGGAGAAGAGCGATGTTCAGGGTCCACATGGGGCAAAAGGCCATTCAAAAATTTGGCACGTGGGTGGATATAAAGTGGGCACTTGAGCAAATAGTGGGGCAGATCTTCCACCACCAAACCCCCACAAATGCATAGCCTCTGGGACCAGGGGGTCTGATTATATCGGCCTTCAAGGACTGCACTTGGCATTGTCTGGAACCTAAGGGCTGTAAATGCCTGCCTGAGGTTTATCGTTAGGAATTGGTCCAGATATCTTGCTCTAAAATGATCACATTTTAAAACTCCAAACCATTTGGAGAATTTAGAGTTAATTATTGCCAGCCTGTCGAGCCAGGCACTATGCTGAAAGTTGGCCGCTTTAAGCCTGGACTTGTTGATGGAAGTTGAGAGGACATGCAGGAGTATGTGGTAAGAATGGCAGATCTTCACAAATTGGGAAGACCAGAATTTATCCTTTAGAACTCTTTCAACACAGGTTTTTAAAATTAGCCTAGCTGGGGCGAATGGAGTAGCTCTCCAATAGTTTAGCAGAGCAATATGGATCCTTGCTCTAATAGAGGGGAGACCCACCTCTGTGCGCAGTAAGGCCGCTGGTGTATTGATAGGCAGTAACAGGAGTTTTTTCAAGAAATTGTTTTGGACTGTCTCAAGAATGTGTATATGAGAATCCTCCCAGCCCCAGATGGGAGCTCCATACAATATCTGAGCTAATACCTTGCTCTGGAAGATTTTCAGTGCAGGTGTAACTAAATTACCTCCTGCTGAGCGGGAAAAATTCAGAATAGCTCCGCAGGTTCTTAAAGTTATAATTTTGGTAAATTCAATATGCTTCTTCCAGGAAAGGTTATCGGTGAAATAAACACCTAGATATTTGAATACCCGGCATTGGTCAATCGGATGGCCATTTACTGACCATTTAAGATTATGGGGCCTATTTCCAAAAACCATGATCTTTGTTTTGGAGTAGTTGATTTGGAGCTTTTCAGAGTCACAGTAACTATTGAGTCTTTCCAGAGATCTTCTTAGGCCTATGCGGGTGATAGATAATAGAATCATATCATCCGCATATAGGAGCATAGACACTTTCCTTGGTCCCACAGAGGGAGAAAAAAGATCTGGACCCAAAACTGCTGTGACGATATCATTTAAATAAAAGCTGAATAAGAATGGGGCTAGGAGGCAGCCCTGTTTTACCCCTTTGTTAACTGTGAACGGATCTGTTAGGGAACCCCAGATGCCCACCCTAACTCTCGCAGTGTTATTAGAATATAGTGTCTTTATTAGGAACAGCAGCCGTCTGTCGATATTAGATTTTGCCAATTTTCCCCATAACATTGGCCTATCTATAGAATCAAAGGCGGCTGCCAAATTGATAAAAGCAGTATACAAATGTCTGGTCGGGCCACTCACAGATTGTTTGGCTATAAAGTAGAGGGAAGCACAATTGTCTATTGTACTTTGACCTTTCAAGAAACCGGCTTGTTCGGGGAAGATGACCTGATTCGCCTCCTCCCACTCTTCCAGTTTTCGCAAAAGGAATTTGGCATATAGCTTAGCCCCTACATCCAGCAAGCTAATAGGACGATAATTATTTGGGTCTTGTCTCTCACCTTTCTTAAAAATTGGGATGATAATACTCTGGCTCCACCCTTCAGGGAACACTCCAGTGTTATTTATCTGCGTAAACAGACTGGCCAGTACCGGGCCCCACAAATAGGGGAAGTTTTTGAACATTTCTGGGGGCAGCATACCCTCGCCTAGCGCTTTACCCTGCCTGAAGGCGGAGGTAAGTTCTTTTATTTGAGCAGCTGAAACTGGCGGCCATTGGGGCAGCGATGGGTCCCGTAGCAAAGGAAGGGACTCCCAGTCTGCAAACTGGGGTAATTGAAAGTTAGCAAAATGGTCATAGGGCCTAGCAGGAATCAAGCATGATATCGTAGGGCATTTTGAATGAGTCCCTCTTGTCACCAATTCCCCAAAACGGCTTTCATTTCTATCCGTTACCGCACGTGCCAGTTGGTACTAACCTAATCTGGCAAAGGTCTCCTTTTTGAAATAATGAAACTATTCAGCCATTTTGTGTTTGTTTTTGGTTATGTAATGTTTGGTTTCTGCCTATAGGCTGTTGTTGCCAGGAGGTTCAAATGACTAGTTGAGGAAAGTGAAACTAAAGGGATAGGAAGGAAGAGAGTTATTATGGGAAACAGAAACAGCAAAACTCCACTGCCCGTCTTATTGGCTAAAAGATTAGGCAGGGGAGTTGAAATAGTGTATATAAGTGAAGTTTGCAAGCAGCAGAGAGACAGTTAGAGGTAGAAATCAAATGCTTTCAGAGACTAAAGAACTTCAGCTGAAAGCAAGAAGGCTGGAGGATGCACCACCTGTGGTCTAGGATGGGTGAACGAAATTGCTTTATTGCTGAAACAGGGAAATAGTCTAAGGAAGGTTTAGCTGAACGTATTTTTCCATGCTGTTAACTGTTGCAACTTTTCCCCTAAAAATGCCATTAAAATAACTGTTTGCTACTTGTAAAACCTGAAGCTATTGTTGGTTTAACGTTGGCCTGGGGTTCTGATTTTCAGCCGTATCTGATCCATAGCAGGTTAGCTGGGATGAATAACAAAATTACAGAGTATAAATGACTGTTTTCGTGAAGGCAGTTAGGAAATAGGCATTGTCTAGGTGGCAGTGATAAGGACCGCAGGACTGATAAAGTTAGCTAGGTTTTTTGCCTCCCCTGCTTCTCACAATGAAGGCTACTGCCCATACCATCACAGCAGCATAAAAGGCTTTTCCTCCTTGGATCCCCTTCTCTCACTTTTGCCACTCAATGCCACATCATAGTAATTAATTAATTAATTAATTCTACCACTGTAATTAAAGCAATCCATTGAAGATGTCTTACATAAAAGCCTTCCAAAACTGGACCCATAGTATTATGATTGTTTTCAGATCATTTGTTATCTATAATCATTGGCTTGGGTTAATATCTAGGTATTTTAATAATTATTTTTCAATTGTACTGTTGTACACATTTAATAACAGTCTGTTGCTTTTTACCATCACACAGTCATTTCTTTCCTGTTCCAACGTTATTCCCGTTTGGTTACTGTCTGTTTAACTAAATATCTAGCAGAAATTGTAGCTTAAACTTCATGAACAGATAATGACCTTTATTTAAGTATCATTTGCTTTAATGCAAGAGGCTTTATCTGAAAATTACCAGAGATTTATAACAGCTAGGTATTAAATATCAAAAATAAGTGATTACAGCAAACTGATCTGAATGTCTGATCCATAAGTCTAGTAAAAAATAAAGTGTGTACAGTACTTCCGTTCTCAGTGAAGTCAAACAGCATGATAGGATTAATCAATAAATGTGCATGCAAATATCATATATAAGGCATTATTTCTCAACTCCAAAATTTCATCTTCATGTGAATTGTTATTATATCCTAATTGGCACACTTGGAACTTATATAAAAATTCACAAAGTAGTGCTGAAAGCAGAAATGAATTAAAGTATGCTTACTTTTTTTCTGATAATTTCAACATGAATGTCTCTGCTTGTTATATCTGGCCTACACAACATTTGGTCAACAAATATATCCCACCATCCATATATGGTGGCACACACAAGATTCAAATACAAGGCACCAAGTTGGTTTCACTGGGAGTGCCTTTCCAATAATTGTGCCTGTGTTAATACTCCACATGAAAACAACTGTTTATAACAGTGTAAATACAGTACTACTAATCAAGGTGAATGATCCAGTGCCTGCAAGGGAAGAGGACCATCACCGCCCAGGGAGGGAGAGCCATCTGCCTGCTTTGCTGCTGCTGCTGCTTGGTCAACATCTCTGCTCTCTCCTTCTTGGGCTCCTGCTCTCCACTTGGGCACCTTGCAGGACCAGGCCTCAGGTACTCAGCCAGCTGTGCCTGATACTGTTCCACCTGTCCCTTCTCTGGAGGGGATATATAAGCCGGCTGGCTGAGGGGGCTTGGGAGATCCAGTGCCTGCAAGGGAAGAGGACCATCACCGCCCAGGGAGGGAGAGCCATCTGCCTGCTTTGCTGCTGCTGCTGCTTGGTCAACATCTCTGCTCTCTCCTTCTTGGGCTCCTGCTCTGCACGTGGGCACCTTGCAGGACCAGGCCTCAGGTACTCAGCCAGCTGTGCCTGATACTGTTCCATCTGTCCCTTCTTTGGAGGGGGATATATAAGCCGGCTGGCTGAGGGGGCTTGGGAGACCCATTGCTTGCTGTCCATCGCTTTTGGGCCCCTATTACATCAGCTACTACGGACTGCCGGTTGCTGAAGCCCCTCGGATGCTGCTGTGCTGTCTGAATGTATGAGTGGGTTGTATGAGTGAGTGTGTGATTGTGTGTATATGCCATGAGTTTTATTATTTATTTTATTTTTATTATGTGCCTGGGCGAGAGGACAGTGTTGTGGGAGGGTGGACCAAAGGGGGCCCCTATTAGTGTAGTGACGGGTAATGGGAGGTATGGCGCTGTGAGTAGGACATGCCAGTTAAGGGGAACTCGCCCCAGACAACTGGTGGCTGTGATGTGTTCCGGTCCTCCCCACACCCACAGGATTGCTGGTAGTTCTATCAGCCAACCCTCGGATCTCCAGTTGCTGCTTTTCAATGCCAGATCAGTAAATAATAAAACCTCCCTCATCCATGACCTAATTGTGGATGAGGCGGCCGATCTGGCATGTATTACCGAGACCTGGGTGAGCGATCTGGGAGGTATTAATCTCTCCCAGTTGTGCCCACCTGAGTATTCGGTTCAGCATCTGGGTAGATCCGAGGGTCGGGGAGGGGGAATCGCTGTGGTCTATAGAAGTTCCATCCCTCTTGTTAGGCACCCTATCCAGATGGCTAATGGTCTAGAGTGTCTACACATAACGTTGGGTCAGCGAGACAGACTGGGAATACTGTTGGTGTACCGTCCACCCTGCTGCCCAACAGCCTCCCTAACTGAGCTGACAGAGGTGGTCTCGGATCTATTGTTGCGTTCCCCCAAACTTTTGGTATTGGGGGATCTCAACATTCATGCTGAGGCCGCTTTATCTGGAGCAGCTCAGGACTTCATGACCTCCATGACAGCCATGGGGCTGTCTCAATTTGCTACTGGCCCTATGCATGTGTCGGGGCACACTCTGGACTTGATTTTTGCCTCTGGATTAGGGGATGGTGATCTGAGAGTGAGGAATTTTACATCTATTCCTTTGTCATGGTCAGATCACCGCCTATTAAGGTTTAGACTCACATTGTCTTCTCCCCTCTGCAAGGGTGGAGGACCAATTAAGATGGTCCGTCCCCGGAGACTAATGAATCCTGAGGGTTTTCTGATGGCTCTAGGGAATTTTCCGGCTGATAGAATTGACGGTCCTGTTGAAACCCCGGCCACGCTGTGGAATACAGAAATGGCCCGGGCAGTTGACACGATCGCCCCGGTGCGCCCTCTCCGTTGCAGAGCTCAATTGGCTCCCTGGTTTACCCCGGAGCTAAGAGTGATGAAGCAAGAAAGGAGACGGCTTGAGTGCAAATGGAGGCGAACTCCCGACGGCTGTAATCATGCACTTGTGAGGGTCTCTACCAAACTCTATGTGAAGGCAGTGAGAGCAGCAAAGGAGCAATACTTTGCTGTCTCTATTCAGTCATCTCTTAACCGCCCAGCGGAACTTTATAAAGTTGTCCGGGGACTTTTACACTCTGGTCCCCAGGACGCAATAACACCATCAATTGCCCGCTGTAATGAGTTTGCGCGACACTTTCGTGATAAGATCATGAACATCCGCCGGGACCTTGACTCCATTATTGTAGCAGTTGATCCTAATGAGGTGTCCAGAGCACAGTCTTGTCCTGTTTTACTGGATGAGTTTCAGTTGGTACAGCTTGAGGATGTGGACAAGGTGCTTGGACAGGTGCGGGCGACCACTTCTGCTCTGGATCCTTGCCCCTCATGGCTAATAAAAGCTAGCAGGAATGGAACAGCCGGCTGGGCCAAGGAGGTGATTAATGCCTCTTTACGAGAGGGAGTGGTCCCATCCTGCCTGAAACAGGCGGTGGTGAGACCGCTCCTAAAAAAACCCTCCTTGGACCCTGATAATTTGGACAACTATAGGCCGGTAGCAAATGTTCCATTCCTGGGCAAGGTCCTAGAGCGTGTGGTCGCTCGCCAACTCCAGGCTCTCTTGGATGAAACTGATTATCTGGACCCATTTCAATCGGGCTTTCGGCCGGGGTTTGGTACAGAAACGGCCTTGGTCGCCCTGTATGATGACCTCTGTCGGGAGAAAGACAGAGGGAGTGTAACTCTGTTGGTTCTCCTTGATCTCTCAGCGGCGTTTGATACCATCGACCATGGTATCCTTCTGGAGCGATTTACGGATTTAGGAGTGGGAGGCACTGCTTGGCGGTGGCTCTGCTCCTATCTCGGGAATCGTCTCCAGAAGGTGATGCTGGGGGAACATTACTCGAGTCCCTGGGTACTCCAATATGGAGTCCCACAGGGTTCAGTTCTGTCCCCCATGCTTTTCAATATCTATATGAAGCCGCTGGGTGAGGTCATCAGGAGTTTTGGAGTGTGTTTCCAGCAATATGCTGATGATACGCAGCTCTACTACTCCTTTTCATCTTCGTCAGGTGAGGCTGTTGATGTACTAGACCGCTGCCTGGCCGCGATAATGGGCTGGATGAGAGCTAATAAACTGAAACTCAATCCTAACAAGACTGAGATGCTGTTGGTGGGAGGGCCCTCTGCCCAGATGGTTGATGTTCGACCTGCCCTAGATGGGGTTACACTCCCCCTAAACGAGCAGGTACGTAGTTTGGGGGTCTTATTAGATCCGCTCCTGTCACTTGAGGCTCAGGTAGCCTCGGTGGCACGGAATGCATTCTACCAGCTTCGGCTGGTAGCCCAACTACGACCCTATCTGGACAGGGAGAATCTCGCCTCAGTTATCCATGCTATGGTAACCTCTAGATTGGACTACGGTAATGCACTCTACGTGGGGCTACCTGTGAAGACGGTTCGGAAACTTCAGCTAGTGCAAAATGCTGCAGCCAGAGTTCTCACTGGGACAAAGAAATTTGACCATATAACACCTGTCCTGGCGCAGCTGCACTGGCTACCGATATGTTTCCGGGCCAGATTCAAAGTGTTGGTTCTTACCTATAAAGCCCTAAACGGCATCGGACCGCAATACCTGGTGGAACGCCTCTCTTGCTATGTACCTACCCGTTCACTACGCTCGACGTCGAAGGCCCTTCTCCGGGTCCCAACTCATAAAGAGGCCCGGAGAGCAACAACTAGATCTAGGGCCTTCTCGGTGGTGGCCCCCGAACTATGGAATGCCCTCCCAGACGAGATACGCCTGGCGCCTTCTTTGTTATCTTTTCGGCGCCAGGTAAAAACCTACCTTTTCGCCCAGGCTTTTTAAACATTTTAAATTTAATTTTAAACCTAATATGGATTTTAATTTATAAACTCATGGCAATTCTATTTCGGATTTTTATCATGTTATATTTTTCACACTTGCTCATATTTTAATTGTGATTTTATTTGTTGTACACCGCCCTGAGAGCTTTCTGCTATAGGGCAGTCTAGAAATGTAATAAAATAAATAAATAAATAAATAAAAATAAATTCTATCTTCACTGCAGAACATTTGGTTCTATTGTTGCCATGTAATGTTTGTATAGTTAAATATAATACAGACAAGTATAAAAAGCAGTTTTCAATGAATATGTCTAAAAAATGATAACAGAAAGCATCACATTCTCTTGTATTCTTTTGGGGGGGGGGTTATGAACCATATTCTCGACCAAGAATGTAGCCAGACTCTGAGCTGTGGAATCAATGGTAGCTGGCTAGCTTTGTAAAACTTTTTCTATGGGATATGAGATAAAATACTGCTAGCTTTCTAAATAGATAGCTTTTTATAGAGGCCAGTTTTGTTGGAACAGTTCCTTTAAAAAACAATTGGCCAACCTGCAGATTCTTTTGTCTACAGGTAAAGTGTATTTACAGGTTTGTCCATGGAGAGAATCTTTTTACAGGTAGTCATAATAGCTGTTCTGTCATAATAGTTCTGCTATCTATGAACTCATCGATCTAATGACTATCATATAATAGTCCACTATCTTTTAACATGGAAAGAGATGGATTGTATAAATAGGGAATGTATACAAGTGTGGTACCCTTTAAAAACCAAACTGGATCCATTTAGAGGCTAAAATGGCTACACAAAAACACATTAGTGTGATTTCTATAGTTCATATAAATCCATTACCTGCATTTTACTTGACAACGTATACTTTAGGAATGTTGTGTTTACTGAAAGGTACTAGTATGCCTGGGGAAGGAAAGATCCTTTATATTGGAGAAATAATTATTTACCACAAAGAATAAAAGGGGAAATCATAACTAGGGCGAGGAAGACTTTGTCCTACATGCCTCCTCAGAAGATAAACCAGTCATGGGAGAATGGTCATTAGCAACATTACTTGATGGTGGGACTATCTAATAATGATAATGTCAGGGAACTAAAGAGAAGAAGGTGAGATATTCAATTATAGTTGCAATCAATCTAAACCAAGACGTTGCTGATAATTAAAAAAAACATATCCCAACAAGATTGTGTCAGGCCATTTGGTTACACTTCGAAAGTTAAATAATGACTTTATAGTATTAATTTGACACTGAGAAATAGATTTTAAAAGTTGGAGGTAATGCTATTTAAGGCTCTCAGAGTCAGTTCTCATGTTGCGATCAGTGCTGAGGTGCAGCCCTGAACCCTTTGCAAAATTAAATAAGATATTTGTATCAGATTCCATGCTGCTATGTGGAAGCCAAGAGTTGTGACCCAGTATTCTGCATCTTGTGGCACAGAATCTTAGAGTGTGTATCTTGACTGTCACTCCACCATCTGGCCTCAAAAAGGTCCGGGCAGGACACAAAGAAGGACAAGTTGCCACTTCTGGGTCTTTATCATGGAGACTTGACAGGATTTGGGAGGATCAGGCAGGATATATAAGGAGGCCCACCTGTATTCTCCCCTCTTCAGTTGGAAGCTGGCACCTAGCAAACCCTCCATGTATACAGTGTGGGATTAGTGATCTCCAGTGTGAGGCTGAGTAGGATTTTTTCCCCCTCATCTGTGATTGACCTGTAGAGGAGATTTTTGTGTTATTGGTGCTTACTCCATCATCATCATCATCATTACTTAGATTTATTAGTTGCTTGATACCCAAAGGTCTTTAAGGACTTACACAAACAAATAAAACACACTATAAAAACATAACAATAAACAACAACAAAACAATAGCAATAGCACCCCCATGAAGCCACAGGAAGGTTTGGCAGCATATTAAAACAAAACATCATCTCAGTCTATCAAATGCCTGGGAGAAAAAGTACTCCTTTACCTGGCACCAAAAATATGACATTGAAGGCCCCAGACAGACCTCACTGGGAAGCATATTCCACAGATGAGGAGCCACAACTGAAAAGGCCCTCTCCCTCCAAGCCTCCCTTGGGGGGGGGGCTGGAGAAGAACCTCAGAGGAAGATCTAAGGATCCAGGTATTGCTGAGCAGGGCTGGAGCAGTCAGTGGTGGGAGCTACTTAAATATGTTGATTGCTTTGGTCACTTGATAGGTATGAGCAGAAAAGGGAAGAGGTTGGCACAAATGGTGAGTACCCTGAGTTCAGGTAAATAGTGATTCTGGAGACTTACTGGAATTCTGGTATAGTGATTCTGGAGACTTACACACAGGGCTGTGGGACCAGTGAGAGAAGGTATGCATTACTTTTGTGTCTAACCTATATCATGACTGAAGTGGTGTGGGAGAAGTAGAGTTAATGCCATCTTTTCTTCCTGCAGGGTAGGTTCCACACTGATACTGTGAATAATAGCGATAGGTGACCCCCACCATGGGCTTACACCATAATTAGTTTGGCTTTTCCCAGGAGTTCTTCAAGTAAGCTGGGAAAAGCCAAACTAATTGTGGTGTAAGTCCATGATGGGTGTCACCCATCACTATTGTTCACAATATCAGTTTTGAATATGTATGGGTTAAACTGTTAAACTTGTGTATATGTGCAATGAATAAATACAAATAATGGTCCTTGTTGCTGTCAGGCTTAGGTGGGCAACACAGCCAGTTCCAGACAAGACTGTTAGGAGTTAAAGACACAGTGAAGCCGGTAATTGACAGCACTTGGCAGAAACGCCCAAGGTCAGGCTGCAGCTGTAACTGATAAGTGAAGCAGCAATAAAAAGGCTTCAATGAGCACACAGAGGTGTGGGGGTAATAGGAAAGCATTATAGAGTTGGTTGGTGAGCAAGAGACGGAGCACGGTGTGAAACCATTAAAGTTTTGTTTTCTTAAAGACGTGGCTGATGGTCTATTATTTCGGTCGGCAACTGGCACTGATAAGCAAGCTAAAACGCTACTGGACTCTACTGGTTATACTGGTAAATTGGTGCTGCACTCTACAAGGGTTATGGGCCCAGTTCCAAACCAGTAACACCCAGTTAAAACCAGTGAGCAAGTTTGTGCTACGCCGGAAAACCGAAGGAAGCCGAGCCGGAGAGCTGGTGAGCTGTGGGAGAGCGGCAAAGCAGAGATAGAGAACCGTGTTGCCTGGAAACCAAAGTGATAAGAGGTCTGCAAGAATGACTGGAGTAACTTTGGCTGGCATTCCACTGGAACGTCTCTCTGAACGAAATTACTCATGCTGGCGGCTGCGGATGCAAGCCTATCTAAACAGAGAAGATTTATGGAAAGTAATTGACCAACAACCCCCCTCCGTTCCACCACCTGCTGAATGGCTACGCTTGGATGAAAGAGCGAAGTCACTAATTATCTTGGCTGTTGGAGACTCGCAACTACTGCTTCTAAGAGGTAAAGAGACTGCTAAAGAAATGTGGACTGGAGTGCTTGGTCTTAGAGAAGAGCATTGATATAGTGAGCATAACGGAGACCTGGTGGAATGGAGAAAACCAGTGGGATACAGTTATCCCTGGATATAAACTATATCAGAAGGACAGGGAAGGACGTATTGGTGGCGGAGTCGCTCTATACGTGAAAGAAGGCATTGAATCCAGCAAGCTCGAAACCCCAAAAGAGGCAGACTCCTCCACAGAATCGTTGTGGGTGGTGATACCGTGCCCCAGGAGGGACTTAATACTGGGAACGATCTATCGTCCCCCTGATCAAAATGCTCAGGGAGACCTTGAGATGAGATATGAAATTGAGGAAGCATCCAAACTAGGAAATGTGGTAGTAATGGGTGACTTCAACTACCCGGACATAGACTGGCTGCATATGTGTTCCAGTCATGACAAAGAAGCAAAGTTTCTAGATATTCTAAATGACTATTCCCTAGATCAGTTGGTCATGGAACCGACCAGAGGGACGGCAACCCTGGACTTAATCCTCAGTGGGGACCGGGAGCTGGTGCGAGATGTAAGTGTTGTTGAACCGATTGGGAGCAGTGACCACAGTGCTATTAAATTAAACATACATGTAACTGGCCAATTGCCAAGAAAATCCAACACGGTCACATTTGACTTCAAAAGAGGAAACTTCACAAAAATGAGGGGATTGGTAAAAAGAAAGCTGAAAAACAAAGTCCAGAGGGTCACATCACTCGAAAATGCTTGGAAGTTGTTTAAAAACACTATATTAGAAGCTCAACTGGAGTGCATACCGCAGATCAGAAAAGGTACCGCCAGGGCCAAGAAGATGCCAGCATGGTTAACAAGCAAAGTCAAGGAAGCTCTTAGAGGCAAAAAGTCTTCCTTCAGAAAATGGAAGTCTTGTCCGAATGAAGAAAATAAAAAAGAACACAAACTCTGGCAAAAGAAATGCAAGAAGACAATAAGGGATGCTAAAAAGCAATTTGAGGAGCACATTGCTAAGAACATAAAAACCAACAACAAAAAATTCTATAAATACATTCAAAGCAGAAGACCATCTAGGGAGACAATTGGACCCTTGGATGATAAGGGAGTCAAAGGTGTACTAAAGAACGATAAGGAGATTGCAGAGAAGCTAAATGAATTCTTTGCATCTGTCTTCACAGTGGAAGATACAGGGCAGATCCCTGAACCTGAACTAACATTTGCAGGAAGGGATTCTGAGGAACTAAGACAAATAGTGGTAACGAGAGAGGAAGTTCTAAGCTTAATGGACAATATAAAAACTGACAAATCACCGGGCCCGGATGGCATCCACCCGAGAGTTCTCAAAGAACTCAAAGGTGAAATTGCTGATTTGCTAACTAAAATATGTAACTTGTCCCTCGGGTCCTCCTCCGTGCCTGAGGACTGGAAAGTGGCAAATGTAACGCCAATCTTCAAAAAGGGATCCAGAGGGGATCCTGGAAATTACAGGCCAGTTAGCTTAACTTCTGTCCCTGGAAAACTGGTAGAAAGTATTATTAAAGCTAGATTAACCAAGCTCATAGAAGAACAAGCCTTGCTGAAGCAGAGCCAGCATGGCTTCTGCAAGGGAAAGTCCTGTCTCAGTAACCTATTAGAATTCTTTGAGAGTGTCAACAAGCATATAGATAGAGGTGATCCAGTGGACATAGTGTACTTAGACTTTCAAAAAGCGTTTGACAAGGTACCTCACCAAAGGCTTCTGAGGAAGCTTAGCAGTCATGGAATAAGAGGAGAGGTCCTCTTGTGGATAAGGAATTGGTTAAGAAGCAGAAAGCAGAGAGTAGGAATAAACGGACAGTTCTCCCAATGGAGGGCTGTAGAAAGTGGAGTCCCTCAAGGATCGGTATTGGGACCTGTACTTTTCAACTTGTTCATTAATGACCTAGAATTAGGAGTGAGCAGTGAAGTGGCCAAGTTTGCTGACGACACTAAATTGTTCAGGGTTGTTAAAACAAAAAGGGATTGCGAAGAGCTCCAAAAAGACCTCTCCAAACTGAGTGAATGGGCGGAAAAATGGCAAATGCAATTCAATATAAACAAGTGTAAAATTATGCATATTGGAGCAAACAATCTTAATTTCACATATACGCTCATGGGGTCTGAACTGGCGGTGACCGACCAGGACAGAGACCTCGGGGTTGTAGTGGACAGCAGGATGAAAATGTCGACCCAGTGTGCGGCAGCTGTGAAAAAGGCAAATTCCATGCTAGGGATAATTAGGAAAGGTATTGAAAATAAAACAGCCGATATCATAATGCCGTTGTATAAATCTATGGTGCGGCCGCATTTGGAATACTGTGTACAGTTCTGGTCGCCTCATCTCAAAAAGGATATTCTAGAGTTGGAAAAGGTTCAGAAGAGGGCAACCAGAATGATCAAGGGGATGGAGCGACTCCCTTACGAGGAAAGGTTGCATCATTTGGGGCTTTTTAGTTTAGAGAAAAGGCGGGTCAGAGGAGACATGATAGAAGTGTATAAAATTATGCATGGCATTGAGAAAGTGGATAGAGAAAAGTTCTTCTCCCTCTCTCATAATACTAGAACTCGTGGACATTCAAAGAAGCTGAATGTTGGAAGATTCAGGACAGACAAAAGGAAGTACTTCTTTACTCAGCGCATAGTTAAACTATGGAATTTGCTCCCACAAGATGCAGTAATGGCCACCAGCTTGGATGGCTTTAAAAGAAGATTAGACAAATTCATGGAGGACAGGGCTATCAATGGCTACTAGCCATGATGGCTGTGCTCTGCCACCCTAGTCAGAGGCAGCATGCTTCTGAAAACCAGTTGCCGGAAGCCTCAGGAGGGGAGAGTGTTCTTGCACTCGGGTTCTGCTTGTGGGCTTCCCCCAGGCACCTGGTTGGCCACTGTGAGAACAGGATGCTGGACTAGATGGGCCACTGGCCTGATCCAGCAGGCTCTTCTTATGTTCTTATGTTCTTATGACTGCTTTAAGAGCATATTATGTTCAAGAAACAGCTAGCAGTAGAATAAGTCTTGCGAGAAAACTATACAGAATGCAGCTAACTGACGAAGTAACTATGTCAGAACACTTAATGAACATTACAAGCCTGTTTGTAGAATTACAAGAAAGGGGAGTGGAACACTCTGAAACGCAGCAGATCTATATCACTCTTTCAACACTTAATGACTCTTGGAATCCTGTTATCAGCGCACTTGAAGCGATGCCCGATTCTGGACTTTCGTTTCGATATGTTGCAGACAAACTAAAGCAAGAGTGGGAGAGAAGAAAAGAAACAAAACAAAGGCAAGAGGGATGGAATGAAAGGAGTGAAAGAAAAGAAAAGACTGAGATAAAGGCTTTTGGGACTAAAGCTTGTTACAACTGCGGCTCCTTGCATCATTTAAGGCGGGACTGTGACTTACTGAGAAGGAGGAGGGATGGAAGAAAACCCTCACACGTGCAGTTGGTGAGTGCAAAGACAAAGAATGAAAAAGACTTTGTTAACAGAGACAATAGTTTGTGTGTCCTGGACTCAGGTTCCACCCATTCACTAATAAAAGATAAAAGTCTATTTAAAACAATGGTGCCGGCTAATGAAGACGTGAGTTTAGCTGATGGCACTAAACAACAGGTGATGGGTAAGGGTACTGTACAGTTATGTGCTTTACAAACAATAATGACAAATGTTTTATTTGTGCCTAATTTAACTAACAACATTCTGTCAGTTTCAAAACTATTGCAAATGAATTATAGTGTGTTATTTAGTAACAAGAAATGTGAAATAATGAAAAGGGGAAAGGTGTGCCTAAAAGGATATTGTAAGGAAGGCATGTTCTATGTAAATGTAAACCCTGCAGTACAAGCCTTACTAATAACGCATAAGAAAACACGATAGATGTATCCATGAATGGCACCGAAGGCTGGGGCATGTAAATTATGAGACTGTGAAAAAGGCAGAGCAATTCAGTGCTGATGTACAACTAAAAGACTGCAAGCAATACATGCAGTGTGAAGTATGTCAGCAAAGGCCACTGTAGCTCCAATTAACAAAGTAGCTGAAAGAAATACAGATAAGCCTTATCAGACAATACATGTTGATTTAGCGGGACCATTTCCCAAAACAAAAGGTGGTGCTAAATATTTTCTCGTGATTGTTGACGATTTCTCAAGATTTTGTCATGTAAAGTTATTGAAAACAAAAGATGACGCTGCAGAGCAATTAAAACGTTTTCTAAACAGAGTAGAAGTGCAACATGGTACACAGGTGCAACAGATTAGATCTGACCAGGAAAGTCCCTGGAAGAATATTTGGAAATGAAAGGAATAAACCTTGCTGTAAATGTGAATCAGAATGGGACAGCTGAAAACAAAACATTGCAGGATGCAATGAGAGCAATGTTAAAGGATTCAGGCCTTGATCAATCTTTCTGGGGAGAAAGTTTAATGTATGCTGCTTAATGTATGCTGCTTATATTCAAAACAGAGTACTGCATAGAACTATTGCCATGTCACCATATGAACTGTTGTACAAAAGAAAGCCCAGACTACTACACATACTGAGATTTGGTTCCCCATGCTGGGTGCATGTTCCCAAGGGAAAGAGAAAGGGAAAATTGGCTCCCAGAGCGAAAAAGGGATATGTGTTGGGGTTTCAACATGTGAATTACCGTGTGTGGGTTCCACAGGATGGTAGTGTAACACTCAGCAGGAGTGTTAGAACACAAGAACAAGACTCAGAGAACCACAAAACATATGTAAATCTAGATTGCAGTGACACAAATGGCATAAATGCAACAGAGCCTGCTCAACAAATAAAACAGGAAAGGGAAGAAACAAAACAGGAGATAGAGACAAGCAGCTCTGCTTCCAGTAGCAGTGCATCAAGCACAGACATAGATACAGAACAGGAACAAGAAACAGAAACATTAAGGAGGTCAACAAGACAAAACAAAGGGAAATCTCCAGAACGTTTCCAAGTATCAGCCATACAGGGTGAGACAAACAAAGAGGAAAACAAACAGTGCAAAGTAATAACAGACAATGATACTCTGTTCATAAATAGCATAAGAGAACGAATGGCAAAGTATGCTCAAGAAGGTGACAGTGACTGTGCATATATGTGTTAAATGTGTGAAGAATGTAGAAAAGTGAAAAATGCCTGAAGACTGTACAAAGTAAAAAAAGCAAATGTATGTAACAAAGGAAATGTATAATTGTACTGTGAAAAAAAAATGTAAACTTGTAACTTGAAACGTCTGTCTGGAAGGTGGGGGCTGTCAGGCTTAGGTGGGCAACACAGCCAGTTCCAGACAAGACTGTTAGGAGTTAAAGACACAGTGAAGCCGGTAATTGACAGCACTTGGCAGAAACGCCCAAGGTCAGGCTGCAGCTGTAACTGATAAGTGAAGCAGCAATAAAAAGGCTTCAAAGAGCACACAGAGGTGTGGGGGTAATAGGAAAGCATTATAGAGTTGGTTGGTGAGCAAGAGACGGAGCACGGTGTGAAATCAGTAAAGTTTTGTTTTCTTAAAGACGTGGCTGATGGTCTATTATTTCGGTCGGCAACTGGCACTGATAAGCAAGCTAAAACGCTACTGGACTCTACTGGTTATACTGGTAAATTGGTGCTGCACTCTGCAGTTGCACCTAATATTTCAGATGCAGAATCCATGTATTCCTGCTCATGGAAATGGTTAAGACCAAGGTGACCCCTTACAAGGTTCTTGAGTGGTATTTGGCATTTGTGTTACTATTGGCTAAACTCTATTATTGACATTGAACTCTAGAGATATTGCTCTTAAATTGGTCAACAAATAATTGCTTTTAATGCACACTCCCCTTTTCAAAGTGACATCTTTGTAATTTTGCTATTTCACAATGCCAGCTATGAAAATCAATTTATCTGACGCATGGTTGCCACCAATGTACCCCTTTTACTAAAATAACTGCTGTAGCTAGGAGCAAACTCTGTAATGTAGTATTAGGTTCAGATATGTTTGATCACAGTTGACTTCCCAGACTGCTATGAGTCAAGGAGACTGAAGGTGTGTGTAGTTCTACTGAAGTACATAACTTCAGTAATCACTACATGATGAAAACTGATCCTTCTATCAGCAATACATTGTTTGAATGCTAAATATGTGCATCTCTTTTTAAAGAAGATCTTGTTTTAATAAACAATGTTAGTTAGAAATAGTTCCAAGTTCTGTTTTCCTTTCAAAAATGATGATAAAGTGGAAAGATAATGAGTGCAGCATATTGTCAGAGACAAAATACCCACAAAAGATTCAGTATTCAAAGCTGGAACTCTGATTAGAAACAAAAAAGCCCCAATAGACTTCAATGGGTACCAGCCACATCATGTGTGGTGGGGCAGAGCCACGGAACCACTCCCCTGACACTAGCATCACTGCTAAATGGGACTGCCCCATTTCCATCCAGGTACGAGCAGCAATGTCAGTGTTGTGAGGGTGGCTCCGTAGCTGCATCCTACCAAATGAGCCATTACTGATGGGCATAATCTAGCCATCACCCTAATTAAGACCTTTTAAGTCATGTTGTTTGCATAGGAATTCTGGCTGGATTCTACCCATTCTGTACAAGATAATCATGCTCAGATAAGGTGAAATCAGTCTTGAGCACACAGGCCCCAATTATTTAATGTCTTGTTTGCTAAACATGCGTTTAGCGAAGTTTCGTGTGGATCCTTTCTATAAAAGCAAAACATTGATTTGGTTTTTTTTAATTGTATTTTCTTAAAGGTAAGGGTACTGTGATTCTTAGCTCACATACTTCGATACTGTCCTGGTAAAGACACCAGTGGAACCATGAAGAGTAAATTGCTTGCGTGGAAGAGTAAACATTATTCATGCTACAAAAAGTCCCATCTGTGAAGTCCCATTCTCCCATCTGTGAGGTTAGTTGAAGTAAAAAATTCTCTGTATATCGGCACAACTCCCCTTTCTGCTTTTTTTAAATGAAGCTCTCCTTTGTTATCGGACAATTTTCATCTTCAGTTGCACTGAAACTCTACTTTAGGTGGCTTATTCCTTTGCAATATACTGACTTCCTTCTTTGAGAAAAACGGCACAGGTTGCTTTGTGTGTCTTTTGCAAGGTTACTCCAGCTTTTAGGAAAATCTGTAGCCTATGGGTTCTACCCAATGTTGTATCAGCAGTTTTCCAATGGGACTTTCCCTTCATCTCTTCTCCCTGTGCTACTCCCAAAATAAAATTCACACCAGAGGATATCCCAACCCTCTGAAACAGATTTGAGAGTGTGCAGGGGGGATGCAGGGAAAAGGAGAGGCAAAGGAAAGCAAAACCTTCAATAGTGCAAGCAAAAGTCTGTTGCACCAGTGGAACAGCAGTGTTGGATACAACCCAATAGCTACTTAGAAGTTCATCAATATGCCAAAAATGTGACAAAAATGTTTTGTTCTTCCATAAAATATCCTCTATTTGTGACTTCACTGTTGCACTCTCCTCATTCTCTGTCCTTTTGCAGCACCTCACCTCTCTTGATGGCTCATCTCATAGACACACGTGCCTCAGTCTTTCTCGCTGTCATTAGTTCTGCTCTTGGGCCGATGAGAAACGTAATAGGCCATTGAGTTACATTAAAAAGTACACTAAACCAACTTTGTTATTGAATATGTATTGCCTAGATGCCATAGCTTCACAGGGCTGGTGAAAAATTGTTGAGAAGTTTCAGAGCCATTTGATGCAAATAAACAGATGGTGCTTTCTCTAAGGTATATGAAATGCCTTAACGTTTAAAATTGTATTTAACTTTCAAAGAATTAAGGAGAAGGCACATGCTTTGCACAAGAGTGTCTGCAGAAATATTTCTGGTGAGGGGAAGGTCTCTTCCTGGTTATTACAAATTTGTGTTTGGATTTTTACAAATTTGTAGGCCAGTACAATATTCACTAATAGGCAAAAACCCTTGCGGCTTAAGAATGTACCTATAGCCCACAGATATTTCTATCAAACTTTAAAAAGCAGGGGAATTGGGCAGCTATAGTGAATGCACTAGGGGGGCAGGAGACCTGACCTCTTCTCTAAGGTATTGTACTGCCCTACAAATTTGTCAAAATGCAAACACCATTTGGGTTGGTCTTTCACAGTCCAATCCACTTCCTGTGTAGCTTGGAAGAATGTGGTAACATGTGCCTCTGAGCATCTGGTGAGTGGTGGCAATACCTGCCATCTCCAAAGATAGAGAATTATATTTGTGTATGTTTGTTGGTGTTCTTCTTACTTTGCTTCTTTTCTGTGTTACTACTGTTTCTACAGAGCATCTAAACTAGAAAAGTTTATTTCCTTCATTATTCATCCTAGAAATCTGTGTCAAATTTATTTTTATTAATTCCAAAGCCTTTTTATTACTCAATGTCATATGGTGGTGAAGACAGCCTTTTGTGTTTCAAATTGGAGGTTATGTTCTATTTCTATTTTGGGTGCATTAACAGTTGAATCTGAAACTGCAGCTTGATGTAAAATCAGACTGATTACAATATGTTGCTGATGGAGAACCCCTTAAGGGGCCCTGGCTCCAAGCAATTTAGGCCCTTGAAAATTAATGAAGAAAAAATGGATTTCTTTCCCCTTTGTTACACATAGCAGGCATTAAAAGCAGGCCTGCGTGTACCAAGCAGAAAAAGGGTTACGTTCACCCTGTTATAAAATTCCCAAGCATCTTTCGGTGCCAAATGGCTAAATGCGTGACCGCAGATCATTTATTTGGTGTTGTTTCTCTTGATTAATATACCTGTTACTATGTGATCTTGGAAACCAGGTTTCTGAGATTATAGAGCAGCTAAGAGAAAATCTTCATAACAGAATCAGAAGTGGAAGACAAGATAAAGTTTTAGTTTGATATTCAATTTTTATAATAGCATGATATGTATAATATTATTCCATAAATGTAATAAGTGCGTGGACCACTTTCTGCATTTCTCGGAGTTCGATGGAGGAGTGGCTGGTTCAGAATTACCTCTTTTCCTTTTCTGTGTTCCCTAATCATTCTTTATATTATATTATTTCTATTATGTGGCTTTTGGTTATAATATGGTGATTAAAATTAATCTTTCTCTGTAGCAAGGTAGTAAGAGGAATTCTCACATGGAATTTCCAGTCACTCTATGTGAACCAAAATTGGCCCTGCATCATGGTATTGTCTAGAGCAGTGGTTTCCAACCTGGGGGCCGGGACCCCCAGGGGGGCCATGAAGTAATCCAGAGGGGGCCGTGAACAGTAAAGAAATGAGTTATTTATTATTATTTTTTAAAAGTCTTCACTACCTCTACACTGTCTGCTTTCCGCTGCCGCTGTAAATGACACCTCCCCCTTGTTCCAAACAAGAGGGGAGGCCTTTTCTGAAGCTCCAGAGCATCTTTCAGGCACACTAAGGGCAGGCATCTGCCTATAAAATACATGGCAGATGCCAAAGGAGGCTCAGGGTGGAGCTACCAGCAAGAAGAGGGGATTACTATCACTGATTCCCATCTCCTTGTACTGCCACTACTGGCAACGCCCTTACTTAGAATGAGAGGAGAGGGCTTTTTGTGAAGCAAAAAGAAGCAAGCCTGCAAAGAAAGGCTGCATTTTCTCTTCCTTCTTGGCAGCCTGCCTGCCTGCCTCCCTGGGGAGCGGGGGTCACAAAAAAAATTCAGCTTATAAAGGGGGTCCTGTGCTCATAAAGTTTGGGAAACACTGGTCTAGAGGAACGTACCGTTATGTCCTAGAGATACCATTGTGTCCTGTGGATGTTCCTTCCCAGCTTGGCTGATCAGAAAGCCATGATGGGAATGGAATGCATAGTACAAGATCATCAGTAATATATGACAGTAGAATGGTGAGATCTGGAAAAGGGAACAGATTAACATTACTCTAAGAAAGATAACCACACAATGAGATGGGATGTGTCTACTTGGTTATGATTCATTTTAATAAAGTTATTTGGTTGGTTGGAAATATTTCAAGGGGGAAGAACTATTACAAAGAACTTAGGGGATTGGTAAAACTAATGTCACATGTGTATTAAATGAGGTACAAAGGATCTGTTCAGACTATTTCTTTGCAGTCCCTCTTGGATACTTGCTGGATGTGTTCTAGGGGGACTGACCTTGTATATGCTTGTTTTATTTTTTTTATTAAAGCCCTACCTTTTTTCTTCAAGCCTGTGTCTGAGATTATTATTTAAGTGACCCCCCAACAAAAGAACCCAAGGAGAAGAAGAATTCTCCAACATTGCTACTTCAGCAATGACTCTAGCTGTTGGAAAAAAGAGGATGCATGTTTTCAGCCTGCTATGTTTAAACCACTTTATTTAAGGCAAGGTGGGCATGGTTAATTAAAAACATAGAGCACACCTAGAATTTTGCTAGAATATATTTCACTTCCCACTGTTTTATCTTGTGCAAATTGAGACACTCCTGAGGTCCACTGGAGACAATTCTGCAGAAGTCAGTGCCATTATTCCACAATTATGTTTGGAGTTTTTTTAATGTAATTTTTGCAGTGTGTTGCTGTACTTCACATATTCACAGAAATAGAAACAAAAGAAAATGATTTCCTATAGGAAACTTCACTAAAATTGCAATGTAAATCAGACATATTTAAAGTGACCATCTGAGCTATATCAACTGTCTTAATAATGTTGCTTCCTCCTTGCTAAAACAAGATCAGCACAGCACATGCCTTCTTTCTATTATTTGGGCTGATTACAGGTGTTGCCACCACTCACCATATGCTCAGAGGCACATGTTACCAAATTCTTCCAAGCTACACAGCAAGTGGATTGAACTGTGAAAGACCAACCCAAATGGTGTTTGCATTTTAACAAATTTGTAGGGCAGTACAATATCTCAGAGAGGAGGTCAGGTCTCCTGCTCCCCTGGTGCATTCACTATAGCTGCCCAATTTCCCTGCTTTTTAAAGTTTGATAGAAATATCTGTTGGCTATAGGTACGTTCATAAACCGCAAGGCTTTTTGCCTATTAGTGAATTTCCCTGCTTTTTAATGCGGGAGGTAAGAAATTGGATCCTGTCCAAGTTTGCTGAGAATGGATTGATCATTTGCATGCTTATTGAGTTCAATGGGATTTACTCCCCTGCAATCATGCTTACAATAGGTGAAACTGACACAGGGATGGGGAGGGGAAGAGGAGGGAGGGGTGGAAAGGCAGAGGCGAGGGCTGCGATGGGAGCAGGCAGGAGGGGGAGGGGAGGAGGACAGGTTTGATCATTTCCATGTTTGAGTTCAGTGCAATTTACTCCCATGCAATCATGCTTAGGATAGGTAAGGTCACGGGGGAGGGGCAGGAAGAGGGGAGGGGAGGAAGAAGGGAGAGGAGAGAAGGAGGAGAAACGCAGATCTGATCATTTGCATGCTTATTGAGTTCAATGGTATTTACTCCTATGCAATCACGATTAGGATAGGTAAAACTGACCATAGGGGAGGGGGAGGGGGAAGGGGAAGGAGAATATTGGAGGGGGGCAAAGGAAGGGGGAGGGGAGGGCAGATTTGATCATTTGCATGCTTATTGAATTCTGTGGTATTTAGTTCCGTGCAATCATGCTTAAGAAAGGTAAAACTGACCATGCGGAGGAGGAGGGGGAGGGGGGAGGGGGAAGGGGGAAGGGGGAAGGGGAAGGAGGGGATTGGAAGAGGATGGGGATGGTGAGGGAGGGGCAAAGGAAGGGGAAGGGAAGGGATAGGAAGGAGAAGGGAGGGTGGTTTTGATCACTTGCATACTTTTTGAGTTCAATGGGATTTATTTCTATGCAATCATGTTTGAAAATGGATATGGACTGCCTTCATGTCGATCCCAACTTAGGTTGATCCTATGAATATTGTTTTCATGGTAAACAGTATTCAGAGGAGGTTTTACCATTGCCTTCCTCTGAGGCTGAGAGGCAGTGATTGCCCCAAGGTGACACAGTGAGCTTCATGGCTGTGTGGGGATTTGACCCCTGGTCTCCCAGGTCATAGCCCAACACTGACCTGAGGAGTGGAGGAGATTGGGTGGGTGGGTGAGCACTGGGCAGAAGGGAAGCCCCTTTCCTTTCCAAAAGGAAAACATTGTGAACAGTATCATTGTCTTTCAGTGTTTCCCCCACCTTTTTATTCTACAGCAGGCACATGTAGCCTGCCACCCAAATTTAAACTAAAGCTTTCTCTGGCCACATCCACACCAGGCCTTTATTTTACTTTGGACAGTCATGGCTTCTCCCAAAGAATCCTGGGAAGTGTAGTTAGTGAAGGGTGCTGAGAGTTGCTAGGAAACTCCCTGTTCCCCTCACAGACCTTCAACCAGAGTGGCTGACTATTAAACCAGTCTGGCCACTAGAGCTCTCTCAGTGAAACAAGGGTCTCCTCTCAGCACTCTTCACAAACTACACTTCCCGGGATTCTTTGGGGGAAGCCATGACTGTGACTCAAGTGAAATCAAAGTCTTATGTGGGTGTGGCCCCCTGATTAGGCAAGTCCAGCAGCTGTTAGTCTGGCTTTTAGAACTCTGACAGTTGGTTTTTACTGAGGATGTCTGATGTTATCATAGGGTTCCAGCCAAAATGTCTTAAATTAATTAAAAATCAGCCGGGCATTTTTAAAACCTTTAAACTGCAGAGGATTAAGGTCAGAGTATGGGGCAAAGTCAGTATTAGGATTACAGGTCCTCTGTGAACATGGCTGATTTTTAATGAATTTCAACAGATTATGAGAGCTGTGACAGAAAAAAGTCCAAAGGGGCTCTGGGGTATTTTTCTCTCTTTTTACACTTTGAACTCTCTATCCTCTCTGACTATTTTGTGTATTGCCAAGAATATTGAGAGGGTTGTTAAGCAAGCATTTCTGAGTTCAGGACTATAAGTTTTGTAAGGTTTTGTTTTGAAATGAGCTTATGGGAAGCATCAGAATGGCATGGGGTTATTTTCAATTTATCATTGCAGAATGTGAAAAATCCATGCTGGCTATAGTATACAGCCACTCTTGTGGCTGTATAATCTCAGAGAGGAGGTCAGGTCTCCCACTCCCCTGGTGCATTCACTACAGCTGTTCAATATCCTTGCTTTTTATTGTTTGATAGAAATAAATGAGGCTATAGGTACATTTCAGCTCTGCCATCCTAATGCATAGTCTTTTCCACATTCGGCTGATGGCAGTCTTGTCACCTTCACTATAGAGAAGATATGGGGTTGTAACCAGTATTAGTCATACTCAGACTAGATCCATTGAAATTAATGGTCATGACTAACTTAGGTTCATTAATTTCTACTCTAAATAAAATTTCATTGGATGCAACCCATGTTTTCTATAGCAGATGGGGACCAAATAAGATGACTTTCTTCTGATTAAGGCAAGTCATTTGGTTTTGAAAAATAATTGCTGTGAGTAGAAAAATTCTCAAAGCGGCAACAGCTATCAAAGAGTAGAACCAGACACAGTACATGAGACAAAAAATAAGCAGCTAATTCTTGGAATGTGCAATGGTACCCAGCAGTGAAAAAGTTATTCGGTCAGTTTAACAGAGGCTTATGCTTATCTGCACTAAGGAAATAATCTTTTCATGTGCTATTTTGTTTAATCAACCAAAGAAGTGAGATCTTGGTGACAATCTCTTTGTGAAACTAGTTATACTGAAGGCTAATTTAAAGTCTAACTTGTCAGGATTGGTTCAATGAAGTGTTGCTTTCCTGCCAACTTGGTACTTCTAAAAAATGTTGCATTAAATTTCACTTGTTCTTGAAAATGATAAGTAAACTCAAGTGATTTAAATTACATATACACAAGTTGCTCCAGGGTTATTAAAATACAACATTTAATGAATGCAGCATTGTCTTCATTTTGGAGTTCTCATATTTGAAATGTAAAGTATTTATATTGGACAAATGAGAGTATCTTTATTATTCAAATATGTATTTTGTCTAGTTCTTTTAGTGTCTCCCTTTTCTCTTTTTCTGTTTCTCTCCATTTCCTGAGGTCAAAATAATAATACTTCAAATCTGAAACTGAATATAAATCCCATTGAAGGTTTACAAGAAGACCATTACCATCTCTTTCCCAGATAGAAAACAGTACCACTTCATCTCTTTCCAACCCCTCCCTCTACTGTTTGTAATCCTCTGTAAAAGAATATGTTCAGTGAAAAGCATTATGGCTTCTCATACTGAAATGAGACTGAAGAGCACTGTTTTGATGTTATAGATCAGCCATCCCCAACCCAGTGTCCTCCAGATGTTTTGGATTACAACTCTCATCATCCCTGCCCATTAACCATGCAGTCTGGGACTGATAGGAATTGTGATCCAAATCATCTGGAGGGCATAAGGTTGGGGAAGGGTTTTATAAATCACAACCTATATAGAGGAAATCCTGAAACTTTCTGGGCCTATCCATACCTAACCGCAAAATCCACATTTTCCATACCCAGTTGGTGGCCTTGAGATCCATACATGTCCCATTTGTGGCTGAATTATTGTGAAAATCCAATGATCAAGCACCCATACATGTGGGCTTTTTTTGGACTAAATTTCTTTAGCATTGGGCACTCCCATAAAGTCCACCCCTTTTCAGTGATTAGTCCATAATGGTCATTTGCTTTTCATGTGCTTTTTCAGAAGAAAGCAGAAATGCATATATATATTTTAATTCCCACACCTGTGCAGATTTGTGGATGTACAGTTGGGTGGGAAGGAGACGGGGAGCTTGGCATATGATGGAGGAATGCCCATGGGCAGACTATTGCAGGAATGTCTGCAGCATTGTGTCCGTGTGCATGAACATTAATGCGATTGATTATCGATACTGGAAAGCATATCGGTTTTTCAGTGGTATTTTTAAGGCGGATTTGTGAATGCAAAAATCTGTAATAGCTTGCAACATTATATGGACAATCGTGAATTAATGAGGACACAAAGCAATAACGATGCAGATTTTACAGTCAGGCCCTCTGATTGAGGCTCAAATCATTTTAAGAATTCCTACCTCTTAGTAGGAGGTCAAATGTGTTTTCCCTTCAAGCTCAAAATCACCTGTCCCAAGCTGTGTTTCACAAGTGGGGGTAAATATAATTTTTCCAAGTGGGTGAAAAAGCAGCATGGGGAAGGTGATTTTGAAACTGAACCTGCCATCTTTCACTTATTTATTTATTTATTTAATTTAGTTTAATTTATATACCGCCCTAAGCCCAAAGGCTCTCTGGGCGGTGTACAAAAAGATAAAAACAAGCACAATATATAAATACAATAAATACAATAAATAATAAATAATAATAAAAAAAACAATAACGAACCAAACAACATCCAAAATACGGAAATGCTGTTTAAAATACACTTTAAAATGCCTGGGAGTATAAAAAGGTTTTCACCTGGCGCCGAAAAGATAGTAGCGTCGGCGCCAGGCGCACCTCATCAGGGAGACTGTTCCACAGTTCGGGGGCCACTACTGAAAAGGCCCTGGTTCTAGTCATCACCCTCCGAGCCTCTCGATGGGATGGTACTCGGAGGAGGGCCTTAGATGTTGAGCATAGTGTACGGGTAGGTTCATATTGGGAGACGCGTTCCACCAGGTATTGCGGTCCCATGCCATGTAGGGCTTTATAGGTCAAAACCAGCACTTTGAATCTAGCCCGGAAACAAATAGGAAGCCAGTGCAGACAGGCCAGAACAGGTGTTATATGAGCGGACCTTCTGGTCCGCGTCAACAATCTGGCTGCTGCATTCTGGACTAGCTGTAGTTTCCGAACAGTCTTCAAGGGCAGCCCCACGTAGAGCGCGTTGCAGTAGTCCAATCTAGAAGTTACCAGAGCATGAACAACTGAAGCGAGGTCATCACTGTCCAGATAGGGACGCAGCTGGGCTACCAATCGAAGATGGTAAAAAGCATTCCATGCCACCGAGGCCACCTGGGCCTCAAGAGACAGGGAAGGATCGAAAAGAACTCCCAAGCTACGAACCTGTTCCTTCAAGGGGAGTGTAACCCCATCAAGAACAGGATGAACATCCACCATCTGAGCAGAGAAGGCACTCACCAACAGCGTCTCAGTCTTGTCTGGATTGAGCTTCAGTCTGTTAGCTCCCATCCAGTCCATTATCGCGGTCAGGCAACGGTTTAGCACGTTAACAGCCTCACCTGAGGAGGATGAAAAGGAGAAATAGAGCTGCGTGTCATCAGCGTACTGATGACAACGCAGCCCAAAACTCCTGATGACCGCACCCAGCGGCTTCATGTAGATGTTGAAAAGCATGGGGGACAGTACCGATCCCTGCGGGACTCCACAATGGAGAGTCCAGGGTATCGAGCAATGTTCCCCAAGCACTACCTTCTGGTGGCGACCCACCAAGTAGGAGCGGAGCCACTGCCAAGCAGTACCCCCAACTCCCAACTCCGTGAGTCTTCCCAGAAGGATACCATGGTCGAAGGTATCAAAAGCAGCTGAGAGATCAAGGAGAATCAACAGAGTCACACTCCCCCTGTCCCTCTCCCGACAAAGGTCATCATACAGGGCGACCAAGGCTGTTTCGGTGCCAAAACCGGGCCTAAAACCGGATTGAAATGGATCAAGATAATCAGTGTCATCCAAGAGCCCCTGGAGCTGGGCGGCAACCACCCGTTCCAGTACCTTGCCCAAGAACGGAACATTCGCCACAGGTCTATAGTTGTTCAGGTTATCTGGGTCCAAAGAGGATTTCTTCAGGAGTGGTCTCACTACTGCCTCTTTTAGGCAGTCAGGGACCACTCCCTCTCTCAAAGAGGCGTTTATTATCTCCTTGGCCCAGCCGGCGGTTCCGGTCCTGCCAGCTTTCACCAGCCAAGAGGGGCAAGGGTCCAGAACAGATGTGGTCGCCCGCACCAGTCCAAGGATCTTGTCAACATCCTCAAGCTGTACAGACTGAAACTCATCCAATAAATAAGGACAAGACCGCGTTCTGGATGCTTCGTTGGAACTCACTGTCATAACATTGGAGTTTAAGTCCCGGCGAATGCATGCGATCTTATCCTGGAAGTGCCTCACGAACTCATCACAGCGGGCTACAGATGAATCCATAATATCCCGAGGGCCAGAATGTAAAAGCCCTCGTACAATTTTAAAGAGCTCCGCCGGGCGGGAGAGAGATGCCTTAATTGTGGCAGCAAAATATCTCTTTTTTGCTGCCCTCACCGCTACTATATACCGCTTAGAAGAAGCACTTACCAAAGCATAATTGCATTCGTCAGGAGTTCGCCTCCATCTGCACTCAAGCCTCCTCCTCTCTTGCTTCATCACTCTCAGCTCCACGGTATACCATGGAGCTGTATGAGCTCTGCATCGAAGAGGGCGCGCGGGAGCGATCGTGTCAACCGCCCGGGTCAGCTCCGTATTCCACAATCCAACCAGGGCTTCGACAGGAGCGCCAGTCTTCTCAGTCGGGAAATCCCCCAGAGCCCTTTGGAAACCCTCAGGATCCATTAGTCTCCGGGGGTGGACCAATTTAATAGGTCCCCCACCCTTGCAGAGGGAAAGGGTCGCCGTGAGCCTAAACTTCAGCAAGCGGTGATCTGTCCATGACAATGGGGTAGATGACAAATCCCCAACCACCAGATCACCATCTCCATGCCCAGTGGCGAAGATACAGTCTGCACAGGAAGGTTTGAGTTAAAATGACAAGGAGTATTATGGCACCTTACATTTATTGTAGTATAAACTTTGGATTAGGAAGCTGGAGCTGTTGGGGATTGAATCTGGGACCTTCTTCATGAAAAGCAGATGCTCCACCACTGAGCTACAGCCATTCCGTAAAACACAAAGACACAAGGAAAGATTTACAGAAACCAACATAATGCATAGTATGAGTCTCAGATGTAATTTTCTGTTGATTTCATTGAGTTGTTGGCTGAATGTTTTATTTATATATTTCAAATATGAGCAGGAGTCTCAGCCAGTAACTTGAACTTGCTCAAAATTACATAATCAGTAGGGAGGAACCAATGAGCTATCCTGTCTAACTCTTGGCCACAATTCTCCAGCACCCTATCCCTGCAGTTGAAAACTATGTACATTAGACCCTGTTCCACAGGGAGAGAGAATTTCTACACAGACAAAAGATGGCTACAAAGCAGATGGTGCTGGGTAAGGATGGAAGGATCTGTCAGTTTTGGTTATCCCAGCTTCTCATTTTTCCAATCTTACAGTTCTCCACGTTTCTGCAGCAATTTGTGATTTTTTTAAAAAAAAAACATTTAGCATTTCAGTGTGAATTTCACTTAATGAACACATTTTTGTATGCAGTTTTGACTAAGGTACACATTTTTGCAAGCAATTTCTCCTAATAGTCTGTGTCTTGATAGTCTCAGTTCCCTTTATTCATTGACAAAGTTTGACCATCAATTGTGAAGGAAACTGTTAGTCATTTTCTGTCTTTGATGTCATGTTCCTGGTGGGACCTAAGCCACAATGGGATCTGTGTGAAGAAAAGTCCAACAGCTGGTGCTGATTGGATTGGAGCATGCTGAAAAGGAGATATTGGAACCAAAAAGTGGAATTCAGCTGATGCTGTAGGCTGACTGAAGCAACTTTCCTTTGCTTAACCATTCCAGGTATGTTTGAAAACAGAGTGGAAGCAAAGCAGGCCTGATTCTCTAAGCATTTTTGTTCTAGCGTACAGCTGGAACCATATGCCCATGATAGATGACTGAAGATCACTGCAAGCCTATCTATCTCGGAAATGCTTTATATCTGCTTTCCCCACAAGGCCCTGCTCTCTTTTCATTGTGTACTTGTTCTGCTGAACAGAAGCTTCTAACAGAACAGATTAAGGTGACTTTTTTTCTATCAGTTCAAAAGAGAGCCAGAGAGAGAAGGGGATCTATTGTCCTAATGTTAGACAGATGTCTGAATGGATAAGCTCTGGGACAAATTTGAATGCTAAAAGACAATAGCCAGTTTTAGGAAACATTCATGTTTAATGCAGCCAGTATTAAGAATAACGTTCCTGCCCATTTGGCTGGGGCGGATTTGCCTACACCCTATTATTGGGAAGGCTTGGGAAGGTTCCAGAAAATTGTGTAATAGGTCAGGTGGTGCACCTTGACCAATTGGGCAAGGGTTTTGAGCAGCTATATATAGCCTGCTCCTCCTTAAGTGCACGCCTTTTTTGCCTTGCGGCACTTACTGCTGGTTCACGCTTGCAGGGGCTCTTTCAGCGTTCTGTTGGTGATCGTTTCCTTGCTAAATACCTCGTTTACCCTTCTCTGCTCTTTCCTCCCGGTCCTGTTGCTCTTCATCATTCTCTGTTGTTGTTTTGAGCCCCGACGAGCAGCTGGGCTGCAGGCGTCCGCCCACGCGCCCTGCGGCTTCTCGCGGGCTTGCCGGCTGTTTTCCTTTGTATTGCCGGCGCTTTAAAGCGTTTGTTGCTTGTGTAGAGCCCAGCTTGTTTTTTCTTAAGGTGTTTGTGGGTGGCGACGTTCCTGGTTGGGGTATTCCCTTGGTTATATATACAAATTTTGATTCCGTTTGTTTTGCCCCCCCCTTTTCTTCCGGTTTGTCTTTAAATTGTTAAAGTTGCTTGCGTTTGTGTGCCTTGTTAGTTAGTTTCAGTGCTCTTTGGTTCTTAGATATATATATATTTCGATTGTTGATATATATATTTTTATTTATTTGCTATTGTGTTATAAACCCCCCCCTTCCCTCCGTTCTATTATTCCGCTGATCAGCTGTGAGGCTGGATCAGCTGTGAGGTGGCGTGGGAGGCTTTTCCTTGCTTGCCTCCAGCCATTTGTGTTTGTTTGAATTTCCCGCCTTTTGGTGTTATCCCCAGTTTGGTTTATACTTTATATTTGCAGCGTTTCCCCCACCCCTTATTTGATATAGCAATCAAGTAGTGTTTAATTAATTGGATTTTGAATTAATTATAAATAAATACATACATAAATAAAAAAATTATTTCTTTTTTAACATTTTTTATATACATATAAATAATATCTGTGTTATATTGATAGTTAATTAATTTGTAAGTTGTTTTAATATATATTGGGGTTTTCTTTGGCATAAATTGTTAATTATCGTAAGTATTGGGAATTGATTGGTGTTTCATTCTTTACCCCCCCCCATTTTAATTCTGTTTGTACTCCTACATTCATGTTTTGGTTTTAAAATGCTGTTCTTGATCAATTAGCTTCATAATTTTGTTGCATTTATTGTGCATGGAGAAAAAGTATAGATGCTTATGTAATATCATCTAAAGGGCAATAGATAATTTATTTTAAGGTGAGTTCATTGGAATCCCACATCTCAGACTTCTTATGTGGCTTCAAAATATGTATAAGTGTGATTCAGAGAAAGGTAATTTATGCTATGCAAGCATAAAGGAAATGCTGTACAGCCAGGTGAACTCATTGTTGTGGCTTTCTGAGAGCCAATACGTTAAGGTTAATGGAAAAATAAATAAATAAATAAGTAAATAATATATATATAAGTTTGCTAAATCAGTGTTTGTTGGCTTTTTGAGTGATTAAGTTTTAACTGTAATTTTCTTTATGGATCTCTAGTAGTTAATAAGCTTATAACAATAGTTTTTCTGTAGCAGGAGTGTAGCAGGAATGTTTTAATATGTTGGTTGCTTAAGGCATTCTATTGCCTGTAGTTTTGAATGCTTTGTTTTATCCCTGAAATAGCTAAATGAAATATACAATATGCCTATTTTAGGAATGATAGCTTATTGGTTCTTGCTTAAACTGCTCCTCTAGCATTTGGTAAATCTATATCATGAAGCTTTTCCAAGGCATTTTTAATTCAATTTAACTTTATTCCAAAAATATGAATAGTATACTGCTTGTTTCACAAGATACAGGTACCCTCTTCAATCACATCTATTTCATGGCAGTCTCGTGCATACTAGGTGCTGCTACCTGTTAGATTCACATTCATTCATACGTCGGGATGGCAGCACTTGTTTACATCATATGAAGGAGAACCTTCTGTGGGAAACCTGCATAGGTTGTGTGGGCTTTTGCGTTATGGCCAGGCTGTCGTCTAGATCCTGATCACTTCTACTGGGTTGTGCAAGTGCTGCTGGCCAGATGTGACTTCAACGGCCATTCTTTCTTCAAGAACAAAGGACTTGCTCCTGTAGCTTGAACTATAGGTAAGCTTTGATGCAGTCGGTGGTTGGTATTTTGGTGTCAATTTAGGATCTTGGGTGTGCCGAATAATGGCTGGCTGCTTTTAAGGGGCCTGGGGCTCACAATAGAATTTAATTTCTGGACTATTTTCCAACAGTGCTTGCGGTATATATGTGGCCTTCTGCCCTTCTGATCCGCATGATACGTTCAGTGCAGCACTTGGCTATGGTTATGTGGTAAATCCCCAGAACCTCAACATGATTTGAGCTATGCGCCTTGTGCATGCGTTTATTCCGCAAAGTACAGTTGCATTCCACCCGAATGCTGCCTGATCCTATGAGGCCATCCCCCCCATGTATGAATGATGTACACCTTGTTGCAGCCCATGCTCTACTAAGGAGGGCAGGACATTACCATTGGGAATTAACAGTTAAAACCCAGGCCCTGCAGGAGAAAGAAAGCATCGCCCCAAGGGAAGGAGAGGCTGCTGCTGCTGCTGCTGCGGGACCACCACCTCCACCACCCTTCCCAGAGGGACTTCTGCCTGGCAGGACCAGGCCCCAGGTACCCAGCCAGCCAGGACTGATTCTTACCACCTGTCCCTCTTTGGAGGGATACATAAGCCGGCTGGCTGAGGTGGCCTGGGAGACCCAGGCCCTGCAGGAGAAAGAAAGCATCGCCCCAAGGGAAGGAGAGGCTGCTGCTGCTGTGCTGCTCCTTTCTTTTTCTTTTTTTTTACTTTTGTTGGTGTGTTGATGCAAGTTGAGATGAATGGGTGCCTGATTATATGAATGTATGTCTGTTTATATGCTGTATATATGGCTGTATATATAGCTGTTTTTATACGTTTAATTGTTGTATATTTTAGTTGTATTATGTGCTTCAGAGAGAGTTTTATCCATCAGGCGGGGAGACTTGAGGGGGCCCCAATTGCCGTAGTGACGGGCAAAGGAAGGTATGGCGCTGTGAGAAGGACGTGCCAGGTAAGGGGAACGCGGTCCAGACATGTTGTGGCTGTGCCTTGTTCCGGTCCTTCCCACACCCGCAAGGTCGTTGGTAGTCCTATCAGCCAACTCTCAGATCTCCAGTTGCTGTTATTAAATGCCAGATCGGTATATAATAAAACCTCCCTCGTCCACGATTTGATTGTGGATGAGGCAGCCGATCTGGCATGTATAACCGAGACCTGGGTGGGTGAGCAGGGAGGAGTTGGTCTCTCTCAGCTCTGCCCACCGGGGTACCTGGTCCAGCATCATGGTAGATCTGAGGGTCGGGGAGGTGGGGTTGCTGTCGTCTATAAGAGTTCCATCTCACTCACCAAGCACCATGTTCATTCAGTTACTGGCCTGGAGTGTTTGCACCTTGTGTTGGGCCAGAGGGACAGGCTGGGAATCCTTTTGGTGTACCGCCCACCTTGCTGCCCAATGGCTTCCCTAACTGAGCTGGCGGAAGTGGTCTCGGATATATTGTTGAGGTCCCCCAGACTAATAGTACTGGGGGATTTCAACATTCATGCCGAGACCACTTTGTCTGGCGCGGCTCAGGACTTCATGGCTTCCATGACAGCCATGGGGCTGTCTCAATATGTTAGTGGTCCAACACATGTATCGGGGCACACTCTAGACCTTGTTTTTGCTACTGAGCATGGGGAAAGTGATCTGGATCTGGGGAGTTTTACAACACTCCCTTTGTCATGGACAGACCACTGCTTGCTGAAGTTTAGACTTTCAGTAACCTCTTCCCTCTGCAAGGGTGGGGGACTTATTAAAATGGTCCGCCTCCGGAGACTAATGGATCCTGAAGGTTTTCAAAGGGCTCTGGGGGATTTTCCGGCTGATAGGACTGGCGCTCCTGCTGAAGCCCTGGTCGCTCTGTGGAATACGGAGATGACCCGGGCTGTAAACACGATCGCTCCTGCACGCCCTCTCCTGTGTAGAGCTCATACAGCTCCATGGTATACTCCGGAGCTGAGAGCGATGAAGCAAGATAGGAGGAGGCTTGAGCGGAAATGGAGACGAACTCCCGACGGATACAATTATGCGCTGGTTAGTGCTTCGACTAAGCTCTATGTAGGAGCAGTGAAGGCAGCTAAAAAACATCATTTTGCTGCCACTATTAAATCATCTCTTTGCCGCCCAGCGGAGCTCTTTCGAGTTGTCCGGGGGCTTCTCCATTCAAACCCTCCGGACACGGTGGAATCATCGGAGGCCCGCTGTAATCAGTTTGCCGATCACTTCCAGAATAAGATCTCATGTATCCGCCGGGACCTAGACTCTCAAGTTATAGCAGTAGATCCTAGTGAGGTGTCCGGAGCACAGTCTTGTCCTGTTTTGTTGGATGAGCTTCAGTTGGTTCAACTCGAGGACGTGGACAAGGTGCTTGGACAGGTACGTGCAACCACTTCGGTACTGGATCCTTGCCCCTCCTGGCTGATAAAAACTAGCAGGAATGGAACAGGTAGCTGGGCCAAGGAAGTGATAAATGCCTCTTTACGAGAGGGAGTGGTCCCGGGCTGTCTGAAAGAGGCAGTGGTGAGACCACTCCTGAAAAAGCCTTCCTTGGACCCAGACAATTTTAACAGCTACAGGCCAGTGGCGAATGTTCCATTCCTGGGCAAGGTCTTGGAACGGGTGGTTGCTGGCCAGCTCCAGGCGCTATTGGATGAAACTGATTATCTAGATCCATTTCAATCGGGTTTTAGGCCCGGTTTTGGCACTGAGACAGCCTTGGTCGCCCTGTACGATGACCTATGTCGGGAAAGAGACAGAGGGAGTGTAACTCTGTTGATTCTCCTTGATCTCTCAGCGGCTTTTGATACCATCGACCATGGTATCCTTCTGGAGAGGCTCGCGGAGTTGGGAGTTGGAGGTACTGCTTGGCAGTGGTTCCGCTCCTACTTGGCAGGTCGTCTCCAGAAGGTAGTGCTTGGGGAACATTGCTCGACACCGCGGGCTCTCCAATATGGGGTCCCGCAGGGGTCAGTTTTGTCCCCCCTGCTTTTTAATATCTACATGAAGCCGTTGGGAGAGGTCATCAGGAGTTTTGGAGTGCGTTGTCATCAGTATGCTGATGACACGCAGCTCTACTTCTCCTTTTCATCTTCTTCAGGTGAGGCTGTCGATTTGCTGAACCGTTGCCTGGCCTCGACAATGGACTGGATGAGAGTTAACAAACTGAAGCTCAATCCAGACAAGACTGAGATGCTGTTGGTGGACGGGTTCTCTGATCGGATGGTGGATATATACCCTGTCCTGGACGGGGTTACACTCCCCCTAAAGGACCAGGTTCGTAGTCTGGGAGTCTTTTTAGACTCTTCCCTCTCACTTGAGGCTCAAGTAGCCTCGGTGGTTAGGAATGCGTTTTACCAACTTCGGTTGGTAGCCCAGCTACGTCCCTATTTGAGTAAAGAGGACCTTACATCAGTGGTACATGCTCTGGTAACCTCACGTTTGGATTACTGTAATGCGCTTTACGTAGGGCTACCTTTGAAGACAGTTCGGAAGCTACAACTAGTGCAAAATGCGGCGGCCAGATTGCTGACAAGGACCAAGCGGTCCGAGCATATAACACCTGTTCTGGCCAGCTTGCACTGGTTGCCAATATGTTTCCGGGCTAGATTCAAAGTGTTGGTGTTAACCTATAAAGCCTTATACGGTGCGGGACCACGATACCTTGCGGAACGCCTCTTCCGATATGAACCGGCCCGTGCACTACGTTCTGCTACGAAGGCCCTCCTCCGGGTTCCAACTCACAGGGAGGCCCGGAGGGTGATGACAAGATCTAGGGCCTTCTCAGTGGTGGCCCCCGAACTATGGAACAGTCTCCCTGAGGAAGTACGCCTGGCGCCGACTCTGCTTTCCTTCCGGCGCCAGGTCAAAACCTTCCTATTCTCTGAAGCATTTTAAGTTACATTGATCTAATTTTAAAAATGTTTATTGTATTGTTGATTGTATTTTAATATTACTTTGTTATTCATTGTATTTTTATACTATTTTATGTTCACCGCCCAGAGAGCTATCGCTAGTCGGGCGGTATATAAATTTAATAAATAAATAAAATAAATAAATAAAATATAAAATAATATATTCTGCCTCCTTTTTGCCTTTTTTCTTTAATTTTCAGGCCAAATGCATTCAAGAACCCATTTTATGAAAACCAAATGAGGCTAGTCGCATTCCACCCTGATACCGCCTGGTCCTACGTGGCCCCTGTTATACTGTTGATGTTCCTGCCTTCGATGATTCTTAGTGCCCCCCCCTCTTGCAGGCCGGTTATCCTGGGCGGTGGCCTTACCAATAATTTTAGGGAGCCTTTTGCCCTGGTAAAATTAGCTTTCCGGGCAAGTCATTGTAATATTTGAGCCATGCACTTATATTGCTGTGCTGTTGTCAGCGCATATGTTTAAGACGGACCAGTGGGCTTGTGATTGAGTGGTGAAGCTGAGGGGCTGCCCATCGCCCTCTCTGTCCCTGGTTCGCTGAGGGACCTTTCTCTCTGATTAAGCCAGTGGGCCAGTACTATCTTTTCATGTATCAATGGCTACGCATTGATTCAGTTTTGATTATTGCTATGTTGTTCGCAAGGCCATTATGTTTAAGGATTACATTTCTTTCATACAGGAGCAGCTGCAACATTTGCCATCGTGGGCACGTGTTCTGGAAGTATTCTGGTATTTATGCTGTATTCAAAGGGCAAAAACTTATTTCTGTCATAACTATCGCTTGACACTTCTCGGCGCTGGCCTTTAATCCAAGGCAAGAGGAATGCAGGATCATTCTGTGGATTTAGGGTCAGTAAGGTCCTTGTGGGTTGGTCGCGTTCCGCTCCTAGGGCCTCTGACCGGAGGAGGCTAATCACGCCCAATGTCCTCCTTCAGATCCTGCCTTTATTTAGGTCAATGTGCTCATCTTGTATGAGTCGCACCTGTTCGCCGCAGTAACTCTGACGATGTTCTATGGTGCTTTTCGCCCTAGTGAATTATTGGTTTCCTCAAAGCGCGATGTGTCCTATCGGGCCTTATGCTCTGGCGATTGCACGTTAGGTGCAGATTTAGTGAGGTTCTCCTTAAAAGTTTATAAGACTGATCAAAAGGGCCATGGCAGTTTTGTTTCTTTATAGTTGCCAGGTACCTGACTTATGCCCATTTTCCGCTATGCAGCAATGTTTGTGTTTCAGGCCAGCTGGCCAGCGTTATCTCTTTATACATGCAGATGGTTCTGCCCTGACTCAGTTTCAATTTTGGGCCGTTGTTCGGCGGGCCTTGTTGGCCAGTGGTTGTGATGTTGGAGTCTATGGGCTGCATTCCTTCCAGATTGGAGTGGCTACGGCAACTGCCCTTGTGGGCTTGAGCATTGAGGATGTCCAGGTGATTGGCAGGTGGCGTTCTTCAGCTATAACTTCTGCCCTTGCTCCCAGCACTCAGAGGGTGTACCAGCTTGCCTTGGGGATGTTCCAGGCATTCCGTGCCATTAGTGCTTTGCCTCCTGTATGGCCTATTCTTGTTCACATTGGCTGCAGTTTATCTATATCTGAATGGGCAATCTCATATTTCTACCATCGCCGGACACCTCTCTGCGCTGGCCTTTATTTCCAAGGCAAGAGGAATGCAGGATCATTCTGTAGATTTTAGGGTCAGGAAGGTCCTTCAGGGTTGGTCGCGTTCCGCTCACAGGCCCACTGACCGAAGGAGGCCAATCACGCCCGATGTTCTCCTTCAGATCCTGCCTTTATTTAGGTCTCTGTGCTCATCTCAGTATGAGTTGCACCTGTTCGCCGCAGTAACACTGACGATGTTCTATGGTGCTTTTCGCCCTAGCGAAGTACTGGCTTCCTCAAAGCGCGATGTGTCCTATCGAGCCTTTTGCTTTGGCGATTGCACGCTAGGTGCAGATATAGTTAGGCTTTCCCTTCGAGTCTCTAAGACTGATCAAAAGGGCCGCGGCAGTATTATTTCATTGAATGTTTGCCAGGTTCCTGAACTGTGCCCAGTTGCTGCAGTGCGTCTATTTTTGTCTATCAGGCCAGCGGGCCAGCGGTACCTCTTTATACATGCGGATGGTTCTGCCCTGACTCAATTTCAATTTTGGGCCGTTGTTCGGCGGGCCTTGTTGGCCAGTGGTCGCGATGCTGGAGTCTATGGGCTGCATTCCTTTCAGATTGGGGTGGCTACGGCCACCGCCCTCGTGGGCATGAGTGTTCAGGATATTCAGGCGATTGGAAGGTGGCGTTCTTCCGCTTTCAAGTCTTATATCAGGTATTGATTCTGATGTATTGTTCTTTCTTCCTTAGGTGTGCTGAGCCTTCCAGTGCCTGCGAGGGTCGTCCTGTGTGGCCACTCGATTTTATTTTGGGCCCATCGGAGAGCCTTTTCTACGCTTGCCGGGACACAGCTGCAGCTTTCCGCTAGAGCAACGGTTGGCTGGGTGGTCAGAGGGGCATGCTTTGGGATGCGCTCATGCCTTTGGTGTGTCGCCTTATGGCATTGCTTAACCGGCCACATGTGTGGTGGTTCATTTAGGGGAAAACGACTTGGTACAGCAGCCAGGTATGGATCTGCTGCTTAGGATCACCCGGGATTTTATCCAGTCATACCCGGACCTTGTTATAGTGTGGTCCGACATGCTGGTGCGATGTGTTTGGAGGGGTGCACTGCACCCCAACAGGATCAACAGATCCAGAAAGTGGGTGAGTAAGAAAGTTAGGAATTTAGTTTTGTCATTGGGTGGGGCATATATTCCACATGATAGGATCCGTTTTCATGCTCCATATCTGTTTCGAGATGATGGTGTCCATCTTTTGGATATTGGGTGTGATTTGCTATTGGAGGATTATAGGTTGGGTTTGGGGGCTTTGTTTTCTTTGGGTTGAGGCGACCAAGCTTCAGCTGATCCCCTCTTGTGGCGTTGGATTCGGGCAGGTGAGGTAATTGGGGTTAAAATTGAGGTGGATGAGGCATTTGGGAAAAGGGCACTCCCTGGTGAAACATCAAGGCGTAATGTCTGGTGTGGATCCGGGGGATGTCCACGTGGGACCGGCTTGCGCATCATGGTGAACGCCTGTACGGTGGGGCCAGGATGCGGAGGTTGGAACCACAAACCTGACTCCGATTGCAAGGAGGGAGAAGTTTTCCCACATCCTTGTCTGGGGAGTTGCAGTATGATGTGACTGACTTGCCTCCTGGTTGGGAGGGTCTAGACCCTCATAGATAGGTTGAGCCTCACCTGCCCGAAGGATTTGAGATTCTTTAATTGGCGGATTGGAATTTGATTGATTATGTGTTATATTTTAATAAATATAACATTTCAACCATACATGTGTCACGAGTCTTCCTTGGTGTGTTGGCAATAACGCATTGCCCTGTGCATTTAGGTTTATACCACATCAACGTATATCTTCAAATACGTTATCAGAACAGTTTGCAACAATGTATGAAAAACAAACAGTAACGCTATGACAGCAATAAATATATAAAAATTATATTAAATTAAACAGGTGAACAAAAGTGAAAATGCAACACCTTTTTATTGTGCTATTCAGAATGTCTCAGTGAGAGAACCCAGTTACTCAACTGCCATCTTTTTGCTAGTTTAAGGGAAGGCTAAAGTCCAGAAGCTGTTATTGGAGCTCCTCCCTAGCCCACAATACTTTTGACATAGGAATCTCACCCTTTTATTAGGGGTCTGCACCAATCACATGATTTGGTTAACAACCCACTACACCGCCGTGGAAAAGAGCAATGTTTGGTCTTAAGCACTTCGGAATTTGTCCAGTTCAGGTCAGGGTGAAGCTTGTGTCACCTCCGTTCACTATTATGGTGAAATGTTTCAAAAATGGCTATTTTGTTTTATTTTTGACAGAATTTGATGGCATTTGCAGATACATTAGCCCTTCCTGAGGGTATTGTGTATAAAAATTACAGACAAATGGGTCTTCAGCTTTTTTTTATGCTGGGTACTTTTACATTTTGATTTGACTTTCCCCAAAGGAATCATATATATCAATGTAAGGTATATTGCAGAATTAAATGAAATTTGCAGTCATATTTGTCCCTTCTGAGGATATGAATCCTGCCAAATTTCAGAAGGATTGCTGCAGTGGCTTTCCTGCAGGGGGAATTTTTACAAATTATGGCGGTTAAAAAGGGGTTCCATTCATCTCTCTGATCCTATGGGTAAATTCTATGAAAATTAGCAGATATGGAAGAGATAAGAACCTGACAAATTAGAGACAGATAGGTTTAGAAGGGTTTATGCTGGGCATCTTAAATTTAGGGAATGGGAGAACTAAAAGAGATTTGCTTCCATCCATGGGCTTTTGTAGGCAACAATTTTGTTATGAATATGACATACATCATAGAGATCCCTCTAGCAAAGTAGCTGGCAAAATTTGAGAAAGTTGAGGGCAGGGGCTAGAGAGTTATGATTTAAAACAAAATAGTTTCAGGCTTGTGTTGTGCTCAATTGGCACCAAACGTCACATAAACTAAGTGCAAAGCTGATTTGACAGGAGTGGGTGTCTGGGCATGTGACAGAGACAGAGGGATTTGAATGTCAAACATTGCTCAAGCAATCACCACTAGTGGAGCTAGCAAAGAGTGCAGCACAGACAAGAACAAAATGATACATTATTTCAACATCCCTTCCACAAAGCACTGTGATTGGAAAACCCTGGTCGAATAATTTCCTATTATTAGAAGCTAGACCTATCAGTCAAAAAAGATATCTCCCTTTTCTTCCCACCTTATTGTAGAAAGCTTTCGGAGGAACATTTCAATTTTTGCAGATACTATCTGCAGCCCTTTTTTTTTAACATCAGAATCTCCAAAGCACCCAGAAGCATTTTGGAGGTCTCAGTTCAATTAGGGGCACTTCAGATAGACCCTGCTTTGGCTTGGACAAGCCCTGAATCTGTCCAAAGTGGGCTGGCTTTGGTTCATGATTCAGAATTCATCTGAAGCTTTTGCTCACTACTATTTATAATCAAGCTCTGCAACTGACTTCTTCTTCTCCCCAGTACTCACATGGAACATATACTGAGTAAGACCATTGATTCATATAGCTCAGTATTGTCTGCAATAACTAGCAGTGGCTCTCCAGGGTTTCAAGCGGGGAATATTTCCCAGCCCTATCTGGAGATGATGGGGATTGAACCTGGGACCTTATGCATGCTCTACCACTGAGCTATGGCCCTTCTCCTTATGTTTATAGGCCATCTGAACTGAATGACTGGATCAAATAAAGTCATGAAAGTCACAATATTCTCCTGTTGATCAGCTGACATGTGGCCATACTGATGCAAATTAAGAAAAATAAGTACACACAGTTCTTCTCAGACTGGAGATGAGTGTCTGCTAAGTTCCAGAGTGTACTCTGAGCTCAGTAGGCCATTTGGCTAGGTCACATTGGGCTCTTGCAATATGCAAGCACAAGGAAAATTTGACCTTGCATTCATGCATCACTAGTGAGAGGTGTGACATGAACATAATGGTGACCATCTCAGCGCTCTAAAAACTTGATGCACATGAAATATTACACAGATGAACACTTCAATAAGTGGCAAAGCTGTATATTTCTGCCCTATATGTCCTTGATCTTTTCACTGGAAAAGGAGACTACTTGCAGTTACAGCCAAGAGGGGTGTGTCTATCTTATTTCCTTCTGCAGGGATGCCAAATGAAAACCTTCAAGAACTCAAAAGCAAGAGATTTCATAGTATTATAGTCTAGAGGGTCTAAGCACACAATTCTACTATATTTCAAATAAGTCTTCACCATGCAGAGATACCTTGGTAATAATACAACAGCAGGAACACTGACCACTTTAATAAACCTACTGGCTATTTGTCCTTTACAGAAAAGCTCAAGTTAAGCTTGAAGCAGCTGCTTGAGTTCCCAACAGAAGAAGCAATATGAATCAGCGTCTATTCAGTAAATCCTTTCTTTTAATAGCAGTTAAAGGATAGTGCTTTCCCCCCACCCTAGGAAATGATTAATGCAAAATGTTGGGGCTGTCATGTTTGGATAAATAGGAAAGGGGATCACAACCAGTCTTAAAGGTATTCATACACACAAAAATGTGTAATGTGCCTCAGTTATTTTCATATAGAAAATGAACTACAGCACAATAAAAGATGGCCCATAAATATTATAAAATACTGGAGTGTTCTTAAATCTGTAATTATCTCTAATTTTGAGTGAGACCCTAATATACCTTTTGCTGGTTCCTGATGTGGACTAATTTCTCCCTCCCCACCTGTGCTATGGAGCCCTTTCTTCTGCCTTCTCCTTTTCCACCACCCTTGGATTGGGTAACAGAGCAGTGTTAGGCACATCACAATGCACTCAGAAATTACGTGCAAATGGATGGATCAACCACATCTTCCATATGTAAAAAGCTGCCATGTGGCCCTGATTCTGACCAGGGTGGTTCTAGGGTACAGGCTACACATGCTCCAAGCATGAATAGATGGTGATATGGGAGAATAATTGTTCTGATATAATGCACTCCCTAAAACATATCAATAGAACAGTAATGCTATTTAGCCAGTTGGCTGATACTGGTGATTCTGCTTTTATTTTCCATATAGAGCCCCCCAAAACAATTAAATTAAGTTGTTTAAACTGATATTATTTTCTGCCCCCCCTTCACCTTGGAATCTTTGGATTTAACTGTGACCTATATTCACACCATACATCTATCGCACTATTATTCTACTTTAATCAGTCATGGAAAACTGTAATTTCCAGAGTTGCCTGGGAAGAGGGACTGACTATTAAACCACGCAAGGAACTGTAGCTCTGTGAGGAGAATAGGAGCCTAACAGCTCTCAGCACCCTTCTCAAACTACACTTCCCAGAATTCTTTGGGGGAAGTCATGACTGATTAAAATGGAATAATAGCGGAATAAATGTATGGTGTGAATGTGGCCTTATCTATTTTCTTCTACAACACACATTTTTGAGGCTGGCAATTCATTAAACAAATTCAAAATACTATTTTTCCTGCTGTGTTCAAATGCCAGAAAGCTAAAAGCATCTTAGCATGGTTACCTTCCTTTGTAGCGGGGCACACTGGAATTTTAAGTGAAAATCTACTTATACTACTTATTCAAAATTTTCAGAAAGCATGATAGGAGAGTAGTAGTCAACAGAGGCCATGCAAGCTTCAGGTCCAAAAAGTTTAAAGCATATCAAGCTGTTTGTGCCAAGCCTTTGCTTCCAACTTCTGAGGCAGCCAGTTTGAAACTGCCAATTTTTTCCTCCGAAACAAGATTTTTTTAACAAGTTGAAAGACCATAATTTTTTTTGCCGGCGGGGAGAGGAGGAGAGAAATTTTCCAGCTTTTTTGAGCCTTTGGGCAGGATTAACCCCAGAGCCCTTTGGCTAAATGCTGTATCCAAAACAGGAAGCATTTATTAAAGAGAACGCATAGTATTCTGTGAGGCATTCGAAACCAAATATCTATTGCCAAGGTATTTTCTACCACTAGACTGCCTCTGGATTGCATAAAATAACACTGGAATGTTTGGTTTGACTTTGCATTTTACAGGGGGGAAATGTCATTTTAAAATTATATCAATCTGGATAGTGGCAACGATCAGAGATTTCAGATTTTGGATCTGTGCTGGCTGGGATAAAGGGCAGAGTTGTTGTTAAGAACAGCTGGATTTAGAAAGTATTTCAAATTGATAGTTTGCATCTCAACTGGCAAATGACAGAGGCAGTGTAACATATCAAATGAGTTTTTATCACAGTGGGAAAGGAGGACAGGGGGACAATTCGGTCATACTGAGTGGGATCTCTTACTATGAGTAAAATTGAAACAGGATTCTATCCATGCTCTCAATTTGTGTGGCAAATACAGTGGTTTAAATACCCCAAAAGGTTTAGAGAACTGAGCCACATAGAATTAAAGAGATTTTAAATGGATGAGCACAAGTCCTGTCAGAGCCTTCCCACGCTTTAAAAATAGTTCAGCATTTGAATAGGACTGAGACTGTGGGGTTTGCTTTGATTTTGTCAGGGAGAAGAAAGTGTTGGCTATGATGCTTGCTCCTTCTTCTTCAGTCCCCTTCTACAGTATATATCCATACTTCATTTTCCCTGTAACTCTCATAAGAACATAAGAAGAGCCTGCTGGATCAGGCCAGTGGCCCATCTAGTCCAGCATTCTGTTCTCACAGTGGCCAACCAGGTGCCTAGGGAAAGCCCGCAAGCAGGACCCGAGTGCAAGAACACTCTCCCCTCCTGAGGCTTCCGGCAACTGGTTTTCAGAAGCATACTGCCTCTGACTAGGGTGGCAGAGCACAGCCATCACGGCTAGTAGCCATTGATAGCCCTGTCCTCCATGAATTTGTCTAATCTTCTTTTAAAGCCATCCAAGCTGGTGGCCATTACTGCATCTTGTAGGAGCAAATTCCATAGTTTAACTATGCGCTGAGTAAAGAAGTACTTCCTTTTGTCTGTACTGAATCTTCCAACATTCAGCTTCTTTGAATGTCCACGAGTTCTAGTATTATGAGAGAGGGAGAAAAACTTTTCTCTATCCACTTTCTCAATGCCATGCATAATTTTATACACTTCTATCATGTCTCCTCTGACCTGCCTTTTCTCTAAACTAAAAAGCCCCAAATGCTGCAACCTTTCCTCGTAAGGGAGTCTCTTCATCCCCTTGATCATTCTGGTTGCCCTCTTCTGAACATCCTTTTCTGTCTTTGAAAGAAGTTCAATCCTGTGAGGGTGGGTGCTTTAGAAGGGGTCAGTCAGGTAGACAGAGATGAGCTGTCCTTCAGCCACATAAATCTATGGCTGAGCAACAGGACAGGGGAGGCAGAATCACATGGAAACATTGAATCACACATTCCCAGTCAGTAGTAGTGGGTGGCTGGGCAGTGACACTTACTTAACCTCCTATCACTGGCATCACTCTGACTTACAGGGAGGGGGTGGAGAGATCTGCACAGTGCAAATGCACAGTAGGAGTGCTGGACTGGCTCTGCCAGTGCATGTGCAGCACACCAACCTCACCACCTCCTCACTCCTCTCCGTCCAGTGATGCCACTGGTGGGAGGTCATGTGAATAAGAATGCCCCACCCCACCAACCACATTTGATCCCTGTTCAATTGGCATCTGAAGTACACCCTACACTTTTTAATTTGCTCATAAATTATTTATAGTTAGGGGAGAGCAGTGAGGGAGCCAAATTTGCTGAATGTCCCAAATTGCTTATGGTAGTTTTTAAAAGGGGGAAGCTCCAAAAGGGTATCTCCAAAGTGGATGAATGAGCAGTAAAATGTCAAATGCAATTCAATCTAAGCAAGTGTAAAGTGATGCACATTGCAGGGGAAATCCTAATTTCACATATACACTCATGGGGGCTGAACTGACATTGACTAACCAGGAATGACAGCTTGAGGTTGTAGCATATATCTCAGTGAAAAAGGCAACCCAGTGTGACGGCCGTGAAAAAGATGAATTTCATGTTAGGGATCTTTGCAAAGAGGACTGAAAATAAAACTTGCAAAATCATAATGACATTATACAAAGCTATGGTGCAACCACTCTTGGAATGTGTATACAGTTCAGCATGTCATCTCTAAAAAGATGTTGTAGAGCTGGGAAAAAAATAGAAAAGGGCAACCAAAATGAAGAGACTGGAGCAACTCCTCTATGAGGAAAAGTTGCAGCATTTGGGGCTTTTAAGTTTATATTAAAAAGTTGAGTACATTATACAGGTGTATAATCTTTTGCATGATGTAAAAAAATGGATAGGGAGAAGTCTTTCTCCCTCTCTTATAAGTGGAGAGAGTGCTATTGCATTCAGGTCCAGCTTGTAGGCTTCCCACAGGCAACTATTTGGCTTTCACCTGAACCAGCAGGGCTTTTCTTATGTTCTATGGCTATTACAGTGGTAAAAGGACAGTAAGTTTCTCCTCAGCAAGTTGATATAGTGGTACAGACTAATATTTGTGATTCCTCTTCAAGAGCCTCCAATTTGAACTCTTGGTGCCTTACATAGCCATGGAAGAGCCCTTTCACTCCCTTTTGCTAGGACTGAAGCTTTAGGGTCAGTTCAGCGTTTATAAACCAGATACAATGTACACCCAGTGAGCACCAGACCTACATATGAATGCCCGCTTCCCATATAAGGCAAAGGATGCACATACTCAACTGTGCATATGTAGATCCAGGTTTCCTGATCCTTCCACACTTTTTGAAGGCACAAATATCTCAGCAATCATATGGCGATATGGCCATATGCATGTATGCCATTAATATCTTCCAGTTAACAATTTCCAATCCTTTGGTAAAAAAAACACGAGGTAATGGTACTTGTACTTGTACAAATGCTGTCAATGCCAGCACAAAATGATTATCATTGGCAGCCTACAAGGCCATCGAGTCCAACCCCCTGCTCAATGCAGAAATCCAAATCAAAGCATTCCAGACAGATGGCTGTCCAGCTGCCTCTTGAATGCCTCCAGTGTCGGAGAGCTCACTACCTCTCTAGGTAATTGGTTCCATTGTCGTATGGCTGTAACAGTTAGAAAGTTTTTCCTGATGTCCAGTCGAAATCTGGCTTCCTGCAACTTGAGCCCATTATTCCGTGTCCTGCACTCTGGGATGATCGAGAAGAGATCCCGGCCCTCCTCTATGTAACAACCTTTCATGTACTTGAAGAGCGCTATCATATCTCCCCTCAGTCTTCACTTCTCCAGGCTAAACATGCCCAGTTCTTTCAGTCTCTCCTCATAGGGCTTTGCTTCCAGTCCCCTGACCATCTTTGTTGCCCTCCTCTGAACCCGTTCCAGTTTGTCTGCATCCTTCCTGAAGTGCGGAGACCAGAACTGGATGTAGTATTCAAGATGAGGCCTAACTAGTGTTGAATAGAGGGGAACTAGTACTTCATGCGTACCAAGCCAGTTTCTTTATCTCCTTAAGCAACATATTTTATTATTTTATTTATGATTTGCTTGCTACTCGAAGGTCTCCAAGCAACTTACAACACAATTAAAAGCCAAAATAATATGTCATGCATATGATAGAACAAACATAAGACAATAGCCACCCCCCTACAGCAACAGAAAGCTTTGGCAGCATACTAATGCCGGTTGCCAAAGCAGAGAGAGAGAGAGAGAATATCCAGCAGATTAAAAAAAAAACAGAAGTGCACACACAGTCCAAGCTCAGGTGTGTTATTCTGGGAATTTCCCACCCCTGCTCAATCAGGAGTCTTGGCCTCTAAGCCAGTTGCTGCAAACAGCAGTAGGAGGAGTCACGAAGTTCGTTCTGCAGGGGTTCTGGCTACTGCACCTCTCTTGTTGGTGCTGGGGGTGGATACACATTGGCATACACACACTAATCTGAAGCATTTCAGAAAGAAATCCTGCTCAATCATGTAAAAAAGTTTATCAGGTATAAACCACATATGCAATGTTCCCTCCTCCCCCAGTCATTCAGTAGAAGCTGTGGGTTTCCATTGCCAGCAACCATAGAGAAAGGAGTCGATATGACATCTTAATCTCCAGAATGTTTCATTCTGTCGCCTAATCCCCTTTTAGAGGTCAAAATGACCTGAGATAAGCAGTGTTCAACTGCACACAAAAACTGATTCCAAGTGGATGATTAGTTAGAATTATCTCTTTCCATTTCTGAATGAACCTTTGAAATTAGATACATCCTTCGAATAAATATAATAAGAGGGTACTCCTTCCTTGAGATTGCAAAAAAAAAAAGTTCCTCTCAAAGTACACACTCATATGAAAAATAAACTTGTTTCCACAATTTGCTAGGGAGATATTAAATAACAGAGCTGTTTGTAGGTTATGTTTTTGAACACAGAACTGGGTTCATTTGTTTTATTTTTATAAAAGGCTTTTATTTTAAAAGAATACACTGAAACTAAGACGTTAAAAACACACCACTGAGGGTGGTTTACAAAAGCATCAAGTGATTGAAATGTGACTGCCTTCTTTGTGAATTCATTATTATATTGTGTCTTCTTATAATTAAATGTGTAGCTGATTAATGCTTTGCTGAGTTATCATAAACTGTGGGAAACATTGCATTCAAAAGTGCATACAATTATATGGGTGAACTGGTAGCAATTGTTACATTTTGATGTCACACACATACAAGGGAAAATCGCTAAAAATATTTAACTTTATGGGGAAACAATTGACCTGAATGACAAAGCTAGCACCTTGATGATTTCTATAGATACTTTGATAGAAACGCATATTATGAGAACTGATATTAACAACCCACAGTGTATCTTTCACCCTTAATCCCTTTGGGAATTCTTTCTTCTTAGAATAGGAGTGTAGGAGTGGGAATAAAAGAGTCTCAAAATGTCACAAGACTGATCAAGGCTATTTCTCTCAAGAACAGTTTTTCTTTCAAGCTTTATGATTTGACATTAGTGATAGTAATTCTGAGGCTCCTGAAAACCAAGGAAATTGCTATCCGTTTATTTTCCAAGAGCAACAGGGGCAAATTTTTCTATTGTTCTTGCTATTTAAAAATCCAATTTGAGCTATGCATTGCTTTTATCTTGAAAAGTGCATGATCATTCTAGATCATTCTTACTCAGTTTACAACAACACTGTGAGAAAGGCCATAGTTAATCCCATTATACAGATGGGATATTGAGGCACATAACTATATTATTACTACTGTGGTAGGAGACACAGTTATAATATCAGACCTACAAGAGCCAAACGTGATGGGCTGAGTAGTGACCACAACCTAGGCAATAAATGTAGGTAATGTTGGGGGGAGGGCTCATAGACAAATAATGCTTGATGTGATTTAGGAACTAAGGGTAAAAGCCTGCTCATTTCACAGATATATGTTAATTCTGCTTATATATTCACATGGCAGGAATTTTGGGTAACACTATAGAGCCATGTGGTATCTAACAGAAGAAATGGAATAGAATGTAGCTTTAGGTCAAGAGCATTAAAGTGAATTTCTATGTTTTCCGACTATTATATTTCTCCATATATGTATACAGGTCTATAGCATACATTTATTGACTATTTAGATAGATCCATAGTCCCACATTATCATAAATTAGCACTGTGATATTGATTTTGTAAACTTTATTTTATTTTTAAATAGGTATGGAAACATGTATGTGTGTTATGTACCTTCAGGTCAATCATGTTGACCCTATGAATCAGTGGCTTCCAATAGCATCTGTTGTAAACCACCCTGTTCAGATCTTGTAAGTTCAGATCTGTGGCTTCCTTTATAGAATCAATCCATCTCATGTTTGGCCTGCCTCTTTTTCTACTTCCTGCTGTTTTTCCCAGCATTATTGTCTTTTCTAGTGAATCATGTCCTCTTACTATGTGTCCAAAGTATGATAACCTCAGTTTTATTATTTTAGCTTCTAGTGATAGTTCTGGTTTAATTTGTTCTAACACCCAATTATTTGTCTTTCACAGTCCATGGTATCTGCAAAGCTCTCCTCCAACACCACATTTCAAATGAGTTGATTTTTCTCTTACCTTTTTTTTCACTGTCCTACTTTCACATCCATACATAGAGATCGGGAATACCATGGTCTGAATGATCCTGACTTTATTGTTCAGTGATACATCTTTGCATTTGAGGACTTTCTCTAGTTCTCTCACAGCTGCCCTCCCATTCCTAGCCTTCTTCTGATTTCTTGACTATTGTCTCCATTTTGGTTAATGATTGTGCCAAGGTATTGATAATCCTTGACAAGTTCAATGTCCTCATTATCAACTTTGAAGTTACATAAATCTTCTGTTGTCATTACTTTAGTCTTCTTGACTTTCAGCTATAGTCCTGCTTTTGTGCTTTCCTCTTGAACTTTCATCAGCATTCATTTCAAATCATTACTGGTTTCTGCTAGTAGTATGGTATCGTCTGCATATCTTAAATTATTGATATTTCTCCCTCCAATTTTCACACCTCCTTCATCTTGGTCCAAACATACTGTTCATTAACATTGCATGTCTGCTACTCAGAAGCAAACCCCAATGAGTTTAGTGGGACTTACTCTCAGGTAAGTAAATATAGGATTGTGATCTAAGTCTGCATTTAAGAACATAAGAACATAAGAACATAAGAAGAGCCTGCTGGATCAGGCCAGTGGCCCATCTAGTCCAGCATCCTGTTCTCACAGTGGCCAACCAGGTGCCTGGGGGAAGCCCGCAAGCAGGACCCGAGTGCAAGAACACTCTCTCCTCCTGAGGCTTCCGGCAACTGGTTTTCAGAAGCATGCTGCCTCTGACTAGGGTGGCAGAGCACAGCCATCATGGCTAGTAGCCATTGATAGCCCTGTCCTCCATGAATTTGTCTAATCTTCTTTTAAAGCCATCCAAGCTGGTGGCCATTACTGCATCTTATAGGAGCAAATTCCATAGTTTAACTATGCGCTGAGTAAAGAAGTACTTCCTTTTGTCTGTCCTGAATCTTCCAACATTCAGCTTCTTTGAATGTCCACGAGTTGTAGTATTATGAGAGAGGGAGAAGAACTTTTCTCTATCCACTTTCTCAATGCCATGCATAATTTTATACACTTCTATCATGTCTCCTCTGACCCACCTTTTCTCTAAACTAAAAAGCCCCAAATGCTGCAACCTTTCCTCATAAGGGAGTCGCTCCATCCCCTTGATCATTCTGGTTGCCCTCTTCTGAACCTTTTCCAACTCTATCATATCCTTTTTGAGATGAGGCGACCAGAACTGTACACAGTATTCCAAATGCGGCCGCACCATAGATTTATACAACGGCATTATGATATCGGCTGTTTTATTTTCAATACCTTTCCTAATTATTGCTAGCATGGAATTTGCCTTTTTCACAGCTGCCGCACACTGGGTCGACATTTTCATCCTGCTGTCCACTACAACCCCGAGGTCTCTCTCCTGGTCGGTCACCGCCAGTTCAGACCCCATGAGCGTATATGTGAAATTAAGATTGTTTGCTCCAATATGCATAATTTTACACTTGTTTATATTGAATTGCATTTGCCATTTTTCCGCCCATTCACTCAGTTTGGAGAGGTCTTTTTGGAGCTCTTTGCAATCCCTTTTTGTTTTAACAACCCTGAACAATTTAGTGTCGTCAGCAAACTTGGCCACTTCACTGCTCACTCCTAATTCTAGGTCATTAATGAACAAGTTGAAAAGTACAGGTCCCAATACCGATCCTTGAGGGACTCCACTTTCTACAGCCCTCCATTGGGAGAACTGTCCGTTTATTCCTACTCTCTGCTTTCTGCTTCTTAACCAATTCCTTATCCACAAGAGGACCTCTCCTCTTATTCCATGACTGCTAAGCTTCCTCAGAAGCCTTTGGTGAGGTACCTTGTCAAACGCTTTTTGAAAGTCTAAGTACACTATGTCCACTGGATCACCTCTATCTATATGCTTGTTGACACTCTCAAAGAATTCTAATAGGTTACTGAGACAGGACTTTCCCTTGCAGAAGCCATGCTGGCTCTGCTTCAGCAAGGCTTGTTCTTCTATGTGCTTAGTTAATCTAGCTTTAATCATACTTTCCACCAGTTTTCCAGGGACAGAAGTTAAGCTAACTGGCCTGTAATTTCCGGGATCCCCTCTGGATCCCTTTTTGAAGATTGGCGTTACATTTGCCACTTTCCAGTCCTCAGGCACGGAGGAGGACCCAAGGGACAAGTTACATATTTTAGTTAGCAGATCAGCAATTTCACATTTGAGTTCTTTGAGAACTCTCGGGTGGATGCCATCCGGGCCCGGTGATTTGTCAGTTTTTATATTGTCCATTAAGCTTAGAACTTCCTCTCTCGTTACCACTATTTGTCTCAGTTCCTCAGAATCCCTTCCTGCAAATGTTAGTTCAGGTTCAGGGATCTGCCCTATATCTTCCACTGTGAAGACAGATGCAAAGAATTTATTTAGCTTCTCTGCAATCTCCTTATTGTTCTTTAGTACACCTTTGACTCCCTTATCATCCAAGGGTCCAATTGTCTCCCTAGATGGTCTCCTGCTTTGAATGTATTTATAGAATTTTTTGTTGTTGGTTTTTATGTTCTTAGCAATGTGCTCCTCAAATTCTTTTTTAGCATCCCTTATTGTCTTCTTGCATTTCTTTTGCCAGAGTTTGTGTTCTTTTTTATTTTCTTCATTCGGACAAGACTTCCATTTTCTGAAGGAAGACTTTTTGCCTCTAAGAGCTTCCTTGACTTTGCTCGTTAACCATGCTGGCATCTTCTTGGCCCTGGCGGTACCTTTTCTGATCTGCGGTATGCAGTCCAGTTGAGCTTCTAATATAGTGTTTTTAAACAACTTCCAAGCATTTTCGAGTGATGTGACCCTCTGGACTTTGTTTTTCAGCTTTCTTTTCACTTGCTTTGCAGCATTATTAAAATAACAACAACAACAGATCTGCTTGAGCAGCTGACATTTCCTAGATGGAAAACAACAAGGGAGAAAAAATGTTTTTTGAAATCTTAATCTCAACAAATGTACCCTCCAAGTCCCCAGCATGCTAATGCTCTTTCAACATGCAAAAAATATTTTTATATAGGGATCACTGCATGGAGATCTCCTGCCTTCCAAGGCACATGGAATAAATAATAAAAATATGTTAATGTGCCAAATCAAAGTAAATATCTCAAAGCAAGAGTGTTTTGTTCTGAAAGCTAGAGGAAGATATTTTTTTTTTAAAAAAAAGGTGAACAATAATTTTGAGATGTAGGTCACATTCCTGTTCTAATGCAATTAGCCCTGGCAGTAAAAGATACTGAGATAAAACTATGGGAATACAAGCACCTCTTCTAGAATGTAAATAATATATACCTTAGAGAGTAGTTGTTATGTAAATCTCATTTTTATAAAATCTTTAAAAATACCTTTCTTATATAAAGGCTTTGCAAACTTAGGAGTTAAAGTGTAACACTTTAAAGGTGAAGTGTAAAATAAGACTGATTGTGCAGTCTAAACTCCTGATACACTAGCTGGAGGGTGTTAAGATGTGGCACATCTGCTTCCTCCCCCCAGCCCCAGGTGAGACAGACCTATATTGGCATAAGTCCCACTTTCTCCCGAACTCTGGAACAGCTTACCTGAGGAGATACGCCTGGCGCCTACGATACTTTCTTTTAGGCACCAGGTTAAGACCTGGCTATACTCCCAGGCATTTTAATGTTTTTACGTTTAATTTTTTTAGTTAATTTGCTGCTATGTGTTATTGATTTTATTATATTATTGTATTTTAATCCAGTTTTGTACACCGCCCAGAGAGCTACTAGCTATGGGCAGTCTAGAAATGAAACGAAATAAATAAATAAATAAATTTCTAAGAGTAAATTTCTACATCTGCCATCAGGCAACTCAACAGGTGTAAAATACACTCACCAGAGATACATCCAGCATATCCCCACCTTAAATGGTTGTGATGGGGCACAGAAGGCACTAGGGAGGCTTACGCCACATTCAGATCCTGCTCGGTTCACAGTCCCACCACAGCAATGGAGCAGAAACTGCGCCAGCCAAAGGGGTGATATAACTCAAAAAGCTCCATAGAAGTCAATGGAACAGGCTTGACCCGAGAAACTCAAGGCCCACTTGCAGACCACACCTACACCAGCCTGAAAGCATTCTCTAGATGTAGCATAAACACTAAACAATCAGAGTGCACCACCACCAGAAGTAGAAAACTATGCATGTTCCAGCCTCACTTTGCATGCTGCCTTTCACAGTGTGGTATCCAGCCTCACAAGCTCATCATGCAGCACTTTGCGCTCAGTAAGAGGGATCAGGACACCATGGTGAATGGCACTTTGCACTGTGGGGAGCACCCTGAACAAATACTGGGTACTTTGACCGCTATTTGAGCAAAGTTCATTCCCCAGAACAGGGGAACAAACAATGCTAATGCTAACACCTCTTCCCCAAGCTTCTCCCTCCTGCAGGAACCCAGCAGGACAACAAGTAATAGTACCTAAGGAGCAGCCAGCTTAGAACCCAAACACAATATGAGTTCAAAAAAGAGGGGAGACTTCTCAGATGAAATCCTGAGACCGCACCCATCCCTTCCAAGGGGGGCTGGCAGCAACAGAAAACAAACTCTCTGTCCAATGTGGAATGGAAGCTACAGTGCTCTGCACAGCCCCACGTACCCAAGAGTGCACCCGAGCCCTGAATCTCATGTCTTGCTAAATGTGCAAGTACACCGAGACTACAACAATAGCAAATCCCCATCTGCATGCTGCTACAGGTTACCCAACATAGGCCACCACAGCAGCACATGGAAAGGAGACCCACAGAATAGCGGTAAGTGAACACTAGGCCAAAGGCCATCCCAACAACATCCACAACTATCAGCCCTCTCAAGTATTTTCTGTGTGTTCCTTTCACAAGACAATAGCACCATAGCTGCAGGAAGGAGCCACCCATCCTGGAGTTCCTTGGAAAATGGAGCCTTCTGCTCACTATGTCTAGAGAGAGCACTTAGGAGTAGTTGTGTTGATGACCTTACCTGTCATGGGCTCTGCAGAGCATTCCTAGAGTCATCAGAAAGACGAAAAGGAGGAGGAGATCTGGAACCCAGTGGGTTACATATGCAGAAGGCTGAAATAGGAGAAGGCTTCAGCACTTTGGACAGTGACAGCTCTGCCCCCTTAGTTTCAGTTCCAACTGAAGACACTGTTGTCTGACAACAAGCTGGTCCCTGTTCCTCCTCTTTCCCCCTCCCTTGTTGCCCCAGCCACTAGCTGCTGCCACTGCCACTTCTGGAGGGATGGAATTGGAGGCTGGACCAGAAAATTGACCTGACTTGACTCCACCTCTATCACCAAAGATGCACCGGCAGACGTGCAGACAGGTACAATTAGCACCCACTCATTGTCTTGTTCATCGTAGTGCCAGCTTGCTAACCCAGTCCTGTTCAGAGACAACTTCCCCAGGCAAATAGAGAGTCTGCTTTGAGCCTTCTTAAAGAGTCTTGAAGGACATGTCTAGTTGCTGCAACAATGTCTTAGCTTGAATAGTCATGCTCTGTATCCTGTGTAACCTGTAAGCTGATTGATGACATGCTATAACCTGAAATCCCATGTTAAAGATAATGGAGAAAAAAACACCATTGAGTTTGTGTCTGAATCCAACGAGGTTGGCCAGGACACTACCCCTATCACCATTCCATAGCAAGACAAGGGCCTCAACAGAAGTCCAAGACATGCCACCCAGGGCATTCAGGAATCTATCAGATTTCATAAGTCTGTGGGAGCAGACTGTCTTAATTAGCCCCACCCCTACAGGGGAGTCAGTCGCACATTCAATCCAAATCTCAGCATTGAGTGATATTTCCATGACAACGAGGTAACTCTCACCCCTCCAGCCACTGGTTCATTTCCAATCCATTCCAAATGAGAGTATGAAAGTATATGTATTGGGCCAATGATGTACTGAGACAGGCCCAAGGTTATGAAGTCCTGAGCTAGACCAAACAAGGCAGAGCTAACATGGACACTGAAGTTCCCAGAAACACAGGGCTGAAGACACACTAGCTGCTTCAAAAGCAGCCAGACCATTTTCTCTGGCTTTGGTTTAAAATGCTTTTTCAATGCATTTGGCCATGGCTGGACACATCTCCCTTCCCTGCTGCTGATTTCAGACCTTTGAGGGCTGTCCACAGCAAAGCATTGGGCCAATCACTGTCTCTGTCCAACCTACAGCAAAACATTTTCATTGGACACACCAGGGGGAGGCAATGAGTTGGTCTACCAAACAGTTTTGATTTCAACTTCAGGCTGAGTTCATGGAGAAATGCACTGGAGCTGCATTTCCCCAGGTTTTGGAGTAAAAAGGTGTGGAGTCTGACTGGTGTTGCATATCTCTGATTTCAGAAAACAGAGCTGGAGACACACTGAAGCCCCCACAACTGCAAATATGTTTCTACCCCCAGTCCTTTAATTCTCCAAGACCACTGCTTATGCCCAATAGGACATATCTCCAGCTAACAGCATACACCTTTTTAGCTGAAGGAGTCAATGTCCCCCTTTGTGAAATTTCACCTTTGCCTAGGTCTTTTCCTTCCAATCTTTTGGGGAACCTGTGGAGATGGTCACCAAAGAAGAGCCTGAATTCTCACCCTAATGTTAGACAACTGAATTATCCTGGAAACTTGATGATTTTTGTATCATCCCTAGTAAATATTATAGCTTTTTACTCAAAATATCTGGGGGGGGAGCACGCTCCAGAACAGTTAATGTCAACATGGGTTCAGCTGCTGCTACCATTACTGCTAATGCAGTTCTATGGTCTCTATCATGCTTTTACTGGCAGCAGCATGATCTTCAAGACCCATATTCATTCATCCTCTCCAAGAGATATATCTACTGTTCATAACTATGCATAAAAATATGTAGTGTTTCTCCAGGTTAAGCATAAATTCTTTATTTTCTGCCTCATTCCCTGACAGTACTACTGAAATAAGAGTGTAGCCTGCACCACAGCCACCAATCTCACAACTGCAGAACTCATTCCCAACAGATTTTTCTTCACATCCCCCCATTATTATTTTATCAGTATTCTCAAACAGAGGCACTGCTGTATCTATCAATTTATTCTGCTCATTCACCATCACTATAACAGGTCTATCTGTAACTACTGCAGTAACCCAGAAGGTTTTTCCATCTCTGATTTTCCATGAATAGCTGCTGCAATTATCTGTATTGATCTTCCTCAGATACCAATGGACAGGCTATTACCAACTTCTGATAGATAATTTTGGAGACCAAGTTATGTTTCTCTCTACGCTGCTTCACTGCCTGTAATATGCATCCAGCTAACCTAAACGAAATGGATTCCATGCTAGATGAACATAATGTGCATTTATCTAGGACAAGTGTTGCCTACTCAAACCAGAATCGTTGGATGAAATTCCTCCACTTTTGCAAAAGTTTCATCATATGTAACTATCCCTCAGAGCAGTGAATATTAACATCTAGATATGCATAATGATTTCATTTCTGTGTTAGGTATATCATTGGCTACATTCCCTAGGACGTGTTGAGTTTGTGTCTTTTTTTCTTTTTTAAAGACGCTTCAATAGACATAGGTGAAAAAAATATACTGAAGCCTGCTTAGCATGAGCAGATGCATGCTAGGACTTTTCAGATACTCACAAGGCTTCAATATCTTGTCCTGTCCCCTCTAGACCTAATCCAAATTACTACTGCCACCATTGTCCCACGTTCCTTCATCTCCAATGAGGATTAAAATTCTCTGTGTGTGTGCGTGTTTGTGTGTGTCATTGGTGAGTGCTATTTGATATACTACAAACTTTAAAATGAATGGCAATTACATATAGGGAAAATATGGAAGTGCATTGTCACCTTCACAGCCCCCCCTTTTTAACTCTGGGGGTGTTTACATGTTTCATACAATTTTATTTATTTATGCATGCTACTCAAAGTCAGATCGAGTTCCACCAACCAGTGGCAAGTGGGGGCACGCTAAAGAAACTCTTATTATTTTCAGGAGCAGGTGACTTACAGTTTTAGCAGTCCCTGAGTCTGTTGCAGTGGATTTGTTATTTTCTTTTGTTTTATATATATATATATGTATATATATATATATATATATATATATATATATATAGGCTTACAACCATGAGAAAATGTCAGCAGCAATCCCCTCCTGGGGGAATTCTCATTTGCAATGAATCTGAGAAAAGACAGCAACACGCCATGACTCATGGTGGGTGGAAGGGGGAACCATGACTGCCCTGAATGCCTTAAGAATTTCTTCAGCCCCTCAGATATTTTGCCAGCCCTTTTGGCACTCCCCCAAGAAGGTGAACATTTCTAAAATAATGTTCAGCACAGCCATAATTACAAGAGAAACAGGGCACTAGAGATTCCAGGAACTAAACACCCTGAGGCATTGATTGGTGGGAAGCAGGTTAATTAGATAGCATTTATCATCTACCAACAGACTCCATGTCACTAACTCCCTGTGACACCAGTCAGTCATGTCAGGCATTGGCCTGACCTGATTGTGCACCTTACCACTCTCTTCACTGGTCCCCCAGATGGCCATTTTACCAACGGGTGGGCAGTAGTGCCATTTCTGAATGAGAGATGGTCACCCACCATTTTGATTTATCCAAAATGCAATGCCACCAGCCCATAGATCTATGAAATAACCCACAAATTTCACCCAGGGTCCCAGTGAAGAGAGGGTAAGTGGTGGTGGTGGTGGTACACATCAAAAATGCATGGCTACATTGGGGGTTGGGGGCTTATTGGTAGAATAAATGGAACCACTTTTTCTTGATAGCTTTCATTAACTTTAATAGGAAAAACAGGACTAAATGGGTTGTAGATTCCAGCTATAATTCACTAATTTTAACTATGTTAAAAATTAAAGAATAAGGGATTATAAAACAACAATTAACTGAATAATGAAATAATTATACTTTATATACCAAACTGGTGAAAGTATTAAATGTAGTATTTTAAAAAATACAAATGGTGATGAAATGTCCTTCATTAGTGAGTTTTCAATTTGCATAACAATTAAAATAAATTGGTTAGCTCAATTAAATTCTAATGTATTTTGAAACCTGGCAGCATATTGGTATGAAGAATCATTCTCCTAACAGTTAGTGATTCATTTAGGAGCTTTGTCCAGAAAGAAATGAAATCTCCTCCATGTTACTTGACTTCATATGTGAAGTAGCTTTTGTATACAAGTTGGGTGTTGTTTCTTATTTTCCTTTCCCTATCTTACCTCTTCTTAGCCTGATTTAGAACCTTTGGCCCTCCTGATGTTGCTGAACTATAACTCCCATCATCTCTCACCACTGGTCATGCTTGCTGTGGCTTATGGGGCTTGTAGTTTAGCAACATCGGGAGGGTCAAAGGGTCCTCACACCTGTCCTAGTTATTGTAGAACAAGGATATATTCTTAGAATAGTTTAGAATACTTTAATCTGAAGTCCGACATCATGGTACTTATAATTTATAAAAGAAATTGAAAGGGCTATACAACTACAATTGTTAATTGTTGTCAGAACAATCCTATATAATCAGTCACAAAAAGCTAAAGATTTCATAGTAACTGGATTGTAGCAATCAACATTTGATAGTATCTGATACATGCCTTGAGTTGCATTATATGTTAGTATTTTATATTTATTTCCTACACCTCAACATTAAAAGGAAATCTAATTGATATTGAATTTGAATGCCAAGATTTGAATGTCAGTTGTAGGAGTGAAAATTTAGCATCAGAATCCAGATTGGAGAATGCAGACATTAACTGACCACCAAATATCCAGAATTAAAACATTTGCGCTTGATGCGACAATAAACAATGTGGAAATCTTTATAAATAATTGCAAATGTGGCTGATCATGGTGATTCTGTGTTTCTGCAGCTGGACATTTGGATATTCTGAACCTAAGAATTCCAGTGTTGTAGAGAAGATGGAGTACATATTTCTAATTTGTCAGTGAGATTAAAGTCTTGCTGACATACAGCAGGCTTTGGGGTAATTAGTTGGTTGATGGAATTAGATCTGACTTTGGGTAGCATAATTTGGTTCACTGGCATGTGAGTCAGTATTCTGACAGCCCAGATCTATCTTCTGGGATTTCGGATAGTAATATTTGATTTGTTATTTATCACATTTGATTCCATCTTTATACTTTCATCACACCATGAAGCAGTAGTAGTGACTTGCCCAAGGTCACTCAGAAAGCTTAGTGTCTGACGGAAGATTCGAACCTAAATCTAACTCTAAGTGTCCATGCACAAATTCACTGCTTACAAGACACTTTTTATTATTTTTATTTTTATTTATTTATTTATTAAATTTATATACCGCCCGACTAGCAATAGCTCTCTGGGCGGTGAACATATTAGATCAGATTAAACCTTATTTAAGGGTCCTAAATTTAATAATGCCCCATTACCCTAATTGTCAATAAAGGGTGTGGGGAGCTGCAGGGGGGAGGAGAAGAAGTCCCATTGTGTGAGTTGGATGGACAGAACTGGATATCACTCATTGCAGCACATAGCCGGGAAATGAAGAGGCAAGACAAGATGAAGTGTGGGTAAATCAAGGGCCACGTTTATTGGAATGAAGCCAATTACATGCTTTATTGCATGATAAAATGATCTGCAGAGACAAATGCAGAACCTAACTAATCCCCAGTCAGGCGAGGGCTGTGATGTTCCTGTATTAATGTATATATGGTAAGTGCTGTTTGTATAGAAGATACATGGTAAGTGGAATGAAAGAGGAGGGGGGAGTAAATGAGCAGTAGAATGCTGGATGATTGGCTGAGTGTTTGGATGGCTGAGAGTATAAATGGAAGGATGACAGTTAAATCTGGGTGGACGTGAGTGGGTTGTTTTGGTGGAGTTTGGAGGTGGGTGTGAGTTGGTGTATGTCAGGAGAGTGTGGAGAAAGAGGGAGGTGGAGTTCGGATTAGTAATAAGTCAAATTTAACAGTAATAGATGAAACCATAAGCTTGTAGATCATTATCAAAGTTATCTTGTTATTAATGTTATTTAATAAATACTATTTTGGTTTACCAAAGGCCTGATCCTTGGCTGGGGTTTCACAGACCAGAAGGGAGGGTAAGGTAATAACCAAGGCTGAAGGGAAACAGTAACAAATGGTGGCAGTGGTGAAGAGGAGAAGATAACATTATAAGTATCTAGAGCAACCCCGAGTTATGAGTTATCTGCATTGATACAAGGGGGTTGGGAACAGCATAGGCACGCAGTCACGAATGTAACCGGATATAGAGACTCAGGCAAGGTCTCTGGGAACATTGGTTGTAGAATGTGACTGGTGGTGCTGCCTAGCAGGGGGATCTATTGAGATCTGTGCTAGAGCAGAGAGAGAAACCATAAAAAAGGACAGTCCGGACTGGTGGAGTCCCTGGTGGTGCCTAGTGAAAGGCAGTAGCCATGAGCAGGTAGGAACCTGACAGGGAGAGCCAGGGAAGGGCGTCACAGGTGGTGGCTGTAGCAGTGGGATACGGACAAAAGAGAGTCCCTAACAGTGGTGTGGCAAACAGAAATAACAAATAAAGATTACTTGTGAGAGTGACTGGCAAAGAGTGTGTGGAAAAGAGTGAGTGAACTCCAACACCATGGCTGAATATATAAAAATGAAAAGAGAGGAGCAGGTGGAGAAGTGCATAACATTCAATTTACCTCACGAGGGTAAAGGGGTAGATGAACTGAGGGTAGCACTAATAGCTTTTACAACTGTCCAGCAAAAACAACCTGTCAGGGAAGAGACCCCAGAAGGGTATTCAAGCAATCCCGCTTATATAGAGTACTTGAGAGAGAAGTTAAGATGGGAACGTGAGTTGGAAACTGAGAGATTGAGGAGGGAGGCTGAGGAAAAAGACAAGCAGAGGGTCTTTGAAACAGAAGAGAAGGAAAAACAGCGGGAGTTGGAAACTGAGAGATTGAGGAGGGAGGCTGAGGAAAAAGACAAGCAGAGGGTCTTTGAAACGGAAGAGAAGGAAAAACAGCGGGAGCTGGAAATTGAGAGAATGAGAATGGGGTTTGAGGAGAGGGAGAAGCAACGAGCATTGGATGCTGAATTACAGGTGGAAAAGTTAAAGTTTGAAAGAAAGAAGTTTCATTCTGATGAAACAAGAAAGGACAGAAATGAAACTAAAATAAAGGTGACACCGAAAGATTTTGCAGTGTTTGAGCCTGGACAAGATCCACAAATTTACCTCAGCACTTTTGAAAAAGCGGCTCAAATGTGGGGGCTACCAGAGGATAAATATATGCAATATTTATCGAACTTGATCAAGGGGGAGTTGGAAGAGGTATACCAATATTTCCCCTCAGACAAGCCCGTCACATATGCCGAGTTTAAAGAGGCAGTATACAAAAGGTTCAGACTGGGACCTGACTATTTTAGAAAGTTATTCCGAAACTGTCAGATCCAAGCAGGGAGGTCTTTTGTGGAACTGGGAGCAAAGTTGATGGATATATTTGGAAAGTGGATGAGTAGTGCCAAAGCTCAGTCAGTGGAAGAGGTGAAAAGCCTCATGATACTGGATCAATTATTCCATCAGTTACCACCAGAAATAAGGCTCCTTGTCAAAGACCGTTCCCCTACATCGGTGCAGGAGGCCACAGAGATGGCGGATCACTTTGCCTCCAATAGAACTGGCTGGGTGGGGAAAACATCAAGAGAGTTTAAACCCAGACCATATAATGGCGGCAAAAAGGATGTGGTGCCACAGCAAGTGAGACCTCCAGTAAAATCTGAAGGGCACAGGACACCCCAGAGTGGATCTGTGTACCCTAAAATGGAGGAGAAATTATGCTATAAATGTGGTAGACCGGGGCACCTACGTTTTCAATGTGAGGTTGCCAACCCCATTAGTAATCCTGCTCAGGCAAGGGCAGTAAAAACAGAACCAAAAGATCTAACAATGAAAAAGGTTCAGTTCTGCCAGATAAACTGGACAGAAGTAAAAGACCTTGATTCAAGTCTGAGAGAGGAAGTGAGTGTACAAGGGGCAAATTATTGGGCATTGCTTGATACTGGTGCTGCTCAGACGTTGCTGAGGCCAGATTTAATAAAATCTGAGGAAATATTACCTCAGGAAACGGTGACTATCCAAGGAGTGAGGGGTAAACCAGAAAGCTTACCCATGGCCCTAGTGAAAATGCAGTGGAGAGGCAGAGAGGGAAAATATAAAGTGGGTATTAATGCCCAGCAACAAGAGCCAGTGATACTGGGAAGAGATGTAATGGGGGCACAAGGAAAAATATATGTGGTAACCAGACAACAACTTGGCAGAGAAACAGAAGCCATGTTAAAAGGGGCTGAAGGAAACAGAGTGGAACCTGTTTTCGAGCCTACGGTCACCATAGCAACCCCTGGAAGGCCTGCTGAAAGAAACAACTTGTATCAAATGGTCTCTAGTGAAGAGGCAGAGCAGTTCAAGGAAGAACTGAATAGGGATACAAGTTTGAAGCAAATAAAGGAGCAAGCCCTGACACAAAAGATTCCCTTTACTGACAAGCTGAGGAATCAAATTGTGTGTGAGAATGGGATTTTATATAGACTGTGGATGCCTGCTGAGAGAAAGGATGAATGTGAACCACTGAAGCAATTGATAGTACCTAGCAAATACAGAACCAGATTGCTAGAGGTAGCCCACGATGTCCCATGTGCAGGACATCTGGGAATAAAAAAGACCAAGAGGAGATTGGCTGCACACTATTATTGGCTAAATATCTCCAAAGATGTAAAACAACATTGTCTATCTTGTGGTATATGCCAAAAGGTGGGAAAAAGTGGAGTAAAGACTAAGGCACCCTTAAAGCCCTTTCCTATAATTGGACAACCCTTTTATAGAGTGGGAGTAGATTTGGTGGGCCCTTTTTCCAAACCCACAAGGCATGGCAAGAAATATCTAGTGGTGGTGGTGGATTTTGCCACCAGGTACCCAGACGCGGAAGCATTAAGATCCGTAGAAGCCCCTGTAGTGGCAGAGGCTTTGTTAAAAATCTTTATGAGGCTGGGTTTCCCTCATGAAGTGCTGATGGATCAAGGCAGTGTATTCATGGGAGAAGTGATGCAATGTATGTGGAAGTGTTGTGGTCTAAAACATCTAAAGACCACCACTTACCATCCAGCCACTAACGGATTGACTGAGAGATTTAATGGGGTTCTGAAGGGCATGATAAGAAGTTATGTTCAAGATCACCCACAAGACTGGGATGAACGTTTGGGGTGCTTCTTATTCACGTACAGAGAAGTCCCTCAGGAGTCAACAGGCTTCTCACCCTTTGAACTGATGTTCACTAGAAAAGTGAGGGGACCTTTGGAACTGTTAAAAAATTCATGGGAAGGAACCCTGGGAGAGTACAAAACATCTGTAGTTGATTTTGTATTAGACTTCCGCAGCAAATTAACATTGATGATGGAAGCTGTACAAAAGAATTTGAGTCAAGCTCAGGAGAAGCAAAGTTACTGGTATGACAGAACAGCCAGGGAACGTGTGTATGAGGTGGGAGATATGGTTATGGCGTTCATACCCAGGAAACATGATAAATTACAGGCTAACTGGGAGGGACCATATACCATAAGAGAAAAGCTTGACACAGTGACATATGTAATTACCACAGACCAATTAAACAAAAACAAAGTGGTTCATGTAAATATGTTGAAACCTTACCATACCAGGGATGCAAAGTTGTTGCAAGTTACCTTATTCCCTGAGGGAAGTGGGCCTGAACTTCCAGATTTGGTACAGGAAAGCAAAGACAAAGGAGGGGTAGATCAAGTGGAATGGTTGGAGGAGGTGAAAGAAGAAGTAAAGGAAGAGATTCTGAGAGTTTTGAAAAACTATGGAGATCTCTTTAGTAATAAACCTGGCCGAACCAGTATAGCCAGACATTCCATTGATACTGGAAATCATGCCCCAATCAGATCTGTTCCGTACCGTGTGAATGGGAAAGTTTTGAGTGAGATCAAAAAGGAGGTCGAAGAGATGTTGGAACTAGGAGTGATCAGGGAATCCATCAGTCCCTGGGCCTCAAGTATTGTCCTGGTTCCGAAAAAAGATGGAACGACAAGATTTTGTATTGATTATCGGTTAATCAATAAAATTACAGTCCCAGATGCGTATCCTATGCCTAGGGTGGACGCAATGTTAGAGTTATTGGGGGCAGCAACCATTATCTCTATGATAGACCTCTGTAAAGGATTTTGGCAGATGGAACTAGACGAACAATCCAGAGCCAAAACTGCCTTCAGTACACCAAATGGGTTATATGAGTTTGTGACTTTACCCATGGGACTAAGGAACTCACCAAGTTCGTTTCAGAGGCTAATTAATACTGTGTTGCGAGGCATGTCAGATTTTGCAGTGGCCTATATCGATGACGTGGCCATTTTTAGCAAGTCGGTGCCTGAGCATGTCCAACACCTGACAACAGTATTAGAGGCATTAAGAAAAGCAGGCCTCACAATAAAAGCTAAGAAATGCCAGTAATCTATTTAGGACATAAGGTGGGGAGTGGGAAAATCACCCCCTTATGGAGCAAGGTGGAAGCAATACAATCGTGGCCTATCCCCTTAACTAAAAAACAAGTTAGGGCATTTCTAGGTGTGGCTGGTTTTTATAGAAAGTTTGTGAAAGATTTTGGGGAAATAGCAACCCCCTTGCATGAGTTGACAAAGAAAAAGTGTTCTGAGCGTGTGGTATGGACGGATGAATGTCAGAAGGCTTTTGATCTGCTGAAGCAAGCCTTGTGCCAAGGACCTATATTAATAGCACCAGACTATGAGCAACCATTCATTGTGGCTACGGATGCGTCAGACCTCGCGCTGGGAGTCGTCTTGCTGCAGGAGAGAGAAGGCACCAGACATCCAGTGGCGTATCTGAGTCGCAAGCTGACGTCGAGGGAAAAAACCTATTTGTCGGTCCAAAAGGAGTGCCTAGCAGTCGTGTGGGGACTGAACAAGTTGTGCCCATATGTGTGGGGATGAAGATTTACGGTGACGACTGACCATCGGGCCTTGTTATGGTTGCAGACTATGAAAAACCATAACACTATGCTGCAGAGGTGGTCCTGGGCCCTACAAGACTATCAAGTGGACTTCCAGTTCATAAAAGGCAAGGACAATGTATTGGCCAATGGACTGTCAAGGCAGGTGGCTGGGACTGCAGTGACGTGACGCAGACGTAGGAACAAAAAAGACATTTTCCCCATAAAGACTTGGTTTTATTGTTAATGCGGCGTATGAATCCTAGAGCAGGAATAATACTCTGCTGTTATTTTTAAGGGGGGGAATGTGATGTTCCTGTATTAATGTATATATGGTAAGTGCTGTTTGTATAGAAGATACATGGTAAGTGGAATGAAAGAGGAGGGGGGAGTAAATGAGCAGTAGAATGCTGGATGATTGGCTGAGTGTTTGGATGGCTGAGAGTATAAATGGAAGGATGACAGTTGAATCTGGGTGGACGTGACTGGGTTGTTTTGGTGGAGTTTAGAGGTGGGTGTGAGTTGGTGTATGTCAGGAGAGTGTGGAGAAAGAGGGAGGTGGAGTTCGGATTAGTAATAAGTCAAATATCACAGTAATAGATGAAACCATAAGCTTGTAGATCATTATCAAAGTTATCTTGTTATCCCACAAGTAGGACATGAGTGCAATGATCCTCTCCCCACTTATGAATCCCAGTAACTTGCATGCAGAGGCATGCCACCTCTGAGAGAAGATATAATGTAGCCATCACAACTGGTAGCAATTTATAGTCTTATCCTCCATGAACTTGCATAATCCAGGGCTTCCCAAATTGTGGTCCGTGGACCACTAGTGGTCCATGAGCTTCATTCAGGTGATTTGTGGCATTCTGTAAAAATACAGTTAAAAGCCATGCCACATTTAGCACAGCTCATTACAATTGCTACAGCAGGCAGAAAAATATTAAAGTAGTCTGCCAAGACCCTCAAGCAATGTCCATGACAAAATACATTTGGGAACCACTGGTCTAATCTCTTTTAAAGCAATTCAAGTCTCAGATCTTACAAGAGTTAATTCCATAGTTTAACTATGCGCTGTGTGAAAAAGTATTTTCTTTTGTTTTTTCTGAATCTTCCACCATTCCGCTTCATTGGTTAGTCTGAGTTCTAGAATTAAATGAGAGCAAAAAAAAAGTCTCCCTATCACTTTCTCCACATCATACATAATCTTATACACTTCTATCATGCCCCCTTAGCCTTTTTTCCTACACTAAAAAGCCCCAAATGTTGGAACTTTTCCTCATAGGGGAATTGCTCCAACCCCTTAACCAAATATGTATTTGTATATGACTTGCCCTTGATTTTCTTGTCAATACAGAATCAAATATGGCCCATTTAATTCATTTCTTATTATTTTAATATGCCTTTACGGCTTGACTACCTGTGCAATCATTTGGGCATCCAGTTAAGTGTGACTTCTTTATTTCATGACAGAAACAGGCAGGTCATCTTGATGCTCTCTGTATAACTGTAAAATTTTAAAGTGCTAAATAATACATATTAACAGTGAAGGGAGATTGAAGAAACATGCAAAAGAGATGTAATTCTATTATTGGAAATAACTCAAAAATACAAATAGAATTGGATGGAAAGAAAATGGAGTTGATAGTTGCTTTAATATTTTAATCATAAATGGCTAATTGTAAGTCTTATGATATGTTTATACTTTTAAAATATAGAGGTCATATGGTTTGTAAAAACAAAGAACTCTTTATTCACTATACTCACTATAACTTTTATAACTTTTTCAAAACAGAATGGATTTCAATGCACCATTACTCAACAAAGAATTGTTTAATTTGAAAAAGGCAAGGTTTGGTTTCAAACCTTTCTGAAAGACATTCAGCAGTCCTGTTCTCTGATTGTTGATAATGTGGCAGAAATTAATTATAGCTAAAGGAAAGGCATTTGGTACATTCTACTGTTTCCTGTCTGGCACTCTGCTCTCTCATGTACAATCAGGATGACATGAAGCAGCTCAATTTAATCTATAACATATGGAAGATCTGGGATTCAGGACATGGGAGATAATTCTGAAATAGTTGATGGTGAATCTCTTTTGTGTATGTCAGATCAAATTGGAAGTGGGGAATCAAAAATTATATCTAAGGATCCAATGTATCATAATCATCTCACTAGAAGAGATTTTAGTTTTAAAATGAAGTTTATATCCATAAGGCAGTTTAAACCTCCATATATTAAAAGAGAGGACAATCATATAAATGTGGAATTATTCCCCTAGTCTAATGTGGCCCATGCCAGGAGATAGAAAACTACTCCTCCAGGGAAGTTCAGAGAGAAAAGAGCCATGGAGAGACAAAGATTTAAAAACTATGGCTTCCATCAACACTTTTCGCAGAAGAAAATAACTTTTTGTCTGCTCTGAAAGGAGATTTGTTGCTGAGGCAAGTGCTCTATTTCCTAAGATACAGCAGGAGGAAAGATTGCTAAAGATCCATATCATTAATGATGATCATCTCATTTCCAGATGAGTAGACAAGTCAAAACATGATATACACCTACAATAGCTGGGTAGACTATAGGTACACTTCAGATGTATTCCAGAAAGATTAATCTGTTACAAAAAAAATGTATATTTTGTTCCAAAGGAATCAGCAGTTTTCTACTGAACGTTAATGCATCATCAATGATTTACAGCAATCATCTATAAGCAGATGGCACACATACATTTCCTGACAACAACCAATAGATTTCACTCAATTCAAGTCTTGTTTTTTCTTAACACTCTTGCTGCTGTTCTCAGTGGTTGGATGGGAGAGACCATTATCAGACTTGTTTCATCAGAAGTTGGCGGATCACTAATGCTTTAAGAATAGCCCCCAGTTATACTGAGCCAAAGCCAAGCCCTGTCAACATTCTGTCAGCCTTGATTATGGGGAAGGGGGGAAGACACCTTTTCTCATAAATTAGAACTTGATAAAATGTTCATTAAAGAAAATATTGTGGATGTTTAGAACGTGCTGTCTCCTTAAATTTACTTTACTTTTTGGGCTGTCTCTAGGGTGAATCAATCAGCCTATTTCTGTTCCATTTCAGATGTGCTCATAGGTCCATCTCATTGTATTTTTTGTGAATTTTTTGAAACAGGCCTAACTTTGTACATTTCACTGTACTCCTTTTGCACATATTTTAGATAAATGTTATGCACATTCTTCCCCTACTATACACTTTTTGTATGCATTTTGTTCCATAAAATATGCATTTTTAAAATCAAATCTTCACCGCAAAATGCAGAGAAGTGCATAAATCTGATTGAAAACTACATTCTGATCCACACATAAATGAAGGGACTGGTGAAGGAGGTTGGTTTGCTTTAAACTGCGGATTTAAAAAAATTCTCCTCTATCCTTAACTGTCTGTCTGTGAGACTCACAACCATCCATCTGTTTGGTGAATGAATCTGGTTGATTTCTGTACACAGATACTTGTGTCCTGCTCCTTCATCGTGATGCTAGAATCAGGGTCAATCAAGGTGTATGGATAACAAAGGAACAAAAGTATCACTTGCTTTCCCTCATTCTATCACACAGACACACACTTGACTGGCAAGAGAGTCTGCCTGATTGATTTAGGCATTTACTGGAAGAGCAGGAATGTTATTCCTGTCGCTCCAACAAGGTTGAATTTCCCCCACTTGATGAAGGATGAAGTCTCACGAGACTTCCTCCTGAAGTGAGGGACTGAGAGGCAGAGTCACATGGCCTGTAATGCTGTCCTCAGTCGCATCCTCTTCTTCCTTTGCAGCATCCCGCCATCCCACACTTATGACAGTGCTGGCTAAATAAAGATAAATAAAGATAATAATAATAATAATAATAATAATAATAATAATAATAATAATAATAATAATAATAATAATAATTGTCAGTTGCCACTTGGGACTGAGTAGTAATGTTTGGGGTGTGCCTCAGTTGCCACTTGATGCATCTTTTCCCCCCACCTGCTTCACACTAATTTGATTGGCCTGTGGCAGGTTTTTAATTTGGTTGTTTCGAGTTCTTTAGTGTTTAGTGAAATAAGAGGCTTGGAGCGACGATACGTGGCTTGGAGCACTAGGAAGCACACCATAGCACATTGCAGTTGAGGGCACATCACTAACCTACTGCTGACTGGCTTTACAGACTCCTTGGTCTGGTGCTTTCAGGTCTGGCAGGTGCCATCTGCTGAAAGCTGAACAGTGGGGGGAAGGTGTCACCAGTCAGGTAATGCACTCTCAAAGCTCCACTTTCAGGAGTGATGGAAGTTTGCCCCTCATCACACTGACTGGGTGATGGAGCAGAGCTGGGGTGGCATAGTCTTTGGCAGCAAGCATGAGGACTTCATCACTGCCTACACAGGTTGTGCCTGCGTGCTCTTGGTTTTTTGGGTTGGTGCAAGACCTCAAGTTATATTATTAATAAATATAATAATCTCACTTATGGTCTGATAAGTCTTTATTCTGGGTGTGTGGCAATGGAGCTGTTGCTGTTTACAGAATTCCTGGGCCACATTCACACCATACATTTATTCCACTATTATTCCACTTTAGACAGTCATTGCCACCACACCAAAAGAAGACTTGTGACACCACAATGGAATAATGTTATACTTATTAGAATATAACAACTTTTTAAATTTTAACCAATTAACCAAACTGAAACGTCTTTGGGCAGGTGAGGATAAAACCTAACTGGTAGAGAGATTTCCCTCCAGTCCCCTGGGCATGTCAGTCATCAACTGACTGTGGCTCCCCAGCCAAGGATGGGGAAGAATTTGTCCCTCCATGCTAGTAGAGCCAAGTATGTGGATCCAACCTGCGTACCCTGGGCCCGCCATACTGATATTCACCATGATGTGCAACTTAGGCCCATGAGGACACCCCCCCAGATCCCCACCAGGCAATCAACACTGGCAGTTCCCTAGACGGTGCCCTTTACCCAATAATGTCTCAGTATCCCGCTGTTTACCATGCCTTCCTCACCTGCCTGAATTCCATGCCAGCACAAGCAAGCTAACCACACCATTCCGCAAGCCAATTGAGTCAACCCACATAGTATGGAGTAGGGAAAATGAAAGAGAATCTGAAATCAGAATCCCCCCCGCCCCAAATTCCTACTCAGCCCCAACTGGCAACTAGCAAAGCCCATACTGGCAAGGGAAGTAGGGCAGGTGCTGCAAGGCAAAAGAGAGGCAAGTTTGCGGGAGGAGCTGGCTTTTAAGCCTGCTCATTCCTCTACCACATAGGCCAGTTGGCCCACCTGACATTTCCCCCTCCCTCTCAGGAACCAATTCCGAGCCTTCTTTGGAATGCTAGGGGAGTGGCGGCAAACATGCCCTCGTGCCAGGCGGGAAAGCCATTGTTGTTGTTGTTATGTGCCTTCAAGTCGATTACGATTTATGGCAACCCTATGAATCAGTGACCTCCAATAGCATCTGTCATAAACCTCCCTGTTCAGATCCTGTAAGTTAAGGTCTGTGGCTTCCTTGATGGAATCAATCCATCTCTTCCTCTTTTTCTATGCCTTTCTGTTTTTCTCAGCATTATTGTCTTTCCTAGTGAATCATGTCTGCAAAGGGTGCTGAGAGTTGTTAGGGGATTCCTGTTCTCCCCACAGAGCTACAGCTGCCAGAGTGGTTTAACAGTCAGTCCCTCTTCCCAGAAAACTCTGAGAACTGTAGGTCTGTGAGGGGAAAAGGGGTAGAATAAATGTATGGTGTGAATGCGGCCCTGGTCAGAACCACTTACACAGAGAGAAAGGGGGTAGCTGCAACTATTGTTTATCTTCCTGCATCAGTAGACCACTCCTACCAGAAAAATTTCTTATGCCTTCTGCTCATGCATCTCACACCAGAATAATGGCACCCTAGCAAATGGGTCATTCATTAACCCTGCTTTTCCCAGCCATCTCAACATGATTTCAGCCAATTTTTCCATGATTTTCTAATTTTGGGTAAAAAAATACCAACTTTTTGAAGAGGAATATTTCGTTGAACAGCTAATGTCAAATGCGGGGTTTCACAGTGGCCAGCAACTAATTAACAGATACCAGCCGCCAGCCTAACCATAACTCTGCTAGGCAGGAGGAAGCAGGGGGCCAGCCAGTGTGTTTACCATTTGGGAAGCGCTGAAGGAGGATGCAGGGAAGTCGAGTCCTTAAGGTAGTCCAAAGGTCCAGAAACCAAGAGATCCAATCAAGCAGAGCAGGGTCCAAGGCACGGGTCAACAGGGGAGCCAGAGCAATGTCTGCAGCAAGGCTTGACGTTGACTCTGGCAAGAAGTCTCCATTTCCTTCCAGTCTTTTATGCTTAGCGTTTGAGGCCAGGTGCTTACAATCAGCCTGTGTTCTTGAGCTCTTCTGCTCCGTAATCAAGCTGATTGCCTTCATTGCTGCAACACCTGTTGGCGTCTTCTCTCTGCTGGGGAAGGGGCAGCCTCCTGGTCGCTTCTCCCTCTGACAGGTGGGCTCCCTCGGGGGCTTGCCCCTAGTCTGGTGAAGGATCCTGAGCTGTCTCCCTTCTTGTCCCCTCTCCTGGGTCTGCGGTCTCCCATTCCTCTTCCTCCTCTCATGAGTCCTCTGAGGGGGGCATGACAGCTAAGCAAATTACATGAAAAACAAATGTGTTTCTTTGTTTTTCATACAAATCCTGGAGTTTAATCACAGTTCAGAGAGAGCCGAGCAAAAGAATAAAAATGAGAATATGTACACTCTTATCTGCTGCAGTTTAGTGAACATACTCAATGCATCTGGGATTTACAAACTCCATAACTATAAATGATCTCCTAATATAAAGTAGAAGTTTCTATGATGTAGATGATGTAGATCAGCCTTCCCCAACCTGGTGCTCTCCAGATGCTTTTGGATTACAACTCCCATTAGCCTCAGCCAGCACAATTTTGGACATTGGGGATTTATGGGAGTTATAGTCCAAAATAACTGAAGAGCACAGTCATGGCACGTCTGAGAAAGCCAATACTCTCTTCAGTATTAATTTCACTTGTTACGTATCTGAATGAAACTCTGAACCAAAGCGTTCTTCTGTGCTGACACCAGTGTCAAATCCCGGCAATGGAAAGATGTCCTTTTGAAAATTAGGTCTGTAACACTAAAACCGCTTAGTGGAGTGTAGGCTACATTGAATACAGTGTGAGACTTAAGGAGTTACCCAAACCAAGATCCACCAGGATGAACCGAATTTGGAAAAGGCTAATCTCTAGGTGAACCTGAGTTTAGCCAGGGCTACACTGGTTGAAGTCCCTTATCCTGGCTCAGTCAGAGATATTCTGGCATGTCCATCCTGGCTCAGCTGGAGCATACTGAAAAAAGGGACATTCTGTGGAAGTGGCAGGGTGAGACAGGTTAGGGGGAGGCTTACCTATTCTAAACTTTGTTCCATTCACTCATGCAACCTAGCAACCCTGCAGAAAAAAAAACTGGTAAAAATGTGGTGTATACCTGTTTTAAAGGCTTGTTTCCCCTCTATCAGGCTGAGGCCAGATCAGCTGGCAATAGCCCCACTCCTTAATGAAGTTTGGAACAGAGATAAGCTACACCGACAGAATTTAGCCAAGCATAAAAACTGCTTTCCTATAGGGCTCCTGCTGGGAGGAAGGGCAGGATATACATAAACTAATAAATAAATAAATAGATGGATTTGTTTGCCCCTTCTGAGTAAAGATGGCTAGGATACATTGAAGTCTGGTCATATGCTCTCTAGAACCACAGGGCTTGTTCACAGGATCAGTACATAAGACATGAAAATTCAGTAGCTGTTACATCTGTTTGTTTGTTTGTTTGTTTGTTTGTTTGTTTGTTTTTTTGACAACATGTATATACTACCTGACTGTAAAAAACCTAAGCTGTTTACAAAAAAACCCCTTATCTGTATCACGGTTGCCAGTGAATATCTTTATTAGGATGGACAGTAAGTTTCTTCTAAAATGGAATTTGAAGGAATTTGAAATGTCCTGTTTAGACAAGAAAAGAGAAGAATTTTCATCAAAAGTTTTAAAAAATCTTAATTTCTCAATAAAATTTTATGTGTCTCCAGCATATAAGCAAATTTTGCTATGGTAAAACTGGAGGGTTTTGCTCAGCCTTTGGCGGAATTTTGAGAGAAGTCAGAATACTTTTTTAGGTTAGCAACATTTCTCAGGGGTTGAAGGTGGGAACACACATCTCTAGTAAATGCAGAACATTTTGTCAAACTAATTCTGGAAAATATTTTGCTTCTGGAAAATCCTAATTAACATCAATTCCACAACTTAGGTCAATGTTTGGAATTAATAAGTATGGATTATGAACTCATATTCAATGTTAAATAATTCCAGAAAATAAATATATATTTGAATAAGCTATTCTATTTTTTCTTTTTTAATGTTCATTATAGAATTAGTATTTCTATTTACATTATTATTAGACACTGAGTGCATACATACATATATATCCTTCTTGACATATGGAGAGAGAGAGAGAGAGAGAGAGAGAGAGAGAGAGCTACAAACTAATTACAGGAAGAAAATTATGGAAAAACACCATGCTAGAAAGATTAAATGAAAATCTTCATCTGAAGAGAGATGAAAAGAATAACAATTTACTTGTGTAGGAAATAGGCTCCTCTACCAAGCCAGGAAAAGATGTCTATTGAGAATATAAATAAGGGAAATCAAATACCTCCAGATGTATCTGAAGAACTCTTTTGTTTTCACAGATAATTAAGTTTGTGTGTATGTTTGTTGTATTGAAATAATAATGAATCCATGACTAATGACAATGATAACGTCAATGCTCAGGAATCATGAACCACATTCTCTGGTGAAAGAATATTCATTTACTCACAGCATGAAAAAAGGCTAATGAAGCAGTAAGAATAAAGAAGAAATATAATCACAAAGAAATTGATGGATAATACTTGATAACAATGACATTGAAATGCTTCGCAGGGGTTGTGGGGTAGGAACACTGAACAAGGTTAAGCAATTACAGTTGACATTCAAGTGTCACATTGCTTAAAGAAAAGATAGACCTCTCTTGCAACGTGCCGTGTAGCAATGCAATTACAAACATAGGATGGGCCAGAGCTCAGAAGCAGAATGCATGCAGAAGGTTCCAGTTTGATCCTTCACATTTCCAGTTAATAGGTTCAGGTAGCAAGTGATACGAATTTCCTCTGCCTGAGACCATGAAGAACTACTGCCAGTCAGATCATACAATGCTGAGCTAGATGGACAAATGGTCAGACCTGGTATAAGGCATGTTTATGTTCCATTCTAGTTAGCCAACTGTGTTATTATTGGTTATGTTATTTTGTGTGTTGTCGTTATTTTATATGATGGATGACTAGGGATGGATGAGGAATATATTATTGTTATTATTACTTATATTACTACTATTCCTTTTATCAACATTGTTTTGCCTTCTACACAACATGTCTCAAAGCAATGTACAAAATACAATAAAACATAAGAAAACAGTTAAAAACAGAAAACAGTTGCAGATAAATTTTAAAACAATACAAAATAGACATGCACCTGGGAAAGCTTGTCCAAAAAAAAAGTCCACAGAACAGCAGCCACACTAAAAGTCCTCTTCCGAGTCATTGTGGAGCAGGCTGCTGATGTCTTTGGAAGGAGAAGCTGTCCTGCAGGCTGAAGTGAACTACTAGGTATATGTGGGATAAGACGGTTTCTCAAGTAGAATTATACATGGAATGGTATGGGTCCAACCCAGTCAAGATTTGCTCACATTGAACTACCTCTTGCATTGAATGACTGCTTATGTTTGAACACTTAAGCACTGTTACTTTTTAAAAAAAGAAACACAACTAAAAATATCCAAATGTATGCACAAAACAAACAATGTATTATCTATTTAACCTTCATATAAAAGAATAAAGTCCCACACAGTATTATATTTCTGTAGCCAATTTTATAAATGTAGTATTTAAGTACTTTTGAAGCATGTATTTCTGTGGTTGTTACGTTAGGAAACCTGGAGTATACGTACATATAATGTATATAATGTGCAATAATTGTTACTATTTTTAGAAGTACTTACTTCTTGTAAACATACACTTTACATCAACATTTTCAGAAAATGCCATCCCTATTGATGACCTACTTTCATTGCTGTCCTGGGATGGGGAATGTACTTATGTTTGGCAATAAGTATTTATTTCTGGGTGCTGGAGGTGGACTTCTTCCACAGCAATTTATAACATACATGAGAGCTGATCCAAAAGGGTGGTTTGACAGTTTCACTTCCAAACTCAGACCTAATTCCCAAATGAACAGGATCTAGAAAATTAGTCACGTCCAAGAGTGCCTAAATTTGTCCAATGACTTATAGTTATTCAGTTATTTTCTAGGTTCAAAGTAGATATTTTCAGGAGCAGTCATTCCCTAGCTTGCTTTAAGGAAACTGGGAACCTGTTGCTCAGTGAGAAATTGATAGGGCTGTGCACCAGATTCAGCCAAGTCCTGAGGCTCTAGTCAAATTGGGCCTGTTTGGACTAGTCAGGTTCATATAGCCATGGATCGCTACAGGTCGGGTTGGATGACCCAGAGCAATCCGTGGCTGTCAGAGGGCAGGACATCAGGAAAGAAGGAGAGTGAGGCAGGGTGACAAAACCCCACCCAAAAGCCAAGACCTACCTCAGATCACCAGCTATATCTTCTGGAAGAAGTAGTGTAACTTCCTGCCTGCCTGACACTTACCCCCACTCCCAGGATTGATCCCTTGGCGATTCTGCAGGGTGTGGGTGATGCTCCATAGGAGGCTTTTCAAAAAGAAAATTGCTTGCAGAGAATCACCCACACAGGACTAACCCTTCCGCTCAACAGCTGTTCAGCAGAGGAGATGATTTTACAAGGTCCTGTGATGCCTCCTCTGCTGGATCAATGCTTCTGCTGAGGCATTGATGGAAGGTGTGAGAGGCATTGCAGCATCAGTTGGGAGGGGGAAGGAAATGCAAGTTCTCCTTCCCCTGCCCCTCTCCTGGCTATATGTTTAACTATGGTTTTGAAACCCTAATTAAACATTAGTGCTGCTCCTGAATGCAATTGGGACTGGTTCTGGGGTGAGGGTGGTAGCCCCCAGGTCAACCCAGAGTGGATCAGCCTGATGTTTTCCCAATAAGAGCCATGGGGCAAATGGCCCTAAAAGTTTAACCCACCTCCTGGAGCCAGTTGGGTAGATCTAATAAGCAAGAAGAGGCACAGGTGAGCATAAAATTATTGGCCAAACACCTTATCCACATCTTTAGGTTCTAAAAATGGAAAGACATGCAACAAAATAGGAGCAAATGATGCTCTGAAGATCTCCATTGATAAATCTGCATGGATCATGAGTCTCACAAACATTGGAGACCTTCCTCTTTCAACAAGCCTTTTAAGTTGAGACCTTGCTCCAGTCTGCGTCTGAGTTGGAATTGCTTTTTAATATGTTTTTAAACTGTCTTTTAAAAAAAATGTTTTGAAATCTTTTTTAAAAAAAAGTTTTGAAACGTTTTAAAAAAATGGTTTTAAAGATGTTTTGTTTAAATGTATTTTAAAGTCTGTTTTTATTATGTTTTAAGTATTTTTAGTGCTTTTGTTTGCTACCCTGGACTCCTGCTGGGAAGACAGGCGGGTTATAAATCAAATAATAAATAAATAAATACTAAGAGTTGCTATTGTTGATTGTTGTTATTATTACTAACTTTATATATTAGATTTATATCCCACCCTTCCTCCCAGTAGGAGCCCATTATTAATGAATCACGTCCCATGAGGCGTCCTGAACTGATTTACAATAAAGTAATACCTCAGTTAACAAATCCCCCAGGAAAGAAACTTCTTTTAAAGAAATCTCTTTTGGATGCTGGGAGCATGGGAGGGCACACACTCTGACATAGCCACAATGTTGCTCATTCTCTACTGGATTGCGACTGTTGCAGGCAGCTCCCTCACACATGGCTAGAATGGTGCTCCTTGCCAGGTGGTGCAAGCGCCTCCACAGTAAACAGTGTTTTGGGTGTCCCGGAAATACTGTTTACTGCAAATGCATCTGCTTGAGTGTACTTCAGGATGGCACAGAGAGGGAGAGAGCAAGCATGGGTAGCTGGCTGCCCCTTGCCTGCCTGCTCTAGTGTACAGAGAGGTGAACTGTGCTCAAAGCTTGAGATGGCTATAGCAAGTTGATACATGATAAAAGAAAAAAGACAAGGCAGGCATCCCTGGATGCATTTTGGAAGAAGCCTTCAAGTGGTCTGTATGCAAGGCTTACCTGACCTGGTTGTTTCATTTCCTGGTTTCCTGGTTGTTAGTTTTGAATAAAAAGTTTGCTGCAGTATGTTGAACTGCTCTTCTTTTTATTGGTGAAGGAACTGAACCCTATTTCTTTCCATGTTATTCTTACCTCTGATACCAAAATTACCAAACTTTCTTTGGTATCATTACATTAAAGAAGTAATGTCCAGGAATGCATCTACTTCATTAACTGAGGCATTACTGTACAATAAAAACATATATAAACAGTTACATATACTAAAACAGTTTAAAACAACAGCCGCACATACATAAAATCAATTCAAATCTAAGAGTATTACCATATCTCCTTCTAGATCATACTGCAAAAAAGTGATGGACCAGCAGGAAAAACTCAGCTAGACAACATTGTGAGGGTGCAATAGCACTGGAGACAAATTGCTTCTTCGCCACTGTCACTAGTGTCAGAAAGTGGGCAGAAATCTTATTTTAAAGGTGCTGTGCATGCATGTATACACACACACACACATTGTAAGTGTCAAAATGTATGAATATTTCACTTGCTCTAATTGACAAGAAAAATGTTTCATTAAGATCTCCATTTAGGCCTCTACCATGCTTCAGTATCCAAAGCAGTCTGCTAGTCAAAATCTGATTTAAATAAAAGAACCGATGGGCTGTTTTCTTTGTAAGTATTTTCTCATTAACATTTAGCTAGATGGAACACAAAGGTGTACTATTTTTATCCAGATTTACCATTTCAGCTATGAAATAAGTCTATAGCTGTCTGGCAGTTAGGATTACAATTATTTGCAATGCTGAGTGCCTCTTGTTCATAAAAATGGATCTGCATCAAGTGTCTTGTTGCATTTGTTTGTTTTTTAGTTAAAAGGGAAAACTTTTGGAGAGGGGAAATAAGTAATTTCCAAAACAATCAATTCACCTTTTTGAGATCCTGCATATTGTCACTGATTCCCGTAACTATAACTGTTCCTAGAGCAGCAGCAGTGAGGTAAATTCCTATATTCCAAGGTAGCTCAGCAGTGTGTTTGGGATTTTGCACCTGTGTAGAGAAAGCAATGTCCAGAGTCTTTATTCCAGTCCTGCCTTGATCCCCCCACACCCAGGGCCACCTAATCAGAACTGGCTAGCTTTATTATTTATTCATTATTTATTATTATTTATTTATTAGTCTCATTTCTATGCCACCCTTATACCTAAAGGAGTCTGGAGTGCTGTGCAACAACAACAACAAATCAGTAATGAACACATCTAAAAAATAATGCTTAAAAAAGTATAACAAAGCAGAATAATAACAGAACAGTTGAATCCCAGAGCCAATTTATGGTTCAAATGTCCAGGCAAATAAATATATTTCAGTTGGCATCTAAATAATATCAGTGTTGGGGGCAATCACACTTCTCTGGTAAAGGAGTTCCACAATTGAGGATCTGCCACCAAGTAGTCCCTGTCTTGAATAACTCTGGAATATCCCCTCTGCCTGGACCTTATTAAGAGGAGCTGCAGACAGAGAGGTACTGCTGCAGGGGTGAGACTGTGCTAGGACCATCAAGGGACAAACTTTTCCATCTGCTTTGCCCCCTCACCCCTACTCTTAGTGACATTTTTCTGGGGACTGACCTTTATCAGGAAGATAAACGCTTTTGGTTTTTAGCTGTTGTTGCTTTTTAGAAATGCTAGGATTTTCTTGGCTTGAATTTTTGTAAATTGTATTGTCTTTGTTTGTTTTTGTATTTGTGTTTTTCTATTTGTGTGTAAGCCGCCTTGGGGGCCTTTTTGGCCAAAAGGCAGCCTAGAAATAAACCGTAACATAACATTTCCCTAAAGTCACTTTTAAACTTTATATATATATATAAAAAACACATCGGCTTTGTTTTTACAATCCAAATTACATCACTTTGAAGCTGCAATTGGAAATAGGCTAACTATAATAGCCAAAAATGTAGATGAGCATGCAGAATCAAACCTGATGACTGCTAGGCAGGCTGCTTCAAGGTGGTGAGCCAATACAGCAACTTTCATGCTTGGCATTTGTAGCCAGAAAACAGTAGATACAACAGACTCTGCTGAAAGAGCAGAAATATTGAAGAAAGAAGTGCTATTTTTCAATTGCACTTCTCACAGCAGAACTGCTCTTTAGCCTACTATGACTTAGGAGACAACTGCTGCCTCAACAACAAAATCCATACTTAAAATTATGTTTGGGAGCTTCGAAAGTCTTGTTCTGAACTCGCTGTCATGGTTTTCTAGTGTATAACAAAACTCAGTCACATAAATCCACTCTCAAAGGGGGAAAAAGATAAAAGCATATGTCTGGCTCCCTCTTCTACAGAGATCCAGCTGGCAGGCTCCTGTGCTGTATCAATCAAAAGCAATTGAAAAGCACACATATTTTATTGGGAGGGGGGCTTCCAGTTGCTGTTTCTTGGGTACTACATTGCCAGAATAATACCATGGCATAACACCACTATTCTGCTCTATACTAATGCTTTAAATACTAGCGATTATGTTTCTGTAGAGAACCATATGATATTTATTGTATACGTCGGAATATACCGTCGCCATGAAGTTCTGAAGGTGAATAGATTAAATGAAGGATAATAAAAGAAGAAAAACTACAAGACGAATTAAATTGCTGCCTGGAGAGGTGAATGGGGTTGCAAATATAAGATATTGAACTTCTTGTGCCTGCAGTGTGGGAATGGGAAGAAAAGAAACCCACACCAAGAAAAGAAGCTGGGATAAAACGGGCCTGACTTTATTACAAAATATCTTTTAAAAATCTCAGAAAGGTGCCAAGCAAGGAGCCCCTGCCCCATGCAAAAATGTCTGGTGCTATGATTGCAAGAGAATGGCAGACAATGCAACAGGAATAGATTGGAATACTTTACTCATAACCATCTAATAGGACAGGGGTGGATAACCTTTTTTAGTCCAAGGACAATGCTGAAGGTTGGCCAACACTCCAAGGGTCACTTGCCAGTGCTTTTCCAATATGAGAAGGGCCACCCAATTTTAGGAGCAGATTGGTAAGCCACTAGGAGTAGTTTTGTGAGCCATATCTGGCGCATAGGCTCTGGACTTTCCACCTGTCCTAGAGACATACATTTTACAATTTCTGGCCATAAGACGATTGTGGAGCTGCCTCCAGATGCCCTCCCTGAGGCTGTGGGTGTTCCATTCTACACATATCTATGCTTAAGTCCCTGCCCAAGTTGACATCCAAGCCCATCTGGTTCCCCTCCTATCCCTGACCAATTTATATTGTGAAAGCAAGAAGAAGCCAGTAGGGAGCCACATGCAGAAGCTGGAAGACCCAGAGTAACAAGCTGCTCACAGATGCTGTGTGCCTTCCCTTTTTCTTTTTTGTCTTCACCACCACCACTCACTGCCAGGCACACACATGCCTTACCTAACGTTAGGTGTGGCAACTGAAGTGGTCAAATCAAATGGAAAGCAAAAAAAATGGAACTAGTGGTGGGGAAATAGGTAAATAATGGGTAACTTAAAGTGTTGGAGGACCGCTTGGGAAATCGCATTCTGGAATCCCTCCCCCTTCCCCCCCGCCGCCACATGGTGGAAATTAAAATAAAGATTCAGTTTTCACAGCTAGTTTTATCATGCCTCAGTTCATTGCTGTTGTTGTTACCATCACCTTTCAATAGTAAGATGTATTTAGATTGTGTTAATGTGTCCCTCATGTGTTTTGACTTTGCAGCCAATATACATTGGGCAACAGAATGTACCACTGGCACTAATGCAAGAAAATAAGAACAGCAATTCATGCTATCTTCTACTGTGTGTTGGAAAGAATGCCAAATGCAATTTCTCTGGCTTCCTTTGGTCATGTTTAAAAAAATATTCTTAATAAGCACTGCTCCCCCATCCCTTCTCAGCTAGGGACTCTGGATAAATGCTGAGGTGCTGCTGTTCTGCTTATTCAGATGAAAGCCATGACAGCCTGACTTTTTGACAGCCAAAAAACTTTATGATGTGCCAGACTGACATGAACGATTAGAGATGCAGCTATCGAGATATATGAGGATCCACAATCTTCTTCCATCTCTGATGGTTCAGTACCTACAACCTAGGATCATGTGAAGAAAAATCTTAAAGCAGCCACATGAGGGAATGTCCAATTATGGCACCTGAATGCATAACAGAAATCTACTTGCACAATGGAAATTCTCCTTTCTCTCCTTTCCCTTGCAGCCCATGCACACACCCCAAATTCAGCTCTAGTGCATCCTCCAACCCACCAGAACAGATTTTGGGGGCACAAAGGGGGCTGCAAGGAAGAAGAGAGAAAAGAGAAATGTTGCTGTGTGAACAGATCTCCACTTGTGTTGTTGTACATTAGATCTCACCTACTCTGTCTAATCAGATCCATTTCAGTTTTATTGCCAGCATTGGAACTAGAAGGAACTCAAGTTGGAACAGAACATTAGGATAAGAATATAAGAATATAAGAAAAGCCTGCTGGATCAGGCCAATGGCCCATCTAGTCCAGCATCTTGTTCTCACAGTGGCCAACCAGATGCCTATGGGAAGCGTGCAAGCAGGTCCTGGGTGCAAGAGTACTCTTCCCTCCTGTGGTTTCTAGCAACTGATATTCAGAAGCATACTTCATCCAACTGTGGAGGAAGAGCATGGCCATCATGACTAGAAGCCATTGATAGCCTTATCCTCCATGTACTGTCTTATCCTCTTTTAAAGCCATCCACGTTGGTGGCACATTGCCTACCGTGGGAGTGAATTCCATAATCCTACTAAGTGTTGTGCTTTCTTTTGTCTGTCCTGGATCTTCCAACACTCAACTTCCTTGGATGGCCATGAGTTCTAGAATTATGAGAGAGAGAGAAAAACTTTTCTCTATCCACTTTCTCCATGCCGTGCATAATTGTATACACTTCTATCACATCACCTCTTACTTGTCTTTTCTCTAAAATTAAAAAGCAACCTTTTCTTAAAGGGGAGTTGCTCTATCCCCTTGAGTATTTTGCTTGCCCTTTTCTGAACCCTTTCTAACTCTACAATATCCCTTTTGAGATGAGGCAACAAGAACTGTACACCGTATACCAAATGGAGTCTCACCACAGATCTGTATAATTTATTTATTTATTTATTCGATTTATTAGTCTCCCATCTGGCTGGTTGTCCACGCACTCTGGGCGATTTACAGAATAAAAACATACAAATACATTAAAACATTAAAATCTCAAACAGTAGTAATAAATCCTAACCCACCCCAAAAGCCTGTCTGAAGAACCAGGTCTTCAAGGCCCGGCAGAAGTTCATCATAGCGGGGGCATGGCAGATATCGTTTGGGAGGGAATTCCACAGAGTGGGAGCCACAATTGAAAAAGCCCTCTTCCTAGTCCTCACCAGTCTAGCTGTTTTAACCAGTGAGATAGAGAGAAGGCCTTCTGAGGCTGATCTTGTTGCGCGGCCTCCTTGATGAATCTGGAGGCGCTCTTTCAGATAGACTGGGCCGAGACCGTGTAGGGTTTTAAAGGTCAAAACCATCACCTTGAATTGGGCCTGGAAAACAACCGGCAACCAGTGCAACTCCTTCAGCACTGGAGTGATGTGATCTTGCCGGCGGCTGCCTTTGATCAGGCAAGCCACCACATTCTGTACCAGTTGCAGCTTCCGGACCGTTTTCAAGGGTAACCCCACGTAGAGCGCATTACAGTAGTCTAGGCGACAGGAGACGAGGGCATGTACCACCAATGGGAGCAGACGGTTGGGAAGGTCATTATGATGTTTGCAGTTTTATTTTCAGTTCCATTGCTAATGATCCCTAGCATGGAATTTGTTTTTCTCACAGCTGCCACACATTGGGTTGACATCTTCATTAAGCTATGCACTATGACCCCAAGGTGTCATTCCTGGTAAATCACCACAAATTCAGATCTCATGAGCATATATGTGAAGATTTTTTTGCCCTGACATGCATCACTTTACATGTGCTTAGACTGAATTGTATTTGCCATTTTACTGCCCATTCACTCAAATGAAGGAAACCCTTTTGGAGCTCTTTGCAATCCCCTTTTGTTTAAGCAACCCTGAACAATTAGTATCATCAGTAATCTTGGTCACCTTACTGCTCACCCCTAACTCTAGATCATTTATGAACAAGTTTGAAAGCACAGGTCCCAATACCAATCCTTAGAGGACTCTACTTTCTACATCCTTCCACTGAAAGGACTGTCCATCTATTCTCTCCGATTCCTGTTACTTAACCAGGATGTATAATATTCACATTCTTATGGAACTATGAGAGGAGCAATTCAACATGTAGCATTTGGTGGAATTCTACACTGTATTATTATTCCTCCAGACGCTGCCATCACCACTACTACTCTAACAACTACTGCAACCAAATAGCTTGCACAAGGCTGAATTGATTACTTTTGTTTTTAAATATTTGTCACAACTTTTTGCAAGTAGACATGCTGATATAGGCAAACATAGATCTCTCATCTATCACTTGTCATTGCATCATAGAACGGAAATTGTTAAGCAGCAAATTGGGAAGAGCGCACGCTGGCTTCTGAAATCAAATTAAAAGATTACGGGCTTGGCTTCTAATGCTGACAGATAGCAAACCTTATTTGAAGAGGTATGCATTTTATTGCCAATTTGGAAACAATGGCATTCACTGTGCTTAATGAAACTGTCTAAATAATATGGCACAATATAAATTTGCTGTACAAAATAAATAGAGAACCATCTTTCACCACCAAGTACAATGTAAGGTATGATGCTGAAAAAGTGGCCACAATAGTCTAAATCAACCTATCTGAAAAACAGGGACTTTCTAGAATGACTTCCTATTGAAGTATTGAAGGAAATAATTACTTGCCAAACTTCATTTTCCTCCTGGAGCATTTGCTAATCATTATGTAAAAAAAACCCCATGGCCTTGAAAAGAAGATATTTAGTAAACTATATTTGTTGTTCACTGGGGTGGAAGGATCTGTTAGTTTTGGTTCTCTCAGTTCCTCATTTTTTCCAATGTTAAATATAGTTCCCCAAATTTCTACAGCAATTTGCCATTTAAAAAAAAATTCTCATGAAAATTCACCAGCTTCTTAGTACAAATTTATCCTAATAAACACATCTTCATATGCAGTTTTGACTAATGCACACATTTTTGAAATCAATTTCATTTTTATGCATACTTTCCCCTAATATAAGCATTTGTGTAAAGTTATTTGGCTGGAGAACTGCATCACAAAATTCAGAGTGTGACTTTCAAAGGATGGCTGTGTTTCAGTTCTCATATTGTTTTGGAAAGTGCAGATTTAATATGTTCACCTTTAAATGCAAGCTGAACCAAACTTTTCCCCATCCCTCTTGGTAACAGTGCTACTCTTGTTCTAAAATAAAGTTAAGGAAATTAAAAGGACAATTGCCAAATTTAGTTACCCTTTTAAGTATGAAATGAAATTGAAAAAAATCCATTCCACTAGCTTTGTAATTGGTATTTCAAATTTTTAATGCAAAACTCCAGGTTTGTAGACCGTCATCTTAAGATGAGCATTTAAAATAAATACTCTTGTGGTACCCTAAGGCTGCAACCTTATCCACATTGACCTCGGAGTAAGCTCTGTTGAACTCAGAAATGAACTCCTTGAGGCTTGCTTCCGGGTACAAACATATAGAATTGGCCTGTTATACAAAGATTCTGAACTTCAAGAACTTTTGTTCCAAAGGCTGATTAAATGAAAGCATACAACATTGTCTCTGTCAGTAAAGTGTTAGGATTATGGATCTGTATCAGGTAACACATTTATTTATTTATTTATTTATTTAATGTATATCCCACCCTCCCCCTGAAGGAGCCCATCACTGATTGCTTGTCATCATCATGTTAAGTTGGCATTAAGGTAACTATATATCCTACTTTAAAAGGGAGAGTACTTATTTCAGGGTTAGGGAACCTATAGTCCTCCAGATAATGCTAGACTCCAACTCCCATCATTCCTGTGTATTGGCTATGCTGTCTGGGACTGATGGGAACTGGAACCCAACAGCATCTGGGGGGCCACAAGTTACCCATCCTTGCTCTATTTGAAGGATCAATATGTCCAAATCTGCTTTAAATATGATTAACCATAAGAAGGGAGATTAAGGACCTTGAAGCTACCCATCAGTAATAAGCGCCTGGATAGCAGACTGAGTAGCATTGCATTGGCAATCACTCGTGGCCCAGTAAGATTGTTTTCCAAGATAAGGTCTTTCACAGTGGGTCCGTAATAGACTGTGGAGGCCAATTCTGGATCCACACAGCCTCCCACAGTGAGGACATAGGTTGCCAGATGGAAGATGGTTGTGATGAGGATTTGTCTGACGTGCCTTCCGCTTAGCTTGTTTGTCCCGTTCGCCCTGTATTCATGCTTCTTTCGAAGTCCACAGCACCTTTGATTGAGTAGGCACACAGGTGACATGGTCTTCTACACTATGATGAGACTATTGCATTTCTATGTATAATAATTATTTCTTAATTTTCACCTATGAATATAAATTAGCATATGCAAATTTTATAATCCAAAAGTGGTCACCCTAGTTGGCATCTTCTCTGCATTTATCATATAAATCAGGGATAGCTAATCTGTTTATGTGATGGATCAGTTCACAAGCTGACTGTGTTTTCTTAATGGTTTGTGTATTCATAGACTTCCAGAAAAATATTATGATATGCCTACATCACAAATGTAAGTGGAATTTCATGCAAGGTCATATAAACTAATGATACTGCTCTATCATCTTTGCATGAGGGCTTAAAAAAACTATGTTGAATGTACCATTGCTTCAGAATGTTCCATTTTGAAGTTTAATTTTTTAATGATATTTTGAAGCTTGCGTGCTGAATCAAAGGGGATGCCTTCCATTGCAAGAGTAATGAGGTCAGGTGAGGCTCAACCTATCTATGAGGGTATAGACCCTCCAAACCAGGAGGCAAGTCAGTCACATCGTACTGCAACTCCCCAGTCAAGGATGTGGGAAAACTTATCCCTCCTTGCAATTGGAGTCAGGTATGTGGTTCCAACCTCTGCATTCTGGCCCCGCCATACAGGCGTTCACCATGATGCGCAAGCCGGTCCCACGTGGACACTCCCCAGATCCACACCAGACATTACGCCTTGATGTTTCACCAGGGTGTGCCCTTTACCAAAATGCCTCATCCACCTCAATTTTAACCCCAATTACCTCACCTGCCCGAATTCGACACCACGAGAGGGGATCAGCTGAAGCTTGGTCCCCTCAACCCTCAACCCTCAACCCAAAGAAAACAGAGCCCCCAAACCCAACCTATAATCCTCCAATAGTAAATCACACCCACTCTCCGAGAGATGGACACCATCATCCCGAAACAAATGTGGAGAATGAAAGCGAATCCTGTCGTGCGGGATATAAGCCCCACCTAATGACAAAACCAAATTCCTAACCTTCCTATTCACCCACTTTCTGGATCTATCGATTCTGTTAGGGTGCTGTGCACCCCTCCAAACTCATCTCACCAGCATATTGGACCACACTAGAACAAGGTCCAGATATGACTGGATGAGTCCAGTGAAATCCCATGTGATCTTGAGCAGCAGATCCATACCTGGCTGCTGCACCAAGTCATTTTCACCCAAATGAACCACCAGCACATGGGGCCGGTTAGTTAATGACATAATACGACACATCACAGGCATGAGCGCATCCCAAAGCATGCCCCTCTGAGCCTCCCAGCCAACCGTTGCTCTAGCAGAAAGCTGCAGCTGTGTCCTGGCAAGAGTAGAGAAGGCCCTCCGATGGGCCCAAAATAAAATCGAGTGGCCACACAGGACAACCCTCGCAGGCACTGGAAGGCTCAGTACACCTAAGAAAAGAAAGGACAACACATTAGAATCAATACCTGATATAAGACTTAAAAGTGGAAGAACGCCACCTTCCTATCGCCTGAATATCCTCAACGCTCATGCCGACGAGGGCAGCGGCCGTAGCCGCCCCAATCTGAAAGGAATGCAGCCCATAGACTCCTGCATCGCGGCCACTGGCCAACAAGGCCCGTGAACAACGGCCCAAAATTGAAATTGAGTCAGGGCAGAACCATCCGCATGTATAAAGAGGTACCGCTGGCCCGCTGGCCTGATAGACAAAAATAGACGCACTGCAGCAACTGGGCACAGTTCAGGAACCTGGCAAACATTCAATGAAATAATACTGCCACGGCCCTTTTGATCAGTCTTAGAGACTCGAAGGGAAAGCCTAACTATATCAGCACCTAATGTGCAATCGCCAAAGCAGAAGGCTCGGTAGGACACATCACGCTTCGAGGAAGCCAGTACTTCACTAGGGCGAAAGGCACCATAGAACATCGTCAGTGTTACTGCGGCGAACAGGTGCGACTCATACGGCAATGAGCACATAGACCTAAATAAAGGCAGGATCTGAAGGAGAACATCGGGCATGATTGGCCTCCTTCGGTCAGCGGGCCTGTGGGTGGAACGCGACCAACCCTGAAGGACCTTTCTGACCCTAAAATCTACAGAATGATCCTGCAATCCTCTTGCCTTAGAAATGAAGGCCAGCGCAGAGAGGTGTCCGGCGATGGTAGAAACAGAATTATTTTGCCCTTTTAAATATAACATAAACTGCAGCAAATGTGATACAGGAATAGGCCATACAGAAGGCAAAGCACTATTGGCACAAAAAGCCTGGAATGTTCCAAGAGCACGCTGATACGCTCTTTGAGTGTTGGGAGCAAGGGCAGAGGCTATGGCGGCCCCAACTTCTAATTCCCAAGGCTCCACAGGAAGAAAGGGACCGGGACCGAATCCTGAGCTGCTCCTGGTGCCAGTTCCCAGAAACGTGCCATCTGTAAGCGGGAGAGAGCATCAGCAACACAATTCTGTAATCCCGGAACATGGCAAGCTACAAATAATATATTAAAACGCAAGCATTGCAATACAAAGGCCCGCACCAGGCGCATCACCTGAGGAGATTTTGAAGTCTGGGTATTGACCACACACACTGTGGACAAATTATCACACCAGAAATGCACAGCGCAATTTTGGAATGCCAAAGGTCAAATATAGACTGCCACCACAATTGGGAAGAATTCCAAAAAGGTCATGTTTGAAGTGAGCCCAGCAGCTAGCCACTCCGAAGGCCATCTCTCAGCGCACCATTGAGATCTAAAAATTACACCAAAACCAATGCCACCTGCAGCATCGGAATGTACTTGCAGCTCAGCTTCCAGTAATAAGTCCTCACGCCAGAAGGAGAGGCCATTGTAATTATCCAAGAAAGTAAGCCACATTTTGAAATCCTCTCTCATTCCCAACGTGACCCTAATAAGATGAAAACAAGAACGAACTCCCTTCATAGCATCACAGAGACAACAAAGAAATGCCCTGTCATGCCCGCCAGACCCTCAGGTACTGGGTTCATGCATCAGACTCAGACCCCCACCCTTAGGGAAATGAGACTGGAACCAAAAAGCTATTACTTCACCCTTGCCAAGGCTGTGTACGCTCACAACAACCCTGCAAGGTAGAAGGTAGGCTGCCACCACCCCTGTATACTGGTCCACTCAGAGCCAGGGGATCTCTGAGCCCAGAAGATATATAAAACCAAGGTCCAAAAAGGCAAGAGTCACAGTTACACTCCTTGCCAGGCACCTCTGGTTTAACACTTAAAATCCAAGCTTTTAACTTCTTAACCCTCTTTGGTAGTGAGTGACTTGAGAATGGTCGAAGCACTGAATTCAGAACCACTCTTTCTCCCAAATGAACACACCAGGTTAAATAGAAGTAGCTTTATTAAAAAATATAAGTGCACATATCATATAGCAGCAAGTAATCCTTTAAGACCATTCACCCAACGGGGGTTTAGGTTCTTACAAGAGAATTCATACACACAACAAGAAAATAACAAACTAACTCAGCTAACTACTTACATACGAGGTAGTTGGTTGCGTGACACCTCTCCTAAGAGAGATGGATGTTCAACATAAAGCAATGGAACCAGACATAGGTTGCCTTCCCATAAGCAACCCCTGGAACCATAAGGCAGAAAGGTTTGGAACTCTGGTGCCAGTCAGCATAGGCAGAGAACAGAGAACAAAGGCTATGGGTCTCTAGCCCTATACTTAAGGGAAAAGGATCCTAACGGTCCAAAATTAATTGACCAATCAGGAATTGGCTGATGTAACTTTCTTCTCGATGTTTCTCACCTTTTCGTGCCTTCAGGCCCCCCTCCCAACGGTGTTTTCCAACTGTATAGGCCAACGATGACCTTGGGTGCCAGGCACTTGCTAATCAGCAAAGATAAACAGGTGCAGCTTGTTAAGGCTTCTTCTAACCGTCTCCAGCTGGAAAATGAAACTTAACTTTACAAATTGGCAAAGGCTTGTCTTTTCTAACTGGAACCATCTCCCAGAGTCCCTTACTGGAGCCAAAATATTGTTATTAGATTTTTAATAACTCATGACCATTACAGGTTCATGACATGCCCTACCTGGCGAAATGACTTTAGAAGCAAAAACTAAATGACCCAGAAGCTCTTGCAACTGAGCAAGTGTGACCTTTTTCAAAGTCAAAACTGAGCGCAATCTCTGCCTCAATGTGAGCAACTTATCCTGAGGCAGACTGGAAGACTGGGACTGCGTATCCAAAAGAATCCCCAAATATGAAAGGGAAGTAGAAGGGCCCTCAGACTTTTCGGGAGCTAAAGGGACACCCAATTCCATAGTTAACTCCTCAAAAGGTTGCATCAAATGCAGACAATGAGAAGTGCCTGCAAGGCCAATGAACAAAAAATCGTCCAAATAATGAGCAGACAAGGAAGAACCAGCCCTTGTCCTTAAGGCCCACTCGAGGAATGTGCTAAAGGTCTCAAATGCAGCACAGGACACGAAGCATCCCATAGGCATTGCCCTATCTACATAATACTGGCCTTGAAAACGAAAACCTAATAAATCAACATCGCCAGGGTGCACTGGGAGCAATCGAAATGCAGACTTTATGTCACACTTCGCCATCAAAGCGCCCTTTCCAGCCTTCCTGACTACCTTAACAGCTTCATCAAAGGAAGTATATCGAACTGACGTATATAATGATGAAATACCATCATTAACAGAGGCACCTTTTGGGAAAGACAAATTATGAATAAGGCAATATTCACCTGGCTGTTTCTTGGGAACTATACCGATAGGAGAAATCCTCAAATTCGACAAGGGAGGGTAAGTAAAAGGGCCAGAAATCCTATCAGCAGCTACTTCTTTATTTAATTTTTTGAGAACCACAGGAGCCAGAGCCAAAACAGAAGTCTGGTTGGCAGGGGAAGTGGGAACCCTCGGGCCTTCAAAAGAAATACGAAAACCCTCTGAAAAACCATACCAAAGGCATCTAGCCGCAGATCTATTGGGATAGCTATTCAATAATCTTGCTAGGGGAAGCAACCTAATAGGGCTACTGGCCTTGCGACCTACTGCTGCTGTTGCCAGATCCACGTTTAGGTTGTTGTTGTTCCCCTGATCCCCGGCGAACCGGACGGGCTCTTTGGCAAGTGGAACTGGGGTGAGTGCCACCGCAGAGTCCATATGCATGCCTAAACCGATATGGGTGCCTGTAACAGCGTCCAGTACTGTCGAAGGTCCAACAGACCTGAGGGGGTTGAACCCGCTGCCAGCCCTGGCTGGAACTGGAGGCTGAAGTCTGCGCACACACCAAAAGATGCCCACTATCGGCTCTGTCTCCCAATGAGGGTCTGGATGAAGTCATACAACGCAGCCAAAGACCAGGATGTTCAACATCCCAACGAAGCGTGGGGTCCAAGGCTGCCCTTTGCCTAAAATTCTCATCGTACCGCAACCAAGTGGTACCAGAGAATTCCCTAAAGGCCCTATGAATGATGTCCTGATATTTAATCAGGGACATGGCCCTGGATGGATAAACCTGAGTCATCACACCCATATAAACAGTAAACGCATTAAGCCAATTAGGCCATATGCGATCAACTTTCTTTCTTATCGCTACCTCATGCTCATTCGGATCTGAACCCTCTTTGGGCTTTATTTCAGATTCCCGAAAAAGGAGTGTGAATATATCAATATATTCACCACGCCAAATCTTTTCCTTAGTGGAAGATAATAAGTGATCACCCAATGGCAGGGAAGTATCACCCTGTGGATATACACCAGAAGGAAGAAGCAGCGGAAGAGCAGGTGTACTAGCTGAAGCCACGGACGGCTGCCAGGGCATTACTGCCTCAGTGGGCCAAGGAAGCGCAGGCTGCTGTGGAACTAAGACACCTCCCATATAAACTAAGGGTTGATGTGCTCCACCTAGCGCCTGAGGAGCTGTAGAATACTGCTGTGTCTGCTGAATCTGCGTAGCAGAAGAATGTGATGGTACACACCACTCACCCGCATAGGCAGCTGGAGACGCAACCACTGCAGGTGTGGCTACCCCAGAAGGAACAGTAGGAAGAGCTTGAATGCCAGGTTGTAGTGGATGCTGGGGAAGGCCTGCACCAGCGGAGACTGGAAATTGGGAAGAAGTGGATGCCAAAGGTGCCGCAGATGTGCAGACTGGTACCACTGGAACGGTGGAATCATATCTGGGCGCTGCCGCTTCAAGGACACCAATTCTGGCAACCAAATCAGAAAGAATGCCTGATTTAGTTGCCTTAGCAGCCAAGCGTGCCAACTTCTTACCTGAAGGGGCGGTGCTAGGCCCTGCCTCTGGCTCTGAAGGATGCCTGTGCTCTCCCTCAAGGGCCTCCACCCTAGCGACCAAAGCATGAATTGTCCCCATATCATCTTCATCCTCTGAGGACAGGCACTCTTGCCGCGTGGGGAGGGGGCGCTTAGTCGCCTGCTTCACCACTCGAACCCCTCTCTTTTGTTGAACTTTCTTTGGTGGCATGATGAATTCCAGCTAAACTTAACAATATTAACAAGAAGAAGAAGAACAACAATTATTAGCAATATGCAATGCCGACCAAACGCCTTTATGAAAATAACCCAGTAACTGAATTGACAACAACCTTAAAATGTGAAAAAATATATCACAGGCACCACCCAATTGGCCAAATCAATTAATGCACAAGGGAATTAAAATGGGGGGAATAAGTTTCGAAGGGTGAATCAATTCAATATATATATATTATTAGTTGTGTATATCTCTAATTTATATTTATTTATATACAGAAACAATGTCACTTAATTATATTTAATTATCTATATGGCTTAACTAAATTAAATAACAAAGAAGAGAACTATGGATTATATTTAAACTTAAATTAATTTTCTTTTCTTATTTTCTCTCTCTCTTTTATATATATATATATATATATATATATATATATATATATATATATATATATATATATAATGAAAAATAACCAATCAATTATAAGCCAATTATTATTATTATTATTATTATTATTATTACCATCTACCTGTGTGAGTTTCTGCAAGACCTGCTCCCTGCATTTCTGGCTAATTTCCACCTGGCCTGGAGGGGTGGGGCCCTGTTCCTCTCCAGCTACAAAAGCAGCAACTGCTGAAGGGGCCAGAGACCATCTACCTGTGTGAGTTTCTGCAAGACCTGCTCCCTGCATTTCTGGCTAATTTCCACCTGGCCTGGAAGGGTGGGGCCCTGTCTCTCTCCAGCTACAAAAGCAGCAACTGCTGAAGGGGCCAAAGACCATCTACCTGTGTGAGTTTCTGCAAGACCTGCTCCCTGCAGTTCTGGCTAATTTCCACCTGGCCTGGAAGGGTGGGGCCCTGTCTCTCTCCAGCTACAAAAGCAGCAACTGCTGAAGGGGCCAGGGACCGTGTGTGTGTGTATGTGCGCGTGAACCTGCTGCTCGGGATGTCTATAGACTACTGGGGTTAGTTGTTTTTTAGTTGTCTTTGGGGTCAAGATTTAATTTTGGAGATTCATTTTTGCTGTTATTTGGACTACAGCATATTTTTGTTAGACACTGTTGTGAAGTGTGTGGGGATTGCTTAATTGTATATTTATTGAGATGTTTTCATTAGTTTGTTGTTCATTATTATTGTTTGGCTACTTATATACTGTGTATATTTATATTTCTTTGTTGTATTATTTCTCTGTTGTACACCGCCCAGAGAGCTATGCTAGTCGGGCGGTATAGAAATTTAACAAATAAATAAATAAATAATAAATTATTATTATCATTATTATTGATTGTTTGATTGATTGTAATATCAAATGGGGGTAGATGGGGCTAACTTATTAATTAATTGAAACAACAGGGAGCAATTCAATCCCAACCTCACCCAAACTCGCCAACTACCCGGCTGAGTCTGGAATGCAGGACAATACTACAGAGAGGCAGGAAATTTAAACAACGCTGAGGCCCTTAGCAGCTGTAGACAAGCTCGGAAAAGCCTCCCGCATCCGCCCCACAGCTGATCCGCCCCACAGCTGATCCGCCCCACAGCTGATCCGCCCCACAGCTGATCCGCCCCACAGCTGATCCGCCCCACAGCTGATCCGCCCCACAGCTGATCCGCCCCACAGCTGATCCGCCCCACAGCTGATCCGCGGGAAAAGGAGGGAAAATTAAATTGACTCAGTGGCAATCAGGGCACCCGGCAGGGCCCTAGAGGCACTGAAGACAACGCACACTGGGGCTGCAGATCAACACGATGCCGGGAGGGCAGGCCACGCGCTGCGACTATAGCAGCAGCAGACAAATTGGAAAAGCCGCCCCGCATGCACTGCCCAGCCGAGAAACAAAATTAACACAGGCTGCCGCAATCAAGCGTGGCACTGACCTGCAATGTTGTTTAAGGGAGCCGAAAGGATGGCCCTTCCCCTCGCTTCACAGCTGACCTGCGGTAAGAATATGCATAGATATTATAGCGCTGGAAGGCAGGGAGAATGCCACCTGGCCCCTGATCCCCAGCTAATGTGTGGGGACTGACTATGAAGAAGGGGGAGAGGGGGTTAAGGGGGGGAAGGTGGTAAAGGAAACCCTCCCACCCACTCCGGCCCGCCTAAACAATTACAGGGAACTAAGGATAGAAAAACAAGAAAACCAGATAGATTATACGATCACCAGCGACGACACAGGTTAACATGAGCAGAAAGATCTAGGTCACAGAGCCTATTCACAGCGTGCCGCAAAGTAAAAAAGGCGCGTTTTTAGGGAGGAGCAGGCTATATATAGCTGCTCAATCCCTTTCCCAATTGGTCAGGATGCCCCACCTGACCAATTACAATTTTTTCTCGAACCTTCCCAAGTCTTCCCAGGAATAGGGTGGCGGCAAACCCGCCCCTGCATTTTTGCAGGGGCGTTATTCTCTCTTGTATGCAGGAGTCAAACAAGTTTAAATTTTCCTGGGCTGTTGAAGAGGGCAGTGTTTTGAAAACCTTCCCGATATGAAGCTTTAATCCAATACTCACTTTTCTGGAAGTAACGCTGAAATGCTAATTCCAAATACCATGAGTAAACCCCACTGAATTCAATAGGAATTACTTTGAAGTAGACATGGTAAGGATTGTGCTGTAAATGAATGGGACTTTTGAGTGAACATATCAAAGAATTGTGTTTGTGTTGTAAATATTTCTCTCCCTCTCCAGTCCTATTTTTTAAAGCAATTAGGCAGGGTTTACATATGTATCGCTGCTTTGGTTGCCAGGCCCAGCCTCCAAGAGGTCTTCTGTATCTTTAAAAGTTGTGCAGGGGAAAGGGAAAATTCCACCTTGTGTTTTTTCCCATTACAGTGTTGCAAGAATGCCTGCCCTGTTGGTGTGCGTGTAGCGTGTGTGTGTGTGATCCATAAAGCGGTGCCAATGCAGATCGGTTAGAAATGATCCAGACCAGGCAAAGTATTCTTTAAGAGTCTTTTACTGACATTAAGTTCTATGAAACACAGTTCTCTCTCCATACAAAATCCCCCACACCAGAACTGGCCGTGCGCTCAGCTCTTTATCGAGATGGTTGCCCTTGTCAACCAGCTGCTGGCCTTGGGCAGCCTGGCAACAACTTCTGCTCTGTTTAACCCGTTTGCTTCAGGTTTTGCTCTTCCTCTCATGTATCTCTTTCTGTGAAAAACACATAAGTCACAGTAGCCCAACAGCCCCCACCTGTTACTCACAGAAATCCCTTTACAGTTATTTTACAATTATAGTACAAAATACATTTCAGTTTGCATTTTACAATTTGTTTTTCAGTCGTTTTCTACAGTTCCTTTTTCATGTTTTCTTTACATATACATTTTCTTGTTGATTTTATTTTGTTACAGTTTTCTCAGACTCATTTACATTACATTCTTCAACACAACTTTTCCACATTAAATTCATTGTTTCAGCATCTATAGGCCCTTCTTTTTCCCATTCTGTGGCACAATCCTTTATTTTATTGCCATTGTATTGCATTACACCAAATGTAAACCTTTGTGGTGGTTGTCCCTTATTTTCTCTTTCAGAGTGACTTTCAGAGTCAGTCTCTTTGTTTTCACTTTCATCTTTTATTGTTCCTGCACTTGTGCCAGCACTTGTTCCTGGCACTTCTGTATCCTGTATTACCATGTCCTCACTTCTAATTCTCTTTATGTTACGCTTGCCACCCCAAATTAAATCTAAGCATCTCTTAAAGACACTTGTGGTGCATCTACTGTGAGGTGTTTGTGTGCATCTTCCAGATCAACAGTTTGACTAGGTTTCCATGTTTGATCTACTACTTTGATACTGCGACTGAGCACTACTTGTTGCAACTCAGGAACCCAGATTCTATAGTATGCATTCTGAAACCCCAAAACACGGCCTTCCTGAGATCTTGGAGCTATTTTCCCACGTCTTTTCTGTTTAGGGACATGAACCCAACGTTTTGCACCAAAACGTTCAATGTGTGTCAGTCTGGGTTTTCTCCTTGTCAGCTTTTCGTAAGTAGACATCCCTATCATCCTATGCACTAGGCGATTCTGTATGTACACAGCATAAAGTATACATTCACCCCAATATGTGTTGTTCAATTCAGCGTCTTCCAACATGGCTCTCATGGATTCTTGCAAAGACCTGTTTTTCCTCTCTGCTGTCCAGTTGGAAAATGGAGAGAAGGGGGCCGTTAAATTCTGGGCTATTCCCTTCTTTTCAAGATACTCTTTTAATGCATGGCTTGTGAACTCGCCTCCTTCGTCTGATCTAATATTTTTAATTGTAACCCCATGTTGAGTCTCTATTCTCTTTATGAACTTACGTAATTTGTCCTCTGCTTCACTTTTTCTGTTTAATAAGTACACGTGACTAAATTTAGTAAAATCATCCACCAAAACCATGAAGAATTTGGCTCCTCCTTTAGAACATTGCATAGAACCTGACAAATCAATATGAACAAGCTGATATGGCTCAGTGGTTGTGCTTACTGCTTTCTTATTTATGGGTGCCACTGTCATTTTGGCTTTGTAGCATGCATCACAATCATATTCATGATCACAACCCTTTAATTTTAAGTCTCTACTATGCATTGGAGTGTTTTTAATCTTTTCAAAATTTGCATGACCTAGTTTTCTATGCCATTCATGTATGCAGTTTTCATGTACCTGCTGATTTACTTTTAACCAAGCACACGTCGGATCAGTGTGCTCACTTTGAATCATAAACATTGAATCCTGTAAAACCCCTTGCATGCATATTTCCTTTCCTTTCTGCACTATACATTTATCTTTGTCAAACAGCACTTTATAACCTATGTCTGTTAATTTCTTCACTGAAAGCACATTACATTGTAATTTCGGCACTAAGAGAACATGTGTAAGAATAGTCTTAAGTTTACTCAACCTTAAAGTTCCTCGGGCAATCACGTGATGCGTCGATCCATCAGCTAAACAAATAGATTCCTGAACTGGCTTTGATGTGTGAAACAGACTCGCGTCGGTAATTAGGCAATTTGACGCTCCACTGTCCAAGACCCATTTAGAGTTAATTGTTTTACTCTTCTCCTTAGTTACAAAGTTTACGCTTGGATTCTTCCACCCATAGTCTCTGTTTCTTCTTTTGACTATACAGTTTCTCTGGATATGCCCTTGAGATCCACAAAAATAGCACGTTTTTAGTCCAAATCTTTCTCTTGAATAATTCTGTTTTGATGTTACAGTGTCTTTAGACTCAGTCCTTTTACTTTCCTGTCTTCTATTCCATTCCTGCTGCAACTTTTGTTCAACAAAGTCCAAGGTTAATGTTCCATCAGGTAAAGTTTCCATAGCTGTGACAATATTATCCCATTTCTCATCAAAGGAAGATAACATGATATAAACCATTTGGAGGTCGCTATGATTCACCCCTTGGTCCTGTAACTCGGCAAACAAATGATGAAATTCAGCAAGATGCTCACCCATAGTTCCTTCCTCTGTGAAACGCATTTGATATAATCTCCTCACTAAACACAGCCGTCTCCCTGCTGTTTGCTGCACATGAGCTGCCTTCAACTTTTCCCACATGTGATGTGCAGTCGGCTCATTTCTTACGTGTAGCAGTTGTGAATCAGACAGCCCTAATGTTATGAACGCTTTCGCTTTCTCATCTCTTTTCGACCACGCTGCTGCCGGAGCTGCCGGTGGGGCACTTTCCACAACATCGAATAAATCCTCTTTGACTAGAACTGCTTTCATGCGCCACTTCCAGCTGGCATAATTAACCGCACTCAATCTTTCCAGCGGCATCCCGGTTGACAGGTTTATTGCCATGTTGCAATCACTCTTCTCTTACTTTGCTTTTCTTTTGCTGCTTCGTTTCTCTCTTCAGCTACGGATCGGACCAGCACCAGAACCTCTTTATGGACTGAATCCTGGGCCCATAACCCTCTGTTGGTGTGCGTGTAGCGTGTGTGTGTGTGATCCATAAAGCGGTGCCAATGCAGATCGGTTAGAAATGATCCAGACCAGGCAAAGTATTCTTTAAGAGTCTTTTACTGACATTAAGTTCTATGAAACACAGTTCTCTCTCCATACAAAATCCCCCACACCAGAACTGGCCGTGCGCTCAGCTCTTTATCGAGATGGTTGCCCTTGTCAACCAGCTGCTGGCCTTGGGCAGCCTGGCAACAACTTCTGCTCTGTTTAACCCGTTTGCTTCAGGTTTTGCTCTTCCTCTCATGTATCTCTTTCTGTGAAAAACATATAAGTCACAGTAGCCCTTGACTGACTTTCTCTTCTCCTAAAGATACAGGATCAGTCTCAGGCCCTGAACTCGGCAACCCTACCTTAAACCCACCAATGGGTTACATGACTGTTTGTTTCTTGCCCAATAGCGGTAAAAGAGAATTCACATACTGTGGCTGCAATTGTTGTTGTTCCTAAGCTGCTGTCTGTGAAGGTAGACCAAACCATGTGTGTTTTCTCTGTGTCAGTTATTACTCACTGGAATTGGGTTGGCTATCAGTGAGTTTATAGCAGCCCACAGGGTAGACAGAAAAGGTAGAAAATCTTACTCTTACTCATTTCCCAAACCTCTTTCTGAAGTGAAGGGTCAAATCTATAAAGGAGTTTGGAGCAGCCATGTTAAAAGGTAGGGGCAGGGCAATCCACCCTGTTCGGATATGGATATCTTTGCAGAGGATCCCTAGTCAAGTTTTACCAAGGCACAACCCACACCATATATACTCAGAAGTAAGTTCTATTGAGTTCTATGGGGTTTAGTTCCTTAGTAAGTGTGTTTAGAGTTGCAGCCTTCAGGGTCATCCATCTTTATTCTTCAGTGGTCCCATCTAACATCTCCAGAATACTAGGCTCCTTTCTTCTTACAATGGCCTTCTGGTTACTGGCCTAGCCTGAGAGCACTTAAACCCTTCTTACCAGAAGCAAATAGGCTAAATTAAATGTTCCCTATTCAGGTTCCATCCTTTAGCTAAGATTTCTATTTTAATTTCCAATTAGAGAAATGTTTTTATTTGAATTGCATGCTCCAAGCTTAATGTTTGGAATGCTTCTGACCTGGCATCTCTAATAATTACAGGTTCAAATTATAGGTCCAGCAACATCTGGAGGGCCACAGGTTCTCCATTTCTGATCTAAAGCTATACAGATCTTAACATCATCACCACCTGGTGGGAATCTCATATACAGTATTCTAAGCTTCCTCAAAGGAAAGCTAGATAAGTGCAATAGAAACCTCTACCTCTACCTTAATGCCTGCTTTTATTTATGTTTATTACAATTTATTTTATAATTTTAAAAAGTCTGTTCCTAATGCTATTTTAATGAACATTTCATAACTTTTAATATCAAGCACTTGAGATTACTTTTTTATACAATGTTATATATATGTTGCTAAATAAAAATATTTTTACAAATAATTAATACAATTTACAAAGAACTACATCTCACTATACCAGGGAACAATATGACCAGGTGATCTGTGTCTGCTCTGCCTGCTATTCAGGTGCTAGCTGTGATGGACAACTGCTTTCTTATGGTTCTATATCTTTAAACCCCATGTGGACTAGACAACCCTTCCAAAAGAAGACTCTCCTTGGACAGCCCTTCAAATAGAGGATTTCCCTCTGTAAAGTAGTGCACGTGTCCACACTACTTTCACAAATCCTGACAACTCCTTTATTTCAAGTTCCAAAGTAAAGTTTGTTTTGAAAGGTCTATCAAAGTACCTTGTGATGTTGCTCAGTATAGTGGCTAACAGATAACTGTGAATCAGAAAATTAGATCAGATTACCTCTGCTAAGCTGTTAACTGAGACTGAACATTGAAACTGTCATCCTGCTGACTTCCGGGAAGGGTGACTTCGCTTGTGCCTGCTTTTGAGACGGGCTCCCGCCTCAGAAGAAGCTTATTCAGATATAAATCAGTCAGAACTTTTTTTTTTTGACTGATGAAATTTCTCCCGGGCAGGGAGAAACGTAGAGATCAACCTCAAAAGCCTGTTTTTGTTGGGAGGACTGGATTTCATTAATTTATGAGAAAAGGTCCAGCCAGCAATGCCGGACGGACTTCCGAACAAGCTCTATCTGATTAATGCGACACGTTTATCTTTTCTTCAAAGAGAAAACGGACAAACAGGCAAGCACCCTTCTTTCTATCTTTTTTTTTTACTTGGTTTAAATTGTTGCAGCAAAAAGAGATTTGTCAAATGAATCAGCTTTAAAGAACTTCTGGGTGAGTTATAACTCTTCTCTGTTATTCACGAAATTAACAGCTTATCTCTGCTTCTATTGCAAAAAGCTGTCCTGGAAGTGCATTCTAAAGATATAAACAGAAGAGGGATTTCTATTCCGAGGAGAAAAAAATAAAAAATATGAACTTTGGAACATTATATTGTCTGGGACTATTCTCTTTTTGGTCTATTTTATTTTGACGAATCTGCTTCTTCACGATGCCACTGTTTTAATGCTGGGAACTAAATTTGTTTTGTATTCTTGAACATAGAGAGATAAGGCAGGCTGCTCTGTTTATACTGTGATGTCATCAAGCCTGGAATATTAACCCAATTGTTGCTGAAATAAGAAGTGGTTCTTCTTTATTTTTGTTTTGTTTTGTTTTCGTGGTTTTAAAAATGGCAATCAAGAAAGTGGCTGAGAATCTGGAAGTAATTATGTTTCAGAAAATAATGGATGAGATTGAGATAACAAAACAAACCCTGCGACAGGGCAGTAAGGAGCTGAAAATTGAACTGAGCAAAATGATGCAGGAGCTTAAAGAAATAGGGGATCCTGTGAGAGAGGAGAATGAGATCAGAGATGAGAAAAGAAAAAATAAAGGGAAGATACAAGCCCTGGAGATTGGAACAAATGTGGAATTGGAAAAAGATCTGGAGTTTATGGATATTAGAAATAAAATCTACTGTTTGGAATTTAACGTTATCTCTGAAGAAATTAATGAAGATATTAGAGATAAAGTTATCAATGGCTTGGATAATCTTCTGGACTGGAATGACGTGATGGAGCTTGATATAGAGAAAATCTATGGAATTAACTGCAGCCATGTGACAATGGAAAAACTCTCAAGAGATGAGCCAGTGCATTTTGTAAAAAAGAAGAACAGAGATATGACTTTACAACAATATTTCAGGAACTTATTCAGAATCGATGGCAAGAAAATATTTGGGATAGAGGAAATTCCCATCAGACTCTTATTATATGACTATGGCTATGACAGCAAGATTATTATGGAATACTGATAATGGAAGATTGGACACTGAAATTACTGGACTTAACAGGACTTTTGAAGATGGAAGATGGAATTAATATGGATAATGGAATAATGGCTATTGAAATTATTGGACCTAACAGATTTTGATGAGATGGATTAATCGATATGTTTATTTGGACTATGGTTATGACAATAAGATTATTATTATTATTAACGAGATGGGTTAATCGACATGTTTATTTGGAGAAAAATTGACAGATATATTTCTTAAAGAATTGAAACCTCTCTTTGACTTTTTGTGGAAAGAATAAAGTAATGTTTATGAGATTTGATGATTAATTAAGATAACTACTGGAGGAAAGTGATTTTATAATATAATTTAAGACACAGGATTGTTATATATTGTAGACCTATAACTGATCTGCGACAAATGGGAAGTCAACATTTTATTTTTTTGTTTAATCATTTTTGTTTTGTTTTGTTTTTGTCTTTGAATGTTTTATGATTTTGTTTTGTTTGTTTTATGAAAATTTGAATAAAAATTATTGTAAAAAAAAAAAGAAACTGTCATCCTGCTGCAGAAAGATCTGCACTGGCTTCCAATCCATTTCTCAGCCCAATTCAGAGGGTTGCTTCTTACCTTTAAAGCCCAACAGTACTTAGAACCTGAGTACCTGATGGAACACTCATTCATATATTAATTCACTAATAGGCCAAAAACCTTGCAGTTTAAGAATGTACCTATAGCCCACAGATATTTCTATCAAACTTTAAAAAGCAAGGAAAGTGGGCAGTCCAATCCACTTCCTGTGTAGCTTAGAAGAATTGGGTAACATGTGCCTCTGAGCATATGGTGAGTGGTGGCAACACCTGCCATCTCCAAAGATGGAGAATTATGTTTTTGTATGTCTGTTGGTGTTCTTACTTTGCTTCTTTCCTGTGTTACTAATGTTTCTACAGAGAATCTAAACTAGAAAATTTTATTTCCCTCATTATTCATCCTAGAAATCTGTGTCAAATTTATTTTTATTAATTTCAAAGCCTTTTTATTGGTCAGTGTCATAAGATGGTAAAGACAGTGTTTCTGTTTCAAATTGCAGGTTATGTTCTATTTCTATTTTGGATGCGTTAACAGTTGAATCTGAAACTGCAGTTTGATGTAAATTCAGACTGATTACAATATGTTGCTACTTCACGAATTACTCTAGCTGTTGGAAAAACAAACTTAGCCTGCCCAAGATGCATGTTTTCAGCCAGCTATGCTTAAACCACTTCATTGACCGGGGGAAGGGAGGGACACCCCTAAGAGATCAAGTCCAGAGTTTGGGGGTCATTCTTGACTCCTAGCTATCTATGGAGGCACAGGTAGTGGCCATCATTCAGGCGGCTCTTTATCAACTACATCTCATCCGAAGGATACACCATTACCTCCCGAGCCACTTGCTTCCCAAAGTAGTACATGCTCTGGCCTTATCCCAGCTGGATTATTGTAATGCCTTATATGTTGGTCTTCCCTGGACTGCAGTTCGTAAGCTGCAACTAGCGCAGAATGCGGCGGCTCACCTGATTAAGGGCAGTCGCTGCCGTGACCATATCACCCCAGTCCTTAAGGAATTGCACTGGCTACCTGTGGTTGCGCAGGCCAAATTTAAGATCCTGGTTTAACTTATAAGGCTCTTCATGAGGACGGCCCACTGTATTTAAAGAGCTGCCTTCACTCGCTCCAGGGCCGCTGGTTTACAAGGTCGTCCTTGAATGGCTCACTTCTTATACTTCCAGTAAAAGAGGCGAGGTTGGTGAGGACAAGGTCTAGAGCCTTTTCTATCATGGCTCCTACGCTTTGGAATTTGTTGCCAACTGACCTCCGTCAGGCCCCCTCCCTGTTATGCTTTCGGCGGACCTTGAAGACCTGGCTCTTTACCCAGGCATGGGAAGGGGATTAGGCTGGCAGATTGCAGTTCTTGGGGGGTTAAATTCAAATTTAGGCTGGCAGATGGCAGATCTTGGGGGGGGTTAAATGTTTAAGCTTTTAATTTTTAATTTCTAATTTTTAGGATTCTGATTATGTTCATATGGAATGTACTTGTGTTTGGTTGTAAGTCACCCAGAGTGGCAGATTAACCTCTGCCAGATGGACGTCTAACAAATCTCATAAATAAATAAAATAAATAAATTTAAGGCAAGGTGGGCACGGTGAATTAAAAACATAGAGCATACCTAGAATTTTGCTAGAATACCTCCCACTGTTTTATCTTGTGCAAACTGAGACACTCCTGATGTCCACTGGAGGCTATTCTGCAAATTAGTCAGTGCCATTATTCCACAATTATTTTTGGAGTTTCTTTAGTGTAAAATTTGCAAAGTGTTGCTGTACTTCACATATTCACAGAAATAGAAACAAAAGAAAATGATTTCCTATAGGAAACTTCACTAAAATTGCAAAGGAAATCAGACATATTTAAGGTGACTAACTGAACTATGTCAACTGTCTTAATAATGTTGCTTCACCCCTGGTAAAACAAGATCAGCACAGCACATGTCTTGTTTCTATTATTTGGGCTGATTGCAGGTGTTACCACTCACCATATGCTCAGAGGCACATGTTACCAAATTCTTCCAAGCTGCACAGGAAGTGGATTGGACTGTGAAAGACCAACCAAATTGTGTTTGCATTTTGTCCTACTTGTAGGGCAGTCCAATATCTCAGAGAGGAGACCAGGTCTTCTGCTCCCCTGGTGCATTCACTATAGCTGCCCAATTTCCCTGCTTTTTAAAGTTTGATAGAAATATCTGTGGGCTATAGGTACATTCTTAAACCGCAAGGTTTTTGGCCTATTAGTGAATTTCCCTGCTTTTTAATCTGGGAGGTAAGAAATGGGATCCTGTGGAAGCTTGCCAAGAATGGATTGATCAGTGGGATTTACTCCCCTGCAATCATGCTTACAATAGGTGAAACTGACCACAGGGGATGGGGAGGGGGGGAGGGGGGGAGAGAGGACAGAGGAGAGGAGGGGGATGGGAGCAGGAAGGAGGGGGAGGGGAGGAGGAGGACAGGTTTGATCATTTGCATGTTTATTGACTTCACTGGGATTTACTGCTGTGCAATCATGCTTAAGATAGGTAAAACTGACCAGGGGGAGGGAGGGACACCTGGGGTGGGTAGGGAAGGAAGAAGAAGGAAGAAGGGAGGGGAAGAGGAAGGGAGAGGAGAGGGGAAGGAGGGGAAAGCCAGGTCTGATCATTTGCATGCGTTTGATTTCAATGGGATTTACTCCTATGTAATCATGGTTAGGATAGGTAAAACTGATTATGGGGGAGGAGCAGGGGGAGGGGAAAGGAGAGGGAAAGAGAAAGGGAGGGGAGAAGAAGAAGGAGTAGGAGAGGGGTAAAGGAAGGGGCAGGGAGGGCAGGTTTGATCATTTGCATGCTTATTGAATTCAATGGTATTTACTACCGTGCAATCATGCTTAAGATAGGTAAAACTGGCCATGGGGAAGGGGGGGAGGGGGAGGGGAAGGGGAGGGGGAGGGGGGGAAGGGGAAGGGGAGGGGGAGGGGGTTTGATCAGTTGCATACTTTTTGGCATTTATTTCTGTGCAATCATGTTTGAAAATGGAAATGGACTGCCTTCAAGTCAATCCCGACTTATGGCGACCCTATCAATAGAGTTTCATAGTAAATGGTATTCAGTGGTGGTTTTACTATTGCCTTCCTCTGAGGCTGAGAGGCAGTGACTGGCCCAAGGTCAGTGAGCTTCATGGCTGTGTGGGGATTCGAACCCTGGTCTACCAGGTTGTAGTCCAACACTGACCTGGGGGAGGGGCAGGGAGGGTAGGAGGAGGGTAGGGGATTGGATGGTTGGGCACTGGGAAGAGGGGAAGCCCCTTTCCTTTCCAAAAGGAAAACATTGTAAACAGAATCATTCTTTTTCAGGGTTTCCCCCACCTTTTTATTCTACAGCAGGCACATGTAGCCTCCCACCCAAATTTAAACCAAAGCTGTCCCTGGCCACATCCCATGGCTTCTCCCAAAGAATCCTGGGAAGTGTAGTTAGTGAAGGGTGCTGAGAGTTGCTAGGAGACTCCCTGTTCCCCTCACAGTCCTTCAATCAGAGTGGCTGACTGTTAAACCATTCTCTCAGAGGAACAGGAGTCTCCTCTCAGTACCCTTCACAAACTACACTTCCCAGGATTCTCTGAGGGAAGCCATGACTGCCTCAAGTGAAATCAAAGTCTGGTGTGGGTGTGGCCCCCTGATTAGGCAAGCGGAACAGCTGTGTGTCTGGCTTTTAGAACACTGACAGTTGGTTCTTACTTAACATGCAAAATCATTCAGTTCAATGCAAAATTTCTTAAATTAATTAAAATTGAGCCAGGCATTTTTTTAACTTTTAAACTGCAGAAGATGGAGCTGAGAGTATGGGGCAAACTCAGTATTAGGATTACAGGTCCTCTGTGAACATGTCTGATCTCTAATGAATTTCAATAGATTATGAGAACTCTCAGAGAAAAAAGTCCAAATGGGGTCGAGGTTTTCTCTCTCCTTCTTTAGACTTTGAAGTCTCAATTCTTTCTGACTGTTTTGTTTATCGCCATGAAAATTGGGAGGGTTGTTAAGCAAGCATTTCTGAGTTCAGGACTATTAGTTTTGTAAGGTTTTGTTTTGAAATGAGTTTATGGAAAGCATCAGAATGGCATGGGGGTATTTTCAATTTAACATTGCGGAATGTGAAAAATTCATGCTAGCTATAGTATATAGCCACTCTTATGGCTGTATAATGCCTGCTGCTGCTATGTGCCAAGGTCATTGGCAGAGGCTCTCTGAGTGCCCCCAACATGTTAGGCATGGAATGACCAGAAAGAGGATCTTTTCAGTAGTGCCCCCTTCTTACAGAACTTCTTCCCAAGCAAAGACTTTTATTTCATTCTGCCCAGCTTTCTAAGTTCTCTATGTTAACCTATTTTAACTCCTGCTTCTTTGCTGTTTTGGGCCACATTCACACTATTATTCCACTATTATTCCACTTTAATCAGGACTTACCCCAAAGCAGAGCTTGGAAAAGTTACTTTTTTGAACTACAACTCGCATCTGCCCCAGCCAGCATAGCCACTGGATTGGGCTGATGGGAGTTGTAGTTCAAAAAAGTAACTTTTCCAAGCTCTGCCCCAAAGAATCCTAGAAAGTGTAGTTTGTTAAGGGTGCTGAAAGTTGGAAAGAAATGCTATTCTCTCTGACAGAGCCACAATTGCCAGAGTGATTCAACAGTCAGCCCTCTTCCCAGAGAACTCTGGGAATTGTAGCTCTGTGAGGGGAATATGAGTCTCCAAACAGCTCTCAGCACCCTTCACAAACTATGCTCCCCAGGATTCTTTGGGGAAAGCCATAACTGTCTAAAGTGGAATAATAGTGGAATATATTTATGGTGTATATGTGATCAGAATTATAATTGGTCTGCTCTATTATATTGTATTTATTCATTCCATGCACTGTATTATTATTTGTATTTTCTTGTGAACTGTCCTGAGAATCATTTGGCTGAAGGGTGGCATACAAAAATATACTAAATACATAAAAAGAAATAAGGTCCCTTGCTCCAACATGACATCTGCCATGAAGTCACTATTGAGTATGTGCTGTGAATTCACTAAGTGGCCTATCTTTCAGTGTCAGGCTGAATCAAGAGTTCTGCAAGAATTAATGGGATAACATATTTGGATATTCTTAAAGTGTTATGCAAATGCAAAGGATGATTATTACCTACCTCTTAAAGCTTTGTAATTATGGCTCAAAGGCTCAAGACACCACCAACACCCTGCTGCTGACAAGCCAATTAAGAGCAATGCCCTGAGCTGCTATTAGAAAACAGAGTGAACGTCAAAGGCTGTCCACTACATAGAACTTAAATGGCTGAGCTGGCAGATGGTCTATGCACAGCTACAGCCTAAAGGAAGAAGAAGCTAATCCAACAACCAACATGTAGAGAATTCCAAGCAGGCCATGGCCATGGTCAAAGGAAAATGACAGCTAAATGCATTAATGGGCAAGTCATAAACCATGTGGCAATGAAGTTTGTCCCAATAAATATCCCAAACTATTTGGAATTCAGATACCTACAATTCTGTCAGTAGGGGGTGTTATTGTCCCCTGGTGATTTTGCAGGACATTTTAGTGGAGTTGATGGAATGATTGGTGCTAGCGGTTTGATGAGTGGGAGAGAGATCCTCAAATGACTGGGTAGATGGTATATTGGTGGATCTTTGTGAGGTGTTGGAATAGAATTGGATGAGTGATACTGGAAGAGTGGTGAGTACTGCATGATTTGTGTTTATGTAGTATGAATTATTTGAGTTGGGAGTAGATGTAAGGCAGGGTGTGGTGTGCATGTGTTAGTGGGGTGAGTGTGGCATATGGTGAGTCATGATGTGTCTTGGCAAGAGGGAGGTGAATAGGAAAGGGATAATGCTCCTATTCAGATGGATATAAGTAGGAAATGAAACAGTAAGCAATGTGGGGTTATGGTTGGAGAGTGGTGGGGTTCAGATGGCTGTGGTGCATGCCTGTCTCTGATTCTCCATTCGCCATATAGGAATTTAGGGATCTGCTGCTTACTGGGTGGAGTGGAACCACTATGCTAGCTTCCCAGCAGGTTCATCACTATTGCTTAGCAGGAAGGGAGAAGGGCAAGGCGGCAGGAAGGTTGGCATGGTGCAAACACACCAGCAAGAGAGCCAGATTGGCTTTGCCAGCGTGTTTTCCTCCAAACTGACCTCCCTGCCCATCCCCATCCCTCCCAGTAAGTAACAGTGACTCAGGAATCTAAGATAGTGGTTCCCCCACCCCCAGCAAGCCACTACTGGTGACCAGGCTGCTAAGTCATTTCCCTGACTCTTGAGATGTTTTCAAATTGTGCTGCTCTGTTTTTGTGCTTGAAGATTTTATTGTTTCATCTGATATTGTAATCTTTTCGTGTCATTGTAACCTCTTAGAGACTGCTCTGGAATTAAGTGATATATAAATATATGAAGCAATAGTGGTGGTGGTAGTAATATCTTTCTGATCATCCACAAGCATTCTGGATTAGTATACTTCACAGTCATTACCTAAAATTTGATTGAATGTTCCCCATGTTTGGGCTAGAGTTGTTCCAGTGCTTCTGGCCTCACCATATGCCATTGTGTCCATGAACAAGAAAGAAGGAAGAATCAATCAACCTTAATATAAATATATCTATCCACGGATTCTACACAGTTCTAATATATGCACAGATATATGTTGCTCCATCTTTCTTTCCTGAATTCTAAGAGTCTATGTCACAACAAGGAGCACACCAAGCCAACTTGATTTATACTAGACTTTGCGTTAATGCAACGTCTTCCCCTCCTTTTCCAGGGTAAAATCTGCAATTTATCATGTCTGAGAGAGTGATAAACTATACACTCCAAAATGTTGTGAATCGGTAAGGGCATGATACCTGTTTCCTTGACTCCATCACTTGATAGAGAGAGGCTGGAGAGAAACAGAGATAAGAGGTGGAGATATTAGATAAACAGGGCAATTTACTCTATTTTATGGCCCCTGGAAGCAGTGTACTTTTCAGAACCAAGATGACACATTTCCTAGGGCTCCACCAAATGCCCAAGGGAAGGAAAACATGTGTTCATCATTGAGAAGCAATGATTAATGGTGATTATGGTGATTAAGGCTGAATAATAGGTCCTGGATATTTTTGGGATTCTCGTCCCACTCCCAGCTCTTCAGCAGATGACAAATGCAGCACACAGCTGCAGTGCTATTTAGATGCTTTCCATTTGCAGAATTAAGAGCTAATGTTAAGCAGCTGTAAACTTCCACAGATTTATGGGTGCTCAACATATCTTTTTTTTAAAATCAGGTATTTTAGACCCTTGAATGATAATTTAGTAACCAGAGGCTTTGCATCTCTGCATCTGTTTGTCTCCCTCCCACTCTCTCAATTTTAAAATACATTGTTATTTCAAAACTCCTAAGATGAATTAGAAAATAGATGAATGACTAATGTTGAATGACTCTATTTTGTCTTTTCATCAAATTCAGGTGAAATGGTAGAAGTGCTTAAAAGAGGGCCTGGTGGCAGCAATGGACTAGGTGAAAACCAATAAGCTGAAATTCAGTTCAGACATGATGAAGATACCTTGAGAAGGTGGTATGACTGGTCAAAGAAGTGGTGGACATCCAATGCTAGATGTGACTGTACTCCCTCTGAAGAAACAGGATCACAGCTTGGAGGTGCTGCGTGATCCTCCTTTGTTGCTTCCGTAGCACAGAGAGCCTTTTAGCAGCTTAGGCCGGTACACCAGTTGTGATTCTACCAGGACAGAATTAGCTAAACCTCAGATATCGATACTCTGGTAACCTTCAAGGTAGACTACTATAATGCACTACTTATGGTTCTCTCTTTGAAGAGTGTTTGGAAGCTGCGTTGACAAACATTGCTGCTATATTATCAACTGTGACTGAGTTTTATGAGTATATTACCCAGAGAGGCCGGCATGGTGGGGTGGGACCACTGAAACAACCTCCTAACAACATTGGTGCTGCTTACTGTGATGGTGTGGAAGCAGGACAGGGCTGCATAGGAGCACCAATGGAACCAGTCCAGTGCTCCCATCACTTTGCCCACACAGTCCCATCCTTATGCCACCCTGCCCCATCCTATCCAGGTAAGTAGCAATAGCATTGCTGGCAGGAGGGTGGCTCCCTGCCTCCTCTCCACCAGCTCCTGCATATCACACTTGAGTTTCACCAATTACCCTGGCTCCCAGTCTGTTGCCCGGCTCAGTTCAAAGTTCTGCTTTTGATTTTTAAAGCCCCATGGAGCACAGTACTGGAAAGAGCACCTTTCTCCATATGTACCTACCCATACATTAAAACCTTCTGTAGAGAGCCTTCTCCAGATGCCCCCTCTATCAGAGGAGAGGCTGGTGTCTAGGCTGAGAGGCTTTCTCAGTGACTTGACCCCAGCTGTAGAATGCTTTCCCCAGAGAGGTTCACCTAGCACCTATTTTATTGTCCTTTCGGTGCCAGGCAAAGGCTTTAAAAAAAAAATCCTGAGTTTTTCAGATCCATTCTTGTCTATTCATTCTGACTATTTCATGTTGCTTTTTAATTTGTGGCTTTTAACTTATTTTATTTTTTGCATTTCTATTTGAATTGTTTTAGCCTTTTCAGAAACCACTCTGAGAATACAATCACAGCTTGGCATAAAATACTTTAATGAAATAAATAAATAGTACTATAAACAGTATATTTTACAGATGAACACCACAAAGTATGCCAATATCAGTGAAGCAAAAAAAAAAAAAAGTAACCAAACTAAAGATTACCCGTTATTATCAGTCTATTCAGTCATGTAGAATGAGGTGAATGGAGCTGAAATAGATTTCAATTTCCATTTATTTCCACAACATATTAATTGTAGTTTCTAGCCTAGTTCATGCATTGAAAAGAACACATGGGGTTGTATTTCAATGAAGTCATACTCAGAGCAGGCCTATGGAAATGAATGAACTTAAGTTGGCCATGTCTCTTAACCTCTACAGATCTTTTCTGAGTAGGACTTGGTTGAATACCAGCCATTAGGGCTTTAACTGGATAGTGTTGAGAAGGAAGGTTTGAAGGGGACTTGTACATAGATTTTTTTGAATGCATAAAAGCTTCTCTGCATTTTCAGGGTTTTGATCATGACTAGGCTTGTGTGTTCAGCTGAACATGCAACCCCTGTGGACATTTTCACTCAGTGCAAACTGGTCAGGGATGGACACTAAAAGCAAGAGTGAGATGTCTCTCCCCTTTACCCTCTCCACTTTAAGCCCTCACACAGACCAATACATGAATAGGGCTTACAACAGTTGAGAATCTATTTATACAAAGGGTAGGAGCGCAATGAACCCTTACTTCACTTAGGACTAGAGATGGAATTATCTGGCACTTTCAGTTCTCCCAGTTTCTCATTTTTCTAACCTAAATTTGGTTCTCTACATTTCTGCAGCAATTTGCAATTTTTTTTAAAAAATCCTCATGAAAATTCTTCAGTATTTTACTGTGAATTTCCCTAATAAATACATTTTGTATGCAGTTTTGACTACTGTATACATTTTTGCAAGCAGTTAATTTTAATATAATATATTTTATATTATTTTCATTAATATTTATCTTTTGCACATTTCCCCCTAATATATGCATTTTTGGAAACCTTCCTTGGTTGAAGAACTACATCGCAAAATTCAGATGAGTGCGAATTTCAAAGGATGACCATGTTTTGGTTCTCATATTTTTTCAGAAAGTGTGAATTTGACAAATTCAGCTTTGAATATGAACTGAACTGAATTTCCCCCATCCTTACTTAGGACACACCTACAAATTAAAATTAACGGCTGCTTTAGCTCTGTATCACATCTCTCACAAATCATAGTACTTCCAGATGTTTGAACAGCAATTCAAACATAGAGCATGATACGAATGTGTATGGAGCTCTAACCAAAAGATGGCCAGTAGTGTGGGTGGGTGAACACTAGGTGTCATTTCCTTTATCAGCTGATTTTGCTGTTCCTTTCTTCCCTTAGTCTCTGCTTCCCCATGCTCCATCTCTTGGGATGTCCGCCTTTGTCCTCACTTTCTCAAATATTTTGGCTTGCCTTCATTTGTAGACAGTAGCCTTCCTGGCTGCTGCTCACTCTTCTGTGTCCATGATCATCCTTGACCTTTTGCTTCCAAGCAAGCCTTTGCCTCTTTCCTTAGTGCGAAGTATAGTGATTACTATGCATACCAATAGGCACAAGGTGAGGATGAAGGCTGGACTAACGCCTAATGATGTCACTATTGAAGAACAGGAAAAAACAATGCAATTGTGTATGAATACAGTTGCAAGAGGAAAGATACATCAGGTCTGTCTCAGGTTGCAGAATATTCTCCATTCAGTTTTCAGTTGATATCTCTTCCGCCAACAGCAGCTCAGGTGGCTCAGGATTAGAAGACAGACTTCAGACAAACATACAGAGGTCTGGGGCATTATTATACAAAATACTTAACACCTATTTGTCAATGAAAGGCAAAGGATGCTGAAGGGAAATGAACTGTCTGCTCTAGGTCTTAAGCCCATGCAATGGGCTTGGAATTGTAGTGGATCGTAAGTTGAACATGACCCAGCAGTGTGATGCTGCGGCAAAAAAGGCAAATGTGGTTTTGGGCTGCATAAACAGAGCTATAGTTTCCAGGTCGAGGGAAGTAATAGTCCCACTATATTCTGCATTGGTCAGGCCTCATCTGGAATACTGCGTTCAGTTCTGGGTGCCTCTTTTTAAGAAAGATATAGACAAGTTAGAGCGGGTTCAGAAGAGGGCGACGAGGATGATAGCCGGTATGGAGAACAAGTCTTATGAGGAAAGGTTGAAGGAACTTGGCATGTTCAGTCTGGTGAAGAGAAGGCTGAGGGGTGATATGATTGCACTCTTTAAGTACCTGAAGGGCTGTCACATAGAGGAGGGTACAGATTTGTTCTCTGCTGCCCCAGAGGGTAGGACTAGGTCTAATGGTTTTAAGTTGCAGGAGCGTAAATTCAGATTGGACATTAGAAGGAACTTCTTGACAGTAAGGGCAGTTCGGCAATGGAACCGACTGCCTAGGGAGGTGGTGGGATCCCCTTCGCTGGATGTCTTCAAGCAGAGGCTGGACAGCTATCTGCGGGAGATGCTCTAGCTGTGGATTTCCTGCTGTGAGCAGGGGGTTGGACTCGATGGCCTACAAGGCCCCTTCCAACTCTATGATTCTATGAATGGTTCTTGAAGAGCAATCAGGTTGTTTGTGTTGAGACAACCACTTTCCGAAACCCCAGCATGAAGGCTTCTGTCCAGACTCTGTAGTTAGCTTTGGAGCAGTGGTCAGCTGAACATGCCCATTTAACTGGAAGCCTCAAAACAATCCACAAGGTCTTGGCTGGGGAAGGTTAGCCTTTATTTTTCGAACTAGCAAAGCTACATAAAGCAAAGTGGATAAATGTCTGCAGCCATGCAGGAGGAACAGAAAATAACCTATTTGTAAGTGCTAAGGGACAATACATACTTGCAGAGAGAGAAAGAAATATACAATTACAAACAATGTAGTAAAATATTCTATTGGTTATGGCCAAATAAAAGTCTGTCATCTGGGAATATTGAAGTGATTGTAAGTTAAGAACACAAATTTCCATTTCAGCACTTCTTTGAGGGATAATGATCTTAAGAATTTATAGGTAAGATATTGATATTGCTGCAAACCTTTTATTTCCAACTTTATAGAGCTCCTGGGATTCTGCTGTGTGATTCTTCCACAATATGAGGGAATACACATTTCCTCTTTCACACTTGGGAAAGATTTTTTGTGTGATGAAGTTTACAGAATATATCTATTGCAAAAATGATGACTTTATTGTGGAATCAATTGAGATAACAATGAATCCTGCATAGCTTGCATAGATCTTACAAGAACTTCAAGTGTAATGTTCCATTTGGATGCACATATTGGATGAGATGCAAGTCTGAATAATAAATGTAGCTTAAAGGTATACATTACAGTGATAATAAAACTGCGGAGCCTGGCCCTAAACAAATATTACTTAAGGAAAAACATACACTGAAGGGTTTTCTAAATGTTTTTTCTCTAGCATTTACTATATAGTTCATTGAAAAAAATATTCAGGAAATTAAAAAAAATGAGGTCACTCCCCATTAAGAATTTTTATTATTATTTCTGGCTTGCCTCACAGTATTTGCCAAAATTGGAGATTTCCAATCCAAATTCCCTATTGAAATTAATGGAGATATCAATGTCTCCAACGATATCAAAAGGATAGTTAGAGGCTGCAGCCCCAAATTGGCCTGTGAGGGGAATCACAACCTACTGTTGAAAACCCTAGTGCCCAAAGGCTCCATGGCGTAGGTTCCTGCTTACCATTCACTAATCATAGCCTAACCACTGTTGTCCACACACTGGTAACCTCCAGGCTGGATTACTGTAATGCGCTCTATGTGGGGCTGCCCTTGAGGTTGGTCTGGAAGCTGCAGCTGGTGCAAAATGTGGCGGCGAGACTGCTCACTGGGGCAGGGTATTTCCAACATGTCACCCCACTGCTGGGAGAATTGCACTGGCTGCCCATTTGCTACTGGGCCAAGTTCAAGGTTCTAGTTTTGGTGTACAAAGCCCTATACAGCTCGGGACCAGGATACCTGAAGGACTGTCTTACCCCTTATATATCCAGTTTGTCAATGTGCTCTGCAGGTGAGGGCCTCCTGCACAGAGCTTGGAAAAGTTACTTTTTTGAACTACAACTCCCATCAACCCAATCCAGTGGCCATGCTGGCTGAGGCTGATGGGAGTTGTAGTTCAAAAAAGTAACTTTTTTCAAGCTGTGCTCCTGCAGATACCATCTTATCAGGAGGTTCATTCTGCACAATATAGGAAACGGACCTTTAGTGTGGCGGCACCTACCCTATAGAATTACCTCCCCTTGAATATTAGGCAGGTGCCATCTTTGCTATCTTTTCGACACCTTTTGAAGACTTTCCTCTTTCAACAAGCCTTTTAAGTTGAGACCTATCCCAGTCTGTATCTGTTTTAGAATTGCTTGTTAATATGTTTTTAATAATGTTTTAACCCCTTTTAAAGATGTTTTTGAAGCTTTTTTAAAAATGTTTTTAATGTTTTGTTTTAATGTATTTTAAGATCTGTTTTTATGATGTTTTAAAATGTTTTTAGCGTTTCTGTTTGCCGCCCTGGGCTCCTGCTGGGAGGAAGGATGGGATATAAATCAAATAATAAATAAATAAATAAAATCATTTTGCTATTTGCTAAGTGTATGTATAAGCTCAGAAGTTTTCCAAGCCAGAGAACAATTTGGATGCATCTAATACACTGAAAAAACATTTACTCCATATTGATACAAACATTACAGAGTCCCTGAAGTTAGTTTCTGGGCCCAAGACAGGGACTGTATTTTAGTAGTAGAGCACACGGAAGGTGTGCCATGGCCCTAGGATTAGGCCTCCCATATTCAAGAGATGAAATCATGGACTATAAGGGATAAGAGAGAGTGAGAAAGGGAAGTGCCTTCGAACAACCAACTCCTTTAGATAGCCTCTGGCAAGCACCAGTAACCCATCTTGCCACCAGTCTGAAATGTTTCTACTACAATTGTCCACCAAGTCAGAGGACCCCACAACCACAACCGACCCACAGTCTACAATGCCATCAGAGCCAATGGTGGCTAAACAGGGCAACACAGCTATATTTACCAGTATCTTTCTCCAGCAGAGGTAGAACTAGCTACCCAGACAAAGCTGCTGCCTTATTTCTCAGTCTGCAGTTCTTTGCTGCTAAAGCAAATCTGAACTTGCTATGCTTGCGTGAGAGTCTCCAGCCTAGATTCCACTCAGACCTATCCAGGGTCTGAACTTTAGCCTAGAGCCCTAGACATTAAGAATTACTTGAACCTGAACTGTCATTTAGATATGAATCCTCACTAGGACCCAAACTCACACCAGGGCTTGAACCACCTAACTGGAACAAAACGGGGCTGAAGCCCAGTCCCTGGCATCTCTGTTTAAACAGATCAGGTAATATGAAAGGCCTGCAGTGATGTGAAAGGTCTGTAATGGAGACCATGGAGCATCACTACTATTGGCTAGATCAAGGGTAGAGACTATAGGTCCTGGTGCCAGAACAAGCCCACGGTGTATTCCTTTCTGGCATGCACCCTGTCCTGCTCAGTCCCTTTCCCTTTGTGTTTTCTTCTGGAGACAAGTCAGTTGCTGAAAGAAGGAGATGCATGCTACATTACTTTTCCCCCATCCAGCAGAGAAGCCCAGGAGGGAGGGAGAGAAGAGATAGACGCTGAGAGGTGGGGAAGAAAGAAGGTGCAACTCTAAACATTTTTGGCTTTAGCTCGCCTACCACTGGCTTTGATCTCAACAACCATCAGCTCCAGCCCTGCTTACTGCTGGTATGCAGTACCTGTCAAGTTACCCCTGAACATGGCCCCCCACAAATTGGACAACTGTGCACAAGCAAGATCACAACTTTACATCAGAAACCTAAACCTAAACTTAAAAGTATACTCTATGGAAATAATTGAATTTCAATTCCAGGTAAGTTGCTTAGGATCTTCAGCTAGGCTTTGCCAAATGAATAGGTGTACCACATGTAGCCCATATTATTTCATTAGTATTTCTGCACCTATAGCTAGTATTATTTTTTTCATCTCAAGACAGAGTTGGGATGGTTACCAGGAGTTTTTGTGCAGAGTTGGAATTATTATTATTTTAAGCAGAATCATGTTCACTTACTGAGCTCCAACAAACATTCCCACAGACGTCATGATGCAAATTATGTCATCTCCCTGTCTGGAACTATGGACTGGAATGGGAACTGAGTGCTCATCCCATTTCGATGGGTGGAAAAAGCAACTGAAGGGTGATTTTTCTTAGAAACATAGCCAGATGAGATCAGTGAAGCAGCCCCTTTCTCCACTCAAACTCATAATGGAAGCACAAGAAAGCCCACCTGCGCATTATAAATGCAATTATTAAAATACTAAGAGACTAATACAACGTATATTTATATTTTTAATAAAACCTGTATGTTTAAAAACCCAAATATTTTATTGATTAAATACTTACAATATTCCCTAATATCCAATGCTATACACGTCCACTCAAAAGTAAGCCACAAAGGGTTAGATAGGATTTAGTCCCAGTCAGCATGTATAAGATTGCAGCCAAAACGTTTCTCAACAGGAGGCCAACCTGATGGCTCATTTTAGTGCAAAACTCTCACCATGAGGATTAAGAGTAATTTATCTTGATACAGAGACATACAAAGCTGATATAATTCTGGGACGTGGCTCTGAAGTGTCACCTTATCACTTTTAAAACAATTAACAATCTAAAATTCTGTTTTGTGCACACATCTGATCACAGAAAAACTTTAGAAAAAAATAATTTTCAGCAAAAAACAAATTGTGTCATGCTGAACAAATAAATATTAATCTTAACACGCTTTCCCTATTATTAATTCATACTGATTTTTAGAAGATTATCACAAGTGTTGCAAAATTCATTATCACCTCAATCCATAAACTGCTGGTAAGAAGTTTAAGTTTTGAAAGCTATATTTGTTTCCCTTTACATTTTCATTCATTTCATTTTTCTTTAAATATGCAGCACAGCAAACCAGATATAAATTATGGAATAATAATTCACATAAACTTGTGCATGAGCCATAATTCAACCTTTGACATTTTTATGATGTAGTTAGTATGCCTAAGTAATATTTATGATCCGATTTCTGCACCTTAAGTAAGCTCTCGAATTCTCTGACAAAAGCAGATATATGCCCATATTCTCTGTGGCTCCTAATCCACAGGCCTCTAGAGCAGCAGACTTCAGGTGCATTATATATGTATCAAACATCCCGGAGCAGGCAGCACAGAGCGATGGGGGTGTAGAGTTGACCTCCCGACAGCAGCATTGCTACCACTTACTGACATTAAGGAGGGTCAGGTTAGCAGTGAGATTGGGGCTGCAACTGGACTGGCTCTGCAAGTGTGCCTGTGCAGCCCTTCCCTTGCCCACTGCCCTCTCCCATCCTCATGCCATCACAGTAAGCAGCAATAATGCTGCTGTTGGGAGGAGACTTTCACCCCTTACCACACTGCCCTGGCTGCTCCTGCATACATCTTTTATGTATTATTTTTAATGATATTTATATAACACTAGATTACCTAAATTTTTAAGCATACATACATAGGAAGGTGAGTGTTCTTGACTTTGACAGAACCAATCTTCTCTTGGATTTGAGAAGGGACATTATGGTCTAGATCCTTTTCTTTTCTCCCAATCAGGTGTTGAAGCTGAACGCCTGTTAGAGCAGTGATCTTTAATGGGAAGGTTGGCTCTACAAGTAGACTGCACTCAGTGCCGGTGCCAGGCTATTTTGCGCCCTAGGCAAGGCTAACTACTTGTACCCCCACCCCCCAAATTGCTATCTTAAATTTTCAAAAAGAGAAAAAATGAAAAGCACAAAACTTGAAACTGCTAAATTTATTTTAGTTGCATTTTTTCCAAGGGTTAAAAAAAACTAATCTGTATAAAAGTGTGCCCCTCAAAGGTCAATACTGCACCCCTCTGAGGTTTGCGCCCTAGGTGGCTGCCTAGTTGGCCTAATAATAGCACCTGCCCTGACTGCACTACAACTTAAGATGCATTGTGACAGTGGCATCAACACCATTTTATTTCATTATTTAGGGATTTTATTTTTATAAGGGATGGGGTTCACTGGACTAGTTCATTCACTGAAAAACTGTATGAGGGCACTGTAGGGTCACACTCCATAGCCCTGTACCTGTAAGAGGCACATGCATCAGCCATACTTCCACACCAGCTGTATGTTTGGTGGCTGTGAGACAAGGACCTACACATGCAGAAGTGCTGGGCTCCTTCATTATAGTCATGAGACACCCCCTCACTCACTTGCTTGTTTGCCATCGTCATCTCCATACTCCTCAGTCGCTCCCATACATGCCTTCTCACACAACAACAGACATCCCTAAGAGCCAATGGGCATGAAAGGGCAGAATGTTAAGGTAGAGTGTTAGCTACCGATGAGAGCCTTCTCAGTGACTGACTCACTTCCTTTCACTCTGTTTGGCTCCAAACAGCAGAAAAGGACAAGGAAATGTGTTAAAAGGTTTTTCTCAGTAGCTACCACACTCCCTTTTCTATGCTGATTGGCTCGTAGGAAACTGGAGACATAGGGAGCCGGCTAGGACCATGTTCTCAAGAAAGTAAGGGGTCTAAGACCACCTGAGACCCTGGACGACTACACCCATGTGCACATGTACCTATGGATGCCCACTAAGATAGCCTATTCTCACTGCAACCATGCAAGACCAGCCAGAGGTGTAGGTAGCTGGTGCAATCCCATACTCACAGAGTTGGTGAATGCAAGGAGGGTCACATATACCCCTCCTTCCAGAGAGATACCAAGAGAATGTGGTTAGATACTAAAGATGACGGTTGTCCTGCACCTTTAGTAACTGTGTAGAATATGGATTTTCAATAGGTACAGTTATCAAAAGATACAGGTGACCAGTAGTGTGTTGAAGCTGGTTACCCTTAAGAGAAATACAGGAAGCTGAACATGTATGGTTAATTTTTAAAAATTAGTCTTGTGATGCAGTTTGCAGTCAAACATGGCTCTTGGGCCTGAAAAGACAGAACCTTTCTTTGTTACCTGATGTGTATGGGAACTTAGGTAGGCTAAAACTGCTATGTGTAGAACTCCTAGTTAATATGGTGCATGTGTGCATTTTTACTTCATTCACTTGTGACTCACATTCAGCAAGATGATCCATAAATGGAATCCTGCTACTGCACATAAAATCACCCATTCTGGGTCTTGCACAAAGTAACTTATGTCCCTTTTGCATAAAACATATGTTTGCTTGGAAATAGGGAAGGTTGATCCAAAGGAGAAAGTGGTTCTTTGGACCTTATATGTGACTGCTGAGGCAGTCAGTGGATCTAGGCCAAACTCAAATTAACACTGGCTTTTGAGAGTTTGAAGACACCAGTGGGAATGAGAGAAAGTCAGAGAGGATAGACACAGCTTTCAGGTTCCACTTTTCAATTCTATGTACTCTTCATGCCATAATCTGCCCAGGCAGCTTGTTTTGTCACTGAATGGCTGTTACATTACATACTTCTGATCTGCCTTGCTGGCGGAGGTGGCCCAGTAGCCCTGCCTGGCTTCATGAGACAGTGTCAAGAGAGGACCCCAACACTGAGGAGAATTCCAATGTGCCTACCCAAACAGTGGTCATTTAGAAGTTACTACCAGAGTAAGCCCGCTAGCAATAGTTAGCAGAAAGCCCCAATGAGGTGTTTTTTGGGGGGGGCAGACCTGGGCCAGCATGGGATCCACTGAATCAGCCTTGCTGCCATCACATGATGGCAATGGACAATTCAGGCCTCTTCACTACACCCGTCTTGGAGCTGGGATAGCAAGGATGCATCTTTTTCCTTCCCAGGCAGATATGAAAGGCAGGGCTGTGGATGTGGTGATGGCTACACTACTCCATTAAGCCCCACTACTGCCAGTCATGGGGTCTGGATTTCTTCCATAGTTTATGAACCAATTTTCGATATATCTTACCACCAGGGAGATACATCAAGTGGTGAAATGGGATAGCGCCTTCTCTGTTGTGGCACCCCAGTTATAGAATGTCTTCCCACTGGAAGTGGGACAAGCACCAATGCTTTTGACATTCAGGCACTAGATTAAGACCTTTCTTTTTACATGGGCATTTATGGCATATTGTTTTACTGTTATTTTTATATTATAATTTAAGTTTTTATTTACCTACTCATATTTAACTGGATTGTATTATTGTTATTTTAAATACCATCATCCAGCCTGAGATCTTTGGTTGTAAGGTGGTCTAAAAACATTCATGAATAAAAATAAATAGATATTTATATATGTGGCCCCCCAAAGACGTTTGCGGTGCTGAGTTCTAGATTCAGCCCTCTATGTGTTTCCCCCCCCCATTTTACCAACAGCACACACCTGTATGTATTGATATGATGTTCCCAAGAAGGAATCTGCTTGGCACCCTAATGATCACAGTAGTCATCAGGAAGAATGAATGCTATCAAGAAAAAAAGAGGATACAAATAAAAGCCTGCCCTCGTCACCTCTATACATGCAACAAAGCCACAATTACTAAATACATAGCTTTTTTTATTCCAGGCCCTAGGATCAGTTTTTCCCCTAGAACATTTCTTGACATTTGTAGTACTCAACCAATATTTCGGTAGCTGAACTCTACCACTATTCCTTCAATCTATTCCCTATTCCCTTAAAGGCCTCAATTTCCTCCACTTATCCATCCCTTTACTCCCACTTTCTGTTCCATGCTTCTTGTGCCCATTGCACTCCTATTGCTTCTGCGTTCCCAATTCTCCATCCATTCTGATTTCATCCCAGTCACTGGATTCCTAATAGCTCTACTTCACTGCTCTTCCACCAGGAATGTGTATCTCCTGCTTAATACCCTAAGGGTGCAATCAAACTCATCGGAGGCTGGCAAAAGCAGAGCCACCACATCTAACCTCCATTCGAGAGCTGCTGGGAGGGGAGGAAGCTGGCTGTGCCAGCATGGTGCCAAAGAAGGAAACAAAATGCATTATCCCTTCTGGCACCTCTTGTCCCAGTGTATCGGCTGCCGGGCTGAGGACCACACGACCAAGCTAAACAGGCTCCAGATGTGGCATAAGTCCTCCTCCCATCAATTCCACCCTGACACATCCCCAGAATGCTCCTTTTTCAGGCCTTTCACCAGCTCCACTTGCACCAGTCTTAGTTGAGCTGGCTGCATGAGGGTGGCAGCAGAGTTCTCCGCCTACACTGCATCTGCATCTGGGGGGACTTCTGCTGGCAGAGCCCGGTGGCGCTGACCCCCTCTGTCCTCCGCCATAGCTATGCCACATCCAGAAGCCCCTTAGTCCAGCATTATCTACCAGGAGGATTGCACCCTTAGTTGAAGTGAAACAGAAAGTGTCAAAAGAAATAGGAACCCAGGGCAAAGGGCAATGTTCCATTGAGATGCTGCAAGGGGTGGAAAAGGTAAAGGTTGGCTCAGGATAGGCCAGATTAAATGTCTCATGGGTTTTACACTCTGTTGAGTAATGCCTGCTAGATGCAGAAATGTTTGCAGTGTTTATTAAATGTGTATGCCAGTTTTAGCTTGTGTGCAATTTTTCTACCAATTTGCGAATTCCATGCTGTCAAACAACAGAGGAGGAATCACATGTATTAGAATCTGGTATGTACTTGAACACAGGGCTCTAAACCATGTCCGGAGTGTTTATGAATAGAGATAGCTCCTGGCTGCAGCCATTCAACCCCAACACAGAGAGAATGGCAGGCCTGGGTCATCTGGAAGGCAATGGACAAGTACCCAATATAACCTTGCTTCCTTTCACCACCACCCCTCACACAGGGGAAAATACATGAGAGGGAATGCTTGGAACATGACTAAACCTGTTCTCTTATTTATGCATCTGTTCTATTAGCATCTGAAGTGGGGCTGAGAGTCTCATTCTTTCCATGAAAGGGGCACATGAATGAGGGGAGCTAAGCTTCCTCCCCTCCCTCATTATCTGCAATCATTACACTGCAATCATATATGTGTGTCAAATCAGAAGACAGTCCCATGGAATTCAGTAGGCCTTGGTCCCAAGTAAAATGCTGCAGGCACTTTTCTCCCAGCTTGGCTTTCTTCTGGTCTTGAACCTGGAGAGGGATAAGATAGCTCAGGGAAGTAAGACAGGCAACAGTACGGTTCTCCTGGGCTAAATACCTATTTTCTTGTAAAAGGCACACCTCCCAGTCCCTACCACCAACACCACATATATGAACAGGACAGGGTCATGTATAGAAAGTGCCTGCTGCCGTCAAGTCTAATCTGACCCTGAAAAGGGAGTCAGTGGCTTTTGTCTAATTTCTAAGGAATGGAGAAGTGCCCCCTCTCACCCAGTCTCCTTCTGAAAATGAAACTTAAGTATTAGCATACAAGAATTGTGTATCTGGGGCGGAGGGGGGGATGAGGTTTTATTTTAGGAACTTTTAATAGGAACAGAAATGTTGCATTGTGAAGTATTGCACTCTGTAGCTATTTCAGGCTGCAAGCAAATGCTAAATTTAAATTTCAGTGAAAGGAATTAATGAATATTTCTCCTACTTATTCAACTTAGACAAAAACCTGTTAGCACATTTGGATTCATTACATACCAAGAAGACTGGGCTAAATAAACTACAAGTCATCCACTTTAAATGCTTCTCTTTATAATCACAGTATCCTCATGAATATTTTTAGGGAAGAATGTTCATTTTACATTTCCTGAATCACAGGTAGCTTTCAAAATAATATGAGTCTCTAGAGCATAAGCAGCTCCTTAACAATGATACACCATTAAGCTTTTATTATATTTTTGTGTTAAAAGAGAACTCGGGTGAATTTTTTTAAAAAACAATTACTGAAGGTATTCACATTTCAGTTTTACAAATGTTTCTGAAATAAGTAACTTTGATGTTCCTTTTAAAAAGTGGTGTTTGGATTCACAGAACAATAATTAATGATTAGAGTGAGATTATAAAGAGTGTTATATCAATCAGCAATGTGCATTACTTCATTTTTTCTAAAGTGCAATAAGCCAGCTCTGCTGCATTTGTGGGTCTTCCTGTTCATTTTTGCTGAATGGGACCCTGGACCTCTGTCCAGGGCCGGTTCTAAAGGGCGGACAGGTGGGGCACTGGCCTGAGGGCCCCTGGAGCTACAGGGGGCCCTCCACTCTCCTTCTGCGGAAGCATCCACTGACCACCATTCCCCCTCTATCCCCCCGCTTTACCTACCTTTCCATTGTTTTTTGCAGCACGCAGATTTGCCATCAAGTAAGATGGTGGCCGAGGTTTCCTTAAGGGGCTGCAGCCTCTGCCACCATCTTGGCTGCTGCCACGCATGCATGCTATACACACGCATTGCTGCCATCAACAAAGATGGCGGCAGAGGCTTCAGCCCCTTAGAGAAATCTCGGCTGCCATCTTGATTGATGGCAAACCTGCGCAAGCTGCAAAAAACAACAGAAAGGTAGGTGAAGCATGGGGATAGTGGGGGGATGGCAGGCGGCACAGAAGCTCCTGTCTTGCGGTCCGCGGATGCTTAAGTTCCGTGGATTGCGGAGGGGGAGCAGAGGGGCCCAGGGCAGGCTGGTAACCAAGGGCCCCGGCATGCCTGGGGCTGGCCCTGCCTCTGTCCCAGACTGACAATACTCCCCCCCCAAAAAAGGGCTAGAACATTGTGCTGCTTATCACACAACTATGATAATTCTGAGTAGACAAAGATTATGGCAACATCCCATGATGCCCACCCACTTATGCAACAGGACTTCTGATTTCTCTTTTTACCCCTCTAGCCCCTTTCCCCCTGTTCACCCCCAAAATCTGCTCCAGAAGGTCCCACAATCCCGTGTGTGTAGTATATAGACACACACACTTTCATTGTAATTTTGATAGACATTGCATTGACTTCATGTGCTTGTGGCAGAAATAATATCATTTTCATATAGTCACTACTGTCAGATTTGTGTAAAATATAGAATACAGAAAATATTCATATTAATTTCTTTTGTCTCTGTTGTTGTTTTTGGTTAAATAAAAATTGTGTGTTGTGGTTTATAGCATGTCCTTATACAAGTTGTAGGCAACTGTCTTATCAGGTTGGACCCAAACAGTCAGTTATTGTTTTGAAACTTATTTTTAGTTTGCCTTTATATTTAAAACTACAATATTAAAGTCAGATAAAACAAATTGCAGTCAAGAGAATAGGACAGCTCCTAAAATATGTGCCTTGAGTATCAAAAGCCAGGGTAAAGAGCTTCATCTTCATCAGCCTACAAGAACTACATAATGCAGGTACCAGATGCACCTATGTGGGGAGGGAACTCCACACCTTAGGAGCTACCACAGAGAATGCCCTTTCCCAGGATGCCACCCCTGAACTTCTGAGGGTGGTGAAACTACCAAGAGGGTCCCCTCTACTGATCTTAATATCAGAGAGGTCTGTAGGGAACGATAGGTCTTTCAGATAGTTGGGCCCAAAAAGTGTAATCCAACATGCATTTATGCCAGACTGAGGCGAGTTGGATGCAGCGGATCTCCAGCTGAGCTGGCTGGCTCCCGGCTGAGCCGGGCTATGCCAATGTAAGTCCCTCAGCCTGGCTGAGTCAACAGCCAGCCAGTTCAGCTGAAGCTGGTGCAAGTGATACAGGTCTGAAAAAGGGGTATGTTGGGGACATGTCAGGGGAGGGGACAAGGGGAGGGGACTTAGGCCACATCCAACTTATGTTCAGCGCACTCCTGCAGATCTCACTCCAGGCAAAAGCTACACTGGGGAAAATGCTGTAATTGCAATAGACGTCAGTGGAGAGGGCTCACTCCTCAGTAGGAGTATTTGGGAGAGCAGGCTTTTTAGTTCTGGTCCCTGTGCACAGCTCCTGACTGAGCCAGCATTCAGCCAACCCAGAGCCTCCTGAATGGCAACTGGATGACGCAGAACTTTATATTGGCTTGTCTTGTCTTGCTCCAGCACAACCGATGCCAGTTTCCCCTGAGTTGGATTGCTATAACCATCATTTAGGACTTTAAACACTAATGTGTACATCTTGAATTTGGACCCTGGAGCTTAACCTTTCAGAATCGTCCATGGCTAGAAGTGAGCATATAATGCCTTGTTTAAAATGCCAACAGCTTTATTCTGGAGTACTGATACAAATGCTCAGCGTAGAAGCTGCATCAGGGTTACTGAAATAGATATTGTACATGAAACGCTTTGAACACCTGAAGTGCAGTATGCAAAAAACCCCAACAATTTCCCTGTTCAGTCCCACTTTGGTACATGCTTTATGCAACGGGAGCATATAGTTTCAAAAAGCTAGGCTTTATTCAGTGTGCTTGGATACAGTTCATTCATGGCTTGGATACAGTTTCACATATATGCTCATGGGGTCTGAACTGGCAGTGACCGACCAGGAGAGAGACCTCGGGGTTGTAGTGGACAGCACAATGAAAATGTCGACCAAGTGTGTGGCAGCTGTGAAAAGGCAAATTCCATGTTAGGGATAATTAGGAAAGGTATTGAAAATAAAACAGCCGATATCATAATGCCATTGTATAAATCTATGGTGCGGCCGCATTTGGAATACTGTGCTCAGTTCTGGTCGCCTCATCTCAAAAAGGATATGATAGAGTTGGAAAAGGTTCAGAAGAGGGCAACCAGAATGATCAAGGGGATGGAGCGACTCCCTTATGAGGAAAGGTTGCAGCATTTGGGGCTTTTTAGTTTAGAGAAAAGGCGGGTCAGAGGAGACATGATAGAAGTGTATAAAATTATGCATGGCATTGAGAAAGTGGATAGAGAAAAGTTTTTCTCCCTCTCTCATAATACTAGAACTCGTGAACATTCAAAGGAGCTGAATGTTGGAAGATTCAGGACAGACAAAAGGAAGTACTTCTTTACTCAGCGCATAGTTGAACTATGGAATTTGCTCCCACAAGATGCAGTAATGGCCACCAGCTTGGACGGCTTTAAAAGAAGATTAGACAAATTCATGGAGGACAGGGCTATCAATGGCTACTAGCCGTGATGGCTGTGCTCTGCCACCCTAGTCAGAGGCAGTATGCTTCTGAAAACCAGTTGCCGGAAGCCTCAGGAGGGGAAAGTGTTCTTGCACTCGGGTCCTGCTTGCGGGCTTCCCCCAGACACCTGGTTGGCCACTGTGAGAACAGGATGCTGGACTAGATGGGCCACTGGCCTGATCCAGCAGGCTCTTCTTATGTTCATGTTATCACTCTGTGCTAGTGTTTGGTGCTATTGGGATACCATTTACATTATATCTTTTAATGTTCTTTAGTATACAATAACCAGAGCTTGGAAGATTACTTTTAAAAAGTAATAAATTACAGTTACAGTTACATGGCCCCCCCAAAAGTAGTAATTACCGTTACAATTACACTTGCTCTGAAAGTAACTGATTACTTTACTTTTGCTCAAAAGTAATTGGTACAATTACATTTTAGTTACTTTTTAAAAATTGCCTACATGGTGCTGGCCTTGGCTGCTGCACATCTAAGTAGCCTAAAACAACATTACAAATAAGCACACACACACAGAGAGTAGTAGAATATTTTTTTATCCATAAGATTAACAGAATGGCATAACAGAATCTCACATCCCCTCACCCCACCCCCAGCAATGATGATACCCCAACACACATATTTTTGTATATATATATATTGCCTCCAGCTCTTTTCTCCTTCCACTCCTGTCAATTTTTAAACAATTGTTTTCTCCACCCCTTCTCACTCTCCACCTCCTCCCTCATTGCCTCTTAAGCACCCGTAGAGTATAAAGGAAGAACAACGCTGCACAGAAGCCCAATTTGAAGCACATGATTTTTATTCACAAATCAGAGGAGCAGAAGACTTCCCCTGCTCCCCCCCAAGTAATGTGCATAAGTAATGCTGGAAACTTTACAATTACTCCTCAAAAGTAATGAAGTTACTACTCATTCTATTACCAGCAAAATGTAATGAAGTTACCCACTCGTTACTCGAAAAAGTAATAAATTACAAGTAATTCGTTACTTATAACTAGTTACTTCCAAGCTCTGACAATAACACTAATAAATAGTACTTTACAAATGTACTATATACTATGAATGTGCATCAGCCACAAGACTCACCTTGTATCCATAGCGTTGGAAGCAACACAGTCCCTTTTGAATCCACTCTGTGTCTTTGTCAGGCACTATGTCTTGCTATTTTGGTCCAAATCAGATCTGTTAAATCTGGATTTCTGTTTCCCCTACTCCCCATTTACCATAATGGGGGATTTAAAAATCGCTATAGCTCTTTCTCTTCACACTTATCCCAATGGAAGGATGTAGAAAGTGGAGGCCCCAAGGGCTAGTATTGGGACCTGTGATTTTTAACTTGTTCATTAATTATCTAGACTGAGCACCAAGGTATCCAATTTTGTATATGATACCAAATTGGTCAGGTTTGTTTAAAGCATAATGGAATTGCAAGAAACACCAAAAGGATATCTCCAAACTGGGTGAATTGGCAGTAATTCAATACAAGCAAGTGTAAAGCGATGATCTTGAGATGAAAATGAAACTGAGGAAGCATCCAAACTAGGAAATGTGATAGCAGTGGGTGACTTCAACGACTCTAACACAGACTGGCTACACATGTGTTCGAGTCACAACAAAGAGGTAAAAATTTCTAGATACCCTAAATGACTGTGTTTTAGAACAGTTGGTCATAGAACTAACGAGAGGGGCGGCGACCTTGGACTTAATCTAAAGTAGCATTCAGGACCTGGTGTGATATGTCAAACTCATTGGAAGCAAGTAGTGCTATTAAATTAAGCATACATATGAATAGCCAGTTGCCAAGAAAATCCAACTTGGTCATATTTGACTTCAAAAGAGGACACTTAGCAAAAATGAGGGGATTGGTAAAAAGGAACTTGAAATGCAAAATCAAGACGGTCAAATCACTCCAAAATGCTTGAGAGTTCTTTAAAAACACAATATTAGAAGCTCAACTAAAGTGTATACTGCAGATCAGGAAAGGTACCACCAGGGCCAAAAGGATGCCTATGTGGTTAACGTGCCAAAGAATCAAAGATGCTATTAGAGGCAAGAAGGCTTCCTTCAAAAAATGGAAGTCTTGTCTGAATGGGGAGAATAAAAAGGCATACAAACTTTGACAAAAGAAATGCAAGGCAATAAGGGGTGCTAAAAAGAATTTGAGGAGCACATTGTTAAAAATATAAAGACATGCAACAAAAAATTCCTTAAATATACTCAAAGCAGGAGACCATCTAAGGAGGCAGTTGGACCCTTGGATGACAGAGGAGTCAAAGATGTGCTAAAGCAAGATAAGAAAATTGCAGAGAAGCTACATTAATTACTTGCATCTGTCTTTATAGCTGAAGATACAGGTCTGAACTAACTTTTGCAGGAAGGGAGTCTGAGGACTAGGACAAATAATGGTGGTGAAATATGACATTCTAGGCTTAATAGACAAAATAAAAACTGACAAATTGTAAGGTCCAGATGGCATCCATGCCATAGTTCTCAAAGAACTCAAATGTGAAATTGCTGATCTTCTAACAAAAATATGAAACTTGTCCCTAAGGTCCGCCTCCACACAGATTAGGAAAGTAACCAATGTTAACAATCTTTAAAAAAGGATCCAGGGGTATCCTGGAAATTACAGGCCAGTTAGCTTAATGTTTGTCCTGGGAAAACTGGTGGAAAATATTGTTAAATATAAAATAACCAAGCATGTAGAACAGCCTCTCCCAACCAGTGTGCCTCCAGATGTTGTTGGACCACATCTCCCATCAGCCTCAGCCAGCATTGCCAATGGTCAGGAAAGATGGGAATTGTGGTCCAACAACAACTGGAGGCACACTGTTTGGGAAAGGCTGATGTAGAAGAACAAGCCTTGCTGAAACAGAACCAGCATGGCTTCTTGAAGGGCAAGTCCTGTCTCACTAACCTGTTAGAGTTCTTTGAGGGTATCAACAAGCATTAGATGGAGGTGATCCATTGGACATAGTGTACTTGGACTTTCAAAAAGCTTTTGACACAGTACCTCACCAAAGACCCCAGAATATGGTTAGCAGTCATCAAATAAAATGAGAGATCCTTTTGTTGATCAGGAGCTGGCTAGGAAACAGAAAACAGAGAGTAGGAATAAAGGGACAGTTCTGACAATGGAGGGCTGTAAAAGTGGAGTCCCGCAAGGATCGGTTTTGAGACCTGTGCTTTTTAACTTGTTCATAAATGATCTAGAGTTAGGGGTGAACAGTGAGGTGGCCAAATTTGCTAATTACACTAAATTGTTAACAAAAAGGAATCGTGAAGAGCTCCAAAAGGACCTCTCCAAAGTGTGTGAATGGATGGTAAAATGGCAAATGCAATTTAATCAATTGTTCAAATCTATCCTGGGAGTAATTTCCCATTGATCCCTGTGGGATTTATTTCTGAGTAGACCTGCATTGGATTGCATTGTCAGACTAGAGAACACAACATGTGTTCAATTCAAAACAATTATTAACTGTCAGCTTCAGGAAACATTTATAGTGCCCCATGCCCCTTTGAACCACCATGAGCCCCTGTTTTAATTATTATCATGTTCTGCCATTACTTTATCTCCCTGATTGTGCAGAAATAGTGCAAAAATGCATTGCACACATTAAAAATATGATGCTGTGTTGACTTGGAAGAAAGCCTTTTCTATTTTCCCCTCTAGTTTTCACATCTTGCATAGAAGCACTTTTTAAAATTGTTTTCCGCTGCTCTGTGCTTTTGCTTTTCTTTTTTTAAAAAAATAAAAAACCTAGTTGGGAAAAGCATTTGGGTGAACTCAAAAGCCGACACACTACACTTTGATGGTTTTAAAAGTATGTGGGGTTTTACAGGATTAAAAAGAGTTGGCTTTTGTGAAACCCTTTTCTTTTCTTGGCTTTTAAAAAAACACATCACAGGGAACACCTCCTTCACAAAACCAAAACAGACCATCTGCGAATGTGTGCATAGGACTGAGGGTGCAATCCTAAACCCTTACTGGAAAGTAAACTCCATTGAATTCAATGTATTCACCTCTGACATTTAGGATTAAAGTCTGTGCTATTAAGGCTCTCTTCCCACTTTGTTCTCTAAAATTATACGATTGGTGAAGTGCTCAAAGCATGTTCTTTCACAGGCAATAGAAATCAAGTCTGAGATCTGGATAGTACTCCAATTGTCCCTTTACTATTTTATTTTACATCTCTATTGCCATTGCAGATGAATGTAAAGCTTTTGGTAGCACTTTCCAAAGCATGAGGTCATGGAAGTATCATAGTTTTTTATTAATTTGGATTATGATTTTCATCTCTTCCTCAGGTTCTCAGCTGTTGAACTAATGCACTTAGGCTTTTAATGGATGTCAGTGTACTCAATTAGGTTTCAAAACATTACAAGTTTAAAGAATTACCTTTTATGTCCATGAAATTAGCAAATTGACAGTTTGGTTCAAATGTAGGTGTGTGTGGGTTTTTAATTAGTGTCTTCCTTCACTTTTAAAATTATAGTATAGAGTACTAATTTAGTCATGATGCATTATATATGTCCTACATCTTCCTTAAGTACAGTATATACCAAGCACATATTTTTTTGGCTTTGTTTTGCTTTACTGTACCTTATAATGGCTTGTGGTTTCATTGTCTAGTCGCAGGACAAGCAATGTGCCATGCAGTACAAAATATTTAACTAGTCATGTGACACAGTACGTAGTTAAACTGTGGAATTCACTGCCACAAGATGTACTGATGGCCACCAACTCAGATGGCTTTAGAAGTGTATAAGACAAATTTATGGAGGACAAGCTTCTCCGTGGCTGTTAGTCATAATGACTCTGAAGACCAGTTGTTGGAGAACGCAAACGAAAAGGCTGCCGTTTCACTCGTGTCCTGTTTGGGGACTTTGCACTGGCATCTTTTTGATCACTGAGATGACAGGATGCTGAACTGCACGTGCCTTCTGTCTGATCCATCAGGGCTCTCTTTATGTTTGTAGGATATCTGTGGAAAACTAAGTATTAACCTCTGCAACTTGAATGCAGACGCTACAGTATACTGCTTTGAATATTAACAAAAATATATGGATCTTTACAAAATGTAGGCCTTACATGTCTATTACATCCCATTATCTGCTATTCTCCAGCTCTCACTGATGTGTTACACCAGCAAATGAAACATAAAACAGTTTGTAGCGAGGATCCAAATTTTCATCCGTATATTCCAGCCAATATAATGCATTGGGCTTAAGCCTCTCACCAATTTTAGTGACATTGACCCCCAGTTTTTGACCATGTTTTGGAAATCTCAGCTTTGCCTAACAAAACATGTTAATTCTGCTGCATTCCAAGGGATTCATAGCAAGTGACACAGCAGGTGGGGGTAATTTAGCATCTATCCTACTCCTTCTCATTGCTCACAGTCATCAGCAACACCTTTTGTGCTGTCTGCAGAGTACCAGGTTAACCATACAGAGTTTATGTGTATACCTAAATTATATATACACAATAATTATTAGCATCCTGTTCTCCCCTCTCTATATTCATTGTACACAGTTCAAACTACATATTGTCAGCCAGCTTGCCCCAAAGCCCAAATGAAGTTTTATCTCTGTTGTGGAGAATCATTTCATTAAAGAAGCTTTCCCCCGCCCAAGAAGATGGGACAGCTTTTACCAGTTGTTGCAACTAATTGCCTGAAACAATGACATGCTGTCTAGAAAGTGTAACGTATAGCAAAATGGCTCCAATTAACTGATAAAGACCAATGTCATGATAACAAAAGGAAACTAGTTCCAGAAATATCTTATTTACAAATTTACCCATAAGGTGGTGAAACTTTCCTTCCAAACATGATTGCTCAGTTGCCAGAGCTAATGGGTGCCAATAGCCCAAGGGGATTGAGACCCATCTTACTTTAAATAATAAATCCAGGTATAAGACTCAGGCAGTGGAACTTTGTATTCACACCATTCTTTGAAAACATCACAAGAATCAGCGAGTCCCACTAGAGCAGCCTTTCTCAACCAGTGTGCCTCCAGATGTTGTTGGACCACAACTCCCATCAGCCGCAGCCAGCATTGCCAATGGTCAGGAAAGATAGGAATTGTGGTCCAACAACATCTGGAGGCACACTGGTTAGGAAAGGCTGCACTAGAGGGTCCCTACATCTAGCTAGCCAGAAAGATCAGGATAACTTCATGAACTATATTGACTTGAATCTCAATAAATTAGTTTCATTGCTTAACAATGTATTAACTTTGTTCATGTGAATCAATTCCAAATCTTCTTCACTCAAATATATCACATATGGGAAAAGGGCTAGCTATGCATTATGATGCATGTGAAGAGGAGAAAGGGACCATGTCTGTCAGTCTCCACGTTTATATATACATGCAACACAGTTCTAAATGTTAGGAATGTGACATGGATAATACAACATTGTTTTCCAACCTCAAGCATCATAATGTCATTTGTCACAATGTACTTTTCTCTGATTAGCCACATTCACACATGCTTTGTTATCATACTCCAAGGAATAATCATACTCCAGGGAATATCCTCACCGGCTAGGGTCTCCATAACAGAAGAAGATACAAGTCTTCACTGAAGAACTCACCAGTGCAGGCAGGACAGCAGATATAGCACACTCCAAACAAACAAAGGTCAAACCAGAGAACCAGTTAAGGTCCAAACAAGATCCAGAGACAAAGTCAGGCAACATCCAAGGATGATATCACAGGCAGTTCAGGCAATGTACAACTCAACAAGGCCGGGCATTTAGGAGCCAGAAACCTGTGATGTTTCCAATAACTAGAAGGCTCAAGAGGGAGGCCGTATATACTCTGGCCTCCTAGAACACAATTTACAAGAGCTGCTGGTAGTGAAGGAATGTCAGAGATTGGTTGCTCATAAGTTGACCTCATTACTCATGAGTAAACCCCTCACAAGTAGACGTGCTGTCACTCTTAAGCTTTTGGTGCCAGCACTCTCAAGGACTGGAGCAGGGGACCACACTCCTCCTCCTCTGACAGTTCCAGGGGTTCTTCATTGGGTATCAACCTGGAGGGCCCTTCAAGGGGTTCTTCACATTGGATTCAGGAGTCCAGGCTTGGTCTTCCAGGTCCTCAACCTGTGAGATGTCTAATTCATCCTCTGAAGACTCCATGTATGGTACCAGGTCAGGGCTACGCATGGCATTTGTTTGGTATAATCAAGTGAGACATTTTTCCCACTAGTCCCAGGCTGAGCACATCACCAAATATAGTCAGTTTAGATGTATGAAATTTATATATTATTTCTCACTCTAAAAAGTCCCAACTAGAATACAAATGCAATCATAACAATACATAAACATATTAAAAATATAATCAGAATAAAAACATCTTCCCAAATGCCCAGGAGACCAAAACATGATGACAAAGTTGGTGTCAGGTGCCCCCCCCCAGGAAAGAACATTCCATAGACAGATTGTTGTATGGTTGTAGATCCAAAAGTTTAAACTTTTAAGCAAAGAGAAACTAAAAGGTTAAGTAAAAAAATAATAATCCTTGAGCTTTTGGATTGCAGACAGGAACTTTTTCATTTCCTTTTGAAATTAGAGTTACAGCAACCAACCTGCACAAAGACAACAGAGTTTATATGCTTAGTCATGCAGTTTGCGGAGGTGCAGAACACAGAAATTTATTTATAATCGATCTCAGTTTGAATTACAAAAAATATTGAAGTTCATTGGATTGAAGTCAAGGTTTACTATACATTTAAGATTTATGTCACTTTTCATGGCTGTCCACTACTGCTCTCCTGCCACCTGCCCATAATGTTGCTTTCAAGCACACCTGAAAAAATGGTTGTCATTTCTTAATGAGCATAGCAGTACCTTTTTAGCTGCCCGTATGCTAGTTTGTCCCCCTCTAGAATGCACACCTTAATGTGGTGAGGGGGTTTGAGAGTGTTGAAGAAGCTAAGAGCAATGCCGTCAAGAGTCTAGACCAAGAGGCTAGACTCCTAGCAGGGGCACCCAAGACAGAATGGTTAAAGCTGAAACACCAGACTAAGATGCATCCAAAGTCAGAGGAAGGCAATGATAAACCACCTCTGAATATCTCTTACTACGAAAACCCTATGAACAGAGTATCCAAAATGCAACACAAGATAGTGCTGGAAGATGAGACCCCAAGTCAGAAGGCACTCACCGAGCTACTGGGGAAGAACAAAGGACAAATCTGAGTAGCGCTGTGACTAATGACGCAGCTGGGTCAAAGCCGAAAGGAAGCCCAGAGGCTGATGCGCACAGATGCGAAAGGAGAGTCTGGAGTTGTACGACGCACACAATAGGAACATGGAATGTGAGAAGCATGAACCAGGGAAAGTTAGAAATTGTCAAGCAAGAAATGGAACGCATCAACATTACAATACTTGGTGTGAGTGAACTAAAATGGACGGGAATGGGTTTGACTCTTAAAGATTTTGCAAATTCTGTCGTGCTTTGTGAAAGCCTTGCAAAGGAAAGGGATAATGCTGTCACTGAACAGAAAGCCATGACAGCAAAACTAGCGAACCTGCAATTGGAGAAAGAACAAATGGCATGTGAACTCAGAGAGCTGAAGGAGAAAATATTCACTGATGAGTCTGTGGCCCTTGAAAAAGAGACAGCTAAAGAGCAGGAGGCAAGGCCCAGGTACCCGAGCCTGAGCTCCTGCAGTCACCCCCCCCGACATAAACCACCAGCAACAGCAGAAGTCCGGGGAGCAGCAGCTGAGCGAGCCCAAGGACATGTAGAGGAAGACAACATTTGAAACAGCAAACAGCTTCTTTGTAACAAATGCCTGTCGCCCTTCTGCCTCTCGGGAGCTGCGGCCCCCACTAACACCACCTCTTCTTTCTTGGCGGTGCAGATAATGATAATGTCATTTGTTATTTGTTTGTTTTTTCCAATAGCTAGAGGGAGGCAATGGTAAACCCCCTCTAAATACCGCTTACCATGAAAACCCTATAGGGTCACCCATAAGTCGGAATTGACTTGAAGGCAGTCCATTTCATTTTTTTTTCAGTCATTGCTAAAGTAGCAGCATATTGGAATCAGTCTGATTTTACATTAAACTGCAGTTTCAGATTCAACTGTTAATGCACCCAAAATAGAAATAGAGCATAACTTCCAGTCTGAAACACAAAAGGCTGTCTTCACCATCATATGACATTGACCAATAAAAAGGATTTGAAATTAATAAAAATAAATTTGACACAGATTTCTAGGATGAATAATGAGGGAAATAAAATTTTCTAGATTAGATTCTCTGTAGAAACATTAGTAACACAGAAAAGAAGCAAAGTAAGAACACCAACAAACATACAAAAATATAATTCTCCATCTTTGGAGATGGCAGGTGTTGCCATCACTCACCATATGCTCAGAGGCACATGTTACCAAATTCTTCCAAGCTACACAGGAAGTGGATTGGACTGTGAAAGACTAACCCAAATTCTGTTTGCTTTTTGACAAATTTGTAGGGCAGTCCAGTATCTCAGAAAGGAGACCAGGTCTCCTGCTCCCCTGGTGCATTCACTATAGCTGCCCAATTTCCTTGCTTTTTAAAGTTTGATAGAAATATCTGTGGGCTATAGGTACATTCTTAAACCACAAGGGTTTTGTTTTGGGTTTTTTTTTGCCTATTAGTGAATTATTGCAGAGCACTTAGGGTAAAGCAAACCAGGTTGAGATTAAAAAAGAGACATTAACCTGTCAAAAGGTTAATATTTTGATAGTCAAGTAGAAAGGTGTGAATATTTTAAAATATTGTTCATTCCTAACTCATTCTGTTTTCTATTCAATGGATATTGATTAAGGAAGAGTAATCAAAACTTACAGTATTTCTTGCTAAATTAATAACAGGAGGAATTAATTGTAGGCAGCTATTAATTCACCAGGAAATAATCCACACCGAAGTCAATATGGCTTTTATCAGTTCTACAATGAATTCCCCTTTCTTCCTCTCAGCACTATCAGTCTTTTAAACTATGCTGCCATTGCCACAGCATGATGTATGGTAATAGGTTGCAGGATAGAATAGAAGTGTGCTTTACCTGTGATGTCACCATATGCAGAAATTTGCTATGGTTATAATTAGTAAATTAAGGCAGAGTGGCTCTGGGGATTAGAAATATTTGCCAAATGGTTACAGAGCATATTCATTTCTGAGTTATGCCATTATCTTAAATACTAGAAGGAGGTAATTAATTTCTTTCATGTGGTTAAATGGTTACTATTACAGTACACTATTTTCGGTACATTTGGGGAAGGAGAAAAATAGTAAACTTATTTTTGCTAATAGCAATAATGTAGCATATTAGATATTCAACGTTATAATAAAACTAAATGGAGAGAGAGACTGACTTGACAATAGTTAGGAACAATAAACTGCTTATGCACATATATTTTTACCCCTCCCACGATAAAATAAAAATGTGATCTTTATAACATCAAATGAAGGAACTGAGAGTTTTGATGGGTACATGAGTAAAATTGTTTGTAAAGAAATTGATAAGTGATTGTTTTATTCTCTTGGGAGGTCCATTTGAACCTTGGTATCCCTGAAAGAATGGTGTGGGTGGGAAGGGAGAGGGAAAGTTGTAGGAGCATGCTTTTTCTCACTTAATTTTTTCCCATAAATTAATTGATTGATTGTTTGATACACTTTGATCCTGTATTTTAAGGGGGGAAAACATTCACAAGGTAGCTTACAATTAAAAATAATTAAAACAGTGACATCTCATCAATTAATAAAATAGAACAGAATAAAACAAAATCACCAAATTAGCAACAACAAAAGTAAACCTTAAAAGCTTTCTGTAATAAAAACATTTTAATGTATGCCTACAAATAGATAACGAGAGGGCTTGATGGATACTCCTAAAGAAGACATTTCAAGGCCTGGTGCCATTACAGAGAAGGCCCTGTCTCTAGTATTTGTAAATTATACTCGGTTTACAAGGTGAGAGCAGAGCTTGTGATGATGTCCTTAAAACTTGCCAAAGTTCATATAAGCGAAGCTAACCAACTTCCTGACTGCCAAGGCTGATACATCAAAGCAGATTATTTTTAAATTGCAATCTTCAGTTTGGTTTTAATACAGTTTAAAAAGATCCTAATTACTATGAACAATAAAATGAAGCTTCCTGCTGCTACAGAACTTGTGCATCTAAAAAGGTCTTGCATCCTTTTATCCCTTTAACAGCTGCATGACAGGCAGAAATTCAACAGGTGGCATGGGAATACTGTGCTTTTTAACTTCTCTTGTCATTCAACTGTTAAAGGGACATGGGAAATTGTGGCAATTAAAAGCACATGAACAATAGCAGAAAAAAGTGAGAACTGTATAGATCAGGGGGCTTTTGGTCACATCTGCAACTCTGAGAAATTACAAATTAGATGGATTTGCCTTAAATGCATTTCCCCCAACCCTACTCTTCAGCTGCTCTGGTGACATTCTGAACCTAGAAAAACACATAGAAAGGAAAGAGGAAAGTGCATCATTCTTCTTCCTCTTTCAGCTTTATGTACTTTCCAAGAGAGCAAAAAGGTAGCCTCCCTCAGCACCTCATGATGAAGGGGGCAGTAAAGGGGAGGGGATCAGAGGCTTTGTCTGTGCCAGAGGAAGTCCTCAAGGATGACACTGCACCAACTGAAGCTGTTGGTGACCCCAGGTCTAGAAACATGTGGAACAGCAGATATAGGACCTAGGGAGGCCTGAACCCTAAAATGCCTGAAGGTTATGTATGCATCCCAAGTAGGGTTGCCAGGTTCAATCCCTGAGACTGATCCTGTATCTTTAGGAGAAAAGAAAGTCAGCCAAGTGCAGGTGTTCTGGCAACCCTGTCATGGGAAACAGGGGCGTCACAACCGGGGTGCGGAGGGTGAAGACTGCACCCGGGTGACACCCTGAGGGGGGTGACACCCAGAGCCACCCCACCCCACACTGTTGCCCGGCAAAGGAGCCGAGAAGCACTCCGGGTCGGCGCAGCCAACACCTCCTCAGAGGCAGGCAGGCAAGACCGACAGCAGGCGCCAGCTCGCTGGCGGTGAAGCCGGGATGGGCCTTCCACCACCAGCCTGGAGTGAGTGGTGAGTGAGTGCATGCGCGCACACGTGCGTGCACACACACAAGACCAGCCACCCCGTCCATGCCCTGGGAGGGCACACGCCGGAGGTCCGCACACCCCCACACTCCCGCTAGTGACGCCGCTGATGGGAAAAAGCACAAGGTGGGATTCTCCCTCCCCAGAGCTTGGAAGTAACTAGTTACAAGTAACGAATTACTTGTAATTCATTACTTTTTTGAGTAACGAGCGGGTAATTCCTTTACATTTTAATTGTAATAGAACTAGGAGTAATTTTACTACTTTTGTGGAGTAATTTTAACGTTTCCAGAATTACTTTTGGGCATTACTTTGGGGGGGAGCAGTCTTCTGCTCCTCTGATTTGTGGATGAAAATCATGTGCCTCAAACTGGGCTTCTGTGCAGTGTCGTTCTTTCCTCATGCTCTGTGGATGGGGAGGAGGAGGAGAGTGAGACGGGGTGGAGTGGAGAAAACAATTATTTTTAAAAATGGATAGTGGTGGTGAAGAATGGAGTGGAAGGAAAAAGGATCCGGAGGTCAAGAACATAGGTAAAGGAGGAGAAGGAGGCAGCAGCAGAATGGAGATAAAGAACTGTGGAGGTGAACAATGACTGTGTGTGTGTGTGTGTGTGTGTGTGTGTGTGTGTGTGTGTGTGTGTGTGTGTGTGTGTGTGTGTGTGTGAGAGAGAGAGAGAGTGTGTGTGTGAGGATACTGTGTTTGCACTTGGCACACAAAGTGACCTCCACCACCCTTTCTGGCTACTGTGCTGCATTTGCAGTATTTTAACTCTTTTGCATCTCAGGGGAAACTGTTTGCTTGAGTGAGTGTCCCTTAGTTGGTGGCAGGGCAGAGTCTGGGAGGTGGTTAAGTGAGAGAGATTATGCTTGCTGGCTGAGGGGGGGTGCACTTGGTTTGACATGCAAACATCTGAGTAGTGGCCTCAGTCTCCCTCCCCACCACCCTTACCAGTGGAGAGACCACCATTGCTATCTTATGAATAAAATAATTATTCTACTATCTCTGTATGTGTGTGTTTATTTTTAATGTTGTTTTAGGCTACTTAGATATGCAGCAGCCAAGGCCAGCTCCTTGTAGGCATTTTTTTAGTAACTGGAATGTAATTGTAGTGATTACTTTGGAGGAAAAGTAAAGTAATCAGTTACTTTCAGAGCAAGTGCAATTGTAATGGTAATTACTACTTTTTGGCCATGTAACTGTAACTGTAATTTATTACTTTTTAAAAGTAATCTTCCAAGCTCTGTCCCTCCCCCCCTGCACAACTTTTAAAGATACAAAAGACCTCTTGGAGGCCGGGCCTGGCAACCAAGAGGACTTTTGTATCTTTAAAAGTTGTGCAGGGGGGAGGGAGAATTCCATCTTGTGGTTGCAAGAACACCTGCACTTGGCTGACTTTCTCTTCTCCTAAAGATACAGGATCAGACTCAGGGATTGAACCTGGCAACCCTAATCCCAAGTGAATGTGTCAAACACTTGGGGGAAGGTATATAGTTCAGTGCTAGAGCACAGATGATGTATGTAGGTCTGAGGTTCAATCCCCAGCATCTCCATGTAGGCTTGGGAAAGACCCATGTTGAACCATTGTAGAGCCTCTACCAGTCAGCATGGGCAGGAGACAATCAGTGGTCTGACTTGGTAAAAGATACCTCAAAGGTGCTTGAGAAGAAAGTGCTGTACTGCCACATCTCCTCTTTGCACTGCCCGAAGGCCAAGAAACTTATCTTCAGACAGACAAAGGGAGAGGAGACACAGCTGTAGGTACTCCCAGTCCCTGCTACCTTGTACTTTCCTGCAAAAGAATGGAGCTGAAACTATAAGACCCTGGCAAGAAAGTGACACTGCTTGCTCTATTCCTACTAAGGAAAAGCCCACTGGGGGTAGCTAATTTAACCGACACCTTCAGAGAGCCAGTGGCAGATCCAAATTTGGTCTGTGTGGTGGGGAGGGCAGTGAAGAAAATAACCCCAGTGGACTCTTCTCTTCCCTGTAATCACCCATCTGCTATTCCTCTGTCTCTGGTCTGAATCCTCACTGCTTCCCAGATGTGTGAGAACAGAGTAGCGGCTGTTGTTCCCTCTGCTCACTCCATTGGTTGCTGGTGCTCTTCCTTTGGGGGTGAGAGAAGGACAGGAAGGTAGCTGGACATGGAAAGAGGAACAGCAACAGGGCCAGAAGGCCTTGGCAGGTTCTAGCTGTCATGGCCCCTTCAGAGGACTCAGAGGAAGAGGAAGAGGCAGAGTTGGCAGACACCCAGGAGAAGGAACTAGTGGAACCGCTGAGGACACAACTCTGGCTCTTCCCCAGCTGGAGAATGTCCAGGCCCTGGCTGAAGCTCCTCAATCGGATTCTGGACATGAACAGGAGGCTCCCCTCCCCCCTGCAGAAAGGAGACGCCAGCGAGTAGCACAGCAACAAAGGAAGAGGTTGGGTCGTTTAAGAACAAGCAGCTCTGAGCAGCTGGGAGACTAATCACGGGCACCTGGCTTAGGCAGTCTGTTATAAAAGGCAGTTCGTGGCTGCGGCAGACTGCTGACTACAACGTCGGTTGTGACCCCTCACGTGTAACGCCGTTGCTACCCTCTAGACCAGCCTTTCCCAACCAGTGTGCCTCCAGATGTTGTTGGACCACAACTCCCATCTTCCTGACCATTGGCAATGCTGGCTGAGGCTGATGGGAGTTGTGGTCCAACAACATCTGGAGGCACACTGGTTGGGAAAGGCTGCTCTAGACCTTCGGACTGGATCCCTGGCTTTCTGAACTCTGCTTCCCCACCTGGACAACGCTCTCGGACACTGCTACTGGTTAGTTTGTCAAGCCTTTCTTCTGCCAGCCAGCCTCCGTTATCTGCCTGGCCTTGACTGATTTATTGCCCAACTAACTGCTAGCTGCTTCGTTACTGCCCAGCCCCCCAGCCCTGAAGCTGACACTAGCCATGCCAGCTCCTAACACTAGCCCTGCAAAGAGAGTCTTAGGCTGCGTACACACATTCTATTCTAGAATCAATTGAGATTCAGTATTTGTTTTTTCAGCGTAGTCCACACACTATTGCATATTCTTTGCCCCTGAAAAGCGCTTCTTGGAAAACTATTTTCATAAAAAAAAAAAAAAAGTTCATTGCAGACTGAGTCCGAATTACTCCACAATGAAAACACTGAAAACATATGTAGGTGATCCCAGCAACGGGGGGGGGGTGCACACCTGCCCAATGTTGTGTGTGGGAATATCCAATCACCACTTCTTCTTTCACCTGGGCTTGTGTAGGGAGGAAAAGTCATGGATAACCTAATCTAGCAAAGGGTTTTCAAACCCATACCAAGTAACCACACCTACCCACGTGGACAGCAGGATGCAGAATCCATCTAGATTGAAAGCAGCATGTTGAGGATGAGCATGAACAATTCTGGATTGTGGGAAAGCTACATTTTTGTGCTACAGATGGGTTAGGGTGTACACAGCCCAAACAAAGCAGCGTATCACAGGTATGGTATTTTGTCATCTAGTTTCTGCAGTGATAGGGACATTTTAAGAGGCCAGACATTGCTTGGTTTTCTTCAAGACAGACTATGCTTCTGGCCAGCACAAGTTTACACACTTAGTGACTTGCTCTAAACAATTGCATAGAACCATTAGGCAGGTAAGCATGCCAAAGACATGTATTTTCATGTCATGTCATTACATGACATTTTCATTACATTGGCAATCACTCGTGGCCGAGTAAGATTGTCTTCCAAGATAAGGTCTTGGTTTGGTTGGAAGACGCCTGTGTGTGAATTTGTTTTATGTGGGGAGATGGGTGCACAACGATCATCACGCAATCTTGACAGAAAAAGGCTTTGATCCAATGGCATGGATACCATGACGATTGGAAGTCATTTATCTGCTGCAGCCTTCATCTGCCTTCACAGCCATTGTAACGTACACATTTTTATCCTCCACCTGTTCTGCCGTTGAGGACATTCTTGGATCATTCTTTGTCTGGTTCCTCTGCCTTGATCTTACCGCCATGGGTGACCCTGCTGGGAATACATGACTCCTGACGGCATCGCTCACAGGGTTCATTTCAAAATGCACTGCTGTATTAATATGAAGGGGAACAATTTTAAGATTTTTGCATAGGTTTGATTTGTCTCTGCAGTATACCTTTGAGAAAGAGCAGAAGAGGCTGGCTAACCCAGTCCTGAGTTCTGGTACTGAATAAGAAGAACCTGATTGAGAACAGATGTCCCTTTTGTGAATCCTCTGTAAAGACACAGTTACCGGAGCAACATATAAACAAGTGAGATCATTCTGGACAGGTTGCAGAAACAAAATGTCACAGAACAGTAATTATATGTCCAATTATACTTTGGAATGTAGATACGAAACAGGCTTTCAGATTGGGAGCTGTTGCAAATCTTTGAATATATTGGAATTACTACTAAGCGGACTTCTATGCTAGCTAATTAGTGGCTTGGATCATCACTTCAGATTGTGAGGTCACAATGAGTTTGAAATCTAATTAAAGAAAATAAGTTCTTGCTGACTATACAACTGAAAATAGATCTGCATATTGACCTCTCCTGTTTGGACACCTTGTATAGTGTCTGTGGTTTAATTGCCTGGATTACCCCAATTTGATGAGCTTATTATATTCCAGGCTTCAGTTTAAAAGATGTCTACTGGAATATGCCTTTCCCTCATGGCAAAATAAATGGCTGTTATCGCTTGTGAAAGAATTGAAGCAAGTGCCCTGATTATGTAGAGTGGAAACTGGATGACTAGAGAGAAGGGCATCTTAAGCAGGTCTATAGCGGTAATATCACCATTTCAATTTACTAAGCCTAGATCAAGGGTAGGGAACCTGTGACCCTCCAGATGTTCCTAGACTACAGTTCCCATCATCCTTGGTCATTGGCCAAGCTGACTGTGGTTGATGGGGACTGTAGTCCAACAGCATTTGGAGGGCCACAGTTTCCCACCCTTGACCTAGATCAACGTTGGATGATAGCTGGTCAAATAAATTTAGTCATTTTCTATTTGACAGTTGGTCAAATAAAATTTAACTTCAAATAAAATTCTAGTACTTTCCTCCACCCAAAAGTCAGGCCCCATAGTATCAATGAAAGTTGCACACAATTTCCAGCATAAATTGGGTCATATTCTTGGAGCCTAATAAGTAAATACTACAAGGAGCTGGTGGAACACAGAGTTGGGGAGGAGACAATCCATTTGATCCTGCAGCCCAGGGATGAGAAACCAGTGGCCCTCAGCTATTGTTGGAATCCAGCTCCCATCAGCCCTAGCCAGCATGATCAATGGTAAGGACTGATGAGAGTTGGAGTCAAAAAACATTTGGAGGTTCACAAGTTCCCCAACCTCATTCTAGCCTTTTGGCAATTCAATAAGGTTAAAGGGTTTAGAAAGGGAATGGCAGGGAGTTACTACAACTGCAATCTTTAGTAATAGTCCTTAGCCTGCTTCACTCAGGCCTGATACAGTTAAATGACAAGTGCATCTGGAAGAACTAGGTAGGTGTGTGTGTTGGTGTGCGTGAGCATTCACATGTGTGAACTGATAAAGATGTCCTTATCTTCTGTTCTCCAAGACTTACTAGCATGCATGCAGTGGTCAATTTAACATTTACTATGTGTTGCTGGCTCTAACTGCATTGAAATGTGGTTACGCAGCAAATCCAGTTCTCTTGGCAACTGTTTGGAAATCTATAAAGTTGCAAGGTAGAATGAATAATGCTAGTTTTTCTATGTAGCTGGAAGCCACTAACAACTGTTTCTCTACATGTTTAGACATACTATTTATCACATCTGACTTGCAATGCAAATATACCTAGTATTGCACATGAAAAGGGTCTTTGACATGCAATTCATATCAAAAATATTGGTTGATATCCAGCCAACTCATACTCACAATAGACCCATTTACATCAATGGACTTAAGTTACTTAGAGTCATTGATTTCTATAGGTCTACTGTGAGTATGTCTAAGGCGGCATATTTAAGGCACATGTGTTTCCCCAAAGAATACTGGGAATGGTAGTTTTTTTAAGGGTACTTAAAAACAACATGTTTAAGGTTACTTTAAAACAAGGGTACTTAAGGGGTAAACAACATTTCCCAGAATTGTTTGAGGGGAATCTTGTGTTTTAAATGTGTTTTAAATGTATGGTGTGTACACAGTCATATCACCCATGAAATGTATGTGTGTATGTTGTACCCGTGTAATCTGCATCTCTCAGATCCCAAAGGCAGCTGCTGTGTTGGGAGATGACTGACCTGAACTTTTAAAAATGGGTATTTTTTCCCCACCCTTGTTTCTTAAGTACACCCCAAGGGCAGCACATCCATCATGTTAACATGCCCTTTACAAAAAGCAAATCACCCAAGTTCATCTATTGGGGGTGGGGGAGAACTCCAACCATTTTGGACCTTGCCTTCTGAACAACAAAACAACCAGGCAATTCAAAATGTCAACAAGCAAATTCATCACATTTCAATAAAGGATGCCAACCAATGCAGCAACTAATTATGCAAGAGCAATTGCAAGAAGTAAATATAGTGTCCTGTGCATGTACACATGCCTTTGCTAGACAGAAAGGGAATATCAATAATAAAATAATTTTAAAATATTTGATCTACTCCGCATTCTAAATATATTACTCATGGGTAAGAGCTCAGTTTGTTTAACAGGAATAGGATAGTGTCTATTCACATTGATAACATCCTATATGAAAACCAGGAAACATTTCTGATTTCTCTGTGTGTGTGTGTTTGTGTGTGCATGCTCGCGCGGGTGTGCGCTTTAAAAAAATCCTTTTACTGATTTCCTGGTAATGATTAGCAAATTCTACTGCTTTCTCTGGAATACAAACTTGGAACAGTGCTGCTGAACCTGCACCTGTCCATGAAATTGCAGATGGCTCATGTAACACAGGCTATTGCCTTCAAAACAGGAAGGAGGAGGAGAAGCAGCTTGCTTTTGTGAGATGAACACACATTTCCAAAACACTAATTATTTGTTCTCCAATTGATAAAGGAAGGATATAGTTTTCATTGGTTTGCCTATTTACAATTGTTAGAAAGATATAAAATGGACAAGAAAATGTATGGGTTTGAAATAAGTAAATCTGATTTTGAAATAGGTTTGTTTACAAATGATGAAAACATAATTGCAAAAATGTATAAACTTTTATTGAAAATGGATATGGAGGAAGAACAAGTAAAAGAGTGCATGGTAAAGTGGGCAAAAAATTTTGGTCATAACATACAAATGGATCAATGGGAAAATATGTGGAAAAAAGGCTTGAAATTTACATTATGTTATAATCTTAAAGAAAATTTTTATAAAATGATGTACCGTTGGTACATGACTCCAGAAAAGCTGTCAAAAATGTATAGTAATGTCTCTAATGTTTGTTGGAAATGTAAACAACAAGAAGGATCTTTTTATCATATGTGGTGGTCATGTAAAAAGGCGAAATTATTCTGGGCACAGATAGGTAGGAAGATGCAAAAAATTTTAAAGATAAATATTCAGTCAAAACCAGAATTTTTTTTACTGGGTTTTATGGATAAACAAATAGAAAAGAAATATGGAAGAATATTATTATATATGATTACGGCAGCAAGATTATTATATGCACAAAAGTGGAAAATGGAATCAATACCAACAATGGAAGAATGGTTACTGAAATTAATGGACTTAGTAGAAATGGATAAATTGACGTGTTTACTTAGAGAAAAATCGACAGATACATTCCTTAAGGATTGGAAGCCTCTCTTAGACTTTTTGTCGAAAGATCAAAATAAAATGATGATACTGGGATTTGATGATTAATTAAGACAGCTTATGGAGAAAAGGGATTCTGTATGTACATATTAAGGGACAGGTTTGATGTATATTATATACTTATAGCTGATCTGTGACAAATCGGAAGTCAACCATTTTATTTTTATTTTTTGTTGTAGTATTGTTATGTTTTTTCTTACTTTGTTTTGTTTGTTTTTTGGAAAAATTTGAATAAAAACTATATAAAAAAAAAAAAAAACACTAATTATTTGTTCTCCACAATATTATGGATGTCTCATGCATTTACAACTGGGATTCATCTTTATGCATCATTAAAAGCCTAATGTATACCTTTGGAGAGAGAGAGTTGGGGGAATAAGGAGAAAGTCTGGTATTCAGAAATTACCGATTCTTTAGTTATTTTGCCAAGAGACTTGCTGCAGTATTCATTTGTTAAAGTCTTCCACTAAATTGGAAGAATTAGAGTCAGGAAAATAATATATATCTGTATCAGATATGAAAATAGGTAGTTTTAGAATGTTTGTTATATAAGTTACCAATTGTCACACATGCAAATCTAATATCTCCATCATCTGGAGAGGCAATAATCTTAGAGCCAATATTTCTTCCATGTGAGTGAGCTGGATGTACATAATTGGTGGTGACAAGTATGCACACATCTGCTTCAGCACATGGACATGAATTGAAATAGATGCATGTGGTCTCATCACATGTGATTATGTTAGTATGATCTTTCAAGACAAATTATATCTGCATATCTGTACAAACAATTGTCATATGCAAAGCAGCTCAGTTTTTTTAAAAAGTTGAAATTCAGTAATATTTGAACAAATACATTTATACCTTATGCTGTGAAGTAGCTGAGAAAGGCACAACAATGGTTGATTATCAGTCATAGAAACAGAGCAAAATGAAGAGAATAGCACTTTAGTATATCGCTGAACATTTTAATGCTTCTTTTTAAGAGGTTAACTTTTTTTAAGTCATCCTTTTTATATAAACAATCTATTTCTGTCACTTAAAACAATGTTGCTTTTGGATCAAAGGATAATTTAGAGCTTATATAGCAAGAAAAGGAATAAGGAAGGTACAAAAGGAAGACATTTGAGCAATTCTATCTGTGTTTTACAACATCAATCCAGAGACCCCTGCCAGTGACAAAGCACATGTGACATTTAGATGTATAGGGCTTGTACTGGAAAATTGTGGAAGATAAACCGTGATCTTGAGGAGATAGGTGGAATCCAGCAATTTATCCCTTTAATGTCATATCTGGAGCCAATATAAGGGCCTGAAACTGCTAAATAATATGTTTTTATATGATGTAATAATGTGCCATTGCAATGAGTAGAAGCCTTAAATCTGTGTATTATCTGGCTGGGAGTTTGTAAGGAGAGGGTCTGTGAGGACTGAATGATGTCACATGATACCATAAGAAGGTGTGTCTAAAGGCAAGCTAATTAGAATAAAATAGGAGGGGCTGAGAACTCCAGGTTATGTGATCATGGCAACCAGGCTTTGGAAGAGTTCCATTGTTGGCTGCCTGGCAGATCTTTGATTCGTGAGATAGGGTATGCTTATCTTGATGGGCTGCCTGCCAAGCAATAACTTATGCTACTGGGCAGTGCCAAACATCCAGCAGATGAAGGTACTCATATATATGGGATAGGTCCATATATGGGCACAATGCCTTCCCTCTGACTTGGGGCTAACAGGATGTAAACAAGACATGACTCATCCTGATTGACAGGACACAGGCATTCGTAGGACCAATGATGTGTAGGTGGGGCATGATTAATGCACCAATTGGCTACCAGACAGGCATTGATCATGAGCTTGGAAGCCTTCCTTATTTTGATAGGCTAGGCTAGCCCCTGGGGAAGTGAAGAGACCCCATGAGCTTACAGCTAAAGGGAAGGACTTAGCTGAGTGCCATAGCCCACTACTATGTAAGTGATAGAAGTGCCATGCTTTAATTAGATTCCACACACATGTACTTTATGATAGAGGACAGATGGGAGAGTGTGTAATTAATGATGCACAGAAGTTCAGCCACTACTGATAACATCTACAAAGCCTCTCCCAGTAGCTGAATGGTGAAGCACATCTGCTTTGTTAGTACTGAATTATTGTTAGTCCATATCTTATAAATAAGCCTTGTTAACTAACACAGCTGGTGTTCAGTTTCATTGCCTACCTGGTTCTGTTTAAAAGAACACACACCCCAGTAGAATGGGGCTTCCATATTCACTTCAAAATGGGAAGGAGCTCTATATATTCCCATCCTTTAGCACATGGAGCTGCATGCTCAGCAGTAGTGATGGTGAAAACGTTATGGCTGGGCTATGTGGTATCAGTGCCAGAGTAATTGGTGGATAGAAGTAGAAACTAAAATGTACTTTTTAAGCTAATTAATTTAATTTATATTAAAGAAGCCACCTCCACTTCTTACATGACCTTGATTATTCCAAATAATGCTGACTTTAGCTTCTGAGTCTGAACTTTATATAAAACTGTGTGAGCAGATAACTACAGATCTAAGTATAAGAAATGTGTGCCTTGAATAAGCAAAGTGTTTGACTACTTCAGCCTTCACCAGCCTGGTGCCCTCCAAATATTTGGGATTATAGCTTCCATCATCCCTGCCCATTGGCCTTCCTGGCTGGGACTGGTATGAATTGTACTCCAAAACATCTAGAGGGCACCAGGTTGGCTGAGGGTGGACTACTTGCTTTTATTTATCTTTATTATGGTCAGAAAAGGAATCTAATTTATTGCCATCTCCTCATATCTTCCAACACCCTTACCAACAGGAGACGTGAAGAAGTTGTAGAAGCAAGGGTGTTTGGAGTCAGCACCATGCAGGTACAAGGCTCTTAATGGTAAGAACAGCCCAACGTGATGCTTTCCAGATGTTTTGGATAACAATTTCCCCCATCCATAACCATTGGACATGGTTGCTGAGGCTCATGGAAGTAGCCATTCCAAACATCTGGAGGGGACTAGGTTGCAGAGACTGGACTAGAAGTACCTAGCACAAGCTGCTGATATCAGCGCCCAGTCCACTTCTGTGCTGGCATCCAGAGCCTGTGTGTTCATAGGGAAAAGCAACATCCCATACTTAGCAAGGAATGCAGCAGCTATATGACTGAGCAGTGTACTAAATCAAATTTGAAATTTACTTCAAATTTCAAGCCAAATTGCAAATTTGACTTGTGGCATGAACTCACTTGGAATCCTTCACAAAACTATCATCTCTCAGACTTTGTCAATGGCCAGCAATATAACAGTTAGTACTGATCTACCTACTTTATCAGGTCATTATAAGAATTTCTGAGATACTGAATATGCTGTGCTTTGAACACTCTAAAGTAATGGTTCCCAACTTTTTTCCCATGGACCACTAGAAAATTGCCAAGCAGCTTGGGAGACTATTTAATGATTATTTTCTGCCTATTGTAGCAATTATAATGCACTGGACTAGATGTGTGCTGTTGTGCTTTTTAATTATATTTTATTGCTTCTTTTATTTCTTATATTGTATTTTGTCATATTACAATTTGAATTCCATAGAATTCAAATATGGCTTTTTAACACACATGCCATGGACCACCTGAACAAAATTTTCAGACCACTGGTGGTCCACAGACCACAGTTTGGGAATCCCTGCTCTAAAGTGTTATGTTACACTTTATTTAGTCTTTTTATCCCACTCTCCAGCCAAATAAGGATTCCAGGGTGGTTCACAATTATCAGTACCTGCTCTCTCCAACATGGTGCCCTCCAGATTTTTGAACTGCAACTCACATGAGCCCCAGCCAGCACATCTGAAGGGCACCAGGCTGGGACAGGATAGCTTTCAGCACCCTTCACCAGCCTGGTGTCTCTGGATGTTTTGACTACAACTCCTGTCAGCCCCATCCAGCATGACTGTGCTAGCTGGGGCTGCTGGGGATTGTAGTCCAAAACATCTGAGGGGCAACACAGTGGCAAAGGCCAGTTTACAGTCTAAAACAGCCTTTTCCAACCTTTGGGTCCCCAGATGTTGCTGGACTACAACTCCCATCAGTCCCAGACAGCGTGGCCAATGGTCAGGAATGATGGGAATTCTACTCCAGCAACATCAGGAGACCCAAAGGTTAGAAAAGGATAGTCTAAAAGACACATCAATAAAAAAGGGATTGAGAGGGATTAGATAAAAAGCAAACCCAAGCATTAGTTCTTAGGCACAAAGTTCAGCAGGTAGAAATTCAGCAGTTCATGGAAGCACAATGGATGGAATGCTCCTCTCCTCTCCCTCTAGTGGCCTCAGTGATTGTAGCGGGTAAATGGAGGGAGTTGGACCCTCAACTCAGCAGGAGCTGTATTCAGGCATAATAGAAGGTGCCTGTGTGTTGCTTCCTCCTCCTCTGATATCAATGCTAAGTCAATATACATATAAAGGTAGCCAACAATAAGATGGAAGTCATTAGTGTGTATCCTTGTAGAAGTTATTTATTCAATAAACTGCATTTTATATTCAAGATATAAAATAAACGGACTCAGTGCAGATTTCCAGAGCCGGCTCTAAAGGGCGGCAAGGTTGGGCCCTAGCTGAGGGCCCCATGGCCCAGAGGGGCCCCTGAAGGACCCCTCTTCAGGGTGGGGGAGTAGCGTTCCCTTTCCATGATCTGCGGCAGAATCGCTGCCACAGATCACACCGCCCGCCCATTCCCTCGCTCTGCTTACCTTTCCTGTCTTTTGTGGCTGCAAGCGCAGCCCTGCCCTTAACCAAGTTGGCGGCTGAGGTTTCCCTATGAGGCTGAAGCATCCGCCGCCATTTTGGTTGATGGCAGCCCTGTATGTGTGTAGCACGCATGCATGCCATCAACCAAAATGGCGGTGGAGGCTTCAGCCCCTTAGGGAAATTTCAGCCACCATCTTGGTTAAGGGCAGTGCTGTGCACACACCGCAAAACACAGGACAGAAAGTTAGGTGGAGCGAGGGAACGGGCTGGTGGTGCAATCCACGGCAGCATGTGCTGGGGCCTGGGGCAGGCTGGAGCCTAGGGGCCTCTGCATGCCTGGAGCCGGCCCTGCAGATTTCCTCCAAATAATAATAATTTTAAAATGAACACTGACTTTTCAAAAAGAATTGAAAACAGACCTTTTTGCTGATAAACCCAGAGACTCAGTATTCCAATTAGAAACGAGTCCTTAAAAAGAAATTTGAGCTGTTGCTCTTACTCTCTTTAAACTATTTGCATTTAGCCAATCTTTCATGCCACAACGCTACGTTTTTACTTTCATTCTATGTCCCTGACAGTTACAGGAATTAACATTTGCCTTCTTCAAAACATTACCTGACTGTGTCAGTATTCAGCTAGGAGAACTAAATAAGTGTGCATCCAATCATATCATAATGTATTCTGGCATTATAGCCTGTCCTGTCATATCACAAGCCAGCTGGTACGCAGCAGAGTGACAGAGCTGGACACATACACACACACACACACCACTACTAGTTGAGATGGGCTAGAGACAAGAAAAGGACAGCCTGATAATAAATCATGCCACGTCCAGGCTGCTTAGACCATTCATTTTTGTCATGGGATAAAATGCTGGTGTTCTATAGCAGCAATTACATTCTATCAGCCTAGCAACCAAAGAAGCAAATAATAATTGTCATGTAACATCATGTAAGATTTCAGCAACTGGATAATTAGTTCTTTAATCAGCAGTAACTCAGTTCTCTTACCTGCTATAGTGTGAGGGGTTGCTTGTTTTGTCATACCATAAATCATGAACTGAGGCACCACAATATACTGAGAAAACCAGGTATCTTAACAAAGCTTTCAAATATGTTGGTTCTTATTTTAAAAAAATGAGAGAAACTTAGAAATATTAACAACAATAATAATAATTTGATTTCTTTTATTTGCCCCTCACCCTAAGGTCCCAGGGCAGGTTACAGCAGTTTAAAATACAACATTAAAACAGTATAAAACAGCCATTCTTTCTTTATGAGTTGAAACAACCTACCCCAATAATCCTTCAAAAGTTCAAGAACCTTCCATTTCATCCTTCATCTGTCCCAATAGGCTAAGCCAGGAGTGGGGAGCCTCACAACTGGGGACCGAATCCAGGTCTCTAGGACATTCTGTCTGGCTTTCAGGACTCTTCCCAGGCTGCACCCCCCTACCAGGCTACAATCCTCACTGGCCTTATCTAGTATTTTGCCTGACAAGAGTGTATCTGTGATACCTTGCACTAGGATAATGCCTCTTTTCTTATTAGACCTGGATGGAGAAGGGAGAGAGACATATGTGTAGGGATGAATGTCCAACTCCTTCCATTTCTGCATCAGTTTGCATTTTTTAAGTTCTTGTGAAAATTTCTCAGCATTTTAGTGTGCATTTCTCCTAATATACTTTTGCAAGGAATTCCCCCTAATATAATGCACCATCCTATTTTCACAAATATCTGCATTCCTTTCTCCTAATACACATTTTTGTATGAACATTTTTGGTTGTATCCTCACAAACCTCTGCATCACAAAATGCAAAGAAAGTGAATTTTGAAAAATAGCTGCTTTTTACTTCACATTTTGCTTTGGCAAGAACAAATTTGGTAAATTTGCATTAAAATGTGAACTGAACCAAATTTCTTCCCCATCCTGATGCGTTTGTGGGCGGATGAAGAAACCACTGACTTTGCATGGCTGGAATGTAGCTGACTGTACAAAGTAAGAGTCACATTTGGTGACCCAAACACGTTTGCCTCTGGCATGTGGGCCTCAGAAGGTTCCCCACAAAGGAATGCATCATTGGGCTGACAAAGGTTCCCTGCCCTTGGCCTAAGACAGCCTTTCCCCAACTAGTGGGCCACCAGATGTTGTTGGACCACAACTCCCATCAGCCTCAGCCAGCATTGCCAATGGTCAGGAAAGATGGGAATTGTGGTCCAACAACATCTGGTGGCCCACTAGTTGGGAAATCTGGCCTAAGACAACTTACTCCAACAATCCATTTTCCCCATAAATGCAATTGTTTTGTCAGAGCTCATTTGGCAGTTTGTCCCTCTTTCAGTTTTACAACTTGCTACCATTTAGAAGCGATCAATATTTAGGAATACATTTTCTAAGGCGCTGCCACTCCAGCCTCAATCTGCCCTCAGCCAGCCTCCCACCTGCTTGCCTTCTTACTTACAACTAGTCCAGATGTGGCACTGCCTGTCCACTTCCACCTCCTCCTCCTTAGTTTCAGTGTTACCCTTGTAGAACTCAGCAGGGAGGAGGAGGAAGAAGACAAAACTAGAATGAGTTGGCTCTGCCTGTCATTGGCTCAGGATCTGCCTACTGTTTGGGCTCCCTGCCTTCCACCTTACCAGCCACATGGGGCACTAGCCACTATTGAGTCCTACCCAATCAGATGGTGTGTACTACCAAGTGGGTGTGCGCAGTCCTTCAGCACTGAACTATTTCAGCCATTTAGGGAGTGTTAAGTTGCAGTCCTATACCCACTCACTTGGAATAAGCCCCATTGACCCCAGTGAGTCTTACTTCTGAGTAGACATGTATAGGATTGCATTGTTAAACAGAACCTAAACATTTCTGAGGATTGATAATATTTCTAACATTTCAAGAAACTCAGCAGCTGGACATCTGACCAGGCAAGGATAAAGAGAATATGTGCATCATGATGGAGGTAGCTCTGTCTTTCTTCATTGGAGTTTTCCCCTACACTTGATCCCTTTTCCAAGGGGGATCTGGTCACCTGCTGAATAACAAAGTAACAGTGCAATCCTAATTGTTCTAAACCACCCAGAGATCTTCAGCTATGGGGCAGTATATAAATGTAATAAATAAATAAATAACCGTGTCTACTCAGAAGTAAGTCATATTAAATTCAGTAGGGCTTGCTCCCAGGTAAGTGGGTTTAGGATTGCAGCCTATTTTTTTTGTAATTACCTAATTGCATCCACCATTTGAAATACAAACTATATAACTGATTTTTTTTGGCTAGGTTATCAACATTCAAAAATATATGGGAACACATTTATCTATATTCTTGCAGAATATAAAAAATAATCTTGGATGCTTTTTTAAAAAATTAAGACTTTTCCTATTGCTGTTCTGGGGGTAGGGGGTGGAGTAAAGTACTGAAATGAGCTCCAACCTTTCCCAACCTTTGGGTCCCCAGATGTTGTTGGACTACAACTCCCATCAGCCCCAGCCAGCATAGCCAATGGTCAGGAATGATGGGAATTGTAGCCCAGCAACATCTGGGGAGCCAAAGGTTGGGAAAGGCTGTTCTATATTTTAATGAGAAAGCTCTTTTTCTAATTTAGCTTTACTGCTTACTGTGACATTCAAGGTCATTTTCCCCTCCTCTGGAATTTGCACACAAATTAAAAAGACAAGCCCTCTTATTGCATATTAGCGCTCACACCATGCATTAATGAATGATAATGAAATGAAACAGAAAGGGATGGAAAGGGATTTATGCCATAGGGCAGGGGTGGGACACCTGTGGTCCTACACATGTTGTTGGGTTATAGCTGCCATCACCCGTGGCAATCAGCCACACTGGCTGGAGGTGACGGAGGGCCACAGGTTTCCCATCCCTGCTGCAGGATTTGGTGCTTAATCTTTTACGGTACATCATTAAAACTCTAGCAGTGCAATCCTATACATATTTTTTGCGGAAACAAGTCCCACTGTCTTCAACAAAGCTTACTCCCCAAGTAAGTGTGCTCAGCTGACACACACTTATTAGAGAGTAAGCCCTATTAAACACAGTGGAACTTACTTCTAAATAGACATAAACATGCATTAGATTGCATTGCACTTTTAGATTTATATTTCTATGTATTTTATTGTATCTGTAATGCTAGTTTGGATCTCCATTTTTTTTTATAAATACCAAAAGAAAGGATGTGGCCACTTTTAAAGAAATTATACAATTACAAACTCAAACCCATCTTTAGACGCAGCATCACTTCATGTTATAAAACCTGAAGCTCCTTCACACTATTGATTTTTCTTTTTAACTGATTTATTTTTGCTGGGTCAAAGGGTAATTCTCAAACATTTTAAAGTCATCCGTTATATATCATAATTGGATGCTCATCACAGAATTAACAGATGGGGGGCATCAAAGCAAAACAAAATTAAAATCATTATTACACATTGGGGAATGATTAAGAATATTCAACTGCTTTTGTGTTTTGACTGACTGGCTGAAAATAAATTTTGGTTTAACTCACAGACTGAATGTATTTGGTTTACTTTTAACTCAATACATGCTTTGTATTTTTATTGAAAGACAGAGAAATACGTTTGCTTGCAAAATCTGGACATAATTCTGAACAGCAACCTGGAATATCCATTCGTCTGTTTTGAAGACAGTAAAGACTAAATTTAAGTGTAACCCTCCATGTGTCTCTTTAGAAGTGAACCCTATTTGGTTCAATGTACTTAACCCTTGAAGACATGTATAGGGTTGCACAAAGTGGTGGGAAGATTCTGTGGTGGAGCTACCACTATTTCCTAAACCCTGCCAGCTTGCTGTGGTCAGAGTGGGAGGTGGGGGCAGTTTTTTCTAATCACCCCCCACCAGCCTTCCTTGTTTTGTTATTCTCATTCCCATTGCAGCCAATAGGAGGGTATTAACCCTTTCCAGGGCTACCATAGGCAAGGGTCCCTTTGGGGTGGTATCTTGGGGAATAAGGAGATTAGCAACCACCCCAGGCACACCTGCAAAACACCCTGGTGTTCCCAGCATTGCTGGGGAATGTTCTGCGAGCACACTCCGGGCCTGCAGCAACATAAGTGACATCCCAACAGGGCCCTTATCTCCTTGCAGAGCAGCACAACCAAGGGTGTGCATTAGGTGTGTGTGGGACTGAATACCAAGACCAATTGGGGTCTCCCATCTCCTGAACTGAAGTGCAAACAGAAAACTCACTGAAAAAAAAGAGGAACAAATTGTGGTGTGTGATGCAAGATGTGAACAGCAAAAGAATGAAAACAGCTTGTTCTTTAACAAATGCTTGTTGGGATGGAAACAGACATGTTACATCCCTATCTATATTTACAGAAGCCATCTTGTCTCAGGGTAGGCCAGAAATCTCAGAAAATCTTATGGATGAATTGACTATTTGACCTGCACATTTGGCATAAGAACTTAAGCAGAGCCTGCTGGATCAGGCCAATGGCCCATCTAGAGCAGCATTTTGTTCTTACAGTGGCCAACCAGATGCCTATGTGAACCCCACAAGCTGGGCCAGCACCAGAGGGAAGCCAGCTTGGGCCCTGGCCAAGGGCCCCTGGGTCCCAAGAAGTCCCTGAAAAGCCCCTCCTTAGGGTGGGTGAGTAGCGCTCCCTTCTATGATCCATGGCAGCATTGGCTCCCAACCCTGCCACAGATCATAACTGGGAGCTCCCAGACAATCCTCTACTGCTGTGCAGGCCCACGACACCCACCTGCATGCCCCACCTACCTCTTGATGTCAGGCTTGCACCTGCAGCGTGACCAGCATTTAGGTCAAGGGAGAAGTAGGTGGGCCATGCAGGCAGGCATCTCAGGCCTGCACAGCGTTGGGGTGTGTGTCTGGGAGCACCCTATCCATGATCCGCAGCAGGTCGGGAGCTGATGCTGCTGCAAATCGCAGAAGGTAGGTAGGTGTGGTGTGCATGCGACTGCTGGGCCCAGGGCAGGCTGGTGCCCAAGGGCCCCTGCATGCCTGGCGCCAGAGCTTGGAAAAGTTACTTTTTTTGAACTACAACTCCCATCAGCCCCAGCCAGCATGGCCACTGGATTGGGCTGATGGGAGTTGTAGTTCAAAAAAGTAACTTTTCCAAGCTCTGCCTGGCGCCCAAGGGCCCCTGCATGCCTGGCACCCAAGGGCCCCTGCATGCTTGGCGCCGGCCCTGCCCACAAGTAGAAACTGAGCACAAAAGCACACTCCCCTCCTACAATTTCCAGCAGCTGATGCCTCCAACCAGAATAGTGGTGGACAGATTGTTTCCAGTATTAAGAACTATGGGCCTCTATCACAGTATACATAGGTGATTATTAAATTAAAAATAAGTTTAAAAATAGTACTGCCATGGTGTTATTGCTTTTTAATTTGCTCCACAATTTATACAAACTAAGGTACTCTGTTCTGCTACAGTGGTTTCTCCTTAAGGTTCAACAATATCTCAAGACATTATAATAGTCAATAAAGTCAGGGATTACCCTGACCTTTCTCTATAGCTCTTCTGCTCAATTCAGCAAGCTGCATATTGATCACTTCTACTCTTTAGTATGTCTCACTTGGATTTGCTAAGATATGGCTATGGCTATAGGAGCTATAAATAGAAAATGCTTATTGATCCAACTATCTATTGATATTCATTACTATGATGAGCTTCAGCATAACCTTGATATAAGAATTAATTTTAAACTCCAGAAATTGCCTCTATCAGTCCAATTCTATGCAGGGCTACTCAGAACTCAGAAGTTCCCTTGCGTTGATTGGAACTTACTCTCAGGTCAGAATGTATAAGATTGTAAAATTCCTTGTGTAGTATATGCTGGATATATAAGTGTTCCTTTCCCATAAAGAGTGTAGACATTCATTAATGAAGAAAAGCTATGCAATTTTGTTAAACATAATTTAAATCTATATTCTCTCTTTTCCCTCCCCCTCTGCAAAGCATTGGTAATTCTGAATGCTAACCACTGATATGAAACGGGGTATCAGTGGAACTATTAACCAGTCTGCTGATTTAAATATTAGGAAATATATCAACCTAAAGCAGAAATACATGGGAGATTTTTTTTTTCATCTACATTGCTGGTGCAAGTTGTTTGGACAATGCACCCAGTCACAAGACTGATATTGCTGTCTTTGTCAGGATTGCTAGTAATTGTATAATCCTAAAATTTGCAAAATAAAACCACATAGAGTAAGTGAAATGCACTCTCTACTGTATCAACTAGACTGAATGTCTAATACAATCATTTCACCCAAAGTCTCCCCTGATCTGCCCCCGATACATGCGCACATGCACACACCTCTCCCCCTTTTTGATTCTGTACCATTGGAGCACTGGTGACACAGGGCAACAGCACTGGCCCTTTGGGTATGAGCTGGGAAATGGCTTCTGAAAATCTCCCCCTCCAAGGGCAGACCCTTCTCCCCATCTTGAAGAGGCAAATCCTCAAAATCTTATGGTCCCTGAAACACCCTCCCAAGGATTGCTCCCTCAGATATTGTTTTTTTTAAACTAGAGCATTGCCAACTTTTTTGAATTTGAAATTACAAGCAAAAGAAAAATAACTTTTAAAACTCACTTCCTTTGCGCATTAATTAAAATAGGTGGTATATTACAGAGGCCAAAAACTTCAGTTTGGATTTCCACCAAACATTTTTAAAGGGATAAAAATAATAACAGTCTGGCCCGCGATAACAGAAGAGAGCTGCTTGAATGAGATTTGGTAATGAGATGGTCATTTGAGTGTACTGATGGTACTTCATAAGAAGAGGAAAGCCCTGAAGCAAAGTTAGCTGTTGATTAGCATGCCAAGATGGAGCACTTAAAGGAAAGAGTAAGTCAATCAGAAAGAGGCAAGTGGGTGGTAAAGGGGAAAGACTAATGAAGAGGCCACTGTTGTGGCAAAATTTAATGCTAATATTTTCTCATTATTTGGAGAGGGACAATATAGGTTTTTTTAAAAAGTGTTACATCATGAATACCAATTAGAAGAAGAAATGCAGGCACTTGGTTGTCACCACTGATATGCAATGCTCTAATGTGCTCGGGGCCTTAGCTCATAGTAATTGGGTAGACTGTAAAGGGTGCTGAATGCAAATTAATACATTTTGAAATGACAAAGAGTGTGTTGTGAAGCCTTTTTGTTTCTTTACATATGAAGAACAAGATAAATGCTGAACAGAGCACTTGGTAGCAGGATATTCAAATATTTAAAAAAGCACATTTGTTTCATGGAGGAGGAATTTGTGATGTAATCTTTTTGTTGAGAGTATGTATGAATAACTTTTTTTGCATGAGTATTGGGTGGAAAGTGGTTTATGTGAATATAAAACTATAGTAATATGATCATCATTTCTTCTTAGCTGAAAAATGCCCAGTTGTCCAAGCATGTTCCTTATAGAATCAATCAAAATATAAATAAAACAGGCAGTAATTCTTGGATCAGTTATTGCTATACATTTCATAGAATCATAGTATAGTAGAGTTGGAAAGGCCTATGAGGCCATCGAGTCCAACCCCCTGCGCAATGCAGGAATCCAAATCGAAACATACCCAACAGGGGGCTGTCCAGCTGCCTCTTGAATGCCTCCAGTGTCGGACAGCCCACCACCTCCCTAGGTAATTAGTTCTATTGTTGGACTGCTCTAACTGGGTATTTTCCTGATGTTCAGTCGAAATCTGGCTTCCTGCAGCTTGAGCCCATTATTCCATGTCCTGCATTCTGGGACAATGGAGAAGAGTTCCTGACTCTCCTCTGTGTGGCAACATTTCAAGTACTTGAAGAGTGGTATCATATCTCCCCTCATTCTTCTCTTCTCAAGACTAAACATGCCCAGTTCTTTCAGTTTCTCCTCATAGGGCTTTGTTTCCAGTCCCCTAATCATCCTTATTGCCCTCCTCTGAACCTGTTCCAGTTTTTCTGCCTCCTTCTTAAAGTATGGTGTCCAGAACTGGACGCAGTACTCAAGATGAGGCCTAACCAGTGCCAAATAGAGGGGAACTAATATTTCATGCAATTCAGAAAGTATACTTCTGTCAACGCAAGCCTTTTTTGCAACCACATTGCACTGTTGACTCATATTCAGTGTTGCTGTGATCAACAACAAGTCCAAGATCTTTCTTGCATGTAGCACTGCTGAGCCAAGTATCCCCCATCTGATAACTGTGCATTTAGGTCACATTCACACTGTACATTTATTCCACTATTATTCCACTTTAAACAGTCATAGTTTCCCCCAAAGAATCCTGGGAAGTGTAGTTTATGAAGGGTACTGAGAGGAAAGCTGTATTCCCCTTACAGACCTGCATTTCCCAGAGTTCTCTGGGAAGAAGGACTGACTGTTAAACCACTCGGGGAACTGTGGCTTTGTGAGGAGAACAGGGATCTCCTAGTGACTCTCAGTTGTAGAACTTTGCACTTATCCCTGTTAAATATCATTCTGTTGTTTTCAGCCTAATGCTTCAGCCTATCAGGATTCCTTAGAATTTTGTTTCTGTCTTCCAGGCTATGAGCTATCCCTCTCAATTTTGTATCATCTGCAAATTTGATAAGCATTCTTTGCACCTCCTCATCCAAGTCATTAACAACAATGGTGGAAGCTGCCCTACATTGCTGTGAACTGCATCCTGGTCTACTGGCATCCTGTACTTTGAAGAATTAACTGTGATAAAAACCTAGACGTGCCCATCACAATGTAACAACCCTCCTCACTTGATCTCAAGGCATTTCCCTGATCAGCTTGTTTTAGGAGTTTTGTTTTTAAATACTAGAATCATTTTGTTTTTGCTTCCGAGGCCATAGAGAGTGTTGGGACTTTTAGGGAGTCCCTGATCTGACTTTGTTAACTGTGCAATCCAATTTGGCCAAATCATCCTTATTTACCTCATAATTCAGGAAGTAAACTGAGCCGAGGCATGCCTCTAATAAATATAGTAATAAAACATTCCAATGAAGATGTCGAAGGACTGGTATTAGTGGCTTGGAAATGCCTGGATGAAAGTCTGTAGTGACTGATAAAAGCATGCAACTGTTGGTACCTGCCTAACCTTCCTTAAGGTAGGCAACTCTTTATGGAGATGGCTCTATGGAGATCGCTATGAAGTGGATTTTGCTACACTATCTCAGAGTCAACAACTCCCCCTGTGCAGGTTTTAGTGTCCAGGCCAGTTTATGTGGGAAAAGCAATTTTCTCAGGTAACCTGATCTTGAGCTGTTTTAGGTATTACAGGCCAACAGCAAAATGTTAAACTTGGCTTGGTAGCTAATTGAAAGACAGTAGTTTATGAGTTTGTTGTTAGGTTTTAATGAAAGACACTTGAGAGAATCTCCCTTTTCCACTGTCTCTCAAAACTGTTCTTGTGTTGCAACCACAGGAGAAGTTGTGGACAACTCTATCAGGTTTAATAATCCTAAATTGTTGTACAAGGGATGTAGAAGGCAAGGTGCAAGACCTTCTTAACTGTGCTACCTGGTAAACTGTCTGATTATCATAATTAGCATCACATTCTACCTCGTAGCTCTCAAGGTGGAATGCATTGGAAAAATATGCTAGTGAACAAACAGTGAAGTAACAGCAAGTACAGGAAAATGTGTTCATGTTCTTATTCTGAGTGAGAAATGCATAACTGTGTTTTTCTGATTAGAGTTTTTAACATGACAATAAAACAGATTTTACAGTGGCAAAGGAAGCCACACATTAGACATGAGGAAAATGTGCATGAGAGTAATGGAAGGAACACTAAAGAAGAACATGCGAGAGAGTTGCTTGGTAACAGAATGTGTGGGTTGGGAAAGAGGGAGTGAATATAAATAGTGGCAGACTCAAGTAGAATGGCAGGCTCAAATAGCTGTGTAGAAAGTAGAGCCACAGATAACTGAGATTGCTATTTAACTTGTGGAGAATGTATGTGTCTGATAAAAATGTTGGATGCTTAAAGTCTGCTTCTGAGAGAAATTGTGCACTATTAATAATGATTCCAGAGCACATGAAGTCATAACAGCACCTAGACCACACCATAGAGAACTGCATCTGAGTGCTATACATCTCCTTATAAAAACAGCCTGCCAGAAGATCCCAGATGAGATCCATTATGACTATATAATCTGTCACATACATTATGCCTATCATAATGTGAGCAATTCATTTCACACAATCAAACAAAATAATTAAAAGTCTGTGAAGTTAATCAGTTTGGATTTGGGTGAAATTCCCAAACTCAAACTACACTCAACCTACCTCCAAAATTTGGGCATCACTTGTAATGGTCTTGGCAGCAGCTGTCCACCCGCTTTCAGCTTCTAAAGCAGCACAAATTTGTCTGGCAACAGCAGCAAATCCAATGGCATCCATTTTGCTCCAAAACAATCTTGTAAGGGCTTCCCCTGGATAATGTACCTTCTTGTGGTTCTTACTCAGGAGGGGAATTGAGTGGGTTAGGAGCTCACAAGGAGGATCATGGAAATGATCTTGGGTTCTCTTGTACTAGTCAACAGTGTGACAAGGCCCAACATCTCAATGAGCTCAGAAAGGATATGGCGTATTTTAAAAATTGATTTAAAGTCCTTTTCAAATCTAGACATGGGGAGTTCCCATCAGGACTCAAATTCCAGTTCCTGGGGTATCCTTTTAAATACGTGTGACTACTTATTTCTGGTTAACCTCATGAGCAGAACCTTTGACACACCAATCTACCTAATAGTTAATGTTGCAAAACAGTCCATCTGAATCTCAGCCATAACAGGAAAGGATAACAAACCTTCTGCCGCAATGAATAGTAGAAGTATGTAGCTCAAACCTTCACAGGCATAACTGAATGATGAAATTGATCACCATAGGATGTTAGGATACTAGCATAGATGGTTTAAAATTCTTACATAAAGACCCTCATTGGGCGAAAATGGAAATACAAGCTATTTTTATAGGTATCAAACTGAAATAATACAACAATCACACATTCTGTATAGGACCCATAAATCTATGATAGAATTGAAAGGAACAATTATATATTGGTGTTTCAAAGGATGTTGTACACATTGGTGCATTATCTCAGTTTTGCTTATGTATTTTGAATGATTCTACACTGACAACATTATAGGGATTGGACTCTAATTTTGACACCATGTGGGTCTTTTGTCTTCATTTTGTGGTTCGCTATGGGTCCTGTTTCCCCAGTAGTGGATTGTGTGCTGGGGCAGAGCTGCCCTACCGATACAATCATCACTGCTACTTACTTGAAAGGGGGTGGGCTGGGATAGGGTAATGGCAAGGTTGAGGCTGTCCAGGTGCACCAGTGGGAGCACTGGATTGCTGGCAATGCTGCTGCCAGTGCACCTGTGTAGACCTGCCCTGCCCTGCCCAACCCCAGTGATGCCGGTGTCAGGCAGGCAGCTCTGCTCCACTCTATGTGCCACTACTGCCTTTCCCTTTCCATTTTGTGTGCAAACAGATACATTCATGGGCAACAGATGTATCACTGATCATTAACTCTAACAGCTGCCCGTGGAAATACCAGATACAGAGCAATATATCTCTGATAACCAGATATTGAGGGATATGTCTGACTGGTTACTGTTAGAGTACAGGTGTAGATAAATCTTTGGTCTAATCCATTGTTATGTTCTTTTCAAATATTTCTTTATGGGACTGAGAATTGTTTATTGCAGAAGCAGAAAGTTTAAAATAAGCTTTTCATTGTATACATTCACTTTTCAAGGCTGCTTGTTTGCACCTTGATAAATATGTGTTGGCTGTATCTAGCATCAATTTCTGACCTGTATGATTATCATAGAAGAGCACAGTGAAGAAGTGTCAAGTTATTTGCAGATTTGTTCCAAGCATCAGACATATTAAATCCTATAGGCTTACAAGTTCTTCAAGTCCAAGGCAATTCATATTGTGCACCCTTACCTGTCCTGCTGGCATTTTTAAACCCATTAAATATCAAAGTAATAGCAACCTCTCTCTCTGCATGCAGAAAGAAAGAGAGAGCTTTTTAAAGACTCTGGAGACCCTGGTCAAGCTGCCATAGATCTCTTCTGGCATCTAGTGCTCCAGGGTATTTTACCGTTTCATCTTACGTAGCAACTAACAATCTCTCCAAACAAAATTAAGTGTACAGCATGCTCTAGAATTCCCATGCTGCCATTCAGAAAGCTCCTTATTAAATGCAATCAATAGCTATGAACACATGATTTGCCACCAGCATGCTACACTGCTGTGGATTTGTCATGAAGTCCCCATTTAACAGATTTCTCCATGATGGAATATGTTTCAGTGTATGCTCATTTTAAATTTTCTGAGTCTATCAGTGGCTGGCAGCAATCATCTAGAATTCCTGAATAAATTGAACAGGCCCTTTGGCTACAAGAGACAAGCCATCCTAGGATTATGATTCTAATGATTGCAAAGGTTGACATATATAAATCTGAGCATGGGAATAATGGAGTCTGCCTTGTTTTTCTGAAATGTGTTTGTCCAGATTCAATCTGATGCTTGTTTAATTCCTGATCCACTATGAAAGTCATTGTTATACAGTTCAGAAGCTATACAGTTCAGTTCAGATGGTACCCTGCGGCACCCCACAGGACAACCGTCAGGGGTCTGAAAGACAGTCACCCAATGCTATTCTCTGAGAATGACCTTGGAGATAGGATCGGAACCACTGTAAAGCAGTGCCTCCAATACCCATCTCACCAAGTCAGTCCAGAAGGATACCATGGTCAATGGTATCAAAAGCCGCTGAGAGATCAAGTAAGAACAACAGGGTCACTCCCCCTGTTCTTCTCCTGATAAAGGTCATCCATCAGGTCGACCAAGACCGATTCAGTCCCATAACCAGGCCTGAACCCAGACTGGGATGGGTCAAGATAATCTGTTTCATGCAGAATGGACTACACCCATTTACAGCCCAGGCATTCTTGATTACAGAAAAGTACCTTTCCTTTGGCTGGAATAACAATCCTCCTCCTAACTATACTATACTAGAAAGCAACTAGATTTCTGCCTGGGAAGAGTTCACTAGCTTCTTTCTACAGGTTAACTATCCTCAAATTCTTCCTTCCCTCTTCCTCCTCACCTTCTTGCTGTCTAAATGGCATAACCAAGCTATTCCCTGTCATGAAGGAATATCTTAGTATCCTGTAGTTGCAGAGCAACATGGGAAAGTCTGTAGATGATTGATGGTCATATGCCATAAATTCCCTTTAATAAAAATGTGGAACACTATTAAAACTATACTTTACTCAAATGTTAGATCTGAAGAAAAGCAGTTGTATAAGCTAGCAAGGGTGGGGGAATCTAATTACAGAAGAGTAGCTGCTGTATTATCCTATACCAGCAAAAAAAAAAAAGGCAGATTGCTAAAGTATGTGCTTCAGTAGACAGCAGTCAACTTCATTTTTGGATACTGAAAGGTTGATCAGCAAAGTTAAAATTACTTCTACACAATACAGCCTGAACATGTGATGCATCCAACATTCACAAAGACAGCTCATAATTATGAAATCACCATTTCCCCCTCCTTGCCAACTCCGTTATAAGCTGAGCCCACAACCCAAGTGAAGTTTAGTTCCAGTTCATAACTGACTTGCCAAGTTGCCACCAACTAGCCTTTCCTGATATTACCCTGCTTTTCCCAAATAAGCTTATCATTAAAAAGTGGAAAGGAAGAGGAGACAGGAAAGGATGGCTGGTGATTGTGGAAACATTTTAAGGATGAAGCATGCAAAGCCTGACAATCATCAACAAGCTCTCCCCACTGCTGATCCCCTTCCTATGCTTGAAAAGGAGGAGAATAAGCAGAGTCCTGTAGTGGGGAATAGGTATAGATGGTTCAGTCTATTTTCAGTCTGTGCCAGTTTCACAAGTGTTATTTCATAAATTCATTCTGTGCCTTTTCTGCATCAATCTGTGATATTTTTAAAAAATAAACTGCACAGAAAATATTTTGAAAGCATTTTTTACAAAATACACATTTTATATACATTTCCTCTGAAATATTCTTTTTTGTATTAATTTTATCTGAAAATGCACAGTTCTGTACACCTTTATATGTAAAATATGCATTTTCATATGCATGTTGGTACATTTTTTAATCTGAGAATTGTATCGCAGAATTTGAAAAAGTATGAAAAATGAAGTTTAACTAGTATCTGAACGGTCTGAGAAGTAGGAATCAAGTCAGTTGGCTTAAAAGTGCAGATCGAAAAAAATAGTCAAGCATATGATTTTCCTCCATATAATTCTGTCCCTGGGGATAGCTGGGACACAGCAAATGGAGGAGGCTTTTAGGTTCTATTTGTTTATTTGGGATTATGCCTCAACTCAGTATTATATATCTCAGTCCATATCTGCATCTGCTACAGTAAATTGTTGCCTATGAAAGCCTATGCCACAATAAACCAATTAGTGTCGCGTGAGATCACTTTATTAGGATGTTTTCCTTTCTTCTTCCTCTTTTCTCTTTTGCTATGTGTAAAATAAGTATAACGTCCCCACTTTAATGTGGGGGCGGGTTTGTCCTCACCCCTCCCTGTTGCAAAGGTGACTTGGGAGGGGTAAATGTGGGGGCACGTGATGCACCCACAGCCTATAGGAGGAAGCTTGAGCAAGGTTTAAAAGGGCTGCTTCTCCCTTCAAGCCGTCTCCTCGTGTCTTTCTTGCATATACCCTCCCTCCTTCCCTGTGGTGTGGGCAATGCAGGTCATCTGTCAAGGTGGCAAGTAGGAATTTTTGGGGCCTCCGCTGTTGAGGCCTTTCTCGGCTTGCCTACTTCATACTCCTGGGTTTAATTCATTTGGCTTCAGGGAATGGTATGGTTGCCAGCCGGTTATGGCATTGTGAATGGGCAGGTGGGGAGCTTGAAGGAAAATAATTAGGTATACTGAGGCATTCTGGGGTAAGAGTACCCTTCAGGGATCTGCCAGGTCTTCAGGTCTGCCTTCAGGTCTGGGGAGAACGGGGGGGGGGTGTCCCTTCAGGACTGTCATGTGCATCAGGGTGAATGTGAATATAGCAGGGCCACTGTGTGCATGAGGGATCCACACCTAAGGCTCACCTGGCAAGGAGGGAGGGAGTTATTCCACATCCTTGACTGGGGAGCCACAGCTATTTGTTGTACGACATGCCCAGGGGTTTGGAGGGATGATTCCCTACCAGAATTAGTTGAATTCCTCACCTGCCCAGTTTCTAATTTGGTTAATTGGTTATATATAATTTTCCTTCATGTTATATTTTAATAAATATAACATTTAATCTACATGCTGTCTCATGAGTTTTCTTTGTGGGTGTGGGGGCAATAAAACGGTTCATGGATTTCCAGGGTTTCTTCTGTTCTGTCACTCCCATTGTTGCCAATGAGAACTGGTACAGTAAATAATTGCTCTGAGCTATTGAATGCATCATCATTCTACTTATAGGGGAATACATTTTATAATAAAATTATTCTAAATGATTAATGCTGCTATACTAAATTTTCTTGATTCTAGCAAAATCTCTACAGGAGTCCTGTTCTCATAAGTATATTAGTACCATGGCTAAAGGAAAACAGAATTCAGAGTAGACTCACTCATCTCCGTGGTAATGCTGACATACATGAGCTTGAATAGATCCAGTTCACAAAAAGTAATATCATTTATGCAAGCTATTATCCTATAGGTATAGTTGTCTTCAAACTTAATGTCTTCTCCTTTATCAAAAATGAACAGAAATAAGTCACAGAGCCTAATCTCTCACATTATGAAAAATTAACATTATCAATTTAGAATGATTCTGTTTGGCTATAAAGTACCAGAGGTTTTTAAAATGTCATTTTTAATGGCTCAGAATAATCCTTGTCACTAAGTGTGTGCTGAGGAATAAAAACTGATGAGTTTTATTATCATTATTTGCAACAGAAAGTTCTTTTAGATTTGCATAGCTATCAGAAATTAGAACATCCAACATCATCCTGGCTGGGAAAATATTTTTCAGATAGTCTGCCAGAGGAAAGAGAAGCTATAAACTAACATGAAAGAATATTTGTTGATGATCGTGGCAGCACCATTTTTGACTGATTTTGTATCTCTCTCTCATTAGACACACACACACACACACACACACACACACACACACACATTAGAAAATGTTATTTTATAGCATTTTGTTTTAGATGCTTTTGAACAATAATATATGACTGAAGCTTGCTAAAATAACCAAGTTATCATGATACTCTACATGCAATCATCACAATCCAATAAACAGTCATTTGGATATGAAGCTGGTTTTAACATGTGTATGCCTAGCTGGGTAAAGAATTGTGCATCCATCATGCATAATTTCCCGGCTAATCCAGCAACTGGGATCTGAATGTGCATAGAACTCTTCCAATCAGCTATTTGAGAGGGAAATGTGCAGCTGAATTGAGTTTATTACTGATGTCTTCCTGCCAAACGTTTTATTAACACAATTGCAGCTTAGGAGCTTGCATCAGATTCAGATGAATCCTGAATTCTGAGGCAAAGCGGGATGCCTTGGTGGAATTTTGGATTATCAGAGACAAAGTGGGATCTCTGTGAAGCAGCCTGAATTGAAGCAGGTGCCACTGAAGCAGTTCATGATCTAGGCATGAAAATATGCTGCAGACAAGCATCTGCTGAAAGTGAAAGTAGTGTCTCTAAGCTTACAATAATGCCATAATGCCAAGGCAGAGTGTTGGGGGAAAGCAGAGTAAACACCAGAGTGGAGAGAAGGCAGGAGAGCTCCCTTGTGACTCATAGGTCAAGTTTGTCATCAAAGAGAATAATTTTACCTAAAAATATGGGGTTTGTTTTATCAATATACCACAATGTTGTGCTAGATTTCATTCACACCAGTAGGTGTGGTGTGGCATAACAGTGGACGTCATCAGACATGTCATCCCCTCCACTCTTTATGTGTATGCATGCTTCTGTATGCCAGAAAACTGCCCCAAATTCCATCACATGAGTGGCAGTGGCATGATCACAAGAAAACCATGGGGATAATAAATGCCAAACTCCCATGACTTTCCTGATTAACAGGGTTGCAAACCAATTTTTTTGATGCAATTAATATGGAAAAGACTAATAAACTTCCACTTGATTCTATTAGATTTCCAAAAGTGGCTTTTACATCATGTGAAAGATTACATAAAACATGAAAAATAAGGAAATGTCAGGAAAACGGAAGAAAGTGTTGTTTGAATTCAGCCTGTAATTAGACGGAATATCAATGCTCTCTAATATCAATATTTTGAGAAAGAAACGTTGATGGGGTACTGAGCTGACATCACTGACAGCTGTGGCTGGTGTTGCAAACTGCAGCTGTGTCACATGCTAGATGCATGGGGTAAGTGGGTAAAGTTTCCTCCCAAAGTGAAACCCAAGAGTGCTGCCTTATATACAAGTATATATTATGACATTTAACCAATGATCACAAATGAACCACAGATAAAAGTGCATCCTATTTAGTCCTCATCCCCAAATCAATCTTAAAAGTGAATAGCGCAAAAGCCCCTTGACCTATTTATCTGCAGTTTGGTAGGTATCTTTACCCAGAGGGATCTCTCTTGTTTCTGTTATCTACAAGACAGTTACACACAAAACACTCAGGGAGATTAAGTGCATCTTTATTTATTCACCCTACAATTGTAATAATTGCCCTTCTGGGAAAACCATTGTTGCTAATATTCTGAAATTTGGCAGGATTCAGGCTCTCAGAAGTTGTTACCTTGTCTGCAAATTTCATCCAGTTGTGACCAAAAAATCATTATTTGTCAACCACAAAAACCATTAGACTTATTTGCCTGTAATTTGGCATACTTTATTTAATCTGGAAGACCAGCAATTTCATCCACTTCTGTAAAATAAAAAACTGTGCTCTGACTTTTGCCCTCACAAGCATCTGTCTCTTCCCCTTTAAGACACTGTAAATCTGGGTTTCTACATGTTTAGGATACCTAATAAGATACAAGGTGATAGGCCTGCTTGTGTGCAAGTTACATGAAAGGTGTCTCTCTGCCAGTCCAACCTCAAGTAGCTGTTTGTACTGCAGAATTTCATGATTTCTGTGTATTACCAGAACAAATCCCTTAGATCAGAAATTCCAATATGTTAACCATCTGATGCCCAGCTCCTGCAGCACCTAGACCATGCCCTTGTACAGGGGTGGCTCACCCCCCAGTTAGGGGTGTGTGATCTGACCTACAAAGGAAGTGTCCTCTCCTCCCACATCACAAATTTTAGCAGCTATGGCAAAAAGGAAAAAAAGTCAATGCAGCGCTGGGGTGAGCAGAGCCCATGGCCTTGATAGGGATACAAATTGCCCCCTACTCAGTCATCAGATGAATCATTTGAAGAGTACAGATATATAGAAATCTGATATCTATTAGGTATTTATGCTAAATACAAGCATTTTACCCCAACCTCATTGAGAATGTATTCAAATTGCCAATTGAGGCATCAATAGTTTAGCAACCTTCCACAAGGTATTTGCTTTGATTGATGATTGCTGTTACTAATCCCAAGTGCTTCTAGTTTTTAGGATTTGCAACCTGAGCTGCTACGGCAATGCTTCCTTTACTACAATGTGTCTAGTGGATATAACTAATTATCTGAGAAATTATGTATTTCCATTAGTTCCCACTGCCAAACTCTAGAATACCATCCAGGAACTGAAGTCTAGGCTATTATTTTTAAACTAGTTTGAACTCTTTTAGCTATATGTGTGTATGGTTTTAATATTGGAAATAGTTTAATCTTATTTTAATGTAGATTTTGTATGTTTTTAATTATATGTATTTTTTATCTGGAAGCCGCCATGAGTTCCAGTTTTGGAAAAATGGCGGGGTGTAAATAAAGACAATTATTATTATTATTATTATTATTATTGTTGTTGTTGTTGTTATTACATTGGCGGCTACAAATTTAAAAACAATGAATGAGAATATTTCCCCCATTCTGGTCTTGTAATGTTCCAATGGAATTTGTTCCCACAAGAAATAGTGGCCACCAACTTGGATTGATTTAAAAGATTAGACAAATACATGGAGGATTAAGCTATTAATGGCTACTAGTCACAATGGCTATGTTTGACCTCCATTGTTGGATGCAGTGTGCCTCTGAATGCCAGTTGCTGGGAAACACAAGTGGAGAGAGTGCTACAGCACTCAAGTCCAGTTTATGGGTTTCCCATAGGCATCTGGTTGGCCACTGTGAGAACAGAATGCTAGACTAGATAGGTCATTGGCCTAATCCAGTAGGGCTCTTCTTATGGTTTATTGCTTCTACTGTACATTCTACTCTTCCTGATTTTCAGTTTAACTAAAGGTGCTGTTCAGGTGCTCTACTTCTGTGTTAAATCAATACATGAAGCACAGTGAAGACAAGTGTACCAGCACCTTCCCACCCCCATTACCATCTCTGTTGCTCTCCATGAGTGGGAAGGATGACTTCTGCAGCAGGGAGCCGGCTTTACTTGTGCTGGCCTATGTGATTTAGAAACCTGGAAAATCAGAGTTCTACATCATATGAAGAGCCTACACTTTCACTTGTCCTTGATTTCCTCCTTCATAAGCTGATTTATCAAAGAGGTAGAAGGCCTAAAAGGGGCTTCAATCGTAAATCAATTTCAGAAGTGGACTGTGCAGTGTGCTGCAATTTTCAGTTCCTTTAATTAACTACTAAATAATTACATCTCCCCCACCCCTTCCATTACCGATTCTCACTGATAAAACTCTTAAAAAAAACTCTTGATATGATTGTATGTATAATTGTGTAAGATCCTTTGAATGCAACATGGGTGCATATACAATCACATCAAAACTGCTCTTCTGTATGTCCTATCGCTGTGCATGTGTGTATCAGCAATGCAGAAGGACACAAATGAATTGAAGGAATTGAAAGATGTGGCCATGTGCATGCATGCACAGCACTTGGTGTGAAATTCAGAAACTGGAACATTGGCAGGTTGCTATAATGCATTGTTCCCACTTTAGAAACAAGACCAGGTTAATTTGGAACTCCTAAATCAACGGAGAAATTTGGATGGGACAATTTTAGAAGCAATTCTTTTAAAAACCATAAAGGGCCATCCCTCTGGAAAGTTGAGGGAGCAGTTCTTGATGGCAATTGAGCTCACAAGGTTCAACAGGAAGGTAATCCTGTTTCTCTTCATTGCTCTCTCACACGTAGTATGGTTTCCATTAATTTCAATAGGGGATTACAGACATATGGAAGAAGGTGTATCCTCCAGTGTGTGAAAGTGATTGATTACCATTAGGAGGTTGGGAATAAAAAGAAACTTGGAACTCAGGAAATGTGGCCGAAATGTAGGGACGTTTATCTACTAAATAACTTAATGCACAAACAGAAATAGCTTTTTTATGTGGGAACTAAATGTTTAGCGTAAGCAATAAGATGTATTAATAATATTTAAGTGGCATAATGATTCCTGATGTCTCCTTACACTAACAAAACTTAATAGGTCAAGGGATGTTCATGGAACATGCTGTAATCTATGGAAATGACAAGACTATTTCTCCAAGGACTTGATTTTTATACACTGAGCATTTTGCATTTCTTAAGATCTAGGATCATTTGTCTCTCAATGGTAAATTATCTAAAATTCCCAGTGCATAACATACTGTGAGCACAGCCATAAATTAATTATATGTGTTTTTCTGCTTGAGTATCAGTGGAGTAATTCTACAGTTGAGAAAAAAAGAACAACAGGTCTGATTTTGACCTCTACTGTAGCATTTCCATGCTATCACTACACACGTGTCTAAAATATAGATGAAAAGCCCATAACTTAATGTGCATTTTTAAGTCTAAAGATTCATCACTAGTAATATGGGAGCTGCTTCCCCACAGTGAGATACCCTGCTGCTGTGGTAAACACTGGACACATATGGTCAATCATGGTGGATTCTCCTTAGGGATAGACTTTTTTGTTTATTCCCAGACTCTTTCATGTGAAAATTCTGTTCCATCTGAGGATCAATCTGAGATTTTGTTTAAAAAAGAAATCTTCTCAAAATACATATTTAAACATACATTTTCCCTCAAAATATACATTTAAAAGTCTATTTTATTTCAAACTATGTATTTAAATGCATATTTTAATCAATTTAAATGACTGACAAGTGTGTCACACTGTTTGAAGGAATGCAAAATCTGGTATATATATTAGTGTGTCATGAACAGCAACAATGCAATCCTCACATCCTTGCTTTTGACTTCCACATGTCTCTTGTATATGATGACAGGCCCTAAGAAGCTGTTTAAAAAATTTCTTGAGTTTTAATTATTGTTCTGAATTTTCTTTAATGGGTTTTTTTGTTTAAAAATTATATCTCTGTGCAGCACCCTGATATTTTGTGAGAGGGCAATATAGAAATACTTTTATAAATAAAATAAATGAATGAATCCAATATATGTCTACTCAGAAGTAAGTGACAATGAATTCCAGGTAATTGTGTATAAAAGTACAGCCTATGTTTTTTAGAGTTTTGTTACTGGTGCAGGTAATAGTGATTGATAATTTATAGTGCAAGCTTAACCATGTCTACTGAGAAATAAGTCCCACTGAATTCAGTAAGACTTACTCTCAGGTAAGTGTGGCCTGAATTGCAGCCTTATATGTCTACCACAACTGCCTACAATACTCCCCTTAGATTATTAAATCTGTTCAATCTGTTTAATAAAAACAATAAACAAAAAAAGTTTCCCTACCATCAAATGTTAAAAATCCAAGGATGGGCAAGTACCCTTAGGGATAGTGTGTGGCTTCAGCTGAGTAGAGCTTCAAATGTTCCCTTGTTCAAAAGGTCTGGCATCATTTGAGTTGATCCAGCCCCTTTCAATCATTACTCACTATAATTCTGCAGCTGCTTAGCATTTTCTCCTGGTCCTGCCCACCTTCCACAAAATGACAGCAACAAGTCTTACCTTGGTGAAGTGGGAGTTCTCCCTTCTGCACAGGAAGAGGCATGCTGTCAGTACTAGTAAGTGTGAAAATGGACCTTAGCCATACAGCTCTCTCTTGCATATGGCATGGAGGTGAAAGCACCTTGGACAGCTCCTTGAAAGTTTGGACTAAAACTGCCCCATTGACATTGAAGCCACCAGCCGCCATTGCCACCGCCCTTTGCTTTATTCACTATCTAGCCAGATGAAGAATTCTGGAGAAGTCCAGCAATGTGTGATATAATAGCTATTGCCTTAATATGTTTTTTGGATTTTTTCCTATGGACCAACATGACTGCCTTTACTTTTTAGATAGAAACTGGTGTAGATAAGACCAGTTTTACATGGACAATTCTTGCTTCAGAGAGCAACACCCCAGCTTGTGAGATTTCATGCCTCAGCATGTTGAACCAGATGACCTTTGAGTACCCTTCCAACATTATAATTCTCTTATTATAAGCCAAGAAACTGAATCACATAGGTGCATATATTTACATGTATCCAGAACAGTGTGGGGAACAACTGTGGAGTCAGAGTCAACTAGCAATAGCACCAGGAAAGGTACATGTAACAGTGGTTTAAAGTCAACAGACATGTATTCAGAAATCTTCTACAGTATTGTGTACATTAGAGTAAACCAATACCATATTAGTCTTCTAATCATCCACAGAGCTATTAAAGCAAATGGGAATTGCTAAAATAATTTGTAGGCACTAATTAATGTGTCCCTTTTTCCTCTAGTTATGTGTCATATCATGTCAGTACCAGCTGATTTTTGTATCAGAAGTAATTTCTAAAAAATGTAACAAATGGTAATGGCTAAAAAGGAACGACCCATTCTGAGTTGAAAAAATGCTAATATAAAAATACTGTACAAAAGTGATACTGGCAACTTGATAATTAACTTAATATGGAATGATAACAATTTTTCCTAGAATATTAAAATGGGAAAGATTTAAATTTAACACCATGCTGGCTTTATAACATTTTATTCTAATGCATTTGCTGTAATTTATTTTCTTGTTTTGCATAATATTTAGATGTGAATGTATTACATAAATAGAAATCTATATTTTATTGTTTTAAACAGCATTATCATGTTAATTGCCCTACTGACAAAAAAATTAGCCTAAATAACAGTGCCATCTGCTGAAAAGTTGTAGTGACTTGCAAGAAAGGTTTCCAACTGGAGTTTCCAACTGGAGTGAACTGAGGTATGGGACAGAATTAAAAGGAGAAAATAAACAGGGGGGATTGATGACAATGACGATTTATTTTATAAAAATGTTTATATACTGCCAACTAATGTAAAATATCAAGGTGGTGTACAACGATATATAGAAATACAACAAAATATAAAATACAATAAAGACAATACGAAACAATACAATACAAAAACAATTTTAATAAAATAATGATGCCAATGAAATGCAAAATGCAGAGGTGCCACTACAATTCAGTACCCAAAAAAGATGAAAAGACTATTTGAAAGTAGCAGTAATGGACAGCGTGGTGGGGCTGGTCACCTGAGCTTTGGGAGGTTGTGTCACTGCTACTTACCAGGAGAGGGGCAGGGCAGTTGGAGTGGTGCACCTCACTGACCTTCCTGCAGCTTTGCCCCTCCCCTTCTACCTCCCAGTAAGCAGCAGCTATGCGACCAACTGAAGGTCAGGTGACCAGCACTAGCCTAGCATGCTGTCCACTATTGGAGAGAAGCATATTACACTGAGAAGAATTTTAAATATAGGTGATCAAATTATTACAAATGTAAATAATTTGACTCTATATTTTATATTGAATTGCTTTGTTTCAAGTAGCCTTCTTATTGATGATGGACCTACATACTTTGTTTCAGATGGCCTTTGTTCAAATGGCTAGTCAGACATGTGTTAGATAGTAATTTATGTAGACAGAAATTACCACATGGTAATTTGCAGACCTAGCCAGGAAATGAAGAGGCAAGACAAGATGAAGTGTGGGTAAATCAAAGGCCACATTTATTTAAATAAAGCCAATTAAATGCTTTATTGCATAATATATGATCTGCAGAGACAAGTGCAGAACCTAACTTTTACTCAATTGGGTGAGGACACCCTGCCATGGATAAGGGGGTGGTCCAAGCCCAATTCCCTTATCCGGGCTCCATCCCCACAGGGTGGTTTGGGAGACCTTCCTGCTCCACTCCCCCTTCAGGGCCACACAATTCTGAGTGGGTGTTACAGGCTAGCCCCAAAGGTGAGCCTGATCCTGCCAACCAGCCGCACAACCTGGAAGGCAGGCCTCAGAACCCACCGATCACCTTAAAGGGTGCCTAAGGGTGGTCACCAAACCCTACCTTGTGAAATTCCACACATATCCACCACAGAAGAGGACAAGCCTCAGCTTAGTTCCTTTTTCCCCACCTGCAACAAATTATTTCACACAGGGCACTTTGCAGATCAGCAAGAAACAGATCATTACCCCAGTCAGACATATGAACACAATTTGGCTGGTAAAGATCAGTCCTGCCACACTTTACCTCCGGATGATGTATTACCTCACCCTGCTTATCAGCGAGGGTGCTCCAGACTTCCCTATACTTTCTGACAAGCCTTATTCAGGCCACTGGGATCAATCCACCCCTCCAAATCCTCCTGGGGAGGATATCAGACCAAACAATGATGGTCCCAGGCCATCTCCTGCATATGGCCACAAAGTCCAGGCAAGCTTGAATGATAAGAGTTTCCCCTTCAGCATTTCCAGGTCATGGATCCCAAATGGATCACCAAAAACTGTGGAGGGTGCTGCACCAATGAAGCATCAAACAGCTTTGGCAGGAGACGTTCCCATAGCATGCCACGTCTACCCAGCCACTGGACCAAAGCGCAATGGCTGAGCCCTAACTGGGTTCCATGCCTGGTCTGCGATGCCCTCGATTTTGGCCTAGAACACCATGCTGTGGCCACAAATGAGTACCTTGTCTCTCTCCAGCATCCTCCAACCTGTTAAAACAAAACAACAATTAACAATATGCTCATTAGTTCAACGGTCAATGTGAGCCCTTGACTGGTCTAACATAAGCACGGAAGGCACCCAACTGCCAGCACCCCACCACCGGAATTGCTGTGCTTCCAAATCTCAAAGTGGCTGCCCTGGAGGCTGCACCTATCCTGAAAGAGTGTATACCAAACAGCCAGGGATCCAAACCCAAACCTGACAAGGACCGTCTGGTGATGGACCAAAACTGAAACTTAGTCAGAGGCTGATCATCCTGATGACAAACAGAAAGCCCCCAGCCTCACCCGTGACTTGCAAAAACAAACCCAAAGTCTGGACTGGACACAGCCCACCTACAGGGGAAGAGGCCAATGTAGTATCAGCTCCTTGCCCCCTCTGGTCAGTCTTTGACTTGTGCAGACAAATCCACATACCTCTGTCCTCCACCCTCACATCACCTACCTCCATAGCATGACCGGACCTGTCAGTCCTCAAAGCAGCAAGCAACTCTCCCATGCAAAAAGCCAAAGAAAATGCTATTACAGCAACTGCATGAAATAAAGCTGCCTAATAACTAGAACTACATAAAGATACCCAAAGCCCATGAAAACCCAAGAGAATTTCTGGTGTAATGGGGCTACGAGTGTCTGGTGCAAGAGGATGAGCCCTAGACCACCCTTCCAACATCTTCCTTATCCTAAAGTCCCTGGACAAATCAGGCATGCCTCTCAGTTTAGCCAAGAATCCAGTTCCCACTAATTTACCCCAACCGTCTTCACTAAGGCAGAGCCACGCAAAACTCCATCAACCAGTCCACTGGTATTGGCCAAAGGAGAGAATACCCCTGCTCAAATGAAAACCATCAAACTCCCTACCTGCTCACAAATAGGAGTTTCTTGTGCTGGTGGCAAGGGACATTATGGCTTCCTCAGCTGCAAACTGCCAAGTTCCCACAATGCCACCTGCTTTGGCTCTGGTGAAAGCCTGGCCAAAGGGGCCAACTCCCAAAAATGCAACATCTGATGGTGAGACAGGGCATCAGACATGCCGTTGTCCAGACCAGGAACATGGCGAGCAAGAAAAAGAATATTAAATGTAAGGCACTGAGTTACAAAAGCATGCACCAAAACCATCACTCCAGCATTCCTAGAAGTAAGAGAGTTGATAACACGTACTGTGGCCTGGTTGTCACACCAGAAATGCACCACGGAGTTAGCCAACTCAGCTGCCCACAAATGCAAGGCAACCACTATAGGAAAAAACTCCAGAAAAGTCAAATCCCTAGTGATGCCAGCCTCTGCCCAGGCCACTGGCCATGCCTCCACACACCAGCTGTCCCTGAAAATAACCCCAAAAACTAAAGCCCCAGAAGCATCAGAATGAACTTGCAACTCTGCCTCCAGCAGCAAATCCCTACGCCAAAATGATGCCCCATGAAACTGGTCCAAAAAATGCGACCAAGCTAGCATATCATCCCTCATGTCTCTAGTAACTCTAATCCGATGATGAGGCCTGCTTAGGCCCCTCATCAGGTCACAAATCCTGTGCAGAAACTCTCTGCCAGGTGCTATGACTCTGCATGCAAAGTCCAAATGCCCTACCAGCTCCTAAAGCTCCTTGAGGGTTACCTTTCCAGCTGCCCTCATGCTATCAACCCTGCGCTTCAACTCCCCTAATTTAACTGCCGGTAAACAACAGGCCTGTGCTACCAAGTCAAGCTCGATACCTGAAAAGGTAAGCACATGTGATGGGCCCTCAGTTTTCTCCCCGGCCAAAGGCACACCTAACTCCTGTGCCAACCACCCAAAAGTAACCATAAGCTGACTACACTGCTGTGAGGCCGCAGGACCTGCAAAAAGGAAATCATCTAAATAATGCACTACTGCATCACAAAGGGGGGTTCAAAACCCAAAATGACCAAATGGTGTAAAATGGTTTATTTTCTCTTCTTAAAAATGCCCATTTTAATAAACCATTTTACACCATTTGGTCATTTTGGGTTTTGAACCCCCCTTTTTCATTTTGATTATTGACCACCACTACTCTTTTTTTTACTACTGCATCACAGCCAGCTCGCCTGCTGAGAGCCCACTCAAGGAATGTACTGAAGCATTCAAAGGCTGAACACGAAATAGAACACCCCATGGGCAAAGCTCAATCCACATAAAACAAACCCCTAAATGAAAATCCCAGCAGATCAAGGTCCAAAGGGTAGACTGGCAAGAGGCGAAACATTGACTTAATATCATACTTGCCCATGAAAGTGCCCAGGCCAAAATGCCGAACCATAACTACTGCACTGTCAAAGGAAGCATAATGTACCAAACACAAATGTTCAGGAATAGCATCATTCACCGACTGTACCCTAGGGTAGGACAGGTGCTGAATGAACCTAAACTGTCCAGGACCTTTTTTAGGAACAATGCCCAAAGGGGATACCCTAAGCGTGGGCATAGCAGGGTGATCAAACGGGCCCGAGACTCGTCCCTGAGCCACCTCTTATCTATTTTCTCTTGCACCACTTACTCCATTCCCACTACAGACTTAAGATTCCTTAACATATAAGGCCTATGCTCCCCAACAACCAGAATCCTGAAACCACAACAAAAACCTTGCCCCAAATAAACTGCATCTGCCCTTCTAGGATACTGTTGGAGCAAATGCAAAAGCTGAAAAAATTTAATAGGTGTGGGGCCCCTTACCTGAAGGCTGTCCTCCAGCCCCAGGTTTTTTCCCTTTCTGAAAACCCCTGAATCCCCGAGCCCTAGAGCAGCTGGTAAAGGGATGGGAGCCAGCTCAGATGGAACACTTATGCCTAAATTTAAACGGGTTCCTCTTGCAAAAGCCCTTAGTACTGAACTCCCAACAGAGCAGGCGGGATTGGACCCACTGCCCCATGGACCCACGGGTAGGTGCCACACTGGCAGACTTACCAAGTAAATGCCCACCATTTCCCCTGTCACCTTGCACAGATTGAGCTGCAGTCATAAACTGCAACCACAACTCTGGGTCCTTCCTGTCCCACTGCAGATGAACATCCACTGCTGCCGTCATCCTAAAAGATTCATCATATGCCAGCCATGCTGATCCCATGAATTCTGTATGAGTTCTAAAAGTTATATCCAGGTACTTCACCAAAGCTGCTGCCCTCATAGGCTGGCACTGGATCACTACCCCCATACAAATTAAAAGCCCTGCCATCCAATTGCCCCAGGTCCTATCCATCTTTTTCTTTTTAAATTTCTCATTGCCTCTTTCCTCCTGCTTATCCTTCTTCTTCTGCTCGGGCTGTCTATATAACAAGGAAAACACATCAATGTATTCCCTTTTCCAAATACGTTCCTTTGTAGTGGCAAGGTACTAGCCCAAACAGAAGCCAAAGAATCAGCAGGTATCTGAGCGGCCCCCACAGTAGGACATCCCATAGAAGTCCACACCTGCCTGTAAGCCTCACTCCCACGCTGTTGTTGGACCAAAGGAGATAACCCCCTTCCATACCCCGAAGGCACCGCCCCTGCATAAAGAGAGTAAGGCCACCCCTGAGCCAAGCCAAGCAGCTGTGAGTCTGGATTTTAGAACACTGACTGTTGGTTCTTACTGAGCATGCCCGGGCTTATCATTGAATTCAATGCAAAATTTCTTAAATTAATAAAAATCAGCTATGCATTTTTTAAACTGCAGAAGATGAAGGTATGGGGCAAGGTCGGTAATAGGATAACAGGTACTCTCTGAACATGGCTGATTTTTAATTAATTTCAACAAATTATGAGAACTCTGAAAGAAAAATGTCCAGCAGCGGTCTGGATTTCTCTCTATCTTTTTACACTTTGAACTCTTGATTCTCCCTGACTGTTTTGTGTATTGCCATGAAAATTTACAGGGTTGTTAACCAAGTTCAGGACTATAGGTTCAGGACTATAGGTTTTGTAAGGTGTTGTTTTGAAATGACCTTATAAGAAGCATCAGAATGGCATGAGGGGTATTTTCAATTTAACATTGTGGAATGCAAAAAAAATCCATGCTGGCTATAGTATACAACCACTCTCATGGCTGTATACTTTTTTGAAGAAAGGAAAATTTAAAGGTGGCTCATATATAAAACCCTGGACCTACTTGTCTGCAATATGGTAGGATTATGGAAGTACCATGTCTCCATGTTGCATGCACTTATGTGAAAAAACAAGAAAGTGGCCATTGTACTTAAAAAAAAACTTTTTTAAAAAAGAACAAACTTTAAAATGGCTGATCTTAAACCACCAAAAAAAGGGGGGGGCTCTATCTGAAATTTGGCAGGGTTAATGTGAAAAAACAAAAAAAGGTTATGAATGTTTCAGTTTCCCAATGAAAGTCAATGGGAGGACTGAAGAGCTGGATTTCCGAATTTTGATTTGGGATCTTAATCTGGTTGGATCACGTCTGAATCGATCCAAACCAAACTGAGTTGCAATCTGAATCAGTGGGGCCTTGCATAGCCCTGTTGTAGATATTACTACCCAGCCTGGTCCCACAGTTGGTAAGGTTGGTTAGGGGACAAGTCAGCAATGGAACAAAGTCACAGGTACTGGACACCCAGAGAAGTTGGAAGTTCACTAAATGGGCATGCACTTCTATTCAGAATGTACTTACCCAGGCTTAGAGTAATATGCTAAACAATAATAATTTTCATCTTCTGTTTTTATCTACATTTATCAAGCTGTATTCGTTTTTCTGTAAAAGACTAGAAAACCAATGCAGGTCCTGGACATGGATATATCATGCTGGTTGCCTTTCCTGCTAAATAATGTGCTTTTCTATTTGTCATGAGCTAAAGCAGGAGTGGGGAACCTGTGGCCCTCCGAATGTTGTTGGACTCCAACTTCCATTAGTGCCCACCAGCCAGTCAGCATGGTCAATCATCAGGGTGATTTAAATAACATTAAATAATGGGTGTCCAAGAAAGATTTGTGCAAACATGGAACTATCCTCTCATTTGCAATATGATTGCACAATAATCTTTTCTATGTACTTTACAATGTTATTTAATTTCCAGCTGGCTCCCTGAGTTCCCTCCCCTGGTAACAGCTCAGCACTTACTGTTTGGAGATCTGAATAAAAATGGCTGCTGTGATCTTAATGAAAGGCTTAATGCATTCAACTTTATGAATCAAACAATGTGGCATGTAGCCTTTTACTGCTTTGGAGGACGAATAATAGAGATCCTTCTGATTATTAAGAGATTGGAAAGGAAAGATTTTCCATTTTTTTCACTGATTTGCACGTTTACAGCCAATTTGTTTTTTGGTGTATATTGTCTGAATATAAATAATACTTTGAACATTTTGTGATATACTAAACATAATCTTTGTTATTCCTATAAATGTATCAGATATAACACCTATTTTATGTTTATTTTGTAGGTATTGTGCTGAACTGCTGAAAAGGATGCATTTTGGAGGAAGATTATTTTGAATGGTGTTTATTTAATTGCTACTTCTATTTTTGTAATAACTGTGCATAGAGAATTATATTCAGAATATAATTCTGAATTCTGGGATATGGCATGAAATTATACTAAGAAACAAGACAAATATGCAAAATGTTCATCTCTGTTCACAGGTATTAATAGCATAGTACTTTTTGATACCTCATTTTACCATCTGGGCAATGAAAAATCTAATCTTTGCCATGCAAAATACTTCATGATGCCGAACACTCAAAATACATTTTTATTGAGGATGGACCGGGTAGCTGCAAGCAGATTAAGCCCTTCAATGAACAGATATCCATTCATTGTCCTTTGTTTTTCAAAAGCAGCATGATCATCTCAAAGATTTGGCAAGCCATTAATTGTATTCCTTTCCCTTGGATGATTGCTCATCAGTATATTTAGCATACATTTGTATGTTTTATTAAGATTGTGTGTTATGTTTAATTATTCACTTTCCTTGAAGAAAGGAGACTGTCAAGCAATGTCAAATTGCACTCTTGATCCTTGCCCATCCAGCTGGTAAAATCAGTGTAGTTGGGTCCATTCATGTGGGCTGGTGAACTAATGCATGCTTCCCTTAGAAAAGGCTTTGCACCTTTGGTACTGAAATAAGTGGTGATATGATGTCTGTTGAGGAAAAAGTAATAATATCTAGACCTCTCTGATTAGTCACCATCCAACAGACGTTTTCTGGGAAATGTGTGTGGACAAGGTTTGCTAGTGTAACTCCAGGGGATTTTGAATGAAACTGATTATCGAAATCCCTCCAGTCCAGCTTTCAGCTTGGGTGTGGCACATAGAAACTACCTTGGATGCTTTAATGGTTGATCTCTACCAGGAGAGAAGACAGGAGGAGTGTGATCCTCTTGGTTCTCCTGGGGCTCTTGGGCATTCAGTGCCATCAACCATGGTATTCTTCTGGGCCATCACGAAGGGAGGGGAATTGAGGTCACAGTGTTGAAATATGTCTGCTCATTCCTGAGAGATAAGACCAAGAAGGGAGTGCTGATAGATTGCTGTACTTTCCCTTGGCTGGTGGCCTATGGGGTTCCATACTATTTCATCCTATTTCTGATGCTGTTTAATAGCTACATAAAACCACTGGAAGATGTCATCCAGAGATTTGGGTTGTGGAGTCATCATTATACTCCCCACTCTGTGTCTCATTTTCATCTGATCCTAGGGACACAGTTGATAAATTGAACTGCTGATTGATAAATGTGAAGGACTATATGGGATTAAATATGCTAAGGCCTAATCCCTATAAAACAAAAGTAATGTTAGTGGAGAAACCAGCAGATTTAGTTTTGGGTATACAGCCTGTCTTGAATGGTGTTGCACTCCCCCTGAAACATCAGATCAGATATGTAGCTTGGGGGTAGTTCTCCACCAATACCATGACAGTGCTGCCCCACATATGTAACAAATGCATAGAGTGTGCATTTGCTTCAGACAAATCTCAAATCCCAAACTGAAACAGGACACTTTGGACAGATTCAGACCTTATCTGGAGCAAAGCAGTCCAAGGTGGGCTGCTTCTCAAGTTTCAGATGAAATATCCAGGGGAACAGAGACACTCAGAAAACTAGGTTAAAAATTAACATATTTCCCCACTCAATCTCTCTATAAAAGAAAATGCCCAGGCAGAGGGAGAAGTGTAGTTTTGTTACCGGTACCTCTGGCTAGCTTCCAGTTACTGTTTGGAACATCCGACATTACTGTTTTTGTGTTATACAAACACTATGGTGTAGTGTGCACTTTCAAATTTAAATCAAGTGTCTTCCACTCCATCAAAAATGAAGCATGAACTTTGTGAAGCTCATGTTGCCCCCAAGGCACTTTCTAGGAAGAGAGGCAGAAGTGGTGAGATCAGTGCCCCCCATCACATTTAAAGATGCTTAGAACAAAACCTTCTGCAGCTATCTGTATGAAATTTGGCGAATGTTAAAAGGAAGGGTTACTGCAAATTTTTTGCCTGAAAATTTTCTCCACTTCTGCCAAGAAATAAACAGTTACAGGCATTGCTTTTTAAACAACCTTCAAACTTTAATGGAACCTAGCATAAAATGCCCAGCACCCAGTTGTCTAAAACTTGGTTAGCCTCATTCCCAAGATATCATCCAATTCTGTCACAAAGTTTTTAAGAAGTTATAGCCATTTGCTGTTTTCTCCATGATAATCAATATCAAGTTTGGATTTTCTGAAGTAAGCTTCTGCTTCAGACTCAAGGTGAAGAGTGCCAAAGCAGGTTCCTGATCAAATCTTTTTTCTGTGCACACTTATATAAATCCAGTCTCTCATTTTAAAGCTATTCTCTTTTAGGGATGGGCAAATCATTCTGTTTCCAGACTGTGTCACATTCAGTTTGCGTTCACTCATACATCTGTTCCATCACATTTTCACTTTATTATATTGTGTGCTCTATTTTTTCTGTAACCTTTGTGACATATAGTGGAAAGAGGAGTATCAATTCCTTAAATAATTAAACTAAATAAATCTACTTTTTACATTTCAAATCCACATTAAATTTCACATTTAATTGCATGTTTTAAATATATATTTTAAACTTTCTCTCAAAAAGTTTGATATACAATATTTATAGGCCAGCTTTCTGATTAGAACTCTCTCAAGGTGGCTTACATGATAAAAAAAAATCAATGCAACATTAATATAAAAATGTAAAATACAAGTTAATTTATATAAAATGCCCCAGAACTAAATGAACTTGCAATAATAAAACACCCACCCAGCCCAAAATGTAAAAACCATTTCCCCAAATTATTCCACTATAAAGAGCACCACACAATACATTTTTAAAATCATGCATAGGCTTCTTGAAATAAATAGGTCTTCTGAGGCTTTCTAAGGGGCTTTCCAGAAGTCACCAAGCAATGAATTCCAGAGCCATGGGGCCACCACGGAAAAGAACATCTCCCTCATGTCCCCCAATTTCACTCCCCTAGATGGTGGGCAAACAAGGAAGGCCTCTGTTGTTGAATTTAATGTATTGGCAGGTTGATATAGGAGCAGGCAGTTCAAATTTGTGCCCAAACCATTTAAAGAGGGCCTATGGCCCTTCAAAAGTTATCCTCCAACTCCCAGTCAGCATGGCCAATGGTCAAGGACAATGGGGGTGGTAGTCTCACAAGATTTTGAAGGCCACAGGTTCCCACTGCTTTAAAGATTAAAAACAGTACTTTAAATTGGGCTTGAGAAAGCATTGGCAATGTAGCCGGTACAACAAAAGTGTCATATGGTCTATCTTGTCCCAATCAAGAACCTGGCTACTGCATTTGGAAGCAGTTGAAATTTCCAAGTCATCTTTAAAGGCAGCCCCACAAAGAGCGCAATTCAGTACTCAAGCCTCAACATGACTAGTGCGTGGATTACTATGGCTAGGAGTAAGCATTCCTAAATGCATTTTCTCTCAGAACTGGCATATTAAACCCACTTTGAACTGAGAACTAGGGATGGGTGAGAAATTTGATTCAGTTCATATTTAAAGCCAAATTTATCAAATCTGCACTTTCCAAAACAATATGAGAACTGAAACATAGCCATCCTTCAAAATTTGCACTTATCTGAATTTTGTAATCCAGTTCATTAGCCAAGCAATGTTCACAAAATGCAATGTTTAAGAATGAATATATCATTGAAAATAACACCAAAAATGCATATATTAGGATAAATTGCTTGCAAAATAGGTGTGCGTTAGTCAAAACTGCATACAAAAATGTGTTTATTAAGAGAAATTCACACCAATTCATGAAGAATTTTCCTGAGGATTTTTTTTTAAAAAAAATAGCAAATAGCTGCAGAAGTGTGGAGAACTGAATTTTAGTTTAGTTAAATGAGAAACTGAGAGAACCAAAAGTGACTGATCATTCCATCCCTACTGAGACCTCAAGTTGTTTTAGAGTTTGTGTAATCTTGGCTTGATTCTGTTGTCTGTACTTTTCCATAGTTTCAAAATGATGTTATTTCTGCAAAAATGCCATTTGATAAAACAATAAACCAACAATAGATAAAGCAAGATGTAAAAGTATAAATAAAAATGCATCTGAGTTAAAGAAAATTTGCCAATGTGAGATTGCCCACAAATATTAGGACTATCTCATAAAATATTCCAAAAAATATTCCTATCTTTCTACTAAATTAAGAAAAGGATTGTGGAACTTTTATCTATGTTTTGTTTAATTGTGGGAAATCATTCTTTTAAAAATGCACTGTATTTCATTATGCCTGCACAAATACACATAAACTCTTATCATGCTGTATATTGCAATTAGAGAAATGAGAGTCTGTTCAAGATATTACAGCTAACCTATGAACTATTTCACTTCATTCCAAATATTCAAATAAGAATTATGAACTTTATACAGATTTCATTGAAATAGCATGGACAAATGAAGAAAAAAATGAAATTGAGTACCTGTCAAAAGAATTAACCTATTTAGAATCAGCTGTCAAGTTCTCTAGTGCTTCCATATACATACAGTTCTCCAAGTACATAAGTGATGAAGGGCCAAGATTTAATCTTTCTGAATTGTCATTTTACTTCATGCCTAAATTGTAATAATCCATAGAGAAAAGCTTCAAGGCTTTCTAAAAGCTATTCTAAAGAAATGCACTTTCCAGAGGCTTTTCATGCTGCTTTTAATATATTCTCTTTGTAGAAAGGTACAGTTCAAAGAGGGAAAGAGTAGTGCTAAAATCATGTGTTTGTTGTCTTTATGGACAAAATATCAACCAATCAGCTGGATAGCATTTTCAAGTACTTTATAATAATTATATGTGAACATTATTTGTTTTAACAAGTCAGAAATCCGAAAAGGTTCTTTCAGTACTGTGGTTGCATGTTGTCATAAATAATGGACTGCAAAATGGGAAAGTCACCTTTTTATTGTTTTATAGAACATAGCTATGCTTCAGTATTCTTTTTGACAATCAAGAACACACACTGAAAGACAGCTACTTCAGACATAGCTGCTTGTTTGCAACAGAGGAAGTGCTAGTGACTTCATCTTCATCTGTTTCCTGTACAATGTGACTGGTGAAATTTACACACTTCCTCTATGGAGACATTCACATGGATCTGAATCATGTATGCATAGTACCATTGGAGGGTGTTTTCCTCTTTATTCAAATTACACAAGCAAATTTTCAGGCAATTCAGTACGTTTCTGTCTTAATTCTTTGGTTTACCACACAACATTTGTGTTTGCAGTAGCATGTCAGCAGTCTAAATGATCCTGAGGCCCAAGCCAAAGGAGCTAGGAGTCAGTATAGGTTAATTTTTCCTGCAGCTGTCATGCACTGAAATGGTCATATGGATTGATCCCAGGTCAACCCAGCACAGCTTCCTGTTTTGTGACAGACAGTTTATATTAGGGTTGCCAGTTCTTCCTCCATCTTTTGTCCTCAGAACTACCCTGTGAGGTAGGTTAGGCTGAGAGATGGCTATGGCCCAAGGTCACCTTAATGAGTGTTATGTCTGAGCAGGGAATTGAACTGGGTCTCCTAAGTTAAATTCTAATTGGTAGAAATTTATGAAAAGGAATCACTTTTACCTCTCTCGCTTCATGCTGGGGACATGCAGCAGGCCACACAGAACATGTGAAGGCATGGATGAGACAGAAGAAGGCTATGTTGAGAGCTTTCCAAACCATCCTCAGTTTTGGGGTGGGCAATGGATATCAAGAGCACAAGTCTGAGTTCCTCTTTCACACACATTGACAATACATGGTTTGGGAAAGAAGGGGTTTCCAGTGCAGAATACAATGGGATGGGTCATATTTATTTATTTATTTATTTATTTATTTATTTATTTATTTATTTATTTATTTATTTATATCCCACTCTTCCTCCCAGCAGGAGCCCAGGGTGGCAGGCACCCACTATCAGTACTTTCCAGAAGCAGTTGAAGACATATTTGTTTCAGCTCACTGAAAAGGGCTCTGCCATAGATGTTTCTTTTGTATTGTTTGTGTCAGCTTCAGGGCTGGGGGCTGGGCAGTAACAAAGCAGCCGGCAGTTAGCTGGGCAATAAATCAGTCAAGGCCAGGCAGATAACGGAGGCCGGCTGGCAGAAGAAAGACTTGACAAACTAACCAGTAGCAGTGTCCGAGAGCGTTGTCCAGGTAGGGAAGCAGAGTTCAGAAAGCCAGGGGTCCAGTCCGAAGGTCTAGAGGCTAGCAACAGCGTTACACGTGAGGGGTCACAACCGACGTTGTAGTCAGCAGTCTGCCGCAGCCACGAACTGCCTTTTATAACAGACTGCCTAAGCCAGGTGCCCGTGATTAGTCTCCCAGCTGCTCAGAGCTGCTTGTTCTTAAACGACCCGACCTCTTCCTTCGTTGCTGTGCTACTCGCTGGCATCTCCTTTCTGCAGGGGGGAGGGGAGCCTCCTGTTCATGTCCAGAATCCGATTGAGGGGCTTCAGCCAGGGCCTGGACATTCTCCAGCTGGGGAAGAGCCAGAGTTGTGTCCTCAGCGGTTCCACTAGTTCCTTCTCCTGGGTGTCTGCCAACTCTTCCTCTTCCTCTTCCTCCGAGTCCTCTGAAGGGGCCATGACACTTTGTATTATTTTTGTACTGTTTTAAAAACTATTTTTGCTGTTTTATATGTTTGTAAATTGCCTTGATACATGTGTAAAAGTTAATTCATAAAATAATAATTACAACAATAATAACACTATCAGGCCTAATCAACAGGGGGTTTCTAGATTCCAATCAAATCTGAACTAATACTCCTTCTTTCAGCCTCACCTTATTCAGAAAGCAGCCTTCCAACTTTCCATTTAGAAATAGTGTGGCCATGGTGAGAATTGCATAATCAACCTCTTCTTTACTCATTTTTATTTAGCAGCACTCCTGTCAATGCAACATACCTCAAGAAGATGTGACTGACATTTGAATAAATGAAATAATTTCTCCAATAATGGATCGCTGATGTGTTGATGCATACCGAGATCCAATTCAATCCATATCAAATATAGTTTATTTCAGAATACAGCTGAAGTGAATTGCTGATCCATGTTAGAAATATTAATTGCATGACTCCCTTTCTTAGTACAGAGATGGAAAAAAATATTTTCCATAACTCTATGCTTACAATGCTATGCAGAGGTTGATTTTTACAAGTAAGATTTGACATTTCAGTACAGTTTTTCATTATCATGCAACATACTAGCACATCATGAATTTTATGGACAACAAAAAGTAAATTTTCTTCAAAATCATTTTCAAAGATGAACAATACAAGCACTCCTGTATCGAGGACGAGTCTGTATGGAAGTGGAAGAGTTTGGTGATATTGGGCATCATTTTTAACAATGATAAACATTACAATAGAAAAATTAATTAGTCATCATTAAGTTGCTATGGTTTTTTGCTTATCCATAGTACACTTTTACCTGCATGGAAAACATCATCCTTATATAATTTAGAAATTTGATAATTCTTGGAAGCAAGCTCTTAAAAACTGTTAGTATGAGCCTTTCTTGAGTGAATTTGCTGAAAAGGATTACCACATGCCCAACTCTAGATGGTGAATGTCATTACCCTATGCAATGACTTTTGCATCCACAGACCATATCCACACATGCTACTCATACACACCTTATTTCTGAACACATTGCTGACATTGGACTAGAGGCAATGTTTTTCCAAGACAGGGTGGCCACTTTTGCATCATCAAAAACACGAGTGGCCTGCCCGGTGGTGTGGAGCTGCAGTAGTAGCCTCCTATCAGGGGTGTGCCTACCACTTACTAAGAGCAGGAGGGAGAAGGGGTTCCATGGCTCCACCCGTGGAGCTAATCCAGTGCTTCTGCCAGCCTCAAACACACCAGTGTTTTCCCCCTCCCACTCCTCATGGGCCTCTACTGGGTATGAGGTGGCAGTTCTGCCTCTGAATGAATCATAATCCCCAGATTACCAGCTTTCTTTAAAAAAAAAAGAGTAAGCTTCTAGCATTTGAAGAACCTGAGTTATGAGACAAAACGTACAAGCACTATTCTTCTCAAATTTGCTCCTCCCTTTCAGTTTTTTACCCCCCTTCTTCTGAAAAGTTCCTGTGGATGTCCACGCCCCTCCTGGTAATCAGCAGTGACACCCTTGCCAGGAGGCTATTAATACAGCTCCAACCACCAGGGAATATCCTCCCAAAACAAGAGAAGAAATGCATCACCAAAAAAGAGGACACAGATTGGCAAGTGTCGAGCCCCAGCTCCCTCAGGAGGATCAAGGAGGGGGGCTGGATAAGCGTCAGTTCCGGCTGCTAGGGCAAGGGGAAGAATCAGAGGGTGTTGAGACTTCCAAGGATGAGGTGGGAGGGGGTGTGGTTGACACTGTGCCAGTTCCCACAGATAGTCCTCCCGCCGAAGAAGACCACGCTCAACTTCCAGATGCCCCAATAGAGCCATTGGGGGATGTCTTGGCACGCGCACCAACTCCACCTCCCCTGAGCTCCCCTCTTGGCACCTCAAGCACTTTTCCGCCTCCTGAGGCCGAGTCTGCACCTGTCAAGACTGTACTGTCAGATGAGCCAGTGGAGGCACACCCTCTTTCACCCCGCACCAGACACCGGGAGAAGCGCTTCGGTCAGAGGAAGAGTTTTCGAAGGAGTCAGAGATTACGGGAGAAGACCTTTCCTACTTAAGACTGCGCCCCCCTGACCTGGGTGCTGAGTCAACTTTCGTCACACGTTGCAGAGTGTACTTAAGTAGCCTAGTTAGGGATTGTAGTGAGTTAGCATAGTGTGCCTATGAAAAATATTGCCTTTGATGTTATTTTAATAAAACAGGAATTAATTCCATCCTCGTCTCTGTCTCGTGAGTCTCACTCTGCGCAGGACAGCAAGGGCAATTCATATGTAGGTGCAAATTTAGAAAAAAATATTGTATCTTAAATTGAAATACAATACATCTCATCATGGTGTGAGATACTGTGACTAGGTGACTTGCGTGCCTCCTGAGTCTGCTGTTCAAGTACTGCCCTCCCTTCTTATGCTTCTTCATCTTTAAGCCAGACCTGAACAGGACAGCCCTTCAACCAGAGGACTTCAAGAACCGTCCTCTGTAAATTAGGATACATGACTACACTATCCCCAGACCTCTTTCCTTTACCTTTGTTTGCCATCCAACATATTTTTCCTCAATAAGCCAGTCTTGTCTCTGTTCATGCTTTCAGGCAGCCACAAATTATAGAAAGTTAAAGACTTGTTTTAATAGACATAAAGCATTTTTCATAAGAATGTTTCAATAAACATTCTTCCCTGGCTTTTGTCTTGAAATATCTTCCAAAGCTTTCTTAATATTATGCCATGTGTTGGGATTTGAAAACTCACATGGGCAACAGACAGGAGGTTGTTTTTGTTCTGAACATGCAAAGATAGCCTTTAATCTTGGAATGCTCTTTCCATGAGCATACAAATGTAGGGTTCATCACAGCGCATGCGTTTTCCTATTAAAAACATTCATTGTTTGTATATTACTGTTTGCATTTTATTGCATAAAATATTGCAGGGGAATTTCATTTATTAAAGTCAAGAAGACATTTGCCATTCATTTCAAAGATGTTAGTGGTGTGGGCTTTCTTAATTTTTTCACCCCCTTTCTGCTGTAAGCGTTGGACTTGAGTATAGGCTTATTCAGGCATTCTTCAGGGATAATTATGTTGGAGATTGGCTGGGCTGTGTGCACTGGCCCCTCCCCTGACCTTGTCATATTCATGAGTAAGGTCTGAAGGAGGCCTGTAAGCATATTTACTTGATCATGCTTACAAGCCTTCCCATGATCAGAGTTCCTGTATGATCAGGGTTCCTGATCATGGAGAAGACTGGTAAGCACATACACTCCTGCAAGCTTCAGACCTGACCAGCAAACACAGCAACATTGCGAGTGGAGGGGTGTGGCCAGCACACAACCCTATGCCTGCAATATGATGACCAATTAATAATGTCTGACTAGGGTTTATGTGTGTCTAAGTAGAGAAGGGGAAGAGTGAGGATAGCCCTGGATATTGCTATTGCAGCATTCTAGGTTTGGGAACAAGAGAAGGGGGAAAGAGCGACACTGTCAGGTACATTTGCGAGAAGAAAAGGAGAGGTGGAGAGGGAGTGGTAGTGGTGGGAGAACCCCCCCATCAAAGCAAAGAGTATTGCCTAAATTTAAAGGAGCTGAGCCCACCTTATAATGTTGTGAAGACGATCTTTCAGGTATCCTGGTGCCAAGCTGTGTAGGGCTTTATACACCAAAACCAGAACCTTGAACTTGGCTCATTAGCTAATGGATATTTGGAATTCCTTCTACTTAAATATTAGACAAGCACCATCTCTGTTATCTTTTCAGCACCTACTGAAGACCTTCCTCTCAACAAGCATCTTAAGTAGAGACCTTATCCCAGTCTGTGTCTCCGTTGGAATTGCTTTTTAAGATGTTTTTAAAGTTGTTTTTTAAAGATATTTTAAGATGTTTTGTTCTAATATATTTTAAAGATGTTTTGTTTTAATATTTTTAAATATCTTTTGTTTTTAAGATGTTTTAAAGTATTTTTAGTGTTTTTGTTTGCCACTCTGGACTCCTTTTGGGAGGAAGGACAGGATATAAATTTAATAAACAAACAAATAAATCATACATTATACACAACATAACTCATCAAAATTACCAAGTATGTCAAAAACTTCAAAAGTGTTTTGCTATATTATCCTGAAAGCTCATATTCCAAATGAGTTCCTTGACACAAAATTTCTTGTATTGACCAACCTTTATGTTTTTGGAATCACACTAATTGCATGAGAATATAACTATTTTGGATAAACAACCTTACTTTCTCACCCTTAATAGATGGGATGGATCCTTGATTCTGTTTCCCTTGATCTACATGATGGTTATGTCTCTGTGTGGATTTTTTTGTTATTACCCAGATCTTCAAAAACACCTTTGATTACTGGACCTATCAGCTAACCAACATTGTGAGTAAGAAGAAGGCTGCAGTTGTACAAAAATCTGTGCAGATTTTGAGTTGGAAGTTGAGCAAGATGCATTGCTGGTTCCATGCTTCCAACCGGCAGGTATAACACTGAAGACACCCACATTAATTTCTTTGTACATTGATTTAGTTAATGTATTCCAGGAATGGGGACCCCTTTTCAGCCTGCGAGCCACATTCCCTTCTGGGCAACCTTCCAGGGGCCACATACCAGTGTGGGCAGGGCTGGGGCAAACATTTATGCAACAATTAATGTAATTTTTACCTTTGTACAATAGGCTAGTTTCTGCACACATTCATTCATTTACTCTCCAGCCTCTATCCAGGCAAACAAAATTATTATGTGTTCAAGGACACATTTCAGTCAAGCAAAAACACTAAAGAAGGGGAGGGGGGTTGGCCTGGGGAGAGTCCCCAGGCCTGAGGCTCCTCACCCCTGATGTATACCAGGAGTAGCACACTGAGATAATGTTGGATTACAGTTCCCATTACCCCTGACCATTGGCCATGCTGGCTGGGGATGATTGGAGGTGGAATCCAACAACATCTGGACAGCCCTAGACAGCCCTCCCCCCAAAGTATGTAACTCTGCCTTTCCACTCGATTCAACTGACAAGGTGGCTCACAGGAACACAACCCAGTGCAATAAAATCTAACAAAGCCTCAACACAATAAATAAATTCTATAATATCCAGCTCATTCACCCAAATCAATTTCCAGGAGGGGAATTAATACCATCAGAGTAAGAATGCCTTTGATTTTTCCTTAAGACTTCTACACAGCTGGGCCAGCAAATGGGAGATAATCCCATTTGATATCAGCTTAAAAACAACACTGCAATCAAGCAGCTAAGGTAAGTACTGGAAAATATCTCATATATTTATGATCAGGTGTCAGGCTTATGAAATCTGGCCAAATTTCCCCACTTTAAAACCTGTTTGTCTTCTGCAGAAAAATAGCAATGGAACTCAACAGACTGCTTCAAGTGAAGATTTGAGTTTTCCAGATCAGTTATCTCTAACCAAAAATCATCAGCATTCAGTGGAAATTTAGCTTGAGTCATCTGCTGGGATATATTTTAATTTGATCATTAATCCTAATTGCACAAGTCACTGGCTTCCAGGCTCAAATAAATGAGAGAGAAGAAAGAAGCAGCAACCTTCTTTTCTGCTTTGGCATCTATACCTCAATATTTATATAGCAAATTAAGTTAATAACAAAAAAAAACCATGAAAAGCAAAATATGAAAATTTGTTCTATGAAGTCACATCAAACGTGAACATGGAATGAAAATGATTCGTTTAGTTTCAGCTTCTAAAGACTTCCGGTTCAGTATTGAAGACTGCACCTTTGCCTCTTGAGCATGGGCTTTATCTCACTTTTCTCCCAGTGGATTCAGCATAGGCCAAATAATGACCTCAGTGAGATAGTATAATAATTAGTTGAAAATAGAAATAGACTGCCTTCAAATCGATTCCAGCTTATGGCGACCCTACAAATAGGGTTTTCATGGAAAGTGGAATTCAGAGGTGGTTTACCATTGCCATCCTTTGAGGCTGAGAGGCAGCCCAAGGTCACCCAGTGAGCTTCAAACCCTGGTCTCCCAGGTCGTAGTCCAACACCTTAACCACTACACCACACTGGCTTTCGATAATTAGTTGAAGATCATGATAAAAAAATGACAGTTTGTTTTAATTGATGATGTAACATGATTCCTTTATGTGGGAATTGAGTTTTAGACAAACACTAGACAGACTATTTCCTAGTACAATTAAAAAGCATACTCAGGCCCCGTGCCAGCTTTCAGCCAGGTTAGTCTCTGGCTGAGGGCCCCCTCCTTAGAGTGGGAGGGTGGACCCCACTCTGCAACCCGAAGCTGCCACGGAGTGCAGAGCAGGAGCTCCCAGGCAACCCCCAATACAGGGGGCCTTGAGCTTACATAAGCCTGCCTCACCTACCTGTTGCATTAGTGCATCAGCTGGTGTGCCCCACACAATGTGCATTCATCCCTGCCATCACCCAAGATGGCAATTGGATGTCCTAAAGTGTTGATGTCCCTGCCGCCATCTTGGGTGATGGTAGGAGTGTGTGCACAGCAAACAGGGTGTGCACACTGACACCAGAAGTAGGTGGGGCAGGTGGGCCTATATAAGTGCCACACCACCTGTATCAGGAAGGGGTATTGGGGTGAACAGTGCTACAGGCCTGGGCAGGCTGATGCCCAGAGCCCAGTCATGCCTGGCACCAGCCCTGAGTATATTGATGTTAACAAATGGAAACAGGGGTTGTCATTACTGGTTATTACATACATATATACTAGGGTTGTGCAGTGACCACAAGATTTTCCTTGTGTCTGTATATGTAGCATTTAAAAGTCATAGACAAATTTTATATGTAGCATTTAGAATCATCTCAATCTGTTTCAGCTCTGCTGCGTGTTATGCCAGTTTAATTCATTTTTCGGGTCCCAATCTGATGTGTTTAATCTGGAGCTGTTTTATCCCATTGACTATAATCAGGAATTTTAAAACAGCCATAGCTTTTCACACGGATAACATTTGCAGGCAAAGGAGTCCCTCTTGAGTAGACTACATCTGTCGATGTTCAGGCAGATCCATCCAGGGATTTTTTTTTATTTGATTTGATTTGGATGGGTTGTATTCAACTAAGTCCTACTCAGAGCAGACCCACTGAACTTAATAATCCTATATTAGCGATGTCTATTAACTTCAATGGGTCTTCTCTGAGTAGAACACTCTTGTAACCTCATAGTTCTTCATATGACACAGTCCTATGTTTAACCTATGTGTCCCCACCCTTCATGGGCCAAGGGGCACACTGGGAAGTTTAAGAAATTGTCAGTTACTTGAAAACACACATTTCACAAAAGAAAAACTAATGATGTTCAGACCTCCCCCCTTAATGAAAAAAAAAATTATGTACACCAAAATAAGTAAAACACATACAAAAAAGCAGGCAACACCTAAAACACCCCCCAACCAAACAAAAGGATAAGTGGGACACACACACACTAACAAACAGCCACACACAAAAAAGGAGACAACCCCCCTCAACAAAGAAACAAAAAACACTGCAGATACTTTTTAAAAGAGGCAAAACACCCAAGGAATTAGACAAAGCACCTCCATGTGGAGCCCTGAGACATTCTGAGAAAGGCAGGGAAGAGGACAGGGTATCAGGAGACCTGCACCTCAACTTGGAGCCAACCTAGCACCATCCCAAACTCTCAATCATCTTTTTAAAACATGGAGAGGCAGAGGTCCTTGACAAGTACTACTTTGGTGACACAAGTTAACAAATTAATTCATATCATACTATGAAAATTTAGCTAGTAGAAATGTTGCAGGACTTTCCAAATATATTCTCCAATATGCACCATTAACCTCTGTGTCTTGCATGAGGCTGTTTTTCTCATTGATTTGTTCTCCAGATTAAATTTGGTGCCACTTGAGAATATTCATTTCCAAACCAAGGAAGAGTATATTTTGATCCTCATTTTTCTACAGAAACATTTCCTATTTTTCATTCCCTCATAAACCTGCATGACAACTACACTGTCAAGAATATGCAAAGTGAATTAATTACAATTCACTAATTTATGTCTATTATTGCCTTTGTTTTACAGACTGAAAGTTATTTAACTCAACAGATGGGAAGATGTCTGGAGGTCATAAACCTAATACTGTCCTAGTAAAAGTCAACATAAGGTTCTTAGTTTTTGAAGCATAAAGCAACTTTATGCAAATGAAATTGCACAATAAAATTACTTAGTACTTATTACAAAGTCCCACAACACATATAAAAACATTCATTTCAACATCAAAGGATATCCTCTTACTGGAACACATAAGACCGCCATAATTTTTTGTGTCTCTCTTGTGATTGACTATATAGTTTAGCCCACATGTTTGAAAAAGAAATGGCAGAATACCACAGTAAAATTGGTTCTTTTCCCAAATCACTTTTCTGGAATTCATGAGAACTGGGTTAAATGTTTGGCAATATTGCAGAGATTCTGTGTGAACACACATACAAGCCAACTCATAGTGCCATTTAAGCTGATTTAACCCCAATGTATATGCAATTTAGGGAGAAATCCCATACTCTCTAAGAGGAGGCTGAGGAACTGCAGGTTCTGTGGTCCTCTGTCTTCCACGGCATAGAAGGAAATCCACAGATGGGAGGCCTCCCTGGCCCCGCAGGAAAAAAGCTCCACTGCCATTGCTATTCTATTAGTGGTACTCCATGGAGAACAGGTTGAGGAATCAGGGTGTGTCAGGGGCTTGTTGGAGTAGAACAATGGTGCCATGAATCCACAGGTTTGAAAGCTTCCACCAACACACATTCCCAAAAGCCAAAACAACAACAAAAAACACTACTTAATCCCTGGAGCTGGTGTAGTTATTTTCCCTTCCATTAATATCAGTGGGAAAGAAAATTAAAACAAACAAAATGAAGTAGGGAAACTAGCAAATGGCCACCCCACAGAATTCTCTGTCCCTTATCACCACTTTAGGATTCCTCTATTATTAATCTATTAAGCTACTTTTAGTTCAATTTAAGTCAATGTAGGAATACATCGGCTGAAATGGGAGCCCTTCAGTTTAACTGGGCCCCTATCTGCACTATACATTTAAAACAGTATTATGCCACTTTAAATAATTATGTCTTCCCCCAAAAAATCCTGGGGCTCCTTAATGGCACTGAGAGTTATTAAGAGACTCGTATTTTCCCCACAGAGCTACAGTTCTCAGAGTGTTTTAACAATTATTCCCAGTTGTAACTCAGTGGGGGGAAATAGTGCTCTCCTAACAACTCTCAGCACCCTTAACAAAGCCACATCTGTTTAAAGTGGTATAATACTGCCTTAAATATATAGTGCAGGTGAGACCTAAATTGTGAATGAGATTGTAAGGGAAAACGCAGGGGCAGGGCTATCTTTTTAATATATTTCTCTTTTATTTCATTTTTTGTTTATAATAAAACAATGGAAATAGAACTTTTTAAAAGTTTACATCTATGAGGGCCATTGTAAACTGTATTTGCTAACTTGATAAGGTCCTCTTATGTGACTGTACGACTTCAAATGTCATAGGTCATGAAGTCATTTGTTTGAAAGCACTCTCACATCAAAATAATGCCCCATGTCAAATATTGCTTTATTATCAGCAGTTTGAGATCTCACTGTTTATCTAACCCCAATAATAAAGGTACCTGATTTAACAGACCAGCACTAATGCGCAAGTTAAAGAACTCGACATATAATGCACTTCACATTAAAATTAGAACACAGAATCCCAGTCCTATCCATATTCACTCAGAAGTAAATTCCACAAAATTCATTGGGATTTACCAACAGGTAAACTGCACATAGGATTGTTTTTAAGTGTACTTTTTGACATGACAAATACCACTGACACAGTACACCGTACATCACCACAAACAAGGGTTGCCAGGTTCCTGGCCTGAGACTGATCCTGTATCTTTAGGAGAAGAGAAAGTCAGCCAAGTGCAGGTGTTCTTGCAAGACTGTAATGGGAAAAAACACAAGGTGGAATTCTCCCTTCCCCCTGCACAACTTTTAAAGATATAGAAGACCTTTTGGAGGGCAACCACAAATCGCATGTTGCTCAGTTGCAGGCCTTTGAAAGGGGCAATTCCAGAACCAGGTGGGGTAGAGCCACTACATTCAGTTTCCTGGCAGCTGGGTCACTGTTGCTTACCAGGAGGAAGAGGGGGAGTGGGGAGGCAGTGGGGAGTTTGATGTAGTCCAAACACACCAGCAGAGACAATCCCCACTGCCTTGCCCCTCTTCCTCCTGGTAGGGGACAGTAACCCACTTTCTGGGAAGTTAGTGTTGTGGCTGCTTCTGCCCAGAACATGCCCAAAGCAGTATTTGTAACATAAGCAACTACACTCAAGAAAGATATACAGTAGATAGAATTGCTATGTGTATCATTTCAATGGAAATTTAGAAGTAAGTTACAATAATGATTCCCCCCCCATTCTAACTTCCTTTCCATCAAAGCAATAGTTGGTCCCTCTATGCCATGTAGTTTATTAAAATTAAAATTAGCGATTGAAATTATATCTCCAGGACACTGTCATGATTCCTGGTACAACTGCAATGTAATTACAGCTTCATTTATAACAAGTGCATTTCAATTATTTTTCTTCAGAAATGAGAAACTTATTATTAGCAACTAATTTCAAGAATGCCAAGGTTTTGTCTGCAGATGATTCATTTATTTGCTGCCAAATAAAAACAAAGAGTCAGACTTTATGCTGAGGAGTGCCCACATATGAAAACGTTTAGTAGAAAAGATGGTGCAGGTATAATCTCTTGGAAGCACATGTGATTCTCTCTGCTCCTTATAAGTAAATGTGATTAATTCTGTCTTGAAAAGTGTGATAGTTAAGTGTATAAGTAAAAAAATAATTATTTTCAAGGACACTTCTTAAAAATGAATATAGAAGCCTACTGCTTAATAAATAATGCAATGTACTGGTCCTTAAAGCTTTACTTTTGGGACTAGGACTTCCTGCAAATTGCCAAGAAAATTAAATCTTATAGAAATGGTAATAGTTTGTACAATTCAATGCACAAGAGTTCAAAGATTCAAATATATAAGAATCTTTGCAATATTCGGGAATTATTGCTTTAAGAATTCCATGTTGAAGTATCACAGTCTAGTAGACATGTTTACACACCACATTGAGATGAATGGAAGATGTCTGAATTTACTCTTGGACAAATCTTCATTTCAATGAAGCTTGAATTAATGAAGTTCTTGTTTTCATTGTGCATTGAATGAATGTGAATGGACATACGCCAACAAAAAAACCATCACTTCAAGTAGGGATGGACGAATCTGTTTATTTTAGTTTCACTTGATTTCTTATTTTTCCAATCTTAAGTTCTGCCTCAGTTTTATTTTTTAAAAAATCACAAAAATTTGTTAGCATCTTAGTATTCATTTTTGCTTAATATACACATTTTTACAAAACATTTACCTACTATAATATATTTTTGCATATATTTCACTAACATATGTATTTTAATGTACAGTTTCTGCACTGCAAAATGTGGAAAAGGACAGATTTCAAAGGACAGCTTCATTTCAGTTCAGGCATTGTTTTGTGCACTGCAAATTAGGTACGTTTCCATTAAAATGCGACCCAACTTTCTCTCCCAGCCTTACTTCCCATACTTCTAGGTGCCATTTCAGTGGGAAAAGATAAGAGCATTGTTTAATTGTCCCACTGAAAACAATAGGATTTAAAAGTGTTTAACTTTGATTGGACCATGCCTGATATAATGTTGTTGATTAATTGTTAGTTAATTTTACAGGCATAAAATCTGGCATATAGCAAATGGTGGGATGTAGTGATCTTTAAATAAAATAACTATTTCAGTGAACTCCTTAGATAAATTTGGTTGTCTAAGACTGGCATTTTAATATGAAAAGCAAATGCTCTGCATAAGCATATATAGCTCATTATTTCAAAGTGTAAGAAAAACATATTTTATCTCTTCAAGACCAATGAGCCAAAAATATAGCTGTAATTTCAAGGTTTGTTTTTGTGGGGTATTTTTTTAAAAAAGATGTGAAGTTTAGCAATCCAAAAATGGGTATTTTCAAGAAAACATTTCCTGCAGCTGCGAGATCTTATGACATCTTGAGTTTAGAACTTGTATCTAAACTGAGTTATCCATTGTATGTATTCATGGCAGGCTGCCTCTGATAACCAGCTGAAATCTGGAATTGTTTACAAATAACAAATGCACTGGGTAGACTGATAAAAAAAATCAGTCAGGTTGTTTAGGGATTTATGCCCACCTCTGTGCAACATAAAAATAATAATGATGATGATGATGTCTCTCACTTATCAAAAGTGGGGAAAAACATTTTAGTGATTTGCTGTGTCGAAAGGACATGATGATGGTACAGTTTCTATCACAACATGGACATAATTCAAAATCTAGCATCCCAAAGGGAAAGACTATAGTTTAGTGGTAGAGCACACCATGCTTTGCATGCAGAAAGTTTCAAGTTTGATTCACAGCATCTTCAAGTAGAGTTGGGAAAGACCCATGCCTGGAACTCTGAACAGCATCTGCCAGTCAATATGGACAATACTGAGCTAATGGACCAGCTGTACAATAACGAATTAGGTGATGCAGTATAAGGCAATTTCCTGTTTAAATCAGCCCTTCATTCAGCACCATGAGGACTACCACTTTGGGAAAGAGCATAGTTCAGTGGTAGCAAGGAAGGTCCCAGCTTCAATCCTTGGCATCTCCAGTTAGAGCTGGGAATGTCCCCTGCCTGGATATTTGGAGAGCTGCTCCCCATCAGTTTTGAAAATACTGAGCTAGATATACTGATGGTCTGACCCAGTATAAAGCAGCTTCCTATGTTCCTACATTCCCTCCTATTTCTTCCAGAGTTCTATTGCTCTGCTCTCATTTGATGCCTTGCAAAGGAGAGTTGGGAGTAATATAGGACCAGGGTGGTTAGACATGACTAACAATAAATGAACAGCAAATAATGACTGTGTCCCACATTGGCCCATGTTAATTGTTTTGCATACATTCCACAGGTACAACCCCAGAATTTTAAATATCTGTTAGAACACAATGGCCCATCTGGTCCAGCATCCTGTTCTCACAGCGGCCAACCAGTTGTCCATGGGAAGCCCACAAGTAGGACCTGAGTGCAAAAGCATTCTTCCCTCCTGCAGTTTTCATAACTGGGATTCAGAAGCATACCAGCCAGAGACAGAGAAAAGAAAGGGTTGTACAGCTACTCAATAAGGATGGCAAAATGATAACAGATGACCAAGAAAAGGCAGAGTTCCTACTTTGGCTCAGTCTTCTCCCAAAAAAGGGTCTATGACCCTCTTGGGAAACATGAAGTTGAAGGGGTGTATGGGAAAATATCTCGCAAGACATCTCGATGTATGAAAAAGTGTAGGATAGCATGCTCAATTCCCCTGTCCCATGCTCCTGTCTCAGGCCCCTGCATGCCAGCCAGGTGGGCCTTTTTGCATGCTTTCTTACCTTGCCTATGTAGAATAAGCTTTGTTTATGTGACACAGATGAGGTAAGGAGAGGCACTTAATTGGTCAAAATAGACAGTGGATGCCAATCACTCATTAGTGAAGATGTTTTCTCTCACTGCTAAAGCCTGGGAACTTGGCCTTCAAGGCAGGTGCAATGAATCATGCTGCTACAAAGCCTAAGGACACTGACCAACAGGACTGATAAACAAAGACAGAAGCATGAGACCCAAGAAAAAGAAACATCCCCACAGGTATAGCTAGTTAAAGTCACAGGTGCAAACCTGCACCAAGGTTGAGGGGCTCTTTAAGTATAAATAAGGCTCCCTGTGTTCGGGTTTGGGACCTAGACAGGAGGTGCTGTTGGCCATTAGCTGGGATCTCTCCATTGTTGTTACCTGAGGCTTCCAATAACAGAAAGGAGACATAAGATAACTGTGCTCAAGAGCTGCTTTCATCTGTTTAGAGCCTTGCCTGCCATAAAACACTACCTGCTATCTCAAATAAAGCTAAAATGCTTTTCCACAGGTGTTTTCATTCATTGTCTTTGAAATTCCCAAACTTTCTTGTGTCTGGCAAAACAAGGAGCAAGATTGGAGCTTGAGATTGATAGAAAAATGGTCAAGGAAAACCTAATCACTTTGAATGAGTTCAAATCTGCAGACCCTGATGAGCTGCATCTTAGAGTATTGAAGGAACTGGCTAAAGAACTCTTGGAATCACTGTTATCTTTGCTAGGGAGAGGGCTTTTTCTATTGTGGCTCCCACTCTGTGGAATTCCCTCCCAAATGATCTCCGTCATGCCGCCGCTATGATGAGCTTCCACTGGACCTTGAAGACCTGGCTCTTCAGACAGGCTTTTGGGGTGGGTTAGGTTTATTACTACTGTTGAGATTTTAATGTTTTAATGTATTTGTATGTTTTTATTCTGTACATCGCCCAGAGTGGCTGGACAACCAGCCAGATGGGTGACTAATAAATCTAATAAAATAAAATATAATAAATAATGAAGGATGGGTAAAATGCAGGATGACTGAAGGAGGGCTAATGTTGTCCCTATTTTCAAAAAGGGCAAAAAGGAGAAACCTGGGCACTATTGACCAGTCAGCCTGACATCAATCCCTGGGAAAATTCTGGAGCAGATTATAAAGCAATCAATCTGTAAGCACCTTGAAAACAATGTAGTGATTACAAGAAGCCAACATGGATTTATCAAGAACAAATCCTGACAGACTAATCTTATCTCATGGTTTGATCGGGTAACCTCCCGGGTAGACTGTGGGAATGCTGTGGACATAATATATCTCAACTTCAGCAAAGCTTTTGACAAAGTGCCCCATGATATTCTGATTAGCAAGCTAGCTAAATGTGGGCTGGATGGAACAACTATCAATTATTACCAATTTCTTGTGGAGAGAACCCAGATTTTTTTGCTCCAGTATGCATAACTTTACAATGTTTACATTGAATTGCATTTGCCATTTTACCACCCATTCACTCAGTTTGGAGTGGCCATTTTGGAGCTCTTCATAATCCCTTTTTGTTTTAATGACCCTGGACAATTTATTATAGTGAACCTGTCTAACTTACTGCTCACCCCTAACTCTAGATTATTTATGAACAAGTTAAAAAGCGCAGGTCCTAATACTGATCCTTCAGGGACTCCACTTTCTACATCACTCCATTGTCTGCACAGACTGGCAGTGGCTCTCTAGGATTTCAGACAGGATTCTCTCCTAACCCTACCTGGAGAAGCCAGAGATTAAACTTGGGACTTTCAGCATGCAAGGCAGATGCTCTACCACTGAGCTATGTCCCTTCCCCATATGAGATCTTCCTTTTCCTGTTAAACTCACAGGTCAGATAGGCAATGGGGAGGAAATGGTTTCCCGGGGACCCATGGAGAAGCCTGGTAATTGCAATTATTTTTTTCATATAACCTTGCTCTGTATGCTTTTGCAAATCTTCACTAGTTTAAGTGGCATCTGTTATTGGGCAAGTCCAACATCCAAAACCCCTTCGGATTACTACCTTTTTTTTTTCCAATTGAGAATGTGCAGAAAAATCAATTCTCTATTGCAACTGGCTTATGTGTGGCTCAGTGGAGAATGAAAACTGCCAGCTGCAGTTCTTTGATTCACTGCTTAGCCCTGATTCTGGGTACCCTTTTCAACAGCTTTAGGGATTTTTGAATATGCATGTTGGTCTCTAAGGTGTTATAAGGCAGTTGATCATACTCAATGTACACAGCCACCAAAACACTCTCCCCTCCTCTAGTATATTTCTCTTCTTCACTAACAGCCCTTTCCAGGGGAATAATACAGGACAGGCTGTGCTAGATCGACCCACAGTATTGACCTCCCTGTGCCAGTGAAATGAGCACTCAAGGGATAATCTACACCTCATTTGCAGCATTTCAGCTTTCTATGGCCAGGAGGGGCATGGGATAATTTAGCTGAGCCTCTATAATTTATTCCACTTGGATTCAAGAAAGCTTTTAAAAAATCTATCCCCATCTGGATCAAAATGTGCCAAACAATTGTGAGTTTTTTGCATTCCCCTTGACATGTAGTTTAGGTATTTTATTAAATTTGATGCTGGAAATGGCATCTTATTTCAAGTCTGAATTGGTATGTCTTCAGGACCCGCCCTTTGGGCCTTACTATCCAGGAAGGCCTTTCTGGATTGTCATACTTTCGTACAAATAATTGCAGTTATTACTAATTTCTTGTGGAGAGAACCCAGACGACCTTCTGCAAGTAATGTATTTATTTATATACTTATTATCCTGCTTACTATAATAAAAAATCTCTAAGGGTTTACCATAAAAATACCATATCAAAAATAAAATTCAAACAACATTTAGTAACATTTCTTAAAAAGCAGAATAAAAGCAAGATTAAAAACACAGCTGTATATTTCAAATAAAACGGAGCGGTACAAAAAAAATTTTTTTTAAATTAAGAGTCAGAGTCCAGGAAAGCTTGGGTAAACATCCGTTTTTAAGAGGCATTGAAAAGTCATTCCTGTCTCTGCCATATGAATTACCCAACGGAGGGTGTTCCAGAGGGGGTGGATGTTATCATTGAGAAGGCCCAGTCCCACAGTGTCACCAAGTGACAATATGCTGATCATGGAATGACCAGCAGGGTCTCCTCAGAAAATGTTAAAGACTGGCTTGGTCTGTACAGGGGAAGGCAGTCTGCAAGGTATCCTGGTCCAAAGTTTTTTAGGACTTGTAAATGTCAACAATGAAACATTGAAATTGGCTCAGTAGTTAATAGGCAGTCAGTGCAGATCTATCAACACTGATATAATATGTGTAAAGCTGGGTGTTCCACCAAGCACCCTATCAGCTGCATTTTGCATTAGCTGCAGTTTCCAAATTAGCCCCAAGTGTAGTCCCACATACAACACATTACAGTAGTCAAATGTGAAGTCACCAATGTATGGGTCAATGTGGCAAGGCTATACCAGTCCAGGAATGGTCATAGCTGGTCCACCAATCAAATTTGGTAATGGGTGCTCTAAGACACTGAGGACACCTGGACTTGCAGTGACAGCAACAGATCTAGAAGCATCTCCAAACTACACACTTGTTCCTTTATAGGGAGTGCAATCCCATCCAGAGCTGATGCTCAGATCAGCTCCTGGACCTGGAAACCACCAATCCATAGGGTCTCAATGTTGTCAGGATTCAATCCAATTTATTAGCCCTCATCCAGCCCATGACTGTATCCAGGCACCAGCTTAGGACATGCACAGCCTCTCCCAGTTCAAATGTTACAGAGAAATCGAGCTGGGTATCATCAGCATATTGATGACACCTTTCCCCAAATCTCCTAATGACTGCCTGTAATAGTTTCATATAGATATTAAAAAGCAACCCCCAGATCAACTGCCGACATCACCCTTGGTAGACATAATGATGTGATCCACTTTCTGGAATCAACCCTGTAGGTAGGAGTAAAACTCCTGTAAATTGGTGCCCCCAGCCACTAACCCCCAACTCACAAAGTCAGTCCAGGGAGATACCATCATCAATGGTATCAGAAACCATTGAGAGATTCAGGATAGTCAACAGGGTCACACTTCCCCTCTTCCTATCTCAAAGAAGGTGGTGGCCAAGTCCAATTCTGTCCCAAAACAGATCTTGGACCCGGGCTAAAATGGTTCAGAATAATGTTTCATCCGAAAGTGTCTGCAACTGAACCATCGCACCCTCTCGATCTTGCCCCAAAAAGATGTATTGGTGTTGGGGAAGTAATTGGCATGAAACTCTGGGTCCAGGGTTGGTTTTTTCAGAAGTGGCCACACCACCACCTCCATCAAGGCATTGGAGACTATCCCATCATACAACAAAGCATTAACCACACCCTAGATCCACCCAGTCATCACTTCACAGCTTCCACAAACCAGTCAGGTCAGACATGGAATGAATGAACATGTAGTAGGCTGCACAGCTACTAGCATCTTATCCACATCCTAGGGCATCAATAACTAAAACTGATCCCACAAAATCAGAGAGGATGGTGAATCACACGCCTCAAGAGGCACTGTAGCGATTGCAATAATCAAGTCCACATGAAGGCAGGCAATTTTGGCCTGAAAGTGCCTTGCAAATTCTTCATTGTGAGACTCCAAGGGCTTCAAAATGGAGTAGATGAAAGCAATCCTCATACCATTTGAAACAGTTCTGCTGGACAGCTACTCAGGGATGTAACAGAGGCAGCAAAATAGGCCTCCTTCTATGTCACATGGTAGACATAACCAGAGAGCTGCTGCAGTTCCACAGTGTTGGAGAGGGCACTCAGATACAATTCTGTCAATGGCCCGCTATGCTTAGTGAGGCAAAGGCTTTGGCAGAATAGCTGGCACTGCTACTGGAAAGTCCCCAGAATATTCAGGGATCCATCAGATTCCATAGGTTTCGGGGGCAGGATTTGTGCCATTAGACCAAACTTCACCAGTTTGGTCTGATTGTGACAATGGGGTAATTTCAGTCCATGTGTCATGCCTTCATCATATCAGTCCTCAAAGAAGGACAAGGAGAAGTGGAGTGCCACAGAACCAAAGACACAGCTCCAGACCCCCAGCCACTAGAAAATGTTCAAGACAAAGCTGGTGCCCCTCAGTCAGACTCAGGGAGTGAACAGGAGGCCCCTCTGTCCCCTGCAGAGTGAAGACACCAGGGAGTAGCAGCAGTGGTGTCACTAGCGGGGTGCAGGGAGTGCAGACCGCACCCGGGTGACGCGATGAGGGTGGTGACACCCAGAGCTGCCCTGCCGCGGGGCAGGGCGCCCACGCCGTTGCCTGGCAAAGGAGCTGAGAAGCACTCCAGGTCAGCATCGGAGCAGCCAACTCCTCGGAGGCAGGCAGGCAGGCGGGTGGGCGAGACTGGGAGCAGCATCGCCAGGGCAAGGGAGGCGTGCCAGCATTCCCAGGCCTGCTTCTCTGACTGGTTGCCCCTCCGGCACACGCCCTCCCAGGGGCATAGGTGGCTGGACTTGTACACACACATTTGGGGGCTCGCCAAGGAGCTCACCAACCCTAGTGACGCCACTGAGTAGCAGAGTAATGCCAGTGTTCTGGTCGTTTAAGATTGCAAACTCCTGGGAACGAGAGGGCTAATTGCAATCACCTGCACAAGGAAGTGTTCAAAAGGCTGTGAGAGGTCTTTGCCCTCTGCTGGAAGTAACGTCAGACTCCAGCATCAGACCTTCACCAGCCTTGCCCATGTCCTGGACCCTTTTAAGTCTCTTGGATCTGGACAGCCTTACTAGACTATTTTGAATCTTTGACTGCCTGACCGGACTTCACTTGCTGAAACCCAACTGGTATTGTTGCTCAGAACAAAACCCCCAGATCCTCTCTCTCTGTCCCTCATTATCCTTAAGCCTCAGCAGATTTATAACCCAGCCACTGCCTGGCCGACTGCCAACTAATTGTGTTACTGCACCATCAATCACCATTGTGCAGCTGACAAACACTGACACTATGTATCATCCAGAGCATCCTCCTTCAACTCTGAGCCAAAGACTAGATTGAGTGCATGCCCTGCCTATGTGTTGGATCAGTGACAAACTGAGACATGCACACACATAGTTGTTATTGAAGTCATGAAGTCCCAAGCTGGCTTCAGTGTGGATGCTGAAGTTCCTCAAGACTAAGGCCTTGGGTTATCCAACATCACACCAAAAGTCCTCCTCAGTTAGCTCAATCAGGGAAGCCATTGGAAAGCCGGGTGGGTGGTGTAGCAGGGTGGTCTGTCTCAACATCTGATAAAGGCACTCATAGCCTGGCCCAGGATGGAGGACTTTTTGGGTGAGCAACATTGTACTTTTATTAACCACAGTTAGTCATCCCTCCCAACCACATATTCTCATAGCAGAAATGCTATCCATTTCCCAGCTAGTGCTGAAATGGTGCTACGGTTGCATAGGTGTCTCAGATCCTTAAAATGATAGTGCCTACAACATCAATTATACTCTGTTTTTGCATCACTGTATGCTTTTTTTCTTCATTTAGATGATTTTTAAAAAATAATTTTAAAGGCTGAGCTCAAATATAAGAACGATAATGTAGCTCTTGAAATTAAATTAAACACAAGAGGCAAGATGTTTTGTGGTAAAAGTATCTTATTTGCATTTAACACTGAGGCTTTTGGAAGAAACTTTTTGGCCTCACCATCAGCTAAATAGATCAAGAAAAATACAGATAGAGCTATGTAATGGCAACATTAATACTATGGGGCGTTTTACCATCTCAAAAAGATTTCTGCATATGAGAGTTCGCTATTTGCCACCACACCAAAGAAGACTCGTGACACATATATGGAGAAATGTTATATTTATTAAAATATAACACATAATCAATCAAATTCAAGCAGCCAATTAATGAATATCAAATACTTCGGGCAGGTGAGGCTCAACCTATCTATGAGGGTATAGACCCTCCAAACCAGGAGGCAAGTCAGTCACATCGTACTGCAACTCCCCAGTCAAGGATGTGGGAAAACTTCTCCCTCCTTGCAATTGGAGTCAGGTATGTGGTTCCAACCTCCGCATCCTGGCCCCGCCGTACAGGCGTTCACCATGATGCGCAAGACGGTCCCACGTGGACACACTCCAGATCCACACCAGACATTACGTCTTGATGTTTCACCAGGGGGTGCCCTTTTCCCAAATGCCTCATCCACCTCAATTTTAACCCCAATTACCTCACCTGCCTGAATTCGATGCCACAAGAGGGGATCAGCTGAAGCTTGGTCCCCTCAACCCAAAGAAAACAGAGCCCCCAAACCCAACCTATAATCCTCCAATGGTAAATCACACCCACTCTCCGAGAGATGGACACCATCATCCCGAAACAAATGCGGAGAATGAAAACGGATCCTGTCATGCGGGATGTAAGCCCCACCTAATGACAAAAACAAATTCCTAACCTTCTTATTCACCCACTTTCTGGATCTATCGATTCTGTTAGGGTGCTGTGCACCCCTCCAAACACGCCTCACCAGCATATCAGACCACACTAGAACAAGGTCCGGATATGACTGGATGAGTCCAGTGAAATCCCGTGTGATCTTGAGCAGCAGATCCATACCTGGCCGCTGCACCAAGTCATTTTCACCCAAATGAACCATCACCACATGGGGCCAGTTAGTTAATGACATAATACGACACACCACAGGCATGAGCGCATCCCAAAGCATGCCCCTCTGAGCCTCCCAGCCAACCATTGCTCTAGCAGAAAGCTGCAGCTGTGTCCCGGCAAGAGTAGAGAAGGCCCTCCGATGGGCCCAAAATAAAATCGAGTGGCCACACAGGACAACTCTCGCAGGCACTTGAAGGCTCAGTACATCTAAGAAAAGAAAGAACAACACATTAGAATCAATACCTGATATAAGACTTAAAAGCAGAAGAACACCACTTTCCTACTGCCTGAATATCCTCAATGCTCATGCCCACGAGGGCAGCGGCCATAGCCGCCCCAATCTGAAAGGAATGCAGCCCATAGACTCCAGCATCGTGACCACTGGCCAACAAGGCCCGCCGAACAACGGCCCAAAATTGAAATTGAGTCAGAGCAGAACCATCCGCATGTATAAAGAGGTACCGCTGGCCCGCTGGCCTGATAGACAAAAATAGACGCACTGAAGCAACTGGGCACAATTCAGGAACCTGGCAAACATTCAATGAAATAATACTGCCACGGCCCTTTTGATCAGTCTTAGAGACTCGAAGGGAAAGCCTAACTATGTCAGCACCTAATGTGCAATCGCCAAAACAGAAGGCTCGGTAGGACACATCACGCTTCCAGGAAGTCAATACTTCACTAGAGCGAAAGGCACCATAGAACATCATCAGTGTTACTGCGGCGAACAGGTGCGACTCATACAGCGATGAGCACATAGACCTAAATAATGGCAGGATCTGAAGGAGAACATCGGGCGTGATTGGCCTCCTTCGGTCAGCGGGCCTGTGGGCGGAACGCGACAAACCCTGAAGGACCTTTCTGACCCTAAAATCTACAGAATGATCCTGCAATCCTCTTGCCTTAGAAATGAAGGCCAGCGCAGAGAGGTGTCCGGCGATGGTAGAAACAGAATTATTTTGCCCTTTTAAATATAACATAAACTGCAGCAAATGTGATACAGGAATAGGCCATACAGAAGGCAAAGCACTACTGGCACAAATAGCCTGGAATGTTCCAAGAGCACGCTGATACGCTCTCTGAGTGTTGGGAGCAAGGGCAGAGGCTATGGCGGCCCCAACTTCTAATTCCCAAGGCTCCACAGAAAGAAAGGGACCAGGACCGAATCCTGAGCTGCTCCTGGTGCCAGTTCCCAGAAACGTGCCATCTGTAAGCGGGAGAGAGCATCAGCAACACAATTCTGTAATCCCGGAACATGGCAAGCTACAAATAATATATTAAAACGCAAGCATTGCAATACAAAGGCCCGCACCAGGCGCATCACCTGAGGAGATTTTGAAGTCTGGGTATTGACCACACGCACTGTGGACAAATTATCACACCAGAAACGCACAGTGCGATTTTGGAATGCCAAAGGCCAAATATAGACTGCCACCACAATTGGGAAGAATTCCAGAAAGGTCATGTTTGAAGTGAGCCCAGAAGCTAACCACTCCGAAGGCCATCTCTCAGCGCACCATTAAGATCTAAAAATTACACCAAAACCAATGCCACCTGCAGCATCGGAATGTACTTGCAGCTCAGCTTCCAGTAATAAGTCCTCATGCCAGAAGGAGAGGCCATTGTAATTATCCAAGAAAGTAAGCCACATTTTGAAATCCTCTCTCATTCCCAACGTGACCCTAATAAGATGAAAACAAAAACAAACTCCCTTCATAGCATCACAGAGACGACAAAGGAATGCCCTACCTGGCGAAATGACTTTAGAAGCAAAATCTAAATGACCCAGAAGCTCTTGCAACTGAGCAAGTGTGACCTTTTTCAAAGTCAAAACTGAGCGCAATCTCTGCCTCAATGTGAGCAACTTATCCTGAGGCAGACTGGAAGACTGGGACTGCGTATCCAAAAGAATCCCCAAATATGAAAGGGAAGTAGAAGGGCCCTCAGACTTTTCGGGAGCTAAAGGGACATCCAATTCCATAGTTAACTCCTCAAAAGGTTGCATCAAATGCAGACAATGAGAAGTGCCTGCAGGGCCAATGAACAAAAGATCATCCAAATAATGAACAGACAAGGAAGAACCAGCCCTTGTCCTTAAGGCCCACTCGAGGAATGTGCTAAAAGTCTCAAATGCAGCACAGGACACGGAGCATCCCATAGGCATTGCCCTATCTACATAATATTGGCCTTGAAAATGAAAACCTAGTAAATCAACATCACCAGGGTGCACTGGGAGCAATCGAAATGCAGACTTTATGTCACACTTCGCCATCAAAGCGCCCTTTCCAGCCTTCCTGACTACCTTAACAGCCTCATCAAAGGAAGTATATCGAACTGACGTATATAATGATGAAATACCATCATTAACAGAGGCACCTTTTGGGAAAGACAAATTATGAATAAGGCAATATTCACCTGGCTGTTTCTTGGGAACTATACCGATAGGAGAAATCCTCAAATTCGACAAGGGAGGGTAAGTAAAAGGGCCAGAAATCCTATCAGCAGCTACTTCTTTATTTATTTTTTTGAGAACTACAGGAGCCAGAGCCAAAACAGAAGGCTGGTTGGCAGGGGAAGTGGGAACCCTCGGGCCTTCGAAAGGAATTTGAAAACCCTCTGAAAAACCATACCAAAGGCATCTAGCCGCAGATCTATTGGGATAGCTATTCAATAATCTCGCTAGGGGAAGCAACCTAATAGGGCTACTGGCCTTGCGACATACTGCCGCTGTTGCCAGATCCACGTTTAGGTTGTTGTTGTTCCCCTGATCCCCAGCGAGCCGGACGGGCTCTCTGGCAAGGAACTGGGGTGAGTGCCACCGCAGAGTCCACATGCATGCCTAAACCGACATGGGTGCCTGTAACAGCGTCCAGTACTGTTGAAGGTCCAACAGACCTGAGGGGGTTGAACCCGCTGCCAGCCCTGGCTGGAACTGGAGGCTAAAGTCTGCGCACGCACCAAAAGATGCCCACTATCGGCTCTGTCTCCCAATGAGGGTCTGGATGAAGTCATAGAACGCAGCCAAAGACCAGGATGTTCAACATCCCAGCGAAGCGTGGGGTCCAAGGCCGCCCTTTGCCTAAAATTCTCATCGTACCGCAACCAAGCGGTCCCAGAGAATTCCCTAAAGGCCCTATGAATGATGTCCTGATATTTAATCAGGGACATGGCCCTGGATGGATAAACCTGAGTCATCACACCCATATACACAGTAAACGCATTAAGCCAATTAGGCCATATGCGATCAACTTTCTTTCTTATTGCTACCTCACCCTCATTTGGATCCGAACCCTCTTTGGGCTTTATTTCAGATTCCCGAAAAAGGAGTGTGAATATATCGATATATTCACCACGCCAAAACTTTTTCTTAGTGGAAGATAGTAAGTGATCACCCAATGGCAGGGAAGTATCCCCCTGTGGATATACACCAGAAGGAAGAGGCAGTCGAAGAGCAGGTGTACTAGCTGAAGCCACGGACGGCTGCCAGGGCGTTACTGCCGCAGTGGGCCAAGGAAGAGCAGGCTGCTGTGGAACTAAGACACCTCCCATATAAACTAATGATTGCTGTGCTCCACCTAGCGTTTGAGGAGCTGCAGAAAACTGTTGAGTCTGCTGGACCTGTGTAGCAGAAGAATGTGATGGTACACACCACTCACCCGCATAGGCAGCTGGAGACACAACCACTGCTGTTGTGGCTACCCCGGAAGGAGCCGTAGAAGGAGCTTGAATGCCAGGTTGTAGCGGATGCAATTGTTCTTGGGGAAGACCAGCACCAGTGGAGACTGGAAATTGGGAAGAAGTGGATGCCAAAGGTGCTGCAGATGGGCAGGCTTGTACCGCAGGGACACTGGAGTCATCTCTGGGCGCTGCCGCTTCAAGGATACCAATTCTGGTGACCAAATCAGAAAGAATGCCTGATTTAGTTGCCTTAGCAGCCAAGCGGGCCGACTTCTTACCTGAAGGGGCGGTGCTAGGCCCAGCCCCTGGCTCTGAAGGACACCTGTGCTCTCCCTCAAGAGCCTCCACCCTTGCAACCAAAGCACGAATTGTCCCCATATCTTCTTCGTCATCCGAGGACAGGCACTCTTGCCGCGAGGGGGGGCGCTTAGTCTCCTGCTTCACCACTTGAACCCCTCTCTTTTGTTGAACCTTCTTTGGTGGCATGTTGAATTCCAGCGAAAGTTAACTATATTAACAACAACAACAACAATTATAAGCAATATACGATGCAACCAAATATCGTTATGAAAGTAATCCAAAACTAAATTGACAACAACCTCCAAATGTGAAGAAAGTAATCGCAAGCACAACCAATGGCCAAATCAATTAAGCCACAACGGAATTTAAAATGGGGGGGGAGGTAAGATTTGAAGTGCAAATCAATTCCCAATATTTATAATGATTTATATATTTATATCCAAATTAAATTCCTTTATTTATATATTGAAACAATATCACTTAATTATAATTAATTATCTATGTGGCTTAACTAATTAAATTAATTAATTTAATTATTTATATGTAATTATTTCAAAAATCCAATTAATTACTAACCAATCAATTGTTATATATCAAATAGGGGGGCGGGATGTGGCTAATTTATTAATTAATTGAAAACAGGGGGCAACTTGCACCCAGCCGCACCCAAACTCGCCAACTACCCGGCTGAGTCTGGATGCAGGATGATAATACAGAGAGGCGGGAGATTCAAACAAAATGACCAACGACAGGAGACAAGCCTTGAAAAAGCCTCCCGCGCCGCCTCACAGCTGATCCGCAGGAGAAAAGGAAATTCAAAAGTGCCTCAATTGAAGTCAAGCCGCCCAGCGGGGCCCTACAGGTGGCGAAATTAACGCCGAGGCTCACAGCTGCAGGAGACAAGCCTTGAAAAAGCCTCCCGCACTGCCTCACAGCTGATCAGCGGGAAAGAAGGAAATTCAAAAGTGCCTCAATTGAAATCAAGCTGCCCAGTGTGCCCGTACAGGCGGCAAAGTTAACGCTGAGGCCCCCAGCGGCAGGAGACAAGCCTTAAAAAAGCCTCCCGTGCCACCTCACAGCTGATCCGTGGGAAAAAAGGAGGGATATTTAAAATTGCCTCGAGTGAAATCAAGCCGCCCAGCAGGGCCCCGCGGGCGGCGAAGATAACGCACACTAGGGCAGCAGATTAAAGCAGAGCCGGGGGCAGGCCCAGCGCCGCGACTATGGTGGCCGCGGACAAACCTGGAAAAACTGCCCCACACGCGCTGCCCAGCCAGGACACACGCTTCACAGCTGACCTACGGTAAGGAACGCAAACGGGAAAGAGAGCAACCACCGCTCAGGAATGCAGAGCAAGCCCTCAATAATAGGCACGAAGCCGCAATATAAGATAATGAATGCTACCCGAGCCCTAATCCCCAGCTAATGCGTGGGAAGAACGAAGAAATGGGGGGAGGGGTGCAGGGGGGGAAAGAGGGAACTCCGCTCCCGCTCCGGCCCACGCAAATGGGGAACCAAGGGTGGGAAAGCAAGAAAACCTCTATAATACAATCACCAATGACGACTCAGGAGCAGGGTAGTCACGATGAACAGAAAGATCTAGGCCAGTCACAGAGGTATTTAACAACGTGCCGCAAGGCAAAAAAGGTGCGTTCTTAGGGAGCAGCAGGCTATATATAGCTGCTCAAACCCTTTCCCAATTGGTCAAGGTGCACCACCTGACCAATTACAAATTTTTCTCGAACCTTCCTGAGTCTTCCCAGAAGTAGGGTGGCGGCAAACTCGCCCCTTGCAAAAATGCAGGAATGTTATAATCAGAGGCCATATCCAACAGGCCATGTCCTTGGACTTTTTCCGTTTCCTGTGATGATAAGATGAAACAAGCAAGGTAAGCTCTTACTTGCATAGCAGAAGGGTGAATAGCTCAGAGGTAGTGCAGCTGTGTTATATGCAAAAGGTCCCAGGTTCAATCCTTGGCATCTCCAGATCGGGCTGGGAAAGACCCCTATCTGAAATCCTGGAGATCCCCTGACAGTCAGTGTAGACGCTACTGAGCTAGATTGACCAATGGCCTGACTCAGTGAAAGGCAGCTTCCTATGTTACTATAAGATATTGCAGCCAGAGTTGAGAGGACAATATGTTCCCCCACCACACAGAGCTCGTATATTTGACAAAGGCAAAAAATAATAGAGGTTAATGTGCTGCTTCTGGATTTTGTAATCAAACATAAAATAAAGAGCCATGTTTTAAACTAGCTAAAAGTTATCTAGGATGCTTCTCTCTAGAGATCAAGTCATATTCTGTAAATGGAAAGCTAGACTTTAATCCGGGAGAGCTAATATAATGCGTGTATCACCACTGTTGTGGACTTGTTTTGAATTCTTGGCCCAACTCACCTACATATCATCCATTCTATAAAACAGAAGTAATCATGTTCTGTCTGGTGAAAAGGCTTCAGAATTAGTAACAAATAGTAGAGAGTAATAGTAATGAGTTATGAAATGAAAAGGAGTACTCTTTATAAAAACTTTCAGCAACAGCAAAAAGACCCCCCCTTTTTTTTTTTGGCTGGTTTTTGTTGTTCACTCTAGTAATAATTTCATAGTGTCCCAGTGGTCTAGGAAAGAAATAAAAACCCAAAAAGAATGATTACAGAACAAAGCCTGTTCCAGTAGTGTCTCAGAAGGAATTAAATAAAGCACTAGCAAGCATTGATGGCAGTAACAACAGAATGCATAGAGACGTTCTTTATACAGGGAAAGAAATTAATTGAGCAGTGAATGCTCAGTTATGTACAAGTAGCTGAGATAGGCATCTGGAGACTTAAACTGATGGAGCCAAAAGAAGAGTTTCCCAGTTGACCAAGGAAGCTGATTCTTATTTAGAAAGTTGGGGGGGGGGCAATATCTACTTTAAAAATGAATGTGGTTTATTAGAATAGAGTTTCATATAATGCAGGTCAAATGCATTTTATTTTAAGAAGGCATTTTAAATATTTCAGTGTCACATATTTGTGAAACATCTTCTCTTCTAAAACAATAACAGAACAGACATTCAAAAGGTTTCATAAAACCATTTCCTTGTTCCTTCTGCCCAGCTTACTTGGTACTATTGTTCCTGCACAGAATTAGCAGCCATGCCCACCAACGAACACCATCTTACATGAATAAGAAGGGACATTTAACAATAAAAACTCATTTTTATCTCTAAAATTCATGCCACTCAGTATCAAGATGAATAAGGAGACAAGGGGATGATTAAGCAACTTATCAAGTGCTAAACTGCATTTGACAAATACAAAATCAGGCACCTGTGTGCCAGATGTGCATGAATCTATATGCATCATTGCAGATCATATCATGTAAGAACCCATATTACTTAATGAGGTAGAATTGAGAGGAGTGCAAAATTTCACAGCAGTATATAAGGGAATTATACTTCTTTATGGCATTGAAAAAGTTATTTGTGTTGATGCCTCAGCAGTTCACATTATAATTAGGAGAGAATGTAATATATTCGTTAGTTTTAAATATAATTGATGACTGATTCTGTTTATACCAGTGGTTAAAACTGCTACTGAAATTAATCTATTGGTTTATCTAAAAGGGGGGTTGAACCTAAGGTTCACATTCCCTTCTGGGTGACCTTCTGAGGGGCCTATGGAAGTGGTTGGCAGGGCCTAGGGATGGGGAAGAAATTTGCATTTAAAGGTGAACCCATCTCATTTGCAGTTTCTCAAACAATAAACAAACCGAAACAACCCATGCTTTGAAATTTGCACTTTATGCAGAAATACAGGAAGACACTGATCACACACCAAAACAAGACGTGCTGATAATCATGGGAAACTAGAATGCAGAAGTAGGGAACAGAGAAGAACTAGGAATTGTGGGGAAATGGGGCTTACGAGATAGAAATAAAGCAGGAGAAAGACTTATTGAATTCTGTGAAGCCAATAATTTGTTTCCTGCAAAAACATTTTTGAGCAACCAAAAAGACAACTGTACACGTGGACATCACCAAATGGTCAATATAGGAATCAAATTGATTATATAATTGGTAGCAGAAGATGGAGAAGTTCCATACTTTCTGTGAAAACAAGACCAGGAGCAGACTGCAGTACAGTTCATGAACTGGCAATCATAATGCCAAAATACAATTTAAATAACATCCCAGAAGAATATAAAGATAAAATAAGGAGCAGATTTGAGGCTTTAAACTTAGTTAACAGAGAACCAGAAGAACTATGGATTGAAGTCAGAGACATTATCAGGAAAAAAATGCAGACAAAACTCTTAAAATGGTTAAAGATACAAGGAAAGCAAAAGCAAAAGGAGACAGAAACACAGTCAGAACCCTAAATGCAATAATACAGCAGCTACTACATAGGGACAAAGGGAACTATTATTTATTTACAGTAGGGCCCCGCTCATACAGCGGGTTACATTCTGGACTGTAAAGTGGATCCCATTGACTTACATTGACCAAAATGGCGCCCGGCGGCAAAAAAACGCCGTAAAAGCGGAACAAGCGCTGTAAAGCGGGGCCCTTCTACAATCCACAACCACTGTATTAGCAGAATGCTGTAAAGCGAAGCGCTGTAAAGCGGGGCCCTACTGTATTTATTTATTACATTTGTCCCCCGCCTTTCTTTTCATGAAACCCAAGGCAACTTACATATGTTTCCCAGACAGTCTCCCATCCAGGCACTGACCAGACCTGACCCTGGGAGGTGGCTTTATGAGCCTTCAGACCACAGCCTGGGACTATTACAATAGTTATTATATAGCAACAGAAGAGGAAAACAAAAAAAGGTAGAACAAGAGCCTTATTCAAAAGATTAGAGAAATTGAAAGGGAAATTTAAACCAAGAGTAGGGATGTTGAATAATCAACAGGGGAACACACTGACTGACAGAGATAAAATAAAAGGAAGATGGAAGCAATACACTGAAGAACTCTATAAAAGAGATGCAGGGATGACAGATTTATTCACAGAGGAAATGTATGATGAAGAACCAGAAATCTTAGAATGTGAAGTGAAAGCTGCTCTTAAAATACTTGGAAGAAACAAATCACTAAGAACAGATGGCATACCAACAGAACTGCTACAAGTTACTGAGACTGAATCTGTCCAAATTTTGACAAAAATTTGTCAGCCAATATGGAAAACAAAACAATGGCCCACAGACTGGAAGTGTTCAATATACATCCCAATTCCAAAGAAAAGGAATCCCAGGGATACAGTAATAATCGAACTATTGCCTTAATATCCCAAGTAAAGTAATGCTCAAAATTCTACAACAAAGGTTATCATATATGGAGTGAGAAATGCAGATGTCCAAGCTGGATTTAGAAAGGGAAGAGGTATTTATTTATTATTTATTATTAATATTTATTAGTTGCTTTTTTCCCTAAAATGACTTACAAAAAAAAGAGGTACCAGAGATCATATCGCAAATATATGAATTTCAGAAGAAAATCACCCTGTGCTTATAGATTACAGCAAAGCATTTGATTGTGTAGATCCTGAAAAACAATGGAATGCTTTAAAAGAAATGGGGGTGCCACAGCATCTGATTGTCCTGATGTGCAACCTATACCCTGGACAAGAGGCTACTGTAAGGACAGAATATGGAGAAACCAAATGCTTCCCAATGGGAAAGGGTGTGAGACAGAGGTGTACTTTATCACCTTATTTGTTTAATCTATATGCAGAACATATCATACGGAAAGCAGGTTTGGATCAAGACGAAGGAGGTGTGAAAATTGGAGGGAGAAATATCAATAATTTAAGATATGCAGATGATACAATATTACTAGCAGCAATCAGTTATGATATGAAACAAATGCTTATGAAAGTTAAAGAGGAAAGCACAAAAGCAGGACTACAGCTGAATGTTGAGAAGACTAAAGCAATGACAACAGAAGCTTTATGTAACTTTAAACCTGACAGTGAGGACATTGAACTTGTCAAGGATTATCAATACCTCGGCACAGTCATTAACCAACATGGAGACAATAGTCAAGAAATCAGAGGAAGGCTAGGACTGGGGAGGGCAGCTATGAGAGAACTTGAAAAGGTCCTCAAATGCAACAATGTTTCACTGAACACTAAAGTCAGGATCATTCAGACCATGGTATTCCCGATCTCTATGTATGGATGTGAAAGTTGGACAGTGAAAAAAGTGGGTAAGAGAAAAATCAACTCATTTGAAATGTGGTGTCGGAGGAGAGCTTTACACATACATGGACTGCAAAAAAGACAAATAATTGGGTGTTAGAACAAATTAAACTATCACTAGATGGGAAAATGATGAAACTGAGGTTATCATACCTTCATCACATAATGAGAAGACATGATTAACTAGAAAAGACAATGTTGGGAAAAACAAAGGTAGTAGACAAACAGGAAGGCCAAACAAACGATGGCTTGATTCCATAAAGGAAGCCAACAGACCTGAACTTATTATTTATTTATTTATTTATTTATTTATTTAAAATATTTCTATCCCGCCCTTCTCCCCTATAATAGGGCACTCAGGGCGGCTTACAAAAATAAAATCAAACATGTACATAATAAAATTGTAAACAGCAAAATCACAAAAACGTTAAAATAAATTAAAATACATAAAATACAATTAAAATACTTTATATATATATATATATATATATATATATATATATATATATAGGGATTGGTACTAAAGGGACTACAAAGGTAAAATTTAACATAGAAGGTATAAAATCATTGTCAGGCTCTACCTTCAGTCCCTCACAAGCTTAAAGATCTGAACAGGGTGGTTTATAACAGATGCTATTGGAGGTCACTGATTCATAGGGTTGCCATACTTTGACTTTAAGGCACATGATAACGACAGGTATTCACATTGTGCTTTGATCCAGGAAGGGAGAATAACCTTGAGTTACCCCGATTCACCTCATCATTTGGTCCTCACATTGAGCCAGTGCACACCCCTACTAATTGGCGATTTTAAAATAAGGATTGGGCTTTTTTTTCTAACTCTTTCTGATTAGCCAAAGTGTTTATTAAAAGACTTTACTTGCTGAAGTACAGGAGAACCTACACTGAATTCTTCTAGAACACAGCTATCAAAAAGTCAATTGTTTCAGTATCTCAATACTCTTTATCTCAGTTTCTCAGTACTCTCCCTTGAATATTTTGTAGGCTTCCTAGGGGCATCGGTTGTTAAAGATTTCTATGATATTCAGATGCTTGGTCTGGCCTAGCATAAGCAGCAGTTATTGTGTTCTTAGTAGTGATGGGTGAGCTTGCTGTAGCTTACCTTTTTATTATTAATTTAAAAGATTTAAATCTAGCTTTTCAGTCAAATAATCCTTAATTCAGTTTACAAGTTCGGTTGTTCTGTTCTACTTCATAGAATTCCTTAGGAAAAAACACACCATGTGGAACTCATCCCAGCCATCCTGGTCAGTCTGCCCCTTTCACAAAACAACCTGGTGCAGAGGGTGGCAGCAGAGAAAGTTGGTGTGCAGTGCCTCAGCTGTTGCAGAGGCATCACCTTTGGGCTGCAGTCTTATAACACATACTAGGAAATGAGTCTCATTTAGCTTAATGGGACTTATTCCCAAGGAAATGTGCATAGGGTTGAAGTGTTCATCACATTTAAGGCCTATATTATGATAAATCTTTTTGAGCATGCTTGGAAGTGTCTATTCCACTCGTCATGGATAACTGTGGCAAGGCTGTCTCTGTCCAGAGGGATTGTTGTTGTTGTTAATAATTAATTAATTAATACAGCATTAATTAATTAGATTTATATCCTGCCCTTACTCCCAATAGGATTGCAGTTAGCACATGTGCCTCAGCTGATAAAAGATGCCTTTTTGGATGCCATCAGAGCAACATAAGGGGGAGTGCAAGTTCAAAACAGGTTTTATATGAATCACTGAAGTCAGGAATAGCTGGCTGGAAGGTGGGTGCTATAGATCTGGCCTCCTAGCAGCAATGCCCCCCAGTACATACTGTGGCAGGGGTAGGGCAGGGTGGTGGTGATGTCAGGGATGTTTGGCTGCCCTGGTGGGAGCTTCAGATTGGCTCTGCTGGTGCATCTCAATTGCCCCAAACTCACTGCCATCCTGCCTTACCTGCCCCATCAAGGTACACAAAAGTGATGCTGCTGTCAAGAGGCCAGGTTCACAGTGCCACCCCTCTCTACCAGTAGCTCTTTATTGAACTCCCTAGCAACACTACCTCTGTCTTAATCTGATTGGGCTTCAGCTGATTAGCCTTCATCCATCCTTATATTGAGGGGAACAGAGGTCCCCTAACAACTCTCAGCACCCTTCACAAACTACACTACTCAGAATTCTTTGGAGGAAGTCACACTGTTTAAAGTGGAATAATTGTGGGAAAATGTATGGTGTGAATGTAGCGTTGGACCTGCATCCTCTCATCTGCTCCAGAGGGATGGGGGACCCCAGATCAAATTGGGAGGCACATGGGGAGGAGAGTGAGAGGACGTTGCATGAGCAGAATTCATTCTACTTATGTAGTGTCTTCATTGGATAAAATCTACACTTTTGTCCTACACTCATGAAGACCTATGTCTGATGAAAGGATGGACTGCTGGAATAATGTTGAGATGGCACATGGGTCTTATCTATCATGGTACAGCAGAAACAGTATAACTTGTTAATCTGTGCACAGTTTATTTTCCAAGAGGGAGAAATTGCTGATATTTTTGTAACTACAAATATTGAAATCATGCTGTTAATGGTGCATGTTGGATAAGATAATTAGAGCTGGTAATTGGAGACAACAAAGATGGAGAGTAATTGGACTTTGGGAATTATTATATGATTGTTAGGAGGGGAAAGCAAGAGCAGAATGTAAATAAAGTGTGTGAAAAGGGCAAGTACAGAGACAGTTATGTAAAGTTACCTCACATGGGGTAACATTTGTGAGCAGACATTTTTACTCTATTACTTTACTCTTTGGGCTTCATTATATTGGAAACTGTTTCTAAAACTGTTTCAAGCTGCTTGGGACACACTGAAATATTCATCATTCATTTAAAGAAAGTTTTGCCATTTATGTTTTGAAATAAGTTTTGATTTAAAATGAATGTAAAATATGAATATGCTCACTGGTGTCTGATTGTCAAATGGCCTATAAAAATAGAGGACCTGAATAAAATCTATAAAATGCATCCCGAGTGCGACATGTTTTAAAAGGGACACGTAGAAATGAATATATATAAGCATCAGCAAATCAATTTTACTGAGAGATTACATTCGAATGTCTATCGTAATATATGGATATACTGTATATGTTCCATAATAAATGTTCTAATTTGTGTAACATTCCATATAATACTGACATTTTAAAACACCTTTTAAATATCTTTAATTGGTACATGAGATAAATCACCACAGTGATGTGTCAGATATTCCCTCACATTAATATTAAGGGGCTTCCAATCATAGGATAACTAGAAATCAGATGAGAATGCAGAAATAATGGCTAAATATCATATCATCATCATCACCCTTTTTATTTGTATGCTGCCTTTCCACAAATAATTGTGCTCAAAGCAGCTTACAAGAAAGTAAGCAGAAATTACAAAAACAATGTCATAATAACAAAAATAATAAAAGAGCAGTAATAAAATAGTAACACAACAGCAAATATCACAGCAAACACAAAACCCTTTTCAACACTATAAATGTAACAACGTTACATCTGTTAGAAGGCAACGTTACACTTCTTGGCAATATAGCAAAAATAAAAGGAAATTAGACAGTTTCAACTTTGCTCCTAGAAACACCCCACCCATGATGTTGCTCGCAGTCCCACTCCTGCAGCAGCTTCTTACAAGCCCTCCAAAGGCAGGGGGTGATGGGATAGCTGGCAAGACCCTGCCCATGATGGCCATTTACTGATAAATAGAAGGGGGGGGAGCAAAATGATCTGGAAGACAAAATCCTTGATTGTAATCATAAGAACCACCATACAGCCTATATATGTCCGAAGGAACTTTTATTATTTATTTATGGATGTATTTATTAAACTGATATCCCACCCTTCCTCCCAGAAGGAGTCCAGGGCAGCAACTGTGGGCACCTGCCCCCGCAAACAGCAACCCCAATTAGGGGTGGTGGAGAAATTTGATTTAGTTTGCATTTAAAGTGGAATCTATTCAATCCATACTTTCAAATGAGAACCAACACACAGACATCCTTCAAAATTTGCACTTACCAGAATTTTGTGACGCAGTTCTCCAGCCAAACAATGTATTCATGGTTTTCCAACCAAGCATATATTAGGAAAAATTGTGCATAAAATGCGTACTTTAGGGCATAATCCAACTTGCATTTATGCTGGGCTAAATTGAGTTGGATATGACAGACCTCCAGCTGAGCCAGCTGAATCTCAACTCAGCAAGGCTCAACTGGGCTATGCTGGCATAACTCCCTCATCCTGGCTTAGCCAGAGATCCACCAGGGAAGCCCAGCCCTGGTGTAAGGGGAGCTGGCAGAAGCCAGCGGAAGGCCTGCAAAAGTGGAGGAGGAGCCAGGGGGACTTACGCGATATCCAGGTCCCATTCAGCTCCCTCCTGCTGTCCTCTGTCACAGCAGCAGGCATGGGAAAAGGGGTGGCAGAAGGAAACATGTAGCTTGTTTCCTTCTGCTTCACCCTGCTGGCACAGCCACTGTCCTCCCCTCCAAGGACGTCTGAGTGGCAGCTGGATGTCTCAGCCCCTTCCACCAGCTCCGCCTCCGCCAGTTTTGCTCCTGCTGGCCTCTGGCAAGTTGGATTGCTTTGTCCATGAAATTAAGATACAAAAATGCATTATATTCAAAGAAATTGCTTGCAAAAATGTGTACATGAGTCAAAACTGCATACAAAAGTGTATTTATTAGGAGAAATTTGCACTACAATGCTGGAGAATTTTCATGCAGATTTTTTATATAAAAAAAACATGCAAATTGCTGCAGGAGTGTGGAGAAGTGAATTTAAGATTGGGAAAATGAGAACCTGAAAGAAGTGAAACTGGCCGATCCTTCCATCTCTACTTGCAATATATGGCAAACCTCTTTTGAACCCTGACATGACTGTCAAAAGCAGTTTTCAATATAGCAAAATCAGAGCTTGGAAAAGTTAATTTTTTGAACTACAACTCCCATCAGCCCCAGCCAGCATAGCCACAGGATTGGGCTGATGGGAGTTGTAGTTCAAAAAAGCAACTTTTCCAAGCTCTGAAAATACAGTCTGCTGTTCAAAGAAAATAAGTAAAAAACCATCATCAGGTATTGAGCGAGTAACTGACTAGCTCAAGATATTTTGTCACCCTGGGTGAGATAATATTGTGTTGTCCCTCATATCAGATCATCTTCTTGTATTCTGATGTCCACTAAACATGCATAGGATTGCACCGCATATAATTTCTATGTGTGGCTCTGTATCTCTATCTTTTTGTTTTTTACCTACATTTCAACGTTCAGCAATTATATTAGTTCATTTCCCCCAACTTCTTTTTTTCTTTTACATTCAAATAATTTTCCTCCACGATAACATCTTAATTCAAACTGTAATAAAGGGATTGATTGGTGTTCGACACATATCTTAAAGGCTGCAATCCTATGCCCACATAGCTGGGGAGGTAAACTTCAAGGAACTCAGTGGGGCTTATTTCTCAGGAGACTGGTATAGGATTGCATTGCTATGTAATTAACAGTGCATTCTTCTATATGCAAGACCCATTGGATTAGTCTGGGCTTATTCTCAGGTAAGTAGGTACAGGATTGTAGTTAAATTATGCATTTCTTTTCAAGAGAAAGGCAGAAGTTATGCTTTACTTCAAAACGAAAACTATTTCAATATTTCTACTGTCGTTTAGAGAGGTCTCTTCCCTCACATTGACTCTATTTGTGAATGATTGGTTGGTGAAATTCCTCGTGATTGTAGCTTCTGCTTTAATTATGCTACCTAATTTCTGCAAAGTGAATTTTCTTTTGAACATGTCCTCACCTGGTAAAATCTGAGAATTTCTATATCCTGGAAAACATCAGCTTTTGATCTCAGACAATTTCATCATGCATTGGTATATTTAGAATAAATATTTATGATGGAGAACAGGAGGAGCCTGTGGCCACAGACCTGGCCTCCCATCAGCAACAACACTATCGTGCAATGTAATACCAGTGTGGTGCAATGGTTAGAGTGTTGAACTAAGACTTGTGAGACTAGAGTTCAAATCACTACTCAGCTATGAAGCTTGCTGAATGACCGTGGGCCAGTCACAGCCTAACCTCCCTTACAGCGTTGTTGAGTAGATAAAATGGAGAGGGAGGAGAATCATGTATGACACCTTGAGTTCCTTGGAGGAAAAGTAGGCTATAAATGGAATAATAAATAAACAAATAGACGGGGCAGGGCAGCAGCAAGGTCAGGAAGGTGTGGGTATACCTAAACCACCCTGACTTCACTGCTGCCCTGCCCCCCACAACTGTTCCAGCATGTGGGACCAACGTAGCTGCGGGCAGGCCAGGTCTGTGGTGCAGTACCTCCCATCAGTGACTACTGATGGACAATCACAGGCTCACCTTATTATGCATTTCAAAAATTAAAGTGTAAATGAGGCCACAGCCTAAGAACAGCTTAGAAAGCTTTAAAATGCAAAAAAAAAAGTGTCCCATGTCACCATTCCTTTATAAATGAATTGGGAACACAATATGATGGACTGGATTCTGCCATGCTCATCCTAACGGCAGCAGAAAGGGCTAATGGTGGATGTGGTCTCCTGATGTCCCACCAAAACATCATCCTATTTGTTATCTATTGGTGCCTGAGATTCACCAAGCAGATGCAAAAGATGCATGCTTAGAATGAAATAATTCTGAGCCTTAGAATTTAATCTGAGTAACAGAACTTACAGTCCTTCCACCACAAAAAATTACTCCTGGTTACCCTAAATTTCTTTCATTTCAGCAGGGCAATTTAGGACAGATGGGAGTCATTTTGTTGCTGCTATTGTTATACAAATGACATTTAGAAATCCTTGACAATATTAGATGGATCATTTAGAGCTCTGCCAAATATATGTTCTCTCCACCCCACCTCACAGCACTAAAAACAGGTCTTGATTTTAATATTGTACTTAACTTTTAATTTCTCCTCCCCTTCAGTCTAAATGCAGATAGTTAAAATGTTAAGCAGATATGATCTACTAAGGTGAGGAAGAAGCTCAGAATGAACTATTACCAGGATTATAATGCTTATTTAAATGAATAGATCTTTATTCCTGCAAGAGCAACTGGTAGGGTGGGGCAGCACCATGGAACCAGCCTCCTGGCTGCAGTGCCGCTTCCACTTACCAGGATGGGGCAGGGTGGTGGCAAGGTCAGGATTCATGGGTGCACTGGAGGAGCCAATCTGGTGGTCCCATTGATGAGCCCATGCAGTCCTGAACTCACTGCTACTGTGGCAATCCCAATAAGCAGCAGCAAATGCGGCTGTCTGGAGGATGGCTCTGCAACAGCACCATGGCACACCTGCAGCTCCTGCACATCTGTATGAGGCCACATCTGTGCTCCAACATAGTGCCTGTCCTTTGTGTTGCTGTATGAGCACTTTCCTCATCAGACCCTGAATGTTACTCGTATATAATGCAACAATGCTGTGACACTGTTGTGGCGGAAAATATGGTGCCTGCTCTACTCCAGTGGAGTTTTCAGTCTGAAATAAACTGCATAGACATGTTTAGAGTTACACTGCTCATAACCAGTAGCAATAAAATAAAATAAAAAATAAAATAAAAGATATGCTGTCCTCGCCCAAGTTGATCATTTCCATTACAATAACTACAATAACTGTAATGGACATTTAAGGTCAAGGCCGGCCAGCCCTGTAGCCAACTTTCCTTGATAGGTGGAGCAGCCACATTTCTAGTTGGAAAACTGGGGGGCAGCCACCACCACCCACTGGTGGAGAGGATGTGAGTGCCAGGCCAGGGAAAGGGAAAGCCATTGACTTTCCCTGTCGCTCCTCCTCTGTCCACAGAGTTTGCTAACTTACATGAATGAAGTTTAATCTTTTGAATTCTCTCACCTTTTTTTGAGAGATCCCCAGGAATACCAGACTCAAACGCTCAACTTTGCCTACAGGTACAGTCCTGTTTCACTTATGTTTATTTATTTATTTATTTATTTTATTTCTTTCATTTTTAGACCGCCCATAGCTAATAGCTCTCTGGGCGGTGTACAAACAGGATTAAAATACAATAGTATAATAAAATCAATAACACATAACAGCAAATTAACTAACAATGTTAAACATGAAAACATTAAACATTAAAATGCCTGGGAGTATAGCCAGGTCTTAAACTGGTGCCTAAAAGAAAGTACTGTAGGCGCCAGGCGTATCTCCTCAGGTAAGCTGTTCCAAAGTTCGGGGGCCACCACAGAAAAGGCCCTAGATCTAACAACAATCCTCCGGGCTTCCTGATGAGTTGGTACCCGGAGGAGGGCCTTAGATACTGAACGAAGTGGGTGGGTAGGTTCATAGCGGGAGAGGCGTTCCACAAGGTATTGAGGTCCCACACCGTATAAGGCTTTATAGGTCAAAACCGGCACCTTGAATCTAGCTCGGACACAAATGGGTAGCCAGTGCAGGCGGGCCAGGACAGGTGTTATATGCGCAGACCGATGGGTCCTCGTCAACAGCCTGGCTGCCGCATTTTGCACTAGCTGGAGTTTCCGAACAGTCCTCAAGGGCAGCCCTACGTAGAGCTCATTACAGTAGTCCAATCTAGAAGTTACCAGAGCATGAACAACTGAGGCGAGATCATCACTGTCCAGATAGGGGCGTAGTTGGGCTACTAGACGAAGATGGTAAAACGCATTCCGTGCCACCGAGGCCACCTGAGCCTCAAGCGACAAGGAAGGGTCAATAAGGACCCCCAAACTACGAACCTGTTCCTTCAAGGGGAGTGTAACCCCATCTAGAACAGGATGAACATCCACCATCTGGGCAGGTAAAGGGCTCACCAACAGTGCCTCAGTCTTGTCTGGATTGAGTTTCAATTTATTAGCTCTCATCCAGTCCATTATCGCGGTCAAGCAACGGTTCAGCACATCAACAGCCTCACCTGAAGAAGGTGAAAAGGAGAAGTAGAGCTGCGTGTCATCAGCGTACTGATGACAACGCACTCCAAAACTCCTGATGATCACACCCAGAGGCTGCATGTAGATGTTAAAAAGCATGGGGGACAGAACCGACCCCTGAGGGACTCCACAATGGAGAGTCCAGGGTGTCGAGCAGTGTTCCCCAAGCACTACCTTCTGGCGACAATCCGCCAAGTAGGAGCAGAACCACTGCCAAGCAGTGCCCCCAACTCCCAGCTCCGCGAGCCTCCCCAGAAGGATACCATGGTCGATGGTATCAAACGCCGCTGAGAGGTCAAGGAGAATCAACAGGGTCACACTCCCCCTGTCCCTCTCCCGACAAAGGTCATCATACAGGGCGACCAAGGCTGTTTCAGTGCCAAAACCGGACCTAAAACCGGATTGAAACGGATCCAGATAATTGGTTTCATCCAAAAGCGCCTGGAGCTGGCCGGCAACCACCCGGGAACAGGGATGTTCTATCCCTGTGTTCTGATTTTTCATGAAATGAACTACTTTGGTAATGACAGTGAGCTCCTGAGCTTGGCTTAGGTATTAGCTGCATTAGGTATCTCAGTTTTAGATTCTCCTGAAAAACAAACTTGTCCATACTACATGTTTAGGGAAGGACAGTGAGAAATAAATACTTTAGTGTGTGTTTGTTAATTCCTTCTTGAAGGCCTCTCCTTCTAGTCTTGTTCCTAACCTTTAGATTTTCCTGCTGGACATTTCAGGGAAAACTTTTTAACTAGCTGCTACATAAAGGACTAACTAAGCAACTGGAAATTAATTGTGGAAAGCAATTGGAAATTAATTGTGGAAAGCAATTGGATTTTGAGGGGGTTTCTGGGTTGATTTTTCTGTCCAGAAACCCTGAAAAGACTTCATGTTGCACATATTGGGAAAATCAGCAATTAGGTCTGAGTTACAGCTTAGTAGCCAGCTAGCCAACTGTAGTGTATCCAGCAATGTTTCTATTCTTCGAGGGCTGTTTTCATCCTTTGCCATCAAATAAGAAAAAGAAAAATCTACTATGATTGTGAGCATAGTGAGTGCTGCAAAAGAGTAAAGGGCAACTTAGGATAGCCATTTTTTTCACATCACTTTAAGCTATCTCTTTATTTCACCTTTTAGCAATAAGCACCCAATGTTGCTCTACTCATTATAGTAACTGCAGAATAAACAAACTCTTCTTGCTGTAGGGAAACAAGCATGCCTCTTTATTGCTGGCTGGGTAGAGAACATAACTGAAATGGAAATGGAAAAGCAGAGCAAAGGAGAGTCCAAGGGGTAAAATCTAACTATAGCCCATAATACAAAGTTCTAATATATAACTTTTCAAGGGTCATGTTACTATACAGGCTGTTTTTTTAAGTTTCACTATAGGGTGATTGTGATCATGAAAAATCCATCTTCAGTCAGGAAGAGTCATGAGTGAGCAGATCTTTTGGGGGGGGGGAATCAGATAAGTTTTTTTTGTTGTGTGCTCACCCTGCCTTATTCACTGAATTTTTCAGAGGCTCCTTTTCATAAATTGTTCCTGTTCTTAAAACAAGCTATCATTTTTTAAATGGAGGTTGTCACTGTCATGTCACAAATGAAAAAGAAGACAATTTCCCCAAAAAATCGGGGAGGGAGAAGGAAACACAGTTCTACAGAGAGTGCTTCCCCCACCCCCACCCCGCTGCAGACCTGAGGCCAGCTTGATGGGAGAAGCAACACAAATTAACACTTGGGGCAGCAGTATTGTTAAGGTTGTCAATAAAGTAACAGGATCTCTTGCAATTCACAGAAAATGTTGTGATGCCAACTTGGGTCCCACGTGAATTTGCGCCTTCTGAAAAGTGCTGTAAGAATCAAGTGGACCAGAGTCCTGGGATGCATCTCGCGAATCCTGCACTGCAGCTATCTTGAGTCAGCATTCAAAATCCTAGATAAGCACCTGACGTCATAGACTTTCCACCAGACTGCTGGGAAAATCTTGCTAGGCCTTTTTTTTTCCTCACTAGAACTTCAAAAACAGCTGTCATGTACTACCTTAAGTTAGTTGTCACAAGCAGTATTGAATTGCTCCAAGAATGCTCATTTATAATTCATCAATTAAAAGTAGTGATTCTTTTACAGACTTCTTCTTTTAACATATCACAAAACGTTGTCATCTTTGCTGAAGGTCTGTCACGGAGAGTAATTTGTTTCTAATGATCTGGTTTATTATAAAAAAACAAATGAAATGAAATTCAGTTGATTTGGCATGCACATAACACTAGAAAATATTTCTATTAGTCTAACATTTTATGCTGTGTTTTATAATCATTTTCCCCTTTTCAGTGGGGAATACAATAAAGTCAGAGAATACACACACACACACACACACACACACTTAAAAGCCATCCTATTCTAACCTCAGGAGCTGAGCTCACAGTTTGCTGACTTTAAAAGGTTCTACATGAATGATACAAGGTAATGGTTCTCAAAGTATGAGTCAGGCTTCCCTAAAGAGGCATGGGTAGCTAGTTGCTAGAGATATATAAAAAGAAACGGCAAACTAATTTTCAAATTTGTAAACCACTATATTTCATCTGTAATAAAAGTGTATGGAGCCCTGATAGACAAAAGTGAGTGTGGGTGTGAGGGCTCAGTTCTTAGATCTGTTACCTAAATTCTGTTAGTGCTGCATGTACCTTTCATATTTGCTTTTGGGGTGGCAATGAATTCTTGCTCAAATCTTTTATAACTAAGGATGGAAGGATCTGTCAATTTCGGTTCTCTTAGTTTCTTGTTTTCCAATCTTAAATTTAGTTCTCCACATTTCTGCAGCAATTTTTTTTAAAAAAAACCTTCATGAAAATTCACCAGCATTTTAGTGCACATTTCTCCTGATAAACACATTGCTTTGTGCAGTTTCGACTAATGTACACATTGAGGATTTTTAAAAAGAAAACTTTTCAAGTTGCTGCAAAAATGTGGGGAACAAATTTTAAAACTAGAAAGTACCAAAATGGACATTCTTCCAACCTTACAATTTTGTTTATACGTATATTTCCCTACCCATTCAATGCATGTTTGGTTTTTATCATCTTCTTTTATCTTTTTTTTAATGTCAGTGCTGCCTCTTTCTGTATCTTCACTTGGCCCACTGCTCTGATGTGAACTGATTGGCTCACTGAGTCATGTTCACTGCACTGCTGAACTATTTCTTAAGGCACCTGGATACAGCATGTTATCCATGGTTACCACCTTTTGTCTTCCAGGGCTCCTGCACAGATACATAACAAGCAGGGCTTCAAAGGGTTTTAGACTTAACATTAGAAAGTACTTCCTGACAGTACAACTCCGGGCTATTCACCCATGGCACAGACTGCTTTGGAAGGTGGTAGAGATTTTTAAGCAGAGTCTGGATGGGCACCTCTTCAGGATGCTGTAGTAGTGGGGTTCCTGCATCAGTTGATCTCTGAGGTCTCTTGCAACTCTATGATCCAAGGTGAAGTTTTCCACGGCTGTACCTCCATGTTTGAAAAGCTTCTCCCATTGAATTTCTGTCATTCAGCTTAAGTACAAAACATTCGTCCTCAACAATATGTACTTTTAACAATTGTATCAAAGATTCCCATTCTCTATTCAGAGGGAAATACTTGCAGTAATACAACCTGTAGCCCACAATTACTCAAAAATAAATACAAGCTTAAATCATTACTTTTAGTTAAGTCTACAACCTGAAACATAGTTGGAAAGACATCTTATTGAAATTAGTAGTATTTCCTTATGAGTAAATATATTCAGGATTGGATCATTCATTTGAAATATAAAGGCGTTTCTGTTTGGAAAGGTTTAATATGTGAAAAAAGCTTGTCTACTCAGAATCTACTTTGTTCTTTCCTTCAGTGTCCTAAATACGTTTTTTCCTGGTGCCACCACTGATTCACATTGCATTAACAACCCTCATACTGGGAAAGATAGAATTTATAGTGGTAGTCAGGGACATTACTATGGTCCCATTCACATATCAAAGTAAGCTATAGTCTGAAATAAACCACTCGCTAGAACATGCTGCTAAGTCATGCCCACATTGTGCCTCCCCTTTCCAAGTCAAAAAACAATCCATGGAGTGGCTGGCTTAGTGTGAAATGTGAAGCAGGACTTATGGTTTGTTCTTCCTAAATTTTGGCATCTGCTCATGGTTTGTTTAAAAAGTAACAAACCACAAGTGCTGATACATACATAATACTCAGCCAGCAGCTCTGTGGTTTGTTTCCCAGCTTATAAAGGGAAGGCGTGAAGCAGTACTGATTGAGCAGCGTGCACCAGCACACTGCTCAGTCATGGTAAACCATAGTCTATTTCAGACTAAAACATGTAAATCAAGCCAATGTTTGCAGAACGAACACTGTGTTTATTCATGTACATGCCAGTTTTCAAGCATATATGCTGGTAAGCAGTGACTATAAGCACTGGCATATCTTTTCACATACTAATAAACTATACAGATGGGGAGGTTAAAGCTGTTAGAAGAGAAGCATCAAATGAAGGCATTCATACATATGGTAGTCTTTCAAGTACAAATGATCGAAAACATAAGAAGCACATCAGGAATGATGAAACTAAAAGTTCATTAAGGCAAGCCATGGACTAACAGGCTACATTGCAGGAAGACCAAAGAGTAATGTTAATTTTGCTCAAATAAATTTGTTGATCTTTAGAGAGCAAGGAGCAAGCAATTAGAGAGGGAGGGAGAGAGAGAGAGAGAGAGAGCAAGAGAGAGAGAGATCAGGGTGGGGAACTTCAGACCCCAAATGTTGTCCTCCAGTCCTATCTGGACCTCAAAGCTCTCCTGAGGCCCCCTATTCTCAGGCCTCCTCCTAATTGACCCTGGTCCATGCCCTCATTTAATGCTTTTGCTTGAGTGGAATGTGCCCTTGAACTGTGATAATGGATCTGGCTTGCCTGGATGGAGATGTGTGTGAGTGTGTAAAAACCCAAGTCTTTTGCATGGCTGAAATGTAACCTACTGAAATCAAGTGTCCCACTCACTTTTCTTCTGGCATGCGGGCACTGAAAGGTTGCTTGTGAGGGAATGCAGTCCTTATGCTGAAAAAAGTTTTCCATCCTACACCAGCATAGCATACATACATACACAAAACCACACAGAGTTTGGACACAAAGCACTTCATCCAACTGTTTGCATACACCTGATTTCTTTGCAGAGGGGAAAATGCTCCAGTTGAAGGGAATCTCTTTGAAGGTGAGCTCCTCAGCTGATTGGTGCTGAAAACATATCTTCAAAGGAGGCTGCTGTAACCGCCGATCAGTGGTTATGGCAACTTCCTTTGAACCTTGATAGATGTCAGTCACCTGATGTCATTATGACATAATGTGATTTACAGGTAGGTGATCCCACCCACCTATTACAGCTGGCCCACGGGGAATGAGGGAGAAAAGGATGTGACTTACTGGCCAGATCCAGTTCTCCACCCCTGGTTTACATGAAGCTAGAAACTGGCTACGTATGCTTCTGAGTATAGGTGGCATCTTCAGTTCCCGTAGCCTAACCTGTCTAATACGGGCTTGATGTCAGTTTCTGCGTGTATAGGTATTACTTTTCTAGCAAGTGTGTTGTTCAGAGGGCTGTGATTTGCAGTGGTTACATTTTAACAGGTCTGCAGTGGTACAACTGCTGGCTTCATCTCCAATTTGTGGTTTGGATGTAAACTTAATTGAATGATTCCAGTACCAAAAATAGCTCAACACTATGGAACTGTATAGTCTAACCATCTCTCAAACAAGGAGCATAACTACATTTAACTTTATGGTATAAATATAACAATTTTTATTCAAACATAACTGCCTATTTATTCATTCATTTATTTTTTTAAAAAAGTTATTCAATAGTAATAAGTGAACAGGTAATTTTCAGTTTATGTGCTTAAACACATTTATAAATTGCTTAATAAAATAGTAGTGCATATTTTCTCATAACTAATGTCAGGTTGTTATTTAGTTAGTCACTAGGACAAAGTCAGTTAGTCACTGGGACAAAGCTGGGTGTATAGGAATGATATACATGATGTTTGGAAAGGGCAGATTATTTCTGCACAAAACTTAAAATTCATTGTATAATGGGAATTTTATAAGGGGTTTGAGGCATAGTTTCCCTCTGCATACCACTCCTAGTCAGAGCCTACTTCAGCCACAGCCTTGCCCTTTTTGGACCTTCCATGTACAAGAGCAACTCATACATGAGGCCCAGGGCTCCTGGATACCTGGATATGGGGGGGTCCCTTGCCTTGCCTTGCCATGCCAGACCAGGTACACTGTGGCATAGCTCTGGCATGGTGGACTCTCCGTATGTGGATCAGGACAGATATTGTACTAGCTTCCAGTGGGGCATGACTTTGCAGAGGGTTTCCGCACAGTTCCTCATTCACTTTACAGGGCCTAGAATTATGTTAATGGCTTTCAGTTTCTGTTCTTCTATAATGGACAGGGATTTCTTTACATAAAATCTCTAGCATTTATTGACAACTGGGGAGTTAGGAAAGTGACACATTACCAAGCTTTTGGGATTTTCAAAAGGCTCATTTCTCTCACCATTCATAGCATTTTATTTTTTTCATGGCTATTGAGTATTAAGTGCTGCTTTGGATAGATGTGTTTGCTTTCCATTTATACAAAGGGGAAATGTTGACACCATAGTCAGTCACAATGTGTAGATTAGAAGATTTCACTTTTTCCCCTTCCCCAATGGAGCTGTAAGCTCATCTGTAGTTCACTCTGTGGATCCTTTTAATGTCTAGGTGTTTTTTTTTCTTTCCCGATATCTTCTCCCATATGTATTGCTTCATTCTAATATTTTATTATTCTCTTAGACAAAACTCCAGTTTGTAGTTTCCCCATTTTTTTCTAGAGTATGGTTTCTTGATTTATTCACATGTGTGAATTTGACAAACATTCACATTCTCAGAATCACTGAGGCTGCTTTCACACATGGGGCTAATAGCGCTAGTTTAACGGATTAAAAAGGTAGCACTTTGTTCCGGATTTCAAAAATCCCATTCACACTGCAGTACCTGTTATACCGGCATTTTGCGCAACAGTCTTTCACACAGAGCAGAGTTTTTCTCCCCCCCCTTCATTCAGCCTCATGCGACACCAGATGAGCAGGTCTTCATCTACCTTTGGTTTGAGGCCTGTTCTTTCGGTACGTGGGGGGGTTGAAAGAGGTGCGATCGTGATCACGATCAGCTGAGATGCGCAGTAGCCCAGCAGCAGAGGCTCTGGTTGAGCACAAGCAGCAGCAGCACAGGCTGAGCGAAGGCTGCATGCTGGGAGGGCTGTTGGTAAGGGTGGGAACGCACTGCATGCTGGGATGGCTGTCATGTGAGCAGCGGCAGCTAGCGCAAAACTCCCGCAATCTTCCGGGTTCCCAACCTGCTGTCGGAATTTTTCTGGTATCATTTATTGCGGAAATTAGCGCTAAACTTCCACTACATTCCACCAGAATTCCGGAGCTACCCGTTATGTCATGTGAAAGCTCAAATTTAATGTGCAAATTAACAGGAAATAAATCATCAGAATAACGGAATAAAGTGCAGTGTGAAAGCACCCTGAGTTGTTGGTAAAGTCATTGAAAAGATATAAGAGATGCAAAACCGATAAAGTGACATCTTTTACTTCATGCTGATATAAAGATATATAAGTTTGGAGACTACTCCTTCCTTAGGCGGAAGGGAAAGGGAAGAGAAATTTCCAACTACATAAAACATAGATAGAAAGGAAGATTACTGATGTAGTTTTACACTGCTGCTGACCTAATCACCAACCCTCTAGCTCTTCAACATGAATTAGAGAAACTACAAGATTTTCCTCTGCCATATTTGTATGTAGCCTGGTCATCAGAATTTTGCCATAAGGATACACCAGGGCATTAACATTTGGCTCACTGATTGAACAATATGCTTGGGAAACAGATTGGAATACAAAACCTGTCATCTTAATGAGTGTGTCTTGAAGAAGAACAAGGATTACTGTAACAACCTTAACCCAGTCCTGTTCTCTAAGTTCCATAAAATGTTTAAAATCCATGCATAAAAGCAGGGGTTAGACTTTCCTTTACCATTGTGCTCCCTTTGCATGCATTGAGACGTCTCACATTTTGAACATAGGTACAGAGCTAATGTAAAAAGAAAACAAGTAAACAGAGCTGTCATGGGGTCAGAAGTTGGGACAAGGAACTCAGCAGTTCACGATAGGACCTGGTCTACTGGATACCAGTGGACTGTGTGAACTCATGGGTCAGAGCTTACCTTAGGTTTAGAGGGGAATGGATGCAATGCAACACTGATCCCTTCAAATGCCTGGAAGCATGAAGCCTCTTGATTTGCCAGACATTCATTTGTATTCAGCTTCCAGTGGATGGCAAAGCCAGCTGAAAATTAGAGTTACAGTCTATGTCATCAAATTTGGACTTCTTACATTAAAGCTTCAAAGTTCTTCTTGGGAGAAGGACAGCTTGAGCTGCGGGACTGAGGGGACCCTTCACACATTTCTCCAATCTGGTCCTCTCTTTCATACTTGTTAATGCTTTTTGACAACAACAACAACAACAACAACAAAAATATCTATCACCTTATGGCAGCAGCAACAAACCCCTCCATGGCCTAGGCAGGTTTTTTTTTTTCCTTTTTAAAAATCCTTTTTTTCTTTTACATTTTTTACCACCTGGCAATGACATTGAGCCTTCATCTCAGTGGCTCTCCGGAAACCATCTTGGATCTCTCCTCAGTGCCCTGGGAATTGCGAGTACATTGTGGGGAACCCAAGATGGCAGCAAGAAAGCCACCACTGAATTGTCTGCTTCAGTGTCTGCTACCATGCCAAGCAGCAAAACTAGAAATGTCTACTATGCTGCCCAAGACAGTCCTGAATGGAAGAACCTCAAATTCTCATATGTTGGCATAAAATAGTTCAAAGGGTCTCATTATACAGCCACGAGAGTGGCTGTATACTATAGTCAGCAGGGCTTTTTCGTGTTCTACCATGTTAAATGAAAATACCCCCCACTCCTTTCTGGTGCTTTGTATAGTCCCAATTCAAAACAAACACTTACAAGTCTTACACTGTTGGATTCAGAATCGCTTGCTCTACAACTCTGGAAGTTTTCTTTGTGATACACAACCCCCCCACGGAGAATCCACAGGTTAAAGTGAAAAACGGGAGGAAAAAAAACTAGGAGCCGTTTGGACTTTTTTTTCTTGAAATTGACATAATCTGTTGTCATTGATTACAACTCAGAGATGACTGTAAGGTATCCCTAATCAAATCCCTGAGCTTGCCCCATACACAGTACTTCATCTGAAGTAGGTTTAAATTAAAAAAGGGCATGGTTTATTTTTAATTAAGTGATTAAAAAATGCCTTATAGTGGGTTATAACATACCGCATGCGCAGAAGCAAGATTTCTTTCGTTTCACTCTTTCTTCCCCTCCCCTTCCAGTTACTTGGAAGAAGCAGGGGAAGTCTGCTCCTGTGATTGGTGGGCAACAGACATGTGACTCACACTGGCCTTCTGCTGAGCTTGAATCTGTGTGAGGAACCCAGAGAGAGAGGGGGGGGAAGTCCGCTCCTGTGATTGGTGGGCAACAGACATGTGACTCACACTGGCCTTCAGCTGACCTTGAATCTGTGTGAGGAACCGAGAGAGAGAGAGAGAGAGAGAGAGAGAGAGAGAGAAAATGGCTGAAAATGGAGGGAGAAAGCAGCAGCAGATGGGAGGTGAGTGGGACAGAGTTAAAAAATGGGGGGGACTTTCTTTCTGTTGTTCTCCAGTCCTGTTTTAAAGCAATTAGGCAGGGCTTACTTAGGTATTACAGTTTTTTATTATGTAGGAAACTAATATTTATTTATTTATTTATTTAATTACATTTCTAGACCGCCCTATAGCAGAAAGCTCTCAGGGCGGTGTACAAAATTAATACTGATTTTTTGCAATGACCAAGTGGTTTGACAACAAAGTATTATATGGGCTGTATGTATTTATACATCTGCAGTGTGTGTATGGAGTCTTTCCAATATGTCTGTGATTGGGTTGGTGATTGGAAACCAAGGCAACTCACAACAAGAAATAAATCCCCTTAAAATCCAGTAACCATAAAGCAAGAATAAACAGTTGGAAAACAGCCTAAAGAGGCGTGATTCTGAATTTTGGGTTGGGTGAATGAAGTTTATTTATTATTTGATATCCTGCCCTTCCTCCCAGTAGGAGCCCAGGACAGGAAACAAAAGTACTAAAAGCACTTTAAAACATCATAAAAAACAGACTTTAAAATCTATTAAAACATCTTTGAAAACATTTTTTGAAAACTTTAAAAAACATTTTTTTAAAAAAAAGAAAAGGCTTAAAACATATTAAAAAGCAATTCCAACACAGACTCAGACTGGGATAAGGTCTCAGCTTAAAAGGCTTGTTGAAAGAACAAGTTCCTTATCACTTGAGGCTGTAGTTCTCTGCACACTTCCCAGTTTAGTAAGCCCCATTGAATACATTGGGACTTGCTTCTGAGTAAACAAACATTGGATTACACTATAAATATCAATTACAGATTGTGTAATTAATAAACATATTTGATAGTCATGTTTATATAAATATTTCTTCATACTGCGTCCTAATGAGTATTTGATTTCACACTATGGTTGTAGATGATTTTTTCTCTACATTTTAAGTGTGCCCTTCTTCCTTGGGGTGGTCATGGTACTCTGTTGTTTTCATCTTGAGGGGAGGATAGGCTGAGAGATGGTGAGTAGCACATGGTCACCCAGTATACTTTATAGCTCATTTCCATTTTGAAAAATTAATTAAAACGATTTACATGCAGGCAAAGTTGATTAAGTAGATCAACACATTTAAAGCACATCCAGTTCACATTTAAAACCCATGACTTCGCCTAAAGAATCCTGGGAAGTGTAGTTTCCCCCTCACAGTTATTCTCACCACCCTTAACAAATGAAAATTCCCATGATTCTGTGGTGGGATTCATGTGCTTCAAATGGGTGTTAATGTACTATAAATAAATGTTGTAGGTATGATGTGCATTCAAGAGTGAATTGCAAAGAAATTTTTTAAAATATACTTTTTTAAACAGGGGGAGGGTTGTAGCTCATAGTTAGGGCATATGCTTTGCATACAAGGTCCAAAATTCAATTCCTGGAAAAGACTATTGCCTGGAATCCTGGACAGCCAATGCTAGTCCATGTCATGAGTACTGAGTTAGATGGTACAAAGTGGCCTGAGTCAGTATAAGGAAGATTCCTTGGTTCCTAAAATTTGGAAGAGACTCAAGGTCCACAGTGACCCCAACATTTATTGATGTATTTTTATTTACAATATTTATATACCACTTTAGTGTAAAAAATCTCAAAGGTGTTTACAGAAAGACTTAAAACAATAAAATTATTGGCAAAAGCATTAAGGACAGATATTTTAAAAAGTTCAAAATAATTAAACCAACAATGAGTTAAAAACAGATTTAAAAACACAATAGCTTCTACATGCCTGGAGAGGCTTGCCTCAAGAAAACTGATTTTAGCAGGTGCTGAAAAGAGGCGTCTGCCTAATGTCAATAGGCAAGGAGTTCCAAAGCATAGGTGCTGCCACTTTACAGGACTGATTTCTTACAAGGGCAGAACAAGTACTATGTGGCACCCATAACATGGAAAGCACACCTTGAACTTGGCCTGGTAGCAAATCAGCAACCAATGCCGATTTCAGAGCAGAGGTGTAATGTGCTGTTAGGATCTCACTCATGTTAGCAATTGTGCTGCAGCATTCTACGTTAACTGCAGTCCCCAGGTCAGGTTGTGCTGCATGGGGATTTCTGTGACCTTGGCTGACTGGCTGCTAGGATTTTTTTAGTTTGGGTTTTTGGTTATGAATCCTGACTGGTTGTGGGATGCGGAGTTTTCTGTCTTATTCATAGGAATCTTGTGGTTGGTATGGTATTGCATTTAGGAAAGTGTTACTGGCTTTTGTGTTGTTGTTTTTTCTATTTGCATTTCACTTATCTTTAACCTCACTCTGTTACAGCCATAGAAGCAACAGCAGTGGTTCCATGTGCTCAGGTCAACCCCCTTAATCCCATTGATGATGCAGGAGCATCAAATATTTGCAGTTAGTGTAATACCATATTACACTAATGAGGTGGCCAAGTGGTTTTTCTGTTTGTGACCAGTAGTGCAGTAGCAAATTAAAAAGTGCAGGGTCTCTTCATGATAGTCACAGCCATGCCCCTCCTTTTTTTGCTGCTGCGTTGAGAATAAGATCCTTTTTAATGCCTTCTCTTATAACAATAGACGTCCCTAGCTCAGTATTGACTGACAAGATTTCAGATAAGGATCTCTCCCAGCCCTAATTGGAGACACTGGGTATTGAATGTGGGGAGTTTTGCATGCAAAGTATGTTCTCTGCCACTAAGCCATGACCCTCTTGTAAAGATAAAGGCATTCTTGATGGTAATATAACATTTAAAATACACTGCTGAACTATTTCTGTTACTGCTGGTGCTAATTTGCACAGGATCCCATCTCTTATCTCCCGGATTAAAAAGCAGGGAAATTCACTAATTGGCCAAAAACCTTGTGGTTTAAGAGTGTACCTGTAGCCCACAGCTATTTCTATCAAACTTTAAAAAGCAGGGAAATTGGGCAGCTATAGTGAATGCACCAGGGGAGCAGGAGATCTGAACTCCTCTCTGAGATATTGGACTGCCCTACAAATTGGTCAAAATGCAAACACCATTTGGGTTGGTCTTTCACAGTCCAATCCACTTCCTGTGTAGGTTGAAAGAATTTGGTAACATGTGCCTCTGAGCATATGGTGAGTGGTGGCAACACCTGCAATCAGCCCAAATAACAGAAACAAGACATGTGCTGTGCTGATCTTGTTTTAGCAGGGAGGAAGCAACATTGCCCCCACACAAGGAAGACTCGTGACACCAGACTGGTATAATGTTATATTTATTAAAATATAACATCGTAAATCAAATGCAATACAGCCAATTATTCAAATATCCAACTCTTCGGGCAGGTGAGGCTAAACCTAACAACGAGGGATTACACCCTCACCTTCTAAAGGCATCCATTCACGTCATTACGTAACCCAAGAGTCAAGGACGTGTGTGAATTCCTCCCTCCTTGCTCTTGGAGCCAGCTGTGTGGTTCCCACCTCCACACCATGGCCCCGCCGTACAGGCGTTCACCCTGATGCGCAAGCAGGTCCCACAAGGACACAACCCAGATCGCCACCAGACACCAAGCCCTGATGGTTCCCTGTGGAGTGCCCCTTTTTCAGGATGCCTTAACCGCCTAATTTTAACCCCCATATACCTCACCTGCCCGAATTCTATGCCACAAGAGGGGATCAGCTTAAGCTTGGTCCCCTCCACCCAATGAAGATAACAAACCCCTTAATCCCCCCATAAGATCCTCCAAAAAAAAGTCACACCCTTGCTCAGAAAGATGAACACCGTCATCACGAAACAGATGTGGGGCATGGAACTTAATCCTTTCATGAGGAATAACTGCCCCACCCAAGGACAAAACTAGCTCCCTTACCTTCCTATTAACCCATTTCCTAGATCTATCTATCTCATTGGGGTGCAATGCACCCCTCCAGATCCTTCTAACAAGCCTTTTGGACCATACAATTATAAGATTGGGATATACGCGGATAAGCCACGTGAGATCATGCATAACTTTCAGCAGCAAATCCAACGCAGGACGCTGCACCAAATCATTTTCTCCCAAATGAATCAACACGATGTGTGGCCTATTAGCAGAGGACATGATTTGGCACATGGCAGGCAACAACGCATCCCATAACATGCCCCTCCGTGCATCCCACTGAACCGTAGCTGAGGCCGACAGCTACAGCTATGTGCCCGGAACAGAGGAGGATGCCCTCCGGTGAGCCCAAACAAAATTGAGTGGCCACACAAGACGATCCTCACAGGAACTGGGATGTTTGTCAAACCTATGGGAAACAAAAACAAATTCCTCTGTTAAAACCTGACATAAGACTTGAATGCATCGGAACGCCACCTGCCAATTGCCTGTATATCGCTTATACTCGTGCCTATGAGGGCCGCGGCCATAGCCGCACCAATCCAGAATGAATGCAGCCCATAGACTCCAACAGCGCAACCACTGGCCAACAAGGCCCGCCGAACAACGGCCCAAAATTGAAACTGAGTCAGGGCAGTTCCATCTGCATGTAGAAACAAATAACGCTGGCCCGCTGGCCGAATGGATAAGAATTGCCGCATTGCAGACACAGGGCACAATACTGGGACCTGGCATCGTTGTAACCACGATACTGCCACGGCCCTTTTGCCGCATTGCAGACACAGGGCACAATACTGGGACCTGGCATTGTTGTAACCACGATACTGCCATGGCCCTTTTGATCGGTCTTAGAGACACGCAGGGAGAACCTCACTATAACCGCACCTAATGTGCAATCGCCAAAGCATAAGGCTGGATTAGTCACATCACGCTTAGAAGGGGCAAGTATTTCACTAGGGCGAAAATCACCATAAAACATCATCAGAGTTACTGCGGCGAACAGGTGTGACTCATACTGAGATGAGCATAAAGAATTAAATAGTGCCAGGATCTGGAGGAGGACATCGGGCGTGATTGGCCTCCTCCGGCCAGCGGACCTGGGAGCGGAACGCGACCAACCCACAAGGACCTTTCTGACCCTAAAATCTACAGAATGATCCGGCAGCCCCCTCGCCTTGGAGTTAAAGGCTAGCGCCGAGAGGTGGCCAGCGATATTGGAAACAGAATTATTGTGCCCTTTTAAATATATCATAAACTGCAATAAATGAGCCACAGGAATAGGCCAGTCAAATGGCAGCTTCAAGCCGATGAGGAAAGCCTGGAACTTCGCAAAAGATCACTTATACGCATTTTGAGTACTGGGAGCAAGAGCAGGTGCGATAGCAACCCCAACTTCTAGTTGCCAAGGTTCCACAGGAAAGGAGGGATTGGTACTGGATCCGGAGCCGCGCCAGGTGCAAGCTCCCGAAAGCGCGCCATATGTAATCGGGAAAGTGCATCAGCAACTGTATTCTGCAAACCTGGAACATGTCTGGCCAGGAATAAAACATTAAATCGCAAGCATTGCAATACAAAAGCACGCACCAAGCGCATCACACGAGGAGACTTAGAAGTTTGGGCATTAATAACGCTAACTGTGGCAAAATTATCGCACCAGAAATGCACTGTGCGATTTTGAAATGCCAGTGGCCAGATATGAACCACTACCACTATTGGAAAAAATTCCAGAAATGTCAAATCTGAAGTAATTCCGGTAGCCTGCCAACTTTCAGGCCATCGCTCAGCGCACCACTGGGATCTAAATATTACTCCGAAGCCAATGCTTCCGGCAGCATCGTAATGCACCTGTAATTTGGCTTCTAAGAGCAATTCCTCCCGCCAAATGGAAAGGCCGTTGAAATCCATCAGGAATTCCAGCCACATATGCAAATCCTCCCTCATCCCTGACGTCATCCTTATGAAATGGAAGCGAGAGCGAGCTCCCTTCATGGCGTCACGTAAACGCCTGAGGAACACAGGACCTGGTGAAATAATTTTGGAAGCAAAAACTAAATGGCCCACAAGTTCCTGTAACTGGGCCAATGGTATCTTCTTCAGCCCTATGACTGAATGAAGCAGCTGACGCAGTACCACCAACTTCTCTAGCGGCACGGGAAGACTGAGCTACAGTATCTAACTGGATCCCTAAGAAAATAAGGGAAGTAGTAGGGCCCTCCGACTTTTCAGGTGCTAGCGGGACTCCCAATTCCTCAGTTAAATTATCAAAGGCTTGCATGAGATGTAAGCAATGAGAAGACCCAGCAGGCCCCACAAATAATAAAAAAAAATCATCAAGATAATGAGCAGAGAAGGATAATGCTTTCCTCCTCAATGCCCATTCAAGAAATGTGCTAAATGCTTCAAAAGCAGCACAAGACACCGAACAACCCATTGGCATAGCTCTGTCTACATAAAACTGGTCCTGAACTTTAAGACCAAGCAAATCACATCTGCAGGGTGTACTGGCAAAAGGCGAAAAGCGGATTTTATATCACACTTTGCCAGTAAAGCACCCTTTCCAGCCTTCCTAACTACTCTCACTGCTTCATCAAAAGAAGTATATCTGACAGAGGCATATAATGGGGAAATACCATCGTTGACTGAGGCTCCCTTCGGGAAAGACAAGTTATGAATAAGGCGATATTCCCCAGCCTGCTTCTTAGGGATAATACCTAAAGGGGAAATCCTCAAATTTTCCAAAGGAGGAAAACTGAAGGGGCCTGATATACGATCGGCAAGTATCTCCTTATTAAGCTTGGCCAGCACTACAGACGCTAAATTACTGAGAGTGGGCTGATGGACTAATGATGTAGCAATCCTAGGGCCCTCAAAAGGGATACGAAAACCATCTGTAAAACCCTGAAGTAGAAAAGTAGCAGCCTGCCTATTGGGATAGAGCTCTAACAGCTTTGCTAAAGGAGCCAGCTTGATCGGGCTACTGGCCTTGCGACGTACTGCGGCTATTGCCAGACCCACGTTTTGGCTGTTGATGCTCCCCTGTACCTTGTCGAGCAGTACGTGCCCTCTGGCAAGAGGAACTAGAGTGGTTTCCTCCACACAATGCACAGACATGTCTGAATCTACAGGGACGCCTAGAGCATTGTCCATTGCTATTAAATGTCCAGCAGACTTGCTGGGATTGAACCCAATGCCCGCCTTGGCTGGAGCCATAGGCGGAAGTCTGTGCACGTGCCAATAAATGCCCACAATCGGCTCTCTCTCCTGTAGTGGGCCTGGTGGAAGTCATAGATCTGAGCCACAGACCAGCATGTTCAATATCCCAATGACGGGTGTGATCCAATGCTGCTCTTTGCCTGAAATTCGTATCATATGTCAACCAAGCGGTTCCAGAGAATTCTCGGAAGGTCCTATGCACAATATCCTGATATTTTATCATGGACAAAGCCCTAGACGGATAAGCCTGTGTCATAACGCCCATCGTATAGGCGTTCAACCAATTAGGCCATACACGATCAATCTTTCGTTTTATTGCTGCCTCACACTCTTTAACTTCCTGACCATCCTTAATCTTAGCCTCATTTTCACGAAACAGGAGAGTAAACAGATCGATATACTCTCCCCTCCATATTTTTTCTTTCGTTGCTAACAATAAATGATCACCTAACGGAAGGGAAATATCGGCCTGCGGATAAACCCCATGTGGAAGGGACAAATAATCAGGTGATGGAGAAGAGGTAGTCGAAGGCAGCTGCCAAGGACTCACGGCAGCTGCCGGCCACGGAAGCTGTGGGTGCTGGGGGACCAAAACACCTCCCATAAAAACTACTGGGTGTGTAGCATCTCCCGACAAAGGAGAGCCAGTCATTTGTACCTCCCTGTTAAGGGCATTGGAATCTTGTACATGTGTATTGTGAGCTCGTGAGTGCAAAAGTTGCTCACCTGTATCCACAGCATGAGAGGCAACTCCGGGCTGTGCTGCCAACCCGGAAGCCCTAGGAGTAAACGCGGCAGCATCATGCGGGACCGGCAGCTGATCTTGCATAGTCCCAACAGCCGGCTGAAAAGAAGGCGTGACAGAAGAAACGGAGGCAGGAACAGTTGGCAAACAAGCGGAAGGCGTCTGGGTAGCTGGCTCCTCACAGTGTGCTGCCGCTTCCAGAACTCCGATCCTAGAAACTAAATCAGCAAGAAGACGATTTGTAGGCATTCTGGAAGCCAACCTTGCAGATTTCTTACCTGCAGGAGCGGAACTTGTGCCAGCTTCAGCATCAAGCGGCTGCTTGCATTCCTTTTCCAGCGCCTCCACCCTAGCCACCAAGGCACGGATGGTCTCCAAATCTTCCTCTTCGTCAGAAGACAAGTTCTGCTGGGGTGGAGGACGCTTTGTCGTTTGCTTCACAATCCGCACCCCTTTTTTCTGTTGAGCCTTCCTGGGTGGCATATTTGTAAAAACCAATCCACACAATTATGCAACGTACCAAAATGCAATCTCTACTAGATTATAAAGTTGACAAATTTAATAATAAATGGCACACATAAGTGCTAATTACACTATAACAATAAATTTGACTTTTATTATTATTATTATTATTATTTCTAATATATTAACTTATTCTTTATTTATTTATGTATATATGACTATGATATGGGGGGAATTTTTAAGGTAAAGTGAAGTGGGAGGTGGGGGTGGGGTAATGTATTACACTCTAATAAACTGAACAATAAACCACTATGAAATGTAATTTAAAACTAATGCAATACCTTAATAATGAAATTAACTTAAGCAATAATTATGAATATATTTAAAAGTTTACTCAAAGTAAGATGAGGCAACTGCCAACTAAACCACAGGATCACCAAGCAAACTAAAGGAACTCAACAAGAACGTATGAGGGGGGTCAATATTATAACGTTAATGATAGATAGGGCACAATTACTTATATGCATGCAAACTGTAACAAGAACAAAGAATCAACCAACTCCAACCCTTCTTACTGAAACTTAAAAGGCAATAACTGTAACGGTAGCACAACAAGGAAATAATAAAGCCTGCGTGTCGGTCCGCGCCGCGGGGCGCGTGGGAGGAGTCCGCCGCCCAGCTGATTGTCGGAGATCAGATAAAGCAACTGAAGAGGCTTAAACAAGGAAACAATTGGCAAACGAAGCTCTAGCGATGAAAATACTTAGCAGGAACGCCCAAACCGCAAACGGAGCAACGTGTAAGGAGAAGAAATGCAGCTGCTGCAAGGCGAAAAAGGCAAGCGCGGGAAGGACAGAGCAGCCTTATATCTGCTGCTCCGCGCCTTCATCTATTGGTTGATTGATCTCACGTGGCTCCTAACTCTTGATTCTAGAATGTTCACAAGCCTTCCCTGTAATTATGGTGAGGGCAAATACGCCCCTTAAAAGGAATGCCATTATTCAGACAGTTGATATCGTTGAGATGGTCACTTTGAATATGTCTGATTTCCTTTGCAATTTCAGTGAAGTTCCCTATAGGAAATCATTTTCTTTTGTTTCTATTTCTGCGAATATGTGTAGTACAGCAACACTTTGCGAAATTTACACTAAAAAAACTCCAAACATAACAATGGCACTGACTTCTGCAGAATAGTCTCCAGTGGACCTCAGGAGTGTGTCAATTTGCACAAGATAAAACAGTGGGAGGTGAAATATATTCTAACAAAATGCTAGGTGTGCTCTATGTTTTTAATTGACTGTGCCTACCTTGCCTTAAATGAAGTGGTTTAAACATAGCAGGCTGAAAACATGCATCCTCTTTTTCCCAACAGCTAGAGTCACCGCTGAAGTAGCAACATATTAGAATTAGTCTGATTTTACATCAAACTACAGTTTCAGATTCAACTGTTAAAGCACCCAAAATAGAAATAGAACATAACCTCCAATTTGAAACACAAAAGGCTGTCTTCACCATTATATGACACTGACTACTAAAAAGGCTTTGAAATTAATAAAAATAAATTTGACAGAGATTTCTGGGATGAATAATGAGGAAAATAAAATGTTCTAGTTTAGATTCTCTGTACAAACAGTAGTAACACAGAAAAGAAGCAAAGTAAGAAGAACACCAACAAACATACAAAAATATAATTCTCTATCTTTGGAGATTGCAGGTGTTGCCACCACTCACCATATGCTCAGAGGCACATGTTACCAAATTCTTCCAAGCTACACAGCAAGTGGATTGAACTGTGAAAGACCAACCCAAATGGTGTTTGCATTTTAACAAATTTGTAGGGCAGTACAATATCTCCTGCTCCCCTGGTGCATTCACTATAGCTGCCCAATTTCCCTGCTTTTTAAAGTTTGATAGAAATAGCTGTGGGCTATAGGTACATTCTTAAACCGCAAGGTTTTTTGCCAATTAGTGAATATATTGCATAGGTTGTTTCTAATTCTCACGCATGCATGAGAATTCTCTCATTTCTGGTAACACCAGTTGTATTTCATTTCAAATGAGGACAAATTACTCTGCTTTATCTAATAATCATATATTGCATCACATAATGTACACATGCATGTATCATGCCACACCTCCATTTATATTATAAGAAGACTGCAAGAAGAAAGAAGCTGTCCTTTGCCCCCTAAAATACATCCCATCCCTCCACATGACATTTCCAAGAAAATTACCTAGTGTGGTTATCCTTTGTATTACAGTTTTGTTTTAACCATTATATTTGTGCTTTTACCGTCTTCCAAATTCTACCTGCTTTTATTTTAAGCAGCAGGATTAGAAGCCTTTGCAAACAGAAGCTTCTAACAGAAATGCTGGCAGGCTCTTAAACAGAGCAGAACCCTGACTCATTGGGTACATATACTGTCACTGTTAATGCCACAGTGCCATCTGCTCACTTCTTGAGTTGTAAAAGATTTTATCAAACTGTTGGTATTAAAATCCGTTGGCTGGATTGGCTTTTAAAAGGTGATGCAATGAAATCCTAGCACCTTTTCCCTCTTGCTTACATTTACAGGGTCCAAATATAACATACTGTGAGTTTATGGTAAAGTTTCATTTCATGGTAACTTGCATCAAATAAATCATGATTAGAACACTCACCTGGTAGCACAAGTGCTGCGGGTAAAGTTTAGAAAGTGATTTCATGACTTGGCTCCTGTTTTTACATTTGGGATGTTCCTAACAAATTCACCTCAAGAGCTGACATTTTCTTTGCTTGGTTTCTCACCAAGATTCTATTTTCTGGGAAGTTACAATGAGATTCCTGCTGTCATTTAAACATTTCTCCAGTATGACATAAATACATTTCTTCAACATTCAAGAAAGAAGTGTCAGTGTTGGATTTTTCATTTTGATAGCTATTGAGAAAACCTTTAGGCGCTGAAAACTCAAATGTAGCATGGAAAACTTCTGAGAAAGTAGATGCTCACTGCTTACAATTGAATATCCAAGTGCCTGACCTGTGTGCTCATATGACGGAAGATCAAGCTACACACTTATATTGGCTATATATCAGTAACTGCCATGGCTTCCCAGAAAGAATCCTGGGAGTTGTAGTTTGAGGAAGATGTTGAGACTTTTTTTGTTAGTGACCCAACATTCCCTGGGAAGAAAGAATTACTGTTAGGTCACTTGGGCTGCAATCCTGTACCCACCTTCCTGGGAGTAAGACCCATTGAACTCCACAAGACTTACTTCATAGTAGATAAAGGACAATGCAATGCCATAAAGGCCTACTTGTAAGTAAACCCCATTGAGTTAAAAGGGACTTATTTCCAGGTAATTAGTCCCAGCGTTTCATTGGTCCATGCTGCTGAAACCCCAGGATAATTGGTTATTATATCAGGCCCCTGATGATGTATTCTTACATTTCTGTTGCTAAAGGAAATGGTCATGTGGTTGCACATGCAGGAAAATTTGCCTCCTTATTGTCAGCCAGTTCTCTCGCTGGCCTGCTAGCCGGCCAGTCCTCCTGCTGTTATCAGTGCTGCCAGTGACCATCTGGTGAGGCAAGCCTCTCCTTTGCCTTCATCACTTCTTCTCTAGCAAAGGACCAAAGGGGTCTTTCCTCAGACCAAGGCATTATGGGTGTGGTGGCCAGGAGAATACTCGTGCCACCATCAGGCAGGGAAAAGGGGGCAGATAAACCACCAGCTCTACTGCCACTAATCTAGTGGCAAAACAACACAAAGAAAAAAGTAAGTGAAGAGGAGGAATCAGAAGAGGTGCAGCAGAAGCAATGGGAAAGAGGAGATTGGCAATGGCAGGAAGGAGTAGTGGGAGGGCAGAGCTGCCACCTGCTTTATGCAATGTAGTCTCTTGTGCCACTGCTGTTTAGTTCAAAAATACAAACCATTCCATATAATCTTTCCTTTTGACTTGTTTGTCACATTTGTGTTCCATCTTATCTCCAAGAAGCTCCAGATGGTGCAAATGGGGTTGTTTCTAGTGATGTGCCGAAACATTCTCCTACATTTTTTTCAACAATTGCCCATCAGTTAATGAAAAAAGGAATTGCACTGAAAAATTGTGAAAGGGGAATGAAAATTTCATTGAAATTCTCATGGGTGGGCAGCAGGGGGCTCTTTTGTTGCTCTTACTTTCCTTTCTAAGTAGTCAAGGGGTGTTTGGTGTGAGTGTTCTTTCTTTCCTTCAATAAATTATCTCTCCTGTGGGCTGCACTGTGCACCCTTCCTGGATATCTGCCTTTCCTGAAAACCCCATGATGTCCTCAGCTGGGTTTTCCTGTAAGCACAGGAAGGTGGGGAGGCTGCCTACTGTGCATTAGGGATGGGTGAGAATTTCAATTCAGTTTGCATTTCAAGCCAAATTTATCAAATCCGCACATTCCAAAACAATATGAGGACTGAAACATGTCCATGCTTCGAAATTTTCACTTATTTGAATTTTGAGATGCAGTTCTCCAACCAACGTTTACAGAAATGCACATATTGGGGAAAGGTGTGCATAAAATGAATATATGAGTGAAAATAACATGCATAAATGGCATATGACAAGAAATGACTTGCAAAAATGTGTACATTAGTCGAAACTCCTTACAAAACTGTGTTTGAGGAGAAATTTGCATTAAAATGCTGGAGAATTTTCATGAGATTTTTTTTTTAAATTGCAAATTGTTGCAGAAATGTGGAGAACTGAATTCAAGATTGGAAAAATGAGAAATTGAGACAACTGAAATTGACAGTTCTTTCCATGCCTACTGTGCATGTGACATCCATTCATTGTTCTTTTAAAAAGTGATTTACTTATTTATTTATTTTTTACTTCTAAATAAATCAGTGTGGAAAGAATATCCTTGAAAAATAAACTCAGCAAGTGCACTGATCTCAGGCATTTGGCGGCCAGCCTAACTAGCATCCCATGTTTCAATTAAAACTCAAGAGAAGATATTGTGTCTATAAAAGCTATTATATGTGACAACTATGACTCTAAATAGCCTCTCCTATATGTGGGGGCAGGATACCACCATTAAGACTGACCCTATCAAGTGGATCTCAATTTGAGGAAAAAATCCCTTCCATTCTGCCTCGGCCAGGCTGAGGGAGAACTCTTTAAGTTGATCCATAGATGATATCTGACCCCCCAGACCCTCAGTAGAATCACCAAGGATACCGGCTTGACATGCTGGCAGGGGTGTGGGGGGACAGGTGCTTACTTCCATATATGGTGGACATGTCTGGTAATCTGGACTTTGGAGGATAAAATATTTCATGAAATTGGACTTATCAAGGGGCAGCAAATAACACCTAAGTCTACTTGCAGTGCTCCTTTCAATATTTCAGGCTGACAGTGAGGTTCTACACTTCAAAGAATTATCGGTCTCCTCTTTTGCAGTAGCCCACATTGTTGTTGCATACTACTAGAAACAGGGTTGACCATGACTTAATGAAGGAATGGTATCAACAAATCTGGGCAACAGCCCCTATGGAGAAACTCACTCAACAGCAAAGAAAATGATGTAAAATCTTTGAAGGAAATAAATTTCACATAAAATGGTTTCTGTTTATTAGATACGTTGCAGTGAAGGAACATTACTGGAGTCCTCCTTCTACCCATGTCTCTCTGTGGAGGGGTAGGTTTGGTTGAATATCCACAGAATTATACTCACCACCTTTTCTTTTTCTCTCACCCTAATACTCCTTGTACTACTTATTTTTGTCATTTCAATTTTATTTATATGCATAATTTAAATAGTGATATGTTATAATATGGATGTTGTTCACATACCCTTTATTTTCTGCAATGCCTTATGCGGATACCTCTTTGCTCTGTAACCTCTCTTCCATTTCCCCCTTCTTTTTTCCTTCTCTCCCCTCTCTTTTATTATCATTAGATTTGTTTATTGTTTGATTGCACTGGGGTTGTTTTCCTCTGCTGTTGGACATTATGTCCTGTCACTCCTCTATGTATTTGAAAACTTTTCCAATAAACATATTGTTCAAAAAAAAGAAGAAGATACTGCGAGGTAACCTCCCATACAGCTTTTTCAGATCAGGAAGCACCAGCAGCTGGAGAGGTTGCTGATTGCTGGAGAAATGTTTAAAGGAAAGAAGAAGAAAAACACCTTGTCACCTCACACTGATAAAGGAGGATCAACCCTTCACCCACCAAAATTCTGAATAAATTCAAAATGAATTCTGAAGTGCCCTGACAGCAGGGTAGAATTCCTAGGGCAAGAAATCCTTTGAGAAACTGGAGGACAGGTTTTGGTGCAACACTAGTTATTTCATACTTGCATCAATCAACCCTGTGAGGTGGATTAGGCAGAGATGAAGGTTAGAACCACACATTCATTAAGAACATAAGAAGATCAGGCCCATCTAGTCCAGCATCATGTTTTCAAAGTGACCAAGCAGATGCCTGTGGGAAGCATGTAAGCAGGACCGAGTGCAAGAGCACTCTCCCCTCTCAGCGTCCCCAGCATTTGGTTTTCAGAAGCATGCTGCCTCCATCAGTAGAAGTAGAACATAGCCATTGTGGTTAGTATCACTTTTGAAAAGTATGGCTGGGCATGTTCCACCCCTTGTGGGGAAAGGCCAGGCAGAAAAAGCAGGTGGGAGAAGGATAAAGTGTCAGCCTCTCTGCTGGAAATCATGACAGAGTCCATCATGACAGCCCACAGAGTCCATAAAACTCCCAAGGAGAGATTAAAACTATATGAGCTGGCAAATAGTAGGTGTAGCAGTTAGCATGTTGGAGTAGGGAGGCCTGGGTTCATGTTCCTGATCTGCTATGAATTCAGTGGGTGGGCCCTGTCCTCCAGCACCCCAAGTTTACAACCATGGCAAACAAAAAAATACAGCAACAATGAAATCTGGCCTTTTCACATTATAAGCTTGTCAAGATCCCAGAAGGATAAATAAAACAAGATCCTGCTGTTCCATTTGCTAAAAGAACATAATGCCACTTTTATCTCATGGTTTTGTTCTGTTCATGTGTTCGAATCCCCACATAGCCATGAAGCTCACTGGGTGACTTTGGGGCAGTCACTGCCTCTCAGCTTCATGAAAACCCTATTCATAGGGTCGCCATAAGTCAGAATTGACTTGAAGGCAGTACGTTTACATTTTAATGCTCTTAATACAGCTGTTACTGAGAACTAAAGAGAGCTTTTTTTTTTTTTTGCCAAAAGCCATTGTTAAAACTAAAAGGAAATTATAAATATTGCTAGGCATGTAGCCTAGGGACCAATGGTTGAGGACACACCTCCCTCAATAAAATTAGCAGGGCTATGTGGCCTGAGCATAGCTGATCTGAAGCATGGCCCAACATGTGCACCTTTTTGCTCAGTGTTCCATGCATATAATGGGGGCATTTTCCAACACTAAAAAAAAGGCATAGTCTGTGCTTATGTGTACATCAGAGCCTTCATAGAGCTTTGAATTGCTGCCAATATTGTTTGTTCAGTACTATTCTGAAATGTTTCCAAATAGTTTACATCTGATAGAATTACTTTGTACATGCTTTATATGCAAAATAATATAAAATGGCCAGCAATTTTGTTCTTACTCAAGCAAACAGGATATTAAAAAGGATGCTTTTCTGAAAAAAATATACGTCTCATACATGCTTGTTTCAGCTGAGTGCCATTTGTTTGTTCAGTTCTCTTAGTTCTTTCTCATTATTTAAGATCAAAGTAAATTTCCTGAAAGCAAGTTTGGAAGACATAAATCAAAGAGTAACCTCAGTATGAATACTGCACTCATTTTCTAAGAAGTTCTCTCTAGGTTTGCTATCATATTTTATCTTCTAGTTATTTTTAAAATATGAAAGTATGGATTGTATACTTGGCTTGTAATTGAAATAAGGGCTTACATTTGAAAAACTGTGTTTCAAAAAGACCTTATGTTACAGTCTTGTGTTGCCCTAACAACACAAGACAGCAACATAACAACTATGAAGATCCAAATACACAGCTATTGAGCCATACATTATATCACAAATGTTGTGGGTAACATCTTACTGGACCATCTTACTAGACTTAGCAACTTTCCCAAGCTCTATACTGATTGACTTCTAGAAACACTAATAAAACTGTGGGAAAATTGGTAAGTCTTAGAGGCCAACAATGAAAGAGGTTCTACCTGTAACCTGCCAGATTTAACCTTGTCTATAACCTGGCTAAGCAAGCTCTATACCTTTTTTTTTTTTTTAATTAATTTTTATTCCAATTTTCAAAATCAAAACAATACAAAAGAAAACAACACAAATCAATAACTAGTACAATACAAAAAGAAAGAAAAAAAATATATATATATAAAAAAGAAAGAATATTGACTTCCGATTTGTCATAGTTCAGCTATAAATCTATAATATATAACAAACCTATCTCTTAATAGATTATAAAATCACCTTCCTCCAACGGTTATCTTAGTTGGTTTCAAATCTCATTAACATCATATCATTTTAATCTTCCACAAAAAGTCAAAGAGAAGTTTCCAATCCTTGAGATATATGTCAATCAATTTTTTTTCTAAATAAACATGCCAATTAATCCAACTCATCAAATCTACTGAGTCCAGTAATTTTAAATCGCTCTTCTGTCATTATCCATATTGGGTCCATCTTCCATCTTCCATCTTTACGCACCCAAAAATCTTGCTGTCATAGTCATATAATAAAAGTCTGATAGGAATTTCCTCCATCACAGATGTTTTCTTACCATCAAATCCAAACGTATCACTGAAGTGTTGTTGCAAAGCCGCATCTCTGTTCCTCTTTTCCACATGATACACTAGTACATCTCTTGAAGGTTTTTCCATTGACACAAAACAGGGATTAATTCTGTTAACTTTCTCCATTTCAAGTTCCATCAAATCCTTCCAGTCCAAGAATTTTCTTGAACCGATAATATCTTTATCTCCAATCTCTTCAATTCCTTCAAGGACAGCGCTGAATTCCAAACTATAATATTTGTCTCCAGGATCCATCACAGCCAGAAAATCCAAATCTTTTTTCATGTCCATAATTAAGCCAATCTCCATAGTTTGAACCTTGCCTTTAATTTCTCTTCCATCCTTTTTTTGTTTTCCAGATCTATCTTTATTCTCCTTTCTCATAGAATCCTGAGTTTCTTTCAGCTCCTGTCTCATTTCGTGAAATTCAATTCTCCACGCTTGTCTATTATTTCTCAGTTCTTGTTTTATTGAGTTAATCCCATTCATTATTTTCTGAAACATGTCTAGAGATAAAGTCCCTTCTTGTACATCCATGATCTTCTTAATTGTCATTCTTAAAACCAAAGGAACAAAACTCCTTCAATTTTCAATGTCCCAAACAGAGAGCAGCTTATTTCTTTAACCAGTTACAAAGGAGTTAATCTTTCCAGCAAACTAACGTCACACGCTAGACAGCCCTTATCTCTTATCTGCCCAGAAGTGTAAGAACGGCTTTAGTTCACAGCGTCGAAATAGCTAGTAGCAGAGAGAATGAGCAGATTCATCAAAAAGAAAAAAAAAAAGTAGATCAAGAAAAATAGTCCCAGTCTTATCTCTTTCAATCAGAAATCTCTCATCCGTTTAATCTTTAGAATGCTATTTTCCATGTCAGCTTTTTGCAATAAAAAAAAAGATACGCTATTTATATTTTCTTCCCCCTTAGTTCCGTGAATAAAAAAAGGAAAGTCTTACCTCACCTAGGTTATCTCAATTGCTGTTACTTTGACAAATCTCTTTAGCTGTATAGATAAGAAAATGATGAATGTAGACAGGAGGATGTTTGCCTGTTAATCCGTATAAAAAAACGGGTCACTTATCCAGCTGAGCTAGCATAAAAATCCTCGCTCTGTCTGAGCTGCTGGAAGACAGACAATTCTGACGAATTCCAGACTCCAACAATCAAAACAAAGCTATGTAGGAAATCTCACGTTTCTTCTTTAACCGGAAGAAATTATTCCCAGTCAGAAAAGAGCCTTCTGACTGAATTTAAACTGGAAGAGTTTCATCCAAGACGAGAGCTCGTCTCAGAGGCTGCACAGGCGTAGGGATCCTCCTGGGAAGTCTCGCAAGCTCTATACCTTTGATGAAATCTGGTTGACCTCATGGTGCCTACATCAGAGCAGACCGCCCTAGCCTCAGCTTAGTCCCTTGCCTTGCCTCTTTTCCATGTTTGTTGTTCCCATTAGTCAGGAACCTAGTCATGGGCCAAAAGTCTCATATTGTCCTGTAAGGAAAATGTCTGTAGTTTTGGAACTGCTAGAGCAGGGATGGCTCACCTCTGGTTTGGGGGCCTAATCCAGACCCCCAAGGAATTGTTTCAGGGCTCCCAAGACCCCACCAATTTGCACAATGGCAGGAAAAAGATACAAAGGAGACACTGTGCTCGGGTGGGTGGAAGGGTTTAAACTTCTCTACCTAGTGCCTTGACAGGGATGCAAATTGCCACCTCCAGAGTTATCAGGTAAGTGGGAAGGAGATGATAACTCCCACTTAGCTGATCTGCGTGCATCAGCTGAGGAGGGGGCTGTGTACCTGTGTATATATTTGTCTTCTGTATTTTTGTGTTTCCATGTGTGAGTGGCCATGTGAGAGTGTGAGCTTCATATGGCCCCCAGAAGATTGACCAAATGTAAATGGGGCCCTGGGGCAGACACCGCTACACTAAAGAATCTTGGTTTTTCATTATTAAGGTATTTGTATGGGCAAAAAACTGGATGAAGCAGAAGAGCCACAGTGTGCATATATTGAGAGGTAAACTGGCAAAATCCACAACTCACATAGCTCAGTCATGTCAAGAACCTTCCTTCTCCTCTCTGTATAATAGGCAATTATTAGTGCTTCATTCTTTCCATTTCTCTCTACGTCCTCCATTTCTTAGATATCTCTGTTCTTCTGGCCTAACTCATATCAATTACATTTGAGCATTCCCCTGGTGCATGTGGCCCCTGCTGGATCTCTAGAATCACTCTTCACTTCTTCTATGGCAACCATTAAGATTTCTCACCTTCTCTATTTCCTTCTCTGCAGCAACCAGTTAAATATAAACATTTGGTCTAGACAATGTGGCTTTAGACAGCCTGTGTTAATCTCTGTTGGAACCAACCATTCTACTATTCTATAAACATTTAGCATTCAGTGCTTCAAGCTGCAAAGCCATTTTGTATACTGTCTACTATTTTGATCTTGCAGATAACTAAACATTTTTCTGGTTTTGAACCAAAAATGGGACTTAATGGTTCTTGCTAATTTCCCCAAATAATTCAAATGATGGAAGGTGCAGTGCAAATTTCCTTATGACATACAACTGACTCTGCATAAAAGGTCTCAAATATCACACCTCCACAATAACATGTATAGACCTGTGATTTACCGTAACTTTTAATTAGGAACATGTACAGGTTTGGTAACATTCATAGCTTTTGACTGATGGGGTGGAAGTAGGACTCTGGTTTCTGGTTCAGGCAAGTCACATAAAAACCTGGTAATGGGAAAAGGTTTAGCAACTGCTTGTGCCTCCATAGGGAGGGCCTGTCTAGCATTCTAAAAGATTTGCAGCATATTTCAATTTAAATCCAAACAAAAGAGACATTAATTAAATTTCAGAGTGAATGCTTCCCTTTTGTTACATACACCCCTGCCATATTTGTTCAGAGTATTCCCAAGTAATACTTGTCAGGTCTTTGGGTTGTGGAATTATATGCATTTTACTTTTAGGACAAACTGTCATTTTCAAGCCACTAAAACTAAATGCTTGTAACTTTTCCAATTTCAAGAGAGCTCTTGAATTAGAACAGTCTTTTTTATTGGTTTTTGAGAACTGTTTGGGGAATAGAGTAAACAATATAATGTAGAATCAATCCCACTAAAGTTTACTGTAATTACAGTTAAGCCTGCAATACTACTACTAAGGTCCAAGGTAGGAAGTTGGAACCAGTTCATCAGTTGCTGTATATAAATATAAGACAAGCCTCGAGCCTTTGCACGGGGTGCTAATTGTGGGGTGCAGCGTGCCCCAGGCAGCAACGGGAGGGAGGAGTTAGAATCCTCCCATCTATGACCTGGCTCTCGCAAGATCATCCACAATCCTGGGCAGTCTCGCAAGAGCAGCCAAGGGATGGAACCAGACCCGGGCCTTTAAAGGCCCCAGTCTCCTGTGAGCCAGCCTCTTTCATCATGTGCCAGCTTTCCCACCCACCCTCCATCAGTCTTAGGGCATCACTGAGCTGTGTTTAACTGGGTTGACAGGGCCGGATAGGAATTTTTCCTCTCAATGAATCTGGCCCCATAGTTGAGCAGGTTTTTTTCGCCTATCCCTCAGTGGTTCACTGTGCAATTGTTTGGCGTTCACTCACTTCTGTCACAACTTTAAGTGGAAATGGCATTGGGCAGGATCACTCATAAGAGGGACCCCATAAGCCCCAGCTTGGGAGGGGCACCACCTCATCCAGCTCACAACCCCTCCCACTGAACCATAATCCGTTCCCGCTTTAAGGATATTGATTACCAGATATCAACTAACAGGGCTACAAAAATATGTTCTCCCTTATATCTAAAATTAAGTTTTGTGCCCGGTAAGATTGCTTCCTATTTAGCTTTGCTAACTATTCCTAAGCTACGTTTAGCTTTCTCTAAAGCCAGGTTCAACTCTTTAAACTCCACGATACTTGAGGAGAGGTACAGAGGGATTCCTTATGAACAACGTATTTGTCCCTGCGGTGCTGGCACTATTGAAACCATACAACACTGTTTCTTTTCTTGTCCCTTATACTCCCAGATTCGTAACAAGTTCCTAAATTCCATAATGATGAATGTCCATTACAAATCTTCTGATGCTATAATTGCTTATCTCCTTTCTCGTTTAGATAAAGAAATTACTATACTAGTTGCTAAGTTTGTTTATGTGGTCCAGCAGAAACGTGCCTCCTTTTAATGTAGATAATACATACTGTTTAGCTAGTAGAGATGTGTTACATGGTCTGTGTACTACACTTAGATTTGTTATAAATTTTAAATTGTATTTAATTGTTTTCAATTCTGTTTCAATTATGGGTCTATGACCGCAATAAACAATAAACAATAAACAAACCCCTCCCACTGGTTGGTCAGCAGGACAACAGGTGCCTTGGGTTCACACCCCACTTGGGTCCAAAGCGGGCCAACTCGCAAGAGTAGTTCCCAACTGCTTGTTGGTTGATTCAGCATTCCTCCAGCATAGGCTGCCAGAAAGAAACGGATCCTTGCCCTACTGCCATGCCAACTCCGCTTTACTTGCTCTTATCAATAAAGTTGTGGCCTTACTTCACCCATAAACCTGTGTGTGGCTGTGTTATTCCCGTTGTTAAAGGGGGCACAACATGCTCCTACCACACAAAAACTTCAGAAGTATATACATTTTGACTTATCTTAAGCCCTCTTCAGGCATTCAAAGTGGACACATAAAAATGGCAGTGGGGTTAAGTCTGCAACTCTGCACTCAACTTCCTGATCCGCACAGGAGACTTTCACAAATAGAGGGCAAAGGTATGAAGGGTGCTTCTAACCACCTTCAGCTAAACATGATTAGAGGCCTCTGTCAGGGTTCCCAGTAGCATGAAGGCTTGTAAGTATATGAAGTTTAGGGTGTCACATGTGGGACAGGTACATTGGGAGTGGCATTTACTCCCACCTCCTACACACTTTCCTGCCGCCACCACCACATATGTTGTTTAAACACTCAGATAGCCCCATTGTTTCTGTGCAATCAAGACATGTTGTGCATCATTATCAGCTATACATTTTGACTGAAAGAAGGTATGTCCAACTATTTTTTAATCAGTAATTAAGGGATTAAGTTTAGTCCATCAGTGAAGGTTATAGAATATTTTTGTTTCTGTAACAAAATATATCCTTTACAAAAAGCAAATGTGATATTAATTTCCCCCTTGTTCAGTAACTTGAGAATTTTAGAGTTTTAAATTGGTGCTTATTCTCTTTCTAAAATATCTCTAGGACAGTCTATAGTAACACTAAATATACACTACCTTAACATAAGAAACTGAGTGGGAGAAAGCCCAGCAACTATTGCACCATCCGACATTGTCCTGTCTCATACTTGCAAAATCCTGGCACTAAAATACTTGAAGCTGAAACAGTAGCACTGTCCATTGCCCAAGACAATTTGCTGCCTGAGGCAGAGCAGCAAATGGCACACTCAATCCCCTGAACTCATGGGATCATTAAGAAAAGGGAGGTGAGCTTGACAAATATCTAACACCCTGCACTTAACAGCTGTGGCTACTTTCCCAGACTGCTCAACTTTTTATATCAACTTCCCAACAATTTGATGCACAGAATAGTGCTCATTAGCTGCTGTTGCACAGACACAGGCCAACTGGACTCCACCCACTCCGAGGGTGTGTTTCAGGATACAGAGAGATAAAGCCAGGAACACTGCCCCTTCAAGATATATAGTGCCTGGCACCTGGGGAGTAGCCCTCCAACCTTGCTTGAGTGTTTTAAAACATGCACACCTTAATGTGGTGAGGGGGTTGAGAGTGTTGAAGAAGCTGAGAGCAATGCCATCAGGAGTCTACAGCAAGAGGATAGTCTCCTAGCAGGGTCACTCTAGGTGTAATGGTCAAAGCTGAGATGCCAGACTAAGATGCATCCAAACTCAGAGGAAGGCAATGGTAAATCACCTCTGAATACCTCTTACCAGAGTATCCAAAATGCAACAAGAGATAATGCGCTGGAAGATGAGTACCCCAGGTCAGAAGGCACTCGATGAGCTACTGGGGAAGAACAAAGGACAAGTCTGAGTAGCACTGTGGCTAATGATGCAACTGGGTCAAAGCTGAAAGGAAGCCCAGAGGCTGATGCGCACAGATGTGAAAGGAGAGCCTGGAGTTGTACGACATACACAATAGGAACATGGAATGTGAGAAGCATGAACCAGGGAAAGTTAGACATTGTCAAGCAAGAAATGGAATGTATTAACATTACAATACTTGGCGTGAGTGAATTAAAATGGACGGGAATGGGCCATTTCAATCAGGCAACTCCAAGATATTTTATGCAGGAAATGAGAAATTAAGAAGAAACAGGGTTGCTTTAATAGTGAGAAGTGATGTAGCATAAGCAATTGGGAGCTATAACACAAGGTCTGAGCGAGTGATATCAAAGAGATTTAATGGAAACCTATTAACATAACCATCATCCAAGTCTATGCTCCAACAGCAAATGCAGAAGAAGAGGAATTTGAAAGATTTTATGCAGAAATACAGGAAGAAATTGATCACACACCAAAACAAGATGTTCTGAAAATCATGGGGGACTGGAAAGCAAATGCAGAGAACAGGGAAGAACAATAAATTGTGGGGAAATGAGGCTTAGGAGATAGAAATAAAGCAGGAGAAAGACTTATTGAATTCTGTGAAGCGAATAATTTGTTTCTTGCGAACACATTTTTTGAGCAACCAATAGGATCACAGTGCACATGGACATCACCAAATGGTCAATGTAGGAATCAAATTGATTATAATTGGTAGCAGAAGATGGAGAAGCTCCATACTTTCTGCAAAAACAAGACCAGGAGCAGACTGCGGTACAGAGCATGAACTGGTCATATCAAAAATCAGAGTAAAGCTAAAGAATCATAGAATCATAGAATCATAGAGTTGGAAGGGGCCTTGTAGGCCATCGAGTCCAACCCCCTGCTCACAGCAGGAAATCCACAGCTAGAGCATCTCCCGCAGATAGCTGTCCAGCCTATGCTTGAAGACATCCAGTGAAGGGGATCCCACCACCTCCCTAGGCAGTCGGTTCCATTGCCGAACTGCCCTTACTGTCAAGAAGTTCCTTCTAATGTCCAATCTGAATTTATGCTCCTGCAACTTAAAACCATTAGACCTAGTCCTACAGAGAATAAATCTGTACCCTCCTCTATGTGACAGCCCTTCAGGTACTTAAAGAGTGCAATCATGTCACCCCTCAGCCTTCTCTTCACCAGACTGAACATGCCAAGTTCCTTCAACCTTTCCTCATAAGACTTGTTCTCCATACCGGCTATCATCCTCGTCGCCCTCTTCTAGACCTGCTCTAACTTGTCTATATCTTTCTTAAAATGAGGCACCCAGAACTGAACGCAGTATTCCAGATGAGGCCTGACCAATGCAGAATATAGTGGGACTATTACTTCCCTCGACCTGGAAACTATAGCTCTGTTTATGCAGCCCAAAACCACGTTTGCCTTTTTTGCCGCAGCATCACACTGCTGGGTCGTGTTCAACTTGCGATCCACTACAATTCCAAGGTCCTTCTCACACGCACTACTGCTAAGCCAGGTATTTCCCATCCTGTACCCGTGCATTTTGTTTTTGTGGCCTAAATGCAGAATCCTGCATTTGTCTTTATTGAATGTCATTTTATTAATTTCAGCCCAATTTTCTAGTCTATCCAGGTCCCTTTGGATTTTAGTCCTGTCTTCCATTGTGTTAGCTATCCCTCCCAGTTTCATATCATCCGCAAACTTCATAAGGCTTCCCTCCACCCCATCGTCTAAGTCATTGATAAAAATGTTGAAGAGTATCGGCCCCAGGATAGAACCCTGTGGCACTCCACTCGAGACCTCCTTCCAGTCCAAAGCAGAGCCACCGACGACCACTCTTTGAGTATGGTTTTCCAACCAGTTGTGAATCCACCTGACAGTATTTCCATGTAGTCCGCATTTGACTAGTTTGCTAATCAAAAGGTTGTGGGGGACTTTGTCAAACGCTTTGCTGAAATCTAGATAGATGACATCTACAGCATTTCCACCATCTACTAAGCTAGTGACCCAATCAAAAAAAGAGATGAGATTAGTTTGACAGGATTTTTTCTTGACAAACCCATGCTGGCTCCTTCTAATCACAGCATTGTCATCTAGATAGTTGCCAATGGACTCCTTTATTATCCGTTCTAATATCTTTCCCGGTATTGAAGTCAGACTGACCGGCCTGTAATTCCCCGGATCTTCTTTTTTACCCTTTTTAAAGAGCGGGACGACGTTTGCCCATCTCCAATCCTTCGGCACCTCTCCCATTCTCCAGGATTTCTCAAAGATGATGGTAAGAGGTTCCGAGAGTACATCCGCTAGTTCCTTCAATACTCTGGGATGCAGTTCATCAGGCCCTGGAGATTTGAACTCATTTAGGTTAACTAGGTATTTCCTGACTATCTCCTTATCAATCTTGAACTGCAGTCCCGACCCTTACTGAGATTGCTACTGATGCAAGGTTGCACACTGTTCCCTTTTTGGGAGAAAACGGAGGCAAAATAGGTGTTGAGCAGTTCTGCCTTTTCCTCGTTATCTGTCAACATTTTGCCATCCTCATTGAGCAGCAGTCCCACTGTTTCCTTGGTCTTTCTCTTGCTTCGAACATATCTGAAAAACCCCTTTTTGTTGTTCTTCGCTTCCCTCGCCAGCCTCAGCTCATTCTGGGTTTTAGCTTTCCTTACGCTATTCCTGCAAGCCCGAGCTGCTCGTCAGTACTCTTCCTTGGTGATGTGTCCTTCCTTCCATACTTTATACATGCTCTTTTTTACTTTTACCTCCTCCACCAGTCTTCCGTGTAGCCACATTGGCTTTTTCCGATGTCTTCCATTTTTCTTCCTCTTTGGAATTGTTTGCGATTGCGCTTTTTGTAATACATTCTTCATGAACTCCCACGCATCTTGGGCTCCTTTTTTCTTTAGTCTATCTAGCCACGGGATCCTACCCATCATTTCCCTGAGCTTGCTAAAATCGGCTTTCCTGAAATCCAAGGTCCATGTTTGACTATATTCTTCTTTGGCTTTCCCCAGAATCACGAATTCCAGCATTACGTGGTCACTTTCCCCCAAGGTACCGACCGCTTTAATTCCCGTGACCAATTCGTCCGTGTTAGTTAAGATCAGGTCCAGGATTGCCGATCCCCTTGTTCCTTCTTCTACTTTTTGAAAGAGGAAAGTATCAGCAAGGCCCATCAGGAATTTGTTGGAGGCTTTGTGCTTCGCAGAGTTTGTCTCCCAGCAGATATCCGGGTAGTTGAAGTCCCCCATCACTACTACTTCTTGCCTCCTTGAGATTTCGGAGATTTGTTTGAGAAAGGCCTCGTCTACCACCTCTTCCTGGCCAGGGGGTCTGTAGTAGACACCTACTACCATGTCAGTTTTATTTGTTTCTCCATTTATTTTTACCCAAATGGTCTCTACCTGACCCCTTTGTTCGCTCTCTTCGATTTCCATAGAGGTGTATTTGTCTTTGACGTATAACGCTACTCCCCCTCCTTTTCTGTTGCTTCTATTCTTTCTGTAGAGTTTATATCCTTGAATGGCTATATTCCAATCATGGGAGTCATCCCACCAAGTTTTTGTTATCCCTATGAAGTCATATTTGCCTTGATGCATTAAGACTTCAAGCTCCCCTTGCTTGTTTCCCAAGCTCCGCGCGTTGGTATATAGACAGCAGAAGTCTCTTTTGTCCCGATTGGATTCCTCCATTAATATACCGTGAGCTTTGCCATGCATCCCTTTCTCCCTCCCAGTGTCTGCTGTACCCTTCAAATCGTTGCATTTACAACCCGCTGTCTTTGGATCGGTATTTAAGCTATCATCTCCATCCCCCAGAGGCTTTAGTTTAAAGCCCTCTTGATGAGTTTTGCCATACTTCTGCCCAAGAGATTCTTCCCAGTCCTCATGAGGTGCAGCCCATCTCCTGCCAACAGTCCCCCCTCCAAGAAGCTTAGACCATGGTCCCAGAATCCAAACCTTTCCCATCGACACCATCTGCGTAACCAGTCATTGACCTGCAGTATCTTCCTTTCCCTTTGTAGTCCTCTATCCTTCACGGGAAGAATTGACGAGAAGACCACCTGCGCCCCCAAATGCTTGACCTTCCTACCCAGAGCCTCATAGTCCGAGGTGATCTGTTCCAAGGTGTTTCTGGCCGTGTCATTTGTGCCCACATGGATGAGGAGAAAGGGGTACCTATCTTGGTTCCCAATGAACCTCGGCAGGTTGTCAGCGACGTCCCGGATGCACGCCCCAGGGAGACAACAGACTTCCCAATTCATTTTGTCCGGCTGGCATACTGGAGCCTCTACCCCCCTGAGCAACAAGTCTCCAACCACCAGCACCCTCCTCGTTTTGCCGCGAGCGGTGGTCAGCCTCCTTCTTCTGGGGTGTGGAGTCTTCCTTTGCAGTCAGTGTCTCTTGATGCAGTTGAGTTTGTTGAGGCTCTTCAGGGGTGCTGTCTGCTGAGAGACGCTGAAAGCAATTTGTTAGTTGCAGCAGTTCTGACTCCCTCCTGTTTTTCCTTGCCCTTACAGTGACAGTCGTCCACGGGGATTTGTTGCTGTTGTAGTCCTGTTCTTCCTTGTCACTTTCTTCCTGTACTTTGTGTCGCTCCCTTAATTCCTCTTGTGTTCTATCGAGGAAGTCCTCATCTTCTCTGAAGAACAACAAAGCGATCATAATGCCAAAAGACAATTTAAATAACATCCCAGAAGAATATAAAGATCAAATAAGGAACAGATTTGAGGCTTTAAATTTAATTGATAGAGAACCAGAAGAACTATGGCGTGAAGTCAGAGATATTATCAGGGACGAATGCAAAAAGACAATACCTCTAGTTAAAAAAAGAGAAAGACCTCAATGGATGACTGACGAAACTCTTAAAATGTTTGAAGATACAAGGAAAGCAAAAGCAAAAGGAGATAGAAACATGGTTAGAACCCTAAATGCAGCAATACAGCAACTAGTACGTAGGGACAAAGAGAACTATTGCAATAGTTATTGTATAGAAATAGAAGACGACAACAAAAAGGGAAGAACAAGAGCCCTATTCCAAAAAATTAGAGAAATGAAAGGGAAATTTAAACCAAGAGTAGGGATGCTGAATAATCAACAGGGGAACACATTGACTGACCAAGATAAAATAAAAGGAAGATGGAAGCAATATACTGAAGAACTCTATAAAAGAGATGCCAGGATGACACATTCATTCATGGAGGAATTGTATGATGAAGCATCAGAAATTTTAGAATGTGAGGTGGAAGCTGTTCTTAAAATACTTGGAAGAAACAAATCACCAGGAACAGATGGCATACCAATAGAGTTGCTACAAGCTGCTGAGACTGAATCTGTCCAAATTTGACAAAAATTATCAACAAGTATAGAAAACTAAACAATGACCCACAGACTGGAAGCATTCAATATACATCCCAATTCCAAAGAAAGGGGATCCCAGGGAATACAGTAATATTGAACTATTGCCTTACTATCCCATGCAAGCACAGTAATGCTCAAGATTCTACAACAAAGGCTCTTACCATATATGGAGCGAGAAATGCCAAATGTCCAAGCTGGATTTAGAAAGGGATGAGGTACCAGAGATCATATCGCAAACATACGTTGGATAATGGAACGGACCAAGGAATTTCAGAAGAAAATCACCCTGTGCTTTACAGATTACAGCAGAGCCTTTGACTGTGTAGATCATGAAAAACTATGGAATGCTTTAAAAGAAATGGTGGTGCCACAGCATCTGATTGTCCTGATGCACAACCTATACTCTAGACAAGAGGCTACTGTAAGGACAGAACATGGAGAAACCGGTTGGTGAGACAGAGGTGTATTTTATCACCCTATTTATTTAATCTATATGCAGAACATATCATATGTAAAGCGCGTTTGGACCAAGATGAAGGAGCTGTGAAAACTGGATGGAGAAATATCAATGATTTAAGATATACAGATGATACCATACTCTTAGCAGAAACCAGTAATGATTTAAAGCGAATGCTGATGAAAGTTCAAGAGGAAAGGACAAAAGTAGGACTACAGCTGAATGCCAAGAAGACTAAAGTAATGACAACAGAAGATTTCTGTAACTTTAAAGTTGACAATGAGGACATTGAACTTGTCAAGGATTATCAATACCTTGGCACAATCATTAACCAAAATGGAGACAATAGTCCAGAAATCAGAAGAAGGCTAGGACTGGGGAGGGCAGCTGTGAGAGAACTAGAAAAGGTTCTCAAATACAAAGATGTATCACTGAACACTAAAGTGAGGATCATTCAGACCATGATATTCCCAATCTCTATGTGTGGATGTGAAAGTTGGACAGTGAAAAAAGTGGACAAGAGAAAAATCAACTCATTTGAAATTTGGTGTTGGAGGAGAGCTTTACGCATACCGTGGACTGCAAAAAAAAAACAAATAATTGGGTGTTAGAACAAATTAAATCAGAACTAGCACTAGAAGCTAAGGTGATGAAACTGAGGTTATCATGATTCACTAGAAAACACAATAATGCTGGGAGAAACAGAAGGGAGTAGAAAAAGAGGAAGGCCAAAGAAGAGATGGATTGATTCCATCAAGGAAGCCACAGACCTGAACTTACAAGACCTAACAGGGTGGTTCATGACAGATGCTATTGGAGGTTGTTGATTCATAGGGTCGCCATAAATTGTACTCGATTTGAGGGCACATAACAACAACAAGGCCGTTATTGTTGTAGTGTGTTTTTAAGTAAACCTTATGCTCTTTTGGTGTGGTTTTAAGCTGAGCTGTGCATTGTTTTATTGTCTCTGCTAGACAAAGCTTTATTTTAATATTTTTATTTCTTTTTGCCTTTTTAATTGTTGTATTTTAAATACTGGATGATATTAGTTTTCAAATGTAAAACACCTAGAGAATATTATTCATGGGCAGCCATATACATTTTAATAATGACAATGGGCTGCATTCAACTAATTCCTAAGAGGAGACGCCTTGCAATGAATGAACCTGGTAGTTATGTCTGTTGACTTCAGTGGATTACTCTGAGTAGGATCAGAGCTTGGAAAAGTTACTTTTTTAAACTACAGCTCCCATCAGCCCCACCCAGCATGGCCACTGGATTGGTCTGATGGGAGTTGTAGTTCAAAAAAGTAACTTTTCCAAGCTCTGAGTAGGACTAGCATTGACTACCACCCAATATCTTCATGAATTATCATCTTTCTGTATTAAAGATGTCTCTTTATGTAACTTGATCTCATACACAGAAGTACTGCTTTAAACCTCTAGTCAAGCAGTGTCTATGAAAGTGATGTGCTCCTAAACTTGTTCCTATATATAATGCTTGAACAGGCTTTGACATCTGCAGATAAATGAAGATGTAGGTATGTAGTTCCACTGAATCATAGCTAATTTCTTTGTCACTGAAAAAGAGGAGACTGTATTGATAGCATATCTTTCACTTAACATGTTTATTGGGGAAGGGGCCAAGGAGAGAAATTTATTTTCATAGCAACTTGTTCTTGTTTTTTTCCTGAACAAGTTGCAATGATGTTAGAAAGAAACAAAATGATAATATGTTGACTTTAAAACGCAAACTTCTTATCCAGCCAAATGGTGAGGAAATACTAGAGGAAGCACAGGAAAAGTGCCGCGGCTACTTCATAGCATCTCTGTTCTCTTGTCCTCTTCCTTCCTGCTGCTGTGCCTCCAACCCATCTCCTCCATTTTTCCAAGCCAATAGGAGGTGGAGAAGTAGTACATGGGCCCAACTGCAAACAGAGAAGGCACCATGTGAGACAGAGATGGAAGGAGCCGACTGAAAAACCAGAGACTGGGGAACTCAAGACCTCAATAAGCTGTAGCCCTAAAAGGTCTATTAGCTCACCTTGACACCTGACAATTTCATTATGCTCTTTAAAATACTTTTTCACAGTATGTAATAAAATAATTACAACTTCATCACTAGGATTTTCTCAATACATTACAGAGCTTAAAAGCCACAGAGAAATGGTACACTGTAAACTGATTCAGTAATGCACAGAATCATGTTTTAACATCCTAGCAGGGCCAGCTCCAAAGGACGGCCATGTGGGGCTGCCGCAGATCGCACACTGAGAGGTCATTTCCTTGCTGCAACCTACCTTTCTTGGCTATTGTGCGGTTGCATGTGCAGTGCTACCGTTAACCAAGATGGTGGTTGAGGTTTCCCAAAGGGGCTGAAGCCTCTGCCGCCATCTTGGCTCATGGCAGGGATGCACGGCAGCAATCCTGGGGCAGCCTTGTGCCCAAGGGCCAGCCCTGCATCCTAGCACCAGCCCAGGTAGCTTGGGATGGGGATACTGATAGCTTTTGGTCCGTTGCAATTGTGCGATTCTGTCACTTAACATTCTGTTAAATTCTTACCCTTTGTTTTCACACACCATCTGCCTAATGTGGAAGACAGGCTGTGAGTGACATTCCATTTTCTGCCTTTCTTCTTTGGAGTATTTGTTCAGTAGTGAAGAAGTCTGAATAATAGGACTTCAGAAGAAGTTTCTTATGTGGGGAAAATCACTGTACACATCTTTGAAGTAAACCAATTGGTCTTTAACTAACCCTAACATGCCTTTTATCAGCAGAAGCCTGGCAGTCTCACTGGCAGTGATTCACTTTATTGTTAATCCCAAGGGTTCCTTCAGTAAGTGTACACCTTGGATATGACCTTTTGTTTCTTGCACTGTACTTATTGCAGCTAAGCTCTAATTACAGCACTTTTCCCTTTTAGAAGGTAATCTCAGGTAATAGCATCTCTTGAAGTTCTTGGCTCTGAGTCAAGATATTTGACAGCTAAGCTTCTAATAAATCTCAGCCAGAAATAAGAAAAGTATCCATTTTTGACAATAGCACTACTCAGTCATAGGTACAACTGACAAATTTAGTGCTAACAAGTTTGTTTTGAAGCATCTATAGATATCATAGTGTCTTGGAGCTATTGAATATTGTGTGTGTGCGTTGGGAAATAATCCAGAAGCAGAACTGAGCATTTTACACAGGGCTGCCATCTTTCACTAGATCTCTTACATTTGATGCTTACATCTCACTCCTGCCAAATGAAATAATAGTGATGTGGGGGTGAATTTGAATAAATAGATCAGCCAATTTTCCCTCTCTTCTAGAGGCACCTACACATTCCTTGGTTAGTTTTCTTAGGTTCCTTCTCTGCAACATTAAATCATGATGACCTATAGTACCTTGTACAGTTGTGGACACTTGCAAAGATGCCTTCTCAACAGGGTTTTGTAGAACAAAATTTACAAGGTCTGGCTTGAAACATTAAGCACTTGGGTCAGATATTCCACTTCTCATGCCATATGTGAACTGATGATATTCATCCAAACCTGTGGTTATGTATTTTTTTAATGAGCAGTCTCCTTAGCCTACTTTATTCAATTATAGGTCCAGCAGCAAAATAATACAAAAAAAGTCCCCTGGGCATAACAATAGCCATTTACAACAACCAAGTCCTTTCTTTCCTCTCCTTTCTTATGCTGTTTCTAACAGCCGCCTTCAGCTTCCCTCACCATTCTGAAGAAGCATACTTTTAGCATTCTATTCAGCCTAGCTAATAGGCTTCATCTGCTGAGACTAAATAAATCTGCTTGTGACTCCACACACATGCATTCTAATTCTGCAAACACATACAATCAGAATAAAATACAATAAAACTCACTCACAATGTTACACAATAAAAACTTGTAACAACAATCCTGTTCCAGAGAGCCTTTGAGAGGGTCTGATGGGTGAGTCTGATGCTGTTTCTACGTTTCCCCCCCTTTTTTAATTTTTATCTTGTGTTTTTTACTATTATCTCCCCATATTTGTACTCGTATATATACATGTAGGTTTCTCGGTTAGTTTGTATATATCTATATACGCTTATTGCATTTTATGTATTTTAAATAATTTTATTTTATGTATTTTAACTTACTGTTTTGTCTTGTGTTTATTCTGTATAATTTTATTATGTGTGTGTGTGATTTTATAGTAAGCCACACTGAGTGCCCCATTGTGGGGTAGAAGGGCGGGAAAGAAATATTTTAAATAAATAAATAAAACCCCACAACAATGCTAACCACAGGGCCAATGCAGCAGCATAGACAAAATGGCAAACCTTATATCATTAACACTGCCTTCATAATAAGCATAGTCTTGGTCTGAAGGCACATGAGGCCAGCTCCCTGCTGAAGCTAAGCAAGGTCAGTTGTGGTCAGTGCCTGGATGGGAGACCGCCTGGGACCCATATGTAGGCCGCCTTGGGTTTCAATCATGAAAAGAAAGGTGGGGTAGAAATGTAATAAATAAATAAATAAATAAATAAAATCTTCCTATTCCTACAGGATACACATGGTAGAGATTATTCTAGAGAAGTAAACACAACATACATAAAAAATAATCTCTTAAAGTGACATTTAAGGCAAAATATCTGAGGAATTCAAAGGAAGAAAAGGGCCTTTCAATAAGACTATCAAAAGTCTTCAACGTGGTTTTGCATAGCTGGAGTTTGCCACTGAATTATTTATATAAATATATATTATATTAATTTCTTTTCAAGTTGATAACAGAAAACGTACAGTAAAATAAAGTAAGCAGTTTATAAAATATGAAAGTTTTTATCATTCATTATAAAGAAAGAGTCATCAAAATAGATGTCAAACAAGCCTTAAGAACATAAGAGTCTGCTGGATCAGGCCAATGACCCATCTAGTCCAGCATCCTGTTTTCACAGTACTCAGTCAGATGCCTATCAGAAGTCCACAAGTAGGACCTGAGCACAAGAGCACTCTCCCCTCCTGTCATTTCTAGCTACTGGCATTCAGAAGTACGCTGCCTCTGACCATGGAGGCAGAGCATAGCCATCATAGCTAGCAGCCATTGATAGCTTTATCCTCCATGTAGTTGTTTAATCTTCTTTTAAAGCCATTCAAGTTGGTGGCTATCACTGCCTCCTGTGGGAGTGAATTCTATAGTTTAACTATATGTTGAATGAAGAAGAACTTTCTTTTGTGTGTCCAGAATCTTCCAACATCAACCTTCATTGCATTCTCGTGAATTCTAATGTTATAACAGAGGGAGAAAAACTCTTCTCTGTCCGCTTCCTTCATGCCATGTATACTTTTATACAATTCAATCATGTCACCTCCCACTCACCTTTTCTCTAAACTAAAAAGCCCCAAATGTTGTAACCTTTCCTCTTAGTGGAGTTGTTCCATCCCCTTGATCATTTTGGTTGACATTTTCTGAACCTTTTCCAACCGTACAATACAGAACTGAGGTGACCAGAACTGTACACAGTACTCCAAATGCAGGCGAGCCACAGATCTGTATAACAGCATTATGATATCGGAAGTTTTATTTTCAATTCCTTTCCTAATGATCCCTAGCATAGAAAATTGCCTTTTCCACACCTGCCACAAACTGGGTCAACATCTTAATTGAGCTATCCACTACAACCCCAAGGTCTCTTCCTGTTCAGTCACCACCAGTTCAGACTCCATGAGTATACATGTAAAATTAAGATTTTTTTTGTCCAGCACTTTACATTTATACATTAAGTTACATTTGCCACACATTCATTCAGTTGAAGAGGTCCTTTGGAGCTCTTCACAATCCCTGTTTTGTTTTAACAACCCTGAACAATTTAATATCATCAACAAACTTGGCCAACTCACTGCTCACCCTAACTCTAGATCATTTATGAATAAGTTAAAAAGCACAGGTCCCAATACTGATCCTTGGGGGACTCCACTTTCTATATCCCTCCATTGGGAGAATTGTTCATTTATTCCCACTCTCTGCTGACTTCTCCTCTTATGCCACGATAGTAAGCATATACAGGAATATTTGGTGAGGTACCTTGTCGAAAGCTTTTTGAAAGTCCAAGTACACTATGTCAGCTGGGTCACATCTATCTATATGCTTGTTAACACTGCCTACCTGTGTGCACAATAGTTGAGCTGTACATATGACTCTTTCACATCAGCAGTTCTACGTGTGTAGAGAGAGCTTGTACCTGTGTTCAGTGTAATGTGTGAACAAGCCTATAGTGTATTCCTTATAGTGGAGGTGTCTGCTTGGTTGTGTCTGACTTGAAAAGGAGAGCCTCATGCATGTGCCCTACGAAAATCATTTAGACTAATCATGGTATACACTCATTACTGTCACCACCCCTGGCCTGGTGTCATCAGCTTCAGATATTTGTGGCCAACTAAAAAAAGAGGTAGATTAACTTCTCGGGGATATAGCAGACTGGAGAGTGGATTGGATAAGAAAGGACATGTTAGCACTGGGCATTGTGCTCTTTTATTAAACACACATTTTCCCCTTTTGTATTTTTCCTCCTTGAACTTCGTTAAAGCCTGTAATCTTTATGATAGCTTGATTCCCTATGTTTAAACTTACTCTGTCTCAGTGTAGCAGGAATGTTACAGTCTGTGGGCAGGACCTTTGCTTTAATGTTAGGTAGAGGACTAACAGGGCAGCAGGCATAGTGACACTCCTTGAGATAGAGTGGCCAGGTGCAAAGGACTGACCAAGTGATGATTAGTAGATGATTTACAACAATTCTGCACTTTGGACATTCCCTTCAGAATCTTGCTCATGTTGCTATAATCTCTTCCCAAATTAGAATGAGCTGTTAGAATTAGTTTTACTGAGATGAGTGTTTTCAGGGTATTGTTTGCATTTGTTTATATTTGTGACAAAAAGCAGTTTTATAACACTGGTTATTATTTCATTGTGTGTCATTTGGATAGCCAGATCCCAGTTTGTTTGCAGCCATCTTCTCCACTGACTACTGCTGGCTAAACTGGGGTGGGGAGGCTTTAAAAAGGCAGAAAATGAAAAGGCCTTACAAATGTGATATGGAACAGGGTTCCAAGAGTAAAGCTGAGGCTACGATCCTAAACACAGTTACTAGGTAGGGAGTAGACCCCATTTGAACAGAGTGGGAATTCTTCTAAGTAAATGTGTGCTAGGAATGCAGTGCAGTGGCTAAGGGATGTTGCCAGAAGGTAAGGATTTGATTCTGTGCTGTTCCCCTTCACTTGTATGAATGCAACTGTTTCAGGAGATTCTACTAACATATTTATTTTTAAGAGTAACAAAGTAACTGTGTAATAAAAGGTCAGAAAACCAGGACAGGTTATCTGAAATGTCCTATTCAGCATAATTACTGTGCAAGTAGCAAGCAAAATTGAAAAAGGAATGAAAATTATGTTCCACTCAACCATGTTCTCCAGTATGAGAGACATTATATTGTGTACTTAAACCCAATAGCTTAATGCAATTAAGACAACTGTATAATTTGAATTTTTTTATTGGACAAGCTAGATGATGAAAATCATGTATGCATATCAAACAAGCAGCTATACACATTTTAGTGTTCTACCTGATGTCATTATGTACATCACTAATTAATATATATTCATGTATGAATTTCATCTAAAGGTTGTTTAAATTGTAGACTGATTACTTTGGCTTTCCTCCACACATTTGGAATATCATTTGACTCTAATAATGAAAATATTCAGTATTTCCATTGAGTAAGGTAAACCAGTGAACCTGGATGAGAAGCCCAACAAGGATTATACACAACACTATGCAACACACAGCTGGGTTGTGACATTACCTGAGATGGGTTACAATGCCAGTGACAATTAATTAATCTTCTGAAAAGAGGAAGGAAGAAGAGAGATGGGAAATATGGCTGAAGAGAAAAAAAGAAAGTGCAAGGTGTGAGGAAAAGATATGCATTCAAAAATGTTAAGTCCCATGTTTCCACTTGAATTGAAGGCAGTGTATGTAGTGGCAAATTCAGAAGTGCAGGGTCCCGTCATGATAGTCACTTCATGCCCCCATCACAGCCACACACCCTTTTCCACTTTCCCTTGTCTCCCTTGCTCTCCCTATTGTCTCACAAAGTCACACTCCACTGCAACAGACATAGCTAGGAGCCAATCAGCATGAAAGGAGACGTATGTATTAGCTACTAAGAGGAGTCTTCTCAGTGGCTGCCTCACCTCTGATTAACACCAATCATCATGAAAGGACAAGGACTCAGTGGCTAACACACTCTGTTTTCATGCTGATTGGCTCATATATAGGGACCTGGCTGGGATCCTGCTCCCAAAAAAGTAATGTCTATGACCCCCCGCAACCCTGCACAACTACACCCCTGATTAAAGGTGGTTTCTGGGTCTTAAGAGGAGGTGTGAAAATAGGAGGGAGAAATATCAGAAATTGAAGATATGCAGATGATACCATACTACTAGCAGAAACCAGTAATGATTTGAAACGAATGCTGATGAAAGTTAAAGAGGAAAGCACAAAAGCAGGACTACAGCTGAACATCAAAAACACTAAAGTAATGACAACAGAAGATTTATGAAACTTTACAGTTGACAATGAGGACATTGAACTTGTCAAGGATTATCAATACCTTGGCACAGTCATTAACCAAAATGGAGACAATAGTCATGAAATCAAAAGAAGGCTAGGACTGGGGAGGGCAGCTATGAGAGAACTAGAAAAGGTCCTCAAATGCAAAGATGTATCACTGCACACTAAAGTCAGGATCATTCAGACCATGTTATTCCCGATCTCTGTGTATGGATGTGAAAGTCGGACAGTGAAAAAAGTGGATAAGAGAAAAATCAACTCATTTGAAATGTGGTGTTGGAGGAGAGCTTTGTGGATACCATGGACTGCGAAAAAGACAAATGATTGGGTGTTAGAACAAACGAAACCAGAACTATCACTAGAAGCTAACATGATGAAACAGAGGTTATCATACTTTGGACACATAATGAGAAGACATGATTCAAAAGAAAAGATAATAATGCTGGGAAAAACAGAAGGGAGTAGAAAAAGAGGAAGGCAAAACAAGAGATGGATTGATTGCATAAAGGAAGCCACAGACCTGAGCTTACAAGATCTGAACAGGGTGGTTCATGACAGATGCTCTTGGAGGTCACTGATTCATAGGGTCGCCATAAGTCGCAGTCGACTTGGAGGCACATAACAACAACAACAACAACAAGAGATTGAATGCAACTATTTATGTATTTATTGCATCTCTGTACTGGTCAAGAACTTTTCTACCTCTGGATAGTTTACAATAAAAAATAATCCCAAAATGTAAAATAATAATGTGAAACAGCACAGAATGAAAAAAGGGGGAAGGTACATAGATATTTCAAGAGTAGCTATGCCAAAGGTACATTTTAATTTTTTCCATGAAAAAGAGAGAAAATCTGCATCAAGGAAGCTCACATTCTACACAAGAATATGGGAGCTGAGGTGGCAATTCTGAACACTTACTAGGGAATAAGCCTTATATACAAGGGAACTTATTTCTGAGTAAAAATGTACAGGATTGCACTATTAATCTTTCAAGAAGCATTGGATATTGTAGGCTGAGGTAAGAAATAGTAACTAAAGATTATGGAAAATCTAGGTAAAAAAAGAAATTATTTTCTGCATTTTTACTAAAGTTAAAGTTGGGAAAAATAAAAGCAATTTGCTCTCTCAATTATAACATTAAGCATACTAAATGTCTTAATTTCAGCATGAGAATAGAAATATGATGGAATGAGAACTTTAATGGATGGTTTCCCACTCAATAGGCCTCAATTAAAATGTTAAAAGATTGCTGAAAACTGCTGTTCATTTCCTTCAGAAAAATAATCAAGGCTGTTCAATCAAAATAAAATCTTGTGCATCCTAAACCCAGGAATGAAAAATTGGCATGGCTTTGATTAAACTACAGAATGAAAAGAGGGGATGTCGATAACAGTAATGGTAATGAGGAACAAGCCAAGAAAATGAGACAGCGAGCTAATTCTGTGAAAGGCAGTGGCATAACTCCAAGTATAAAAACACCAACTCAGAGTCAAGTACTGGCTCTTATGGGAGTCTGAGCCACAAGGTGGATTCTTATTTATTTATTTATTAAATTTATATTCCCCCCTACCTCCCAGAAGGAGCCCAGGGCAGCAAACAAAAAACCTAAAAGCACTTTAAAACTTCTTAAAAACAAAAGACTTTAAAACATATTAAAACAAAACATCTTAAAAACATCTTTAGAAAACAACTTTTTAAAAATCTAAAAAAGCAGTTCTACCACAGATGCAGACTGGGATAAGGTCTCTACTTAGAAGGCTTGTTGAAAGAGGAAGGTCTACAGTAGGTGCCGAAAATATAACAGAGAAGGCGCCTGCCTAATATTTAAGGGGAGGGAATTCCAAACTGTAGGTGCCACTACACTAAAGGACCACTTCCTATGTTGTGCGGAATGGACCTCCTGATAAGATGGTACCTGCAGGAGGCCATCACTTGCAGAGTGTAGTAATCGACTGAGTATATAAGGGGTAAAATGGTCTTTCAGGTATCCTGGTCCCAAGCTGCGTAGGACACCAAACCTAGAACCTTGAACTGGCCCGGTAGCTAATGGGCAGCCATTCTTCAGATCTGGTCAGCTGTTTCAGAAGGCATTTTAAAGTCAGAGGTCAGGCCCTATTTGAGTCACAGGCTAGCATTGACTGGAGCCATTTATAATCCTTTTTAAGCAGGTCAGGCCCATCCCAGGCTTTATATTGCTAACTAATGGACAGCAAACTAGGTTACCTCTCCCTCAGCCTGTTGTCATTCCCAGCCTATGGTTTCCATGCTTGCTCTTGTCTCTGTACTGAACTGGCTTTTGGGATGTCATTTTCTGCTTGCCTGACTATGACACTTGCTTCTTCCTTTGAAAGGATTCACCAGCCATTGGTGGGTGCAGTTCTGTTTATCCATCTGATTACTGACTCCTGAAAATGTGTCCATAAATGATGGCAGTAGCTTACCTGCAGCCACTGAGAACCTTGTCCAATATTTTTGCTGACTTGAGCAACATTATGATATCAGTCTCTATGCTGTTCTGCACTATTGTTTTAAAAATAGATTCAGAGACTTAAAAAATCACCCTCTCTCTTCAGAGGGTAAAGGTTATTTTTAACATGTTTTGGTGGGACTTTTTGTATAAAAGAAAGAAAGAAAAGCAATTCTGCTATATTATGAGAAGTGTTTGCAAAGATGTTACATGACCTGACAGAGCAATTTATTTTGGAAGATGTGGTAACAAATCTAAATGTATTTTTACAAAAATGCTGTATGACGGAGAGGAAATGGCAATGGCTGTGTATAGATAAAATGTAGTACAAGGTACATAGTCCCTGAAAACATGAAAAAGTAGATTCAGATAGTAACTTCATAAATGGAAAATTAGTACAAATGCATTTGTTCATTCATCTACCTATGTTTGTACTTAAAATATACAATAGCATTAACCAACTTAACAAGTCCTTTTTCACTTTATTCAGTTAATGTTTGAATTGATACACAAACTTAACATGCAGATTTAGGATTTTCACTTCCGTGATTGCTGTCATCTTAAAATAAAAATGTTGTGTTTGTAGAATCAGTATGACTGCAGTCACCACCAGCAAAAGATTGTGTAAAACCCACAAAGTAATACTCCTTGTAGCAGGCTCCTTATTGAATTAGGTGATAGAGCGGTTTTCTACTGATACCAAGGATCTGAGACTAATTTTCCCCTTTGACAATTTGCAGGACTGGCACAGAGAGACTGTAGCTACAAGTCGGGAGGCTTCAGTGTTTTGTTTCTGGCCTAATGCCTTGCCAGCAGTTTAAGAGGAGGGCATGATTAGCTTCTACACATAGTACTTGAAAAAAGAGGAAAAACAGAAAATGTTTTCTGGTATGTTTCTAGATGAAGTCAGTGTGTCGCACCCTAGAGCTGTACATGTCCATTCTATTAACACAAATAAGAACACGTATCTGATAAAGTGGCTCTAGACCATGAAAATGTACACCTTAATACATTTGTTAGTCTTCAAGGTGCCACCAGACTCTGTCAGTTTTGCTGGAACACCTGAACATAGCTATCCCTTTCAAAGCACTTAGAGGGAGTCTTTTCCTAACTGTCTTTCAAACTGAGGCCTGTGATGTTCCTATATTAGTGTAAATAGGGTAAGTGCTGGTTGTATAGGAGATACATGGTAAGTAGAATGAAAGAGGAAGGGGGAGTGAATGGGCAGTAGAATGCTGGATGATTGGCTGAATGTTTAAAATGGCTGACAGTATAAAAGGAAGTATGACCGGTAAATCTGGGTGGATGTGAAGTGGATGTGAGGTGGACGTGGGTGGACTGGAGTGGGTTGTTTTGGTGGGTTTGAGAGAGTTGTTTGTCAGGAGAGCGTGGAGAAGGAGGGGGGTGGAGTTCGGATTAGTATTAGATAAAACCATATGCTTATGTGCCTTATGAAGAAATCTTGTTAATCTTGTTCTCTGTGTTATTTAATAAATACTTAATTTGGTTTACCAGAGGCCTGATCCTTGACTGGGGTTTCACAGACCAGAAGGGAGGGTGAGGTAAATAACCAAGGCTGAAGAGTGGCAAATGGTGGCAGCGGGTGAAGGGAAGAATATAACACCACAAGTATTCAGAGCAAACCAGAATTATAAGCAGTCTGAGTAAATCAAAGGGATTGGAACAGCTTAAGCACGCAGTCACAGAGGTAACCTAATTGCGGGAGACTCAGGCAGAGTCTCTAGGAATACTGGTTATAGGACGTGACTGGTGGTGCTGCCTAGCAGGGGTATCTGTTGAGATCTATGCTAGAGCGGAGAGGGAAACCATAAAAAAGGACAGTCCGGACTGGTGGAGTCCCTGGTGCTGCCTAGAGACAGGCAGTAACCACAAGCAGGTAGGAACCTGACAAGGCCGTTAACATGCTTTTTACTAGTTTACATTTCTTTAGGATCACAAACAGATATTTCCAGAAGAAACAACATCTTTTTTTCCTGTAGAACAATTAAGTGGTCTTGGGTTTCAAGAACAAAAAAACAGAAACAAGCAAACCATCCAAACAAAAACTCACAAATACCCTCCACCTGTTTGAAATTCAGGATTTTATTTTTAAGCACTTTTCTGCTTGGTAGGATTCAAACAATTGTTTGCCATGAGAGGATCACTGCTGGTGAGAATGAGACCAAGCAGCATAGGGAATAAATTAGTTCCTGATTTTGAAAGCTCTCCTGAACTGGTATGTGTCACAACTCTGTGTGGTGACTGACCCTTATGCCGTGAGTCCCCAGAGAGATATTCAGCCTGGAGGTTGGACCACAAAACACACACTTTATAATGAGACATACTAGAAACCTGGGATACACATGTGGCTCATTAGCTTCTTGCCAGTCTAGAGTGTATTGTGGTTTTCCAGAGACCTCTTCCTGCTTTCTATCTTTGTTTTACATAGCTTGCTAGCAGAGTGGTTAGGTACTTGTTGTTTTCATGAGTGCAGTGAACCACTTAGAATCACAACTCCAGCTGAGAATTCTAAGAAAACAATTAAGGAAGGGCAGAAAAATCAGGAAAACATTTAAAAATCAAAGAATTCTGGCATTATCTAAAAGCAGACTCTGAATAAAACAGACCTAGGGTACCAAATATTATGATTTCAGGATATTTCTTTATGCGCTCTTTGCAAAGCCTGCGGCCACTCGAGTTTCCTCAGTTATGTCCAGTTTCAACCACGAGAAGACAGAACTTTCTTTCTAAGATGTGGCTAATAAATTCATTTATTTATTGTAAGGTTTTTATCCTGCACACTTCCAGTCCCTCCCATGACCTCCAAGACAGGTAATGAAAACAAAATGAAAACAAAGCATAATAAGATTGTATAAAAGCAGTGCAGGTACACAACCAAAACACTTATCAGTGAGAACAGGAGCATAAAATCCAGACATGGCAAAATAAAAATAGCTTTTTATGAGAAATTGAAACATTAATGATATTCTAAAGTCTGGTCACATATACATGTCTCAAGTACGCAGCACCCAAATCTCTGTCCTTATCTCAAGTACTCAGCACCAAAACCTCTGTCAATGGTGGGAACAGAGAGCAAACCTTGGCCAAAAATCTGACCTGGCAAGCAGAATCATGTAAGGAGAGGCAGTCCTTCAAGTATCCTGGTTCCAAACCATTTAGAGCTTTAAAGGTAAGAACCAGCACTTTGGATTAGACAATGAACACATGGATCTGCTTTTCTTTCGTTTGATATTTTAGTTATCTTATTTCTATTTAAAACTCTTGTGCAACACCACCTTCTCAAAGAAGTTAACAACATATAAAAACAGAAACAATGTGGATGAAAACAATTTTTTTTTAAATTGCAGGAACTAGTCACAGAACTTGGATCAGCCAAAAGCCTGTTGCAAAAGGAATGTTTTGCAACAACCTCTCTGAAAAGCCAGTAAGGATGTAAAGATTTTTGAACATCCTTGGGCAGGATCTTCCAAAACTTAGGAAACACATCACTATTAGTGAATATCTCTATGAGTGCACCAGAAAACCCCTTGCATGTATGGCTATATGCTTAGCAGGCAGCATTTAGCATAATGAAAATTGAAAGATGTCTGTATAGAAGATTCATCCACAAATCCATTCTTAGTGTGAATGCATGTTCACAGGGGGGAAAAATACCCACAAAATCAAGTTGTACATGGAAAGCTTTAAATCTTAATTTTAGTGCAGATTCGTTGTGGAATGTGTTGTAACTTTCTTTGTAGGGTGCCTTACACTCAATTGCAGTTTCTGATCTAAAGGAAATTGCATACTGTTCCTTGCAAAATTTGGCACAGCATCTCCAGCAGCAATTGCAGATCTTGTGAATGAAAATGTAACAATAAAGAAAGAGTCATTCTCAACATTGACACGTTTCAAATTATATCTACAGAGTGACAGCATTTCAAATAAAAACTTTCAATACAGTGCACAATATTGTGTGGATGTGTGCAACTTAAAGGCTATGTGCAGAAAGCCTGGATGGACTTCTTTTAAAGAAATGGTTAAATAAGTATGTCAGCTTAAATTGAATTTAAAATTTATTTTATTTTATTTAAAATATTTTAGCCCATCCTTCGTTATAGTAATCCCAGGACAGGGTACATCCATAAAAAATCAGTAGCAAAAATTCTAAAAAATTAATAATGAAAGCCGTAAAACACAATTAAACCACAATCTTTATATCAGTAAAGCAAGCTACACACTACTGTACAAACGAGTCTTCAATGTGTATAGTTGTGGCCCTGTCATTAGAGGGATTTTCATGATGGGGTTCTTGGGTGAAGTTGATTAAATAGATTCATTTCAGTCTGGCTTCATGTCTCATTTTGGAACAGAGTCAGGGGTCTATGCTGTAAACTAGATAAGAGGAGTGCACTCATCTTGGTTCTACAGGACTTCTGAGCAGCATTCAGTACTGTAGACCATGGGTAGAGAACCTTTTTGGTCTGCCGGGCCAGATCTTTACCTCCCTCATGCCACCCACATGTCAAACATCTGAAGTTATAATGATGTTAGGTGATTGGCAGGTAGGTGGTCCCACTTACATGTCACAATTTCCCCATGGAGGTGGTGGGAGATAGTGATCAAGCAGGTTGTTTGAATTCATTGTGCTGATGTGCTGAAAGTTCAATCCTGCTTTTGCAGGGTTTGTGGGAAACTCTCACACGCCTGAAACAAGAAGGATTGATCATCCCACACATCATCTGATGTGCAGGGAGTTTAGTTCTGCTTTTTCAGAGCTTGAGTACGAGACAGTTCCTCACAGGGACCTTCCTGTGCACCTGAACCAAACAATTAAATTCCCTATGCATCAGTTGATGTATGGAGTGTTCAATCCTGCTTTCTGCAGGGATCCAATGCATAAGTAGCCAGCCATGTCTCTACCTGCCCCACACACACCGACATCAAGTGTGGGAGGGTTGGAAAATGACCTTGTGAGCCAAATGGGAATACCAGGTGAGTCAAATTTGGGGTGGAGGTTCAGGACCATTTGGTGAGGATGGGCTTTTGCAAAGCATCATCTTCCCATTGCTCCAGTCCTTTCATGGGTATCAGTTTCAGAAGAGATATTTGTTCTATACCTTGGTGTGTGTTATGTGTTGTTCCACAGAGGATGATTTTGTCATCCATGTAGTTTAAGACCTGCATAGAACTGCTGGGGAGATCATCTGGGGATTTGGACTGTTATCAATGTTCTAATAACACATAGCTCTATTTCTCTATTTCATCTAATGCAAGAGGGGATGCTGGGTTTCTGAATTGTGCCTAGAGGTGGCAATAAATTGAGGGTTAATAATTTGAAGCTTTATTCAGACAAGATGGGTGTTCGTAGTCAGAAAAGAGAAAGACTCTGGGACAGGGAATTGTGTTGGATGCAGTAGTATTCCCCTTGAAGAAGCAGGTTCACAGTCTGGTTGCATTCCTGGATTCAGCCTTGTATTTGGATGATCAGGTAGCAGTGATAGCTAGGAGTACTTTTTTCCAGTTTTGGCTAATGTGCCAGCTGTGGCTATTCCATGGAAGCCAGACTTGACTATGGTAACATACACCAAAGTTACATCAAGTTACATCAAGACTGCATTATGGCCATGCACTCTGCATAAGGTCTCTCTCTGAAGAATGTGGACCATCAAGGTCAAAGGCACTGTTGGTGGTGATAGCATAGCAGATATGGAAGGCCCAACACTATCTGCTGAATAGCCCCTCTTTCCCCTCTCTGCTCCTAATAACAGCACAATCAAGACTTTCTCTGAAGGCAGGAGTAGCCTATTGCAATGAAAATGCATTTTGAATAAAAATGGAATGAATATAAGAACAGCTTGTTGTAGCAATTACAGTCAGGCTAAAGTCATTTCATTTAAGAAATCAATAGCCAAATAGCTAATCCTTTTCATTTTATTTAAGCCTTAGCAATTCATGTGCAGTTATTTCCTGGTATTTTATGCCCAACTAAAAAGGCTAGAAGTTTAAGATTAAGCCAGATAGCTATTAATGCAGTTGATTATTAACTGACAGGAAATGGTCAATCTAGACATCTTCAATGGCATCATAAATAGCAAGTATGCAAGTCTGTCTGTGAAAAATAAAGAACTGCCTTTTCCATGTGGCAGTGGGGTAAAAATATTTCTGGGCTTTTGTTTTTTGTTGGTTAATAGTTACTAATTAAGACAGGCGATTGAAGACTAATGGGTTTCTTGGCTTAGAATGAGTCCCTGAGGCCAGGTGCAGACTGCCCTGTGCATATTTTATGTTTTACCCCACTGGAACCTATTTCCCAATATGTGTATTTGCATCTTTAGACTGCAGCCTGTGAATCTCACTTGGAATGCATCTCCCCTACTTTTAGAAACTAAGCCCATTTAGATGTATTCTACTGCTACGGAATTTTATTTGTTTCATTGTATTGTTTTCTTCTTTGTTTCCTTGTTTAATTTTTTAATTTTTTAATTATTCATTATAATGTAATCCTTATTATGTCATTATTACCCCATACATGGATTGTATGTGTGTTTTTGTTGTACGTCGCCCAGAGTGGCAGACTAATCTCTACCAGATGGGTGTCTAAAAAATCTAATAAATAATAATAATAATAATAATAATAATAATAATAATAATAATAATAATAAGCAAAAGAAAAAGTGTGCCTAAAGATTGGGAATGCACTGCATGCTGGGATACCTGTCACATCAGTGGCTGAAGCTAGTGAAAAACTCCCACAATTTTCTGGGTTCCCAAGGTTGCAAATGGATTTTTTCTGGTATCATTCATCACAAAATTAACACTAAACTTGCACTCTATTCCACTAGAATTCCCAAACTAGGTTGTACATTGTGTGAAATATCTACTATAATGTGCACATTACCAGGAAAGAAATTGACAGAATAGCAGAATAGCAATGTGAAAGCAGCCCCTATCTTGGTTCTAAAGTGATGGCCCTAATGCTAGCTTGTAGTGGGGGGAAGTGTAGACTCACTGAAGCAAATTTTGTGCAAGCAGCAGACTTTATTCCAACTACTTTAGGCTTTGACTTTGACAGGGACACTGCAAAGGCAAATGGGGGGGGAGGCACAGGGCCTCTTCATTAGTTCCTATTAGTTTTAATTTGTGACTGGATGTCCAAATACAACAAGCAACAAAAATTGGAATTTTAGTCAACATGTGCCAGCATACAACTGGTTCAAAACCATTTTTGTGACACTAGGTCTCTTCAGTTGTTTTCCCTCCAAGTCAAGTGCAGGGAAAGTGGGTACGAGCACATTGGTCTCACTCTCTCCTTTGCATCCTTATTGCCTGTCCCCATATGCGTGTGTGTGTGCGTGTTTGTTTGTGTGTGTGTGTGTGTGGAGTTCACCCCTCACAGAACTATCATCCCCAGCACACTCAACAGACTACAGTTCCCAGGGTTCTTGAGGGGAGGGATGTGCTTTAAAAATCTTTTGGATTATGATGTGCATGCAGGCTTAGTCTGCTGGGGACAGTGCTATCTGTTTCCACCTGTAGTTCCGCCCTGAGGTTTGTCTTCCCCACAGGTACTACATAAGGGTGTGCCTGCACAGAGGCCTGTCCCTACTACTGCCTAGTACATGTTGGTGGCTGGATGTTTGCTGCAGAGAGTCTGCCATGGTCATGAACTTGCCATGCTTTAGAACCCTGCATAATCACACATGCAGGGAAAGCTCCCACTGCAGCCCCCAATGCATGGAGAGCGAGAAGGTGGCCAAAGAGGGCTCGACAGAGGGAGGAGGGATAGCATGTGAGGGCATCACACCTGAAGAATCAAATAATAAACCATTGCATTCTTGGGAATCAAATAATAAACTATCACATTGTTTCAAAATGTTATGTTGGAATTTACTCCTAGGCCCTGAAATACAGGAGACTAAAAACCCCAAATGCCTTGTTATTCTCCATGGTTATAGATGTTGACCCATTAGGCTTTACTACCACAGGTTGTTTTTCATCAAGTCTGAAAGTTTCAAGAAGTCTGGGGAAGAAGGAGTGTTATCAGCTGCAAAGCCTGTGTCTGGCCTGGGAACGGACAGCCAAGGCCAGTAATGTAGTCATGGCAACCATAGAGATATCGGCTGGAAAAAGTTCCAACAGCCTTCTGTTTGTGTCTGTCTAAGTTTTGCTTTTGGAGAGAGATGTTCTGTCTAGAGGGGGGGGAAAGCTTCTTGTAACTGCTACAAGCCTGAATGTCCCAGTAAAAAGGACTCTTAACAAGATCTATTCCCTCTGTGATGTTTCTTGACCATTTTACTTCCAAAAGTAACATGTGCTGTCACACAATAACCGCACACATCAACAGGGTTATGGGCCCAGATCCAGCGTGCGTTACACAGGAGTAAGTGGCTGGTCTGAACGGCAGATGGAGATCCAGAGGGCAGCTTGATTGATTGTGCCAGACAGAGGTGAGCAAACATGGCTGTAAACATGTCTGGAGGCTTGCCGATGGAGAAACTTATAGAAAAGAATTTTACCAGCTGGAAGCTGAGGATGCGTGCTTTCCTGATAACAGAGGATTTATTTGACGTTATTGAAGCCCCCCCACCGGCGGCACCAACCGCGGCCTGGACGCGCAGAGATGAGAAGGCGCAGGCATTTATTATCTTGGCTCTATCCGACTCTCAATTACTGTACGTGAGCGATGCACCGTCAGCCAGAAGAATGTGGGACGCGTTGCAGGATTTGTTCCAGGAGTGGCAGCGGAGGCAAGAGGCGAAAAGTGCTGAGCCGAAGGAGGCAGTCAGAAGCAAGCAGGATAGCAAGCAGGAGCAGCAACGGCTGAAAACTTGTAATTTCTGTGGAGCACGCGGGCATCTTCAAAGAGACTGTGCAGTCAAGCAAAGAAGCAGAGATGGAGGCTGGAAGCAGGGCAGTGTGAACTTTGTCAGCGCAGAAAAGCCTCAGTTTATGGAGATGGACTGGATTTGTGACAGTGGTGCATTCCATACACTCGTAAAGGACTTACATTTATTTCACACGGCAAGAGAGGTGCAGGACTCTGTTCTTTTAGCTGATGGATCGAGACGAACTGTCAAAGCGCGAGGAACGGTGAGATTGGATAAGATTGGCATAATTTCTGATGTATTGTATGTTCCTGACTTGTCTTGTAATATTTTGTCTGTTCGAAAACTGACCAATATTGGGTTTTCTGTGGGGTTTGACAGAGACAAATGTTTTGTGAAAAGAGGGGGTGAAATATGCATGCAAGGGAGCCTGAAAGATGATCAGTTTGTAATAAAGAGCAATCAAGCAGGGTGTGTTGCGTTTGGTGCTGAAGCACAGACACATAAAGGCTGTGTGCATGATTGGCACAGAAGGCTGGGGCATGCAAATTATGAAACAATTAAGAAAACCCTGATGCATAGTGAAAACATGCGGTTGAAAGATTGTGGGCAGTTAATGGATTGTGATGCCTGCCATAAAGCTAAAATTACTATTGCACCAATAAACCGGGAGGCGAAAAGCTCGACAACCGCTCCCTACCAGCTCATTCATGTTGATTTATCAGGGCCAATAAACAGTTCACGAGGAGGTGCAAGGTATTTTATGGTCATAGTAGATGACTTCTCAAGATTCACTCATGTTTATTTGCTGAAAAGGAAAGATGAGGCAGAGCAGAAGTTGCGTCTGTTCATCAAGAAAGTTGAAACGCAGCATGGCATCAATGTGAATTCACAAGCAAAGGGGAATTCACAAGCAAAGCATTGAGTGACTTCCTCGAGAGTAAGGGAATAAACCAGAAATTCACAGCTCCATTTTCTCCGTTTTCTAACGGGACCGCGGAGAGAAAAAACAGGGTGCTTCAGGAAGCTTTGAGAGCCATGTTAGAGGATTCTAGTCTTTCACACTCTTTCTGGGGAGAAGCTATTATTTATGCAAATTACATTCACAACAGGGTGTTACATAGTGCCATTGGAATGTCACCCTATGAGAAACTCACTGGGAGAAAGCCTAGGGTGCAACACATTGAGAGATTTGGAGCCCGTTGCTGGGTCCACATTCCACAAAGTAAAAGACGTGGCAAACTTGCACCTAGAGCACAGGAAGGGTTTGTGCTGGGTTTTCAGAATGCATATTACAGAATATGGATACCACAAACACAGCAATTAGTTCTGAGCAGAAGCATTAAAGTCTCAGAAAAGCCTTGGGATCAAAAGCAAACAGTCATACTTACAGGATCAGATGAAACACAAGCACAAGCATTTACACCAAAACAAGATGTGAAACTGGAAGGAACAGATATTCCACTGAAGGATGCATTAAATGAACTGATATGGGGCAAACGTAAGACAAAGAAACGTAAAGCTGACGAGATGACAGATCCTGAGCAAGCCATGCCAGGAACAAGTTCAGGAGGGGGTGCAGTGGGAGCAGAAGCTCCAATTCTTTTAAGGCGCTCTGAGAGAGCTAACATTGGGAAACCTCCTGACAGATTTACTGTGGGTTTAGTCAGCAGCCCTGGTATGCACAAAGTCGTGGAGATGGATGCAGAAACGTTATATCTGACTTGTGTTCAGCCGAAGTTTGATTAAATAAAGTTTGGATATGTGTGACATGTAAACTGACATGCAATGTATGATGCAATGTACTGAAATATATTGCCTATGTATAGTAGAAAATGTATTCCTAAAATGCCATTGTTATTGTTGTAAAAGACTTGCAGACATGATGAAAAAAGGGGAACATGTTGACCCATTAGGCTTTACTACCACAGGTTGTTTTTCATCAAGTCTGAAAGTTTCAAGAAGTCTGGGGAAGAAGGAGTGTTATCAGCTGCAAAGCCTGTGTCTGGCCTGGGAACGGACAACCAAGGCCAGTAATGTAGTCATGGTAACCAGAGAGATATCGGCTGGAAAAAGTTCCAACAGCCTTCTGTTTGTGTCTGTCTAAGTTTTGCTTTCAGGGAGAGATGTTCTGTCTAGAGGGGGGGGAAGCTTCTTGTAACTGCTACAAGCCTGAATGTCCCAGTAAAAAGGACTCTTAACAAGATCTATTGCCTCTGTGATGTTTCTTGACCATTTTACTTCCAAAAGTAACGTGTGCTGTCACGCAACAACCGCACACATCAACAATAGAGTCCAAAAATTACTTATTCATTTTAGCCAGAGATATGTTACTTGAACCCTAAAGCAACATCTTAAGGTCTGTGAAGCAGATTTGGCCTAACACATTAAGAAGATTTTTAAGCTTGTATCTCTAACCTTCAAAACTTCACAGATGAATGGCACAAGGTCAGATTCCGATTCCTGTGAGCTTATGGTTTTATTCCCTTCTTTTCTAAACAGAGTTTTGCATGTGCTTGTGTCAAGAGAGAAGGAAGCTGGATAAAAATTTGAATCTAAAGTAGATGCTCTTCATTTAAAAATCCGTAAGTGTATTTCTGCATTATGCAAAAGGGAGGGGACTGGAGACAACCCTTCTCCATTTTTATGTTTGTTATAGCATAGTCATTTTAGTCATTGTGTGCTTGTTTATGTCTGTCTATCTCTATTATAACCTTCCTTCAAGTACTGATAGGCATGCTTCTAGTTTTGAATAATATGAATTAATTAACCTTTATATGCGGCAAGTTCTGTATCTTGTACTATCAGCAGCAAATTTGAACAAGATCTTTCTTACTGAGGAAATTTTATTGTTATTCCAGAGGTTATATTCCTGCATTTTCACATTCCATTTATGTTTGTCTATTTGTTTTACTAGATTATTCATCTAAGATGCATTTGTTTAAAATCACACCATATATTTGGGTTGTGTTCCCAGACATCATATTTACAGTCTAATTGTTTGCTGATTCCTTGGCGTTTTCAGGCAGCTGTGAGTAGGGTTGCCATATTCCAGTTCCACAAATCTGGGCAAGTTAATTTGCATATTATGCAAATTATTTGCATATTATTTGCATATTATGCAAATATTTGCGTATTAATATTTGGATTGTCCAGTTGTTTTGTTTTTGTGCCTAGGAATTACCACCAAAAACTGGGGAAAGATGTGAGAAATCTTTTTTTTTAAAGCAACATTTTCAGCCTTAAATGCCTGGACTCTAGTTTCCAACACTATGGAGTATTTATTGATTGATTAAGGGAATTTATATCCTGCCCTTTTGCTGTTAAAAACAGAGCTCAGCACAGCTTACAAATATAATAAAAACAATAAAAATACACAATCAATATAAAAACATAATAAAAACACAAAATAGCAACAAACATAAAGTAAGTCAGGACAGCAGCATGGTTAACCATAACATATACAATATATTTCAGAGATGTGGTGGGTGGAGAAAAACAAGCCAAAATGTTAGGAAAAGGAGTCTTTCACACCACATGCTCAGTTCTAAATACTGTTGCAGCAAGTTTTACAAGTTCCTCCAGTATTCCACTGGTGCAGGCACTCAGACATTCAAAGTATCTGTATGTTTCTTAGGTTTTATAAAAGCAGAGCTTTGCTTATCTCAAAATTTCTCAACCACATCTACACAGGTTCCACCTCCATACTCAAAATGAAACTGGGCCTGGAAGTGTGCAACAACCCCACACATATCTTGCTAATTAGATTACCAATGCCAGGATGTCTGTCTTATCGACTACTCTCCTGCTCCCCCACACACACCGGGCATCATGAAAGACCCAGTCCTGGGCTCAGAAAGAAAATAAATATCTGGTCCTCTTCAAAGTATTGATAAGCCTCTTGTTTTAATTGAAATAATAATTATAAATTCTTGTTCTTATCACTAATGGGAGTTAATTATATTGCATATGCTGCTGTTGCTTCTATGGCTGTAACGGAGTGAGGTTAAAGATAAGTGAAATGCAAATAGGAAAAAAAAACACAGAAGGCAGTAACACTTAGAGTCTTCCCTATCACTTGAGGCCCATGTAGCCTCGGTGGCACAGAATGCGTTCTACCAACTTCGGTTGGTAGCCCAGCTACGTCCCTATCTGAGTAAGGAGGACTTTACATCAGTGGTTCATGCTCTGGTAACCTCACGTTTGGACTACTGCAATGCGCTCTACGTAGGGCTACCTCTGAAGACGGTTCGGAAGCTACAGCTGGTGCAAAATACGGCGGCCAGACTGCTAACAAGAACTAAGCGGTCTAAGCATATAACACCTGTTCTGGCTTGCTTGCACTGGCTTCCAATATGCTACCGGGCCAGATTCAAAGTGTTGGTATTAACCTATAAAGCCTTATACGGCGCGGGACCACGATACCTGCAGGAACGCCTCTCCCATTATGAACCGGCTCATACACTACGGTCTACTACGAAGGCCCTCCTCTGGGTCCCGACCCATAGGGACGCCCGGAGGGTAGTAACAAGATCTAGGGCCTTCTCAGTGGTGGCCCCCGAATTGTGGAATAGTCTCCCCAAGGAGGTACGCCTGGCGCCGACACTATTATCTTTTCGGCGCCAGGTTAAAACCTTTCTCTTCTCTGAGGCATTTTAATTTAATTTATTTATGTAAATGTTGTAATTTTTATTTTAAATGATGTACTTTTATATTTGTCATATTGATCTTGTAATTTTATTATTGTATATGCTTCTATGTTTGCCGCCCAGAGAGCTGTTTGCTAGTCGGGCGGGATATAAGCTGAATAAATAAATAAATAAATAAATAAATAAATAAATAAATAATCAGTATTACTTTCCTACAGAATAAAAACTGTAATATCTAAGTAAGCCCTGCCTACTTGCTTTAAAATTGGACTGGAGACAGAAAGAGTTAGAACACAAACATAATTCTTTTTTACATTCACTCCAAAGTCCCATTGATTTTCAGCACATTCATAACCATGTCTACTCAAAGTAAGTCCTATTGAATTAAATGGGATTTACTTTGGGCATATGGGATTAGCATTGCTTTTACAAAAAGCAAGTATTGGGAAGGTTTTCAAAACACTGCCCAAGCTCTGACTCCTGCACACAAGAGGAAAAAAAACTGAAATGTATATACTTACCCAGTTTATGAGATTTTCAGATAAACGGGGTGGGTGGGGTGAAACCACCATTTTGTTTTCTAGATGCTGCCTCAGGTCAATGAAACTGAAACACAATCCCTGATTGGCTGCAATGATGAACGGGCGGGGTTAAAGCTACAAAGTGCTTTAGTACAGTACTGTTTAAAGAAAGATTTAACAGTTGAGGGGGGTGGCTGACGTTTTTATGTATATCTCGAGAACCGGACCACCTAGAAACTTAATTTTTTAAAAAAAATTAAAGCTGAGAATCTGGGCCATGTAAGGGGCTAGCCGGGTGCTGGGTGGCATGCATAGAATCTGGGTAAAACCAGGCTATCCGGGCAATATGGCAACCCTAGCTGTGAGTCACATGGGCATGATGTGATATACCTTAAATGACATGCTGCAAAACACAGAGTTTGTTTATTTTTCTTTTGCCTTGCATCTAAGGAGCTCAAGGTGATGTACATGGTTCCCCCCCAAAAAAATATATATATCTGGCGCTTTCTTTATTTGCTTTTGCCATATTCTGAAAATGCACCTCTTTACCCTGGCCTTTGACACCTGAGGTATGTGATTTAGAACCCACCCTATTATTTTGATTATAAAATGTTGTGATTGTAATATTGTATTTCCACGTTGCTGTAACTCATTCTGGGGCCTTGTGGTGAAGGGCAGATAAGAAATCTTATCAGCCTAATCCACCTCACAGAGTAGTGAGCATGAGCAATACTATTACTACTACTACTACTACTACTATTACTATTACTATAATAATAACAATAATAATAATAATAATAATAATAATAATAAATTTAATTTCTTTGTCGCCTATCTGGCCAATGGCCACTCTAGGCGACTTACAAAATTATTAAAATACAATTAATAAAATACAGTAATACAATAAAAACAATAGATCTACAACAACAATATTAAAACTGGGTAGGAGGCATTACAATTATATCGATTAACCCTCCCCGGATACCCCGAAGGCCTGCTGAAAAAGCCAGGTCTTTAAGGCTTTCCGAAATACATTTAGGGAAGAGGCATACCGGAGATCTTGTGGGAGGAAGTTCCAAAGAGTGGGGGCCGCCACTGAGAATACCCTCTCTCTTGTACCCGCCAATCTGGCTGTTTTTGTTGGCGGGATTGAGAGAAGGCCCTGTGTGGCCGATCTTGTCAGGCGGCATAATTGGTGGCGTTGAAGGCGCTCCGTGAGATAAACTGGGCCGAAACCATATAGGGATTTAAAGGTCAATACCAACACCTTGAATTGGGCTCGGAAAACAACTGGAAGCCAGTGTAGGTCGAACAACACTGGTGTGATGTGATCTCGGCGGCGACTATTCGTAAGTAGTCGAGCCGCCGCATTTTGTATCAGTTGTAATTTCCGGACCGTTTTCAAGGGTAACCCCACGTAGAGCGCATTACAGTAGTCCAAACGAGAGGTGATCAGGGCGTGTATCACCAGTGGGAGCTGATGAACAGGAAGGTAGGGTTGCAGCCTTCGTATGAGGTGTAGTTGGTACCAGGCTGCCCGGCTCACTGCCGAAATCTGAGCCTCCATGGACAGCCTGGAATCAAGCACAACCCCAAGGCTGCGGACCTGGTCCTTTAGGGGTAAATTCACCCCATTGAACTTCAGGTCAATGTCACCCAACCTTCTCTTGTCCCCCACAAGTAGTACCTTGTTTATTACTACTACTACTACTAATAATAATAATATGATGATGATGATGATGATGATGCTATTGCTCTGTAACATCTGAATCAGGAATGGCTGGGCAAGCCCTGGACCAGTGTCTGGATGCAGTGGTGGGTTGGATGAGGGCCAATAAATTCAGTCTGAACCCTGGCAAGACGGAGGCTCTGTGGGTGAGTAGTTCCCAGGTCTGGGAAGTCAGTAAGTTGTCTGCCCTCAATGCACCTTAAGGAGCAGGTGTGTAGCTTAGGGGTGTTCTCTCTCCCTTAAGAAGAAGGTGTATAGTGACTTCCCGGAAGTGAGTGCTCAGCTGGTGACTGTCTCTGAGAGATCTCTGCCTCAGAGGAAGCTTTTTTCAGGTTAAAAGCCAGCCAAGAGGAAACTTTGACTGGCTTAAATGTTCTCCAAGGTATAGGAGAACCAATCAGATTTTCCACAAGACTTCGTTGAGCTGTCGGCGGCTGGAATTGATCAGGAAATCCCTGAGATAAGAAGGCATGCCGATCGGCTGAAGATGGAGTCAGGACTTCCATGCAAGCTGTACTGGAAAAAAGCGAAGCGTTTTTTTTTTCTTCTTAAAAAAACATCCTTAACCAGCGAGCCTACTTCTGTCTAAATCTTATCATTTGGCTTAAATTACTACAATAAAAGAGATTTGTTTACGAATCAGCAACTGAGAAACCTGGGTGAGTCATACTTTTTCTCTTTTAAATATAATTAAGGAAGAAAGAAAATGTAAACAACTTATATATTTTTTTTACGACAAAAAGCTGGCCTGAATTTGGAGTTTTAAAGTTTAAAAACGGATGAGAGGTAATTATTATTTGATGGAAATATATTTTGGACTATTTTTCTCCTTGGACTATTTCTTTTTGGACGAATCTGCTGTTCGTATATGTTACTAATCGTTTGGTGTTGGGAACCAGAATTGTTTTGCATTCTTGGACGTAGATAAGAACTGTGCTGTGCTGGCTGGACTATAATAACAGGCCTGGAATATTAACTCTTTTGTTGGTGGAGGAAAAAGAAAGAAACAGACTGCCTCTAGGTTTTGGAACAGTGGTTAATATCAGAAATTAAAGGCTTTTTTGAAAATGACAACTAAAAAAGCAACTAAGGCCCAGGAGCGAAGAGGTCCTATTGACCCACAGGAAGGGGTTATACCCCCAGATATGTTTCAAAAAATAATGGAAGGGATTAATGATATAAAACAGGAAATGAAAACTGAATTGATGGATATAAAAGACTATATTAAAACACAAGTGGATGAGATTAAAGGGACAATTGGGCAAATAAAGGAGGATGCAAAAAATACTAAAGAAAAGGTACAAATCTTGGAGAATAGAACAGATATATTAAATCTGGAATTAGAAAAAAATTTGGACTATATGGCTGTGACTGAAATGAGAAATAAAGAACATTGTTTGAGATTCCGTGCAATCCCTGAGGAAACAGGTGAAGACATCAGAGATAAAATTGTTAATGCTTTAGTAAAATTTCTGGATTTGAATGAAGATCGGATGGAATTTGAAATAGACAAAGTTTATAGAATTAATTCCAGATATGCAACAATGAAAAAAATTCCAAGAGATGTGCTTGTTCACTTTATAAAGAAGACGACCAGAGATATGGTATTACAGCAACACTTTAAAAATACCTTTAAAATTGATGGTAAGGAAATACTGGTGATGAAAGAAATTCCTATTAGACTTTTACGTAAGAGAAAAGAATATGCTTTCCTTACAGAAAAACTTAAACAACGCAAAATTCAATTTAGATGGGATGTTCCAGAAGGAGTGATCTTTACATTCAGACAACAGAAATATAGATTGAATACTGTTCAAAAAGCAAGGGACTTCTTGAGAAAAGCTTCAAAAGATATGGATGAAGATAAACTCAAAGATATGGATATAATTCCTGGGGAACAAAGTCAACAAGGATATGCAGAGGAGGGGAAGGAAGATGATGGATTAAAAGGAGCATCAGGCACATTTTAAAATACACGCTTAAAGATGGATTACAAATATCTAACTTGGAATATAAATGGAGCCAACACGGCGCAGAAGAGAAAGAAAGTGTTTCATTATTTGAAAAAATTAAAATTGGATATAATTTGTTTACAAGAAACTCATATTAAGAAGAAAGATTCCAAATATTTGATTTGTAAAAATTTGGGTGAAGAATTTATTTCGGCTGGACCAAAAAAAAAAAATGGAGTTGTTCTCTACATTAACCCACAATTGCTTCCTAAATTGGTATTACTGGATGATAGTGGTAGATTTGTGGGGGTTGAAATTACTTTACAGGGTACAAACATTTTGGTAGTGGGTATTTATGCCCCCAATGAAGATAAAACAAGGTTCTACACAGGACTTATGGAAAAATTGTCAGAGTTTTCATATGATCATTGGTGTGTCATGGGTGATTGGAATGGGGTAATCTCACCAAAAATTGATAGGCTTTCTGAAAAAAATATCAAAGAGACACAGGGTAAATTACCGAAGATTTGCTTTGAACTGATGGAACATTTAGAATTGGTGGATACCTGGAGATATATAAATGACAACGCAAAGGAATTTACTTATTTTTCAGAAAGACACAAAACATTCTCGAGGATTGATATGATTTGGATGTCTAAAATCCTAGCGAAGGATATTTTTAAAATGGATATATTACCAAAAACTTTTTCGGACCACAATCCTGTGATATTAACTTTAAAAAAAAAATCTTGGATTTAGATGGAGACTAAATGAATCTTTATTACAGAATGACAAAGTAGTACAAGAATGTAAGAAGAAATTATAAGAGTTTTTTGAACATAATTTACATAAAGGAACAAGTGAAAATATCGTTTGGGATACAAGTAAGGCATTTATGAGGGGATATTTTATTAAATGTAACTCTGAATTAAAAAAAAAGAAACAACAGAAAATGCAATTAATTTTGGAAGAAATAAAACAAAAAGAGGAAGAATTGAAAAAGAATCCAACTAAAGTTTCTATTGTAAATCAAATTAAAATGTTACAGAATCAAGTATCAATGCTGACAGTTAGAGAAATTGAAAGGAAACTAAATTTTGCTAAACAAAGGACTTTTGAATTTGCAAATAAACCTGGGAAATGGTTAGCATATAAATTAAGAAAAGAACGTCAAAAAAAATTATTTTAAAGATACAGGAAGGAGATGAGACGCTGACAGATAATGTAAAAATCAAAAAGATTTTTCATCAATATTATTCAACATTGTACAAATGTCAGGAAATTCCATCTGAAAAAATAGAAGAGTATATATCTAAACAGAATTTGCCTAAAATTACAGACTTTCAGAGACAAGCTATTAATGGCCCTATGACGTCAAGAGAGATATCTGAAGCTATAAACAAAATTAAATTAGGAAAGGCGCCAGGACCAGATGGGTTATCTGCAATGTATTATAAATGTTTGGAGGAAGAACTCTTGCTACCTTTACAGTCTACAATGAATTTTATTCTGCAAGAGGGAAAGATACCGGACAGTTGGAAAAATGCTAATATAACATTAATACCTAAAGAGGAGCAAGATTTAACTAAAACAAAAAATTATCGGCCAATATCTCTATTGAATAATGACTATAAAATTTTTACAATGATCTTGGCAGAAAGATTGAAAATAATATTGCAACAATTTATTCAGGAAGATCAATCAGGGTTTTTACCTAAAAGACAATTACGTGACAACGTCAGGAATGTCTTGAATGTGTTGGAATATTTAGAACAACGAAATGATAAACAAGCAGCTTTGATTTTTTTAGATGCTGAAAAAGCATTTGATAATTTGAATTGGAAATTTATGTTTCAGGTTTTGGAGCAAATGGATTTTGGAGACAATTTTATAAAATGGATTAGATCGATTTATACATCTCAGAAGGCTCAGATAATTGTTAACGGAGATTTAACGGATTCATGTGAAATACAAAAGGGTACAAGACAGGGATGCCCATTATCTCCTCTTTTATTTATTCTGGTCTTAGAAGTGCTGCTTAGAGATATAAGGCAAGATAAAAGAATTTCGGGATTAAAGATAAAAAAAGAAGAATATAAATTGAGAGCATTTGCTGATGATTTGATAATTGTACTAGAAAACCCTTTGGAAGGAATTAATGTATTGATGGACAAATTAAAAGAATTTGGACCGTTAGCAGGATTTAAGATCAACAATCAAAAAACAAAGATGTTGGTGAAAAATTTAACTTTAAGGGATCAGAAAGAGTTAATGGACAAGACTGATTTTACAATAGAGAAAAAGCTGAAATATTTAGGTATCATTATGACAAATAAAAACTCAAAGTTGTTTCATAATAATTATGAAAAATTATGGACAGAGATTAAGAAAGATTTGCTAAGATGGGATAAACTACAATTGTCATTAATGGGTAGAATATCTGTGATAAAAATGAATGTATTACCGAGAATGATGTTTTTGTTTCAAACAATACCTGTAATATCCTCTGATTTACCTTTTAAACAATGGCAAAAAGATATCTCTAAATTTGTATGGCAAGGAAAAAAACCAAGAGTTAAATTTAAACTACTACAAGATGCCAAAGAAAGAGGAGGACTGGGATTACCAAATCTGAGACTTTATTTTGCTGCCTGCTGTCTAGTCTGGATAAAGGAATGGATCTTATTAAGGAATAAAAGACTATTGGATTTGGAGGGCCATAATTTGAAGTGGGGATGGCATGGATATCTATGGTATGACAAAGTAAAAGTAAATGTAGACTTTAACAATCATTTTATAAGACGTCCTCTGTTGAAAATATGGAATAGATATAAACCAAGGCTTTATTCGAAAATACCATTATGTGTCTCAAGTCAAGAAGCGTTTTACAGAAGAGAAATGGCTGGAAAAGAGAAATGGTTAACTTATCAAGAACTATTAGAAAATGTACATGGAGAATATATAATGAAAGAGAGAGAACAACTGACAAAGGAAGGATATAGTTTTCAATGGTTTGCCTATTTACAATTGTTAGAAAGATATAAAATGGACAAGAAAATGTATGGGTTTGAAATAAGTAAATCTTATTTTGAAATAGGATTGTGTACAAATGATGAAAATATAATTGTGAAAATGTATAAACTCTTACTGAAAATGGATATGGAGGAAGAACAAGTAAAAGAGTGTATGGTAAAGTGGGCAAAAAAATTTGGTTATAACATACAAATGGATCAATGGGAAAATATGTGGAAAAAAGGCTTGAAATTTACACTATGCTATAATCTTAAAGAAAGTTTTTATAAAATGATGTACCGTTGGTACATGACTCCAGAAAAGTTGTCAAAAATGTATAGTAATGTTTCTAATGTTTGTTGGAAATGTAAACAACAAGAAGGATCATTTTATCATATGTGGTGGCTGTGTAAAAAGGCAAAATCATTTTGGGCACAGATAGGTAGGAAGATGCAAAAAATTCTAAAGATAAATATTCAGTCAAAACCAGAATTTTTTTTATTGGGTTTTATGGATAAACAAATAGAAAAGAAATATGGAAGAATAATATTATATATGATTACGGCAGCAAGATTATTATATGCACAAAAGTGGAAAATGGAATCAACACCAACAATGGAAGAATGGCTATTGAAATTAATGGACTTAGTAGAAATGGATAAATTGACATGTCTACTTAGAGAAAAATCAACAGATACATTTCTTAAGGAATGGAAGCCTCTCTTAGACTTTTTGTTGAAAGATCAAAATAAAATGATGATACTGGGATTTGACGATTAACTAAGACAGCCTATGGAGAAAAGGGATTCTGTATGTATACATTAAGGGACAGGTTTGATGTATATTATATACTTATAGCTGATCTGCGACAAATCGGAAGTCAACTATTTTATTTTTTATTTTTTGTTGTATGTTTTTTTGACTTTGTTTTGTTTGTTTTTTTGAAAAATTTGAATAAAAATTATTAAAAAAAAAAAGAAGAAGGTGTATAGTTTGGGGGTGCTCCTGGATCCAGCTCTGTAACTGGAAGGAGAGGTGTCCATGGTTGCTAGGAGTGGATTTTGGTTGGTAAGATAGCTATGGCCGTTCCAGGATTGGGATAGCTTGACCACAGCTGTTCATGCATTAGTAACTTCAAGTTTGGATTACTGTAATATACTGTATGTGGGGCTACCCTTGAGACTCCATTGTTTGCATACAACACCTTGTTTACAGGATTTGCATTAGCTGCCAATCTGCTACTGGGCCAAGTTTGATGTTTTGGTAACAATATAGGAACCTCTACATCTCAGGACCAGGCTACTTGAGAGATTGTCTTATCCTTTATATACCCAGTAGGTCACTGCAGTCTGTGGGGGACCTTCTCCTTCAAGTTCCAAAGATTGCAGGAGCCCACTCCACAGTAAGTCAGAGCAGGGCTTTTACTGTGACTGCCCCTGTTCTGTGGAACAGCATTCCTGTTGAGATATGACCAGTGCCTTCTATCTGCACTTTCTGGAAACAATTGAAAACATTTTTGTTCCAACAAGCCTTCCCAGCTGGATGAATTGGTCTCTAACATGGGTGTCTGTTCAGTGTTTTATCTACTGCTATTTTCTGCATATTTTAAAACTACTTTTTAGCTATTTTATGGCATTTTGTACTGTGGAATTAAAATAACCAGGATGTAGAGGATTCTGGGTATCTGAAAATATACTTTCTGCCTGTATCTGAGTGCAAAAACTGCAGGGTATGAGAAAACAACTGATATAATGGTTGGCTAAGCAAAAATGTCTTTTTAGTTTCTTGCATGTCCCTGAAATATCTTTTTATGACAGTATAACCAGCTTGAAAGTATTACACCCCTGTTTAGCAAATACTCCCTAACAACTGCCTTAGCAACTTATAGATAATCAGGATGCTTTGAACTAACGGAATTTCATTGCTTATGTATTACACATGCTCAACATGTTAGAGTTTCATCTCCTGAAGTCTTTGTTCTTGAAAACTATAAAGGCCTGTGCCATTTTTGTAGAAAGGTAGAGTCAGTTGCAGATTTCTGCTTGGCTCTCCAGCACTGTATGCTTTGAATAAACTTGCAATTTGCTTCAGTTCAAATTGCCTCTGAGTGAATTCCTCCACAGTACATTGCCTTGAGACATGTGGAATCTGATTAGACAGACAGACAGACAGACAGACAGACAAACAAACAATTAGATAGATAGATAGATAGATAGATAGATAGATAGATAGATAGATAGATAGATAGATAGATAGATAGATAGATAGATAGATAGATAGATAGATAGATAGATAGATAGATAGATAGATAGATAGATAGATAGATAGATAGATAGATAGATAGATAGATAGATAGATAGATAGATATGGGTGAATGGGAAGCTGAACCCACTCCTAACCTGATATGCTAACAGTACTGAATGAATGAATGAATGAATGTACTTTATTACAGTCACAGGACCAGCCATGGGTAAATACATTTTGATCACGTACAATTAAATTTAAATAAGAACAGCTTAAACTCTTAACATCATCTGTTAACAGTTATACATTTTGCTCACGTACAATAAATTTAAATACATACATCTTAAAACTCTTAACAATATGAAGTGAAGCATACATTACGATCAGACTAGGCGAATAGGGATGAGAATAAATCTCTATAAGTCAATCATATGGAGCTTAAGCCATAAAAATCTTTTAGCTATCATAAAGATAACTAAATTAAAACTAATACAACTTAGACTTTAAAATTAGTATTAAAATTTTTAATATAAAATCCTGATCATGTAAAAGCTAATCAGTATTGTTTAGCATGTCTTTCCTATGGTTTAGTACAGCCAAACTATACTTAGCAACTGCTAAAGTCGTCTCTAGCGAGTGATCACCTAGTAGATGTTCCAACCAAAAAGATTCAGGTCTATACAGATAAGGGTCTAGGAGGGGAGAAATTAAATGAAGTCTCTGAGAATGATAGAATGAGCAACGCAGTAAAACATGAGCATTAGTTTCAATTTCTCCCAATCCACACGGACATATTCGCTCCTTGTACGGAGTTTTGTTAAATCGTCCGTCAAGTAGGGCTGAAGGAAGAACATTGAGTCTCATTCGGGTAAAAGCCTTCCGATATTTAGGAATGGCTAAATTAGATATATATGGCATTGGCCTTAAAAAACTTAAATTACATCTTTGATTTTTTATTAGCATTTGCTGGTGTTGAACATCAATATCTTTTAGGTGCTGACTGATATTAGACCGAGCAGCTTCTAGGCCCATAGCATAGATTGCTTGTATGGAAAACCTATTTTTAGAACTTTATTTTGTATCACATTGGCCCATATGGATTTACAGTTATCCCTCAGAATGAGGGGAGCTAATCCTGTCGGTTCCAAAATAATTTTTAACCAAGTATTGATCCTATAGAGCCATATTCTGGATTCAATAGATTGAACACCCAGCTCTAGTCTTAGCACACAATTAGAGACACATGAAGGAACTGCCATAATAGATCTTAGGAAACTATTCTGAACTGTTTTAAGTTCAGTTAGGTTTTCATTGGTGCCCACTTGAGACCCAAATGTCAGTTGCGGAATAATTTTGGCGTTAAAAATTTTCAGAGTGGGTAGGATAGATTGTCCTCCTTTAGAGTAAAAAAAAGTTGTCAGCGCTTTCATTGTTTTTTTTGCATTGAGAACCGCCAATTTGGTGTGCAATCGATAACTCCCTGATGCTTGAAAGGTTATTCCCAGATATTTAAAGGAATTTACCTGTTCAATTTCTTGGCCTTCTATGTACCAACGATGTTTGGTTCTTTTTTTAGTGAAGGTCATTACTTTTGTTTTTTGATAATTTATTTTCAATAATTCGGAAGAGCAGTAGGAGGCTATTTGGGACAGTAAGCGTTTTAAACCTATTGGGGTCCTTGATATTAATACTATATCATCTGCATAAAGAAGAATGTTTCTCGGACTGCCTGCTAAAATCGGAGAGTGGGAAGGTACAGAAGCCAGTTTTGAAACAACATCATTAATATAGATGTTAAACAACAGGGGTGCCAAAATGCAACCCTGCTTAACACCTTTGAATGTTGGTATAGGGTTTGTCAAATAACCCTTATTGTTACATCTCACTTGGAGGGAGGTATTTTTGTGAAGTCCTTGCAACAGTATAGGCAATCGCTTATCTATTCCTAAATTAGTTAATTTTGTCCATAATCTGGCTCTATCTACCGAATCAAAGGCAGTTTTTAAATCAATAAATGCAGTATATAGAGCACCACCTTTATTACCTGCATACTTGGATACTAAATGCTGCAAGATCAGTGCTTGGTCAAGTATTGATCGTTTTGGGCAGAAGCCTGCCTGTTCTAAGGCTAGAATATCATTTTGATCCAACCAGAGGGTCAGCTTTGAGTAGAGATGGGCTGCATAGAGTTTACTTATAATGTTAAGTAAACTTATTGGCCTATAATTTGCCGGATTGGATTGAGGGCCTTTCTTATAGATGGGTATAATGATTGCTGCGCCCCAATCGGCTGGGATCTTCATAGACGAATCAATATAGGTAAAAAGGGCCACCAAAATGGGAGCCCACCATTTTGCATTTGTCTTAAAGACTTCAGATGGAATATTGTCAGGGCCTGGTGCTTTATTTGATTTTAATCGTATGATAAGCTCTAAGATTTCCTCATTAGTTACAGGAGGCCAAGAAGAAATCTCATTTGGCAAATATTGATTCTTATTTGACATGTCAGTATTGGCGTGATAAACTCTTAAAAAATAATTATCCCAGTCAGATGGTGGGACCACGCAGTTTAATTTGGCATTGGACTTAGGCCAGTGGCAGGAAATTATACACCAAAAAACATTTGAGTTTTTCAGTTTGGTGGCATTTATAAGCCGCTGCCAAGTTTCAGTGGTTTCTAACCCTTTTTTCTTCCTTATTAATCTTTTATATTTCTTTTTAGCATCGCAATATATTTGCAGATGGGTCGAGGATCTATTTATCTCGTACCTGTGGTACATGGCCACTAATTCTGTACGAGTATCTCAACATTCCTTATCAAACCAAGATTTAGATTTATAATGAGCCGCATTTAGTTTGACTTTTGTTGAATGGTCGTTTGAAAAGCGACCATCAATTTATGAAGATCGTAAAAGGGATCTATCGAGAGAGTGGGTAATAGTAGTTGGGCTTTAATGGACTGTATTTCAGGGGTACTCAAACTGTCTGTAATAGCCTTTTCTATTTTTATCACCCATCTGATCTTAACCTGACGGATGTCCACTTCTTTATCTGCAAACGTACGTTGTTTTAAATGAATATATTCGTCAGCACAGTTAAATACCAAGGATACGGGAGAGTGGTCACTTTCTGGGCGATTCGTGATTTTGTAATTTTCGACCGATCGAAATAATTCTTCAGATACAAAGATTAAGTCAATCGTCGAAGAGCCTCTAGCAGAAAAATATGTAAGTTCCCCTTCCGGGTCACCTCTTGTACGGCCATTTAGCAAAATAAGATTTAATTTGATTGTCAGGTTCATTAGACAAAGACCAGCATAGTTTGTTCGTTTATCCTTTGACTGTCTCGAGGGTATATTGTGACAGTTGGCAGCTATTGGAGACAGTTGATGATATTTAGCATATAGGGATGAGTCAGATTGTCCCATCCTGGCATTAAAATCTCCTGCTAATATCATCAACATTTCAGGATAAGTTGATGTCAAATTTGCTAACTGGGATTCCAGTAGAACCGTTTGTTTTCTGGCTGTCTTTTTATCTCGACATGGAGGAAGATAAACATTAACCAATATTAAAGACAAGTTTGGCAGTTTTAAAATAATAGCCATCGCCAATTTATGTAGCATGCACAACTTAATAAATCTGACTTTCAATGAGGTTGCAATATAGATACTAAGCCCTCCTTTTGGGCGACCACCTCTATCGCTCATAGTAGCAGCCATATGATACGATGTATAACCTTCTAAATTAACTTCTTCCACTGACCATGTTTCTTGAAGTAAAATGAAATCGTACATAAGCAAAAATTCATTTATATACTCATCGTTTACTTTACTCTTCCAGCCAGCAATGTTCCAAGAAGCTATTTTTAATTTATCTATTGATGGACTACTTTTCAGTCAGATTGCAGAAGATGTAAATCGATCGTGTTTCGGAGTTGTCATCAGATTTGGGTCAAACTTTGAAGGTATTTCCGGTTGAAATATTAAATTGTTAGGTTTATCTGAGTTGTTCGTAAGCAGTGTAAAATTTTCTAACAAAGGGTGAGACATTGGGTTCATAGAAAGCTTTGCTCTTGAGTTCTGTTCATGCAGAACAAATCCATTTTGCTCAGAGGTCTCAACTCTATTTTGAGAGTGCAAATCTGCTAAAGGAGTTAATAAAGGATATTGATTATCGATGGACCTTTTTCCTTCCAAAGTCGAGATTAACTTTCTGAGTCTGATAAGAATCTCGACTTGAGCCTTTGGGTCCAATTCTCTGTATGAGTCTAAGAGAAGCAACTCTTCTGGTAAAAAATCAGGATACTCTATGAGCTTATTTTTTGGTGACAGATTTATAACAGTTGATACTCGATGTTGCATGTCTGGTTTTTCAGCAATGTCTTCGTGTCTCACATATGACCAGTCATCTGCTGTTCTTTGATCAGATTCACAGTTCTTCTTTGTTGGTAAACAACGGTTTAAAGTAGAATTTAACGCTGCCAGAAGATTAAAGGGAGGAGCATGGTTTTCAAAAAATCTTGTAATCCATATTCCATGATCGAGGAAACTTGATCTTTTCTCATATAGGGAATTTACTATACTAAAACCTTGAAACGTGATTATGGCTCTTGCATTTACATAATTATAGAATAAGTATTCAACATCGATAACTTCATTAAATTTGAACATTTCATAAAATAATCCTTCAACCAATTTACTAACAGTACTACACCACACTGACAAGCATCCTTAGGTTTATGGTGCACACATATGTGTTTGTACACCTTTGTACTTGAAAATTTTTTTATCCAATTGATCACTGTGCTCTGCCCTATAAGCCACTGCACTCAGTAGGTGAGGGCCTCCCTCAGATACCATCTTATCAGGAGGTCTGTTCCACATGAAAAGAAAGTGAGGCTTTAGTATTGTGGCACCTACCCTTTGGAATTGCTTCCTGTTAAATATGAGACAGGTGCCATCTCTGTTGACTTTTGAAGAGCTTTCTCTTCCAACAAGCCATTCAAGTAGAAATCTTTCCCAGTCTGCATCTCTAATGGAATTGTTTTTGAATGTTTTACCACTTGTGTGTTTGTCGTCCTGGGCTCCTTTGGAAGTAAGAGTGGCATATAAATTGAATTGAATTAATCATAATCATCATCATATTAATTTCTGTGTAAGTTAGAGAGAACATTTAGCTCACAGGCATGGTAGGGATGACACCACATTTCATAATGCTATATTTTAAATAGTGGCCAAGCCTGGGACCTTAGGATGAAGGGTGAATCAAATCATATTGTTGTTGTTGTTGTTGTTGTTATTTGGGATGATGTGGTAAAAAAATAAGCTCTTCAATGCCGAAAGTATAACAACAATTACAAGTAGAGCCATACTCCTTTCTGAAGTTTAGCATGTTATTACATAGCTTGCCACCAGCTTTCTCTACCTCTCTATCAAAAGTTTCCCTTCTCCCTCTCCTTTCTCAAACCTATCTTATGGGAGGATGGATGAAGAGAGAAGCCAGCAGCAAGGTTGTACAACATAGGACCCATAGTTAAGTTTGTGCTTTTTTCCCTGGCATCAAAACTGGAAGGTTTGGAACTTGCTCTGAAGTCTCCAGGTGTAATCCAAAAATTCTCTGAAAAAGACACAGAATCACAGTTCCATTCTGAATGAAGTTAAGAGGAAGTTGCCCATCTCTCAGACATAGTGTGGTAGGAATGTCAAGTGAGAAGAATTAATCCAAGACAATTCACCCTGTTTATTGAGCATTCATCCTGAAATTCAACAGAATAAAATCAACTGCATAAACAAGCATATTATCCATCATTTCTAATGCATTTCCCCATCACTTTCCATACTACAGGAAGTCATTTTTTATTTTTTTTTAAAAAAGAGCAGGTTTGTTGCAGAAGAATGCCAGAGCATTTTAATCCATTTTATGTATGCAAACTTATATTTACTAGTATGTGATTGAATCCCTCACAAAAAATAGTGAGAATCTAGAGGGTTCTCTGTGGATATGCTGCCCAGGGCTCCTGCTAGGAGGAAGGATGGGATATAAATCCAATAGCAAATAAATAAATAAATATGAAGGAAGTGGGCATTAGAGTTAAGGCTTAGCCAGGAGCAAGAGCAGACAATATGTGTGGGTATTTGGATTCACTGTGAAAACCACACACACATCCCAGGCCTAACGCCCCATCCCCGAAGTAGACAGGAATGCCAGAAAGATAGGAAGATGAGAGGTAGCATTTTGGAAATGTGAATGGATATGAGAGGATCATAAAGAGCAAGTCTAAGCCTGCAAAGAAATAACCAAATAAGACTTCGGTGACAGGAGTGCTGGGTGTGTGGGCTGCTGCAAGTGACCATGTCCAGTATTCACTGGGATGTTCCTTGGTGAAGCAGGGAGCAGAGGATTCTAAAATGCATGGTTCAACAGGCTTCACACTTCAGACCTGTTCCCAATAAACAGATGGTGAATGAATCAGCAAGCACAGCAGCAACCATGCCCCTGTTCTTCCTCACACCTCATGTGACTGTAATCACATGAGAAATTATGATTGAACAGTAATGGATTTGTTTATTTATTGGTTTTATATACTGCCTTTTTGCCAAGGAACCCAAGGTGCTTTACAATATTTCAATTCTCCCACATGCTCACTAGCAGATAAAAATAAAACACATACAGCCCCCTCCCCCAGCCCTACTTCTTCCTTCTCACAGAGCAGATGTGTCTGTTGGCCCAGTCGGGGGGCAGGGACCAGACTGACTGGCACAGGTCCTGATGGTATCTCCATCTTGCTCCTTATATGCCACCTCCTTCTATTATGTTCTTCAGATGCCCATATCTGAAGTGTGTGACAAACTGAAATCTGAAGTTGTGACAAATTGAAAAAAGTCAAAACAGCTGGAGAAATGCTAATTCATTGGAAACAAGACAAAGGGAGAATACTTTTGAGATGTAAAAGATGTCAGAGAAGTCATTTCCAAGAATGCTTTGTCTAGAAAGAGAAGGAGCTCTGGGTTTCACCATGATAAACTTGAGACAGTAGTGGAAGACAAGGGGAGATGAAGGATTGGTCAAAATGAAAGAAGGAAAATATTTGGGAAGTCATTTGTATAAAGATGGCAGCAAAAGCCATAAGAAGAGAATTGGATGGTCCAGAGAAAGTATGTGAAAATGGCAAGGAGTGAGGAGGACAGGACAAAGTCAATAGATTTTTTCTCATTTAAATACTATTGCAGAAAGTTGATGGCATTGCCAGTATTATTAAATATAATTTCTCATAAGGAAGAAAACAATTTGTTGAAATAAGAAGTTAAGTTTTTATTCTCTTTTTCTAAGCATGTCTCTAGTTTGAAACTGCAGAGAGCATACAGGCAGAGAGTAGGCAACTAACAAACAGAAGTGAGATTGATGCTAATTCTGAAAGTGAGGCCTTTTGGAATGCCTCGTTTTGACCAAGAAAGATTAAAATTGCAAAAGAAAACAAATCTCACATTTGTAGCAGTTAGTTTATATCTGTTAAAACCAAGTTAACATGTAACACTTGACAGAATCAATGGAAGTTATCTTTTTATGTACTTCGCAGCCATGCTGCAAGAAAGACCACATAAATTGTTGATCAGATCCAATAAATCAGATATAATTTTAAACTGTATTTTGTATATGAACACAAGAAATACATATTTTCAATGTTTATCCCATATCAATATCAAATGGAAATTAGGGGATATTAGGAATTAAGAAGCTCTGTTTAATTTTGCAGCTTCTGTCACTGCAGCCAGAATTTTACCTGTGTTTTTAATGTAAAAAGTTACTAGTCTGGTAGATGATTATATTGCTCTTTATGATAGCAGTGCTGACACAAATCGGAACCATGACACAGCTAGTGCAACATCCTATCCTTGACAAGAAGATAGATCCATCTGACTTTGCCTCCTTGCCATGTGAAGTTCTCACCCTAGCTAGTCTCTTGTCACAATGCCAATGCAGAGATGTTTTAGCTACCACAGTTTCAGTTACCACTGTTCCTCTTCCCTTCCTCCCCCTGGTAATGTTATAGCTGTATCATTAAGTGGCATCAGTGCACTAGAGATTTCTTGATAGCAGCATGGTTCTAGGGTTAGTTATTTACCAATGCAGATCTTCCTGTTGTCATGATGTGCTGATGGAGGATGTGCTTCAGAAGTAGAGTGGCAATCATAGACATCAAAAGACAAGGATCAAATGCCTGCTTCCCTTCTTTGAGAATATCTAGAGAAAAACAATAGTTTTGCAAATAGCACTTGGACTTTTTTATTTTTTATAATCTGAAGAAATATTCAGGGGAGTTTTCAGGACTCTTGGGAAGCTTCCATTTATTTCATATGTATTCCTTTGCTTCCTATCACAGTGTTCTGACCCAGTAAAAGTATAATAAACTGTTCAAAAATCATAATGTTTCATTCAAACATGATGCTATTTCATTCAGACAATTTGTTTGGCCTATGAGCACTTTACTTAGCTTGCAAAGAGCCAATTAACATGCAAATGGAGCTAACTTCAGTCATTATTATTGTTATAAATAATTACTTCAGTTTGCTAACCCACCCAAATAATTGCTTGTGCAAGTGATTTATCTGCATGAGTAGTATGAAGTTGGTGGGAGGGGGGAGTTACAGGAAATTGCTCCAACATGATTATAAATTGTGTCTTTAACCATTGCAGAAGCAGGGGCATGATTTTCCATGAGTCTGTTCCTCCATGTTTATAATCCATAGGCAGCTATTCTGAGAGTAAGTCCCATTGAATTTAATGAGGCTTACTTCTGAGTAGACATGCATCAGTTAGTTGAATAGCACGGATCAGGAGCTACACCTACTCAGCTCCAGCAGCAGGGCTCCCTTTCAGTCCCACGGGCCCTTAACCAGTGCCCAACCTGGCCGCCTGCTGGTGCCATACCTGAGTACAGCCTTTCCTAACTTGCTATCCTCCAGATGTTGTTGGACTCCAAATCCCATCATTCACATGCAGCATGGCTAATGATCAGGGTTGATGTGTGTCACAGTCCAAAACATCTGGAGGGCACTGGGTTGGGGAAGGTTGATACAGTGTATATATCCCAACAGGGTTTGAGACAGTGGTTAACATGTCAGCCACATGTTAAGCCCACAAAGGTCCTCCCAACCCTATAGAGTAGGGGGGTTGATGATGAGGAGAGCTGCAGGAGTGGGGAGAGGAAGGGAAAGATCCATTGCACAAGCTTGCCTTCTGCTCATGCAACTCTGCATACAACACACAGTGTACATGCACAGTTGGAATAGGATTTAATGAAGCCCAAAATATATTCATTAATGAAAAAGGGAAGCTACAGTGAGTAACAGCTACAAATTCTCCATCTGAGGAAAAAGAAGAGGTAAACAATGACTTGATAATCTATTCAGGAACTTCAAATGAAGCCATACAGGGCTATACCCAGCAGGGGGCGTGGGACTTTTACATATGCAGACAGCTGTTGAGTTCAGAATGCAATAAGCTAGGCTGCCTACAGTCAATTTACTATTCCTGATTTAAGCAGCTCCTTGTAGCGTTATTTTTCTATCCTGCAATGATCATCTAGCCTATGATGATTACTACTCTGCTGTTATTTACCTCTGTTTTATGATAGCTATGCACATGTAAGCGAAAGGTTAACTCATTTCTTCCAGTGACTGGTTTTATTGAGGACTGTATCCCATGACACTAAGTTAAAAGCCAAGCAATAAAGGGATCATAGCCAATTGCACAGAATATTAACTCCTAATATAGCGTACAACACCAAGTATGAAATATAGGCAGGTTCAGCCAACAACGCTAATTATTCTGCTGTAAGTAAAGTAGAAAAAGAATTTCAAAGGCAGGCCCAGACAGGGCTTGTAAACCACAAGGCACCATCAGTATCCTTTCACTATTAGGAAGGAAAAGGTGAATTGAGCACAATTTAATGTACCAATGAAAAAGCATTTTACTTCCAGATGAAATACACTTCATCCATACAGAGAACATTATGAAAGAGTTGAAATCACCCCACAGTTACATGTCCAGGCCCAACGTCAGTATCCAGTGCCCTTGGTCAGCTATCAGGCCCCAGCAGCGGTTGACTCTGCAAGCTGCCATTTTAAATTCCCCATAATGCCTTTGATGTAGCCTCACTCTAGAACATTGTGGGAAATCAATTAAAATGCCCCCCAATGCGGGGGAGTGGGAGTCATCATTTTACTTTCCCACAGTGCCAAGGAGCAATGCTACATTGGGAGCACCTCAATGTTCAAGCAGAAGTAAATCTCCCTTAATTGAGTGAGACTTCATCTCCAGTCAGTGTGCTTAGTTACACAGCCCTCAGGTGGCTCCACATACACACAGTCATAAGTAAATGAATAATTGAGTCAAGTATCTTCCTTCCCACCATGCTTCAGTGTTTCACTCAAAGTGCAGAGATACATCTCTGGAGATATGTGCACTAGGGATGGGTGAGAATTCCACTCAATTCAGATTTAGCACTGGATTTTCCAACGGTCCTCATATTCTCCATCTTTGTGGAGCGATCCTGTTTGCTCCAAACTTCAGTGGCTTTCTCCCAACACTGGTTTTTCCCTCCTCGAATATTCTCTCAAATATATTGTTCTTTTACTGCTTTGACTCACAGCACAGCACAGCACAGCACAGCACTACAGCTGTCTCTCTCTTCATCTCTCTCTCTCTCTCAGCCACCCCCTCCGTTCCACTCCACTAATCCAAACTCTAAATGGGAGGAAAACAGCCAAGTCCCAAACAGGTTGACTCCAGGAGGAGGAGGGGCACTGAAAGCTGCTTTCCTCCTCAACCAGCCTCTGCTTGCTTGCTAGTGTGAAAAATGGCCAGCCTCAGTCACAGCGGAGAAGGAGGCAGTGACACACTGCTTTCCTTTCGTTTATTAATGTTTTTTTAAAATTATCAACATTTTCTTTCTTTCAAAATAATTGTATTTTCTTTCATTTATCAACATTTCTTTTAAAATATCAATATTTTGAAAAAAAATACCAATGTTTTGAAAAAAAATCAATATTACTATCTACATTTTTGTAATAAAATATAAATATTAATATCAATTATTTTTGGAGAGGGGAAAAATCAGACTGGTAAAACAGCAGAAAGCACAGAAAGAACAAACTCAAATCCTGGTGCCTGGACTCTGTGGTGCACTGGTTGAGGGCCAATAAACTGGCTCTCAGTCCTAGTAAGATGGAGACGCTGTGGGTTGGTGGCTCCCAAGTTCAGATAAGTGGTCAGTTGCCTGCTTTGGATAGGGTTGTACTCCCTCTGAAAGAGCAGGTCCGTAGTCTGGGGGAGCTCCTGGAGCTCCTGGAGCTCCTTTGTCGCTCAAGGCCCAGGTGGCCTCCGTGGCAAGGAATGCCTTTTACCAGTTTCAGATGGTAAGACAGCTATGGCCTTTCCTGGACAGGGATAGCCTGACCACTGTTGTCCATTCACTGGTGACCTCCAGGTTGGATTACTGTAATGTGGTCTATGTGGGGCTACCCTTGAGGTTGGTCAGGAAACTGCATCCGGTGCAGGTTCTTGCCAACATGTCACTCCTCTACTGAAAGAATTGCATTGGCCACCTATTAGCTACTGGGCTAAGTTCAAGCTTCTAGTTTTGGTGTATAAAGCCCTATATAGCTTGGGACCAAGATACCTGAAATACCATCTGACCTCTTATATACCCAGTTGATCACTGCACTCTGCAGGTGAGGGCCTCCTGCAGATACCATCGTATCAGGAGGTTTGTTCTCCCCAACCTAGGAAACAGACCTTTAGTGTAGTGGCACCAACCCTTTGGAATTCCCTCCGCTTAAATATTAGGCACCATCTCTGTTATCTTTTTGCCGCCTACTGAAGACCTTCCTCTTTCAACAAGCATTTTAAGTAGAGACCTTATCTCAGTCTGCATCTGTGTTGGAATTGCTTTTTAATATATTTTTAAACCTTTTTAAATTGTTTTAAAGCTTTTTAAAAAAAGTTTTAAAATGTTTTGTTTTAATATGAATGAATGAATGAATGAATGAATTCTTTATTGCATAGTCAACAGACCTCAGCAATCAAAAAATAAAATACAGAGAAATAGATAAATACATACATGACCCCCCCCCAAAAAAAACAGAAACATAAAATCAAGGATGCACGCCAAGCAGATTCTTCCTTATCTGCATGGCCTGATTTATAAATTTGCCTACAGCAAGGGTAATAAATTCATCTGTACCCTGTAAAAGAAGAATTAGCAATGTGTTTTTAGATCGGCCTGGGAAGGTTAAAAAGATAGGGGATAAAAGATCGTTTCCAACATGATCATAAAATTTACAGAGGAATAAAACGTGCGAAACAGTCTCAATCTCGTAGGCATTGCATGGGCAAAACCTAAGATTTCTTGGGATCTTATTGAATCTTCCTTCAAGAAATTTGGAGGGAAGAGTATCGAAACAGGCCAAAGTAAAGGCCCTTCTATATTTGGGAACAGAGAGCCAGTGTAAATAACGCTGGCCGTCAGCACAGGTAGAACACTCAGGCCCAAAGCCCAGGGAGAGCAAGGGCCTGACGCCTTGGCCAGTAGCTCTTGGTTGTCGATATCGGTTAGCCTACATCTAACCACAGCCTTGGCCGCAGTAAGATCCATATTTAACAATTCTGAAGGAGAGAGCCCGACTGATAGATTTTTTTCTACGACAAGTGATGGCCATGAGGCATTAAAAGAGTCGGCCAGTGCTCGCCTGGCGTAAGATTCTGGGGTAAGTGTGTAGAAGCAGCGGAGCCAGAAGTAGATGGTGCATAGCCAAGTTAGACAGTATAAAGAATTTAGTCCTGCTTCAAGTAGAAGCGTAGCCCCAGAAACGCATCTGGGGACACCAAAGATGGATCTTAGGGAAGAATAAAGAATGCCATCAATGCGGCCTTTGGAATAAGACAGCCAAATTGGGGTTCCGTATGTCAGCATCGGTATAATTTTGGTGCGAATTATGCGTGTTGCTGCCGGGATACACTTTCCACCATTAGTAAAATAAAAACGAGTGATAGCTCCCAAATTTTTGCTTGCCTTTGCTTTTATATAATTGATTTGGGAGGTCCACCAGCCCAACTCTTGAAACCATATCCCAAGATATTTATAAGAATTAACTTGCTCAATTCTAGTAGAGCCTAGGCGCCAGGGAAATCTAACCTTTTTCTTTGAAAAGACTACCACTTTGGATTTTGTGTGATTAATAGATAAGGTATTAGCATTGCAGTATGCAATAGTCTGTTCATGCCTAGTTGAGTTTGTGATAATAGGACTGTGTCATCCGCATAGAGGAGGATTTGCACTTTGTCATCACCTAGTTTGGGAGAGTGTGATTGTATATCCTCCAAGGCTGTAGGGAGATCAGCCAGATAAAGGTTAAATAGCATAGGCGCCAGTACGCAGCCTTGCCTGACACCTCGTGTAGACCGTATCTCATGAGAGAGGTGGCCTTGAGGGTTACACCAAACTCGGACCGAGGTGTTGTGGTATAATGCTGCTATTAGGCATAAAAGTCGCTTATCGATATGTAAGGATTCTAGTTTATTCCAGAGACGAGGCCGTGAGATGGAATCAAAAGCTGACTTTAAATCGATGAAGGCAGCAAAGAGTTTGCCTCCACCTGGTCTAGAGTATTTATAAGCCAGCTGGGCCAGGGTTAGACAGTGATCTAAGGCCGAGTGGCCTGGTTTAAAACCAATATGTTCGTTGCCCAGGATATTATTGGAGCTAACCCATGAATTTAGCTTATTGCCAAGATAACTGGCATAAATCTTGCCCACGATCAAGAGCAAGCTTATAGGTCAATAATTGTTCGGGTCATTGCGTGGTCCTTTCTTGTAAATTGGGATAATAAAAGCCTTGAGCCAAGAGACCGGGATCAATCCAGATTTGTTAATATTCGTAAAGACAGAGGCTAACATAGGGGCCCACCTGGTTATGTTAGACTTGAGTAATTCAGGTGGGATGTCATCGGGTCCTGCTGCCTTGCCATTTTTTAGTTTTATAATCAGATCGGCAATGGAGTCAGGTTCAACTGGGGGCCGTTCAGGAGTATCTTTCAGTACTGGGAAAGAAGAGTAGATATCTAAAGGGACCTCATTGTTAAATACATCATGAAAGTGTTGTTTCCAGATTTCAGTGGTTATGAGGCAATCGGGGCTGTCGTTGTTGTTGGATAGAGCTCCTGAGACTAGCTGCCAGAAAGTCTTGGAATTGCGAGTTGCAATTGCAACCTCAAGCAAGTGCCAAGATTCCTGTATAGCCTCGTGTTTCTTTTTAATTATCAGTTTTGTGTATTCTCTGCGCAGAACATAATAAGAGTGTGGAAGCTGACGTTCGTTGTTACTGCGATAAGTGCGGTATGCAGAACTAATCTTGCGCTTTAAGGCTCTACAGTCTTTATCGAACCAGCGGTTGCGTGGGGCTTTATAATGACCGTGGTTAGACACTAGAGACATATGGATTATAGCATTTACAGATTTAATCAGGTCAGCATAAATGGTCAAGCCTACACTCGGCAAGTCAGTCAGGGTCAGTTGAGTTACCAACTGCACTGTATGTGGAAATTTGACAAATTGGGAGAATATCTGGTCAAATTTAGGTGACCACTTGATTTTATTGTAAGTATCCAGTGGGGATGGATTTGGGAAACACAAAGGAGGTTTATATAAATGGGCTTTACCATGAACATTAAAAGAATACTCAAGAGGTAAATGGTCGCTGTCTGTGCGGTCAGCAACTCTGAAGTGATGATTAGTATAGTCCTTCTGGGTAGGTATGATGATATAGTCGACTACACTTGAACCCCATGAGGAAACGAAAGTGCATTCTCCCCAGTCATCCCCCGGGCAGGACCCATTTAGAATAGACAGTTGGTGTTTAAATACAAACTGAAGGAGGGCAATTCCAGCTGTATTTAAAAGGCAGTCTTTTGAATGGCGAGCTTTGCTCTTGAGATGTTTCTTGTCGACATTCAAAAGAAAACCTAGCTGAGGGGCATCCACCAGGTAAGACCCAGTCCTTGCATTGAAATCACCAGCTAAGACAGGGCAAGCTTGAGGAAACTTAGAAGACCAGTAGACATACAGGGAATCAAACCTAATCCAGTTAGACAGGATAGTCTCTCTGTTAGAGGTAGGAGAGAAGTAAATATTAAAGACTAGCAGGGACATATGAAATGACCTAAATTCCACAAGCAGGATAGAAACCATAAGGCTATTAGTCATTGGATCAGGAATCGGGAGCTCGGTTACTTTAACGTCTAGCGCAGAGGAGACGAAAGTACATAGGCCTTGTCTGGCTCTTCCCTTTCTTCTGGAAGAGAAAGCTGGGGTGCAGAAGGAAGCAAATCCATCAATATAGATCTGATTTTCACACCAGGTCTCCTGAAGTAAAATAACATCAAAGTTAGTTAAATAAGCCAGGAGACCTGGGTCACTACGCTTGCAGTTCCACCCAGCAATGTTCCAGGATAGAATTTTTAGAGAGAGAGGAGAAGAAAGGGGAACTAGTCAGTCACTCTCATCTATAATTTCTAGTTGGGGAAGAGAGGCCATCAGAACACAGCAGTTGTTAAAAGGGGCAGAAGGAATCAAAGGTTGAGACGGAGATATCAATGATCTGCTTTTAGTATTTGGGGATCCCAATTGATGGGGGTCCAGAAAGCGGGCGGCCTGCCAGTCGAGGGGTTTCTGATTAAAAATTTTTGTATGGTCATAATATACCGAGGTTTGAAGTGGCTCCACATTTGTTTTGGGAGCCGTTAGGGGAGATGAGATCTTTAAACATTCCCGTTTAGGTGGACTTATGAGGCCCCTACATAGGGGCAGCTTAGATCGTGATAGAAGAACTATATCAGGGCTTAAAGGAGGGCCTGTTATTGAAGTAGTATTATGATGGGTAATTACAGGGGAAGCTTCAGGAGATAGGTTGGTGTAAAACTGCTTGTCAGAGGACATGGCCTCGTGGGATAGAGAGGACATAAGAGGAGAGGGGATTAGGTCAACATTGTTAACGTTATTGTCAGGTAAAGTCTGACAAGTGACTTTTTGTTTCTGAATATTACCACTGTTAGTCCTGTTTTTTTTAAGGAGGGCAGTTAGAGATAGCAATCGGGACAGGATTAGGTGCTGTTCTTGAGTAGGAAGGGCATCAAAACTGTTAACCAATAGAAATTCTTCTGGGTATAGAAGTTCCACAACAGAGTCTAAGTTAGACCTGGGGAAACTTTCTGTACGGCCTTTACCAAAGGAATTTGACAAGACCAGTTTGGAAGGCACTGGATCATCTGTTGGTAATTTTATAGGGGAAGAAACTCCTATGTCAAATTCTCCAGTTGAGAGTTTCGATGGGTTTAGTATTTGACTAACGGATCGTGACTTGTTGTTACCTTTAAGCAAGGGAAAAGGAGAGGAGTTGTCACTAAAGTATCTCTTGAGCTCAACACCTTGGAGTAGGAATTTCGCCTTGCAAGAATACACTACGTCGGCAATATAAGGTGAAGTAAACGTGACCAAAGCACGTGCCGTTCTTGAGTTATAGTAGAGGTATTCGATCTTTTTGAAGGAGTCAGGATCCATCCGATGATTAACTACTGGAGACAAGAATTCCAGTAGATGTACTATACGATCTTTCTGCGGCAGCCACCCATAGGGTTTCGGAAAATTGGTAAAAACCAGAGACAGTTGGTCTAGCTGAAGGCGCCACCTACGGGTTTCTAAAGATAGAAGGTGGGGATCATCAAAGTTGATGGAAGTGCCAGTTCCAACGGGAGAAGAAGCTACTCCTGTTTCCAGTGGTTGTATAATTATGTGCTGTTCAGTGGAGGTGGTGACAGTAGAGCATGAAGAGCAGGCTTTGGCGAGATGAATGAGCTGAGATGATTTGAGTCCGGAGCCTGGATTTACCGAAGTTTTGTTTCTTCGATTCAGAGCAGCTTTCCCCTTTTCCTTTCTGTCCATTAATTTAAAAAGTCTATTAAAATTCATCTTTGAGACCTTCCTAGAGTTGCTAGCAGTTTTAATGTTTTTTGTTTTCCTTTTTAAGTTGGGTGGAGCTTTTACAGACTTTCCTTTGATGTTCTTTTTGGTGATTGTCGCCACATTACTCCGAGGTTTACTGCAACTGGAGTTTGGGCTTGTTGTGTTGGAGGGTCTTACAACAGAGGTAAGGGTTTCTCTGGGTAATAGCTCAGATGGAAGACCATGTTCAGGTATAAGGTTAGAACCTTTGACTGGCTGAGATGGCAGAGCCAGTTCTCGAGAGGGCGTAGTAGAGGTGGAGGACTGAAGCAAAACTGGATCCCCTTGGCTAGGCTGGAGGGAAGCTGTAAGCAGTGAGAGTTGTCCCATGCTTTCTGTTAAAAGATTCTTTATATGTTGTAAATCCTCAGTCCATCTGAAAAACAGGCTCTTTATTAAATCAAGTTGCATATTTAGAAGTTTAGTTGTCGTATTCTGATCCGTGGCGCCCAGGGATACTTCTTCCACATTAGGGGGCTGATTAGAAAAAAAAGAATGAGACTGTGGAGACGGTGACAGAATAGGAGATCTCACTGCCAGTCCGGGGTCAGTTGAAGTAAAACATGCAGGGCTTGCAGGTAAAGAGGGCTGAGCTGGGCTGAGGGCCTGCGTAAAGTTTGGAGCAGGAGTGTTGGCAGACTTCTGTTCCGCTGCCAGTTCTGCTGCCAAGGAGCTTTCACCAGCTCTAATTCCCTCCCCTGAGTGGGGTTTCATTAGACATTGAGGGCCAATCGACCAGTCCAAACAGGCATCCTCATACGCCAGCATAGAGGTGTTACAAGAAGCCACTGACAAAGACTTGGGACTGTCAGGAGCATAAAAGTCAGTGATTTTACATTGTTTGGACTTTTTAATGATTGTAGTTATGTCATCAGTCAGTGGGACCATACCAAGTTCTTTATATCTTACTCTTGTAAGAACCATGATACCAGATTTGGAATCTCCAGGCTGTCTGTCTCTTTAAATTTAAGGCTTTAGAGTCGAGAAAAAAGAAAGAAAGCCACAGCTAAAGTTTGAACTCAGCGTCCGTCAGGTTTTTTAACATTCAGTATAGAAAGACATTATCAGACTGAGATCAGAAACTCCCACCAGCACAGGAAGGGCCTCCATAAAACCTAGGGGTGGCACCATCGAATCAAAAACAGCAGGGGTAAAAACAGTTTCCTTTGAAAATGTAGAAGTATCTTCCGAGGGGCTCTAAAACAGAGGCTCCAAGCCCCAGCTCAGCTTTCGAAGTGAAACTTCATACAAGTTGAGGTGAGAGCATTAGTGCCACCCGGCAGATACAGATAGGAACAGCACAGAAAACAAGGAAACAGGTTTAGTAAAATATAGGCAACAGAGAGCTCCGCAGAGACGTCTTACCAGGGAGCAGCCATTTCCCCCCCTCCTTTTAATATGTTTTTAATGGTTGTTGTGCTTTAATATATTTTAAAGTCTGTTTTTATGATGTTTTAAAGTGTTTTTAGTGCTTTTGTTTGCCACCCTGGGCTCCAACTGGGAGAAAGGACAAGATTAAATAAATAAATACATACATACATACATACATACATACATACTGCCTGTTAGGTTGACGGAATGCTTTCGAAGCGGCACCAGCTAATGGATCCCATCCCTAATCTATACATTAAGAGAGCACACATCTCCTCATTTACAACGAGAGATTGAATGTATCACACAATTTTACTTATATCATATCTGAACCTTGCCTTTGCTCTCCCTTTATATTTAATATTTGATCGGCAATAGCCTTCAAAGCTGTATAGATCAGAAATATAGCTCCAATAGTATCTGTAATTGGTCTTATTAGAGATCCTTTCAGTAGCTAATATCATTATTTTAGTTATTTGTCAAGCTAAAGAGAAAAAAGAAATAATTTGGTCTCAGTTTGCCAAATGTCAGTGTTCAGGATAACATGAGCTGATATGGTGTACTGATGAAAACTTATTATTCAGCCCATTTCACCTAGCATGTCTTAAGTTTATGAGAAAGTGTTTTATTTATTACATGGCAATTAATCTCATTTGATAGAATGAATATGAATATTAACATGTAGCTCAAAAATCCCATTACATTTTAATGCACATTTTTAATGTGAATTTTCAGATGTTAACATTTTATATCGGACAGTGTGTTATTCCAGCCTAAATAATATTTTTCAGAGAATATGTTAACTAAATATTGCTTTCCTTTAGAAGCCAGAACAAAATATTGCAACAAGTCTCAGTAGCCTCTCACTGACGAACTTATTTCCATGTATCATTACAAATCACAGCCTTATTTCGCATGACCCAGTGGGCATTTATTGAAAGAGCCTGAACTCTTTTCTCTGTATAAGTTGCTCTTGCTTTCTCTAGCCTTTGTGAATGCCACAGAGGACTTCATGAGTAGGGATATGAGATAAATTCAATTAAGTTCACATTGAAATTCCTGGCTTCCACTTTCCAAAACAACATGCAGTCTGAAACACAGCCATCCTTCAAAATTTGCCCTTCTCCACATTCTCCAGCCAAGTAATATGTTCAGAAATGCATATATTAGGGTAAAATGGGCATATAAATGTATATAAGTGAAAAGAACATACAAAAATGCATTATATTAGAGGGAATTGCTTTGCAAATCTGTGTATGTTAGGCAAAATTGCATGCAAAAATGTGCTGTATTAGGAGAAATTCGCACTAAAATGCTGATGAATTTTCATGAGGACTTTTAAAGAAAATGTGAACTAATGTAAACATGGAAAATGGAACTTGAGTGGAAAAAATGAGAAACTGATAAAAATTGTAATGGACATATTTGGTCATCCTTATTTGTGAGTAGTGATTAGCGATAGTATTCGTTTGTTGGTGCCCTTTCAGTCACATTTGAACAAACTGGCAGGTGGTTCCAGTCCATGTTTATTTGTTTTCCACTATCTTCTGCTTTATTGGTTCAATTTCTTTCCTCCCGAAAAAAAATTGTTATATTTATTTCTAAATATATTTATTTCAGAAAGGAAAGGAAAATGGCTTTCTCTACCCAATCCTCCCCTTAGCCACCTCTTCCTCCTCCTGAATTCTGTTAGATCCTTCCACCCTAAAAAAAAAGTCAATTTCATATTAGCAAAGCAAAGATGCAGGCTGGTCAGTTTCACATTCACAAAGCATATCATTGACTGAAGTAAAAGAGAATGCAATGATAACGATATTATTATATTCATTTTTTTTAAAAAAAATCTAATATTAGAAAAAACACAGAAGCTTGCAGCATTCAGGATTATCCCACAAAGACAGGGGATGTGAAAATCATCAGGAAGTTCAATGCCAAGTTCAATATCAGCAAAATTCTGATTAGAGCTAGAGGCGATGAAGATGGGCGCAGTAGCCCAGGAGCAGCAGGAGGAGGAGGCAAGCCCAGCTTTCCGTGGCGGGAGAGGAGCCGGTGCAAAGTCGGTGGAAGCACCGTCGCCCTTGCCGCCACGTCTGTTGCTACTGGTGCCAGCGTGGGGCGCTCAGTGGCCTTCTTCGCCTTGTGCGACGGGCATGGCAGGCGAGAGGCAGCTCATTTCGCCCGGGAGACCCTCTGGGCGTTCATCAAGAAGCAGAAAGGCTTCCGTTCCCACGAGCCGGCCGCCGTCTGTGCCACCCTCTGTAAAGGGTTCCTTGCTTGCCACCGGGCCATGTGGAAGAAACTGCCCAAGTGACCAAAGACCATGACAGGCCTACCGAGCATGTCCAGGACAACTGCTAGTGTGGTGATAATCCGGGGCTCAAAGATGTACGTGGCTCATGTTGGTGACTCGGGTGTGGTGCTTGGAGTCCAAGATGATTCCAAAGATGACTTCATCCAGGCGGTGGAGGTGACGCAGGATCACAAACCTGACCTCCCAAGGGAGTGGCAGCGGATCAAAGGACTCAGGGGCAGAAAAACTTTTCTTGCTTTTGTATATGTCTCTGCCAATTTGGAGATGATTGTTTGCCTCCCATCTGTTTAGAAGGCCAAGAAGAGAGAGGAATGAATTTTTGCTTTGTGATTTGTTAATGTATTTTATTGGATGTTATAACTGCTGCTTTTTGTAAATTGTATTGTTTTTTATTGCTGTATTTTTATATTTGTGTTTATTTTTTGTAAGCTGCCTTGAGGGCCTTTTGGCCAAAAGGCAGGGTAGAAATAAACAACAACAACAACAATAATAAATTCTCACCCATCCCTAGCAGAAATAGTAACAAATTTCCATTTTGGAGGGTGGAGATGGGGAAAAGTTGAAATAAGCTCTTCTGGTTTTAGCATTTCCAAGCCCTTTATGAGTAGAACATAAACTCTTACATTCAAAGTAAAGATCCTAACTCTTCATAGACTCACTACCAATCAAAACTTTCTGCCAGTCTCCCGCTTCCCCCTTCCAAGAAAACTTTACCCTTGCATAAGCAACGGGGGGGAGAGAAAAAAGGAAAAGCCATCTTCTTCTGATTGCCAGTTAGGAGATGCTGACTGGAAATCTATAGTGAGAGATGTACTTTCCTATCACCTTGCAATCAGAGGAAGTTATCCATTGTTAACCAACTATGAACATCTTGCTAAAATAATCAGCAAGCCTCCTGTTATAACATTATGCCAACCCCCTAATCTATGCCAATTACTAGTGTCCTGTACTTACCCCACTGATCAGCAATCCTGGATCACATGCTTGTGAACCCAAATGCAGTTTCACCTGAATTTATCTCAGGAAATCAGTTACTCTCAAAGGCACTACGACTGGCAGAACTTGCTATATCAAACATCACCTGAAGGTCCTGTAATGTCCAGGATGTCATATTCAGTGCATGAGTAAAACTACAACTGTCCTACTCACACTTTTTAGGAACCATAAATCCAAAATATTGAAGAAAAGTGGGAATAATCAATTGTAAAGCATTTAACAACCTCCCTGATTTGTGAGTTATTGCAATAGAGTTATTAACCAACTAACCAACAGATGGTTAGTTATTGCCATCTTATTCAAGAGTATTGGAAACACTGGGATGGGTCAGGGTGTGACAGGGAAGTGGTGAGGCTGGAGTAGTTGGAGCAGACCAGACTGGCTCCACCAGTGTGCCAGAACCACACCACCATGTGTAGTCCCATAAATTCACAACAGCATTGTATTTTGAGGATGTGCCACACTTACTCCTTTCATGCCAAGAGATCCTTTTGGGGCTAGAATGCACATAACTGGTTAATGCCTGTCTATAATACTTATTACTTCACAATAATCTCTGACTAGTTGCATTGCCATATATGTTTCCTATAGTATGCCAGTTTAAGGGATTGAATCCATGCTTGTTAGAAGCCATTATATGCTTATATGGATGACTACAGCTAGCAAACAACAGGCCTCCCTTAAGGAGCTAAATCAGCTTTCTTGACGTTCCCAATCCAGCACTGGGCTGGGCTGGGCTGGGAACTGCACGCCCAGCATTCAGCATGAGAACATGTGATGGATAGCAGGTGTATTATCAGTGACTTGGGCAGTGTGAGAGCATGAGATTGTAGTAAACAACTAGGGAACATCTCCCTCTGTTGTAGACAAGTAGACTCTTTCACAAGAGATAAGCTTATTGTCTCATGCTCTGCACCTGCTGTTTAGAAGTAAAGAGAATCATTAGTCAGCTACAGATCTTAGCCACTTCCCATGAGTTATCTGTCTTGATTGTCTACTAAGTCATGTTTAATCCTTGTGGAAAACATAAACATTGTCAGAATAATGCCCCCAAACAGCAAGTGTGGCTCATTAGCATTTAAGAGTATAAAAAGCCCTGCAAAACTGTCCTGTGTTGGAACTCAGCATAGACCTAAGATCCTAGGATGGTGTGCTATGTACCAAAACTCCTACAGGAGTCCATTTGTTGTCATTTTGAAGGGATAATAACCCTGTGACTTTTTACCCCATTTGTGTTGTTATTGTATCCAGATTTGCAAAGAACCTTGCCTTTGGGCATTACAACTTGGCCTGCATGACACACCGCCCTTCCCTGTACCATTTGAGTATGTACCAGTGACACCACTGCTGGGAGACCCAACTCCATCAATCCCTCCTAGCATGGACAATGGTCAGGGATACCTTAAGTTGTAGTCCTCCAATATGAGTGGGAAACTTTCACCCTGAGGGCCTATTAGGCCCAGTTTGGCAGCAAGTCTATTTTCTCCTTAACCATGCTCGCCTGCCCTAAAACTATATGTGACAGCAAGTATGGGGCTGCAAAGGAACAACCAGAATCCTTCAAATACACTCCCAATTTAGCAAGTAATCAGCTAATCAGTGCTGACAGATAGCCCAGGTGGGATCAGATGCACAATGGAATTTTCAATCAGGAACTCCATAGCACAGCCAATCCCTGTCCAAAGTGGGGCTTGCTGTGAGCACCAATCAGCTGATTGGTACTTATAGCAGGCCCACTGAGGTTAGCTGCACAATGGAGTTTCCATTCATGACTCCCAGAGGAAAGCACAAAAGCAGGATTACAGCTGAATGTCAAAAAACAGAAGATCTATGTAACTTTAAAGTTGACAATGAGGGCACTGAACATGTCAAAAATTATCAATACCTTGGCACAATCATTAACCAAAATGGAGACAATAGTCAAGAAATCAGAAGAAGGCTAGGACTGAGGAGGGCAGCTGTGGGAGAACTAGAAAAGGTCCTCAAATGCAAAGATGTATCACTGAACACTACAGTCAGGATCATTCAGACCATGGTATTCCCGATCTATGTATGGATGTGAAAGTTGGACAGTAAGAAAAGCGGATAAGAGAAAAATCAACTCATTTGAAATGTGGTGTTGGAGGAGAGCTTTGTGCATACCATGGACTATGAAAAAGACAAATAATTGGGTGTTAGAACAAATTAAACCAGAATTTTCACTAGAAGCTAAAATGATGAAACTGAGGTTATCACACTTTCCACACATAATGAGAATACATGATTCATTAGAAAAGACAATAATGGTGGAAAAAACAGAAGGGAGTAGAAAAAGAGGAAGGCCAAAGAAGAGATGGATTGATTCCATAAAGGAAGCCACAGACCTGAACTTACAAGATCTGAACAGGGTGGTTCATGACAGATGCTACTGGAGGTCACTGATTCATAGGGTCACCATACATCGTAATCGACTTGAAGGCACATAACAACAACAACGCAGCCAATTCCTGTCCAAAGAAGGCTTGCTGTAAGCACCAAGCAACTGATTGGCACTTATAGCAAGTCCCCAAGTCAGCCTTACTTTAAGTGAAATATTCCTTTTCACAGCTAGCTTGAATATATCACAACTGTGAAGGAAAAATGTTATTTTGTAGGTGCATCTTGAGCCACACCCACGAAGTCAAAACTGCCTGTGTATCATCTCTCTGACAAAATGGCCCACAAAAGGGGGAGTGAATCAGGATTTAGCCAGCTACTTGGATCCTGTTCCCCACCCCGACCAACAACATCTGGAGGATGCCACATCTACTATCCCAGCTTTAAAACTTCAATATCTCTATTATGTTAATAAAATAACTGATTATCTATGTAGTAATTAGATGCATCCTTCCAGGATCCAAACCAAACTTTGTCTGAAGTGCTATTTCCTGCTTTCAAAAATCATGTATATAGATATAAATAAACAGAAGCAGGCCCATATCCTCACCTTCATAGCAAACTAATAAATAAGCACTTTGCAAATCATCTATCATGTTGGATGGCATTGATGTTTTAGAATGATGCAACACTGTGAAACTGCAGGAGCAAAACATTTTCCTCCTCTTTTCTGCATACAAATGAATTTCATTTCAGCAATCCTCTGGTGAATAATCCCAGCTAAACTGTGCTGCATTTCATCTCTTAGTCATAAGAATAAGCTGAGAATGCTGAATTGTCAGCAAATCTTTGATGTAAATCAGTGGTCACAGAAGATTTCTGTAGAAGGTAAAAGAACAAAATAATGTAACTATCAGCTCATCAAAGGAAAGCTTTTTGCCTTTGAAAAAATGTAGCTAACTTTTAACAAGTAGTTTGAGTATTATATAATTCTATGCCCTCAATATTGGAGGATCCCATTGTTTTTGTTCGGAGTAGATTTGAAATGAGGCTTAATTTATTTCAGGAAGTGGCTACAGCAACAAAATGCCTAAATTAATAATGAACATGCCTCCTCTCTCTGTGTCCCCCTCCACATGTTAGTTAACTTGCTTTTACTATCCGTGGCTTTTACCTAAACAACCCCTGTCATAGAATGCATATGACTATTTGTACTTCATTACACAAATGCTAGATTGGAGTCACCTTTTGCATAATAATCTCCACAGCGTGTACTCTTGTGATTTAACTAATCAAACATTATGAAAAATAAATTCTAAACATATGAAAGGAAGGCTTGAAAAGGTAGCACCTCTCAAGGCCTATGCTACTGCCTTCATTTCAATGCCACACACCATCATCAGGCCATTCAGAGATGTCAGTCTGTGAGGAAAGCTTGAGGCTTGCTCACTAGAAGTCAGCAATGAGAAAATAGAGAAGCCTAAGGTTTTAATAATCTGTAATAATGCTTCAGACATCTAGATTGCATAGCTGAAGTTTTAGTCAGACTGGAGCATTGACATCATCAGCCATAAGGACAAGTCTTTAAGAAAAAAAATAGAGACTAACATGACTGCTTTTCTGGAATTTGCTTTGGCTGTAGGATCTTTCATAAGCTTTGGGGTATATACAAACATATCAGAAAGGGACTGCAATACATTTTTCCGCTGTGGAGCAAGACCAGCTCACCCTCTATCTTCACAATGTAATTGGCAGATGTTCTTACTGACCAAACAATTGCTGATACAATATGCTCCTTCCCCCATACTTCAAGTAGGTTATGTGCTATGTTAAGGAGAATGTAAGTTGAGCACTAAATGTGTATAACAGCTGGCCATTGTGCACATTCACCAGGCCTTGTGGAGAATGTGCACATAACTTGGCCATAAAGAGGGAATTGCCAACATACTATGGAAGAAGACTTGTGAGACAGAGTAATGGTGGAAAGGCCATATTTTTTTCAAATATAACAATAGAAGATCCACCAAATAATAAGCAAGTTATGTAAGTATGGGCACGTGGATTTGAATTCATGCATATGAGGGAAGCATCCCTCCACTCCTCTGGGCATGTAAATAACTGCATTCTGTGGCTCTCCAGCCAAGGACTGGGAGAAAATTCTCCCTCCCTGCTAAGTGTGCCTTGGGTATGTGAACCCAACATACATAACTGGGCCCACTGTCTAGTGTTCACCAAGGTGCACACACAAGGCCTAAAAGGCAGCCCCAAGGACCCCCAAGTAAAAGGTGATTCAAGAGTTCTACTCAGCCCCCAGAGCAGGTAACTAGTAAAAGCCCACACTATAGAGGGAGGGAGGGAGGGAAGAGTGCTGCAAAAGAGAAGAAGGAAGTGGAGGAGGTAGAGCAGGTTTAAATACCAGCCAGCTTGCCCCCTTTCTGTTGGGCACTCCACCCCATGAGATTACCAAGGTCCCTCCCCCAGGAGAGCCCATCTCAAGTCTTCTGCCAATAATAATAATAATAATAATAAATTTAATTTATGTGTCGCCTATCTGGCCAATGGCCACTCTAGGCGACGTACATACAATAAATATGGCAGAATACAATATAAAAATACAGTGAAATATATAAATTATAAGAGCAAACAATACATAATAGGAGGCATTTAAAACAGAAGAATATTAAGCCTCCCCAGAAGTCCCGAAAGCCTGCTGAAAAAGCCAGGTCTTTAAGGCCTTGCGGAACATATTCAGGGAAGAGATGTGCCGAAGATCTTGTGGGAGGGAGTTCCAGAGGGTGGGGGCCGCCACTGAAAAGGCCTTCTCTCTAGTGCCCGCCAACCTAGCTGCTTTGGTTGGCGGGACTGAGAGAAGGCCTTGTGTGGCCGATCTTGTCAGGCGGCATGATTGGTGGTGTTGTAGGCGCTCCTTTAGATAAACTGGGCCAAGACCGTGTAGGGATTTAAAGGTTAAAACCAACACCTTGAATTGGGCCCGGAAAACAACTGGAAGCCAGTGTAGATCGAACAACACTGGCGTGATGTGGTCCCGGCGACGACTGTTTGTGAGTAATCGAGCTGCCGCATTTTGAATAAGTTGTAGTTTCCGGACCGTTTTCAAGGGTAACCCCACGTAGAGCGCATTACAGTAATCTAATCGAGAGGTGACCAGGGCATGTACTACCAGTGGGAGCTGATGAACAGGAAGGTAGGGTTGCAGCCTACGTATAAGGTGTAGTTGGTACCAAGCTGCCCGGCTCACAGCCGAAATCTGAGCCTCCAAGGACAGCTTGGAATCAAGTACAACCCCGAGGCTGCGGACCTGGTCCTTCAGGGGTAAACTCACCCCATTGAACTTCAGGTCAACGGTTCCCAACCTTCTCTTGTCCCCCACGAGCAGTACCTCGGTCTTGTTGGGGTTCAGTTTCAGCCTATTCCTTCCCATCCATCCACTCACGGACTCCAGGCACTTGGACACGGTCTCCACAGCCAACTCTGGTGAAGATTTAAATGAGAGATATAGCTGAGTGTCATTTGCATATTGGTGACACTGCAGCCCAAATCTCCTGATGATTGCCCCCAGCGGCTTCATATAGATGTTAAATAGCATGGGAGAGAGGATAGAACCCTGTGGCACACCACAATTGAGAGGCCAAGGGTCTGAAACCTCCTCCCCCAATGCCACCTGTTGGTACCTATCAGAGAGAAAGGAGCGGAACCACCGTAATACCTCCTATTCCCAATCCCTCTAGGCGATATAAAAGGATACTGTGGTTGACAGTATCAAAAGCCGCTGAGAGATCGAGGAGGACAAGGAAGGTAAATTCTCCCCTATCTAATGCCCTCCTCATATCATCTACCAGAGCGACCAAGGCTGTTTCAGTTCCGTGACCAGTCCTGAAGCCCGATTGGTATGGATCTAAGTAATCTGTTTCATCCAAGTGTGTCGACAACTGATTGGCCACCACTCGCTCAATGACCTTGCCCAAGGGGTGTGTGACAAATGTACCCCAACTGAAGAGCTGGAGTGGCATTGTATACATTTTCCAGTCAATATTCATAATCTCCAACAGGTCTTTGTGCAGCTTTCAGAGGCTCCTCCATAGACCCCTGCACTGTACACCTCATTTAAATCAGGGACCAGGCTGTGCAGGCAGGTTGATACAGGAGAAGACATCCTCTCCGATATATGAAACCATTGGGAGTGGTCATTAGGGGAACAGGAACATCAGTATGATGATGACAGCAAACTGTACTTCTCTGTTACCTGGAAACAGTAGTGGGCTGCATAAGATCCAGTAGGCTGAAGTTGAATTGCAATAAAATGGAGGCCCTGTAGGTAGCTGGTTCCTGAATTGGCAATTAGGTGATTATTATTTATTATTTATTATTATTTATTAAATTTATATACCGCCCGACTAGCGATAGCTCTCTGGGCGGTGAACATAAAATAGTATAAAAATACAATGAATAACAAAATAATATTAAAATACAATCAACAATACAATAAACATTATTAAAATTAGATCAATGTAACTTAAAATGCTTCAGAGAATAGGAAGGTTTTGACCTGGCGCCGGAAGGAAAGCAGAGTCGGCGCCAGGCGTACTTCCTCAGGGAGACTGTTCCATAGTTCGGGGGCCACCACTGAGAAGGCCCTAGATCTTGTCATCACCCTCCGGGCCTCCCTGTGAGTTGGAACCCGGAGGAGGGCCTTCGTAGCAGAACGTAGTGCACGGGCCGGTTCATATCGGAAGAGGCGTTCCGCAAGGTATCGTGGTCCCGCACCGTATAAGGCTTTATAGGTTAATACCAACACTTTGAATCTAGCCCGGAAACATATTGGCAACCAGTGCAAGCTGGCCAGAACAGGTGTTATATGCTCGGACCGCTTGGTCCTTGTCAGCAATCTGGCCGCCGCATTTTGCACTAGTTGTAGCTTCCGAACTGTCTTCAAAGGTAGCCCTACGTAAAGCGCATTACAGTAATCCAACTGATGTGCCAGTTCTTGATTGAGTTGCACTTGGAGGTGCATAGTCTGGGTGCTCCATGATCCATTAATGACACTGAAGGCTCAGGTGGCTGCAATGGCTATGAGTGGCTTTTACTAGCATCAGCTAGTATGCCAGCTACAACTGTTCACAGGCCAGGATGACCTGGCTGCAATGACCCATGCATTGGTAGCCCCAAGACTAGACTACTACAACATGTTTTATGTGAGGCTGTCCTTAAGGCTTGTCCTGAAGCTGCAGCTACTGAAGAATGAAGCAGCTAGGTTGCTAGGGAAAAGCTTATCACAAGAATGCAACACCAGTTCCACAGCCTCCCAATATGCTACTGGGCCATAGTTAAGGTTTTGGTACTTCCCTATGAGCCCATAAAAACAACTTGGGACCTGAAGAAAAATCTTTTTCTGTGTATTACTACTACTACTACTACTACTACTACTACTACTACTACTACTACTACTACTACTACTACTACTACTAGATTTATTAGTCACTTGATACCCGAAGATCCCCAATGTCAAAACTAAAATGAATAAAACACACTATAAAATATAACAATAAACAACAATAAAACAATAGCAATAGCACCTGCATGAAGCCACAGGAAGGTTTGGCAGCATTTTAAAACAAAACATAATTTAGTCTATCAAATGCCTGGGAGAAAAGATATATCTTTACCTGGTGCAGAAACAGTGACAATGAAGGCACCAGGAGGACTTCACTGGGGGGCATATTCTACAGATGGGGAGCCACAACTGAAAAGGCCCTCTCTCTTGTCACTACCCTCCAAGACTCCCTCAGAGGGGGAACCTGAAAAAGGGCCTCAGAGGAAGATCTAAGGATCTGGGTAGGTCCATATTGGGAGAGGCATTCCAGAAGATATTGTCAAAACCAGAGCTTTGAATTGGGCTCAGAAGTGTACAGGCAGCCAATGCAATTGGAACAGGATAGGTATTATATGCTCTGTTCACCTTGAACTCGTCAACAATTGGGCAGCTGCATTCTGCACTAAATGAAGCTTCCAATCTGTTTTCAAAGGCAGCCCCACGTGAAGTGCATTGCAATAATCTAACCTTGAGGTTACCAGAATACAGATTACTGTAGCTAAACTATGCCTATCCAAATTGGGTCACAGTTGGGTCATCAGCCTAAACTGGTGGAAGGCACTCTGTGTCACTGAAGCCACCTGTGCCTCAAGCGACAGTAGTGGATCCAGGAGAACCCACACACTATGAACCTGCTCCTTCAGAGGAATTGTGACCCCATCTAGAACAGGCCACATACCATTCAGCTGGTCAGAGGAACCACCCACCAACAGCTGAGACTTTGTCTGGAATAAGTTTATTGGCCTTCATCCAGTCCATTATCTCAGCCAAGCACTCATTCAGCACATCCACTGCATCACCTGCAGAAGATGAAAAGGAAAAATAGAGCTGTGTATCATCAGCATACTGATGACAATCCAAAACTCTGTATGACCCCATCAGCAGTTTCATGTAGATGTTAAACAACATAGGGGACAGAACCGACACTGCAGGACCCCATATTGGAGAACACATTGAGCCAAGCAATGCTCCCCAATATCCGCCTTCTGGAGCCCGTCATCCAAGTAAGAATGGAACCATCACCCTGCAGTGCCCCCAATACCAAATTCAGACAGTCACCCCAGAAGGATGCATGGTTTGTTTGTTTGTTTTAAAAAAACTTCTTTGCCATACAAATATTGGAACAGTATAAAACAGTACATAACACACAACAAAAGAAAGGAAAAAAAGAAACAGTATTCACATTGTTACATATAAAGAAGTCAATTTTGTGTTAATTGCCCTTTTTTAGTAATTGTTCTCTTTTCATTTTCTTCGAGTTTTCCTATACAGTCTTTTTAGAGTGGTTCATGTACATACATACACATACATACACAAATACATACACATACATACACACATTCACATAACCCCATATGCAATAAAACTTAACTAAGATGCTCAAAATTTGTCTACTGCGTTTCTTGAATTCTTTCATTCTTTTTTCTTTTTTAAAATCAACTTCTTAAGTGTACAAATCAAAAACTTCATAGCAATTTAAATGCCTGTTACAATGAACTGACATATAGCTTATACAATCAAAGCATACATACATAGATAAATTAAAAAAGAGAAAAAATAAAATAAAGTTTCAAAATTATAATAATAAAAATAAGAAATCAATCAATAAATAAAGAAGAGGTGGAGAACAGAGTTACTGAGATTAATGTAAGCTTTAAAAAGCATAACATTTAATACATGGAATGAATAGAGTTCTAGAAATTCACTTTTGGTAGATGAATTTAGTGCAATAAACTCCATAGTCTACCTGAAGACATCCCTTCATAATCAGGCATGAGTTGATGGCTGATAGAAATTATGCTCCCCCACTGCTGCATAGCTTATCAACATAAACTATTTAATATGAAAGTTGTCTTTTTTAATTGGATCCCACCTTGCCGATCTTTGTTGTGTTAATTTTTCCATTAAAGCTATGGTCCATATCTGAGAGCACCATAATTCTATTAAATTGTAGTCAATCTTTTTCCAATGACGAGCAATTACAATTCTTGCTGCCACTAGTAAGGTTACTATTATAATAATATAATAATAAATAAATTTAATTTTGTGTGTCGCCTATCTGGCCAATGGCCACTCTAGGCGACGTACAAAATCGTTAAAATACAAAATGAAAAAATACAATGATACAATATAAAAACAGTATAAAAACAATGCAGCTGCTACAACAATATTAAAACAGGGCAGGAGGCATTTCAGTTATAGCAATTAACCCTCCCCGGAGATCCCGAAGGCCTGTTGAAAGAGCCAGGTCTTTAAGGCTTTCCGAAATACATTTAGGGAAGAGGCATGCCAGAGATCTTGTGGGAGGGAGTTCCAAAGAGTGGGGGCCACCACTGAGAATGCCCTCTCTCTAGTACCCACCAATCTGGCTGTTTTTGTTGGCGGGATTGAGAGAAGGCCCTGTGTGGCCGATCTTGTCGGGCGGCATAATTGGTGGCGTTGAAGGCGCTCCGTAAGATAGATCCTTAGAGTGCAATGAAAGATTATCTCCTTGGAAAATCAACAAGGGAGCCATAACAGGGTCAGACTTGATGTTCTGCCTCGTAATCATCCCAATTTCATGAAACCCTTTTTTCCAAAATGCCTGAACAGCAGCACATGCCCACCACATATGAAAATAACTTCCCAGAGTTTTAATTTGGCTCAAAATTATAAGCAAGTCTACAATGGGAAACTCAATTAAAACTTTGCTTTTCTATACTCAAATATCTTGGGGTGCATGATCCGATATTAGTATGTGACCAATATTTCTCAAATGAGAGGAAAGTGAGGAGGAAATTAGAATGTAATCAATTCTAGTACAAACCCTATTTTTACATGTGAAACATGGGTAGTCTCTACTAACTGGATGATCCAGAGGCCAAACATCCAGAAAATCATACTAAGGAAGAGATATTTTAGCTTCTCACCTGAAAGAAAAGATATCCTGGATTTTTCCCTGTTTTGTCTATATTTGGATTAGCAACTAAATTCAAATCCCCCCCTAGTATTACTGAGCCTTCCTTAAAGCCATCAAGTGTCTTGAGAGTTTGTGACAAGAAACCAATTTGATTAGTGTTTGGAACATAAGTTGTTCCCAATATTACAGCAAAGCCCCCTGTCCTTGAGTGCCTTTAAGGAAAAGGTATCTGCCTTAGTCATCTCTTAGTGTATCTTTCAAAATAAAACCCAAATCATTACTAACCCACACAGCCACTCCTCTTGATATAGAGGATCCAGGAGCCTCATACCATTGGCCATCCACTGATGGTAGTATGGAGTAGTGACTTATTCTCTTCTGGTGTATCTCCTGCAGAAAGATGACTTTGCTATTAGCATGTTTTAAAGTATTCCATACTTTTTTCCTTTTTATCACTGTTCCTAAACCCCTTACATTCCATGTTGTAACTGGCAGTTCAGAACATGCCATCAGTTATGATTTAGAAAATCCAAGCTATCTGAAATATTTTGTAAAAGTAGTAAATTGTAACCATACCAGCAATGTTTAGCAATTATAATCTCAGTACCTCTCTCCAGAAAGGGTTCACAAATAAAATTCAGAGAAATTAAATTAAAAATGAAAAGTAAAATAAGAAAAAAATAAGCATTTACTTCACCCTCAGGTGATGTCTCCTGATCCTGTCCTCATGACATCTTGGGCTTGAGAATGCAGCTGCATTCTCAAGGTTAACTGCTTGTTTTGATTATCAGGCTACTTGTTTACATTAGCCAGACGAGAACATTCGTAAGCCAATTAGCTCATCATCCCTTCAAACCCTGAGAAAGCTATAAACAATCTCACCTGACAGAGCAGAAGTGTGGGGCAAGCTGCATTGTTCTAGTTACTTGAACAAAACTCCTCAGACTCTGTTATTTTGAACATAGAGGCATAGGGAAACTTCCCAAATGCTGTAACAGTGTCAGGGAGCCTGCATTTTGAACTTTCCAGACTCTAATTCTAAGCAGTGATAGTGTGCAGAAACAATCAGCACCCCCATAAATCAGGGGTTTGGGGCAATAATTGGGGGAGAGAGGTCATTCACATGCCATTTCTACATCTCCTCATTTACATCTAGATTCTTCCGGTGATTGGTAATACAATACCCTTTCTGACCTTACAAAACTCCTTAAAAAAAGATGCTGTTTTGGGGTCGCTAAGGTTAGATAAATAGGGTTTATTCCTGAATTTGGTGAGAGGTTTGCAGGAGCATTAAGCTAGCATGCCATCTTGGGTTGATGATGTCACCACCACCCCCTGAAGGATACCATGGTTGATGGTATCAAAAGCCATTGAAAGATCAAGGAGGATCAACAGAGTCATACTCCCCCTGTCTCTCTTCCAATGCAGATCATCATACAGGGAGACCAAGGCAGTTTCAGTACCAAACCCAGGCCTGAGTCCTGATTGAAATATATCTAGAAAACCTGTCTCCTCCAAGAGTATCTGGATCTAGTTGGCAACCACTAACAAGTCCTTCCTTGTTGTTTCACAGCCTACAAAGATCCATCTAGTGATAACCAGATGCTAAGGCCTATTCTGTTGTGGCACTTGGCCTATGGAACAGCCTCCCCTCTGAGATACAACAAACTTGCTAAAAACAAGTTTATGCTGGTTGTTAATACCAATGTTTTGAGTTTATCCTTTGTTGCTGTTATATTTGTTTTACTATATTTTAATGTTTTAATGTGAACAGCCTTGATGCATTTTTATGAAAAGTGTGATAAAAGCATTTTAAATAAATTAAAAAATCAGTAAAAACTTATTTGCTCCACCAGTCCATCTTAATCCTAGGATAGCATTAGCTACTGCTCTTTTAAAAAATATTTTAAAATATTTTGGTGTTTTTAAATACTTTTAATGTTACAATATTTTAATTGCTATTTCATTTGTTTTACTATAAGATGCTTTCAGGACCATATTGTAAGAAAGTCGTTAAAAATATTCATCACTCACTCAATAAAACAAGCCCAAACCTTCCACATCAGCATTCAAACACACAACAGAGTAGGGTTCAGACAACCCTCTCCCCCAACCCATCTCAAAAGGACACATGAGAGAGTGACAAGGGGTATTCAGATGACATGACTGCTGCACACATTGGCAACAGGGTGTGGAACTACCTCATGCAGCCCCATGACTCCCCTCCTGCACACTTCCTATGCATGTGGGTATTATCCAAACTCCCCTGTATGGGTCCATCACATGCATCCTTCCCAGAGCTTGGAAAAGTTACTTTTTTGAACTACAACTCCCATCAGCCCCAGCCAGCATGGCCACTGGATTGGGCTGATGGGAGTTGTAGTTCAAAAAAGTAACTTTTCCAAGCTCTGATCCTTCCTTCAGGAACCAGCTCTTCCTCTCTAATCCAAAACCTTGACTGTGACTTATAGAGGGATTTTCGGCTGTAGGTGAATGCATTCCATAAATTATTAATTAATAATAAAAATCTGTTTGCTTAGACAACAGCACTACCTACAGTCATTTTTCCAATAACAAAATAGCATCTGTGCTACATAGATCCTCAAGAGGGCAACTAAATTGATGTGATGTTCTATTTTACCCTAAGTTCTTCATCTCCTATCTCAATTCTCAAGTTATTAGGCAAGTTCCATATCTGTTTTAAAAGAAATGATTTTAACATGTCATACAAGGTTGTTCTCAAGCCCATAAGCAGTGGACTATTTTTAGATTTAAAAAACTGCATACAATCAGGGTATGTCAGAAGTCACATCTGAATATTAATGGCATTTGATTATTACTGTTGCTTAGAGATTGCATTTGTTTGATCATCACTCTTCGCAGTGTACTAGAAATATTAATTCAGTACGTTAATATTAGATCCTTTATGCAGAAGTGTTTTTTTAATTATTAGTATGCCAAAGTGTACTAAAATAACTAGGTATATGAAAATGAAATCTATGGCAATAAATTCAGATAGTGAAAATCCAATCTAATTTAATGCTAGGCAGCAGATCAAAAACGATTTCTTTAATTTCTTTTCAAACAATATATAGTAAGAAGTAGGGTTTTTAACAGTCTTATTTGCATTATACTGGAACATGATGCTGCTGGCAATAAATTTGCAAATTAACAACACTGGACCAACACAGGTTGTTGAAAGGTTCCTTTACTTTTTATATGCATTGTTCATGGAAATTGACTTGTTTGTTGGCTTCTAGATTATTGCATGACCCAAGCTGAAGCTTCAAGGTTTGTCTAAACCAAAACCACTTTACCTGGTTTATAGACTAGAAGGTTAAAAGCTTTATAAATATTCAGTGGTTCATACTGAATGAGATGGGGTATAATACCTACATTTTTAATAATAATATCAGCTGGGATATATGATAAGAGAAGTCATATCACAATAGAGAAGTCCATGAGATTGCCAATGAGATGGGTAAAAGGAACCATAAGGCAAAGGATACCAACTGTTTTACTTGGAAATAGCTTGAGGGAAATGTTATCTTATCCAAAGCTTTCAATGAGAGAGACCTCATTCTTATTTCTGTACCGGGATACACTTTTCCTCCTAATCTTCTCATAGAACTCAAATGCAAAAATTCTAATCATTCTCTCTTTTTACTTAGATATGTTTTGGATTTGTCTACTAAGATGAATGACGAACATCTTAATGGTCAATGTTACATTCTTTTTCCTCATCATCATTTCCGATGAGTCCATAATCTAAAGCTGCCCATTTATACTCCAGGGAAGTCACTGAAGTATTTAGCCTACTTGAAGCCAGAAGAGGATTCTCTCCCCTTAAAAAAAGATAGTTATTTATTTATTTATATATATATATATATACCGCCCCATAGCTGAAGCTCTCTGAGCGGTTTACAATAACTAAAAACATTAAAAACAAATATCCAAATTTAAAAACACATATTTTAAAAACAATTTGAAACACAATTTAAAACATTGTGTTCCTTCTGGTAGCCGTAGAGATCTTACTACTCTCTCCCCTGCCCCACCCCCTCCCTTTCAGGATGTTTGATGTATTGTTGTATGGTGGGGCAGCAATGCTCACCTGACCTCCAGTTAGTCACATTGCTACTGCTGCTTCCTGAGAGGGAGAGGTGACAGTGACGTCAACATGGTGCAAATGTACCAGCGGAGCCAATCTGGGGCTCACACTGGTGTGTTTGACCATGCCATCTGCAACTGTTCAGTTCTCCATTCATTCACTGGATGGCCTAGGATTAGTCACTTTTTCTCAGCCTAAGCTGCAAGTCATTTGCACTTCTTCTTTCTCTGCTTCCTCTAGCAGCCAAGCAAGCCCTAACACTAAATACAATAGGGTGATTCTGAACATTTGGCCTTTGACTTAGACCAGCCTTCCTTAACAAGATATCCTCCAGATGTTTTTGACAACTCCCATAATCTAAAATATCAGGGGGTGAGGGGCACCAGGTTGAGGAATGCTGATTTAGATGGAAACCTTTGCAGGAATGCTCTTTTAAAAGGAAAGCCTTTCAAGGTCAGAGGCTTGATACTAATTTCCATTCCCTGAGAGTTGTGTGTTGCCCTTTGGGGCAGCACATTGTAATGCTAAGTAATTACGTCTTCTGGTTAAGCATTTATTTAACAGTTACTAACATGCAATGTTCCTCTCCGTTCTGTTATATTTTCTCACTGCTACACTAAATCCTATTGTCATTATCTTTTCTGTAACTCCCATCTCATTATACCAACTACAAGCTGAGCTCTGAGGACAAGTGTTCTAATGGAGATGTGCAGACACAGGGAGAAAGAGAGTGAAAGGGCCTTTCTTCTCTTGTAACAGTGCATGTGATAAAGATAAGCCTGCTGCACTTTTCAACAAATCAGGCAGAAAAAAATTGCTACGCAGAGAGCATTATGGTAGTACCGATAAATATGGCTGGATTAAGGAATTCCTTCCATTTTCCTATGGTTAAATACTATTGACAAATTCCTCTCTAGTAGCACATGATGTAGTCTATCGTAGGGTATTAGGGTTTCCAGATCTCCGGTTTCCCCCCCGAGACTCTGGATTATTGGGGTCCTCTCTGGGTCTCTAGGTGAGGCACCCCAATCTCTGGACTATCAGCTTTCATTTTAAAAATATTAAATTTAGAGGTGGTCTGGTTCAAGAGACACACACCAAAACATCACACACACACCAACTTCTGTTAAATGAGCTCGTAGCTGGCTGTTCTAACTCCTCCCTTTCAGGTTTGTGGACAATAAGTGAAGTCAGGGTTATGATTGACAAGGGATTTGTTGACCTCCAGGCAATGGCTAGAACCCACTGCAAGACCAGAAATCTGTTGTCTTTTCCTGGTTGTTTAAAAATCTCATAAAACTGAGTAAGTTTATAGCTTTCAGCAGTAGCAAAAGTTCCTTTCTCTTTTTATGCAGGTCATCGATCGATTTTGTTTATTTCAGTCATAGACCAGCTTGAAAAATACAGTATAAAAATTATTAAGGAAAATACAGAGGTTCAGGAATAGAAATATCTTTAAAAACCAGTTTAGGCTGGTGAGGCGAATTCATTTTAAAACCAATATTACATCTAAAATTAGTTATACATTTATCAGGTTACTTCTGCAGCGTATGGCAGCAGCGCAGAACCTAGCTACCTTTGCTGATATTTGCGGAGAGTGATCAGATAAAAGGAAGTCCACATAGAAAGCCTCCTCCCTGCCAGGTATGTTTTGTAGAATGGGAGTCAGTAAGTCACAACGGAGATCACGGTAAAATACACAGTGGAGTAAAACGTGGCCCACTGACTCAACTACCCCTTCGTTGCATGGGCACACCCGCTCAGCGTGTGGGATTTTTTTAAACCTACTATCCAGAAGTGCCAAAGGTAGAATGTTAAACCTGGCATGCGTAAATGCTTTCCTAAGCTTGGGGATGGTCAAGATAGCTAAGTAGCAACTGGGGGCAGCTGGTCTTAAATTGGACCTAAGATCGAGGTAGAGTGTAGCCTGGGCTAGATGATTTTGAAGATCTATATCTAAAATATGTTGTAAAATAGCTGATTTTGCTCTCGAGTAACCAAGAGTGAAAACAGAGGAAGTGGAGAAACCTAGACTCAGTAACTTCTTATTTAATGACCCCCTCCATTGGACTGAAAAGCATCAGACAACGTAAGGGGAGCCAAGCCCACAGGAGCAAACGTCATTTTTAACCAGAAATTTATTCTGGCAATCCAAATACACGTTTCTATTTTGTTTAGCCCGGCTTCTAAGCACACAATGGAATTGGGTACACATCCCGGAATACCAAGAATAGCTCGCAAAAATTTGGTTTGAGCGGATTCTAAAGGGGTGCAGTTGCCATAGACACATATTTGTGACCCATAAAGCAGCTGAGCAATTACTATGGTTAGAAAAATCTGAATTGCTGAAGGGATATATTGACCCCCTTTAGTGTAAAAGAAGGACAAGAGTGCCTTCGTAGTTTTCTGGGCATTTGCAATAGCACTCTTTGCTTGAAGTCTCCACGCTCCAGATGATTGTAATATTATCCCGAGGTATTTAAAAGAAGCTACCTGGTCTATTGGGTGCCCATTTATCTGCCAACGATGCTTGACCCTTTTTCGAGAGAAGACCAAGACCTTAGATTTGTCATAATTGATTGTCAAGAGCTCTTCCCTGCAAAAGCAGGCGAGAGCACTTAGCAAACGTCTTAGTCCAATACATGAAAGAGATAGAAGGACTACATCGTTGGCATAGAGGAGGATAGAAAGGGGCCTCTGGGACAATCTGGGCTGGTGAGAGCAGGCCGGGGTCAAGCTTTCAACTAAGGAGTTGATATAGAAATTAAACAAGGTAGGGGCTAAAATGCACCCTTGCTTGACTCCCCTAAAGGTGGAAATGGGGTTAGATAGCTGGCCGGCACTGTTGCATCTTATTTGAATAACGGTATTATCATATAAAGAGCGTATGAGTAGTAGAAGATGCCTGTCAATGCTAGAGGACTTGAGCTTCGCCCATAGTCTATCTCTGGGTATCAAATCAAATGCTGATTTGAAGTCGATGAAAGCCGAGTATAGGGCTCCCTGGGGCTTGGCCATATACTTTTCTGCCAGATGTTGGAGAACTAGCCCGTGGTCCATAGTGGAGCAATCCACCCTAAAGCCGGCCTGCTCCTCAGCTAGGATAAGATCTTGCTCCAGCCATGTTTGAAGTTTCTCAAGTAAGTGGCGGGTGTACAGTTTGCTGACAATGTTTAAATGGCTGATAGGTCTATAGTTGGAGGGGTCAGACCTTAAGCCTTTTTTGAAAATAGGAATAACTATAGCGAGGCCCCAATCCTCCAGAATGCAGGCCGAGTGGTCTATGATTGTAAATAAAGCGGCCAAAGTTGGTGCCCACCATTCCACATTGGATTTAAAAACCTCGGCGGAGATATTGTCAGCCCCTGGAGCTTTACCTGGTTTAAGGTTATCGATGAGATTCGAAACTTCCTTGGCAGTAACAGGACGCCACTCGGGATATTCATGTATATCAAAATTTGCCATTTGTTGGCTGGCCTGTTCACAGGCATATATTTTACTAAAATGAGCTTCCCAGGTATTGGCTGAGATGTAGTAGTCCAGATTAATTGAAGATTTGGGCCATCCCCTGGCTACCAACTTCCAGAAGGTAGATGAATCCTTTAATCTGGAGGCTTCGAGAAGACGCTGCCAACATTCTTTCTGAGCTAGGGTCTTTTTCCATGCTATTAAATGCTTATAGGATTTTTTCAGCTCCAGACATTCTGTAAACAGCAACTGAGAGTTCACAGCTCTGTATTGTTTATATTTGGCGAATAATTGTTTTTTTAGAGCTACACATTCCTGGTCGAACCAGGGTTTAGATTTAAAATTGCCTGCGGGAAGGAGAGTTTGGCCGCGTACTTTAGAGGTTAAATCATTCTGTAGTGCGAGGGTCAGTTGTTGAAAAGACAAAAGGGCAGTTTTCGAGGATGTCACTGTTATTATAGCCTCACGGAAATCGAGGGATCTAGCCGAGTTTAGTGTACCTTTTATGTCCTTATCTAATGCAATCGACCACTTGATTCGGGATGATCAAAGTTCAAACTCTTCATTCAGAGTTGGTCTGTGGTTGAGATGGATGGATTGCTTGCCACAGTACAAAGAAAGGACCAGAGGAAGATGATCACTTTCAGGATGATTGTCTACTGAACAGGAAAGGATTGCGTGATATAGGTCATACAATACTGCAAAATAGTCAATGGTTGATGATCCAGAAGCAGAAAGAAAAGTAAATTCCCCAGTGCTTTTGCACGACCATTGGCTGCAACTAGGTTCAAATTGTTTAACATCTGAGTGAAACATAAACCGGCATAATTATACCCTTTGTCTTTCGAATGTCTATCCGGTAAGCCCCAGGATTCCTCTGTTGGCGGCTGTGACTCTTGAAAATGCAAGAAAAGAACCTCATCATTGCTTGTTCTGGCGTTGAAATTCCCAGCTAGCACCACTGGGGCTTCAGGATGTAGAGCTGTGACTTTGGCAATATATTCTTCTAGTTTTAGAATGGCAGCCTTCATTGATGATTTCTGATGACAGGGGAGTGAATATACATTGACAATCAGCAGGCTCATCCAGTCAAATTTGATCACTAGGAATGTTGCAAACTTCTCAAGGGGGTCCGGTTTACTAATGGAGGCATGTAGATTTGTAGAAATAAGCATACTCAGGCCACCCTTGAGCTGTCCCCCCTTAAGGCTTGGAGTAGCTTCCAGTGAGTGCGTTGTAAATCCATTTATATCTGGGCCTTCTCATAGCCAGGTCTCTAGGAGAAGGATGATATCATGTTTTTTTTAAAATACTCTAGAAAGGATGAGTCTGGGGCTTTGCTTTTCCAGCCAGAGATGTTCCATGATAGGATCAATAGATGAGGGTTGTAATGGGCTGGTATATGTCATACTGGAACTGGATGAATGAGGGATGGGTCTTGTCTTACGGTTGAATGACAAGTTATCCCCAACTCTGCCTCATGTGGAGCAATTATCTTGAGGATTGGGTAAAGTCTGCTGACGTTAGACAGTACTGGCTTGGGAAGATGGATTGGATGAGTCGAATAGCCACCTGCCTTCTGGGGGGACCCTTCTTCTTTAGTATTAAGCCATATCATAGTCATCCATTGCGAGGGAGTATAATTAGTTTTAACAATATGAGAGGAAGATGCTGAGTCTTCCATGGAATGGTCACATGTCCTGTTTGGAGCTGTTGGATTCCTTTCGACTGCAGTTTAGACTGTACAGAAGTTGTTATTAGGGGCAAGACATCCTTGAAGGACTCTTGTTTGATGTTTAAAATGGTTCTTATGTACTGTCTCAGGGAGCCCCTTCTTTATGAGGTCAGTCTCAGTACAAGTTCCAGGACTAATGGGCGTCAGTCCCTTTTCTAGGTGCGACCTTAATGCTTGTAATCGCCCTCAGGCCGTATAACCCGGAGCTGCAGGCCTCCGGAACCGCCTATCACCTCCAAAGGTGCCTAAAGGTGTCACTAGCTGCCCTTCACCTTTAACCTTTTCCGCACTTCGTCAATAAAGCAACCTTAATTAAAATATTAAATTCAAACAGCCAAATTAACCTAATAACCGCAAGAACACCCGTGCTAACCCTGAAATACCCACCCCACTAACCACAGTGTGGAGTAGGCAAAAGAAACCCGCCGGCTAAAACGCAGGTGGGCCAAAAATTCCTAGTCGGCCCCAAAGGCGACCAAATGAATCACACTGCAGCAGAGGGAGGGTAGGGCGAGTGCCACAAAATTAGAAGAGGGAGAGTGGGTGGCCGGCGCAAGCCTAAATAAGCTCGGTCGCCCCACCCACCTATGCAGCGTGCCGTGACAACGTCACGCCAGTCCGGCGCGCTTGCCCTCTTCATCGTGGAGGCTCGGGATTCACCCCAGGCCGCAAACTCTACCCCGCTACCCGGTAAGTCCCAAGTGCGGAGCGGGGTTGCGACCCAGGGGTGAAATAAGATGCAGACATAACAGGCCACTTTATTAAACCAAATTCATATTATGATAATGAACCTGCAGAGGGGAACATAAGTGCGGGATTCTCCTGATGAGTCAGGCAAAGCCTGCTTGCAGCTATTGGGGTGACCCAAACCCCTGCCAGGCAACGGGGTGCCAATCTGTCAACCCCTTGTCCCGACCACACTCCAATTGTGCGTAGGGAGGCCAACCTGCATCACCACCCCCCGGTGCCCTGAAACTCCGAGTGGATGAGACCTTTTAGCCCCAAAGGCGACCCGTATCCTGCCCTTGGGCCGTATAACCCGGAGCTGCAGGCCTCTGGAACCGCCTATCACCTCCAAAGGTGCCTAAAAGTGTCACCTAGCTGCCCTTCACCTTTAACCTTTCCCACACTTCCTTGCCACAGAAAGGGGACAAACCTCTGTTTAGTCACCCTTTTCCCCACATCCAAACAAGATGTCCTTCACGCCCCTCTGCAGGTCTTCTAAAAGGATATTGTTACCTACATCGGACATATGAACTCCATCTGACTGATATAGTTCTACCCTACTGCATCTTATCTCAGGGTGGTGAATGACAAAACCACCAGAGTCCAATAGAGCAAGACGGAGCTGCCTATTCACTTTTTTTCGGGTCCTATTTATCCCCCTAGGGTCACCCATACAATTCCAGTGTCTACGGGGTAAAATATCAGACCAAATCAAGTGCACCCCTGGCCACCGCTGCATGATGGCCCGGAAGTCAGCACACACCTGCTCAATAAGGGCTCTGCCCTTCAGCATGCCAAGGTCATTTCCACCGAGGTGAATGACCAAAAACTGTGGTGCATCCCGAACCACTGCTGTCTGGAAAAGCGTAGGAAGGAGCCCGTCCCAGCGCATCCCACAGCGGCCCAGCCATTGTACAGTAGCCCACCAGCTAAGCCCAAGCTGCGTGCCAAAATGCGACTTCGCCGCCCTGCGGCCTGCCCAAAAGACCGTACTATGGCCACAGAGGAGGATGCGCACTCTTTCGTCTCCCTTCCAGCGGCCTGTCGAAACAAACAATGGAAACTCATAACAGTGACAAATAACAAGTCACAAACTGGTTTTCTGAACCCCTCGGAAAGGTCGAATATAAGACCTATAGGCCGTAGAACGCCATCTGCCCAGGGATTGTAAGCTTTCTTGGGAGAAGCCCAAACAGGCAGCCGTAGATGCTGCTCCAATGTGGAAAGAGTGTGTCCCAAAAAACTTGGCGTCCAGTCCCATATTACCAAGAGCTGTCCTGGTAAACGCCCAAAACTGAAATCTAGAAAGGGGTTGGCCATCCTTATGTATAAACAAGTATCCAGGCTGTTGTCCCCGGACTGCCAAAAATTTTTTTAAAGCGGCCACAGGGCAAATCTCGTGCAGCTGTGAGGGGGAAAGCAGAACCACACGTCCCCTCCTGCGCTGATCAGTCTTTGACCAGCACAACTGCAGGGCAGCCTGTCCCCCCCCCGCAACTAAAGTCAGACAGCAAAAAGGCATGGGAAGAGATGTCAGCCTTGGACCCTGCCATCACCTCACTGATCCTAAAAGCTCCAAAAAAACAGTGTAAGTGCAGCCGCATGAAAAAGCAGTACCTCAAAAGATGAGGAACATAAATACTCCAATTGTAGCAGGAGTCCTAATAAAATTTCTGGGTGCATAGGGGAGCGAGAATCTGAATTGGCGGGGTGTTCCCGTGCCCAGCCTTCCAACATCTTATGGAGTTGGAAGTCATCCGAAAAGTCCTGTAAACCGCGCGACTTGGCCAGAAAGGATAGGCCAGAGAGCTTACCTCTAATAGTCTTGACGGCAAGGCCCTTCCTCCTACCTTCCACACAAAACTCTATGAGGTGTTCCACTGGGATGGGCCACTGCTGTAAGTAGCCCCTTTCTGCCCTGAAAGCCAATAGCTCCCTACCTGCTCTCTGGTAGCTGGCCATAGTACTGGGCGCAATGGACAGGCTTATCACCCTCTCTGACTCAAGCTGCCAATCTCCCATAGATCTGGTGGGACCACGTCTGGCTGAGCCTTGGCCCATGGCGCCAGGTGGCGAAATCTCTCCATCTGGTTCCGTGGCAGAGCATCAGCAATACTGTTATCAATACCCGGGACGTGGCGCGACAGAAACAGAATGTTAAACTGGAGACATTGTAAAACAAAAGCCCGTACTAGGTGCATGACTCGGGGGTTCTTTGATGACAAGGAGTTAATAACGTGCACCGTGGACAGGTTGTCACACCAAAAGTGGACTGTGGAATCGCGCAGCCTGTCCGGCCAAAGATGCACTGCCACCACTATTGGAAAAAATTCCAGGAGAGTCAAATTTCTAATCCAGCCTTCCTGAACCCAGGTCTGCGGCCAGCTACCATGGCTCCATGAGTCATTAAGAATGACATCGAAACCAAATGCCCCCGAGGCATCGGAGTGCACCTGGAGTTTGGCCTCCAGGAGGCGATCCCGCCTCCAAAAAGAAATCCCATTGAATTCCTGTAAGAACTTAGCCCAGACTGACAGATCATCTTTGAGCGCACCCGAAAGCCTGATATGATAATGTGGATGGGACAAACCTGACATAGCGTCATAGACTCGTCTCAAGAAAGCACGCCCCGGTGCAACCACCCTGCAGGCAAAGTTCAGTGAACCCGCCAGCTCCTGAAGGGTGCACAGGGTTACCCTCCTGGAAACCCGAACATGAGATATCTTCTCTCGCAGCAACTGTAATTTGGCAAGTGGGAGCCTACAGGACTGGGCCACCGTATCTATTTCGATCCCCAGGAATGTGATAATAGGGGATGGGCCTTCCGTTTTTTCCCCTGCCAGTGGGACTTCAAGTTCCCTTGCCAGCTCCATAAAGTGATCCATAAGATCCTTGCACTCCCTCGTGTGTGCCCGTCCAGCAAATAAAAAATCATCCAAATAGTGGACAACAGAACGTGATCCAGACCGCCTCCTCACTGCCCACTCCAGGAAAGAGCTAAAAAGCTCGAATACTGCACATGAAATAGAGCAGCCCATGGGCAATGCACGATCCACATAATAGTGATCCGCAAAAGCGAACCCCAATAGATCAAAATCTCCAGGTTGGACGGGGAGGAGGCAGAATGCAGTTTTTATGTCACACTTCCCCATGAGGGCACCCACACCACAACTCTTAACCATGCTCACTGCACAGTCAAAAGAAGTGTAGCATACCGAACATAAGTGAGGTGGAATAAAATCGTTAACCGACTGCCCGTGTGGATAGGAGAGGTGGTGAATGAGGCAGAACTCTCCCGGTGTCTTCTTAGGCACAATGCCCAGTGGCGAAACCCTAAGAGACTTGACGGGAGGGAAAGAAAAGGGGCCCAAAACTCGGCCTGCTTCCCTTTCTTTGTTAATCTTGTCCAGAACAACCTGTTTCATGCCCAAGACAAACTTCAAGTTCCTAGACCGGAAGGCAGTCCGGGGCCCTGAATAAGGGATCTGAAAACCAGTTGAAAAGCCCTCTAAAAGGCACCGAGCTTCATGAACTAAAGGATAAAAACTCAATAAACGTTGCAATTCTGGTAACTTAATTGGGCTGGGGCCCTTTTCCTTGAGTTGCACCCGGGGGTCCTTGCTTCCATTGTCCATGGAAGTCCCTATTGCCACCTCGATAAGGCTGGTTCCTAGGGCAGGCAGCAGGTGCGTGTTGACCACCGCAGAGTGTACACTCATGCCTATACCGGCAAGAGTTCCTGCCACAGAAGCCACGGGAGCTAAACTCCCAGCAGAGCAGGCGGGGTTGAACCCCCTGCCCCGCTGGCCCGCGGGAGGGAGCTGGTGCCAATTGCCTAGCCATGAGGTGGCCACTATCAATCCTATCCCCAGCCACCGGCCATGAATGAGACATGAACTGTAACCACAGTTTAGCCTCCTTCCTGTCCCATGGCAAGGATGCGTCATAGGCCGCCCTCATACAAAAAGCCTCATCGTAAGAGAGCCACGCCGACCCCATGAACTCCGTATAGCCCCGGTAGATGATATCCAGATACTTAATCAGGACCAAACCGTGCTGTGGCTGTTTTTGCATGATCACCCCTATGTACGTAAAGTAGGCGGGGAGCCAGTTAGCCCAAGTGCACTCAATCCGGCGCCTCTTGGGCCTCTCTACTTCCTTCTCATCCCCTTTTTCCCTGTCCCTCTTAAGCGGCTCCCTGTACAACAGGGAAAACAAGTCAATGTATTCCCCATTCCAATTTTTTTCCTTAGTTGCTGGAAGCAAATGGAAACCTAAAGGAGCAGAAGTCTCTCCAAAAGGGATGGCACCCTCTTTAATATGCCCTAGGGGTCACTAACGCCCTGGTGAACTGCCAAAATCCCCAAAGAAGCAGCGGGCTGGGAGGAAATAGCTGCCTCAACCACGGTTCCTGTTCGGGAAGATGCCCAAACATGGTCGCAGGCCTCAAGCAACGAGGGTTGTAGTAGCTGTATGTCACCTGCCTCGGCAGCTGGAAATGTTGCCTGGTTGTCAGTCTCAGTGCCGTGTGGAGGAGAGAAAGGCCAAACCTGCCCAGGCCCCCAATATGGGTACCCCCATGGGGGCCAGCCCCACACAGGGCCTGGTCCTGGCGAGCCAGTCACTGTGTACTCACCTGATTTCCCCTCTGACACAGTATCCAGAGACGACTGCTGAGTAGTAGTGGCACACCAGTCCTGGGTGAGAGTCTCTCCGACCGACCTGCTGGGACCCGCCTCAAGGGCATCCAGACGAGCTAAAATGAAGTCCAACGTTGACTGATTAGAAACAGATGAAGGCAGACCTGTGGCTGCGTTGGACTGGCTAACCCCAGATGAGGCTTGCACTAAACTGGACACCCCTCGAGCCTGCCCCCTGGTGCGCTTCGCTGGGGGCTTGCCTGCCACTGCAGCAACCAGCTGAGTGGGTTGAGATTGTTGGGAGGAAGATCCCTCCAGGGCCGTGAGACGAGCCAGGACAGCCGCCCATGGCGATTCACCATCCCCGCCCCAGAGACCCCAGGAGGGAAAGACCCCCGGCCCAATCTGGGTGCCCTCCCTTTTCCTTTAGGCACGCCTTGACCCTTTTTAGGTGCCATGACCAGGATTGAACCCGAGGGCCCAACCAGCAGATCAAAAACCCTCCTTGTATGCAAGCCTATATGTACCAGGTCCGTCCACTCGCCCCTAGTAAGGCCTGGGTGAGTGGGGATAAACGTGCTCCTGCCTCCTCCCTCCGTGGGCCCGAGCACCAGCCTCCCATAAGGCCGAATGGGCCTCCTCTGAAATGCCTTGGAATGAGGGGGGAAACGTACCCGCCCCCTCCCTCCCAGAATCGGGCCCAACCACCAGCCTTCCACGAGGCCAAAAGACCTACTCGCGAAAATCCTAGGGAGGAATTTAATTGTGTGTGCCCACCTCCTCCCTCCCAGTATCAGGCCCGAAAAGCCTTGAGAGGGGGGGAATGAGTGCTTAAACTGGTGCTGCCGCGCCTTAAACAGGGTGCCGCCGCGCCGCTGCCTTGCCACTGTTGCCGCCGCCATGGAGCCGAAGAGTCCTGCGATGAAGGCCCGCCATGCCGCCGCGCCTGAAGACGGCACTTCCGCACCGCTGCTGCTGCCGCTGCGGAGCCGATTGGCGGCACGAGTGTGGCCGAAAAAGGCCCTTCCAGCCGGAAGGCCCACAACGCCGGAGCCTCGTGTGCCTTAAAATGGCACCCGCTACTACAGCCTAGAGCTCTCCAAGATGACGTCCCATACGACGCCAGAAGCGCGGGCTCTGCTGCTGCCGCAAAATTAGAAGAGGGAGAGTGGGCGGCCGGCGCAAGCCTAAATAAGCTCAGTCACCCCGCCCACCTAGGCAGCGCACCGTGACAACGTCACCCAAGTCCGGCGCGCTTGCCCTCTTCATCGTGGAGGCTCGGGATTCACCCCAGGCCGCAAACTCCGCCCCACTACCCGGTAAGTCCCGAGTGTGGAGCGGGGTTGTCGCTATCATTGGCCGTGGAGCGGGGCTTCTTAGATGTAAGGGTGATTCCTTAATCTCCAGATCAATCAAGTTGTTTCCCGGCTTATTAGAAGTCTTTGCCAGGCCATCCTTTTTTGATGAAACAGGGTGGATATACAGTGGCTGTGGTGGGGCAATGTTCTCAAAAACATGTGATATCAGTAAGCCTCGTGGTGCTAGAGAGTCTCTACTAGCGAGTAAAAGGCTAGCTTTACATGGGTCAACAAAAGTCACCACTGTGCGAGCAGTGACATAGCTGTAGAACAAATACTCTGCCAGAGTTATATCATCGATGTTTAGGTTGCTATGAGGAATACTTTGAAGAGTTTTTAATAAGTGGATTTTGTGCTCTCTTTGTGAGAGAGAGCCCAGGGGTTTAGGGTAATTGGATATAGCCAATTTGTGCCAGTTTAAAATTAAGGTCCAGTTCGCGACTCTTGTCCGTTTTGGGGAAGGTTTGAGTTCAATAGGTATGAGTGACCATAGATCTTGTAGGTCAAGGATCTGGTTTTGTGCTACATCTTTAGAGGAAGAAGGCGGCGAGAAGTCAACAGGATCATCTTGAATTAAGTTGGTATTGGCACGGCTGTCTTGTTCCCTCTGGGGGAGTCTTGCCCCCTTTGGCTTTGTTTTTGATTCAAGCGGAGCTTCAAGTAGCTTGAAAAGTTTTTCAAAGTTCATTTTACTGTGATGATGGTTCTTTGGAAGCTTAATGTTCTTAATGTTCTTACTTCTTTCAGTCGGGTTTGCCTTCTTGCCACGACTCATCATTGGGCCAACTTTTTGTTTCTTCTTAGGTCTCAAAGTGGGATTACTTAGTGAAAGAGTTTGCATAAAGTGCCCATTGGGGGGGGTTCTTGAATTCTCTTTATCACGATCTGCACCAAGCTTTATGGTAGCTTATGCCAATGTAGTTAAAAGTTGATTGGTTTCAGATAAAAATAGCTTTATATGCTCCAAGTCAGTTGTTATTGTTTTAAGCCATGACTGCATTTCCGGGAAGGTGCTTTTAATTGAGACATTTGCTCATTGGATGACCAGCTTTGGTAGTTAGGTTGGTTGGTGTATTTTATATTAGCCTTCACTTCAACATCAGGGTAATCCAGTAGATCAGAATGTTGATTTAGAGGCTTTTCAGTTTGTTCCAGTTTATCCCAATTGGATGGCCTTTTTGATGCTCCTTGGAGGGTCATGTTCTCCACCTGTGCAATTTCCTGTGCAAGGTTTAGAGAGGGCAGATTGTAAACGTTATATTGCAGCTGTGCGGTAGCATCCAGCAACCAGTCCATTACTAGGGCTGGAGATGGAATATATCCGGCGGTTTGTTCCTTGGATCCCCTTTCCTCAGTTTCCCGCTCCTTGGGAGGATAGAAGCAGGTTATTTTTGGTTGTCTGGCCCAGCCAGCTTGTGAAGAAAGCTCGAGGGAAGGGACAATGCCCAGATTTTTATAATCCTTCCTAGTAAAGACCATCTTTCAGGGAAGCCTCCTACTGTCGCTTTAAGGTCTCCGGGGGCCAGTTCAGCCACAATGCATTAAGCAGAACAAATTAAGGGAACTGTGGGCTGAAGTTTGTGAACAACTTATAAACAGCTTGTATGCAGCCAGCTATAAAAGAATGACTGATAGAAAAACTAGTCCTCAAAAGCCTTTTAAAGTTTTAAGCTTTGACGCTGCGGTTCCCAGGTGCTAGATATGGTTACTCCCTGCTCATAGATTAGGAAAGTAACTCACTTGACTTAGCTTTGGATGCCAGCCAAGCCAGGCCAAGACAGAAGAGAGCAAAAAGAGTGTTTTAGGCAGAAGCGACCATAAAAATCAAAATCTTGATGGGAGGTGGTGAAAAGGGCACAGATAAGAAGTTGAAAAACTAATAAATAATAGATACTGAGATAACTGGCCTCTTATCAGATGAAAACAAGGAGCTCCTGCAGCTGCGTCCTGCATCATATAATTAAAATGTGTTATACTTTTCTAATTATGAGGAGTCTAACAAGTTTAAATTTTTCCAGGCCGTTGAAGAGGGCAGTTTATTTGTCTAATTCATAGCCTATTTTGAAAACCTTCCCAATATGAAGCTTAAATCCTATACTTGCTTTTCTGGGAGTAAAGCTGCAATACCAGGAGTAAACCCCATTCAATTCAATAGGACTTACTTTTGGGTAGACGTGGTTAGGATTGTGCTGTGAATCTTACTTTTGAGTAAACATAGCAAAGGATTGTGTATGTGTTATAAATCTTTCTCTCCCTCTCCAATACTATTTTTAAAGCAATTAGGCAGGGCTTACTTAAGTGTCACTGCTTTTATTATGTAGGAAACTAATACTGATTTTTTTATATATATAAAAATGTTCTGCAATGACCAACTGGTTTTGACAATAAACTATTATATGGGTGTATGTATTTTTTCATCTCCAGAATGTGTGTATATGGAATCTTTCCAACCCTGTGGGGTAAGGTTGGAAACCAAGGCAGCTCACAACAAGAAAAAAATCCATTTAAAATCCAATAACCATAACACAAATATAAAACAGTTGCAAAACAGCTTAAACTGGCATTATTCTGAATTTTGGGTTGGGTGAGTCAAGTTCCTTATAATTTGAGGTTGCAGTCCTGTGCACGCTGACCTGTTTGAGTAATCCCCATTTAATACATTGGGACATGATTCTGAGTAAACATGCATAGAATTGCACTATTATATACAGGTTGTGTAAATAATAAACATCTTTGACAGTCATGCTTATATAAATATTTCTTCACACTTTGTCCCGATAAGTATCTGATTTTACACTATGGTTGTACATTATTATTTGCTCCACATTTTAATGGGTAGTTATGGTCCCCCTCTGTTGTTTTCACTCAGAGGGGCAGATTAGGCTGAGAGATGGTGAGTAGCCCATGGTCATCAAGTAAACTTTGCAGCTGATTTCCATTTTTAAAAATTGATTAAAATGATTTACATGCAGGCAAAGTTTATTAAGTAGATCCACACAATACATTTAAAGTACATCCATCTCACATTTAAAGCCATGACTTCCCCCAAAGAAACCTGGGAACCCTCATAGTTATAGTTCCCATCACCATTAACAATCTACAGTTCCCATCATTGTGTGATGAGATTCATATGCTTCAAATGTGTGTTTAATGTACTCTAAATGAATGTTGTGGATCTGCCTGTATGCTGTGCATTCATTAGTGAATTGAAAATAACATTTTTTAAACAGGGGAAGGGCTGTAGGTCAGTGGTAGGGCACATGCGTTGCATGCAAAGGTCCAAAATCCAATCTCTGGAAAATACTATTGCCTGGAACCCTGGAGAGCCAATGCTAGTCCATGTCATCAGTACTGAGCTAGACGGTACCAAATGGCCTGAGTTGGTATAAGGCAGATTCCTTTGTTTCTAAAAGAGGAAAGAGACCCAAGGCCCACAGTGACTCTGAAATTTATTTATGTATTTTATGTACATTTATATACCACTTTATTGTAAAAAAACCTCAAAGCAGTTTACAGAAGGAATTAAAACAATGAAATTATTGGCAAAAACAGTTAAAGATAGGTATTTAAAAACATTCAAAATAATAAAACCAACAATGAGTTAAAACCAGATAAAAAAACATAGTAGCTTCTACATGCCTGGGTAGGCTTGCCTAAACAAAATGTTTATAGCAAGTGCCAAAACGAGTAGCAGAACAAGTACTGTGTAGCACCCATAATGTGGAAAGCACACCTTGAATTTGACCTGGTAGCAAATTGGCAACCAGTGCAGACTTCAGAACAGAGATATTATGTGCTGACTCATGTCAGCAATCTGCACTAACTGCAGCCCTCGGGTCATGTTGTGCTGCAAGGGGATTTCTGTGACCTTGGCTGACTGGCTGCCAAGATTTTTTTAGTTTTGGTTAGGAACCCTGAATGGTTGTGAGATGCTGAGTTTTCTGTCTTACAGGAATCTTGTTGAGGTTGTTATGGTATTACATTTAGAAAACCATCACTGTCTTTTGTTTATCTTTTCTAGTTGCATTTTGTTTACCTCTGACCATACTTGCTTACATCTGTAGAAGCAACAACAGTGGTTCCATGCAGTCAGCTCAACCCCATTAAACCCACTGATGATGCATGTTATTGTTTGCATGGTGGCTTGTTTCTTGCCCAGTAGTGGTAAAAGAAAATTCACATATTGGGAAGTGTGGCTTCAATTGCTGCTGTTCAATTGCAAGTTATTGCCTGTGAAGATAAACCAAACCATGTATGTTTTCTCTCTGTCAATTATTATTCACTGTAATTGGGTTGGCTGTCAAAGGAGCTTATAGCAACCCACAGGGTAGACAGAAAAGGTTAGAGAATCTTCTTACTCTTACTCATTTCTCAAACCTCTCTCTGCAGTGGTCAAGTCTATAAAGAAGTTTGGAGCAGCCACATTCAAAGGCCCTCAGGGCATTCCAGGCACTGGGTTGCCAACTCTGCTTTGATATCAATATATTTGCAGAGGATCCCCAGTCAAGCCTTACCAACAGCACAATCCTAACCATGTCTACTCAGAAGTAAGTCCTGTTGAGTTCTATTGGGCTTAGTCCCTTAGTAAGTGTGTTTAGAACTGCAGCCTTCAGGGGCATCCATCTTTACTCCTGAGTGTTCCTATATAACATTTCCACAAGACTAGGCTCACTTTTCCCTACAATGGCCTTCTGATGATTGGCCTGGCCTGAGGGAAGTTAAACCTTTCTTGTCAGATGCAAGTAGGCTAGATTAAATGTTCCCTACCCAGGATCCCTAAGCAGGTGAGAAGTAATGATCCCTCATGTCAGCTGGACCTAGGAACACCCTCATTTAACCAAAATTTCTATCTTAATTTCCAATCAGACATTTTTTTGTTTGAGTGGTATGCTCCAAGCAACTGTGGTTGATGCTTAATGACATCACTAGGGCCTGCCCCCATGTCATCACTAGGGTCTGCCCTGTGATATCACTAGGGTCTGCCCTGTGATATCACTAGGGCCCGCCCCTGAAATCTCAGGGTTTGGGATGCTTCTGACTTGGTAACCCTATAGGGTTTTCATCCACAAGCCACCCACTCTGAAGTAGTATTAATAATTAATAGGACTTCCCTGAAGTAAGTGATTGGAGGATTGCATCTGAGGATTTCAATTGTGAGTCCAGTGGCATATGCTAGTAAATCCTATTGACGTTAATGGACCTACCAAGCATAACGGCTTGATCAGGATTACACCTTATCCCAGGGCCACTCTGATCAGTTTGGAATCACTTTTGTATTTCTTTCTGGGAAATATATCCCAACATCCTTTCTATCAGGGAAGGATGTTCACATTTTCTTTAGGCCTTTTACCAACTGCACGAGTTGTCTATGCATCCCACTTTTTTTGTACTGCTTTTTATAACATGCTGCCATTCTGACATGGGCTGGAAAATATCTTTCTCATGAGCAGTATTTCTGGGGAATCTTTTTCTCAGGAGCCACTATTAAACTGTTCAGTAGGCAGCCAAGAATACATGTTTTCTGCCTTTCTTCCCTGCTGTCTCATGTCCAAATATATCTCTTCCCTGCCTTTTTGCCTTCAAACCACACCTGTTAGGTCATAACTAGTGATAGTGTGGCTAGGAAAGTGCTTTGTTGAAGAGCAAAAGTTAGTCAAAATTGACAATTGTGAACTACATAGGTGGATTATTGGTCTGACTAAGTATTATGCAAGTTCACTAAGGGCAGGTTTGGTCTAGAACCCTGACCAAATTTTCCTCTAACACCTCTCCTGGTCCAAAGCAGGTAAAAAAAACAACTTGTTTTTTCTTTCTTACTCTAATGTACTTTATTAAGATGTTAGATATCAAACTGATTTTTTCTACTGTCATTCTGCAATTCAAATGTGAGCTGAAAACCTCTGCCTGACTGCAGTATCCCAAGTCTTTTGAGCCTATTGTACAACCATGAGGGTATGAGAGTCTTTTTAATCATCTTTATGTGTGTGTGTGTGTGTGTACACACAATTTTATATAACAAATTCATCAGCATGCAAACATTTTGCAGGAAAAAAGAAACCTTAGATCACAATTTCCCAAGAAATTAAAAATACATAGAAATAGTGCTTTTCTGAGCAAAGCAGATCTTACTGCTAGAAGTCAGTCCCTAATCAGTTCTTTCTGAGAAAAAGGGCAACTGTTTCTTTTATTTATAAGGTATCTCTTGCCATGTGGCTTCCATGTATTTGGTTCTTTATGATTTGCCGGAATTCTTGAATATATATTTCCTTCCCATTCTGCCACATATGAATAAAAATTCCTTGTTCCCTCCATTACTTCCAATATTACTTCCACCCTTGGCATATATTTTTTGTTCCTATGCATAGTTTAGCACATAATAGTTTGGCATGGAATGCTTTGTCAAAATCTGAGTGTTGATGGAATGCTCTGTTTTTAAGTATATAGCATCAAAATGTAAGTGTTGCTATAATAAGTTTCTTTTATTGACCAAAGTTCATGTATTTATACCACATAGTACACTGCAGTTAGAAAGTAAAAAATCAGCAAGGCTTGCAATTCTCTAAGCACACCTCTTTAGAGGGTATATAATTAACACAATTTTAGTCATCAGTAGGTTAGTCAGTTTCCTTTGGGAATGTCTTTGACTACTTTTTTCTCTCCTTCCATTGATGTCCTACAAATATAAGACAGAAATGTATACTAATTCTAAATAGACAAAATAATGTGTTTTGTTAATACAAGAAGAAATCTCAGAAGCCAGATAATGTTGTAATGTATTGGTGCTATGTGGCCAGGAATGTAGCTTTGATGGCCACACTTTTAATCATACCTAAACATATAAACAACACATGGTCAGGGCCAGGGCCAGGGCCAGGCATGAGTGGGTCCTTGGGCACCAGACTTCAGCAGTCCTTTGGCACAGGATCAGGCAATACCCCCCCTAATGCAGCCTGCATGGGCTTAAATAGGCCCGGCCACCCCACCTTCAAAGTCACTGTGTCAGTGCACTGCATGAGCACACCTGCTATCACTCAAGATGGGAGTGGGGCCGTCAACCCTAAGGGGGTTACATTTAGTATACACAGCCTATATATTTAGCCTATACATTCAGGAGGGGCCCTTCTGAGTTGCAGGGGCCTTCAGGCCTGACCCTGACCTGGCCACCCACTGGTACTGGGTCAGGCCCGGGCTTGCATATACTGCTCATATATGGTGTCACCAAGTGGGTCCCAAATTGGATTGAACTTGACATGATAATTTTGTAGCAGATTCTAAACCATAAAATCCTCTTGACTTTTTCTGTAGTGGGCTATAGGAAGGATATAGCTCCTGATAGAGGGCAGAAGATTGATAGCTTCTGAGAGCCAAGTAAAAAACAGAGGCAAGTGTAAAGGACACTGTCTCTGTAGTTTTATCTGGTCTTTGGGGGAAATTTTTTTTCTCCACATAAACAAAGTCAAGTCATTAGGAGGTATATGGTCATCTTCCTCCAGTGATAGGATTTCCTTATGGATGATGAAATATGGTGTTCCTCAAAGTAGACAAAAATGGAGAGAGTTGTACTTTGGATAGATTCCTGGTATTTATTTAATATCTGCCTGTTTTCTCCATTCTTCACAAGGTGTAAAAGTGTAGGGATCAGTGTGGAACACACTGTATGTATCCCCTGCCATTCCCCACCCCTCCAGTGATGTTTGAAGTTTTTTTCAAAAGAACGCAGACGTATTTGCAAGGGAAAAGATGTTGTGGCAAATGCATCAGTTGCTGAGGCAACTTGGCTGACACAGCCTCACCCCTCTCAGAGGCTAAAACCCTAAACAGACTTACTAGGGAGTTAGCCACTTTATACAGTGGGGCTTGTTTCTGAGAAAGCATAGGGTTGTGTCATTTATTGAGGGAAAAAGTGGATGTGGATGGACCAGGTTGTGACCCAACAAGAAATAAATAACTATGCACTATTAGAGCTCGATCAGTGAAATGGCTAACACTGCATGACAAGGCAGGGAGCATTGTCTAGTTGCTTGGCAACAGGGATATGTTGTCTCTCACACACAACACAACAGCATCAGATTAGGAGTGCAATAGCAAAGAACGGGCTTGGTTGCAGCATGCAAGAGAGAAAGGTTAGGCTTTTTCATGAATGTGTTCACACACACCAAGTACAGCAGTTTCTACAGCAAAAATTGAACCTTGAGATAATTTGGAGCAGCACTTTCACAGACCAATGGGATGTACAGCTGAAGACACTTACCTTGTACCTGCACAAGGGAAATTCACTCAGGATATGATAGTAATTTATCTCAAATAACTTTTAACCCCATAATTTGGTTGGCACTTGGAATCACTATTGCATTAAAAACCTTTTAGTATTGTGTATTTGTCTAGCTTTTACAGATGTTTTTTACGCTGGGGGTGGGGAGAGGAAATCAAGTCACAATTAAGGGAGGGAGAAAATTCTCAAAAGATTTGCTTTTCTTTTTGTGAAGTTTTGGTTAAATTAGAATAAAATATTTTCTGAAGGAATTCATTCTCAAACCCATATCCATCTACTTTCAAATATATTAAACTATATTTGTTTGTTGGTTCTTCTTGAGCAAACATTTTTAAAAGCACTTTAAGGAAGATAGGGTGAGGAAATACAATGATTATGCTTCAGGCCAATAGTTTGTTCATATCAATGTCAGTAGAAACTGTGGCTGATGTATTTATCCTGAGTTTAGTGAGGAGAAAATATTTTCCAACTTCATATTTGTAGCATCTAGGATATGAATAAATTAAACTGAATAAATAAATGCTCTGAAACATGATAATCTTTGCAAAATAACTCTTCTCCAAGGCCAACAAGGAAGTTTATTGTACAAGTCAATGGATCATCAAAAAGATGGCTGCCTACTGATCCCAGCCGATGTCCCAGATATGTCAGTTAGCAAGTAGTAGGAGCTCTCTGGAGCTGATTTTCTCGTCCACACACTGGCGTTCAGAGCACAGATGTGTATGTTCTTGGATTAATTTGAATGTCATTGTTTGCCTCTCCCCCCTTCCCACCATGCAACAGGGTGGCACTTGCTCCCCAACCCACATAACAGACAATAGCAACAATTTTTGATAACTTCCCACTAATTATATGGCCCTTAAAATGCTGCTGTTCAGGATCCAAAGATAGTTAGTTCCCCAGCTTGAGCATGAATCTTGTCTTTTTTAAGCTTGGCACATAGTTATTAACTTTCCCTTGGCTGACAGATGTAGTGGGCGACAAAGCAGTAAGAAAAAGGAGAACAAACCAATAGTTTTAATCTCAGTAGAAAAAGGGGGGAAGTGTGGGGCGGGAGGTTGCATTTTTAAATAGATGGATCAATTTCAACAGACCCTATGTTTGTATATTTGTTGTTTTGTTCAAGGTCTACACATTTTCTCATTGAATGAAACTATGCAAATGACTGCAGCAACTTTCCTTCTGAATGCCTTCTGTGTACATCACTTAGTTGTGGAAGAGGCCTTTGATTAAGAGTCACATTGGCATGATTTGCTGGCATATTACAAAAATTATGTCCCTGGTTTCCTTTCTGGGAGCAAATGTATGAAATATGCCAGTTTTAGTTTTATCTCCTGCCAACCAGCTCCTAAGGAAGCCCTGCAGGTGTCCTGCATCCAGCTTGAAGGAGGTAGCAGGTGGTAGTGCCTTCTTTGTCTAAGTGTCACTGACATTAGAGAGGAAAATCAGTGGTTTCAGAAATAATTTAGTGAAGAGAGAGAGGCCATAATGATGAGGTTGTTGAAAGCTTCAGCTTGCATGCCTGAAGAGATACCCAGCACCTCCAAAGCATTCTACACCTTACATGTAAAAGATAGCGCCATCTCTGGTTTTATCATCCCACACAATTAGAGAACAGCTGAATAGTGAACTTTATTGTATGCTAACGCAGACACCTTAAAACAGTCTAAACTTTAAGATTATTGCAATAAAGATTTTTAGCCTGTGTTCTTATTATATTAGAGCATTCTTTCCCCTGATAGTCAGGTATGTTTAGAAGCACCAAATGCTGACTCTTTAAGACTAAAAAGAGTGTTTGCATAGAATTTCAAGCAGTCTATTTTCCTAATGCTTTTTAAAGACCAAGTAAGAGGCAAAACAGGAGATAGTTTACAGCTACTTAGCAACATAATAGCCAGCTTCACTACATTTTTTTTTAGAGCATGGCACCAATTTTGGTTTATGCTTTGAGTATTAAATGACAATGTTGCCACTGGATCATGATTATCATTCAGTGAACGATTGTACAGTAGGGCCCCACTCATACAACGGGTTACGTTCCGGACCCCCGCTGTAAAGCAAAAACCACTGTAAAGTGGATCCCATTGACTTACATTGACCAAAATGGCGCCCCGTGGCAAAAAAAATGCCGTAAAAGCGGAACAAGCGCTGTAAAGCGGGGCCTTTCTACAATTCACAAGTGCTGTATTAGCGGAACGCTGTAAAGCAAAGTGCTGTAAAGCGGGGCCCTACTGTATATGGTCTGGTGATTTGTGTTTCATTAATTAGTTTCCCAGCAGGTGAGTCACGGTTCCTTACCAGGTAGAAGGGTGAGATGGCGAGGAGGTAAGTGCTGTGTAAACACATCTGCAGAGCCAATCCTCTGCTTCTTCCACTGTGTTTGCACCATGCTGACTTCCCCACTACCCCACCCCTCTCCCTTCTGGTAACCAACAGTGACTTACCTGCCAGAAAGCTAGTGTAGTGGCTCCACCCCATCCAGAAAGCCACATCTGGTACAGTCCCCCATAAGACAAACAGTGGAAGTAGCATTAATTTTTATGTTTTAACAATTATTACTACAGTTCTTATGTTGATCTCCTTAAGTACTTCATCCCAAAATCTCACTACCTGTGGACACTCTCACCACAAATAAGTTTACAATTGACTGCAGCCACTCCAACAGTCTGGGGATATTGTGCTGAACATGTGTGCCAATCAATACCATCTGTGGATTGTTTTTAATATATTCTCTCGGATGTATTTTATTTATTTATTTTATTTATTTTATTTAAAATATTTCTAGCCAGAAACTCAGAGCGGTGGACAGCAGCAGTAGAATAAAAAACTATACAATACACCCAATACATACAGTCAACAAGGTTAAAAAAAAAACATACAAAAAACTTATGCTACTATCATAATTTGTTAAAATTCCTATTCTGCGTTTAATTTAAACGCTGTCCGGAAAAGAAACGTCTTAACCTGGTGGAGGAATGCCAAAAGCGAAGGGGCCAACCGTACCTCTACTGGTAAGGCATTCCAGAGTCTGGGAGCGATGACAGAGAACGCCCTATCTCTAGTTCTTGATAAATGAGCTTGTGAGGCTGAAGGGGTCACAAGAAGCATATCCTCAGAGGACCTCAGTGAATGGGAGGGTTCATAACAAGACAACCGGTCAGACAAATAGGCAGGGCCCAGGCCGTGTAGGGCTTTAAAGGTTAACACCAGCACTTTGAATTGAGTCCGGAAACACAACGGCAGCCAGTGGAGTTGCTGTAACAGGGGGGTTGTATGTGCCCGAAGGCCAGCCCCGGTCAGCATTCTCACTGCTGTTCGTTGAACCAGTTTAAGTTTCCGAACTGTCTTCAAAGGCAGCCCCATGTAGAGTGCGTTGCAGTAATCAAGCCGGGATGTAACTAGGGCATGTGTTACCCTCATCAAATCGGACGTCTCTAGAAACGGGCGCAGTTGGCGAACCAGTCTTAGCTGGGCAAAAGCTCTCCTGGACACTGCAGAGACCTGGGCTTCCAGGTTTAAGGCCGAGTCCAGAAGCACCCCCAAACTGCGAACCTGCGTCTTTAGGGGGAGTGTAACCCCGTCCAACACAGGTAGATTCCCTATGTCCACATTTGTCCCACGACTGACGTAGAGCATTTCTGTCTTGTCTGGATTTAATTTCAACTTGTTTTCCTTCATCCAATCCATCACTGCAGACAGGCACTGGTTCAAAGGCTGGACGGCTTCCTTGGCATCAGGAGGAAAGGAGAAATAAAGCTGGGTGTCATCTGCATATTGATGATATTGAACTCCAAACCTCCGGATGACCTCACCCAGCGGCTTCATATAGATATTGAATAACAAAGGAGAGAGGACAGAGCCCTGTGGCACCCCACAAGTCAGGGGCCAAGGGGCTGAGCAAGAGTCTCCAGATATTACCTTCTGGGTCTGACCCTCCAGGAAAGAATGGAGCCAACACAAAACAGTCCCCCCTAGCCCCATCCTGGTTAGGCGGTCCAGGAGGATACTATGGTCGATAGTATCGAAGGCCGCTGAGAGATCTAGAAGAATTAACAGGGACACACTCCCCCTGTCTAGTTCCCTACGAAGGTCATCCACCAAGGCAACCAAGGCCGTCTTAGTCCCATGGCCAGGCCTGAAACCAGATTGGAGTGGGTCGAGATAATCTGTTTCTACTAAGAAATGTTGCAATTGGATGGTCACCACCCGCAATATTATTTTACTAAGAAAAGGTAGATTGGAAACTGGTCGATAATTACTCAAACACAATGAGTCTAAGGAGGGTTTTTTTTAGTAATGGTCATACAAGTGCCTCCTTTAAGCAACTTGGAAGAGAGCCTTGGTGGAGAGAGGCATTTACTACCCCACATACCCATGTGGTCAATCCTCCTCTAGCTTGTTTTAAGATCAAGGAGGGACAAGGATCAAGTGGGCAGGTGGTAGGCCTCATTCCTCCAAGAAGCTTATCTATATCTCCAGGTTGAACAAGTTGAAAAGAATCCATCTTAATAGGACAGACAGAGGCTGGAGGTACATCCTTAGAGACTGCATCAATATTGGCGTCCAAGTCGGAACGGATCTGATCGACTTTATTCGCAAAATAAGTAGCAAATTCTTGACAACGAGTTGGAGAGAGAACTTCTGTAGTTTCAGAATGATCACAATTAAGCAGGCCTTTGACTACTCGGAAAAGTTCTGCTGGCTGATTGATGGCTGAAGAAATAGAAGCCGTAAAAAAGGCCTTTTGCGCAGTTCATCTTGCGGCTGCGTAAATTCTGGAAAATATTTTAACCAGGAGTCGATCAGATTCGCTGCGAGTTTTCCGCTAACGTCGCTCTAGACCCCTACGAGTGCGTTTGATCGCCAACAGATCATTGGAAAACCATGGGACTGATTTTAGCCTAGCACGCGTACGGGGACGCTCAGGAGCGATTGTGTTTATAGCAATGGTCATTGAACTATTCCAAAGAGCGACCAGAGCTTCGACAGAATCATTTACTTGAAGGACAGGGAATTCCCCAAGAGCTGTCAGGAATCCACCTGGACCCATTAATCTCTTAGGGCGGACCATCCTAATAGGCCCATTCTCCAAGTGGGGGGTATGAGTCACAGTTAGTCGAAAACTGATTAGGTGATGGTCCGTCCATGACAGGGGAGTTATGGAAAGATCTGTCACTCCTGGATCATCATCATCCCGTCCCGTGTAAAAAACAAGGTCGAGGGTATGACCTGCTCTATGGGTGGGGCCGGATATTAATTGAGATAGCCCCATAGTTGTCAAAGCAGCCATGAAATCATGGGCTTCTCCATAGAGTGAGGATTCCGCATGGATATTGAAGTCACCCAGAACCAATAGTCTGGGAGACTCAAGCAACAGCCCCGAAACCAACCCAGAGAGTCCGGGTAAGGAAACTGTTGAACAGCGAGGGGGGCGATATATCAGCAGGATCCCCAAACTATCTCGTCCATAAAGCTTTAGGTACAGACACTCGAACCCGATAAATTGCGGGAGAGGACACCTTGTCATAGGGATGGAATCATGAAATACCACTGTGACTCCACCTCCCCGTCCCCCGGGTCTAGCCTGCTGTTGTACACAGAAATCTGGTGGAGAGAGATCAGTGAGATTGACCCCACCAGAATCGTCCAACCAGGTCTCTGTAATACACATCAGGTCGGCACGTTCATCCAGGATAAGATCCTGGATGATCGGTGTTTTTCCATTCACCGACCTGGCATTAACTAGCAGGACTAGTAACCCAGGGGAATTGTCCTCCAAGTATACCTGTCTATTTGGCCGAGGGAGTCGAGTAGGGATAGATAGCCAGCGATGGTGTTGCTTCCTCTTAAGGTGACATGAGACTTCCTGCATATCATATCTTCCCTTCCCGAGTAAAGTTGTTATGAATTCTCCAGAGCTAAGATCCCCTGGGAGCTTTGGCAAGATAATGTTGGCATTCTCTAACATCGCTCTGGGTAAAAAAGATGGGGTAACTGACTGGCTGGAGTGACATCAAGGTGAATCAGATTCCTCTTGGTGCACTAAAGCTACAGTATGTAAATTGTAGTGAGCAGCATTCAATTCTGATAAAGTTGGTAGAGCGACAGTTGGCAAGACTTCTGTCATCAAAATTTTATGGGGGGAGTCTGATTCTACATCTAGAACAGGTCTAACCGATAACCTCTTACTCTGTAAAGATTCTAAGAGATTTTGTAAGTTGTTAATAATATCTTGTTGGATAACATCAGAAAAGCTGGTGAAATTAGATAACAGCTCATCTGCTACATCACAAGGAGGAATAGATACTTCATCCTCATAATCTCCCTGGATTAAAGACTGTACTGACCGCTGCAATAATTGAGATAACTGAGCTAAGGTACTCATAGATGAGGGACTAGCAGAACCATTATAACTGTCCAAAACAACAATATCACTACAAGAGATATTAAGGTGAGTGGGTGCTGCAAATACAGCTTTATCCAAAAAGTGTGTTTCCATAACTGACGGTTGGATTTGGGGTGTTGGATCGACTTGGCGCCATTTGGTGCACAAGGGGCGCAGACTTGCTATATTAGTAAAATGTCTTTGCACCTGGATACCGCACCTCAGTAAGCAAGATCTATTTGCTAAGAATATATTAACCATACTACAAGATCTCAAGGTTAATAGTACTACCATAACAAAGGGATTGTCCTCTAAGGTCTCAACCTTAACTATGTCATCACTCTTAATTGGGACCACATTTAAGGACTGTAAAACTCTAAGGATATAGATTTTTCGATTCAAATATTGACCACTATCACTAGAATATGGAAAAAGAGATAAAATTATTTTGTTCCGACTAAGTCGTAGGGACCAGCATTCTGCTTCATCCTTTTTTCGAGGAGTCCTAACGGGGGGAGCCATATACTCCTTAGCACCCTCAGAAGGCAAAGCTACAAGGGATGAAGAAGATGTCTCAAGGACAGAGGGTAGTAAACAAGTGTCTTTACCCTCCCGATGCTATCCCATTAATCACATGGATCTTCTTTTGTATATCTATGCAGTATTAATCCCTAGATTAGATTACTGCAATGCATTATATTTGGGGCTGCCTTTGAAAACAGTCAGAAACTGCAGCTAGTACAGAATTCACCAGAATGCTGCTTGGGGCCAGAAGGTCTGAGCATATTACCACTTCTGGCCTGGCTTCTCAGACTACTGATTAGTTTCTTTGCTTGATTCAGAGTGCTGGCTTTGACCTATAAAGCCTGTGGGTCAGGACCCCAGTATGTCAAGGACCACCTCTTTCCACATGAACAGCCTGAACATTATTATGAAGACATCAGACTTCATAGTAAGGCTCAAAATGTGAGAAATTAAATATGGTCTTTATTACAATTTCTCTTAAATGATGGAATCTAATTCAACTGTTATCTACTGAGGAATGCATAGCATACACATTGTAAATGAATTTGTCATCCAGTGGATACACTCAAGGCCCAACTAAAAGTTACAGGGGACACATGGCTGCCACTGATACACATGTACCTCTTTGAGCCTCCCTAGTAACATCTAGTCAAAGAAATGCAATGTGATGTCATTGCATTCAGCATCTCCCTAGCATTACTTCTGACCTATCTGTATCAGGTACCCATGGGGCCATGGCAAAAAGGCAGGCTGGTTGTTGCAACACCACGGATACATCCATTCAAGCGACTTCCTCTGACAAAGAAGGGAGATGAACTGAGACTTATCACTCTCTTCCTCTATATAAATCTGTTTCCCAAGATTCCCCCCCCTTAACCCGAAGACTGCAGTTCTTAAAGGACCAGCCCCCTGGCCTGAATAGGAGCACTTCTTCACTTTTCTGTAACCTTTTGTCTTTACAGCATTGGGCAGGTATGGATTGATTCTTCTAGCATTTCAGGGTTGGGAAAGGCATCTGTGAGGATCACAGCTCAGGATCTGAATGCTCTGGACCATCAGTCTCAGCTTCTAGATGGGCTCTGGACCATCTGCCTCAGGAGCCTGGTCCACTTCCCCAGCTGTTGGTACAGCAGCCCCAGTTTTAACCGGCTCCACTGACTCTGAGCTCAAGGTTGGAGCCACGACAATAACCTTGCAAGTGGTAGCCAAAGAATTGCCAATGAATTAGTGAAGAAATGCTAGCTGTGATTATGTTTCTTCACAAGTCATGAATAGAGAGACATGCGGAAGAGATGCAGGTTTGTGATGTTAATATCTAGCTATCCCCTAACACTTCAGTCCAAAACAAATTAAACAGAACTAGGTATGTATCTCTGCACTATCGGCTTCATCTGTCCATTGCAGATTTCAACAGTTTTTGGACTTCAACGGTCTCCAGGAATGTGGGAACTCTTGTTCTGTGAAGGGTACTAAGAATAAGCAACATCATGAAATTAGTTTTCGGGATTCTTCAAAGTTCTTTAATAATGCTTTGCTGCAATGTTTCAGATCTTGCCACTGTTGTAACACCAAAGTAGTGAGACCAAAGTTATGCTCTGTAAGATGTGTCAAAAATAAAACCTTTGTCAGTCAATCATAACTTAGATAATGTGTTCCCTTCAAGCTGCAACCTGTCATGCTTAGTGTCAATCTTGCAGTAAAGTTGTCTGATAACTTCTGATTCATATGAAAGTTCAGTTTTAACTGCCATTTTTAACACAAAGTTTAAAACAACTTTATTATAAAAATGCAAGCAAGGCTTCATTTTAGCTTTTTTAATTGCTCGTGTAAGCATATTTCCTTTCATAAACTCAAAACTGAAGTTGAAAATGTGTTCTAGACTTAAAAATGGGAAAGCATTTTCTTTTAAAATTGCATTTCTCTTTCAGAATATTCAGTTTCTCCCCTTGACTGCTGCTGATATTACAAAAGCCACAAATCAAAGACAGTGTTACAAACTGTAAGGTTTACAATGTTGCTTTTAATCTCTTCTTAAATTCAGGCCTGAGCTGTTCAGCAGGCAAGTCCTGGAGTTTAAAAAGCCATGCTGTTTCAAAGAGAATGCACCCTAGCTGAGTACAACTCTAGAGGAAGAATTTTTAAAAGCTATGTAATGCATGAAGCAAACTGTGTTCCTGATGTCCTGCTGTTCCAACAAGCACCATCAATTGTGCTTTTAAATGTCATCATTGTAATAAAATGTAATGCTGAAGCTACACAGGCACAAAAATAAGGATTTTAGAGTTCTGTACTGATGAAGTAGACCACTTCAGACAGCTGAAGAATGCTATTTCTGAGTGCTCTATCCTTATCTATGTTCATGGAAGTGAGCATAACAGGAAGAAAAGTAGGAGGAACCTGGTGGGAAATGGGAAGGGAGACATCTGGCTTTTTTCACACATGCACCCCTTTTGCTCTCAAAATTGGGGCAGACCAGGGTTTCAGCAAAGAGAGCTTCCACTATCACATTTGGTTTTAAGCCTTAGCTGTGAAACTCACTGCATAGTCTTAGGCAAGTGACTCTCCTAGTGTTAGCATGAGGATTAAAAAAGAAAACCCTCTTTATGATGGGACACAATTGTAGTAAATGAACTATCATTGATAGATTACACTATCATCACAGTTAGGAAAATCTGTAATACTCTTTCCAATATCTTTGTTGCAGAGCTGAGGCATTTGGCTGACAAAGGCAGTGCAGATAACCCTGCCCCATGTCTGTGATCTAAATTGTGACTTTATTGATAATAGCCATTATCATGATACTTTTAATTATTTTCTGCCATCAGAGGAACAAACCTCAAGGAAGCACTTCCATTCTTTTCCGCCTATGCTAGTAGTTTGTGAAGAAACTGGTTTATGTCTGCCCCACTGTCTCCATTAAAGTGGCATCTGTTGCATGGTTTAAACTCAGAGCATTCTTTCACTTTTAAAGTTTTCTTTAACAGAAGGCTTTAGTAATCTTCCCATCCTACTGTCGTTTCATTATCTCTGGTTCTGTGATCTCTCTTGCCTTTTTGCAAATCTTACTCTGATTTGGATAATAAACCTCTTAAAGCCTATAAAGCAGATGGTACCTTTTGTCACTTCCATAGGGACTCAGGCTAGGATCTAATTGGAAATTCCCCTGTTGCGTACAGAATTACATTTTGCTGTCATCACCAACAGAGGAGAGAAGATTTAACCTTTTTTTCATTTGCATACATTGCAAGCTCTTATTTTCTAAAATCATAACATATTTGCCTCCCTTCCATCAAAAACTCAACATACTTGTGTTTTTAGTTTTGGGCTGCAGTTCTAAGCATTCTGTTAAGGAATATTGAGTTCTGCTCTTTAGTTCGAGTTTAATTCCAATAAAATTGTAATTAATGAAAATATAAATTATTACAAATCATCATAATCATCATCAATAAAAAATTTGAAATTATAGAACTACCTGTAATTGTTAGAGCACAAGTTTTGTTTCTCCAGCACAAGTGTTCATAACTAACAAGATCCTATGACATATAGATAATCCTGTTCCTTAAAGAAATGTACTTGTGCAACCACAGATTAAACATTAAGATCTTGCATCAGTATCATACATTTGCAGGCCCAATGTTTCTTAGCAGCCTGTCCAAGACCTATGTGGTATAAAAATTAAATAAGATGGCACATCTTGTGGGCTTCCCATAGGCATCTGGTTGGCCACTGTGAGAATAGGATTTTGGACTAGATGGGCCTTTGACCTAGCACACTTTTCCTACGTTCCTATTACTCTAAAAAAGTTTAAAAAGTGAAAACAGATATTCATATAGAAAAAAATAGATTAATAGCAAACAGAAAATACATTTGTCTTATCAATCCGAGCTGCCAAGCTGAGACAGAAGTGTGGAAGATTTCTGGTTTGGTGAATTTCTCAGTGAAGAAAATTCCATTATTATAGAGAGATGTAGATGTACTGCCCTCAAGTCGATTCCGACTTATGGTGACCCTATGAATAGGGTTTTCATGAGGCTGAGAGGCAGTGACTGGCCCAAGGTCACCCAATGAGCTTCATGGCTATGTGGGGATTCGAACCCTGGTCTCCCAGGTCATAGTCCAACACTACATCACACTGCCTGTATAGTAGAAAGTGGTAGATGTTTGTGGTGTGAGTTTGCTCTGATTCTCTTTACACTGGAGTCCTTGTCAAATTAACATGAAAACAAATTCATGCAAATCACTGGAGCATATGTCTAGGTAAAGGCCACATTAACAGTCCTTTTTCTGACATTGAGGTTAATATGTGAGGTGTGCAGTCATCCATTTTGTTCCAGGAAGGGTGCTCATCTGTTTCTCTACAAATGTACCTGAAGCAAAGCAGACAGTCACATGGCCATGCAGAGAAGACATTTCACATCTGCTAGCCCTGCTGCCTACCATCCACACATTGGGGAAATGTCTGCAATGGGGAAAAACCTTGTTAATGTAACAACAAAAAATTTGTGGCCTTAAAGACTAACACATTTATTAGGGCATAAGCATTCATGGACTCAAGTTTACTTTGTCAAATGCCTTTTTAACACATACATTTAATATATTTAGAAGCTTATGCTGTTTTTATTTATTGTTTTCTGTATATAGATGCCACATCTATATTGTTCTGTGCCTTCAAGTCAATTACGACTTATGGTGACCCGATGAATCAGTGGCCTTCAATAGCATCTGTCATGAACCACCCTGTTCAGATCTTGTATATGTCGTGCTGTGCGGAATTCAGCCAGACCCACTGCTCAGCATAAAGCACCTGCCTTAGGCTTGGATGTCAGAAACAAGACAGGTTCAGACGCTGAAAGTTTTAAGAGTCTTTATTATACCTAGTCTGTGCATTACACGGTTTTCCAGCTCCTTCCAGACTTCTCTCAATCCAACTCCCACCGAGTTCTACTGCACCCCCACTGAGTCCTACTGCACCCCCACAGTTTGCTTTCGGTTTTCCACAGCATTATATCGCTCACAGTGCCCTTGGCAGCCTCATCTGCTGTCTGACCTTGGCACGTCTTCATTGCCAGCCTAACTGGCTTTAACTCCATAATTGCTGGTTTCTCTACTGTCTTTGTGGAAACACTCACTAAACTCCTGAGTGGCCAATAGTATATTCAGGTCTGTGGCTTCCTTTATGGAATCAATCCATCTCTTGTTTGGCCTTCCTGTTTTTCTACTCCCTTCTGTTTTTCCCACCATTCTTGTCTTTTCTAATGAATCATGTCTTCTCATTACATGTCCAAAGTATGATAACCTCAGTTTCCTCATTTTAGCTTCTAGTGACAGTTCTAGTTTAATTTGTTCTAACACCCAATTGTTTGTCTTTTTCACAGGCCATGGTATGCGCAAAGCTCTTGTTCAACACCATATTTCGAATGAGCTGATTTTTCACTTATCCGCTCTTTTCACTGTCCAATTTTCACATCCATACATACAGGTCAGGAATACCAGGGTCTCAATGATCCTGACTTTAGTGTTCAGTGATACATCTTTGCATTTGAGGACCTTTTCTAGTTCTCTCATAGCTGCCCTCCCCAGTTCTAGCCTTCTTCTGATTTCTTGACTATTGTCTCCATTTTGGTTAATGACTGTGCCGAGGTATTGATAATCCTTGACAAGTTCAGTGTCCTCATTGTCAACTTTAAAGTTACATAAATCTTCTGTTGTCGTTGCTTTAGTCTTTTTGACATTCAGCTGTAGTCCTGCTTTTGTGCTTTCCTCTTTAACTTTCATCAGCATTTGTTTCAAATCATTACTGGTTTCTGTTAGTAGTATGGTATCATCTGCATATCTTAAATTACTGATATTTCTCCCTCCAGTTTTCACACCTCCTTCATCTTGGTCCAATCCTGCTGTCCGTATGATATGTTCTGCATATAGATTAAATAAATAGGGTGATAAAATACACGCCTGTCTCACACCCTTTCCAATGGGGAATCAATCAGTTTCTATATATTCTGTCCTTACAGTAGCCTCTTGTCCAGAGTATAGGTTGCGCATCAGGACAATCAGATGCTGTGGCACCCCCATTTCTTTGAAAGCGTTCCATAGTTTTTCATGATCTACACAATCAAAGGCTTTGCTATAATCTATAAAACACAGGGTGATTTTCTTCTGAAATTCCTTGGTCCATTCCATTATCCAATGGTAAATCACTCCAAATCTCCAGAAAACTTTGCTAAATTGTATGCTTGCCAATATTGAATGGAATCAATTCAGGGTGATCCAGAAAAAAGCCTGCAAGTGCTCTTTCTGTCAATGTCATCAGAAAGTTCTGAAAGATTTAGCAAAGCAAGCAAAATATAAAATTTCCTCTGTCATCTCCAAGGCTGGATTGCCAACTATGACCACTGGAATAATCTCAGTGCTCCACTGAGGCTGGAAAGTGGACTCCCATGGGTCCAGCAATCCAATATCATTTAGGTGTGACTGAAGTTGTAAGGCTGACATTCTTCCACAACGGACATGGTTGGAGATAGAGTGGCAGCTGGCCAGGAATTATCACCCAGAATTGGCTTCATGACTAAGGATGGACCAGTACTGGTTTACGGCTATCATGCATTCAGTCCTCCAGAAAAAAGGTGCTGATTGTTGCAGGCACAAATGGTCCCAGTTTTTCCCATGTTCATTAAATAACTAAGTTGCATGCCTCCAACTCTCAGCTGTATGAAAGCCCATAATTCATATCAATTGGTAATAGAAATTAGCAGTAATCCAACCACAACAAAGTTAAGCCTCCCAAATACAACATATATCTAGACTTACTCTCCCCGCCCACATTCCAGATGAGCAAGGAGGCAAATATATTCATCAGTAAACATTTCTATAATAACAAACCTCAATTACATTTCCAGATACTTATAAAATTTCATACAGCAGACCTATGTCAGATAGGTTTTGTAACTATTTGTATTGCATTGCCCCTTATTTCCAGGCAATCTTCATCTTCTGAATTATTTTACCTTCACTAAGAGGCCTGTATAAAAGAGGTTTTGAGTTTCTCTTGGTGACTTCACGATTTGAAATTTAATTATATATCTAGATGACAAAACTATTTTGCAAAATAGCACACACTCACTCACACAGAACAGATCCATACAATCCAAAGACCCTTGTACAAACCAATTCTCCACCAAGTTTTGGAAGCCTCATATTGCCCCCAGCTCATAGTGGAACCCCGACACAAGCAATTTGCCCTGGGAAGATGAGAACTGAGAGGCCTGCAATTTGAGTTTTATAAAAATGTAGCAATTTTCATTCAGTAATCATATGGATCAGTCCAAAATGTCATAGCAATGGGTATCACAGAGCAACCATAGAAGACCCTTACATATGCATCCTTTCTTTAATAGCAACCACAAAAAAGAACCCCGAGGGTGCTGAAAACCAATGATCAAACACTCAACCATTAAGAGTAACCCAATTCAATGAAAGTGTTAAATTATGTGACTTGTTTACATGAAATAGAGGAAGATAAATCCTTTCCAGAATTTATATTGTTCAACTCCGTCAAGGGAATGAAGGAGGGTTGGGGGTTTTTGCCTTCAGCTGTTATTCATGCTCTCAGCAGAGCTACAGATTTTAAGCATATTATTTTTCTGCATTTTCTGAGATAGGATACTCCTGACAACATTGAAACTTATTGTAGGGTTTTGTGTTTTGCAGTTCCAAAGGGAACATTTTAGAAATATTGTGGTGCTTCCCCTCCCTTTCCATCCAGTATTCCATATCACTCGTGGCAGCAGTGTCTTTTGTCTGGCCCGCAGAGTGTCTTCTCTTTCAAAATTAAAAAGAATGTCAAACAAGTTTGTGCTTTTCAAGCAAGGCTAATCTTTTATTCCTAAACGTGTATTGAAAGCAGGAGTGTAGTTGTACAGGATCTCGGGGGTCTTAGACCACTTACTTTTTTGGGAGCAGAGTCCCATCAGGGTCCGTATGTTTCCAGCATCCTATAAGCCAAACAGCATGAAAAAGGAGTGTGTGTGTCACTAAGAAGAGTCTTCAGATGTGCTTCCTTGTCCTTTCCTGCTGATTAGAGCTGATCAGAGTGAAAGGAGGTAAGTCAGCCACTGAGAAGACTCTTCTCAGTAGCTAACACTCCCCCCTTTCATGCTGATTGGCTCCAAGAGACATCTGTTATTGCGGGAGAAGACATTAACAAGGATCTCATTCTCAACCCAGCTTTAAAAAAGGATGTGTGTGGCTGTGACTATCATGAAGGTACCCTGCACTTTTGAATTGCCACCACACTACTGACTGAAAGCAATTGTCATATTTGCAATGATGGCTTCAAGGCAGGACTTTGGGACAGGTGTCCAGGGCTCCACTCAATAGTAGGAAGGTTCCCTAATACTGCAGAGCTGGCCAACCCCATTTATGATCATATGCTCCTTTTAACCTTGAGGAACCTGAGGCAGGTAGTTTTGTTCTGGTCCCAGATGAACAAAAATAAATATTAGGTAAATGGACAAATGGGAAGGAAATGAACTTTTAAAAAGTCTTCCCTGAAGTTTTATATAAACAGTTGTGGAACTTGGAAATAGACATTTCCCGCCCCCCTGCCAAAAAACCCAAGAAGTTTTAGACAATTTTATTTATTTATTTTAGTTAACAAATTTATATACCACTTAACTGTAAATAAAACTTCTAAGTGATTTACAAAGACCAGATTGTGGAGGGACTGTTAATGTACAATTCAGTGTGTATGAAATGTTAAAAGAATATGGCTGATCTCTTAGATGGAAGGTTGTTTTGTAAAGGAAAATGGCTTTGGACTTTTAAAGGTTTTTAAAAAGAGGTATGTCTGTTTTCTAGGCCATGAATGTCTTTTGATTTCTCACAGGTAAAGAGATGGAGAGTATGTTTGTATCTAGAGTTAAGAAGGATCTTAAGAGCTGAAAACTCACTTTTCCCAAGTGTTACTAGAAGGTCAATATGGTACTGACTACTCATTACAATAATAAATCAAGATAATTTTCAAAGCAGCAATTTTGCCCATGAGCATGTTCTTGTTATATCTTTATAATAATCTTTATATAGATTCAAGAATACTTTTATTTTCATTGGGGACACACTGGCTGCTGTGCTGTGTTGAAATGTTTCATGTGTGGCTTTGCCCTGTTAAGAATGTCATATCATGTGTTTTCTGGCATCCCACCTTTATCATAACATTTGACATGTGAGAAAATGGGTTCCAAAGTTCTAGAATGACTTCTTTTATCCTTGAAACCTTGGAGAACACTCTATGCAAAGCCTATGGCAGTGGGAGAAGAAATAGGCACACTTTCAGAGTTTAGTGATCTAGGGTCTAGAGAAACCTGGACTATTCACTTTCCTTTTTGTCATGTTGTCACTCACTTTTACATCAGATAACATAATACTACTTTTGCATGACTTCAATTTTTGAACTGAACAAATGTTATTTTGGAACTGTACATTGTCTCCTGGAACTGCACATATTGTGTGTGGTTGCACATTTTTAAAAGCCCTTTACCATCTAAATTGTCTAGGGACCAGCAAGGTGCCTGTTGGCAAATGTGCGTATAAAGAGCTTCTCTTCTGTGATGTGTTCTTGGATAGCATAGGATATTTTCTGGCTTGGTTACATCATCCTGACCCTGTCCGTTATTTTCCAAAATGGCCTCAAATCTAGAAAATGGCAGCTATGCTTCCTTGCTGCATGAATGATGTTTTCCCCCAGAAACCTCTGACTTCAATGGGATTTACTCCCTGCATAGTATTGTGCTGTTATTGTGCCAAATATTGACATTTCATTAATGCTGGATTTTGTGAGATCTTGAAATGCCTTTTCCCCATGCCAATGATCTAGTCCTTCCTAACATTAAATTCACAGTATCAAAAATTTAAACTTTTCCAAAATGTCAGTATTTGGTACAATAACAGCACAATCCTATCCATATCTACTCAGAAGTAAGTCACATTGAGTTCAATGCAATTTATTCCTTGAGAACCATGTATAGGATTGGAGTCTCAAGCTTGAAAAATCAGAATTCTGAAGTGCTTTTGTGGTGGTTTATATTAACACCTTCTTCCCTAATGAGCATCAATTACAAACAATTAGATGAGTTAAAAATTTAAAACAAGTATCCATCCAGTAAGCCTCGTGGATTTCAAACTGTGAAATTCAGTCAGGACTCTCAGTAAAAAATATAAGTAATCATGTATCTAGAATTACTGTTAAAATTGGAGTCTCTATCCAGGATGCCTCAAGTCTGCAGTATTTTGCAAGTGCAAGTATTTTGCAAGTCAAGTGCATACCAGGAAGTTCAGGTTTGCATAATTTAAGAAGATGAAAGTGCTCTGTTTCCCTAGCACAAGGACCAAACTTTTTGCGGTTAGGAAAGGGACAGGGCCATGCATTGAAAACTATGGAATGAATGAATGATTGATGGGAAGACGTATAAACACCCCAAAAGCAAATCAGAATGAATTATAATTATCACATAACCTCCCTGCAAATAAATCAGAATAAATGATCAGTAAAGACTCATTACAATCTAACACCCAGGTAAGCTCTGTGCAAGCAAATCAGGATGAATGCAATAGGCCATCTGAAATAGGACTAGAAGAGAAATTTGATTCAATTTGTATTTAAATGAAAACCTACCAAATTCATACTTCCTGTAACAATACGCAAACCAAAACACATCCATCCTTCAAAATTTGTACACATTTCTAAATTTTGCAATACAGTTCTTCAGCCAAGCAATGTATAAAAATGCACTTACTAGGGTAAAGGGTGCTTTAAAATGCACACATTAGTGGACAAAATATGCAAAATGCCTTATATTAGGGAAACTTGCTTTGCAAAAATGTGTATATTAGGAAAACATCACAGTAAAATGTTGATTAATTTCCATGACTACGGTACTTTAAAAATGACATGGAAATGTGAACTGAATTAAAGATTCGAAAAACGAGGAAATGGGAGGAAATGAAATTGACAGCTTCATCCATCCCTAATCTGGAGGGGGCCTTATTCACAAAATATAAAGCAAATAATATATAGTTAGCAGGGCCGGTTCTAAAAGGTGGCCAGGTGGGGCACTGGCCCGAGGACCCCTGGAGCTACAGGGGCCCCTCTGCTCCACTTCCGAGATCCGCGGAAGCAGGACGGGAGCCTCCGATCATGGGACAAGAGCTTCTGAACCGCCCACCATCCCCCCACTTCACCTCCCTTTCTCTTCGCTGTTTTCTGCGGTTTGCCAGCAATCAAGATGGTGGCCAAAGTTTCCCTAAGGGGCTGAAGCCTCTGCCGCCATCTTGCTTGATGGCACACATGCATGCTACACGCGCACATTGCTGCCATCAACCAAGATGGTGGCAGAGGCTTCAGCCCCTTAGGGAAACCTTGGCCACCATTTTGATTGATGGCAAACCTGTGTGCGCAGTGCACACAGCCGCAAAAAACAGCAGAGAGAAAGGTAGGTGAAGTGGGGGGTATGGCGGGAGGCTCAGAAGCTGCTGTCCTGCAATCCCTCCCATGGCTGCTTCTGTGGATTGTGGAAGGGGAGTGGAGGGGCCCAGGGCAGGCTGGTGCCCAAGGGCCCCAGCATGCCTGGAGCTGGCCCTGCCCACATGGTGTGTACTATAATTTCCTTTCAGTGCCAGGTAAATACCAGTTTATTTTGCTGGCCTTTAAAATCATAAAGTTGTTTTATAGGGCAATATCCAAATTAGTTATGCTCAGAGTAGACCCACTGAAACCAGTAGGTGTAAGAAACTTACACTCAATGATTTCATTGGGTCTACTCTGTATGACTTAGGTGGGTATCATCCATACTGTTTTAGGGCACAATCCAAACCCTGGCTACTGCCCAGCAGGACTTAATAGAGTGGTGGAACCATCTCCACAGCCCTGCTGTGCATACCACCTGGGACAGAAGGTGGAGGGCAGGGAACCCACAGCACCATCCTGGTATTTAGATAGCAATTGGGCCCACATTGGGCCTGATGGCATCACATCAGGCAGGGTAGCCAACTAGGGAAGCAACAGATCCTAGGCCGGTTCAGCCCAGCTCGCAGAACACCCTATTTCAGGATTTATCTCTGGTTGCCACTGCTGGGGTTGCTGCCACTGAGGATCCCACTAGCAGCACTTCTGACCATCTGCATGTCTGGCAGGTAAACAGGGAACCATACTAGTGGGTAACACTGCCATGTCTCTGCAGGTAGAAGCTGGTGGAGGCCGGAGAGGCTGGGCAGAGGGACACCTCCACCAAATCCACCACCCTGGGGGGGATTTGAATCATACTCTTAGCTGTGAGGATTTTTATTCCTTTGCCTTTTCAATGTATTAGCGCTGCCAAGTCTCTTCTATCTGCTTTCTGTTTTAAAGTCGTCTCTTTGTTTTTCACAGTTCTGCAATACTAGCTGTATTTTAAGGTTTATTTATTATTCTGTTGCTTTATTTCATTGTAACTTGGTTTTTAAATTTTGTTTTTTTCCTGCAAGTCACTTGGAGAACGTCTGTTATACGGTAATGTGAGACCTCCCAGCTCTCTCTCAAGGCCCCAGGATCCTCAGGCAAGGAAATCTTTTCCCTCCAGACACCCCCCCCCAAATGAACCATGTCCTCATTTTGAGGTTCTTGTCATGATAGGATCATTTCTGAACTGAAGTTGTTTTACCCCCTTCAACACACTGGTATTATTTAAGGATTCTACATAAGTTGAACCCTACTAAAACCCCACTTGTCTTTTCCCTATTAGCTCACCACTGAGGTGGTTTAAATCACTCCTCAGAATTCCTTTTATTGTCTCTCGAACTCACCAGTTGTGCCACTGGAGCAGGGCTTGATCAATCCCTTCTGCTGTTGAGGAGAATGCTATTGCACCAACTTGTGGGCTTCCCATGGGCATCTGGTTGGCCACTGTAAGAATAGGATGTTGGCCTGATCCAGCTGGCTGTTCTTTTGATTCAGTGCCTTTTTCTCTCTCAGCTCCCTCCCTACTGTTCTTCTTCCATTCTCTGTCTCTATGCTAGCTTTCTTGCCTCTCTTTATCCTCCTGCTGCCTTTAATTACATCCACTTCCTTGTCTCTCCGTTTCTCTCACTGTCTCTCCTCGCCTGCCCTCCCTGGGACTATCTGCTGCTCCACTCACTCTGCCTTTATTCAGCTGCAAATTGGGTGCCTCAGCAACTTCTGAAGTGTGACTCTGTCCCACCTCCTCTGGTCCACCGTGGCTTACCTCCCTGAGAGCAGCTTGTGTAAATTGTCTAGATAGATACATAATACACAGACACACACACACACCCTTACCTGAAAGCTAAGATTGTGTATATGTGTGTGTACCCCCATTGTATATGGAACAAAAATGGAAACTATCTAAATACTAGAAAACAGAGCACATTTTAAAGAACAAAGCTGTTTAGAAGGGAAGCAAGTAAATAGCCTGTTAATATATATATATATATATATATATATATATATATATATATATATATATATATATATATATAAGTGGAGAGATTATGAAGTTTAAGCTAAGTTCTGGTTTATATGCATAAACACAATGAAAATAGTGCGAACACAATAAGCAAACCCCTAAGCCAATGTAACATTCATGCTTTTTAAAATCTAACTATCAGGGCCGGCTCCAGGCATGCTGGGGCCCTTGGGCACCAGCCTGTCCTGGGCCCCTCCACTCCCATTCCACAATCCACAGAAGCAGCCATGGGAGGGATCGCAGGACAGCAGCTTCTGAGCCTCCCGCCATACCCCCTTCACCTACCTTTCTCTCCGCTGCTTTCTGCGGCTGTGCGCATTGCGCACACAGGTTTGCCATCAATCAAGATGGTGGCCAAGGTTTCCCTAAGGGGCTGAAGCCTCTGCCACCATCTTGGTTGATGGCAGCAATGCACGCGTGTAGCATGCATGTGTGCCATCAAGCAAGATGGTGGCAGAGGCTTCAGCCCCTTAGGGAAACCTTGGCCACCATCTTGATTGATGGCAAACCGCAGAAAACAGTGGAGAGAAAGGGAGGTGAAGTGGGGGGATGGCAGGTGGTTCAGAAGCTTTTGTCCCATGATCGGAGCCTCCTGTCCTGCTTCTGCGAATCGTGGAAGGGGAGCAGAGGGGCCCCTGTAGCTCCAGAGGCCCTCGGGCCAGTGCCCCACCTGGCCACCTTTTAGAACCGGCCCTGCATGTGGGCCTCTCTAGGAAGGGCATTCTATAACTGAAGAGCCACCACTAAAAAGACATTTTCTTTTGTAGCCACCTGAAGTAGACTATCAATGGGAAATGGACCAGCCATTTGTTGGCCACTTTGTCTTTAAAGGTAAGGCCACTGTTTCCTGAAAATGTATAGGATTGCACTGTAAGTCTTTCCCTTTGGAAAATAATGGAAATGAGTCTTAATTCCATTTATTTATTTGCATAATTTATATCCGGCACTTTCAACAACTATTTTGTGTTACTAGGGACACTAACAAACTCAGATAAAATAGAAATACAGTATTAAAAAGTAATTTTAAAGCTTCTAGAAATCACAAGATTAAATCAGCAGCAATTAAAATAAAACCATAAAATTGACTGAAAGTTCAGAAATTAATAGTAATTATGTCAATGTGGGTATGCAGAGGGCCTACCTGGGGAAGGTATTCCAAAGCCAGGCAAACATCACTTTTTAATCTCCAATTGCCACCTGCTGCACTTGGATGATGCCTCAGATGATGATCTCAGTGGGCAGGCAAACTGATTGACATGGGAGCAGGCAGTCCAATACATACCTGAGTGCTAAGCTATGCAGGGCTTTGAAAGTCAAACTCAGCACTTTGAATTGAGGTGGAATTCTGGCAGTTTTTAATACAAGTGAGATATGTGTGTAATGGAACTAGGGATGGGCGAGAAATTTGATTCTGTTCACATTTCAAGTTGAATCTATCAAATTTGCACTTTATGAAACAATATGAGAACCGGAGCACAGCCATCCTTCCAAATTTGCACTTATCCAAATTTTGCAATGCAGTTTGACAACCAAACAATGCTTACAAAAATGCAAACACTAGGGGAAAGTGTGTATAAAAAGAATATATGAGTGAAAATAACATGCAAAAATGCATTATATGATGACAAATTGCTTGCAAAAATGTGTACATTAGTTAAAACTGCCTACAAAAATGTGTTTATTAGGAGAAATTCACACCACAATGATGGAGAATTCTCATGAGGAACTTTTTACAAAAAATTGCAAATTGCTGCAGAAATGTGAACTGAATTTCAGATTGGAAAAATTAGAAACTGAGAAAACTGAAACTGATAGATCTTTCCATCCCTAATTGGAGCCCACGCGACATGAACCACATATTACCCAAATGCATGTTTATGAGAAAGAGGTAGATCTTTTACATGGGTCAACTATGTGCTGCCCTGAGAATGCATCTAAGGTAGTTTAACACTCAAACATTTATACTCACCACAAGAATTCTAATTTAAAACAGGGGTAGCACAATCCAATTTATGGGTAGCTGGTGGGAGGGGGCTGGCAGCAGGAAGGCAGTGGGAAGCTCCGGGGCATCCACACTGCTGGCCTGGCTGAACACAGGCTCTGTTGGGAGCCATGTGCTGGAGCTAGACGGAAAGAGCTGGCTCCCATGAATAGGCCTACCAGGGAGTAAGCATTCTCTGTAGACCACCATTGTAATTATTTTACTCCACCAGCCTTTTTGCTGGTGGAGTTATTGTATGGATCAGTACCTGGGGAATGCTTTGAGGGGGACTTGGATCTCACGTAAGTTCCCCTCCATGGCTCATATCCCACCACATCCCTAGAACACCCCATTTTTGGGGCTACTGCTGGTTTCCACTGGCTCTCTGTCCTCCAGGTTGGCCATCCCTGGCAGAATCCCAGCAGTGCTGGCAGGATCCTGATGCTGCTGCAGCTCAGCTGGGATGAGGGCTTCTCACAGCTCATCCAACTCCCCCCAGCCCGCCACAAAATCAAGTTGGATTGCACCCCAAAGCATTTATTTATTACAGTGGGGTAGGAAGGAGTTTGACTAGAAGTTAATCAATGCGCTATAGCTTATATTCAAGGATGCATTTAATCCTAATGCCCTGATACAGTCACAACTCTTAAAGACTAGAATGAGTTATTAAACAGCAAAAGAGAGAGATATCCAAACACAGTGGTTCCCAAAGTTTTTTTCCCCATGGACCACTTGAAAACTGATGAGGGTCTTGGTGGACCACTTAAAGATTTTCTGCCTGTTGTAGCAATTGTAATGCACTGTGCTAGATGCTGTATGATTTTTAATTGTCATTTTATTTCGTGTTTTATTTATATTGCAATACAATATAAAAGAAACAATAAAATATAATTAAAAATCAATATGAATATTTAAAAAAAATGGAAATGGACTGCCTTCAAGTCGATCACAACTTATGGCAACCCTATGAATAGGGATTTCATGGTAAGCGGTATTCAGAGGGGGGTTACCATTGCCTCCCTCTGAGGCTAGTCGTCCCCAGCTGACTAGGGCCTGCTCAGCTTGCCACAGCTGCACAAGCCAGCCCCTTCTTGTCCGCAACTGCCAGCTGGGGGGCAACTGGGCTCCTTGGGACTATGCAGCTTGCCCACGGCTGCACAGGTGGCAGGACACGTAACCCTTGTGTGGGGTGATCTTTAGCTGGCCCTTGACACCCAGGAGACACAAGCGGGGATTTGAACTCACAGACTCTGGACTCCCAGCCAGGCTCTCCTCCCCACTGTGCTATTCCAGCTCTCTGGACCAGAAATGGGAGGAATTTACTGAGGGATTTGTGTGTGTAGCTGGGATTGGTTGGAAAAAGCCAGTCATCTGTGTAAGGAGTGGGAAAGGGATGAAAAGATTTGTATTCAAAGCACTCCTCTGATGTGTTCTCAGTTATCTACCCATCAGTATTTCCCCTTCTCTTTCACCCTCCCCCCAAACATAATTGCTGTTTCATCTCTTCCCCCCCCAAATATCATCAGGCATCCAATTCTGTGTATATTTACTCAGAAGTAAGCCCTACCAAGATCACTGTTGGATATGCATACAAATGCAGCCTTAAAAGCTTGATCCTATGTACTTTTGAGTAAAAGAAAACCTAACTGTGTTCTACAGTGCTTACTCACAAGTAAACATCATGGTTCACAGCCTTGAAATCTCTTCTTTTTTAGCCTTCCTTACTTGGTGTCTCTCATTACAGATGATACCTGATGCCATGGCAGATCAAAGAGGGTGGTCCCTGGGTGGTCCACCCTCTCCAAAATGGGTGGATAGGGGAAAAGAAGTGTGATGGGCATAAGAGGGGAACAACAGTAGTTGTATTAGGAAATGCAATGCTGTGTGTCAAGTGCTTGCCTGACCAGAGTTTGGTAAAGTTACTTTTTTAAACTATAACTCCCATCAGCCCCAGCCAGCATTGCCATTGGATTGGGCTGATGGGAGTTGTAGTTCAAAAAAGTAACTTTTCCAAGCTCTGTGCCTGACTGACTCGCGACTGCCAGACCCTTGGCATGCACGCATGCACAACACTGAAAGAGAGAAAGGATGGGCAGGGCTACCAGAATGGATGTCAATTGTGTGGAGGGAGAGACAAGACTGCCTGCCATCTGCAGATACTGCTGCTAGGATTGGAGGGCTGAGTCAAAGACGTGGCTACCACTCCCCCTCCTCATGGAGACTTTTCACATCCAGTAATCCACACCTCCAAAATGAAGTAGATTTAGAAGAGAAGAGAGTGTGACAAGGGAATGTGGATTGCTCTGCTGGCCGCAGGGGAAGGAGGCTGCAAATGAGTTCACTTCGCAACAACAGACAGTGGGAAGCATTACACTGATGGCACAGCTGCAACTGCTGTTCTTCACAGACCCACTGTGGACCACCAGTATGAAGCTCACAGACAATTGGTGGTCCATGGACCATAGTTTGAGAATCCCTAATCTAGAAATTACCAAAGCATGAAAAACTATGGCCAGACTATCTCTGACCAGTAGAGGCCAATGTCCTCATATCAGCTGTTGCTGAAAGAAGTTATAGAATTATTTTACACAATAAATATTATTTTTGTAAATTCATAGTTGCTAGATACAAGTTAGATACCATTAACTGTTTCTTTAAAATAACAGCTGAACACATTTCTTAAATGAGCGGATCATTTTGAACAGCGCATAACCTCAGTTAGCTTCTAAATAGGTAATAGTGGGAGAAAAGAAACGCATTAGATTTAAATAGGGCTGCAATAAATGTTCTTTAATTTTGTTATTTGCTTTGAAAGTAGCACATTTGATGTAGCCAAATAGATTAGCAGAAAAACATTCACCTTGTTGAACATTCATGCTGTTTTGTTGTTTGGCATACTTTAGTTTCCTTGGCTTCTGCTGCCTCTTAATGACATTTTCCTCCACCATATTCTTTGCTATTACAGTATTTGGCATCATTTGCTCATGATGCCCTTTAGTCCTACTGGATGAAATAGCTCATGTGATTTTGTTTATAGAAAATCTATGACATCACACTATCAAATACAATATGATGTTATCAACAAAATCATGTGGGTCGCCACAGCTAATAAAACTAAACAGCAGTGTGTGAAAATGATGTCGAGGACTGTCAGGCAAAGAAAAAGAAAGAAAATGGCACGATGTCGAGCCCCAGGTCTCTCAGGAGAATCAAGGAGGGGGGTTGGAGGAGCTTCATCCCCCTCAGCTAGAGCAAGGAGCACAGCCAGAGGAATTTGAGACTTTCGAAGACACTGGGGGAGGGAGTGTGCTTGACACTGTGCCAGTTCCCACGGACAGTCCTCCTGCTGGAGAGGACACATCAACAGAACCATTGGGGGAATCTCTGCATGCCAATTCCAACCCCCCTGGATCCCCCTTTTGACACTTCAAATGCTTCCCTGCCTCCTGACCTCCAGCCTGCACCTATCCAGTCAGTATTGTCAGATGAGCCGTCGGAGGCACGCCCTCTTTCACTCCGCACCAGAAGTCGCAAGAAGCACGCCGGTCAGAGGGAGGTTCTTCGAAGGAGTGAGAGATTACGTGAGAAGACCTTTCCTATTTAAGGTTGCACCCCCTTTGACCGGGGTGCTGAGTCAACTTCCTTCATATGCTGCAGAGTATGCTTAGTAGCTTAGATAGGGATCGCAGTGAATTAGTTTAGTCGAGTTAATGAGGTGTGCTGCCTTTGATGTTTCAATTACCCTAATAAAACAAGAATTGCTTTCACCCTCGTCTCTGTCCCGTGCCTCATACTCTGGGCAGGACACAGTAAAAGTGAACAGCATCAGCACAACATAGATATGTTTGCAACAAGTGCTAAAAATCATGTGGAAGAAGAGGCACCTTCTTGAAAAAGAACACAAAATGAGATAAGTCACTTTGATTAAACCCTAGTTTTAAATGGAGTTGAATACATGTACATACATACACACATGTACACTAATATATAAAAACTCATCATATATCATATTATTTACATCTTTCTTTGCATATTTATTACAGTTCCAGTGGCCCATAGGATATTTTCCAATATATACAAGACCCCATAGACTCTCTGAGAAAGTAATGGCTGGTGGGGCTTCATAGGTGGAGCTATGTTGTTCTCCCAGTTTCCCAACACAGCACATTACTGCTGCTTACTGAAAGGGAGATGGTGAGGCATAGCATGGTATGGCATAGCGAGCTCACTATGGTGTGGAGCATGACAGGGGCACTTACCAGCAATCACAGGTATTGTTGTAGCATACCAGGAAGGAGACGGGCAAGATGGTAGGGAAGTCATCGTGGCCAAAGGCACCAGCAGAACCATACCAACCTCACTGTCACACTCCTTTCCCTCCCGGTAAGCCACAGCAACACTGATGAAGGAAGGTCCAGTAAGTCGCCCACTCCTCCTACTGTTGCTGGCAATACACTGTAGTAAAACACAAAGCAGCTTAGACTGTTCACAGATCTGTGTGGTGGCAAGCATAACATGGATGTGTTCAGCTGGCAGTCCTGAAGCATGCTAGCAACAAGATCTGAAAACTACAGTGATGGAGGTGGAATAGAATTCCCACACAGGACATATACTGGTCAATCATGCTTGTTAAGCCAGCCCTTCCCAAGTCTTGTTCTTATATGCTATTCTGATCGACACAACAGTACACTGAATAAATGAACATTGTGCTGAATCATGCCCTCAGATTTCTAGATAACCTTCATTCCGTGTGAAAGGGACTGGTGGTGGCTATTTTTTCACCCACTTTCTCAGGATGCTTTAGATTTATATATATATAAATCTAAAACATTTTAGCAGCATTTGCACTTACCAGGTGGCCAAGAAGTTATGTGAGTGAGTGTCCATTGCAGAATCATTTCTTCACAGTTTGCAGCCGTCTCACACTTCCTCAAAATGCCATGACATTCTTGTCTGGAATTTCCTGAAAGGACAGGCACCTGGGAAGGCTGAAGAGTGCAGACCACCAGAGAGAACTGATTTGTAGCATGAAAAAAAGGCAACTCCCAAACATACCTTGGCCACCTCAAAAGCAAGGTCAGCACAACAAAATCCCCACATCCCACCAATGAGAACTTCACAGGCAATTTTCAAATACAGTTTTTTCCCCATTAATTGTTGGAGAATGGTTTTTAAAAAAACAGGAAAATGTTTTGGCACAGCTCTAAAATAAATGGTGTACAAAGGATTTCAAATAGATGCATAAATCTGTCAAGTGAGCCTAGCACATGTTAGTAATATCACAAGGGTCATTACAACAAAACCTTCTCTCTACTTTAAAATAAGTAGCTGCAGTAGCAGCAGTATTTTTAACAGAATAAATATGGAATCTTTTTAATTATATTTTTAATGCTAAGATTGGGTTTTTTTCTTGAGTCTACAAAGGGGGTGGCAATGAAATGCATAACACTTACAATTGCTGTGGTGCAGTACTGAACTCCCCTCTAGCGCTTGAAGTATTTCACACATTAAGTACAGAAAATACCAGGAACATTCTGGTGTATTTTTTAAATGTAGAACAGCTTTCTTCTTGGTTTCAAAGGCAATGGCTGCACTGCTGAGTTCTAAGAAACTAATAGACATTGCAATGACCTGAACTGCAACTATTTGGGCTTAAAATGTATTGTCCTACGTTTCTGGTGTATGACCATGAGCAACAGAAAATAAAATTAAAATGAGATTATATCCCAATGATTTCTCTCTCTCTTTCTTGGTATAGCACTGTGATAATTACTTCAAGATGTTTGGTGCCCATAAGGCTGTGATTTTGGTTCTGGGTATTATGGCATGGCAAAAGATCATTCGATTGTTACAACTACAGGCAACACATTTTTAAAAATCCATGGGGAGTTCTGAAACCAAGACAGAAGAGCTGATATCATTAGGAACACAATGGGATCTGAAATGTGATTTGGATTGGACTTGGAACGCATCAAGCTTTTTTCCACTTTGGGAGAAAAGTGTGGGGTATATTTTATTAAGCACAATTCTGAATTGAGCCAATGGATGGAGTTTATTCATCGTCATAGTTTCAGTAGATTCAGTGGACAAATGGTGGGGCCAATGTTCCTCATGAATGCAAGGGGGTTTGCTTTGCAGCATGCACACAAAATAGTTCACATCAAAATGTCAGCCTACATGTTTTCCATATTCAACTGGGATTTACTCTTTTGGTGGAGAAAACCCAATAAGATTAAAAAAAAAAAACTAATGTGTTGCCAATGGCTCATTTGAAAATTAAGTCCCCATCTGGAAGTACCCAAGAAAGGGTGTATTTTAGAAATATTACAGAGATAATCGGTAAACCTATAGGACTGAACCAAGAAATAAAGAGGAAAATCAAAGATAACACCTGCTAACTTGGTGATAAGACTGAAGAGTGATGTTGCAACTTGCCAACTAAGAGAGAAGGAAGGGATGAAAGTGAAAGTTTAGGAGAAAAAATGCAATACATTCTGTCTTCCACATGTTGAATTGGAGATAATTGTCTGACTTCCAAGCAGAAATAGCTATAAGAAAACTGGAATTATTAGTAACAATGGAGGAGGGAAAAGAGGAAACAGAAAGATAGAGCTGGACATTGCCAATATTACAGAGATACTGCAGGCAAAAAAAAAAATCAACCTGCTATCCTTGCACATGTACATGGGAGTAAGTCCTACTGAGTTAACATGCCCAAAGTTGCATTTGTCAATTTACTTTCTTATAAGATCACCTCATACATTACTCTCATGAATCGGGAAAGCTAGCAGATAGCACTTTTGGAACATTCCTCCAACTTCTGCCCCTGCTTACCATGCATTAGCATGGCCATCTGAGGTGAGAAAGCTTGTGGACATTTATCTTTTTGCTAATGGCAGACCTCAGCTAATGAGAGCTTACATGATTATAGCCAAAACAGGGTCAACAAGAAACAAAAGGGAGGCATCAGCATGCTTGGAGAAACTCCAAGGACTGCAAAAGTACAAAAAAAAAAAGGAAATAAACCTAAGGGGTGCGGGGAAGACCCCAATGAATAGTAAGCATGCTCAGTGGCCATGGAATAATAGAAAAATAGGGAGTGCATCCTAGATCAGGCATAGATGGCTGGCTGTAACCAGAAAAAGGAGAGCTCCAAACGGCAATGTTTTGTTGCAGGTTCCATTTGCTGGGAAGAAGGGCAGGATATAAATCAAATAATAAATAAATACATTTCTTAATACTAAATTTAAAATTATACCTACAATGAGCTGTATTTGTCTAAGTTCTACTCAAACATTAACCTGTTTTTATTATCTATTATTTTTATAATGAATGAATGCAATTTCTATCCTGCCCTTCCTTCCAAAGAAGCCAAGGAGGGCAAACACATAAACAGTAAAACAACTTAAAAATCTGAAAACAATTCCAATACAGACTGGGGAAAATATCTACATACAAGGCTTGTTGGGAGATGAGGTTCTTCAGTAGGTGCTGCAATAACAACAGAGATGGCACCTGTCAAATGTTAGAAATTCCAAAGGGTAAGTGCCACAGCACTAAAGGCCTGATTTCTATATTGTGCTGAACAGACCTCCTGATAAGATGGTATTTGCAGGAGGCCCTCACCTGCAGAGCACAATGATCAATTGGGTGTATAAAGGATGAGAAGATTTTTCAGGTATCCTGGTCCTGAGCTTTATACAGCAAAACCAGCACCTTGAACTTAGCCCAGCAGCTACTTGGCAGCCAATGCAATTCTTTCAGCAGTGGTATGATATGTTGGCAGTATCCTGCCCCAATGAACAGTTGAGCCACTACATTTTGCACTAGTTGCAGCTTCCAGACCTGCCTCAATGGCAGCCTCACATAGAGCACATTGCAGTAAACCAGTGGAAGTTACCAAGGCATTGACAACAGTGGTCAGGCTATTCCAGACAAGAAATGGCCATGGTCACTGTACCAGGCAAAAGTGGAAAAAGGCACTCCTAGCCACTGAGGCAACCTGGGCCTCTAGTAACACCCCCAGACTATGAACTGTTCTTTCAGGGGGAGTATGAGCCCATCCAAAGCAGATAATTGACTAAACTGGCTAGAGAGCCTCTATCTTGTTTGGATTCAGAGGCATCCAGCTCACCACCAAGTTCAGGCACTGGTCCAGGGCTTGCACAGCCTCTCCTGATTTGGATGTTACAGAGAAACAGAGTTCCTAATGACCACTCCCAAAGGCTTCATATAGATGTTAAATAGCATTGGGGACAAGATGGTATCCTGTGGTACTCTACAGCTGCCAGGGGGCCAAAAGACAATCACCCAATACTATTTTATGAAGCCAGATAGTGCCTCCAATATCCATTTCACTAAGTCGGTTCAGAAGGATACCATGGTCAATTGTATCAAAAACCACTGAGAGAGCATGTAAGAATAACAGGGCCACATTACCCCAATGATTCACCTGATTCAAGTCATCCATCAGGGTGACCAAGGCTGATTCAGTCCCATAAACAGGCCTGAACCCAGATTGAAATGAGTCAAGAAAATTGGTTTCATCCAAGAGTACTTGCAACTCTCTTGATCACCTCCCTAAAAAGGATGTGTTTGCAACTGGATGGTAGTTGACACAAACCAATGGTCCAGGGCGGGCTTTTTCACTTTTTCAGGAGTGGATAAGCTCTGCGTCTACCTACTTAGGAATAGTATTAGATGCAATCCAATGTTAACTGTTGAAATCTAAAAATAGAAAAAGACCATCCTGGAACTTGAAACTATGACTCAAAATGCTAGGCTTTATCTAGGGGAGACATATTACTGCCAACATAAAATCAATATTGTATATCTCAAGACTTATAATTCTTCATTGAAAATAAATGTAAAATGCAGACATAAATGTCACCCACACACAAGGTCTCCCCATCCCATATTCTTTAATGCAGCTTGGTTTTTTAAGAAAATGTGAAGCTTAAGTATAAACCCTTCTTCACATTTGCCTTAATTGTGAAAATCACTCTGAGACATTCTTCATTATTACTTCACAACCTGACAGACCAGAATTCTACCACAACAAGCAAGTTCTGGGGCTGAATCTCAGGGAATCATAGCACAAATTAAGTCCTATGCAATACTGCAGTTGAAGGAGATAGTTTCTGGCCCTCATACCTCACTAGCCTTAACTGGTAATGTTCTGGTTCAGGTAGAGAAGAGTTAACTGCAATATGAACCTAAGCAGGTGAAAGCTTTCCAGTTACCACTGCTAATCACATACAGGAATGCAATAAAAGTTGTTTTAAAATGCAAATTAAATTATGAGTCCTTTAATGTATACTAACTGGTAGGAATGACTTACCTTAAAGGGAATCTGGCAAATAAACCAAAGAGAACATGCCCATGAGGATCAAATTGTATATGTGCTAATTACAAAAATTATGTTTAGAATTTCTGTATGGAACCTGAGTCTGAAAAATAGGGAGAGTATAACATGGGCCACAACTAATCTGTGGAAAACTTTGAAATGGAACAGAGGAAACCTGTCCACCCTTACCAATTATTTTGATGTGGAAGTAGACTGGACTAACTGGAGTGCATGGTTATTGCTAGTGGTAGGCTTTCTGTGCTGCTGTTCTTGGTTTCTGTAGGTTAGACTACCTACAAAGTTGTGACTTAAGTTTTAGTTTGTGCAAAACTGTTATTTTTAGTTTCTAATGTTTTTTTGGAAGTGAATGCGTTTCTCAGCCCCAAAAGAAAGTCTTCAGTAAGAGGTTAGTATTGATGTATGTATAGATTTTCACATGAACACATTTCATTTCCACAACAGTACTGCACATTGGAAAAAAACCTGTTTGATTATAAAAACCAATTCAACATTGGTTTTCTCTCCAGCCTATCAAAGTATATTGTCCAGGGCACAAAGAAAGAGATGGATAAAGAATTGCACCTCCTGGTTGTAGGGCTGCCTGCTGTTCTCTGTAATGAAGTTCATCTTGGCGGAGAATTTCAGATCTCTTCCCATCAACCTAGCTTCCTGTACATAGCATTTCATGTTTGAAATGTGAACTAACCTCAATGGACAAATATCCCTTTCTTGATTTTCAAAGCATGAAATATCACATAAACTTATTTAGATTGGCATTTTCATCAGCACAAAATTGGGCAAGGGGGTGAAGTATGTCCCTTTGGCCCATTCCATAAGAGTCTAACAATGAGGAGATGCTGTTCTTGGATAGAGGAAGTGAAATGATCAGGAAGGGAAACTGCAAAAGATGAACTCATGACTTTAGTTTTATTTATTTATTTATTTATTTACCTTAGTATATGCTGGCTCCCAAGCATTGATCTGTGTATTTAACGAACTACAATGTAACTGTGTTCTTATCAGTATAGCTTGTAAGATTTGGACTACTTGGCAAAGGTGACATGCTGTATGTTTTTGTTGGTATTATGATGATCTTGAGCTGCATAATTGTAAATTCATTAACATGACATGACCTTGACATTTTCTCCTTTGTACATCAACCCATAGACCGACCGACCGACCGACCGACCGACCAACCGACCGACCGACCGACCGACCGACAGACCGACCGACAGACCGACCGACAGACCGACAGACCGACAGACCGACAGACCGACAGATAGACAGATAGATAGATAGATATGAAAGCAACAAACATAACTTCACTCAAGCTTGCTCTGGATCCCTATAAGGATTCATATTTCTAAAAATATGAACGTAATTGTGATTAACAAAACAGAGGTTTTTATTGTATTAACAAAACGTTTCAGCTTCCACCTTCATCAGCTGCTAACATACAAATGCTGTTACCAAGGTAGCAGTTATAGAGCTTTGAGGATGGAATGCTCAGGGGGCTTCACTTGCAGAAGCTAAGTAGTGGTGGTACTGTCCTCCAGGTTCAGGCCATGTGGTGCCAATGTGTCCAGAGAGTTAATCCAAAAGTTCTCCCTTTTAGTCAATGCTGTTGGATCTGCTGGCATCTCTATCGCTGTAATGGAAAAGTCCAACAGGCTGTGACCCTCGATGTTAAAATGCTTTGCAACTGGTTGCTCCACTTTTTTTGTTAAGATTGCCAATTTGTGGTTTCTGAAGCATGTGCATAGGTCTGGTGATTTTTCCTACGTATTAGATATGACATCCTGGTCTTTTGCATTTGACGACATAAATTATATTGCAGGACCTGCAGGTGATGTTCTCTTTGATGTAATAAGCAACAAGCATAGGACAGGCAGGACATATTACATCAAAGAGAACATCACCTGCAGAGAGGCCCAATTTGGTTCATTTTTCATGATTTGCCTGAACACTGAGCACAGCCCTAGTGTTTAAACAGGCAGGGCCAGCCCTAAGATAAATAGCAGCCTGAGCAAGGAATGCCTTCGGTGCACACTAGGGATGGGATCCTCTCCTTTTTTATGTTTCATTTTTAAGTGTGGCCCCCTGGTGGTCATTAACAATCTGATTCCTTTTTCCTCTGATATCTTTTCATTTTTCCGATCTCCCATTTTTTTTGCTTTGCATAAAATTATCAATAATTTAATATTAAATATCAATAATTTAATATTAAATATCAATAATTTAATATTTATATTTAATATAATAGATAAGGTCTCCAGTTAAAAGGCTTGTTAAAAGAGGAAGGTGGAAGTACATTTATTGTACTTTCAGTGCGTCCAATAGTGCTTACTCACACAAATAGGCAGTTCTGTGAAATAATAATTCAGCAAACAAAATAAAAATAAGCAAACAGATTATCAGGGAAGACAAACACAGTCCTGGGGTGTAGTTAAGGCTGTGTGGGTGTGGCCTTCGAGGAGACAGCTCTGAGCATCCTTGGACCGGACCTCAAAGCAGCCCTAAGTTCTATACTGAGGCTGCTGCATAACCCTTATAACAACAGATAGAGTAGGAGCCTTCCCAGAAGGGGCTGGAACACAGATGCCCTAAGTCACATGGCCTTTCTGTTTAGAGACACATCAGAGAAACTTTTCCCATACTATACTTTTGGATTTGGATTGGCTGAGTAGTGCAGACACCAGGCCAGAGAACAGAAGATTGAGACAGAAATGCCTTCCAAAGCCTCTGGAAATCCATAGATGTATAAAATGGGACAGGAAAGAGTGTGTGGCTTTGAGATAGTTAAACATGTTTTGACATTCTCTTTGGGAGGGCTGTGCCCCAGTAGCCCTACTGGACCAGTCTTCACTGGTCAAAGGTTTCTAAACAATCACATACCCCTCTATTCAGGCAGTCAAGAGGCATTATGAAGGACACTCTTCAAGAAAGCATGTCAGCCAGATAAAAGTACTTAGTGGGTCAGTGATGGCATAGCCTGGAGAGAAGGGCCATTACCTGGGAAGACTCCAGAACTGTTCAGAGTAAAGCACTGACACTTGTAACAAGTAACCTGAACCAGAAAGGCAACTTATTCTTCCCTCACTAGTTCCTCCTTTCTCAACAACTTGTTTTTCTCAGGCTTCCTTCCTTCCTTTTTCTAGTCAGTCAGAGACAGTGTCTGTAAGTGCTAGCCTCATGGCTCTACAGTGGCCATGAGTAGGTCTGTAGTCAGACTGGCCTTATATCCCAGAAGTAATAAACCTTAAGTTTCTTTATTTTTTCAACCAGCATTCTTACGGTAATATATACTAAGCATCAATAAGAAGATCAGATGGAGAGGCCTGGAGGGCTGCATTCACCCACACACACACAGGGCTGGCGCCAAAGGACAGCCAAGTCAGGCCCTGACTGAGGGCCCCTGTGGCCCAGAGGGGCCCCTGAAGGGCCCTTCCTAAGGGTGTGAGGGTAGTGCTCCCCTTCCGTGATCCTCAGCAGAGTCGACTCCCGACCCTGCTGCAGATCGCAGAGATGGAGCTCCCAGCCCCCCCCAACAGACTGGGAGGGTCCGTGGCACCCACTCCACCTACCTGTCCTTCCTTTCTGTGGATGCTGTGCATTACGTGTGCTGCTGCCATCAACTAAGACAGCAGCAGAAGCTTCTCCAAGGGGCTGATGCCCCTACCACCATCTTGATTGATGGCAGGCATGTGTGGGCATGCAGCATGCCATCAGGAAAGATGATGGCGGGGGTATCAGCCCCTTAGAGAAGCCTCCACCGCCATCTTGGTTGATGGCAGCGACCTGCACACCCAGTGTGCAGGGCATTCATAGAAAGAGAGAAGATATAGGTGGAGCAGTCTCACATGGTCTGTAGGGGGAACTGGGAGCAGGGGGCCCAGGGTAGGCTGGCGCCCAAGGGCCCAGTCATGCCTGCCGCTGGCTCTGCCCACACACCCCAAGAATGGGCTTCCCCATCCCTGAGTTACTGTGACCCCAAGTGTCATTGGTTTTGACAGTTTAAAAAAAGTTTTAAAAACAATGAAAACCAAATCTGACTGAGGAAGTGTCAGATGTTAACCAGGTTAAATGTTATGCTTGGTCACATGGTTGCAAAGTGGATAAAAGTCTAAGCCAAGAATTAATTGATAATTGGTTGAATTATTCATCTGTTATTAATGGTTACTAATGAGCAACACTAGAATAATCAATGCTCAAACCCCACACTTTGCCAGATGTCATGTTAATTGCTATTGAAGACAGCAATAGCCTCACAAACTGCGGAAACAAATTAGTGTGATTGATTCAAACTTAGCCACCTCGTGCCTTAGTGGAGCATTCCAGCTGTACTTCAGCAAAGAATAAACTCTACTGAGCTTGTTGAAAGGGTTTTTTGCCTATGGTATCACAGTGCTTTGCTTCAAAATATATGCCATAAATCTGACTTAGGCAAATATTTGCTTTGAGTGTGTGTGTTGCTGAATGATAATAGGCAAAGAACTACCCATTAACCTTCAGTGTATAAAATGTTAAAACAAGCTGGTGTTTGTGGAAAATTAAATCTAAAACTCGCTCCTTGCCATAGACATTGGTTGTAATTTTTCATATTATAGTGCATTTTTAAATGATGGTTTATGAGTTGGAACAAAAATCATAAACCTTCCCACTGACACATGATGTTATTAAAAATAATTCAGCACTGTTAGGTTGTTGTTTTAACTCAAAGCCACTGTTATTTGATGACCTGGATAGCATTTAATTCTGCACCTGATAAGGGCTTACCTTTTGAAATGGATCAAGCAAAGTTACATGACAAAGAAAGTTTATCTGTGTGTGTTTTTATGTTTCTGCATACTCTGTGCTGACTTTACCTTTACATATTGTTACTATTTATTTCTAGGTGAACAGAAATTTTAGCACACACATGAACTAGGTAACTGCATATGACTCATCTTATAGCAGCAAATCTTAATTGATTAATTTCTTAAAAAGCTCAAAATTGCTTAGGCTTAGGATATATATCATTTACCTTTAGAGCTGCCAGGTCAGACACATCCCCAAACCTGAGATTTCAGGGGAGGGGCCCTAGTGGTGTCACTCCCCCAGGCATTTACTACTCCACCGCACTCACTCCTCCAGACACCTTCCAACCCCTCCCCCACCCCACTCACTCCCCCAGATATCTTCCTACCTCCCCATCTGTTTTTGTTGTGTCCAGGTTGGGGCTCAGGAACCAGACCAATTGGTGAAAGCAATTCAGTTTTTATTAAAGTAATATCCAGGCAAAGACTGCGCCGTCTCATGAACTTCAAATACAAAACATAACCTGCGACATGGAAGAGAGTTGACAGAACAAGGAATCACTATTCCCACCGTCCCTTAAGAAGGGGGCAATCGAGCGCGAATTCTCTCACTCTGCCTCAAAGTGCCCTCATCCATACCCCGCCTCTCCCCCTTCTTTTGCCGCCTCTTTTGCTGTCTCCTTGTACATGGTGAAGGGGGTGCCAATGCCCCCTCCCCTTCTGAGAAATTTGACTCAGGTATGGGGGAAAGCGGGGGGGCAATGCTTAAACCATCTGGCTGCTTCTCCTTGCTTTTTCCTGGATCAGGAGGGGGTTGGATTCCCCCTTGCCCTCCCTTCTTCTCCAACTTCTCCAAGCCCAGAGAGGGAGGAGGCGTGGGAAGCTCACGGTAGGAATCTATGTCTGTTGGACATTCAAGGTCCTCGCTCCCAGACAGTTCTATCTTGGAGATTCCCTCCCCCTCTTCTGCTTCTCCTTCACACGGCTCTGGCCAAATGACCCCCTCCCTCTCCTCATCTTCTGAAACATCAGGGTCCCAATCCTGCATCCTGACAGTTTTGGATTTGAAACTCTTTTATATATGCTTTTCTTGTTAAATCACTTCAGATATTTTGTAGGAAGTTATTCAAAATGGAATCAAACCACCAGGCCTATGTTGTCTGTTGTCTGTACAGATGTAACTGCTGTGCTTTTATCTGCAACTAGGCACTAACTAGGCCGGAGGGTTCAGATTATAGGATCTAGATGCTGCAATATGTAAAATTATCTTCAGAGTTGACCAGCAGACCATATAAGCATGAACTAACAATGTACGTGGCCTCTACAGGCTGCCAGACACCAACTTTTCATTATTTGTATAGTGTACATATCCCTTATAGCCTTATAGATCGAGATGGGGGAGAAATTAAATTCTGTTTGCATTTAAGGCAGACTTACCAAATTCACACTTTTTAAAAAAGAGGTAACAGGAGGAGTGGTGCAACTTACAGGGCTGGAGTGGGCAGAGGCGGTGATTCCCACACAGCAAGGGTACATTGAGCCTTTCCCTTATCCCCTTGGGATACTCAATTCCATTCACATGCGAGTACTCCACACATGTCAGCGATGCCTTTGGCCCTTGGCACCATGATGGCAAGTAGCAGCAGCAGCAGCACTTTCTGAAGCAATACGCAAACCAAAGCACAGCCATCCTTTGAAATTCACACTTCTCCAAATTTTGCAGTGCAATTCTCCAGCAAAGTAATGTGTGCAGAAATGCAATATTCAAGAAAATTGTGTTGTCAAAATATGTATATTAGGAAAATTGCATACAATAATGCGTATATGAGGAGAAATGTACATTAAAATGCTGATGAATTTTCATGTTTTTTAAATCACAAACTGATGTGGAAAGGTGGAGAACCAAACTTAAGACTGGAAAAAATGAGAACCTGAAATTAACATATTTGTCCATCTCCAGCCAGTGATCAAAGTTTACCCATATTTCTTTGGTTTTTATTTTTATTTATTTTATTTTATTACATTTCTAGACCGCCCTATAGCAGAAAGCTCTCAGGGCGGTGTTCTTGACATTCTCTCTTCAGACCATTAGAAAACTCATGGAAAGTGTCTAAATCCAACCTGTGCAAGAGACATTTACCTGATCTTCAGCTTAGATTCAGGGAACTAACAAAGCACCACTAAAGCTTAAGCATCATGGCTTAGATGGTTGTGCTGGTGGGAGTTTTTCAAGTGGAGTTCTGCTAAGAAGTTGTTGCCATCAGCAGAAGGAGTGAACTGAGGCCACTCCTCCAAATATTAATGTGCTTTGTAAGTTTCCAGATCTACCTAGCAACCAGTTATAGCAACCAGTTTAAAAGTTTCCTTGATTGTCCAACAGGAAGGAAAATCTAGAGGTCAGAAAAAATACTAGACACATGGACCCTCAAGGAGAAGTTAATACCTTTTGATTTCCCTTTGTTCACTATATGTTTAATATATATATTTTCTTATGAAACAAAAAATATGCCAGTCATTTAATTCCTGGTGCTCATACTATATGTTTTGTTAAATTGACCTTGCTCCTTATGTAAGTTAGTGCATTCTCTGCATAGAGGAGGAGGAAGCAGGAAGGTCCAGTCCCCTGGCCCTCACATTTACTTCACCAGTTGGGGGGGATTGGCTGGCGCTATGTGCCTCTTTCCCAAAAATGCCCCCCATGTGGCTGCCCCACCTAAAAGGAAGGCTAGCTACAGGGCTATGTGTCATATGCCAGTAACAGTCAAAGCAGGTAGCCACAGTATGGCCAAAGTGGGGTCAACATTTATTATTTATTGTTAATGTAATAAAATGGCTCTCATTGTGACATGGGTTGTGTACCTCTGGTCCAACAACAATACTAGATTCCATTCCAACTAAAGCATTTATTGGATTTTTTTTTACCACCCTGGCTTCATTTTCTCCCATATGTTTACATCACTTAATTATATAACTAGGGGCTAGATTCAAAGAGCCTGCAGAAAGCATCTGCACATGCAAAAAAGTGTTTGCCTTAACTCCCTGTGTACCACAAAGGCAGCTTCCAAATTGTTGGAGCCAAGTGTAGGATTTGTCCAGAGCAGCCTCTAGTGCAGCACCTAGAATGACAATTGGAACACACACACACACAAATAGAATCAGTGAAATTGTAGTGAATGTATTTAAACAGTGAATGTATTTAAATCTCCTTAAGTGATTCTGTGCATGCACTGTACCTTCACCTATGCTCTTTCCTCTCAGCAGTTCCTAGGCCCTGTCTTAGAATGTGCAGGCACGTGTGTACTTTTAAAATAATGGATATATCTCTAATGTACTTTTCTTAGTCTTGTTCTGGCTTTTTCCTGAAAATATGAAATGAATATATATGAGAGAACAGTAAGTAGAGGCCACAGGGCCAAATCTGGCCCAGGTAGCATCACCTCTCTCCCCCCCAAGATGCTAACACACAGGGGGGGAAAGGATTGCTAAGGCTATGGTGACTGTGGCACTGGGACTTGTAACCAGTCCAGTTTGAGGGTGCCACAATCTCCTTGGATTGGCCTTATCATAATATTATCTGCTGGCCAGATGTGTGCACTGTCTCAGCTGGGCATTATTTATAAAAATATTTGTATACTGCTATTTCGTTAAAAACATCAAAGTGGTTTACAACACATTCAAAACAACTATAGCATAAAAAACAATAAGAATACAATAAAAACAAAGGTCAACTGCTGTGAAAAAAGCATCTTCTTAATTACTTGCATAAAGCCTGGAGGAACAGAAAGATTTTCAGAAGGCACTTAAAAGTTAAAACAGAAGGCGCCTGCTGAATGTTTATTGGCAGAGCATTCCAGAGAACTGAGCCGATGACACTGGAGACTTGATTATGTGTCAATGTTAGAGCCTCGCCAACTTGGGGGATGACTAAGGCTGTTCCTGCAGATTATCTTGGTGATCAAGCTGGGATATGAAGGTTCAGGCAGTCCTAAAATATCCTGGACCTAAGTTGTTCAGGGCTTTGAAAATTAATACGACGACCTTGAACCTGTCTCAGTAGCAGATGGGAAGCCAATGCAGATGTTTTAAAAGTGGTGTCACATGCTGTCAGCCATGTGCTCCCATAGTAATCTGGCTGCCATATTTTGCTTCCAATCCAGGGCAAAGGGCAGCCCCACGTAGAACACATCCAGCCTCGAGGTTACCAACGTACGAACTGCAAAGGTCAGGCTATCCTCATCTAGGAACAGCTGTAGCTCTCAACCCAGGCAAAGCTGATAAAAGGCACTCCTAGCCACAAGGATACTTATTATTTATTTATTTACTAGGTTTATATCCCGCCCTTCCAGTAGGAGCCCAGGGTGGGATACTTGGGCCTGTAGTGGCAAAGATGAATCCAGGAGTACCTCTAGGCTACGGACCTGGTCCTTCAGAGGGAGTGTGACCCCATCCAGAACAGATAACCTGCCTATCTCCCAGATATGGGAACCACATACTCAAACAACATCCATCTTCCCAGGATTCAAGCAGAGTTTATTGGCCCTCATCCAGTCCATATGTTATTCATTATATTGCCATCTAGTCTCTACATTTCAAACTGCTTTAATTTTCACTTTGTTGATCAGTTAGCATCTGATCAAGCAATTATCATACATTTACTGGTAATTTCTATGTAGTATAACTAATCCTTTTTACAGCAGTTATCAGAAGAAGAAAATCCTCCCTCTGGCAATGTTCTCTGCCACTCCTGAGTTGCAGCCTACAGGGCCTGGGATTATTTTTTAACCTCATCCATAGCATTGATTTTATCTCAGTGAGATTCAACCTTCCATTAACCTTTCTTCTGCATCAAAGTATTTGATCATCTACTTTAATATAATATGTTTGCTGTTCAAGTTGTCTTCAAGTTAATAAAGTTAGAGATTGATTTACATGAATGTGTGGCTTGGCTGTGAGTTTCAAGTCCAGTTCCAAAGGGCAGCCAGGCTGGGCACTGGCCCGAGGGCCCCGCAGCTACAGGAGCCCCTCCACTCCCCTTCAACGATCCGTGGCAAACCTGCGCACGTAGTGCGCACAGCTGCAAAAAACAGCAGAGAAAGGTAGGTGAAGCGGGGGGATGGTGGCAGGAAGCAGGCGGCAGTTGCGGTGGCGAGTGGCTTGGAAGCTCTTGTCTTGCTATCCATGGCGCGGCTCGTGCCACGGATCGAGGAACGGGAGCGGAGGGGCCCGGGGCAGGCTGATGCCCAAGGACCCCGGCATTCCTGGAGCCGGCCCTGGTGAGTTTAGCCAACTGGATAGACACACAGCCTAAGGTATATTGAGGCCAGAATGGTCTCTCTCTCTCTCTCTCTCTCTCTCTGTGTGTGTGTGTGTGTGTGTGCGCACGCGCGCGCATGCAAACACTGTATATACCTACACATATGCATATATCTATATCTATCTATCTATCCATCTTTCTATCTATCTACACACACACACACACACACACACACAATATAATTATACAGCCATGAGAGTGGCTGTATACTATAGCTAGCATGGATTTTTCATATTCTGCAAAGTTAAATTGAAAATATCCCCATGCAATTCTGATGCCTCCCATAAGCTCAATTCAAAACAAAATCTTACAAAACGTATAGTCCTGAACTCAGAAACGCTTGCTTAACAACCCTCTACATTTTCATGGCAATACACAAAACAGTCAGAGAGAATTGAGAGTTCAAAGTGTAAAAAGAGAGAGAAAAACCAAACCCCTTTTGGACTTTTTTCTGCCAGAGTTCTCATAATCTGTTCAAATTAATTAAACATCAGCCATGTTCACAGAGTACCTGTAATTCTATTACTGACCTTGCCCCATCCTCTGACCTTCATCTTCTGCAGTTAAAAGTTTAAAAAATTCCTGGCCGATTTTTAATTAATTTAAAATTTTTGCATTGAACTCAATGATAAGGCCAGGCATGCTCGGTAAGAGCCAACAGTCAGTGTTCTAAAAGCCAGACTCACAGCTGCTTGGCTTCGCTAATCCAGGGGCCACACCTACACCAGACCTTTATTTCACTTTAGACAATCATGGTTTCCCCAAAGAATCCTGGGAAGTGACGTTTGTGAAGGGTGCTGAGAGGAGACTCCTGTTCCCCTTACTCCTATTCCAGTGGCCAGACTGGTTTAACAGTCAGCCACTCTGATTGAAGCTCTGTGAGGGGAACGGGGCATCTTCTAGCAACTCTCAGCACCCTTCACTAACTAAACTTCCAGGATTCTTTGGGAGAAGCCACAACTGTCTAAAGTGGAATAAAGATCTGGTGTGGATGTGGCCAATGACAGCTTTGGTTTAAATTTGGATGGGAGACTACATGTGCCTGCTGCAGAATAAAAAGGAAACCCTGAAAATGAATGATACTGTTCACAATGTTTTCCTTTTGGAAAGGAAAGGGTCTTCCCCTCTGACCAGTGCCCACCTATCCAATCTCCTCCCCCTCCCCCTTCCCTCCCCCTTCCTTCCTCCTCTCCGCCCTGCCCCTCACCCAAGTCAGTTTCACCTATCCTAAGCATGATTGCACAGAAGTAAATTCCACTCAACTCAAACAGCATGCAAACGATCAAACCTGCCCTTCCCTCCTCCTCCCTCCTACCCCCTACTTCTTGCCCCTTTCCTCCCCCTTCCTTTGCCCCTCCCTCCCAATCCCCTTCCAATCCCCTTCTTCCCCCTCCTCCTCCTTCCCTTCTCCTTTCTCTCCTCCTCCCCCCACCATCAGTTTTACATATCTTAAACATGATTGTTGTTATGTGCCTTCAAGTTAATTATGACTTATGGCAACCCTATGAATCAGTGACTTCCAATAGCATCTGTTATAAACCACGCTGTTCAGATCTTGTAAGTTCAGGTCTGTGGCTTCCTTTATGGAATCAACCCATCTCTTGTTTGGTCTTCCTCTTTTTCTACTCCCTTCTGTTTTCCCCAGGCTCATTGTCTTTTCTAGTGAATCAGGTCTTCTCATTATGTGTCCAAAGTATGATAACCTCAGTTTCATCATTTTAGCTTCTAATGATAGTTCTGGTTTAATTTGTTCTAACACCCAATTATTTGTTTTTTCATGGTCCACAGTATGCACAAAGCTCTTTTCCAGCACCACATTTCAAATGAGCTGATTTTTCTCTTACCAGCTTTTTTCACTGTCCAACTTTCACATCCATGCATAGAGATACCATGGTCAGAATGATCCTGACTTTGGTGTTCAGTGTTACATCTTTGCATTTGAACACCTTTCCTAGTTCTCTCATAGCTGCCCTCCCCAGTCCTAGCCTTCTTCTGATTTCTTGACTATTGTTTACATTTTGGTTAATGACTGTGCTGAGGTATCGATAATCCTTGACAAGTTCAATGTCCTCATTGTCAACTTTAAAGTTACATAAATCTTCTGTTGTCATTACTTTAGTTTTCTTGATGTTCAGTTGTAGTCCTGCTTTTGTGCTTTCCTCTTGAACTTTCAACAGCATTCATTTCAAATCATTACTGGTTTCTGCTAAGAGTATGGTATCATCTGCATATTTTAAATTATTGATATTTCTCCCTCCAATTTTCACATCTCCTTCATCTTGGTCCAATCCTGCTTTCCGTATAATATGTTCTCTGTATAGATTAAACAATTAGGGTGATAAAATACACCCCGACTCACACCCTTTCCGATTGGGAACCAATCAGTTACTCCATATTCTGTCCTTACAGTAGCCTCTTGTCCAGAGTATAGGTTGCACATCACGACAATCAGATGCTGTGGCACCCCCATTTCTTTGAAACATTCCATAGTTTTTCATGATCTACACCATCAAAGGCTTTGCTATAATCTATAAAACACAGGGTGATTTTCTTCTGAAATCCCTTGGTAAACCCCATTGAACACAATACGCATGCAAATGATTACATCTACCTTACCCTCCTCCCAGAGCTTGGAAAAGTTACTTTTTTGAACTACAACTCTCATCAGCTCCAGCCAGCGTGCACTGGCTGGGGCTGATGGGAGTTGTAGTTCAAAAAAGTAACTTTTCCAAGCTCTGCCTCCTCCTCTCTCCCATCACCTCTCTTTTGCCCCTTCCCTCCCACTTCCTTCACTCCTCCCCCTCACCTTCCAATCCCCTCCTTTCCCTCCCTCTCCTTCTGCTTCCCTCTCTCCTCCCTCCTTCCCTCTCCTCTCCCCTCCCCCTCCTCTTCTCCCATGGTCAGTTTTACGTATCCTAACCATGATAGCAAAGGAGTAAATCCCACTGAACTCAATAAACATGGAAATGATCAAACCTACCCTCCTCTTCCCTTCCTGCCTGCTCCCATCCCTTCCTCCCCTCTGCCCTTCCTCCCCTCCCTCCTCCTCCCCTTCCCCTGACCTTCTTCCTCTTCTCCTCCCCATCCCCCTGTGGTCAGTTTTACCTAACCTAAACATGATTGCTGGGGAATAAATCCCACTGAACTCAATAAGTATGCAAATGATCAATCCATTCTCAGCAAACTTCTACAGGATCCAATTTCTTACCTCTTGGATTAAAAAGCAGAGAAATTCACTATTAGGCAAAAAAAAAAACCTTGTGGTTTAAGAATGTACCTATAGCCAACAGATATTTCTATCAAACTTTAAAAAGCAGGGAAATTAGGCAGCTATAGTGAATGCACAAGGGAGCAGGATACCTATCCTCCTCTCTGAGATATTGTACTGCCCTACAAATTTGTCAAAATGCAAACACCATTTGGGTTGGTCTTTTACAGTCCAATCCACTTCCTGTGTAGCTTGGAAGAATTTGGTAACAGATGCCTCTGAGCATATGCTGAGCTCATTTCCATTTTTTAAAAAATAATTAAATCTATTTACATGCAGGCAAAGTTTATGAAGTAGATCCACACAATATGTTTAAAGCACATCCAACTTGCACTTAAAGCACATGACTTCCCCTAAAGAATCCTGGGAAGTGTAGTTTCCCTCTCACAGTTATAGTTCCCACCATCCTTAACTACAGTTCCCATGATTCTGTGATGTGATTCATGTGCTTCAAATAAGTGTTGAATGAGCTTTAAATTAATGGTGTGGATCTGCACTAAGTATGATGTGCATTCATTAGTGAATTGAAAAGAACAATTCTAAAATATATTTTTTAAACGGGAAGGGTTGTAACTCAGTGGTAGGGCACATGCTTTGCATGCAAAGGTCCAAAATTCAGCATCTGGAAAAGAATATTGCCTGGAATCCTGGAGAGCCAATGTTAGTTCCTGTCATCAGTACTGAGCTAGATGGTACCAAATGGCCTGAGTCAGTGTTGTTCCTAAAAGTGGAAAGAGACCCAGGGGCCACAGTGACTCTGAAATTTATTTATGTATTTTAGTTACAACATATACTGCTTTATTGTAAAAAAAACTTCAAAGCAGTTCACAGAAAGAAATAAAACAATAAAATTATTGGCAAAAACAGTTAAAGACAGGTATTTAAAAATATTCAAAATAATAATAATAAAACCAACAAAATAATAAACCCAACAATGAGTTAAAAATAGACCTGGGTCAGGTTGTGCTGCATGGGGATTTCTGTGACTGTCGGAAGGCAGAGCTGGGGTCCCAATCCCAGGGAGCTGGATCCCGGAGAGTTGGGAGAAGAGTATTCGGATGGATGGCAGAGGGAAGGGGGAGGAACTTCCCCCCTTTGGAGCGAAGACGAAACAGAGGAACTGCCAGTGATAAGGTCGCTTAGCAACGGGGAGCCTGAGCCCTCCCCGGACATTCTCACGCCTCCCCCTCTTTCAGGCTCAGAGCAAGAGGGGAAAGAGGGAGGGCTGCTTACAGCCGAAAAGCGGGGAGGCAGTTTACCATCAGCCCCTCCCCTATCCCCCATCCTGGAATCGGAAACTTCAGAAGAGGAGGGGGTGATGCTTCCCCCCTCACCGCGCACACGCAGACAGCTGAAAAGACAGGAGAGAAGGGGGGGAAGGGGGGCAGTACCTGAGGGGCAGTTAAGGAGGAGCGAAAGATTGCGCGCCCGTTTGGCCCCTTCTTAAAGAACAGGCGGGAAGAAGTCCCTTGCTCTGTCAACTTTCTCCCAATGCCGCAGGACCTGTATCCCTGTATTGCTTCATGAGAAAACGCAGTCTTTGTTTGGACATTACCCTAATAAAACATGAATTAACTACAGCCGTTGGTCTGGTTCCTGAGTCACATCCTGGGCCTGACAGCTTGACAGAGCCACCTAAATCACCCTCAACGCTCTCTTCACTTGACTGGGACAAGATGTCAAAGGGAGCAGCGGGGGGGACGAACCCCACTTCTGAGATGGAAGAAGTGGAACTCTTGAGGACTAAGGTAGCTGATTTGCAGACGGATGTTCAAGCCCTGCTAGCAGCAGTCAAGGCGCTGAAGACGGATAATCAAACCTTGAAGGCCACGATAGACCAGATGCGAACAGCCCCTCCAGCTGCTGTAGTAAAGGTTCGCATTGGATTGCCCCCAAAATACGCGGGACAAAGTGATCAGTTGGCAACCTTCGTGGCTCAATGTGAGTTATATCTGGATGTCAGGCACACGGAATTTCCAGACGATGGGGCTAAAGTAGCTTTCGTGATTAGCCTCCTGGAGGGAGAAGCTGCAAAATGGGTGACTCCGTATCTCGTGAGAAAGGATACTGTCTTAGGAAGGTACAGAGGATTTATACAGGAGATGACCGAGATGTTTCAAGACCCGCAAAGGGCTGAAACAGTAGCGCGGCAACTAGGCGCTCTGAAGCAAGCTAAAGGGACTGTTTCCGAGTACACTAACGCTTTTAAAATTCTGTCCCAGGAAACTGGTTACAATGACGCCGCCCTGATGTTTATGTACCGGAGTGGATTAAATGCTGAAATCCTGGATGAGTTGGCCAGGACCTCCCCCCCCCGCTGACCTACCAGGGCTCATCCGGCTATGCCTACAGATAGATCACCGGATGGAAGGAAGGCGCCTGGAAAGGAAGCAGGAGGTCCCGAGATACTCAGCCTCGGCATCCTGCAACAAGACCCTTCCCACTGCAGGAATGGCAGGTAATGCAACTGAGGGACAGGGAGGGGCTAGGCCAAGACTGTCGGAAGAAGAAAAGGAAAGACGACGCTGGGAACATTTATGCTTTTATTGTTCAAAGCCGGGCCATGTGGCCAGAGACTGTGGACTGAAAGGGGGGAAAGCTGAGCCGTCGGGAAACTAGAACACCCAGTCCACGTGCAGGCCGGTGGACTGGGGGCAGCGTTGTATAAAGGCCCCCCAATGATCCAACCTCCCTCAAAGGGGGTGTTGGTCTTGCCTATTCGGATTACAACTTCCAGAGGAGTGGTGTTTAATTCCACTGCCTTAATTGACAGTGGAGCCTCCACAAATTTTATTGATGCAAAGTTAGTCAAGCGTCATGGAATTTCCCGGTGGAAACTGGACGCTCCCCTAGCTGTGGAGACTATCGATGGGAGACCCCTGAAGTCAGGAGGGGTGACACAAGCCACGGAGGAAGTGAAACTTCAAATCCCTGGGCACGAAGAGTTCATTTCGCTATACGTGTCAGATCTCTCGAACTTTGAGGTGATTCTGGGAATGCCCTGGCTAGCAAAGCATGAACCCAAAATAAGTTGGAAGGAGGCGGTGGTGTGGTTCACCTCACAGTATTGCCAGGAGAACTGTCAACCTGAAGGAATCAAGGACACCCTAGCGGGGGCAGTGCAAGACATCGAGCAAGTGACCCTGCCGCCAAAGTATGAAGAATTCAAAGATGTGTTTGATGAAAAAGAGGCAGAGACTTTACCCCCCCACCGCCCTTACGACTGTGCGATTGACCTAGTGCCAGGAGCCAGCATCCCATCAGGGAGAATCTACTCTCTCACAGAGAATGAGAGGGAGGCCCTGAAGGAATTCCTGGATAAAAACCTGAGGCGAGGATTCATACGCCCCTCACAATCCCCTGCTGGAGCACCACTATTGTTTGTGAAAAACAAGGGGGGGGGACTCAGACCCTGTAACGACTATCGCGCATTGAACCAGATCACCATCCCCAACAGCTACCCGCTGCCCCTGATCTCAGAGTTGCTGGACCGACTGAAGCTGCCTGACACGTTTAAAATACATCCTGTGTTCCATCGATCCCTCTTAACGAAAGCCGCCCCTCCCAGTGAGTTACGGCCAGAGGAACCTCCCGGAGCTCCACTCCTGGTAAATGAGCAGCTTGAGTTTGAAGTTGAGGAGATCTTAGATTCCAGGATCAGACGCCACAAGCTGCAGTACTTGATTCACTGGAAAGGCTATGGGGTGGCTGACAGATCATGGGAAGATGCAGCTGATGTGCATGCTCCAGAATTGGTAAAACTTTTCCATCAACGTTTTCCCCACCGTCCCAAGCCACACAAGGGGAGGGGGGCACAGCCTGGGAGGGGGGATGGTGTCGGAAGGCAGAGCTGGGGTCCCAATCCCGGGGAGCTGGATCCCGGAGAGTTGGGAGAAGAGTATTCGGATGGATGGCAGAGGGAAGGGGGTGGAACTTCCCCCCTTTGGAACGAAGACGAAACAGAGGAACTGCCAGTGATAAGGTCGCTTAGCAACGGGGAGCCTGAGCCCTCCCTGGACATTCTCACGCCTCCCCCTCTTTCAGGCTCAGAGCAAGAGGGGAAAGAGGGAGGGCTGCTCACAGCCGAAAAGCGGGGAGGCAGTTTACCATCAGCCCCTCCCCTATCCCCCATCCTGGAATCGGAAACTTCAGAAGAGGAGGGGGTGATGCTTCCCCCCTCACCGCGCACACGCAGACAGCTGAAAAGACAGGAGAGAAGGGGGGGAAGGTGGGCAGTACCTGAGGGGCAGTTAAGGAGGAGCGAAAGATTGCGCGCCCGTTTGGCCCCTTCTTAAAGAACAGGCGGGAAGAAGTCCCTTGCTCTGTCAACTTTCTCCCAATGCCTCAGGACCTGTATCCCTGTATTGCTTCATGAGAAAACGCAGTCTTTGTTTGGACATTACCCTAATAAAACACGAATTAACTACAGCCGTTGGTCTGGTTCCTGAGTCACATCCTGGGCCTGACAGTGACCTTCGCTAACTGGCTGCCAGGATTTTTTTAGTTTTGGTGTTTGGTTAGAAATCCTGACTGGTTGTGGGATGCTGAGTTTTCTGCCTACTCATAGGAATCTTGTTGTTGTTGGTATGGTATTGCATTTAGAAAATCATTACTGTCTTTTGTTTTTCATTTTCTATTTGCATTTCATTTATTTTTATCCTCACTCTCTTTCATCCATAGAAGCAACAACAGTGCTTCCATGTGCTCCGCTCAACCCTCTCAAACCCACTGATGATGCACCTTGTGGGTTGCATGACAGTTTGTTTCTTGCCCAATAGTGGTAATAGTAGTGGAATTCACATACTGGCCAGCATGGCTGCAATTGTTGTTGTTCCCAAGCTGCTGCCTATCAAGGTAGACCAAACCATGTGTGTTTTCTCCCTGTCAATTATTATTCACTAGAATTGGGTTGGCTGACAAAGTGAGTTTATAGCAGCCCACAGGGGAGAGAGAAAAGAATAGAGAATCGTCTTACTCTTACTCATTTCTCAGACCTCTTTCTGAAGTGAAGGGTCAAATCCAGGGCTGGCACCAAAGGGCAGCCAGGTTGGGCTCTGGCTGAGAGCCCCTTGAGTGCCCCTTGATAGGGTGGGGGAGGAGTAGCACTCTCCTTCTGCTATCCGCGGCAGGGTAGCTGCTGCGGATAGCAGGGAGGGAGCTTGCAAGCCGCCCGCCCATTCGCTGGCTCCACCTACCTGTCTTTCCTGTCTTTTGCGGCTGTACATGCTGCGTGTGCAGGGTTGCCATTAACCAAGATAGCGGCCAAGTGAAGCAGGAAATCAGATACACTCATTTAGATTACTGAAACTCTGGTATTGTTTGAACAGCATATTTTGTGGACTGGGCTGCCCAAATGAATGTGCAATATTACCATATTTCCTGACATTCTCAGTCACAGTAGGAAGGAAAGGCTGCTTTGAGCTTTATTGCTTGTTTAGTTTTTGTTTCATTTTTTTCCTGCTTTTTTTTAAATACAATAGTGTGTTGTGTTTTAATATAGGAGAAGTAGCATAATGATGGATAAGGAATATAACTTTTTTTCCTTTGCTCCTAGGCCTAATTAGTGTGGCGCAGTCTGAAACAATATTAGAGGCTTTGTTCTAATTTAATAAGTGTGAACTCCAGGCCTGAACAGCTGTTTATTTATGTCAGATACTGAAAGGGGCTCTCATGCAGGGAAGAACCAGGATAAAATCATAAGCAATTACAGAAAAAGTAATTTTATATACAGTGTTCTGTGAGAATAGGAAGCAGACACTGGTCTTAATATGGCATTTTCTCATGTAATATGGCTTTTTCTCATGTAATCTATTCACAATGGAAAATGCATTTTCTATATCGAGTGACACATGATTTACATATTGTCTCCAGCACTAGATCATGAGTTATGTAAAATACCACCTGAGCCCTTAGATGAGTAAGCTGCTGAATATCATATTAAAAGCCCATTGTCTCATAATGAATCAACAAGCTTTGAAGTAATTAAGCCCCTTATTGTTTAGTTTAAGAGATGCTTTCAGAATTTAATAAAACATGTTTGGAAGAGTGAGCTATACAATCCCATTATAGCTGCATTTAACTTCTTTAAGGCACCAGACACCAGTAAGACCAACCTGTCAGTCTGATGAGATCTTCAGTGAAAGACTTTCAGGAGGTTTAGCATACAAAGAAACAGAGGATATTTTTGTTTGTTTTTAAATGTACTACATGTCATTTTAATCAAAAGTTTCAACTTGGCAGGGGATTCTTCATGGTTTCTCCACCTTGTCATTCACTGTGTATTTAGACCTGAATTCTGCAACAGTTAAGAAAAAAGTATCCATATAGCTAAAGCCTTAAGACAGAAGTGGCTAACTATGGCCCTCCAGATGTTGCATAGCCAATTCTCAAGGTTGAAGACAATGTGGAGCTTCCCCCAGCAAGCCCTGAGGAAGCAAAAATCTCATTAAGTTTCTCATCCCTGCCTTCAGGTAATTTATTTTATTTATTTCTGCGATTTATTTATCACCCATCTGGCTGGAAACCGAGCCACTCTGAGCGATGTACAAAGTCATAATATATAAGTATCACAACATCAAAACAGCAATAAAACTAAAACAACAGGTAAAGGTCACCACAGCAAAGTTCAACAAAGCTTCTGGCCCGTATATTCCACAAGGTGCATCATTTGCAAAACCGAAAGCGACATCTCCTCTCACTCTCAGCATCCAGCATCCAGCGTAGCAAACAGCAAGAGGCGGCACAAACAGGCCCCACGAAGACGCGACCAACAGGAAAGTTCTTCCCAAGAAGCCAAAAGCAAAGGCGATGAGAGGCAAAACGCGGCCGACACAAGGCAAAACGAGCAAGGCCAGCACGGCAGGACAACGGAGGCCGCAGGGGCACGCCCCAATCCCAGCAGCCAACGGAAAAACTGCCGCGGCGAACAACGCTGTCTCCCGAATAGAGGCCGCAGCCCCAGGCCCGCCGAAGGGCCACAGCCCATCCCCAGCTCCGATCCGGCAACCAGGAAATGGCGGCGGTGGCGGCGGCGGCGGCCCAGCGTAGGTGAAAGTCTTACATCATATTTCTGATAGCTTTCACTTCCATGGAGTTCACTGGATGGTGGCTCCAGGATTCATTTTCCCTCCACAGATGTCTTCTGCAGATTTCAGCACCTTCAGCTAAGCTCATTTTGCAATCTCTGTAAACAAAGTCCTCCACCTGCTGCTATTTCATTGACAAATAAGCCATTAAACCTATCTTATCCATGCAGTCAAAGCCCAGGTCTTTCATTTAAATCATTCAAACCATATCCAGGCATTATTTTACATGTGCAAGGACATGATAATGAACTCCATTCCCTGTGTTACCCGCCCCTGGCCCCACCACACTCCACATGTTGAAGGGCAAATGTATGCAGCAGGGAGCCTGCTGTATTCACGGAGCCTTCCTGTGCAATTTTGAAACCTGTGCAGTCATGATTCTGTATTGCACGGGGAGCTTCCTGAATACAGCAGGAGTTTAGTTTCAGGAGTTAAACTAAAATGAGAAATTTAACAGGACTCTTAAGTAAAATACGAGTGATGAATCAGGATGCTAAATATATACTCTGTGCCTTTAAGAGTTGCATGAAAGGCCAAAATAGAACAGGTGAAGCTTCCCCCATTTCAATTCTAGGAAAAGTTATACAAGTATTAATAAGCTCTCCATAGGCATTTTTGTGTTATACAAGTATTAATAAGCTTTCCATAGGCATTACACACATGAAGTGGGAAGCATGGTAAAACTGGCTGCAGGGATGCATGTTTTGCCTTGCCCCCAAAGCCATGAAATGTCTCTCACCACTATCATGTCCAGGCATAACCTGGGTTGTGAGGTCCCCTAACTCACCATGCATACAGCAGCCTCCCTGCTTCAGAAGTTAAGCATAAACACAGCAATGGTGGGGGACAGGAGGCATTTGACTTTGGGGGCTGAGCGAAATGCACAGCCCCACTATCCATTATACCACAACTGTGACCTTTACATGAGTGAATGTCTGAAGGGGATTATAGGCTCTCTTCCCAGTAATGATCTGGAAATGATTGGCACTACTATAAAATAAGTGACAAAAGTTCATTGATTTGCTTGCCAAATTTTGTTACAAACTTTTATTCAGCTGCTCAGATATTTATAAAGAGACCTGTAGCTACTCCACCATCACACCTGTCAAAGCCACGCAAGCCCATCTTTCAGCACAGTATCAAAGGCGCTTGAACCTGTAAACTGAAAACATTTCTCATGAATAATTTTTGTACAGCACTCCAAAATTCCCTCTCTTATATTCATTCTCTCACATTCTTAACATCACTCACTTACGATATTTGGGTGAGACATCACATCTAAGTCCTATCACAAATAAATGTGAGAAATTAAACCTTGGACACATAGAACCATCAGAGTTTAGTTAAACTATAAAGTCATAATTGAAAGAGTTATTATGTAAGCAATCCCAGAGGATCCCTTCCTGCTTGATTAATAATTCAGAGATTGCAGCATATGTGAAAGCTTCCAGGACTGGTGTAGTCAAAGACTCTTGTTTTATTATTTCGTTATGTATATTTATTTTATTTTTCTAATAAATCTATACCCTAGTTCTGTCAAGATATTTCTGAAAGATTTATTTATTTATTTATTCATTCATTCATTCATTCATTCATTGGATTCTTAATGTACTGCTTTAAGATGCTACCAAGAGGCACTGCAACCTTAAATACATTTGTTATGAAGAGTTAAGTAATTCGCCATACTGATACTAGGAATTTTAATACTTAAAAAATGGAAATGGACTGCCTTCAAGTCGATTCTGACTTATGGTGACTCTATGAACAGGGTTTTCATGGTAAGCGGTATTCAGAGGTGGTTCACCATTGCCTTCCTCTGAGGCTGAGAGGCAGTGACTGACCCAAGGGCACCCAGTGAGCTTCATGGCTACGTGGGGATTTGAAACGTAGTCCAACACTCTAGCCACTACGCCACACTGGCTCTCTTTAATATTTAGAGGGGGTCTAAATTTCACTTTGAGAAAGTTTCAATTGTGGAAGGAAGCGGGGCTGATCTATCAGCTCTGATGAGAGACAAGCTGTGTTTGGCCCTTTCTCTGCTGCCGTCTACTGGTAGCCATTCCACAAGGCTACAGAGCAAGATGTGAGAAGAGAAGCGGGCTATTCTGTCACATCTGCTGAGGGCCAGTTGCCTTTGGGCATCCTTCAACTCTTAGCCAGCCTCCACTACTCCAACAGGCTACCAGAACGTTTCCATCCCATCTTGGCTTTATAAGAACTGTATATTTAAGACCTTTTTTCCTTGGTTGTTGTTTTTCCACCTCCCTCTCCATCCTTTCATGCTGTCTCTTTTAGATTGTTAGCCTGAGGGCAGGGACCATCTTGTTCTTTATTGATTTGATCTGGGAGATGTTTTGGCTGAAGAGCTGGGTAAAAATATGTTAAATAAATAAATTTGCTACACATCAATTTACATCTTAGAAGTAGTATCATCTAGTACAGTGTTTCCCAAACTTTTGGTACATGGAGCATGATATTGCTATCATTTAACACCAAGTGAAGACATTCCTGTTTCCTCAAGCATTTTAGGTGCTCTGAATGGGTGACTGTTTTAGCCTTCTATACTGCTTTTAGTTTAGTTTTATATTTTGCTGCCCCTGTTCATAAGCTTGTTTACTATTTTATTTATTTGATTGCTTATAATTTCGTTTATGTTGTACTCCATCCTGGTATTGACACTGATTAAAGGTGAGCTATTAACATTTTAAAAAAAGAAATAATTAGAAGTATTTATAAACTGGTCTTCATGCAAAGGAGGATCCAGAGCAAAAATATATGCAGTTTCTAAAAAATAAATATATGTAAAACATTGGGGGGGGGGACTGGATCCAGCATTGCCCACCTGTCAATCATCAGATGTCATATGATTCAGGTGTAGGGTTGCCAGGTTCATAGACTGAGACTGATCCTGTAGGAAAAGAGAAAGTCAGCCAAGTGCAGGTGTTCTTGCTACACTGTAATGAGAAAAACCACAAGGTGGAATTCTCCTTTCCCCATGCACAACTTTTAAAGATACAGAAGACCTCTTGGAGGCCGGGCCTGGCAACCAAATCTGTATTAACCCAATCCGCTGATAATGCAAAGAGAAAAGGAAAAAATATCTCAGCTGTGCTGCTCTCCTCCTTGTGGTGCTTTGCTTTGATTTTTTTTAGTGGGTGGGCTCTCTATGCCTCATTACCCGCTCCCTCTCTCTTTGCCATTCACAAAAGGTGCTGCAGCTGCTGCCAACTTTGCCTTTCACTCACTCCCCCCTGTCTGCCTTTCACTCAGGCTTGGACAATGGAGAAGGGAGGGAGGCTAGTCAGTTTCATTTTTCTTGTCAATTGCACACTAAAGGGCTTTCCTTGAACCAGATAGAGTAAACATGTTAAATTAGAGGGTGGGGCCACAAGGAAACAGCAACACTAATCCTTCCCAGAGGAATGCCTACTAGTGTGAATGGAAAACAGCGGATTTGAAGCTACTAAGTGTGGACCTTACAAATCTATCATAATGGTAAAAGCAGGGTCTTTAGTACGATGGAATGCTCCCGTGTGGATAAGCCCTATGTTATTTAGATTGGGGGAAATGCAAAATAGATGTGCTATTGTTGTAATACTAATGCTTGTTCTCCAGGCTTTACTTAAATTCACTGAAAATTTTACAGAGAAGAATTAGCTTCTTTGAAGAGAAAATACATATGGGTAGTCATACATCTTTGTTGCATCAAAAGCCAAACAGACTAATTGTAAAAACATCATGTGGCAGTAAGGCACATTGAAATCAAAAGGACTTATGTCCACATAATTAAATTGGGAATATAATGTCTGTGTTTGCAGTTTATTAAATGAAAAATTAAAGTTTTGTGTCTGAGTTAAAAGGCTGGTCAAAACGTGAAAATTTAGCACCAAACCAACCTTCTTAAATTATTCTACAAGATATGAGTGTATTTGTGTAGCACATGCCAAGACATAACACTGACACTTAAGTCAAGCTTCTAAATCAAAATGAAAATACTTGAGAGCAGTAAACACTTTAGCCCTCTTCAGGCATTTGTGGCAAATGCAAGTGGGCTTATAGTGGGAAGAGATCAAGGGTACCCATGGAAGCTTTGACCACATGCCTGCTGGTTCTACTGCAGACTTTTCTTTATTCTAAGCATGTTCAGGTGAGCCCTGTATAATAATTCTTATCACAAAGAGGATTCTAAGCCCATTCACTGAAACATGCTTAGGATCTCCCTTCAGAACTTCTCATGCAACACAGGAAAGTCTGAAGTGGAGCTACACCCTCTTTCAGCCCATATGCATTTACCCAACCTCCTGAAGAAGGCTCTTGTTTATTTGTCATGCTAGAATTCAGAAACTGCCATTTAATTCCTTAGGTAGCAAATATTTGCCATGGTCAAACCTAGGATTACACCCATGCTGAATATTTGCCCATGAAAAAGTTGAGGTCAAACACTGAACTTTTAAAGAAACCAAAATGGTCATTGGAAATGTCTTTGTTTTTCACAGCTTCCAAACATTCAAAATACCCAACCAAATGTTAATAAAACAATATTATTTGTTAATGATGATGATGGATGATGATGATTGCACTAAACAGTTTCCCATTTTAATTTTCAGGTGGAAAATACTCTTGAAGGAAGAGGAGAAATATATTTTAAAAAACTATTTAATTGGAAGAATATTCACCCTTTTGAAATCCTTTTGGCTGCCATTGATTCTGCTATCTATTGCTGCTGTATCACCAATGTGTTCCTTCTTTCTGGATTAGTTACATTTCACACCCTAATCAATATGGGATCAGATAGAGGCAATGTGATGTAATTACACTCCATAGCCAATCAGATTTTGTATGTGAGGCAAACTAAGAACAAAGTTAATTCAGACTTGAGGACAATTCTGGACCAGACACATCAATGACCTCAAGCAATCAGGGATCATATAGTGAAGAGGATGGTGTATGATCCTATATGTCAAATCAGATTTGACTACATGATGACATCACTGAAGACAAATAAAGGAAATTTAGAGTATGCAACACTTCCTTAGCAGGCAAATACTTTTGAATTAGGATGGTACTTTCAAAGCATTCTGGTGACAAGAAATCACTGAAAGAAGCAGAAGCGGCCTGCCAGGTGGGCAAAGCTGCTAGGGTAGCTTTCCAACAGGTATGTTGCTATTGCATACTGAGACGGAAAGGTGGCAAAGAGGTCAATGCAGTGCAAAAGTGCTGGTGTAGCCAATCCAGTGCTCCTGTCAGTGCATATGCACCACACCAATCTCTCCACCACCTCCCCCCTTTTCTTCTCCCTCCTGACAAGCAACAGCGACCCACCTGCAGGGAAGCTAGAATAGCAGCTCTACCCCACCCAACAAGCCGCTTTTGGAAAAAGGGATACATTTTCATTTCACTGAAAATGTTTATGAAAAACAATTTCTATTTTTGCCTGAATACTACTACTACTACTACTACTATTACTACTACTACTTATTGTTGTTGTTGTTATCACCATTATCCTTATCCGATCCTAAATTCTGCATTATTATTTGATAGTAATCTGTGGTAGTACTATTATCAAGAAATCACAGTAGACCATCAGATAGCTATTTTTAAGAGACCAAGGTTCATATCTGTCAGGCTCATTATCTTTTAGCCCAAATTTCCCATTGGTAAAATGGAAATAACAGTGACCTCATTCACTGAATTTTTCTGAGAGTTAACTAGCAGACTGAAACAGTCTGCTGATTAAAATGCCATATATATAATAACAGAGAGTAGAAACACGGGAAAATGTACTATTTTCCTTCAGGATAACAAGCCTCAAGGTGAAGATTGAAAACACGTTAAGCAATAAGTCAATCAGGATTTATTTGTTATTGTTGTTCAAATCCAATACAATGCTGCCCACAGAAGATGAGACATTATAGAGAGACAAAGCTTCAGCATGTACCACTAATTTTCAGCTTGATATATCGCTAGTTCAGAAGATTTCCTACACATGTAGTTCAGGTTACTATTAATCAATACTTTCCCAGAGATCCCTAGAACACATGCAAAAACTTCCATTTGTAAAATAATTTTGCCCTTGGTTGGATTTTCTTTTCTGGGGAGTTGAAAATATGATCCTCTGGCACTCTTTTCAGAAGTTTGAACTCAGATAACCCGCTGCAATTATCTTTGTGATTAAAAAAAGGAAAAGCAGAGCTTGCTTCTGAACAACAAGAACTATCATTGAAATCCCCTTCATAGCTCATGACATGAACTCTCCAAAGACCCTCTGCTACATGGAAGAGCACTGTACATATGCCATGCTGTCAGCAACATGAAGCATAGGAAAAGCCGGACTATAATGAGATAACCTTACCTATTTGAACAATTTCGTTTTAGGAGGGTCATAGTTTTAACTGTGACAGCTTTTGGCAAGCTTGAAAATAAATACATTTATTTTAAGACCATATGGTGGGCACTGGATGTGCAGGATGATACTGAGAGCAGAATGTGTCTGTGAACTTTCATGTATAGGTTCTCCTTTATATTCTTTATTGCATCACATTTGAGAGGGTGAACACTCAGGTGTAACTGGAGGAAGATTATACAACTGGGGTAGCCAGCATGGCTCCCTCCAGATGCTGTTGGACTCCAACTCCCATCAGTCCCAACCAGCAACACCAGTGGTCAGGAATGATGGGAGCTGTAGTCCAACAACATCAGGAGAGCACCACATTAGCTAATCCTTTTCTAGAAAGAATTCTAACATGTATCAAAGTGTTCAGTAAGCACATTCTTAGACTACAACTGTCATTCCTCACCATTGGCCGTGCTAGCACATTTCCTACTGAAAATAGTTCAGAAGCCTTTAAAAAAAAAAAAAGCAAACTCACTGTGGTATAGTGGACTTAAAGTTTGCTTTAAATATGGAAGAGTCCAATTCAGCTATACTGTTTTCTGGTTGTCCTATATCTAATCTGTAGTCTCAGATTGTCTCAAAGTTGTTGTAAACATCAAGTTCAAGAAATATATTTTATATAGCACTGAGCCACTGGGAAAGGCGAGACAAGAGAAATCAAGATAACAATATTGGCAGAAAGACATTATTAGTAGAACAGGATGTAATGTCCATACTTTAACAGAGATATCTTGCAGAAAAGAATAAATATATGTAAAGAAGAAATATATATATGTATATATGAAAAGGAGAGCCAGTGTGGCATAGTGGTTAGAGTGTTGGACTACGACCTAGGAGACCAGGGTTCGAATCCCCACACAGCCATGAAGCTCACTGGGTGACCTTGGGCCAGTCACTGCCTCTCAGCCTCAGAGGGAGGCAATGGTAAACCCCCTTTGAATACCGCTTACCCTGAAAACCCTATTCATAGGGTAGCCATAAGTTGGGATCGACTTGAAGGCAGTCCATTCCATATATGAAAAGAAGAAATATATGTGAATTATTACTTTTGGCATCAACCAGAAATGGACTCTTGGTAAGTGAATATTGTTACGAGGTGCAAGGCCCGGAACTATAACTCCCACCCTACACCCCTCCTTTTGTATGGCTGGCTATGCATTCCTGAGGTATTGTGCGAAGGACAACAAGGCTATTTTGGAAGCAACAAAAATAACGAAGAGAAACTGAAATAAATGTTATCTTCTCCTTGGCAGATTTCCCTCAGGCACAGCAGAATCATTCCATTGTTCAAAAAGTAGCCTGAGTTTCTCAGGGTCAGCAAGACACACACACACACACACACACACACACACGAAATCACCTCATACCCAGACACACACACCCCTGTGCAGGGAGGGGGAGAGAGAAAAAGTCTTTTAAAAGTAGGCTTGAATCTAGGAAGGGGGGGGAATAATGGCGATCTGAGCTCCAACACATGTAACAACTCCCTCAACACAGGACTGCAGGAACGGAACCAGGAAGGGAGTCTGAGCCTCGGCCCAAGCCTTGAGGCAAACAGATTCTTTCCTGACTTCAGGTCAGAGCTCTTACACATCACTCCAGCTGTATTCAACTGCCCACTCCTGGGCCTAGGATAGATAATCTCTCCTACCTGTCACTCTTTATAGTAATAGGGTCCTTCGATCTCTTTAGTTTAAAGTTATGAATGGGTTAGGATGTTAATGATTAATGCTGCCACACACCCAGTAATTTTGTAATGCTATTCTTCTCTTTTTCTCAATAACAGAAAGCTTTGCTTTATTTTGGTTTGCATCTGCATTTCTTGGGTTATATATGTGCATCGTTTAGGCACACTTCAGGGAAAAGCACTTTTTTATCCCTAGCAAAAGATCCCCCTCCTCTCAAGGAGGTGTGTTTCATGGGACATGTGGGTGGCAAGTTCCTATACTCAGGTTCCCAAGTGCACCTGTCATAACAATATCTATCTATCTATCTATCTATCTATCTATCTATCTATCTATCTATCTATCTATCTATCTATCTATCTATCTATCTATCTATCTATCTATCTATCTCATGAAAGGAATGAAAGTCATATCATCTGAAATTAGGATGAGTTTATAATATGGTTCTGAAAACAAATCCAGAAACAAGTTGAATCGGTATATTTACAAGCCACTGCAGAGATCCATTTAACACTGTCTGCTGCAGAATATCTTCTTGTGGCAGACCTTCTGCCTGCAGGAAGAGGAACATTGCGCTGCCAGGGAGGGAGAGCCCCTTGTCATCTGCTGCTGCTGTGCTGCTTCCCCTGGCAGTCACCACCACCACCTTTCCTGCTGGACTGCTGCTATTGTATTTTATTGTATTTTAATGCTATTTCATTACTTGTTCTGTTGAGTTTGCTATTTATTTCTATGTTTTTGTATTTTATGCTGTTTTACTCTTATGTACACCGCCCAGAGAGCCTTTTGGCTTTGGGCGGTATAGAAATTAAATAAAATAAATAAATAAATTTATTACATGTTATAATAAAAAAGTCTATATTAGAAGAAGAAATGTTTGTGGTTGACCCCAGAACTGTGGAGAGGGAAAAGAAGAGGAGGATCTCTTTGTAATTCCCTTTTCAAGTAAATTGAATGAAATTTGAGTCTCCTGTAACAAAGAATTGATAATGCTTGTTAGATGCCTGTCAGAGATATTTGAAATCTATACTAGACTTCCTTCCAAGAATCAAAGTAGTCATAGAGTTCCCAGAAGAAATCACCCTTGAAATTCATATATCTCACATAATAGTAAAAGTCTAATAACAAGTGAGGGAAGGATCCTGACAGCAAAGTAGAAATGTTTTGTGTATTATGTGTTTAGAAATTCTATAGAGAGAGCTCCTTGTTATGATGGAAAGCTTGTTTCTTTCCCCCCCAGCAATACTGATTTACAATATATCAAGTGTCAGGATGAAAAAGGAAAGTTTGTTTGAGTGTTGTTGACACACTGAACTTTTGGAAGAAGGCAGGTTTTGAAGATACAATGGAGTCTGGAATGAGTTTACCCATTTCTAAGATAATGCTCAAGTACAATAAAATCATTTCTTCTCAAGAGAACTTTCTGACTCATATTTCATCTCTTTGCTCTTTGCCTTCATTTCATTATTTGAAGCTGTGCATTTTTTCCACCTCAAGTGCAAAATGTTTCATTTGGCTTGCTCTCATTTTGGGTGTGTGTTGCTTAAAATCACATTTCATTCACTTCTATGAGCTGCTCTTTTTAAGCATCTCTTTGTGTGTGCCATTCTGTCATCATAAATTAAAAATAAAGACTGAAGTCTAGGGTGCTCTGTGGGCATGCCACATTTTTCATATATACCATTTGTAACCTGAAGGCCTTTTGTAACTTGCTGGTTACTTTTTACACATATTCTTATTTAGTAGCACTTCTGTTTTAATACAGAACAGATCAAATAAGAACAAGAGCCCTACTAGATCAGGCATCGAATGCAACATCCTATTCTCACGGTGACCAACCAAATGCTCATGAGAAGCCTGAAAACAGAATTTGAGCACTACAACATTCTCCCCACCTATGACTTCTAGCAAGTGGTATTCAAAGCCATACTGCTTTCAACAGTGAAGACAGAACATGGCCATTGTGCCTAGTAACCATATATAGCCTTATCCTCCATGAATTTGTCTGATCCTCTTTTAAAGCCATCCAAATGTAGCTAGAGTGGTCACATATTTTGATGAGACCAATGCATCACAGATGTGGAAATGGGGGCAGCTTATGACAAAAGAGCTGGACCAAAGAACAGGAAATGGAGAGGCATGAGGGGAAAACAGGATTGCTAAAGCAAAAGCAAGAAAGAGAACTATGGTAATGGATGTCATATTTGCCATCATCCTGGACCTTGGACATTACAAGTTCTGGATCAGAGAATAAATGTGCCCCTTTTATTAGATTCCATATTGGTTTCCATTATAGCAAGCCTCATCGTTCTCTTTATATCATTCTATTGGCTTACATAAAGGTCGTAGAAACCAATGACGAGAGGGCCATAGTTGCTCCTGATTTAAGACACATTTGTTCCCAAGATCCAAATGATAGGTGAGCATGACACTCATTAATGGTTTTCCTGACTGCATATGTTTTCCACTGGCTGGTGTGAAGAAAAGAGACTCCCATTGGTGGAAATGATGCACCTATGTCTAACATGCATGTTCTGAGGTCATAACTAAAGAACAGTTTGAGAAAACTGTCTTATAATGCATGCTAATGCCGCTTAATGGATTGGTATGTATGCATCTATTTCATTATCAAAATACACTTTTGGAGAGGCTGTGGGGAGAGAACCAGCTGTAAGCTACTACCTCAGCACTGAAACCAATGCATGTATAATTCTTAAATGACATTTCCAAGCATTTAAAAAGAAAAGCCTTAAGATACATATCTGTTGTTAAATAATGCATCGATAACCTACTCTGAAACAACTTTATGAATGTCAAAATCTTCATAGGAAACCTTCCTCCCCCCCTCCTTTTCAATTGGCTTATCAGAATAGGAAGTATATTAATGCCACTGCAAGCTGGGTGCAGAGAAAACAATTTTTAATACCCTGAAGGGGAGTGAAATAGAGACTTAGAATATTTCATATCTGAATAAAGATTACTATGACAGCTTAAGCAGAAGATAGGGGAAATCAAATTTTATTGCTTAGGGCAATAGAATGTTCAATACACTCAGAAGAATCCCTCAGAAAGTGCCCATAACATACAGCACACATCACTGTTTGAGCTTTATGGGTATGTAGTATCACAGCAATGTGTGGTACATCCACCTTTGGCATTGTACACCCCTCTAGTGTCTATTTGTGGCTTTAAATTTTCAGAGGTGGTACAAGTGAAAAATGTGGACTGTTCTGTTATAAGTAGCGCTGTGCCAAAAATGTCGTTCCTTTTAAGGGGCGTTTTTGCCTCCACCAGAAATGTAAGGGAAGGCTCGTGAATGATCTCGAAGCTTCTCTAGTGTGCCACGTGAGATCAAAGGGGCCAATCAGGTTCGGGATTGAGCGGAGTATTTAAAGCCGCTCCGTCCCTCAGCGTTTGCCTTTTTTGCCTCGCGGCAACTCTGGTGGTCTGCGCTGGCAAGGGCTCCGACTTGTGGCTGCTTGGACCGGTTCTCGCTGTTTCTTTCGTTGCTGTGTGCTTCTGCCTCCGTTTCTCTGCAATTGTTCCAGCTAGATCGTTCCCTCTGGTTTGTTTACCGCAGATCAGCTGGGCTGCGGGCGTCTTCACGCACTCAGTGGCTTCCTGCCGCTTCCCAGCTGATCGTTCCTGTTTGAATCCTGGCGCTTAGGCGTCTGTTGAATTAAGTTGTACTGTTCCTTTTGGGTTTGGCGGTTGGGGACATTCCTACTTCGCATAATATTTCCGTTTTGGTGATTTCCTCTGTTTCGTTTCACGCACTCCCTTATAGTTCTTTGTCTTTTTATTGTTAGGCTGCAGTTTTAGTATTTTCTTTTAGTGCTTTGTACTATTTTGAAGTTTTTCCTGCTGTTTCAATTGCCTGCTTAGTTACATTAGCAGCTTTAATATATTCTGTTCCCCTATCTTGAGTCCTGTGTTCTATCTAACCATTTTCTTCTGATCCTCCCCTGTTTTTTTTATAAATAAATAAAAATAAATAAATAATAGAAATTATATATATAATAATATTACATAATAGTTAGAATTAATAGTTAATAATAGGTTAATAATATATATTAAAATAAATAAATAAATAAATAAATAGGAGGATATAGAGGGACGTGTATTGGTGTTGCTTCCACATTTATCTTTTTTGTTTGAGCTTTGTGAGTTCTCTTTCTAATCCAGTTTTGAGTTGGTTGCTGTTTTGCCTTGTTGCTTTTAATTATTAATTAATTAAATTGTTGTTTTCGCTGTTGCTTTTTCTGGTGCTGTGGTTTGAGCATGCCGCCCAAGAAGGTCCAACAAAAGAAAGGCGTTTGCGTGGTGAGGCAGGCTTCTAAGCGCCCTCCAGCTCAACATCCCCAATCATCTGACGAAGAGGAGGATATGGGCACAATTCGTGCTTTGGTGGCTAGGGTGGATGCCTTGGAAAGAGAACGTTTGCAGCCGCGTGAAGCTGGGGCGGGGCCCAGTACCGCCCCTTCAGGTAAGAAATCTGCTCGTCTGGCAGCAAAGAGTTCTAAATCCAGTATTCTTGCTTCTTTGGTTTCCAGGATTGGCATTCTAGAGGCTGCAGCACCCGTCCAGGAGCCCTCGGTTCTCTTGTCTCCAGTTGTTTTGCCTGCGATTCCGCCTACATCTTCCTCTTCGATGATTACTCTCCCAGCTCCTGCTGGGCCAATTCCAGGAGAGGTTCAGTCTAATCAGCCTGGTGGTCTACCCGTGTCATCTGAAGCCGCTGCATGTGTGACTTCGCTGCTGGTTGCTTCTCCAGCTGCATACGCGGGTGAGTCATTCGCACCACATGCACACGTTACACACAGTTATGCTCCAGGTGTCATTCCTATAGATTCACCTTCTGCCGGCTCTCAGCTACCAGGTGTTTCCCAACCTTTGGTGTTCATGGGGGGGTGTTAGTCCCACATCAACCCCAGCTCCCTTGGCCCGCTGCCGCTGTGACTCCATGGCAGCCATCAGCTGCTCCATCGAATCTATCTTCTTCTTCTTTGCCTCTCCCACAGGGTATTTACCCTCAAGGCGATAACTCCCTTCCTTTGGGTGACCATTTATTACTTACAACGAAGGAAAGAATTTGGCGTGGAGAGTATATTTATTTATTTACTCTCCTTTTTCGTGAGAATGAGCTTAAATCTAAGGAAGGTCAGGATGTAAAGGAACGGGAGGCAGCCACAAAAAAGAGAGTTGATCGCGTTTGGCCTAATTGGCTAAATGCCTATACCATTTATATGGGAGTTATGACGCAGGCTTATCCTTCTAGGGCCCTATCTATGATAAAATATCAAGATATTATTCATCGTGCTTTTTGAGAATTCTCTGGAACCGCTTGGTTATGGTATGATGAAAATTTTAGGCAGAGGGCGGCACTGGATCCCACCCTCCGCTGGGACATAGAGCATGCGGGTTTGTGGCTTCGCTCCATGACCTCCGCCAGGCCTACTCCTGGTGACAGAGCAGATAGTGGACACCTGTTAGCGCATGCACAGACTTCCGCTGCTGGCTCTGGCCAGGGCGGGCAGTGGGTTCAATCCCAGCAAGTCTGTTGGACATTTAACAGCACTGGCCGATGCTTCAGGCGGCCCTGTAGGTTCTGACACGCTTGTGGACTGTGTGGTGGCAACCGCCTCAGTTCTTCCTGCCAGTGTGCCAGGCAGGCTCGCCAGGGTACAGGGGAACACCAGCATCCCAAACGTGGGTCTGGCAATAGTGGCAGTACGTCGCAAGGCCTGTAGCCCTGTTAAATTGATTCCCCTGGCTCGATTGTTGGCAGGTTACCCTAATAGGAGTGCCGCTCGTTTTCTGCTGGGAGGTTTTACTGAAGGTTTCCGCATACCCTTTGAGGGTCCCAGGGTTGCTACTTCGTCAGCGAATCAGCCCTCTCTTACAGCTATGGCCCCGATAGTGTTGGCTAAACTCTATAAGGAGATAAGTGCCGATTGCATTTCTGGCCCCTTCTGCTTTCCTCCATTGGAGAATTTGAGAATTTCTCCTTTGGGCATTGTTCCCAAGAAGCAGCCTGGCGAATATCGCCTGATACATAATTTGTCATTTCCTAAGGGCGCTTCTGTTAATGATGGCATTTCCCCAAGTCATGCATCTGTTAGGTATACATCTTTTGATGAGGCCGTGCGTGTAGTCCGTAGGGCTGGTAAGGGCGCTTTATTAGCTAAGTGTGATATAAAATCCGCTTTTCGTCTCTTACCAGTGCACCCTGACGATGTAGATTTATTGGGTTTCAAATTTCAAGGCCAGTTCTATGTCGATAGGGCCATGCCAATGGGCTGTTCAGTGTCTTGTGCTGCTTTTGAGGCTTTTAGCACCTTTTTAGAGTGGGCACTGCGCAGGAGGACTTTTTCTTCCCTCTCAGCTCATTATCTCGATGATTTTTTGTTTGTTGGGCCGGCAGGGTCTACCCATTGCCTACATCTGATGCAATCCTTTGAGGCCTTAACCACTGAATTGGGTGTTCCTTTAGCTCCCGAAAAGTCCGAGGGCCCTTCTTCCTCACTTACCTTTTTAGGTATTCAATTAGACACGATTGCTCAGTCGTCCTGTTTGCCACAGGACAAGTTGCTTGCCTTAAGGCAGCGTCTTCGGGCTGTAATTGTATTAAAAAAAGATTACATTAGCTCAATTGCAGGAAATTGTAGGACACCTGGTGTTTGCCTCTAAAGTCATTTCCCCAGGGCATGCTTTTCTCAGGCGTCTCTGCGACGCCATGAAAGGAGTGCGTTCCCGATCTTACTTTATTCAGGTCACTGCTGGTATGAGAGCAGATTTACATATGTGGCTTGCGTTTTTGGAGGACTTTAATGGTCTTTCCTTCTGGCGCGAGGAATTGCTTTTGGAAGCTGAATTGCAGGTACATTCTGATGCTGCTGGGGGCACAGGTTTTGGTGAAATATTCCGGTCACAATGGTGCGCTGATAGGTGGCCTACCCAATGGCAGGCATCTGGGATAACTGGGGATATGACATTCTTGGAATTTTTCCCAATAGTCATGGCAGTCCACATCTGGCCGCTGGCATTACAGAACCGTACAGTATGTTTTTGGTGCGATAATTTGGCCACTGTGTGTGTCATCAATGCCCAGACTTCCAAATCTCCTCGTGTAATGCACCTTGTGCGTGCTTTCGTGTTGCAATGTTTGCGATTTAATATCCTCTTCATTGCTAGGCATGTTCCAGGCTTGCAAAACTGCGTTGGTGATGCTCTTTCCCGCTTACAGATGGCGCGCTTTCGGGAGCTTGCACCTGGAGCAGCTTTGGACCCGGTCCCGGTCCCACCTTTCTTATGGAACCTTGGCGTTTAGAAGTTGGGGCTGCTATTGCTTCTGCTCTCGCTCCCAGTACTCAGAAAGCGTATGAGCGCTCTGTTGCGAAGTTCCAGGCTTTTCGACTCAGCGCTGATTTACCTATGGCGTGGCCCATTCCAGTGGCTCACTTATTGCAGTATATGTTGCATTTAAAAGGGCAAGGCATTTCTGTTTCTACTATCGCTGGGCACCTCTCTGCGCTGGCCTTTATCTCCAAGGCACGAGGATTGCCGGATCATTCTGTAGATTTTAGGGTCAGAAAGGTCCTTGAGGGTTGGTCGCGTTCCGCTCCCAGGCCCGCTGACCGGAGGAGGCCAATCACGCCCGATGTCCTCCTCCAGATCCTGGCTTTGTTTCTTTCTCTATGCTCATCTTTGTATGAGGCGCACTTTTTCGCCGCAGTAAGTCTGACGATGTTCTATGGTGCTTTTCGCCCTAGTGAAGTGTTAGTCCTCTCTAAGTGCGATGTGTCTTATAGGGCCTTATGCTCTGGCGATTGCACGTTAGGTGCTGATACGGTTAGGTTTACCCTACGAGTCTCTAAGACTGATCAGAAGTGCCGTGGCAGTATTGTGTCTTTACGCAGCTGCCAGGTTCCAGAATTATGCCCTGTGTCTGCAATGCGTCAATTCCTGTTTCATAGGCCAGCGGACCTGCATTATCTTTTTATACATGCGGATGGTTCTGCCCTGACTCAGTTCCAATTTTGGGCCATTGTTCGGCGGGCCTTGTTGGCCACTGGTCGCGATGCTGGAGTCTATGGGCTGCATTCTTTTCGGATTGGAGCGGTCACGGCCGCGGCCCTCGTAGGCATGAGCGTTAGCGATATCCAGGCGATTGGCAGATGGCATTCTTCCGCTTTCCAGTCTTATGTCCGGTATTAAAGATATTATTTTTGTTTCTGTTTCGGTATTTTAGGCCTTCCAGTCCCTGTGCGGATCGTCCTGTGTGGCCATTCCATCTTGTTTTGGGCGCATCGGAGGGCCTCTTCGTCGTTTTCCGGGACGCAGCTGCACCTTTCTGCCTCAGCGACAGTTAGTTGGGAGGCACGGAGGGGCATGTTATGGGACGCGTTGTTGCCATTGGTGTGTAGAACCATGGCGTCAGCGGCCCAGCCTCATATTTTGTTAATTCATTTGGGGGAGAATGACCTTGTGCAGCGGCCTGGTATGGACTTGCTGCTCAAGGTCACTCATGATCTCACATGGCTTATGCGGTCCTACCCTAATCTCATATTGGTGTGGTCAGACATGCTTGTGAGACGGGTGTGGAGGGGTGCACTACGCCCAAATAGGATTGATAGGTCTCGTAAATGGGTAAATAGGAAGGTTAGGGAATTGGTTTTATCCCTTGGTGGGGCTTCCATATCCCATGATAGGATCAAGTTCCATTCCCCGCAATTGTTTTGGGATGATGGTGTACATCTTTTGGAACAGGGGTGTGATTTGTTTCTAGAGGACCTTAGGTGGGGTTTTGGGAGTTTGTTTTCTTCTTTGGGTTGAGGGGACCAAGCTTCAGCTGATCCCCTCTTGTGGCATGGAATTCGGGCAGGTGAGGTATATTGGGTTATTTGGAGGCGGTTAAGGTATACAGGTAAGGGGCACTCCCCAGGGAACCATCAAAGCTTAATGCCTGGTGGCGAACTGAGGAGTGTCCTTGTGGGACCTGCTTGCGCATCATGGTGAACGCCCGTACGGCGGGGCCATGGTGCGGAGGTTGAAACCACAGCTGACTTCAGCAGCAAGGAGGGAGGTTTTCCCCCATGTCCTTGACTATGGAGTTAAGGTCTGAAGAGAATTATTTGCCTTTAGAAGGCGTGGGAATATTCCCACATATGTAGGAGGCCTCACCTGCCCGAAGCAATTTAATCTGATGAACTGGCTTATCTGCATTTGATGTAGAATGTTATATTTAATAAATATAACATTATTCCAACTTGTGTCATGAGTCTTCTTGGGTGTGGGGGCAATGTCGTTCCTTTTAAGGGGTGTTTTTGCCTCCACCAGAAATGTAAGGGAAGGCTCGTGAATGATCTCGAAGCTTTTCTAGTGTGCCACGTGAGATCAAAGGGGCCAATCAGGTTCGGGATTGAGCGGAGTATTTAAAGCCGCTCCGTCCCTCAGTGTTTGCCTTTTTTGCCTCGCGGCACCCTCCCTCCCACCCTCGTCAGTATGGGCTTTGCTAGTCGCCGTACTGGGGCTGAGTAGGAATTTTTTGGGGGGGATCTGATTTCAGAATCCCTTTGGTTTTGCCTACTCCATACTGCTTGGGTTTAATTCAATTGGCTTGTTGGGATGGGTTGTGGTGTTTTAGCTTGGCTGGCATGGAATTCGGGCAGGTGAGGTATATTGGGTTATTTGGAGGTGGTTAAGGTATACAGGTAAGGGGCACTCCCCAGGGAACCATCAAAGCTTAATGCCTGGTGGCGAACTGAGGAGTGTCCTTGTGGGACCTGCTTGCGCATCATGGTGAACGCCCGTACGGCGGGGCCATGGTGCAGAGGTTGGAACCACAGCTGACTTCAGCAGCAAGGAGGGAGGTTTTCCCCCATGTCCTTGACTATGGAGTTAAGGTCTGAAGAGAATTATTTGCCTTTAGAAGGCGTGGGAATATTCCCACATATGTAGGAGGCCTCACCTGCCCAAAGCAATTTAATCTGATGAATTGGCTTATCTGCATTTGATGTAGAATGTTATATTTAATAAATATAACATTATTCCAACTTGTGTCACGAGTCTTCTTGGATGTGGGGGCAATGTCTTCTGTCCTTTTTTTCAACCATTTTCCATCAATGAACATGAAAAGAATTTGCATTCAGAAATTATCAAAAGGGGGGAGGGAATCAGTGAAATTCACATGGATGGGATATGAAGGTTTTGTTGCACATGCCTTACTTTTGACATGGCTGAGGGGTTTTGTGAGTATTCTTTTATTCTACAGATCATTTGTCTAGTAGTTTGCATTCTGAACCTTCCCCGGTGTCTGCACTTCCTGTAAACCTATGATGACCTCAGCTGGGCTTTCCTGTATGTGCAAGAAGCCATGAAGACTATCTAACAAGCTGCTGATAGCCTGTTAATTGTTTTATAATTAAAAAAACTTTTAAAAATAAGTTTTTTAAAGGTAAAGGGAAGGACTTTCCTTAAAAACAAAATCAATAAGTGCATCTGTCTTAAGCACTACATAGCCAGTATCCTCAACTTCTCATGCTTCAGTTAAAGTCCAGAGGAAGATATCATGAGGTAATTCTTCCCATGTGTTGTTTTTTTCAGTTCAGGAATTTCAGGCAGCCAGGAAGGCTGCAAACACTAGAAAAATGTTTAATGGAAAGAAAAAAAAACACCACATTTGGCTACCTTGCAATGACAAAATAAGCTCATCCCAGCGAGCCAGTGTGGTGTAGTAGATCGTGTGCTGAACTAGGACAAGGGAGACATGGGCTCAAATCCCTATCGGCCATGAAGCCAACTAAATAAACTTGGACCAGTCTCTCTCAGCATAGCCTACCTCACAGGGCTGTTGTGATGATAAACAGGAATGACAGGGTATAAATATAACATATAAATAAGCCGCATAACCACCAAAACTCTAAATAAACTTTAAAAGGACCTACAAATGGAGTATAAAAACAGAAACTCCTTTCACAGAGGACAACATCTTTTGAGAAGTTGGAAAATGAGTTTTGGTACAGTCCTAGTTAAAAGTGTTTGTCTTTGAACTGTTGACAAATTTGGCCTATTTAAATTTCAAATCTAAGGTTTTATCATTGGTGATCATTTGTCTTACTGCTGATCTTTGCAAGCCACTCTGGAAGCCTTTTTTGGCTCAAGAATAGGGAAAAAAATGCTTTGGGGGTTTTCTCTCTCAGTAGTATAGCATGCAAACTAAAAATATTGCTGCTTCAGAACAGTAGAAGCTTGCTTGGGTTCTTGAAGCAACAAGGTGTAGTCCCTTTAGTACCACTCCCTATATATATATGTATATATTTGTGTGTGTGTGTGTGTGTGTGTGTGTATATATATATATATTGTATTTTATATATTTTAATTGTATTTTATGTATTTTAATTTTTTGTGATTTTACTATTAACAATTTTATTATGTGTGTGTTTGATTTTATTTTTGTAAGCCGCCCTGAGTGCCCTTTTATAGGGTAGAAGGGCAGGATAGAAATATTTTAAAATAAATAAATAAATAAAGGTGTGATCACAGGTTATTAAAAAAGATCAGAAGCAATAATTTTTAAAAAATGGCAGGGGAAGTTCCTCTGAATCTATAAGCAACCAGACTGGATGAAACCAAAGCTGTTCCTAGTCCTGCTTTCCACAATGGCAGTCAGATGCATCAGAATCCCATAAGCAGGGTTTGAGACCAATAACCTTTTTCTGTTGTTTGTTCATCCTCCCTGAGTTTAATTAAAAGTAGTCTGAACCTGGTGTCCACCAATGAATATTTAGACCAGATTGCTGTATGGAGCCTCCAGGTTCATAGACAATCTACCTGTGAAAAAGCTGAAGTTCTGGAGGCTAACAACAGGAAATGCCTCCTGGTCTCACATCCTGCTTTGTGTGCTATGTGAGAAAGTACTGTGTCTGTAACAATCACCAAAACCTGTAAGCTAATTTCTTCAGTCTTTGCTGCTTTGCTACCTTGCTGTTTTTCGTGGATGCTTTCAATGCTTTGAGCAACAAGCACTTGACCTTAGTGATGTGGTAGAGAGAGTATTCAAAATCCAAAGAACTAAACACTTATGCAAGCTCATGCCTGGGGAAACATGAAAGAATGAATGTTTAGAGTAGAATCATTTTATCCAACTATTGATAAGTTATCTAATTGCATAGGTTTATGTCTTAATATCTACAAAACTGCACTGGACAAGTTTGCATTCCTCAGCAATTGTATTAAGATGTCAAATGAACACATCCTTAGTGCTGCTGCAAATTTACAAGAATATTACCCAAAAACTCTTGATAAATATTTTCATGAAGAATTTCTTTAGTTTAAAAGCTTTGTGAGACAGTCACACTTGCCACTACAATCCTTAAAAATTATAAGAGATAACAAAATGGAGGGTGGTTTTCCAAATGCAGACATTGCCCTCAGAATTTACCTGTGCCTTCCTATCACCAACTACAGTGCTGTGATATTGTTTTCAAAAATGACACAATGAACTGAGGAAAAGCATGCTGAATGCAAGACTGAATGTTTTGGTGTGATGAGTACAGAAACAAGTCCTATGCACAGTATGAGGGCATAATCAATGACTTTGCAGCAGCAAAGGCAAGAAAAGTTTCATTGTAAGGTAGGTTCCTGCTTTGCAGAGCTCATTGTCATTTCCCACATACCCCGGCACCTATTTACAACATTTATTTTTATTCTGGCCTTTTCTAATGTATAATCTGCCATTGTTTTATCATTGTTGTTTTACAGTACTAGTTTTTTTCCAGAATTATAGACCATTCAGATGAGTATGAATGTATTGCAGCATACAAATGATCTAATTAATTAATTAAATAAATACTAATTCAATACTTTAAAAAAAAAAATCATGCATTCCTTTCTGGAGGAAGGAGACCTCTTTTGGGAACTGCATCAGGGTCCCAACTGACCTTGTCCTGATTCAATAATTCTGGGAGCCATAACTAAATCCAGCATACTTTCAGTTAATCTACCATCTGTTCATTCCAAACCTGTACACTGTCATCATTGTCAAAGTGACTTGTATTATATGTTCATGTAATATCTGTGCTCTTAAGTAATAAGCACACTTTAAATCTTGCTGCATCTCACAATATTTTAATGTTCCATGCCAAACCATCTCCTGCTTTTTGCTAAACCTAGATTGCATGCAGCAAAGTGTTTGCGGCCTACTGCCGAAATAAACACAGACACCGTTCATTGGGTTGAATCATGGGCCACTTTATTAAACAGAGCCAATTATAATAATGAACCTGCAGAGGGAAAATAAAGTGTGGGAGCATTCTGCCGATCCAGGCAAAGCCTGCTTGCAGCTATAGGGCAACCAAACCCTGCCTGAGCCCGGGGCTGCCCTGTGCCAGACCCCAGCTCAGGCCACACCCTGAAGATGTGTAGGGGGTCCAACCTGCATCACCGCCCCCCAGAGCCCTGAAACTCTGAGCAGATGAGGCACGTTGGCCCCAAAAGTGGCCCGTGTTCTGCCCCTGGACCGTATAGCCCTGAGCTGCAGGCCCCCGGACCGCCAATCACCCCCAAAGGTGCCTCCCAAGATGGCGGCTCGGCTTCAGCCACAAACTCACCCCTTCACCCGGTAAGTCCCGGGCGCGGAACGGGGTTGTACACTTAAGAATGGAAACCCCATAATGCAATGGCTTAGAATGTGATGTTTACATAAGGCATAATGTATAGGCTTCCCTAAGGCTACAAACCCATGAAGCACTGCATCTCCAAACTGAACACAAACACAAAAACGTATCAGTCTCTAACTAAAGTGACCAATAGACAGTACTAAAGACATGACAATGTAAATGGAATTACTCAACCTTTGAACAGACAGAAGGATCATCTTCTGAAATCTACTGCTTGGAGGTCAGAAAACTGAATTGGAAATGAAATTCCACCTGCAGGTTCTTCACTTCACTAAATTAGACTGTGGAACACAAAGGATTTGAGATATTCTTGATATTATGAATGCTTAATTGATCTGGGATTAGGCTTTACAAAATTCCCACCAGTCGTCTTACTTTTCTGGTATCTCGTTGGGGAGGAAAAGTTACAAGAATACTTGAATACATATAAAATATAAAATCAGTGGTAATAATCTTTTGCATACATGAAGTAAAAAGGGGGGATTGCAAGAGCACCTCTCAATGAAATTGCCGTGTTCATTGTACAGTATGTAAAGCCTTTTTGTTGCTTTCCAAAATTAGTTTCTGAAGACATATTAGGATATATCTAAAATTCCCTTGTAGTGTCATGGTTAGCAATGGAAGGAACTGTCAATTTTGGTTCTCTCAGTTTCTCATTTTCCAATTCTGAATTCAGTTCTCTCTACATTTCTGCAGCAATTTGCAATTTTTTTATTTAAAAAAAGTTCTCATGAAAATTCATTAGCATTTAAATACAAATTTCTCTTAATAAATGCATTTTTGTATGCAGTTTTGATTAATGTACACATTTTTGCTAGCAATTGTCCCTAGTATAATGCATTCTCTATGCTGTTTTCACTAGTATATTCATTTTTATGCACACTTTCCCCTAACATATGCCTTTCTGTAAACATTGCTTGGAGAACTGCATCACAAATTTAGGACAAGTGTGAATTTTGAAGGATGGCTGTGTTTGAGTTCTTACACTGTTTTGGAAAATGTGAATTGGATATATTTGTAGTTAAATGTGAGCTAAATTTAATTTCTCTTCCATTCCAAGTCTTGGTAAACTTCCCTTCCTTCTTCACCGTGTCCTTTGTTTTTGGAGAATGGACACCTGAATTTCAGCAGTTTATTTTTCATCCTTTCCTTTGTTTTATTGTTATCTGCTTTCCATTTCTGGTTTTTTCCCCTGCCATCCCAGCTCAGTTTTCTTCGGGCTGAAGCTGTGAAAGTTTGAAGCTACATGTCAGAATGCAAGTGTGTGCTGTTGGCGAGCGCTATGCACATGTGTTCTATGGAACAATAGAAGATTAATGAGCCTATATTTTATTGCTTTCAAAACACTTTAGCTGGAAAATTATCTGTTTTGGCTAATTGCTGTATGTCATGAAAAATGCTGTTCTCAGTAATTCCCTTTTGCTTTGCATTTTGGCCCTGATTCTCCTATCCCTGTGCCATACAAAGTTATTTATCTCTGCATAAAGTGGGTATAAAATGTTATTCCTCAAGTGTCTGATGATTTGTGACAAGGCAACATTTTGCAGAAGCTTTGTACAGGTAAAAATAGCTACACAAGAACCATATATCTTCTAAAATCCACAGCTATTTCATTGTACACATTTGTAGATGTAGGATGGGAAAGAGAGTTGCACATTTTGACCACAACCAGAAAGTCAGCTGAAATATATTGCCACATCTCTAGATAGGATATTACTTTAGCCTCAAACTAACAGTAGATAGTCAAAGATGATGTAAAAGTTCACAGAGGGAGATTTGATTAAAAAAAAAAAAATGATGCCCCTGATGGAAAACCAGGAATTGTAACTCGGATTTCTGAAAATGTTTTCATAAGTCAGAAAAGCAAAACATGCAATGGAACTCTAATCTAACAGAATCACCATTTTTTAAAGTTTTGTGGATATGTTTTCCAGGGACTGCTACTTTTTTTCTTGAATGGTCACCTCTTCTGTAACAATATTTCTAATTGCGCTGTGACTTCCTTGATATAAATATCTAATTTAGCCCTCACATCCCCCAGAATGAAAACACATGACACAGAAAATGGATTGAAATGTGGGGCTAATTTTCATACTTCACATTTCTTCTGATCGGCAACATTTTAACACGTTAACCTAATTCAGTACAACCTCTCCCAAATCAGTGTGGGTATGTACTTGCTACCAAGGTATGTATTTGCTAAATCAGATCAATGATATACCTGGTCTTTGCTCTTCACCACTCACATATCTGTAAGCTATGCAGAGGAGGCATGCAACAGTTCCTAAGCCAGCAACTCTAGGCCACTTTTGACTTATATGCCTTGAAAGGCTATTTTAGATAATGCTCAGTTCACCAGACTAATTCTTCAGGTTACTCACTCACTACATCTCTGCTTTGCTGGAGCGTAAACTGAACTTGCCGCCTATTTATTGGGGGGTGCATACCAATGGAAACCAGTTCTTGAATCCCACTGATGAAATAGCACAGAACAGGTGAAAAAAAATCCCATTCTGTGGCCATGTTAGGAATGAATGGCATAGGTGTTTCAGGGAAGGAACCCTAGAGCAGAGGAGGGCTCCAAAAGAGTCATGGTACAGCTTTAAGCTGTAGGGCATTTTGAGAGTGGGAGTGGTATGCTCAGGCAAAGCTGTAAGTGGAACTATGAGGGGGAGGGAATATGCAGCATGGCAACTACAAAGGATAGGGAAGGAAAGGCAGGAAAGGTTGAAGTTCAAGACTGAGAACATGAGAGTGAGACATTGAGATTAGAGGTGGTGGCTCAGAACTACAGAGTGGGCCACACTGAAGAGGGATGTGGAGGCTCTGGAGAGCCAGGCTCATTCCAGGGCTAAACTCTGGAGAGAGCCCCAAGAGCAGGGGAAGTCCAGATTTCATGGTGGAGTGGGTCCAGGAGAAGACCACTTGGTACAGGAAATCCAGAGTCAAGTGACACAACAACTCTGTAGGAGGCAGCATTTGGAAACTTGAGGGGTGAGATAGGCTAACTAACCACCAGCCTCACAGCTGTATCTATCTCTGAGAACCAGATACAATCTTTACATTCTGCATCTGTATGGTTATCCTTCAACCTTGTGTCCCCAAATGTTGGTGAACTATCTCTCACCATCCCAACCAGCTTAGCCTGTGGTCAGAGATGATGGGAGTTGTAGTCAGGGGACCCAAGGTTGAAAACAATGTGAAGCTTCCCCCAGCAAGCCCTGAGAGTGATAAATGGGAATCAAACATTCCATTCAGTTCCACTTGCAAATAGCTAATCCTACATTGCTCAGTAGCAGACAAGGGAGTAGAGTGTTGCATTTTGCAGGAGTTATGGCCACCTTGAATGGGCACCTCAGCATCTGGCCCTGATTGACCAAGCTGGAGAGATCAGGCAGGCAGCTGAGCCTCATTCCCCATGTTTCATCCCGCAAAGTCCACATTGCTTCCCCTCACCCACTTCACACAACATTTTTCTTCTAACAGCACAGCTTTGTGCTTTCTTTAATGTTTTCTGATCTAGGGATATCTCAGCACATAGTTAAGTGCACCACTTAATTTTATCAGAATATTTTTTATACTTCTAAAGTGTAGGAGAAGAAATGTTTTAAGTCAGTATTATGCATTTCTAGTGGGAGGAGCAAACAGGAAATGTGGGCTGGAAGAGAAAAGTACACATCTAATAATAAACCTAAATGGCATTTCCAAATATACACAGGAAATCAGCTTTTATCTATATTACTGAAGCCAAAGGCAGGCTTAGCATAGTTAGATACTCACTATAATATAGATATGAATGAGGTATTCCTGAATAATAGTCATGCTGTAAATTTGCTACAACAATGTACCAACTCAAAAGTAAACAAATATCATGAAGTAAATTCCTAAGTTGTCTGAGGTGTTATAATGTCATAGGGAACTGGAGGTAAAAGAAGGCAGCCCTCTTCCTTCATCATTGACTGAGTTTCATGATGTCATGCGCATTCTAAACATTTAAAGTCTCAGTACACAATTCACCTTAGTGACCAATTGTTAGGTGGACAACACATTCCTATGAATGTTTACTCAGAAAGGATTCCCAATGTTTAATAAGTCTTATCGCCTGGAAAGTGAGTTTAGGATTGCAATCACGGCTTGTGTAGAACAGTATGTGAGAGCTTATAAATGCTACTGTGATACGCGCATGTATGAGAACAGGATGTACAACTGGCTTCCATTTACCATACTAAAACTAGCACATAGGAACAGCATTACATTGAGGGATAGCTGTTTCCACAAGGCCAATACATGGCTGCAGTTTTCCCTATAAGTGCCCCTGTAATATTGATTGATTGATTGATTGAAAACCTCAACGTGGTTTACAAAAATATAGAAAACATAGAAATTACCAGTAAAAACAGTTAAAAACAGGTATTTAAAATAAATCAAAAACTAATTAAGTTCGACAATATACTGAAAACATATTAGAACGCATGTAACCTAATATACAGGCCTTCCTCCACATATACATGTCATTATAACAGTTATTGTGTGTGACTTTTCTGTCTCTTGATCATACTAAATTTCTGAAGTATGCTTGCCTGTGAAGGCACAGTCCATTTGGGCCCAATTTAAAGTGCTGGTTTTAACTTTCAAAGCCCTTAATAGATTGGGACCAGGTTACCTGAAAGACCACCTTCTCCCATACTTTTGTACCTAAGCCAGAAGATCTTCAGAGGCCTTTGCCTGGGTGAATAGTTGAATTTGTTTAGCAGCTACTAAGAAGAGGGCCTTTTTGGTAGTGGCACCCTTGCCATGGAACAGTCATATCAGAGAGGTTTTTCCAGGGTGATACTTGTGGTCCTTTCAGCAGCAGGTGAGGACCTTTCTATTCACCTAGCTGGTTTAAATAACTCATGTAGTCTGGCTTTCTTAGTTCACATCCACACTATACATATAAAGCACATGGCTTCCCCCAAAGAATCCTGAGAGTTCTAGGTTGTTAAGGGTGCTGGGAATTGTAGATCTGTGGGCACTAAACTACAGTTCCAAGAATTCTTTGGGGGAAGAAATGTGGATTAAATATATGGTGCAACTGTGATCTTGGAGGTTTTGTTTTCTTGTTTGTATGTTGCTTTTACTTTGTTTTAACTGTCTTTAGATTGATTGATTGATTGATTGATTACATAAGAATATAAGAAGAGCCTGCTGGATTTGACCAATGTCCCATCTAGTCCTGCAACCTGTTCTCAAAGTGGCCAGCCAGTTGCACGTGGAAAAACCCACAAGCAGGACCTGAGTGCAAGAGCTCTCTCTCTCTCCTCCTGCAGTTTCCAGCAACTGGCATTTGGAACCATGCTGCCTCTGACAATGGTGGCAGAGCATAGCCATCATGGCTAGTAGTCATTGATAGCCTTTTCCTCCATGAATTTGTCTAATCCATCCATGGTTGATTAAACGACTGATTGAAAGCCACCTGAAGAACTTTATGGAGCAGCATACAAACAAATGTTATTAAATAAATGACACAAAGACACTCAACTTGGTTGAGGCTAAAGCTGCCCTTGATTTCCTATCAGTATTTTAGGGAAGGGGGATTGACAGGTTTCACTCACCCTATCCCTCAGCTCTGCAATCAAGCCACTTACCCCATTACTGTAGCCCTCTTTATCCATTACAAGTCCCCATGCGAGTACATTGAGGCTGATCTTCTGACGTGAGGAGCCTCCTGTCAATGTGGAACCTAAATCATGTGAGGAGTCTTCATGATGATGGAGGCTCCTGCTTTAGAAGTTGGTCCTCCAACTTGCAGAGAGTTACAGAGATAGTGATGGAGGTGGTGAAGGTCAGTGTGCTCATCCCCACTCTTCCCCATACAATGCTACTTGCATAGAGGATTATGAAGCCTAAAGAGGAGTTGTGACAATGGCTTGAGTAAAGGTCAAAGGCAGGAGTAGGCAACATGGTGCTCCTCAGATGTTGGACTCCAGCTTGCATAAGTCCCTGCCAACATGGCTAATGATCAGGGACAATGGGAGTTGGTAGACTCTCTTTTCATGGCTCTTGAATCAAACTGCTGCTTTTGCAGGAGCTGTAGAACAAGGGGAAACCAGCCAAGACTTCCCTTGATTCCTTTAATAGCCTCCCTACTAGTCAATGTGGTGGACAACTTCCTAACTTCTTATTGAAAATATATATTATTATATTAGTCCTTTTTTATTAAATGTGTATTTCATTTTTTTAAACTATTTAAAAATGAGAACTGGATGAAGTGGCTGTATTTGTGGTATGTATCTTCTTTTTTAAATTTGAAGTCATAAATATATATCACAAACCTCAGCAACAAAAGTATTGTTTTGCAATTTCAGTATCAGTCACAAAAAGTTTGAGAGAGGCAAATTTCACATAATATGCAAATATCTCCTGCATGGTGCTATTAATGTGGCCATGTGGAATTGCTGATAGCAATAGTGAAAATTGCTTTCAGTATAGCTATAGACAAAAAAAACCTGGCAGTTATATTACTGCTAATAAATGCACTATGAGCCTCTCAATAGCTGGAAACATGTTTGCAAAGTAATTTGTGGTGGATCCTCCCAGGGAAGAACCAGTCAAAACAGGCATACTGGGATGATTTTCTACCATCTATGGAAACAATCCAAAAAGATAGTTATGTACTCCTGTAAAGTATTCAGAATTATCTGTTCACACAGATAGCAACATGGTGGTTATTTTAAATGACATTTTGATTTTATCTGTATCGTTGTTTTGAGCACATTTTGAGGAAAGTGTCTGAAATTTTATTAATAATTTCCCTGAAGATTATACTACATGCTTCTTTGCTGTGGCTGATCAATTAGATCAAGTGGTTTTCACCACAACACTTCAAACTCCTGTTTGGTGCTTTACAGGGGCACCAAAAATTGTCTCTTGCATGTGGCCAGCTACCTGCAGCATTCTCCACCTTCTATTCCTCTATATGATTTGGGCCAATTTCAAATTTGGATCCAGCTTGAAATGGAATAAATTCCTGCTGCCATTCCTAACCAGCCGTTCCTCCCAGTTCTCATTTCTCCTCTTCCCAAGCAAAACAAAACGAATCCTACTTTAAGAGAGGGTAGCTTGTGGATTGCTAGAGGGAGAAGAGGCCTGCTGGGGAGCGTGAGATGTGTAGTTTTCTGCATAATTCAAAACTACACATCTCATGACCCATAAGATATAATGATGCTTTGTTTAATGCTAAGGACAGGCATTTACCACTAAGGAGCACGTCTTCTCCTGTCTCTAGTGAGCGATCACATTTAGAAGTTACTTCACTACCACCACCACCATGTGTGCTAAAAGTGGGGAGGAGCACGACCACACATGCAAGTTGCACCCCCAGTTTTGCCAAACGTGCCACCTCTGCTTCATGCTTTCCACACTAAGAGGTGGCTGCAATCACACTCATGGGGAGAGGCGGATTCTAAGTGCAGCATGCATTTAGAATTGCTTTTCAGACCTTATCTCTCAACACGGGAAGGTCTGAAGTGAAGCTGGCACACGTGAAGAGTTGGTGGTGAGGCTTGCATTCATGCTTATGTCCCCTCTACATTTTTAGCACACACAGAATCAGACTAGGGTTACTGGGTCTCCAGTTTTCTCCCAGAGACTCTGGTTTTTGAGGGTCCTCTCTGGGTGAGTCACCCCAATCTCCATGCTCTCAGCTTTCATATTTTTAAAAAAGCTTCAAGGTGGTCTGGTTCAAGAGATACACCAGGGCCCCACTCATACGGCAAGTTAGGTTCCAGACCTCCGCCAAAAAGCAAAAACCGCCAAAAAGCAGATCAGATGTAGTGCGGGGGTCTGGAACCTAACCCACTGATCGCACCAGAGAAGGAGAAGATCAGATCTTCCCCTCCTCCAGCACGATTAGCTCGAGTGGGGGAGTCTGATCATGCCAGAAGAGGAGAAGATCAGCTGTAGCGCGCTACAGCTGATCTTCCCCTCCTCTGGCGCGATCAGCTAGAGTGTGGGGAGCTCCAGCCCCCCTCCAGCTGATGCACCTCTGGCGCTGTATTAGCGGAAAGCCGAGAAGCGGGACACCGAGAAGCAGGGCCCTACTGTATACACCAAAATGTCAGCCGCCCACCCTCATGCAATTTCTGTTAGTACTGGTTGCTCTAATCCCCACCCTCAGGTTCCTAGCCAATAAGTGCAGCTAGGGTTGTGACTGACGAAATATTTGCCGACCTCCAGGCAATAACAAATTCTGAAAACAGTTTCCTTTTCTTGCTTGTCTGCATATCAGAAGTTGAGTGAGTGTATAACTTTCAGCAGTAGCAAGACTGCCATTCTACAATGAATAGCAGGAAATCTAGAACTGAAGATCACAGCAAGATCTTGGTAGGCATGTAAACAATTTCAGTTATGATTATAATAAAAGTGTAAATGCAGAGGTTTTTTAATTACTTGCAAAAATAGCGTATTATAAATTTTATCATTCAAATAATTTCTGAACAGAAATTTGAAAATGTGTACATACTGCAGCATATTATGCCATTACAATGCGTTCTATTTTTCTAATTATAAGGAGTCGAACAAGTTTAAATTTTGCTGGGCTGTTGAAGAGGGCAGTTTATTTTTCTAATTCATAGCCAGTTTTGAAAACCTTCTCAATATGAAGCTTTAATCCTATGCTCACTTTTCTGGGAGTAAAGCTGCAATGCTAATCCCACATACCTGGGAGTAAACCCCATTGAATTCAAGAGGACTTACTTTTGAGTAGACATGGTTAGGATTGTGCTGTAAATCAATAGGACTTTTGAGAGAACATCGAAAGGACTGTTTTGTAAATCTTTCTCACCCCCTCCAATCCTTTTTTAAGCAATTAGGCAGGGCTTACTTAGGTGTCACTGCTTTTATATGGTAGGAAACTAATACTGATTTAATCCTCCCGACAATTTTGTATGGAAGTGAGATTTGGGGCCCTTCCTTGCGCCTAATCCTAGAGCCAATTCAAAACATCTTTTACAAGCACATCCTAGGTCTTCTTAAAGGCACTCCAGCAGCTTATTTGAGAATTGAACTCAATTCCCCTTCCTTAATGGCCAGAGCTGATCTAACGTTTTTATGTTATTGGAAAAAACTTTCGGTTAATTCCGCTTGGCCTAACTACTTAGATATTTTAACAGAAAGTTGCCAGATGCCTTCAGAGTGAGAGTCTGTAACTGGCAAAAGGCTGGCCCTCCCTGGGTGTGAGACAGGAGGGGGAGTAGAAGCGCCCTGTGTGAAAAGGTTTGAATGGGTGTGGCTGTTCCTAATCCTCGCAGAGGCCTACTAGGATAATTCGCTCTGGCAGCCTTTGTTGGTAGGCTCGCGTTGGGCCCTATTAGGTGTTTAGGAGGAGTCTTAGTATGGAGGAACATGGGTGATGCCACCCCAATTTCAGTGATTACAGGCAGAAGGAAGTATAGCCATGGGGATGTGGGGAATTACCATAGAAGGTAAAGGCAAGGCAATATGTGCCTTGTTCCTTGCTGCCACTCCTCTCATGGATGGGTTCCTCGTTGCTCATCTGCTGTGCCCACTGGCCTGTGTGTGTTGTTGTTTAATGCCAGATCAGTACATAATAGGGCCACTCTCATCCATGACTTGATCATGGATGAAGGTGCCGATTCAGTGTGCATTACCGAGACCTGGGTGGGTGAGTTTGGGGGAGTTGATCTGACCCAACTTTGCCCACCTGCATACACGGTGCAGCATCAGCATAGGATGCAGGGATGGGGAGGAGTAGTTGCTGTGGTCTACAGAACTTCCATCTCTGTCACCAGGAAAGCACTCTCTCTTGGAGATGGCTGTGAGGGCCTGCACCTGGCGTTGCACTGAGGAGACAGTAAACTAGGGTTGCTGCTGGTGTACCCTCCACCCTGCTGCCTGGCAGCTTCTGTGACCGAACTGGTGGAGGTCATCTCAGCTGTGGCGTTGGAGGAGCCCAGAACCCTGGACCCATTGGTTTGTGATAACTACCGACCAGTAGCAAATACCCCCTTCTTAGGGAAGGTGATTGAGAGGGTTGTGGCGCAGCAGATGCAAGTACTCTTGGATGAAACAGATTATCTTGACCCATCCCAGTCTGGGTTCAGGCCTAGTTATGGGACTGAATCACCCTTGGTTGCCCTTATGGATGACCTTTATTGGGAGGACAGGGGGAGTGTGACTGCTGTTTAATATCTATATGAAGCCCTTGGGAGCGGTTATCAGGAGATTTGGGGTGAGGTGTCAGCAGTATGCTGACGATACCCAGCTCTATTTCTCTGTAACATCTGAATTGGGAGAGGCCATACAAGCCCTTGACTGCTGCCTGGACTTGGTAGTGGGCTGGATGAGGGCCAATAAACTGAGTCTGAATCCTAGCAAGATGGAGGCACTGTGGGTTGGTTGTTCCCAAGTTCGGATAATTGGTCAGTTGCCTGCTTTGGATGGGGTTGTACTTCCTCTGAAAGAGCAGGGTCACAGTCTGGGTATGCTCCTGGATCCATCTTTGTTGCTAGAGGCCAAGGTGACCTCTGTGGCTAGGAGTGCCTTTTACCAGCTTCGCCTGGTAAGACAGCTGCAGCCATTTCTGGACTGGAATAGCCTCACCACTGTTGTCCATGCACTGATAACCTCTAGGCTCAATTACTGCAATGCACTCTATGTGGGGCTGCCCTTGAGGTTGGTCCAGAAGTTGCAGCTGGTGCAAAATGCGGTGGCGAGAGTGTTCACTGGGACAGGGTATCGCCAACATGTCACCCCGCTGCTGAAAGAATAGTACTGGCTACACATTTGCTACCAGGCCAAGTTCAAAATTCTAGTCTTGGTGTTCAAAGCCCTATACAGCTCGGGACCAGGATACCTGAAAGACCGTCTTACCCCTTATATACCCAGTCGATCACTGAGCTCTACAGGTGAGGGCCTCCTACAGATACCATCTTATCAGGAGGTCCGTTGTACACAACATAGGAAATGGACCTTTAGTGTGGTGGCACCTACCCTGTGGAATTCCCTCCCCTTACATATTAGGCAGGTGCCATCTCTGTTATCTTTTTGGCGCCTTTTGAAGACTTTCATCTTTCAACAAGCCTTTTAAGTGGAGACCTATCCCAATCTGTGTCTGTGCTGGAATTGCTTTTTAATATATTTTTTTTAAAAAACTTTTTAACAATATGTTTTTAACCCTTTTTAAAGATGTTTTAAAGTTTTTAAAATGTTTTTAAAATCGTTTTGTTTTAATGTATTATAATGTCTGTTTTTATGATGTTTTAAAGTGTTTTTAGTGCTTTTGCTTGCCACCCTGGGCTCCTGCTGGGAGGAAGGGTGGGATATAAAACAAATAATAAATAAATAAGATTACTTCTGTATATTTTTGTCATTTCTATGGTTGTAAACCGCCTTGAGGGCAGTGATGTAGAAAGGCAGTATACAAATTAAAAAATGAAATGATGTTGCATTTAGGAAATCATCAGTGTCTTTTTTTTTCTATTTGCATTTTATTTATCTCTGACCTCACTCCCTTCCATCCACAGAAGCAACAACAGTGGTTCCATGCCCTCAGCTCAACTCACTTAAACCTACTGATGATGCACCTTGTTGTTTGCATGATGGTTTGTTTCTTGCTCAATAGTGGTAAAAGAGAATTCACATACTGGGAAGTGTGGTGTTCCCAAGCTATTGCCTGTGAAGGTAGACCAAACTGTGTGTGTTTTCTCTTTGTCAATTATTACTCACTGGAATTGGGTTGGCTGTCAAAGCTAGTTTATAGCAGCCCACAGGGTAGGCAGGAAAGGATAGAGAATCTTAACTCTTACTCATTCCTCAAACCTTTCAGGGCCAAGTCTGTAAAGAAGTTTGGAGCAGTCACATTAAAAGGCAGGCAGGGCATTCCAGGCAGGGGGTTGCTAACCCTGATTTGATACCGATATCTTTGCAGAGGATTCCTAGTTATGCCTTACCAACAGCACAATCCTAACCATATCTACTTAGTCCTGTTGAGTTCTATGGGGCTTAGTCCCTTAGTAAGTGTGTTTACAATTGCAGCCTTCAGGGGCATCCATCTTTACTCCTAAGTGCTCTCATCTAACATCTCCACAACACTAGGCTCCCTTTTTCCTACAATGGCTTTCTGGTGACTGGTCTGGCCTGAGGGCACTTAAACTGTTCTTGTCAGAAGCCAGTAGGCTAGTTTAAATGTTCCCTACCCAGGCTTCCTAAGCAGGTAAGGAATGATTGAGTCACTTCAGCTGGACCTGGGAACCCCCTCATTTAGCTATGATTTCTTAATTTACAATCAGAGAATTTGCTCCAAGCAACTATGATTGATGCTTAATGTATCATCCTTAATAACATCATTAGGGCCTACCCCCATGACAACATTAGGATCCGGCCCTGAAATCTTAGGGTTCAGGATGCTTCTGACAGGCAACCCTAAGTCAGACACATGTCTGAATAGGGCTACAGCCACCCAATTTATCAGGTGCAGGCTTGCCTAGTGATCACGAGGACTATCAAGCACCAACATACATAGCATGCATGCCAATACTGTCACCTTTAAAAATAATATTTATACAATATCAAGTAAGGCCAAAATATATTAGGAAATGAAATCCAGAAGACCTCATTTGGAGTGTCAGCAAAGCAAGATCTCAGTTTCATTGATCAAAAAAGTCTGACAGAAATTGGAAGCTGCATCTTGCAGCATTCCCAAGCTCCCAAAGAAAATAAGAAAGTCTTTCTTAATTCAATATTTTTAACCTACAGTAATTTATATATAACCAAAGTCTGACTGTTTTCTCGAATATTGTAAGGGCAAAAATTGATCTGGCTGTCTTATGCTCTTCTTCCTGGTTCAGACTTACTTAACCCTTCAAAAGGAATCCCTGATGAAAGACATGATGTCAGATGGTGGCATGTTTCACATCTTCCTTTGCTGTCAGAGACTACTAGCACCAAGTGAAAGCATTAAGACAGTGTTGCTTTGACTTCTTCTCCTTCCTTTTCTTCTTCTTTTTTTGAGGCAAACAAACAAAACCAGCTCAGACTCTGTATAAAAAACCTCCCATCAAGCATCTTGACAGTTAAGGTTAGTGACTTCCATTGGGTACAATTCATCCATGAGCTCTACCTGCATATTGCCCATCAAAATGAATACTCTAGTATAGGGGTAAGCAACCTGTGGCCCTGTGGCCACATGTGGCCTTGGCCTAATTTTGTGCAGTCCTTGGCTTATTTTCAAAAGCCTTCAGTTCAGACCACTGGCAAGAGCAATCTTTCTTTTCCTCAGCAGCCTATTGGGCAGAGAGAGAGAGAGAGAGAGAGAGAGAGAGAGGAGGGTTGGCAGGAGAGATAAAAGGGATGGCAGAAAGAATAGCAAGGGGTGACCTTGCCTACTTTGGGCTCTGGCCCCACCCACTTCCAGCCTGCACCCACAACAGATTATCCCTGAGGGAATGGAGTTCCCGAACCTTGTTTGATATGTGGATATCTAAGCATATATTGGTAATTTAGAGGAGTAAATGGCATTTCAAAAGGATCAGGAGCAGTCATCATAAACCTCTTTTTTCTATCATAGCTGTTATTTTTTTCTAATTTAAAAATATAGGGAAAATACAAATGATTCTACTAACTTGTCTATGCTATATATTATGTGCATCTTTCTAAGCTTAGATTCAATCAAATCCTAAATAGGCAGCAGTCCTTTGTAGGATTAAGGAAGTGACCTGAAAAACCTTGTTGTGTAGGCAAAACATTTTATGTACTCCTTTGGACCCTGACAACATCTAGCTGCTGGGAACAGACTTAAAAATTACTCATACATATTCTCAGAGGTGAGTAAAAATGGCCTCCCAAAATTTTCCAACTTATTTGTGAGCTACAAGATTGAGGTGGGAGGGAGTCATTTTGCCTAATGTTCTTGGGGTATGTAAATGTAAATGTACTAGTCAATCCCAACTTATGGCTACCCTATGAATAGGATTTCATGGTAAGTGGTATTCAGAGGGGGTTTACCATTGCCTCCCTCTGAGGCTAGTCCTCCTCAGCTGGCTAGGGCCTGCTCAACTTGCCACAGATGCACAAGCCAGCCCCTTCCTTGTCCGCAACTGCCAGCTGGGAGGGCAGCTGGGCTCCTTGGGACTATGCAGCTTGCCACGGCTGCACAGGTGGCAGGGCATGTAAACCCTGAGCCACTCACTGTGGGGGTGATCTTTAGCTGGCCCTTGACACCCAGGAGACACGAGCGGGGATTTGAACTCACAGACTCTGGACTCCCAGCCAGGCTCTCCTTCCCACTGTGTTATACGGGGAGCTTCAAGAGTTTCTCAGAAAATGGTCTTCTAAGAAAATTCAGCTTATGTACTGTTGAATGAAACTCTGTTGTTAGTTCATACTAGTGAATAAAGGAAGCAAGAGGCTAACAGAGGAAAACTGGAAGGAACAGAAGCCAAGCCCATTGCTTCCTTCAACAATATCAGAATACTATTAAACAATGTTAATACAAGATCCATAATTACCCCCAAAATCCATGGATATGAAAATTGGAAAGGCCATTTCAATGAATATTCTCCAGGGTAGAGCTGAATTATCCAACAGTTTCAGGAGAATCTCAAAAAAGAAACATTTTTAAAAAGAACATTATCTGCTGAGAAATTTTGACTCAGCTGTGTTCTCAGAAAAAGAACCCAAAGTACTCATGTGCACAAATTAGACATTTGCAAGAATATTTGCATCTCTTTGACTTTTCGTGACTAAACACTGTAGTTTCTCTATCAGTCAACATTATCACTACAAAGCAGCACAAGGTGTGCATACTTAAGCTCGTTGAAATGAGTGGGATTAGAGTTGGTGTGATATTCATTTATTTATTGCACTTGTATACCGCCCCATAGCCGAAGCTCTCTGGGTGGTTTACAGCAATCAAAAACATTAAAACAAATATACAATTTAAAACACATATTTTAAAAACAATTTAAAACACAATTTTATAATTTAAAACAATATAGAAACAATTTAAAACACATACTAAAATGCCTGGGAGAAGAGGAAAGTCTTGACCTGGCGCCGAAAAGATAACAGTGTTGGTGCCAGCCACACCTCGTCAAACAGATCATTCCATAATTTGGGGGCCACCACTGAGAAGGCCCTCTCCCTTGTTGCCACTCTCCGAGCTTCCCTTGGAGTAGGCACCTGGAGGAGGCCCTTTGATCTTGACCGTAGTGTACGGGTGGGTTCGTATCGGGAGAGGCGTTCCATCAGGTATTGTGGTCCCAAGCCATGTAAGGCTTTATAGGTTAAAACCAGCACCTTAAATTGAGCTCGGAAACATACAGGCATCCAATGCAAATGGGCCAGAATCGGTTTTATATGTTCGGACCGTCTGGTCCCTGTTACCAAGCTGGCCGCTGCATTTTGCACAAGCTGAAGTTTCCAAACCGTCTTCAAAGGCAGCCCCACATAGAATGCATTGCAGTAATCTAATTCGGAGGTTACCAGAGCATGGACAACTGAAGCCAGGTTATCCCTGTCCAGATAGGGACATAGTTGGGCCACCAACTAAAGTTGGGAGAAGGCACTCTGTGCCACCGAGGCTACCTGAGCCTCAAGTGACAGAGATGGTTCTAGGAGAACCCCCAAGCTATGAACCTGCTCCTTCAGGGGGAGTGCAACCCCATCCAGAACAGGTTGGACATCCACCATCTGGTCAGAAGAACCACCCACTAGTAGCATCTCAGTCTTGTCTGGATTGAGCCTCAGTTTATTAGACCTCATCCAGTCCATTGTCGCAGCCAGGCACCAGTTCAGCACATTGACAGCCTCACCTGAAGAAGATGAAAAGGAGAAATAGAGCTGTGTATCATCAGCATACTGATGGCAACGTACTCCAAAGCTCCAGATGACCGCACCCAACGGTTTCATGTAGATGTTGAACAGCATGGGAAACAGAACTGACCCCTGCGGAACCCCATACTGGAGTGTCCAGGGTGCCGAGCAATGTTCCCCAAGCACCACCTTCTGGAGGCAACCTGCCAGGTATGAGTGGAACCACCGCAATGCAGTACCTCCCACTCCCAACTCAGCCAGTCTCCCCAGAAGGATACCATCGTCGATGGTATCGAAAGCCGCTGAGAGATCAAGGAGAATCAACAGAGTCACACTCCTGCTGTCTCTCTCCTGACAAAGGTCATCACACAGGGCGACCAAGGCTGTTTCCGTGCCAAAACCAGGCCTGAAACCCGACTGGAATGGATCCAGATAATCGGTCTCATCCAAGAGTGTCTGGAGCTGGCCTGCAACCACTCGTTCCAGGACCTTGCCCAGGAATGGAACATTTGCTACCGGCCTATAGTTATTAAGATTATCTGGGTCCAGGGAGGGTCTCTTCAGGAGTGGTCTCACTACTGCCTCTTTCAGGCAGCCAGGGACCACCCCCTCTCGCAGAGAGGCATTAATCACTTCCCTGGCCCAGCCGGCTGTTCCATCCCTGCTAGCTTTTATTAGCCAAGAAGGGCAAGGATCCAGCACAGAAGTGGTTGTTCGAACCTGTCCAAGCACCTTGTCAACATCCTCAAGCTGCACCAACTGAAACTCATCCAAGAAATCGGGATATACTGGTTGAGAGTGTAAGCTATAAACCAGGAAGCCCTGGGCTCAAAAATTGGTTCAGCCACAAACTTGTAAGACAAGGCTCTTTCTTTCTTTCTCAGCCCCAATCCTTACCTTTAATCTGGGGATGATAGTGACCTCTGTGTAGGTTTGTTGCAAGGATTACTGAGATCATAGAATCACAGAATAGTAGAGTTGCAAGGAGCCATCAAGTCCAACCCCCTGCTCAATGCAGGAATCCAAATCAAAGCATTCTCGACAGATGGCTGTCCAGCTGCCTCTTGAATGCCTCCAGTGTCGAAGAGCCCACAACCTCTCTAGGTAATTGGTTCCATTGTCATATGGCTCCAATAGTTAGGAAGTTTTTCCTGATGTCCAGTCGAAATCTGGCTTCCTGCAACTTGAGCCCATTATTCCATGTCCTGCACTCTGGGATGATCGAGAAGAGATCCCAGCCCTCCTCTGTGTGACAACCTTTCATGTACTTGAAGAGTACTATCATATCTCCCCTCAGTCTTCTTTTCTCCAGGCTAAACATGCCCAGTTCTTTCAGTCTCTCCTCATAGGGCTTTGTTTCCAGTCCCCTGATCATCCTTGTTGCCCTCCTCTGAACCTGTCCCAGTTTGTCTGCATCCTTCTTGAAGTACAGAGAACAGAACTGGATGTAGTACTCAAGATGAGGCCTAACCAGTGCTGAATAGAGGGGAACTAATACCTCACACGATTTTGAAACTATACTTCTGTTAATGCAGCCTAATATAGCATTTACCTTTTTTGCAGCCACATCACACTGTTGGCTCATATTCAGCTTGTGATCAACAACTATTTCAACGAGAAGTTTGAATGAGCAGACTGCTTACAACAGTATAAATGCCTCAGGCGGTCTGCTCATTCAAACTTCTCGTTAGCTTGCATTCCCCTGATGAAGGCCTGAAAATTAACAGGCTGAAACGCACTGGGCTTAAAATACAAATAATTTTCTATTTTTCCAGCATCTTGGCTTTGGCCCCTCCTTCTTTTTCCTGGTTTGGATGCTAGCCACTTTTTGTTGTTGCGGTGAGTTAAGATCAGCCAGGCCATTGTTACAAGTTCTCCATGACTTCCTGTGAATAAGTAAATACGGATTGGCTAAATGTTGATTGCTTTATTTTATTTTTTTGTAAAAGGTTTGCGATGAATTTATATAGGTTTGCATCATTCTTAATTCTTAATTGGATCCACCACATATATTATGGCAAGAGCAGCTGCTGCTGCTGTTTCTTTCCTTTTATGTCGCACGCAAGCTCAGCTTATGGCTCTTCTATATTTGTGTTCACTGTATTTTATGAAGCATGGAGGGTTGCGTGATAAAGATTCAAAGCAATATCCATTCTATGCAGGCAGTAAGATTTGTTTGCCTTTTCTGTGCTATTTCACATCATTCATTAATGACACCCAAATAGACCTCCCTTTTGACTTTGTCTTTTCCTCTACTCCATATTTTACGAGGCACTGAGACGTGTGATAAAGTTTCAGCTGACTATTCATTCTTTTACAATTATGTGCACTGGACTGTCTTTTTCTTCCATTACTCTTTCAGCATTCTTGTCTCTCTACATTTATCTATATTCTTGTCTTCTTATTTACCATTGCCCTTTCATCCCAGCCACTGGAGCTCTTCCTTCTTTGTTTTTATTTTACAAATGGACTATCAATGCTCTTCATAGTTTTCAACAAACGGAAAAATCACAAGGCACTGTAACTTGATACCTATTGTTCACATATTTGCTATCTTAAGTCATATTTATTCATCTGTATAAAGTCTCATTATGGGTTAGCATTTTTGACATTTTCTGAAATGGGATCATGAGTTCAAATATAAAGTTTATTTGATTAATTAATAAACAGTTTTTTATTTGAATATATTCATAATGTACTGTCTCCCTATAAGAAAGGATATTACGAACTTACAAAAAATATATAAATGCTTAAAAATGGGCAAGTTATCCCAACAGAGTAAGTACATCCTAAAACATCATAATTCTTCTGCACCAATTCAACCAAAATATAAAAATAGAAACATATAAATATTAAATATTAGTGTTATAGGAAATTGTATTACTTATAACAATAGAAAATCCAGCCATTCCCCTACTAACATTCTTTTAGTCAGCATGGATTTTTCGCATTCTGCAATGATAAATTAAAAATACTCCCCATGCCATTTTGATGCTTCCCATGGCACGTTACCAAATTCTTCCAAGCTACACAGGAATCTGAAACTGCAGTTTGATCTAAAATCAGACTGATTACAATATGTTGCTACTTAAGCAATGAGTCTAGCTGGGGGGGGGGCTTGGCCTGTCCAAGATGCATGTTTTCAGCCCTGCTAGGTTTAAACTACTGAACTTAAGGAAAAGTGGACATGGTCAATTAAAAACATAGAGCACACCCAGAATTTTGTTAGAATATATTTCACCTTCCACTGTTTTATTTTGTGCAAACTGAGACACTTCTCATGTCCAGTGGAAATTATTCTGCAGAACAGTTAGTGTCATTATTCCACAATTGTTTTTGGAGCTTCTCTTCAGTGTTGCGAAGTGTTGCTGTACTTCACATATTCACAGAAACAGACGCAAAAGAAAATGATTTACTATAGGAAACTTCACCAAAATTGCAAAGTAAATCAAACATATTTAAAGTGACTATTTGAACAATATCAACTGTTTTAATATTGTTGCTTCCTCCCTGCTAAAACAAGATCAGCACAGCACACGTCTTGTTTCTGTTATTTGGGCTGATTGCAGGTATTGCCACCACTCACCATATGCTCGGAGGAACATGTTACCAAATTCTTCCAAGCTACACAGGAAGTGGATTGGACTGTGAAAGACCAACCCAAATGGTGTTTGCAATTTGACAAATTTGTAGGGCAGTACAATATCTCAAAGAGGAGGCCAGGTCTCCTGCTCCCCTGGTGCATTCACTATAGCTGTCCAATGTCCCTGCTTTTTAAAGTTTGATAGAAATATCTGTTGGCTATAGTTGTATTCTTACACCACGAGGTGTTTTTTTTTTTTTGCCTATTAGTGAATTTCTCTGCTTTTTAATCTGGGAGGTAAGCAATGGGATCCTGTGCAAGTTTGCTGAGAATGGATTGATCATTTGCATGCTTATTGAGTTCAGTGGGATTTACTCCCTTCAATCATGCTTAGGATAGGTGAAATGGGTTCGCTGCATGGTGCCGATTCACATGCAGTTTGATAGTCCATCATTTCTTCATCCATTGCAAGAATTATGTAATTATTTTTGTAGATCAGCCACGACCCACCACAAGAGATTGGTGCCTCTCCAAAGAAATAGCGAATTAGTGAATTCAGTTAGGATCCGATACCAGGTTCAATTTTTTTTGAATATTCTCCCCCATCCCTAAACTGACCACAGGGGAATGGGGAGGGGAGGAGGAGGAGGGGCAGGGGAGGGGGAGGGGCAGAGGGGAAGAGGAGGAGGGGCAGGGGAGGGGGAGGGGCAGAGGGGAGGAGCAGGATGGGAACAGGCAGGAGGGAGAGAGGAGGAGGAGGACAGGTTTGATCATTTGCATGTTTATTGAGTTCAGTGGGATTTAATCCCATGCAATCATGCTTAGGATAGGTAAAAGTGACCATAGGAAGGAGGAGGAGAACAGCTGAAGTGGGCAGGGGAGGAGGAAGAAGGAAGAGGGGAGGGGAGGAAGAAGGGAGAAGGGAGAGGAGAAGGAGGGGAAAGGCAAGTTTGATCATTTGTATGCTTCTTGAGTTCAATGGGATTTACTCCCATGCAATAATGATTAGCATAGGTAAACTGGCCATGGGGGAGTAGAGGGAGGGGGAAAGAGAGGGAGGAAAGGAGGGAGGGGAGCAGAAGGACAGGGAAGGAGGGAATTGGAAGGGGGTGAAGGAAGGGGAGGGGAAGGGGCAAAAGGGAGGGGATGGGAGGGAGGAGGAGGGGAGGGCAGGTTTGATGATTTCTATGCATATTGAGTTCAATGGGATTTACTCCCGTGAAATCATGCTTAAGATAGGTAAAAGTGACCATGGGGGAGGAGGAGGGGAAGGGGAGAGAGGAAGGGAAGGAGGAGGGGCAAGGAGGGGAGGGTAAGGGGATAGGGAAGGGGGAGGGAATGGCAAAGGAAGAGGAGGGAAGGGGCAAGAGGGAGGAGATAGGAGGGAGGAGGAGGGGAGGGCTGGTTTGATCAATTGCATGGTTTTTGAGTTCAGTGGTATTTACTCCCGTGCAATGATGCTTAGGATAGGTGAAACTGACTTGGAGGAGGGGCAGGGAGGGGAGGAGGGCAGGAAGGGGGAGAGAAGGGGAGGGAGGAAAGGGGAAGGGATGAGATTGGGTGGATGGGCACTGGGCAGAGGAGAAGCCCCTTTCCTTTCCAAAAGGAAAACAGTGTGAACAGTATAATTCTTTTTCAGGGTTTCCTCACATCTTTTTATTCTACAGCAGGCACATGTAGCCTCCCACCCAAATTTAAACCAAAGCCCTTACTGGCCACACCCACACCAGACCTTTATTCCACTTTAGACAGTCATGGCTTCTCCCAAAGAATCCTGGGAAATGTAGTCAGTGAAGGGTGCTGAGAGTTGCTAGGAGATGCTCTGTTCCCCTCACAGAGCTTCAGTCAGAGTGGCTGACTATTAAATTCCTCTGGCCACTGTCAGGAGAATAGGGGTCTCCTCCGAGACTCCTTCACAAACTACACTTCCCAGGATTCTTTGTGGGAAGCCATGCCTGTCTAAAGTGAACTAAATGTCTGGCGTGGATGTGGCCCCATGATTAGCCAAGCCAAGCAGCTGTGAGTCTATCTTTTAGAACACTGACAGTTGGTTCTTACTGAGCATGCCCGGCCTTATCATTGGGTTCAATGCTAATTTCCTTAAATTAAAAATCAGCCAGGCATTTTTTAACTTTTAAACTGCAGAATATGAAGGTCAGAGGATGGGGCAAGGTCAGTAATAGGATTACAGGTACTCTGTGAACATGGCTGATTTTTAATTAATTTCAACAAATGATGAGAACAGAAAAAAAGTCCAACAGGGGCTTGAATTTTCTCTCTCTTTTTACACTTTGAACTCTTGATTCTCTCTGTTTTATGTATCGCCATGAAAACTTGGAGGGTTGTTAAGCAAGCGTTTCTGAGTTCAGGACTATAAGTTTTGTAAGATTTCATTTTGAAATGAGCTGATGGGAAGCATCAGAATGGCATGGGGGTATTTTCACTTTAACATTGTGGAATGCAAATAATCTATGCTGGTTATATTATACAGCCACTCTTGTGGCTGTATAATATATCCAAGTCTTTTGATAAGGACCTTCGGGCTGGAATTAGCAGAAGCTGTGTTCCCTAGATTCCATGGCTGCTTCTGCCAAGAGAACACACAGAAACTTATGATTTATGTCTCAAAATGTCATTTTGCCATGCATTTTCTCAAATCATGAGATTTGAGATAGATAACCCTACCTGCCTACTATACCATGCAGGACCAGGAGCTAGAACCATTTTTTTCTTTTTATTTTCTTGATTGCACTCTTATGTTCTTATGTTTCGTAACTTCTTGGTTAAGTAAATGTATATATGATCTAGATGAATTCTTATCAATCTTATGTCATGCCATCTCTTTTGTCTTCTCTCTTAGCTATGTTGCTGGCTAAAAGGATGCTAGCCCTTTGTTCAGCAGATAAAACTGGAATCTGTCAACCACATTAGAGCTCTCCTTAGAAAATATAAGAATCCTAGTGTTTTATAACCCATGGCTTGAGGGCAGCTACGGATATTAGTGTATTTTATTGTGTATTTAATCCCAGTGGCAAAGTTGAAGCAACTAACTAACCAATATGATTTAGTTTACCAAGTAAGTTCCTGGATAAGTAAAGGGACATGGACTCTCTAATGTGGTAGTCTTCAACCTTTTCAGACCAGGGAACCATCTTTAACCCAAATATGCATTTGGGGATCCATTTCATTTTTTTTACCATATATATATGTATGTATCGTAGTAATGGTGCTGTTTCAGCACACATTAAACCATGCTGCAACCTGGTAATGGGTCCTGACCCACCAATGCTCTAAAAGATAACTCATATTGTTAAAATATATATTCCTGCTCTATTCTGATTGCTTCAAACATCAGTTCTGAACCTAAAGGGAAAGAGAGTGCTGAGATATCTCAGATATTGGGAATCCCGATTCAGACCTTACCTCTCCCCCCTGGAAGGTCTGAATGAAGACCCAAATATTTCATAACAGCATGCTTCAGCTCTGCCTGATGCCACATAAAAATGTTTCCTACTTTATATGTTCAATATTTATGTGGATTATGGGATGAACTATAGTATTTATGGCAAAAATGTCAGTCATGCTCCACAACATGATTACTATGTTCTCGAGATAGCAATATAGCAATATAAACTGCAGGCATAACATGTGAGATTATATTATGTACCTTCATTTTATGGTTAAGGCAGGAGGTTCAGAACTGTACAAAATTGTAGTGTAGCAGGCAGTTCATTTCTGTTACCATTTGTTTTCCAGCTGCTGCTACTCCACTCACTATTTGTACTTCATAATTCTACCAGCAATCTCATGTATGTCAAGAAACTGCTACCTTCATGGCTTTTCAGCTGCTATCTAATCAGAGCCTGAGAATTAACAGCATGTTTTAAACATTTACATTTCACCACAGTGCTTCTGGCCCTGCTCTACAAACATATCATACCTAAAAGCTGGGTGGCAATGCAGGGGAAATCGCCCCAAACCCTTAACACAACATGAAAATACACATGTAGATACAGTTTGTTCAGATGTGTAGACACGCACGCACACACGGCAGAAAAGAACCTTGACAATCCTAAAGGAGGCCAAAGGCTGAGGTTCTATTAAATTACATTGATGAGAGATTATCATGTGCATACATGTTGCAGATAATACACATGACTATAGCAAGAATTAACTAATAGGCAACAAACCTTGCGGTTTAAGAATGTACCTATAGCCAACAGATATTTCTATCAAACTTTAAAAAGCAGGGACATTGGGCAGCTATAGTGAATGCACCAGGGGAACAGGAGACCTGACCTCCTCTCTGAAATTTTGCTGAAATTGTCTCTTCATTTGATGATGGAAATGATACGAGACCTTTCTCCAGGTCCCTCCTCTGAGGGAGGCTCAGAGGATGGTGACAAGGGAGAGGGCCTTTTCCATTGTGGCTGACTGCCTGTGGAATCTACACCCCAGCAAAGTTCACCTGGTGCCTTTGTTGATATCTTTTCAGCTCCAGGGGAGGATTTATCTTTCCCCCCACATATTAATTGACTGATTTAGTTTACTATTAGTGCTGCCACGGGTGCTTGTTTTTTGTTCTAATGTATGTATTTGTGTTTTTAACAGTGTTGTATGTTGCTTAGTTGCAAGCTACTAACAAGACTAATAAGTGATGACACTAGTAGTAGTAGTAGTAGTAGTAGTAGTAGTAGTAGTAGTAGTAGTAATACCGTGGGAGCAACGTTTGGCACAGCACTATTTAGGAATGGTTCCTTAGTTTAAGGTATAAAGCACATAAGGGTGGGTTTGTGCAGTCCATTTTATGTTTAGTGTCGGGCAGAGCAATCCAACTCATGGGAAGACAGAGGAAGGGGTGCTGGCGGAGGAGGAGCTGGCAGGAAGCTCCGCAGCATCCATTTGCTGTTGGGGAGCCATCAAGCAAGCTGAAAGTCAGCTCAGTTGGGTTCTGTGTGAAGGAACAGAAAAGGAAAGGCCGGCTCTCACGAATACCCCTACAAGCAAGTAAGTACTCCCCATTGACTTCCTTTAGAATTGTTTTCTTAGACTGACCTTTTCCTTGGTGTAACTTTGGTCCGGATTGGGACCTGCAGAAGTGCTTTGAACAGGAGTTGGACATTGTGTAAGTCCCTTCTCCCGGCATCTCCTCCGACCCCAGAACACCCCTTTTGGGGGCCTTATGCCAACTTCCACTGGCACTCCTTCCACTGGGCTGGGCTTCCCTGGCAGACCCCCAGCTGAGCCAGCAGGGTCCCAGCTCCACCACGGCTGAGGCAGGGTGAGGGGCTTCTGTCAGAACAGCTGGCAGAGCCTGGCTCCGCCAGGTCCCTGCTGGCTCAGCTGGGGGTCCAACTCCACTCAGCCCAGTGTAAATATGAGTAGGATTGTGCCCCAAGGTGAAACAAAAGTCAACAAAATGTGCCCTTTAGAAATGAAGGCAGGTTGGCCCAATCAGATACAGCCCATCCGATGACGACATGTAATTCCTATAATTTAAAAAGTCATATTCCTAACTCTCTGCAACACAGTCCTTAATAACATGAGAGACTAGAATGCACTAAACTCTAAATGAGAATTTGAAGTATGGATGTTTGAGTAATCCATTGAATTCAAGTTCTATTGTCAGTGGTGGGGAGGAATCAAAAATGTTTGCTTTAAAGCAGGGACAGTGACCTTTTGGCCTTCAGATGCTGTCAGACTCCCGTTCCCATTAGCCCCAGTTGTAGTCTAGGAAAGCCAGAGGGCCACAAGTTTCCCACTGCTTTAAAGGATACCTCTGAGGTGGTCCAAGGGCTGTCTTTAAAAACATTTTTCCTTTTTTTAAAAAAAATAAAGGTAAACTCCACTCCAAGTGGCTAGAAAATCTCTCTGTTGTATAACTGCTACTGTTCACATTTGAAATGGGGCCACATGGGAACATTAGGATCTGATGGTGTGCTGCATACAGAATTAGAGTAGAATTTATTAAATTAGTCTACAGACTATATCAAGACAAAACCAAACAAAATTAAATACATTTAAAACTCTGCATATATTGTATACATCAGCCTTTTCTAATCTTTGGGTCCCCAGATGTTGCTGGACTACAATTCCCATCATTCCTGACCATTGGCCATGCTGGCTGGGGCTGATGGAAGTTGTAGTCCAACAATATCTGGGGACCCAAAGGTTGGAAAGGCTGGTATCTATTATATATAATAATAATAGATGCAACTTTGTATTGTTTCTACAAAAAGATAATTAAAAATAAATGGAGAGATATACATCAGAATAAGCTCTGTACCCTCAGACTCTCCATAGCAGTTAACTGAATGGACTTCAAGTATCTTTTCCTAAGACTAGAACGCTTTACAGCAAAAGAAACTACCAGCCCAGTCTTTTAGCAATTAGTTCCTTGTAACAGAAAGCTGATTTTTTCTTTCACTATCCAATACTTCATTTTCTTTAAAAAGAATTTTGAATAGTATTATCTAACATCAGAATAAAATTGGCATTGAAGAACATAGTGGGACAATACTATCCATTCAAAACAGACACAAGTAAAAGCTTTCCAGGATACTATTTTAAAAGGAAATAACAGGTATATTTTTTCAAGTTGATGCCGAAGGTTTGCATCTGCTAATCAATATATAATATGTTTATCTGTAAATAAAAAGAAAAATGATTTTAAAAGCAGCTCTTGAACCACCACATAAGTATCCTTTATCCTTTATCCACATAAGTATCCTTTAGTAAACATTTTGGGTGCGTTTTTTGAAAAATAATGTGCACAAAAACAGGTTTCTGCAGGTTAGACTTCTTAATTTTCATATGTGAAATTGACATGGATTGGAATTGTACTGATCCATTCATCCCTGTTTTAAAGTATATGGTATTTATAGTTTCTTATGAAATAAAAGGAGCAGATGAAAACTCATTCTTTCCATTCAGTAAGAAAAGAATTCATGGTCCAAGATAGCGATATTTGAAGCTCCCTCTATAATCTGTGCAAAACCAGACGCTCTCTCATAGCTCTCTCTGCTCAACTACACTAGCATTAACACAATTTGCCAGTAGAATTTACTAAAAATCACAACACATCTTCAGATATTTACATTTTGACTATTATTGTAAACATAACTGGGCTGGCAATCAATCCATATTATCAGGGTTTGTCCCTGTTGGGAGTTGACGATTATAGTCTACGACAGATGTGACAGCTGCCTTAACTACATATTAGTAACTGACACCTGTCACTGTGATCCTAAATAGTTATACAGTAAGAGTACACTCTTGTCTTACATTTGCAATATTCTATTATCCTCTTTTCTTATTTCTTCTGGCATGAATCTGTGCTCCTGTATTCCTTGTGTGCTATCTATACCTGTGTAATGTACCTGTCAAGAGTTGCCATTATCAGTGTATAAAACTGCAAACCTGCAACAGTCAATTCTAATTTGTACAACACTGATGTACAAATCAGTATATCATTCTGATATGCAATTTTTTGTACACCACTAGTTAAATACAGTGTTATTTTGCTTCAGTCACTTAAGCTAGACATGCTGATAAAAATGCTTTCAGTGAATTTTACAGCATTATCTCTTTATTTAGTTGTTGTTCAGTGTGATATATTGGTATAATGCCATACATGTAGACCAATGAATAAGATGTCATTTCTAGAATATTTATTTACTAGCTAAATTCACTTAATCCGCTTTTTAAAACTATGCCACGTTTATAGCAATTCAATATTTTTGCTCAATATAATAATGTCTCAAACTAAAAACAGACTGTTAGTAAGGTAAGGAATTATCAAAAAATTGAGTGATTATATTTATATATATACACACATATATATAGTGAACTATGAGCTCAGGCACTGGCATCAAAGTGCATAGGCATTTGACTGCACCTATCTGTCAAGTGCAACTGAATCGGAAAGCAACATAGCATACAGTGTAACAGTCTATCGCCCGCAAGTGCTGAAGCAATTACTTGTCTGTTTTGCATCCCAAGATAATGGTCTCATGGCAGACTGTAATATACTTGAGAATATATTGTTATCCAAGGAAACCAAATTCTTCCCAGCACAACCAGTCATTAAACAGGGATGTGTAAACTTTGCATCCTTGTCAGCAAATTAAAGGAAGCTTGGTGAACACAGAATTTGCTACCGATTTTGCTACCTACTTTATCTTCATACACATGAGTCGAAGTGCCCTTGGCAGTATATGCAAAACCATGCCAATATATTAAAGACTGAAGAACCCTGTATCAGATGTTTTACTAAAGCTACACACAGTGTGCCATCTACTTGAGTAGAAAATTCTGATGTGCGCAATTATATGTTATTGGATCTTATCCTTCCATTGATTCATAAGTCTTGAAATGACCTACAGATCATCAAGCTTAGTTCCTTCCACTGTGGTGGGATCCTCAACAAATCAGCCTACTCCAAATATCAAATTACACCATACCTACAATATCCAGAACATATTGTGACGAGTGAGAGTAAAAATCAAATCTAAAGTGAATGCTGGGGTGGGGAAATAGTAAAACAGTCTGCCTCGGTGGCCACAAGAAAACCCAGCCAGCTAGCCATCAGGCAGAGCTAGGGAGGCAGCCACAAGACAGAAGCCATTTTCCTCAAGTGGAGCAGCCAGAGCAGCTTGCAGGCTTTGCAACTGATTTGGAGGACACTGTCCCCTACTCCCCCCACCCCCAAATTTACATCCTCTTTAGGAACCAAGTTCAGTTCATTTTAACCCTTAGAAGGTCAAGCCACAGGATGAAGTGCTTCTCTCTGCGCCTCTCAAAGCAGGAGCCAAGGAGCGGACGATATTGCAGCAGCACAGCTCTGAGCGTGGTTTCCCCTGCAATGCATTGTTTTTCCTCCTTGGCTTCTCCTGCCTTGACAGATTCAGGGAGAGGTAAAACAGAGCTTGGCCTTCTAAGGGTTAAACTGAACTGAACTAGATTTTTTAGAGAAGATGGCAATGGGGTAAATGCAAGCTACCCTGAAAGTCGCTACCCTATCAGCTACAGATGAGGATAGTGGTTCTTTCTTTTCCAAGCACTGCATTTGTAGCCCCTTCTAGGATCTGATGAGCCCCCCTTCCTTTTGCATTCGGGTGAAGGGGATTCTCAGGGACATAAGGAGGGTGCATAGGAGGAACTGAAAGGCGAGAAAGATGCTGCTTCTCTCCCTCTCTTCTTTTCATCTTGGTGGGATTGAGCTTCAGTTTGTTAGCCTTCTTCCAGGCCATTACTGTGTCCAGGTACAAGTTCAGCACAAGTATAGGCAAAAACAACATTTACAGAGCTGCTTAGGAAGTGATTTCACTGCATTTAAGTTCAAAATTATGCATCTGTGGTCATGGTCATATAGGCTCATGGTCCTGCTCTGAGAAAAGTTTAAAAAGGAACCTGGTTGTACATAGTACTGACTTGTTGGCCCCTGTAATCTCAACTAGAAATCTCTCCTCAATCTCAGGAAATTTAAACTTAAAAAAAATATTTAAATAATTTTGATGATATTGATGATATAAATAAATAGAAAAACAAATGTTTTTTTCATATGGCACTTTTAAAGCAAAAAAGGGACAGCTGAAGCAGGAGAGGATGGACAAAACAGACAGCTGAGCCAGCATCTGATCACTGTATGCCCATTTGAAATAAAGCTTTAAAGTGAATTTACTATAATTTTTTTTTTAAATGACAGGTTAATACTTTTATTAGGGCCAACCAAAAAGATATGGCACGTTTTATAGCACTCTCATTCAGGGTCGATATTATGCTGAATAAAAATAACAAAAGAGTGTTGTGTTGTGTGTAGAGATGGCATGGTAGAAGAGTCCCAATAGCAGCCATAGTGTAATTTCAGAAGTGCAGAAAATGTAATTTCAGAATTAAAAGAGAATTTCGTTTCTTGATTCATGAAATTGTATGTAGGGGATGGGTTTGTGGTTTGTTGTTACAAATTTGTACTGGGCCTCAAAACACAATGCTTTGGCCTGGAATAGAGCTACCCTTAATTATCTTCTCTCATCAGTAGAGTATCAGTTATACAAACAAGTGCGCACATGCAAGAAAAAAGGGGCACTGTCTTTCAGGAAACAATTGCATCATGACAATGCGTCACCCAATCAGTAGTACATCTGCAACCCCGAGTGCAAACTACTTAGTTGATCTGGAAGAGCCTGAAAGATGAATGTCCCATACAGCAGCAGAAATATTCTAAGTAGAACAGCAATATGAGAAGAAAAGGGGGAAAATATGCCAATAGACTGCAAGTTGTAGTGTTAGCGGACATAACAAAAGACAAATGAGTTAGAAAAAACATTATGCTAGTAGTATATAAAGTATACATACATCACAGTAGAGGCCAAAAATGATATCCAACTAAGTCATATTCAGAGTACACCCAGCAAATCACCATCCACTGATTTCAATGGCTCGTTTGGGAGGAAGGGTGGCATACAGATTCAATAAACTATAAATAATAAAAATTAATAAGGCATGACTGACAACAGCTGAACATCAAAAAGACTAAAGTAATGACAACAAAAGATTTATGTAACTTTACAGTTGACAATGAGGACATTGAACTTGTCAAGGATTATCAATACCTTGGCACAGTCATTAAGCAAAATGGAGACAATAGTCAAGAAATCAGAAGAAGGCTAGGACTGGGGAGGGCAGCTATGAGAGAACTACAAAAGGTCTTCCAATGCAAAGATGTATCATTGAACACTAAAGTCAGGATCATTCAGACCATGGAATTCCCGATCTCTATGTATGGATGAAGCGGATAAGAGAAAAATCAGCTCATTTGAAATGTGGTGTTGGAGGAGAGCTTTGAGGATATCATGCACCGTGAAAAAGACAAATAATTGGGTGTTAGAACAAATTAAACCAGAATTATCACTAGAAGCTAAAATGATGAAACTGTGGTTATCATACTTTGGACACATCATGAGAAGACATAATTCATTAGAAAAAATAATAATGCTGAGAAAAACAGAGGGGAGTAGAAAAAGAGGAAGGCCAAACAAGAGATGGATTGATTCCATAAAGGAAGTCGCAGACCTGAACTTACAAGATCTGAACAGAGTGGTTCATGACAGTTGCTCTTGGAGGTTGCTGATTCATAGGGTCACCATAAGTCGTAGTCAACTTGGAGGCACATAACAACAACAAACAATGGATATCACCCAAGATGTAGAGAAATAACAGGATTTTTATCCTTCAGTATGTCCATTTTATATTTTCCATGCTCTGTTTATCCTGGAGCCTATTCACTAATAGGCAAAAAAAAAAACTTGCGGTTTAAGGATGTACCTATAGCCCACAGATATTTCTATCAAACTTTAAAAAGCAGTGACATTGGGCAGCTATAGTGAATTCACCAGGGGAGCATGAAACCTGAACTCCTCTCTGAGATATTGTACTGCCTTACAAATTTGTCAAAATGCAAACACAATTTGGGTTGGTCTTTCGTCCGATCCACTTCCTGTGTAGCTTGGAAGAATTTGGTAACATGTGCCTCTGAGCATATGGGGAGTGGTGGAAACACCTGCCATCGCCAAAGATGGAGAATTACATTTTTGTATGTTTGTTGGTGTTCTTCTTACTTTGCTTCTTCCTTTGTTACTAATGTTTCTACAGATAATCTAATCTAGAAAATTTTATTTCCCTCACTATTCATCCTAGAAAACCGTGTCAAATTTATTTTTATTAATGTCAAAACCTTTTTATTGGTCAGTGTCATATGATGGTGAAGACAGCCTTTTGTGTTTCAAATTGGAGGTGATGCCCAATGTAATGGAGGTCTATTTCTATTCTGGGTACCTTAACAGTTGAATCTGAAACTGCAGTTTGATGTAAACTCAGGCTAATTACAAAATGTTGCTACTTAAGCAATGAATCTGAATGAATTGGACTGCCTTCAAGTCGATCCCGACTTATGGTGACCCTATGAATAGGGTTTTCATAGAATCATAGAGTTGGAAGGGGCCTTGTAGGCCATCGAGTCCAACCCCCTGCTCACAGCAGGAAATCCACAGCTAGAGCATCTCCCGCAGATAGCTGTCTAGCCTCTGCTTGAAGACATCCAGCGAAGGGGATCCCACCACCTCCCTAGGCAGTTGGTTCCATTGCTGAACTGCCCTTACTGTCAAGAAGTTCCTTCTAATGTCCAATCTGAATCTACACTCCTGCAACTTAAAACCATTAGACCTAGTCCTACCCTCTGGGGCAGCAGTGAACAAATCTGTACCCTCCTCTATGTGACAGCCCTTCAGGTACTTAAAGAGTGTAATCATGTCGCCCCTCAGCCTTCTCTTCACCAGACTGAACATGCCAAGTTCCTTCAACCTTTCCTCATAAGACTTGCTCTCCATAACGGCTATCATCCTTGTCGCCCTCTTCTGGACCTGCTCTAACTTGTCTATATCTTTCTTAAAATGAGGTGCCCAGAACTGAACGCAGTATTCCAGATGAGGCCTGACCAATGCAGAATATAGTGGGACTATTACTTCCCTCGACCTGGAAACTATAGCTCTGTTTATGCAGCCCAAAACCGCATTTGCCTTTTTTGCTGCAGCATCACACTGCTGGGTCATGTTCAACTTGCGTTCCACTACAATTCCAAGGTCCTTCTCACACGCACTACTGCTAAGCCAGGTATTTCCCATCCTGTACCCGTGTATTTTGTTTTTGTGGCCTAAATGCAGAATCCTGCATTTGTCTTTATTGAATGTCATTTTATTAATTTCAGCCCAATTTTCTAGTCTATCCAGGTCCCTTTGGATTTTAGTCCTGTCTTCCATTGTTTTAGCTATCCCTCCCAGTTTCGTATCATCTGCAAACTTCATAAGGCTTCCCTCCACCCCATCATCTAAGTCATTAATAAAAATGTTGAAGAGTATCGGCCCCAGGACAGAACCCTGTGGCACTCCACTCGAAACCTCCTTCCAGTCCGAAGCAGAGCCACCAACGACCACTCTTTGAGTACGGTTTTCCAACCAGTTGTGAATCCACCTGACAGTATTTCCATGTAGTCCGCATTTGACGAGTTTGCTAATCAAAAGGTCGTGGGGGACTTTTTCAAACGCTTTGCTGAAATCTAGATAGATGACATCTACAGCATTTCCACCATCTACTAGGCTAGTGACCTGATCAAAAAAAGAGATGAGATTAGTTTGACAGGATTTTTTCTTGACAAACCCATGCTGGCTCCTACTAATCACAGCATTGTCATCTAGATAGTTGCCAATGGACTCCTTTATTATCCGTTCTAATATCTTTCCCGGTATTGAAGTCAGACTGACCGACCTATAATTCCCCGGATCTTCTTTTTTACCCTTTTTAAAGAGCGGGACGACGTTTGCCGGTCTCCAATCCTCCGGCACCTCTCCCGTTCTCCAGGATTTCTCAAAGATGATGGCAAGAGGTTCTGAGAGTACATCTGCAAGTTCCTTCAATACTCTGGGATGCAGTTCATCAGGCCCTGGAGATTTGAACTCATTTAGGTTAACTAGGTATTTCCTGACTATCTCCTTATCAATCTCGAACTGCAATCCCGACCCCTTCCTGAGATTGCTACCGATGCAAGGTTGCACACTGTTCCCTTTTTGGGAGAAAACGGAGGCAAAACAGGCCTTCATGATAAGCGGTATTCAGAGGGGGTTTACCATTGCCTCCCTCTGAGGCTAGTCCTCCCCAACTGGCTAGGGCCTGCTCAGCTTGCCACAGCTGCAGAAGCCAGCCCCTTCCTTGTCTGCAACTGCCAGCTGGGGGGCAACTGGGCTCCTTGGGACTATGCAGCTTGCCCACGGCTACACAGGTGGCAGGGCACATAACCCCTGAGCCACTCACTGTGCGGGTGATCTTTAGCTGGCCCTTTGATGCCCAGGAGACATGAGCGGGGATTTGAACTCACAGACTCTGGACTCCCAGCCAGGCTGGAAAAAACAAACTTGGCATGCCCAAGATGCATGTTTTCAGCCTGCTGTGTTTAAACCACTTCATTTAACGCAAGGTGGGCATGGTCAATTAAATTTCCTAGAATATATTTCACCTCCCACTGCTATATCTTGTGAAAACTGAGACACTCCTAATGTCCACTGGAGATTATTCTACACAATAGTGAGTGCTATTATCCCACAATTGTTTCTGGAGTTTTTTAGTGTGTATTTTGCAAAGGGTTGTTGTGCTTCACATATTCACAGAAACAGAAGCAAAAGAAAATGGTTTCCTATAGGAAACTTTACTAAAATTGCAAAGTAAATCAAACGTATTTAAAGTGGCTATCTGAACTATATCAACCACTCGCCATATCCTCAGAGGCACATCTTACCAAATTCTTCCAAGTTACACAGGAAGTGAATTGGACTGTGAAAGAGCTACCCAAATGGTGTTTGCATTTTGACAAATTTGTAGGGCAGTACAATATCTCAGAGAGGAGGTCTGGTCTCCTGCTCCCCTGGTGCATTCACTACAGCTGCCGAATGTCCCTGCTTTTTAAAGTTTGATAGCAATATCTGTTGGCTATAGGTACATTCTTAAACCACAAGATTTTTTCTATTAGTGAATTTCTCTGCTTTTTAATATAGGAGATAAGAAATGGGATCCTGTGCAAGTTTGCTGAGAATGGATTGATCATTTGCATGCTTATTGAATTCAGTGGGATTTAATCCTCTGCAATCATATTTAGGATAGGTGAAACTGACCACAGGGGATGGGGAGGGGAGGAGGAAGGGGAGCAGACAGGAGGGGGAGGGGAGAAGAAGGGTAGGTTTGATTGTTCGCATGTTTATTGAGTTCAGTGGGATTTACTCCCCTGCAATCATGCTTAGGATAGGTAAAACTGACCGGGGAGGGAGGGAGGGGGGAGGGAGAGAGTGGGCAGGGAAGAAGAAGGATGAGGGGAGGGGAGAGGAGAGGAGAAGGAAGAGAGGGCAGAAGGGAAGTAGGGGGAAGACAGATATGATCATTTGCATGCTTATTGAGTTCAGTGGGATTTACTCCCATGCAATCATGGCTAGGATAGATAAAACTGACCATGGGGGAGAAGAGGGAGGGGAGAGAAGGAGGGAGAAAGGGAGGGGAGGGGGATTGGAAGGAGGGGGAGGGGGAAGGAGGGAATTGGAAGGGGAGGGGCAAAGGAAGGGGGAGGGAAGGGCCAAAAGGAAGGTGATGGGAGGAAGGAGGAGGGGAGGGCAGGTTTGATCATTTGCATGCTTATTGAGTTCAATGGGATTTACTCCCATGCAATCATGGGTAAGATAGGTAAAACTGATCATGGGGGAGGCGAAGGGGGAAGGAGATTGGAGGGGAGGGGGAGAGGGAAGGAAGGGGCAAAGGGGAGAGGGAAGGAGGGTGAAAAAGGCAGGGTGGGTTTGATTATTTGCATACTTTGTGAGTTCAATGGGATTTCTTTCTGTGCAATCATGTTTAGGATAGGTGAAACTGACCTGGAGGAGGGCAGGGAGGGGAAGAGGAAGGGGAGGGAAGGAGAATGGATGGGTGTGCACCAGGCAAAGGAGAAGACCCTTTCCTTTCCAAAAGGAAAACATTGTGAACAGTATCATTCTTTTTCAGTTCCCCCCACCCACCTTTTTATTCTACAGCAGGCACATGTAGCCTCCCACCCAAATTTGAACCAAAGCTGTCCCTGGCCACATTCACACCAGGCCTTTATTTCACTTTAGACAGTCATGGCTTCTCCCAAAGAATCCTGGGAAGTGTAGTTAGTGAAGGGTGCTGAGAGTTGCTAGGAGATGCCCTGTTCCCCTCACACAGCTTCAGTCAGAGTGGCTGACTGTTGAACCACTCTGGCCACTGGAGCTCTGTCAGGGGAATAGGAGTCTCCTCTGAGACCCCTTCGCAAACTACACTTCCCAGGATTCTTTGGGGGAAAGCCATCTGTCTAAAGTGAAATAAATGTCTGGTGTGGGTGTGACCCCCTGATCAGGTAAGCCCAGCAGCTGTGAGTCTGGCTTTGAGAACACCGACAGTTGGTTCTTACTGAGCATGCCCAACATTATCATTGATGTAAAATTTGGGACAAGGTCAGTAAAAAGATTACAGGTACTCTGTGAACATGGCTGATGTTTAATTAATTTCAACAAAAGATGAGAACGCTGACAGAAAAAAATCCAGCAGAGGCCTGGGTTTTTTCTCTCTCTATTTACACTTTGAACTCTTGATTCTCTCTGACTGTTATGTGTATTGCCATGAAAATCCAGAGGGTTGTTAAGCAAGTATTTTTGAGTTCAGGACTATAAGTTTTGTAAGGTTTTGTTTTGAAATGAGCTTATGGGAAGCATCAGAATGGCATGGGGTTATTTTTAATTTAACATTGCAGAATGCAAAAAATCCATGTTGGATGTAGTATACAGCCACTCTTGTGGCTGTATAAAGTTTCTGTAAAACGAGCAAGCCAAGTGAAAAAAAAAAAAACATGGTAAAAAGAGATTTGCAAAGAACCTGGGCAGCTTCATGTTATGCCCTGGGTTAATTGATCCTGCAATTTATCCTGGGGCAAACCTTACTACTTCCCAACTATGCAGAAGTCTTAATCTTCACAAGACACATTATTTGAAATAATTTTTGCATTTTTTTATTGAATGCAATTTTAATGAAGGTTTAGCTCATTGGAGAATGTTCAGCATTTGAAATTACTTTGGTGTGGGATAGCCGGTGGCTATTTGATCATTTTGATTCCATTAACTCTAAATGACTGAGGAGCGTTTGCTCCACTGCACTTCTCTTCTCAACGTAAATGAATTGAATTTTAGCTCATTTACAGAGGTCTGCTTGAAAATACTCATGAGTAAACTGAATTGTGCTTCCCAGTTCTCCTATAATAAAAAGGACATTTATTTTACTTTTTTAATCAATAACACCTTTTTTTAAAAGTTATGTTTCCACAATGTAAAGTCATGTAAGCACATGGCTTTTTCCTTGAGAAGTGTTGACAATATTTTTGGCTAAGTGTATTATATTGCCAGTTTGCCACAAAGGTTTACTGTAATTAAATATCATCTTGGATGTTTACATAACAGAAACGTGTTTTAGGCTGCAATCCTATACCACTTACTTAGGAGCAAGTCCCATTGAACCCAGAGGGACTTGGGACATACTTCTGAACACACTTGTACAGGATGCACTGTGAAAGATATTACTTTTTTAAACTACAAATAAATATTCCAACTTTCATCCTCCTAAGTGCACTGCTCCCATTACTTTACAGTCCTATAGACATACTTGCTTAGTTTAATAGGCCTGATGGGTACCTATACACAGCAGTAGAAGAGGACAAACTCACCTTTAGAAACCCAGGACATTGGTGAGAACTACAATGAGAGTAGTGGGGAGAGGGGATATATTTATTTCACCAGTCATTTTGAACACCATTCTTTCTCAAAGGAAAATGTTTCACTTGTTTCACAAATAAGTAAGTCATTGGATCTGCTTACCCACTTGCTAGAGCACAATTTTCTGTCTCATATATATGCTCAGACAGTTACCAAGTCAAGGGGCTATAACTGCTCAAATGTATTACAGAGCTAGTCAGTGACTAAGGCCGCAATAGTTGGGGAACGGTCGTTGCTCAGTGGTAGAGCATCTACTTTGCCTGCAGACGGTCCCAGGACTGAGAGAGGTTGCTGCCTGAAGCTGCCAGTCAGAGTGGTCAATACTGGGATAGAAGGACCAATGGCCCAATTTGGTTGTAAGGAAGCTGCCTTTGTTCCTATTGGGGTGTAAACTACTGGTTCTTCAACATGGGAGACACCAGTTCTAATCCCACTCAGTCATGAAACCTCAGTTAGGCTGCAACCCTATACACGCTTACCTGGCTGGAAGTATTCCCCATTGAAAACAATAGTAATAATAAATAATAATAAAATTTTATTTATGAGTCGCCTATCTGGCCGAATTAACAGCCACTCTAGGCGACGTACATCAATACAATAAAATACAATATAAAACAATGAAAGCCACAATCAATAATTAGACTAAACACTACAATTCTGATTAATAACAGTATTAAAAGCTAACCCACCCCAGGGATCCCATAGGCCTGCCTGAAACAAAGACCTGCTCACAAGTATACAACTGAAGATTACAATGCTAAACACTAGAAAATGAGTACTTTTGAAGTCAGTCGTTGAGTTTCAGCAATCAAATCATGGCTTGATAAGCCAAGATCTGAACCAGATTCATACACCTGTGCATAGCCATTTCGTGCAAGCAGGGAAACAAGTCATGAAGCTGCAGTTAACCATAGTTTCTGAACCAGGAACTATGGTTAATGGCTTCTAAACAAGCCAGGATATAAAGTCACAGTTTAAAGTTGGCTTCTGTATCCTGGCTTGTTTGAAGTCACCAAGAACATAAGAAGAGCTTGCTGGATCAGGTCAATGGCCCATTTAGTCCAGCATTATGTTCTCACAATGGCCATCCAGTTGCCCATGAGAAACCTGCAAGCAGGATCTGAGTGCAAGAGCACTCTCCCCTCCTGCTGTTTCCAGCAACTGATATTTGGAAGCATACTGCCTCTGCCAAAACCTTAATTTGGGAGTTGCATATAATGGGAAGGTCTGGTTCACTACGGCGTCCTGACTTCCTTTCCCACTCATGAGAATAGACATGTGGAGAATTGTGCTATAGGTGGTCCAGGGTAATTTCCTGTCTCCTGCACTGACTTACTCAACAAGATTGCAAGTGAGGGGGAAATGACACGAGAATAGTAAAACACTTTGCACACTGAGCAGCTCTGTACAAATTATTAATTAATGCAAGGTGAGTGGCAACTCTTCCCACAGTGGCAATTATTATTATAAATGATTCATTACAATTTCACATATGATCATGCTCCACTTTTGTCAAGTGGATTGATCAGACTGATATTTTCTTGAACATTTCCACCACCCATGGTGGCAAACAGCAATGCAACCATAAAGCACAGCAGCATGATACAACATAACACAATACAACTTCAGTCCAGAGAATCTTGCATTCTGGTTTACAAGAGTTTGTATTGTCTGTGTGAAACCTTTGGCTAGCACCCTCAGCTTTGACATCAGTGATCCACCTGTTTAAATTACTCTCCTCAAGCCTGTGAACAGTGCTGCCACTGCTGGAGGTAGTTGACTGTTATGACCATCTGTTTTGTCTGTATACGCAAAGTAGAGGAACTCATCATGTGTGTGCTCTCCATTTGCTCCCCCCCCCCCAGATGCAATAACATTTTCTCTCCTTGGTTAGGATCACATGTGCAATCATGCTTTTCATGTGCATCACCTTTGCTGGTACAGGGCAATTATCTCTGAGACCGTAAGAGGATATACTTTTACAGGAGAAAAGTGGAAACTAGAGACAGTTCTATGGAGCATTTCTCAATGGAATAATATTCATCAAATGATAATTAACACCATATACATTTGCCAAACAGCTGCTGTTCTCCAAGCCTGAATCTCTACAGGACCTTCTAAGTGCTCTGTGACTGTCTGTGAAAAGCCAAACAATGCAGCTGTTTGTGAAATAGGTTTGAAGGCACTTTTAGAACTTGACATTCATCAGAAATTATCAGTGTGTTTGATTCTAATTCATATTTAAAATATTTTGTAATGGCATCTCATTTTTTCATAGGAAGCAACTTTAAAAAAAAACTTTTCACTCACCGTTAAGCAATAATTTATAGCAATAGCTGCATGCTGTTGACACAAAAATGATTTCCTGGAGAACCAAGGGGGGAAAATAACCTTGGGAAAACGAAAAGCTTAAGAGACAATTCTAATTTCAGGACTCATTGCGAGCCAGAAGCTCAGCTCAAGTTAATGGAAATGCTTTAGAAATGTTGCTTTCTAATTTTCTTGTGGAAATAGCGTGAGATGATAGCAGATGAAGCCTTTTTTCCTGATAAAGATAATGAATACAATCCAGTGAAAGCTAGCTACGCTAATGTTCCACAGAAAGTAATGAGACTTCCAGATGTCACCTTTCCTTGTGATGATAGCTGCAATCTAATGAGTGAAACAGAACACACCTCATAGAAAGATGTCTGCTCACAGTAAGAACCTATCATTGCTGGTAGTGCATGATGGCTGTGCTGTTACTCCAGCTAATATCACTGGATTAGCAGATATCAGTATGAAGATTTGGTACAGCTGACGTCTGGACTGTGTGTGTTCAGCATGCCACTAAAGCACTATGGTCACTAGAAGAGGTCTCTAGAAGTATTCTGAACTGGTATACCAGTTGGTGGGAATCATAGATGTCAAGAGTCCTGTTGTGTTCATGTCCTGCTTGCAAGCTTCTTATAGTATCTGGTTGGCCACTGTTAAAACAGGATGCTGGACTAGACAGGCCTTAGTCTGATCCAGCAGAGCTCTTCTTTTGTTCTTAAGTGCATTGTTAAGCATATTTTATTGTGTATACTACATGCCATCCTTCTACCAAACGGCTTAACATGGTATGCATGGTTCTCTCCATCCCTGCCTCTGCCATTCTAATAAATAAATTGCAAATGGTTCTTTTAGGCTGTAAACCTTATACATACTTATCTAAGAGGAAGTCCCATTGAGCTCAGTGGGACTTTCTTTTGAGTAAAGTCATGAAGTGGCAAGAGTATGGTGCCTTCAAGTGGAAGGACCCAGACCCATTCTCCCTTATCCTGACACACCAGCAAACATTTGCAAGGCTCATACCCCTGTTGTAGAAGTTTCCACAAGCAATGTTTATGACTACTAATATGGCATGACTAGGTGGTCTGAAAATAGGGAAGAAGTCAGTAGGGTGTAGGCTGCTCTTGTTGGATGGTTTCTTGACCATTCCATTGAACAAATCCTCCCTATTATCATTTGAAAAAAGTTAACACAAAGATACACATCATGCCCCATTTCTTTATGTTGTTCACCAACTGGTAAATACAACTGTAGCAGTAACAAATTCTGCTGAAGAGCAATGGACCACAATCCTAGAAACCATTGAGAATAGAAAGGTATTTATGACATTTCTGTATTTTTTTAAAATGTTGTATGTTACTGGCCACTTTTAGGACAGTTAAGACTGCAATCCTAAACCCACTGGCCTGGAAGTAAGTTCCACTGAACTCATTGAGACTTACATCTGCATAGGTATGTATAGGATTGTGCTGTAAGAAATCTTATAATACATAAATACATTTGAATTTTAAAAAATCTTATAGTTCCTTAAAGACTAATGGAGCTATCATGGCATAAGAATTGGGGACTAGAGCCCAATTACATGAAGCAGTATCCTCAGTTCAAGGCACATTTCATATATCTGAAGAAGTGGATGATAATCCAGTATTTCCCAACCTTTGGGTCCCCAGATGCTGCTGGACTACAGTTCCCATAATTCCTCACCATTGGCCATGCTGGTTAGAGCTGATGGGAGCTGTAGTCCATCAACATCCAAACATTGGGAAAGTCCATATTAGTAATATGGCACAATAATTCCATTAGTCTTTAAGGCACCATAAGGCTCTTTGTTGGTATTACTGCAGCAGACTAACAAGACTACCCCTCTGGAATATATTATTTAAAATTAATCTAAAGTTGTGGGTTGATAGGTAAATTATGCAGTTTGCTACCTTGAGGGGAATGCTCATGTTTAATTAATACTAATTTTTATGAGAGTATTTTCCTTAGCGTAAATTCTATGACAGTGGTTCCCAACATTTATGAGTGCAGGACCCCCTTTGTAAAATTTGATGACCCCCCCCACTGGGTGACCTTGAGCCAGACACAGTCTCTCAGCCTGACCTATTTCACAGGGTTGGTGTAAGGATAAAATGGAAAGGGGGAAACAATGTGTACCACCTTGAGCAACTTGGAGGAAAGGTAGGATATAAATGCAATAATAATTCAATAAATAAAAGCATTTCAGCTGCATTATGTGGACCCCAGCCTCAGCCAACCGGCTGAGCTTTTTAAAAATCATCATCAAGAAGCAGCGATGTGGTAGTGGAGGGGATGCTAGATTGTGAAGACAAAAGGATGGATAGACTAAGGAGGGGGGGTAATGCTTTTAGGCCTTGGGATGATCATCAGAACTGATGACTTGGTTAGCGTGCACTTGGGGAATGACAGCGGACCAGAAGACAGATCAGCGCATGCACACACACAAACGCACCTGCCCCTCCTGCAGCATCTGCAGGACTGCATGCATTTGGACACATGGGAGAGGGGAACCCTCAACTGCTGCAGTATCTTGGAGAGAGAGGTTGGGGGGCAGAATGTAGGTGGAAGAAAGGGGAGACACTGGCACACACACTTAGCCTCAGAGATGGAGGGTTGAGAAAGTCCTAAGCTTCCTCACTGCTCTTTGGCTCTGTCTGGGCCGAAGGTGAGATCTGGGCTGCCTCGTAAATAAGAATAAATTTTAAAATGAGGCGGCAGTGAAGCAGGAGCCAAGAAAGGCAGGCAGGCTGGCTGCCAGGAAGGAAGGGGAAAAGCAGCCTTTCCTTGCAGCCTTGCTTCTTTTTGCTTCACAAAAAGCCCGGTAGTGCGAAGAGACGGGAGTTGGGATAGTAATCCCCTCTTCTTCCTGGTAGCACCTCCCTCAGCCTCCTTTGGCATCTGCCATGTGTGGTATAGGCAGATGCCTGCCCTCGGCATGTCTGAAAGATGCTCTGGCGCTTCAGCAAAGTCTTCCCTTCTCATTTGGAGGAAGGGGGAAGTGTCATCTGCAGCGGCAATGGGAAGCAGACAGCAGACAGGAAGTGAAGACTTTGTTTTTTAAAAAAATAATTCTTAATTCATTTATTTACTGTTCACAGCCCCATATTACTTTGTGGCCCCCCTGGGGGTCACAGGCCCCAGGTTGGGAACCACTGTTCTATGAAATCTTAGTTATGGTTACACATTTTTATAGGTCTTAGACAATTGTTAGATCCAAACACCTCACAAAAACTGGTAGTTATCTGTTATGTTCTTCAGGTTTCCTACATGTGTGTTCTTACATATAATATATATTTTATGCTCTTCATTCAGAGATACAATTGATATGTTCACTGGGCACATGAATGGCATATTCACAGTGCCTGTTTTTTCCTTTGTTAGACCCAGATCCTGTCAAGCTGGGACAGGAAAGTCACAAAGTAAAGCCATAGCATGGCGAGGATGGTCTGTCATAGGAAATCCAGCAGCAGCAGCCACCACCACTGCCATTATTATTATTATTATTATTATTTGGCTCAGATCTTTACCTGGGAGCTTTTATGGGGTTAGACCAAATCACATAATCAATTCTGGCCTATTATTCTTAATGGGTCTTACTGGTCTGGCTGGTTTCCCTGTGGCTCCCTTGTTTGTTGTGAACCAATACCTGATATACCTGATATTTTCCAGGCCACTGATATAGGATCCTTTGGAGGTTCCTGACCTGATATCTTTCTGGTTCATCATTACACCCTTGCTTTGAAAGAAGTAGCTAGATATGAGAATGTAGACTCGCTTAAGTTATGCAATTTAGCTGCACCATAGACACAACCAGAAAATGCCAATATATTACACAAATTTCTAAGGAGAATATAATGCTTTTTTCATGTATCCTGCTACATTTATGTCACATGATGATCTTAGCCATCCTACACAGACAGTGTATGGAATCAACAGAAGGTCTTTCTATTTCCTCAGAATCTTCACAAGTCAGATCCAGAATGGCAAAATGAAAATGTAATTCTAACATGTTATAACATGGGGATCAATATTAGTGTTAAATCCAGTTTGCATCCTTATTCAATAAACTGCATGTGATAAAAGAGATTAATTAATTCCCTTCTCTAAGGCCAGTTCTTAAGGCATATGTCCTACTTGTGCATCTCGAGATGTATCCAGAACATTTTGTTTAATTATATCATTATAAAATTTGCATTCCCTCATGTCTCATAATTACAGCCCAACAGTGCCATCCACTGTTTTTCTAAATAATGTCTTCAATCCTCATATCACTTTTCCCCCTAAAATGGTTCTAAGAAAGTCAGGAGATCAAAACCTAAACCTCTCCTATGACCAGTAGGCACTAAGAGAGCTTTTCAGACAAAGCAAAGGCATTTAGAGCCTAATGTATTTTGTTAGATGAATAGATCTATCCAACAAAGAAATCTTCTCCAACTCTGTTTGTTCAAAACTTGAGAACTTAACATTCAATAGCAACCACAATATTATGTTTTTTCTGGTTTATTTTCACTTTTAAGAAAAAAGTGGGATATACGTGTTTTATTATAATTATATTGTCGATAGAAAGGATGAAGATGATGATCCCTCATCCAATAGCTGACTGTGCAGTTAGTGCTTTCTTCAAAAAGTTATAATTGCATCTATCAGCTATTTGAAAGGTGAGCAGCATGTTTATTGCTTTTTGGACTATGTATGCTGCCCTACACAATTAGTCTACATTTATCTACACTTATCATTCCTCCAAGAGGGACCATGACAACTATGTGCAGACCAGATGTCATATCCGGAGGTGTCTTGCCTTTTGGGAGCACATATTCAACATGTGACAGAAAGGTTGCCACAACTCAAAACCAAAGACTGCTGTCCATTCCTACTGATCCATGTGAGTAAGAATGATGCATCCTGAACATATCTTAAATAGATCACAAAAGACAATGAAGCTCTGGGTAGAAATGTAAAGGAATGGAGGGCACAAGTTGGGTTTCATCACTCCTTCCCATCAAAGGGCATGATGTTAGTAGAGAAAGTAGGATACTGAAAGTGACCATCAGCTAAGATCTATCAGATGGGCACAAGAGACAAGGTGGTCCCATCCTTAAGAAATGTCCTTTCATAGGAGATATGTCTGGCCCCCTCCCTGACTATTTTTAAATTACCTTAAAGATCTTGGTGTTTCAGTCTGCTTTAAAATGATGCTGGTTTTATGTTTTACAATTATAGAAATGTTATTATAACACTGTTTTAGTTAGTGGTATTTATAGAAGTATATGCAAGCTCCAAAAATCACCCTGTGTGGATGTTCCCCCCCAATCTGTTTCTGAGCTGCTCTGTGTTCTGTCTGCTTTGATCTGTAATTTGGGTTCTGAGTCACTCTGTACAAAATGACGTTCTGTGTTACCCATTCACTTTATGGGGAATCTAAAAATAGCTAAATCTTTTTCACTTTTGGCAGAAGCAGCTGAAATTTGCAGGCACAGGAGCCCCTCCAGAATGTATTACAACTGCCAAATTGCAGGTCTAGGGGCTTTTGTGGGGGAAGCAAAGATGGTTCATTTTCCTCCATAAACCCATTTAGGGCAATACCTTTATTAAGCCAACTCCAGTTCCAAAATCCATATTAATTTCATAGTTTAAGGTTAAAGTGCAGGTTTGTCTCTTGCTCTTTCTTACCTTAAAACAATGAAGAGATAGTCATGTAATTTATATTCTGCTTGCACATTTTTTTTGAAAACATTAGCAGCTGTACACTGACCAGCTTAGTTTTTTGGTACTACTTACATGGGGAGGAAACATTCTCCAATAGGTATTACAAGGTTAGGCTATCCTTAATACTTTATGCAGAGTACTGGAGGATTTTTTCCAAATAGAGCACTATATCGTTTTTTTAATTAAAAAAAGTTAGAGCTTTTCACTGTTTTAAAACAACCATCTGCTGCTCTGCTTTAACAAAACAAAACAAAGCAAAAATCATCCAGAGCTCTTCAGTGCTCCACAGGAAGAATTTAGACACCCTCACTTCCTGTAAAACCCATGGACCTATACTAGAGAAACACGGTAGTGTAACCCCCCCATAGAGATTATAGTATTTTATTTATGTATGTATTTAATTTATTTGATTTATATCCCACCCTTCCACCCAGCAGGAGCCCAAGGCGGCAAACAAAAGCACTAAAAATACTTTAAAACATAATAAAAACAGACTTTAAAATACATTAAAACAAAACATATTTATAAACATTTTCAAAAGCTTTCAAGGCATCTTTTTTTAAAAAGTTTTAAAACATTGTGGGTTTGTTTGTTTTTTTTAAAAAAAGGTTTAAAAAATATTAGAAAGCAATTCCAACACAGATGCAGACTGGGATAAGGTCTCAACTTAAAAGGCTTGTTGAAAGAGGAAGATCTTCAATCGGTGCCAAAAAGATAACACAGATGGCGCCTGTCTAATATTTAAGGGGAGGGAATTCCACAGAGTAGGTGCTGCCACACGAAAGGTCCATTTCCTATGTTGTGCGTAATGGACCTCCTGATAAGATGGTATCTGAGGGAGGCCCTCACTAGCAGAGTGCAGTCATCGACTGGGTATATAAGGGATAAGACAGTATTTCAGGTATCCTGGTCCCAAGCTGTATAGGGCTTTGTACACCAAGACTAGAACCTTGAACTTGGCCCGGTAGCAAATGGGAAGCCAGTGCAATTCTTTCAACAGCGGGGTGACATGTTAGTGATACCCTGCCCCAGTGAGCAGTCTCGCCGCTGCATTTTGCATCAGCTGCAGCTTCCAGACCGACCTCAAGAGCAGCCCCACATACAGCACATTACAGTAATCGAGCCTAGAGGTTACCAGTGTGTGGACAACAGTGGTGAGGCTATCCCAGTCCAGAAATGGCCACAGCTGTCTTACCAGCCAAAGCTGATAAAAGGTACTTCTAGCCACTGAGGTCACCTTGGCCTCTAGTGACAAAGATGGATCCAGGAGCACCCCCAGGCTACAGAACTGCTCTTTCAGAGGGAGTACGACCCCATCCAAAGCAGGCAACTGACCAATTATCTGAACTTGGGAACAACCAACCCACAGGGCCTCCGCCTTGCTAGGATTCAGATTCAGTTTATTGGCCCTCATCCAGCCCACCACCGAGTCCAGGCAGTGTTCCAGAGCTTGCATGGCTTCTCTCAATTCAGATGTTACAGAGAAATAGAGCTGGGTATAGTCAGCATACTGCTGACACCTCACCTCAAATATCCTGATGACGGCTCCCAAGGGCTTCATATAGATGTTAAACAGCATGGGGGACAAGATGTGACATGAATAATTTTATTTCATTCTCGATAGTGGCCCCCGAACTATGAAACTTCCTGACGAGGTACGCCTGGCGCCTACTTTACTATCTTTTCGGCGCCAGGTGAAAACCTTCCTCTTTGCCCAGGCATTTTAATATTTTAATATTTTTATCTTTTAGTATTTTAGTATTTGTATTAATGTTGTAAAGATAGTTATATGTTTTATCTTTTCTGAACTTTTTTACTTTTGATTTGTATTTAATATGGGTTTTTATGTTAATTTTGTCTTTGTTATATGTACAAACTGTTGTCTTGATGATTAGGTGGTTTTAAAATTGACTGTTTATATATTTATATTTGATGTACACCGCCCAGAGAGCCTTGCTATGGGCAGTATAAAAATTAAATTAATTAAATAAATAAATAAATAAACCGACCACAATACAATATAAAAATATTAACATGAGACTACTTGGTGACAGAGCTATGGCCGACATCAAAATAATATGATAAAATTAACTGCAGTTCACAATCTTACCAGGCCTGGTCACAATGGCCAAGTTCAGAAATTTGGCCACTTGAACGATAATTCCTGTACCCCACAGCACAACTGCCAGGCGGCTGAAAGACAGTCACCCAATGCTATTCTCTGACAGCAACCTTGGAGATAGGAGCTGGGTATCATCAGCATTCTGCTAACAACTTGCCCCAAATCTCTTGATGACTGCTTCCAAGATAGTGAGACAGTGCCTCCAATACCCATCTCACCAAGTCGGCCCAGAAGTATACCAAGCTGCTAAGAGATCAAGTAAGAGTAACAGGGTCACACTCCCCCTGTCCTTCTCCCAATAAAGGTCATCCATCAGCACGGCCAATTCAGTCCCATAACCAGGCCTGAACCCAGATTGGAATGGGTCAAGATAATCTGTTTCATCCAAGAGTACTTGCAATTCCTGCACCACAACCCTCTCAATCACCTTCCCTAAGAAGGGGGTATTTGCAACCAGTTGGTAATTGTTGTAGACCAATGGATCCAGGGTGGGCTTTTTCAGGAGCGGTCAGATCATCATCTTTTTCAGGGCGCCTGGAACCTCTCCCTCCCATAATGATGCACTGACCACACCCTGGATCTACTCGGTCAAAACCCCTCGGCAAGCTTTAATAAGCCAGGAAGGGCAAGGGTTGAGAGGACACATTGCTGGCCGCATCACTGCAAGCACCTTGTCTATGTCATCAGGTCACATCAACTGAAACCGTTCCCAAGAAGTTGCAGCAGACGTTGCACTGGACACCTCACTGGGGACTACAGCAGATGTGGATGGGGCATCAAGACTGCTACAGAGGTGAGCAAATTTAGCCTCAAAGTCAATGCCCCTAATAGTAGACCTAAAAGTATGGAGTACAGAAAAACAAAGCAACACACAGCTTTGAGGGGGCCCTGATCTGACTCAGTTACTTTGTTGACATGGGGGTTGGACTTGGTGAAGGGTAACATTACCCTGAATCACCTCAAATTCTCTCATTATTTATCTCCAGTACAGAGCTATTACACACCCCTAGATATTATATACATTTTACTGTTTTATGTTTTTATTTTGTAACTGCATTGAGAAGGTTTCATGTTTAAAGAGTGTTTAAAAATATTTTAAATAATAAATGTTCAAATGGTGTCAGGAAAGGTTTGGATTCTTGAATCATGGCCTACAGAACTTAAATGAAGAGCTCCTGGCAGAAGATGGGGTGCACCGAATGAGCTCTGGGAAGAAAGTGTTTGACTGAAGCCTTGTAAGGCTAATCAAAAGAACTTTAAATTAACTTCTGAGGAAAATTATTTAATAATTAGAAGTGGGCTAGGTGGTTTGCTACCTACTGTAATGAGAAAATGGTGGCAAAAGCCTAGGGCTAAATACTGTGCATAGTTTTAGGGACAAAAAAAACATGAGTGATAAAGGAGGAAGCAAGGTAGTGGAGATCAGCCCTGGAAAATTGCACATAAATATGGCAGGGAAACAAGGAACAACCATGACTTTCACTTAGTCACACAATGAGCTCAAAAGCAGGCTCATATGGGATTATGTGGTCTATCAGATAAACTGGTCCCATGTAGGGCTTTTTAGGGCATAGCTAGCACTTTGAGTTATGTCCAGAAATTGGCCAATAACCAGTGAAGTCATACAATCCTTATAACCAGCTACAAGTCAATAGTCTGGATGCAGCATTCTGAACCAAGTAAAGCTCCAAATACTTTTGCAAGACATTACAGTACTCAAAATGAGATTAACTAAAGCATTTGTTACCATGGCCAGGTCTGACATTTCAAGGAATAGGCACAGTTGGCATATCAGCCTTAGCTGTGCAAAGCACTCCTCTGCATCCAGGTTCAGGACTGAATCAAGAAGAACACCTTGAGAATCTGAGTCTTCAAGGGGAGTGCAACCCCATTCACAAAAGCTTGAACCTCTATTCCAGGGATGGGGAACCTCATCTGGAGGGGGCATATCAGACCCTCCAGGATTCTTTAACTGTCCCACATCCTCCTAAGCCCTCACCAGTCCTGCTTGAGTATTTTTTGCTGGATGGAATGTGTCCTTGCACTATGATAATATAATAAATAAATGATTGTCCTGGATTTAGAGAGGAAAAAGATAATGTTGAGTGTTATCAGCATGTTGGCAACACCAAACCCTGGACAATCTCTTCCAGCAGTCTCATGTAGGTGTTAAATAGCACGCGGGATGAGACAGAACCACGAGGGGCACTATAGGACAACAGCCATGGCATTGAACAGAAGTCTTCTGGTACCACCTTCTGGAAAAAAAACTCTCCTAGGACAGGAACTCTGTAAAATGGTACCTGCAAGTCCTATTGCAGCCAGACAATCCATAAGGATAGTATGGTATCAAAAGCTGCAGACAGATCCAACAGGGACATCCTACCCCTGTCCAGTTCCTGGAGTAGATTGCTCATCAAAGTCACCAAAGGAATCACTATCCAATATTTATGTATTTATTTATTTATTATTTAAAATATTTCTATCCCGCCCTTCTATCCTACGATAGGGCACTCAGGGCGGCTACAATAAAATACAGGAATACCCCGCATCAACGTATGCAATGGGTCCAGAGCGAGTATGTAAACCGAAAATGTACTTAAAGTGAAGCACTACCTTTTTTCACTTGCGCTGCCACTTTGCCACCTCTCCTTCACGTGGAGCCTCAAAGCCCCACGCTAAAGCCTCTGCTGCTGGGCTGCTGCGCCTCTCAGCTGATCCTGATCATGCCTCCCAGCTGATTCACGGTTGCGTCTCTTTCCACCCCCCACCAAAAGAACAGGCCACAACCAAAGGTTAAGTGTCCGTTCTTGCGAAGCGAAGTACATAAAAAGGGGAATGGTGCTACTGTAAGTATGTCCGTACTCGCGAGTGTCCGTAAAGTGAAGGTCTGTATAGTGGGGTATTCCTGTAACCAGCTCTGAAGCCAAATCAAATTGGATTTAGGTAAAAGCCCTCTTTTTTGTTCTGATTATGCTTTATATAATGTTTTTGTTTGGTATCATTAGGTTTTACATTAGCAATTACAAAATAAATCCATTCAATAGAAGCTAACATGTAGTCACCAAACCTAACCTAGGCTAACTTGTGTGTCAAAACCTCATTGCTTGTATCATTATATTTCATTAATATCAATCTGGATTGTGCAAATATTGTAGACATCTTCCCATCTCACAAGATATCTGCAAATATGAACTTAAAAACATAACTTAGAGAAATATTTTCAGACAACTAGGAGTGAAATGCCATTATATTGTGACATCATTCAGTGTGAATTTCTGATTATTAACTGCTTTTAAGTGTGTGTATATATTCAGTATCACCAGAATGGCTTGTTAACATATTTATAAGTCATTATTTATTCTCTTTATTATCAATTAGGTTTCAAAATTGCTTCACCAATTATAATATCCACTATGTAAACTAAATGTCACCCATCAATTCAGCTTCAAGAGAAAAGCTCACAGAGCAATTCAATACAGCAATTCAAATGGCTTGTTATAGCTCATTATGACTAAAATGTTCAGGCTTTTTTCCTCCTAGAAATGTGATTTTATATTCAATAGGCAAAACTGGGTTCATTAAAATTATTCACTGGTAGGTCTGCAGCAAACTTCCTAGGGAAATGTCAAGATAAGGCAGCAGGGCTTACTGCCAGACTAATACCCAAACATAATTAGAAGTGGGCTAGGTGGTTTGCTACCTACTGGAATGAGAAAGTATGCCAGGGACATTATGGATATTTGTTGCTGGAATTTCAGCTCATAAAATAAACATCCTCAATACTGCCAGAAAAGTAGTATAGAGGACCAAGCCGTTTTTATTGTGCATGGTTTTTTTTTTTTAACAGTGCTTTCCCTTTTCTGAAAGTATTCAACATTTTCATTTTGAGATGCTGAAAAATAAAGTCCCTGTCACAGCTTGAGAAATGCTGCATTTGTCACTTCCGGGAAGGGTGACTTCGCTTGTGCCTGCTTTTGAGACGGGCTCCCATCTCAGAAGAAGCTTTTTCAGATATAAATCAGTCAGAACATTCTTTTTGACTGATAAAATTTCTCCCGGGCAGGGAGAAACGTAGAGATCAACCTCAAAAGCCTGTTTTTGTTGGGAGGACTGGATTTCATTAATTTATGAGAGAAGGTTCAGCCAGCAATGCCGGACGGACTTCCGAACAAGCTCTATCTGATTAATGCGACACTTTTATCTTTTCTTCAAAGAGAAAACGGACTAACAGGCAAGCACCCTTCTTTCTATTTTTTTTTTTACTTGGTTTAAATTGTTGCAGCAAAAAGAGATTTGTCAAATGAATCAGCTATAAAGAATTTCTGGGTGAGCTATAACTCTTCTCTGTTATTCACGAAATTAAGGAGGAAAGAAATTGAAAAAGCTTATCTTTGTTTCTATTGCAAAAAGCTGTCCTGGAAGTGCATTCTAAAGATATAAACAGAAGAGGGATTTCTATTCCGAGGAACATTATATTGTCTGGGACTATTCTCTTTTTGGTCTATTTTATTTTGACGAATCTGCTTCTTCACGACGCCACTAACTGTTTTGATGCTGGCAACTAAATTTGTTTTGTATTCTTGAACATAGAGAGATAAGGCAGGCTGCTCTGTTTATACTGTGATGTCATCAAGCCTGGAATATTAACCCAATTGTTGCTGAAATAAGAAGTGGTTCTTCTTTATTTTTGTTTTGTTTTGTTTTCGTGGTTTTAAGAATGGCAATCAAGAAAGTGGCTGAGAATCTGGAAGTAATTATGTTTCAGAAAATAATGGATGAGATTGAGATAACGAAACAAACCCTGCGACAGGGCAGTAAGGAGCTGAAAATTGAACTGAGCAAAATGACGCAGGAGCTTAAAGAAATAGGGGATCCTGTGAGAGAGGAGAATGAGATCAGAGATGAGAAAAGAAAAAATAAAGGGAAGATACAAGCCCTGGAGATTGGAACAAATGTGGAATTGGAAAAAGATCTGGAGTTTATGGATATTAGAAATAAAATCTACTGTTTGGAATTCAACGTTGTCTCTGAAGAAATTAATGAAGATATTAGAGATAAAGTTATCAATGGCTTGGATAATTTTCTGGACTGGAATGATGTGATGGAGCTTGATATAGAGAAAATCTATGGAATTAACTACAGCCATGTGACAATAGAAAAACTCTCAAGAGATGAGCCAGTGCATTTTGTAAAAAAGAAGAACAGAGATATGACTTTACAACAATATTTCAGCAACATATTCAGAATTGATGGCAAGAAAATATTTGTGATAAAGGAAATTCCCATCAGACTCTTATTATATGACTATGGCTATGGCAGCAAGATTATTATGGAATACTGATAATGGAAGAATGGACACTGAAATTACTGGACTTAACAGGACTATTGAAGATGGAAGATGGAATTAATATGGATAATGGAATAATGGCTATTGAAATTATTGGACCTAACAGATTTGATGAGATGGATTAATCGATATGTTTATTTGGACTATGGTTATGACAATAAGATTATTATTATTATTAACGAGATGGATTAATCGACATGCTTATTTGGAGAAAAATTGATAGATATATTTCTTAAAGAATTGAAACCTCTCTTTGACTTTTTGTGGAAAGAATAAAGTAATGTTTATGAGATTTGATGATTAATTAAGATAACTACTGGAGGAAAGTGATTTTATAATATAATTTAAGAGACAGGATTGTTATATATTGTAGACCTATAACTGATCTGCGACAAATGGGAAGTCAATATTTTATTTTTCTGTTTAATCATTTTTGTTTTGTATTGTTTTTTGTCTTTGAATGTTTTTTTATTTTGTTTTGTTTGTTTTGTGAAAATTTGAATAAAAATTATTGTAAAAAAAAAAGAGAAATGCTGCATTTGTGTTGCTTGGACTCTCCTCCCATTCACATCAGAGGTAAACCTCCTACAGACTTCAAGGCCAGAAAACTTCAAAACTATGCGGAGATTTTCCCCTTTGATATAACAGGTGCAGTTAGGTCAATACCGTTTCTCTGAAAAACCCACCTTTACTGTGATAAAGCTACATTCAAGTCAGATGTATTACACTTTCTTGTCCCAGGCACCACAGGTCAGAATTTATTTAAAAGAACCCTATAACCTCAGCTAATTAAAATGTGGAAGAATTTGTTAGTTGCTGCTTTTAGAAAGCAATTTTAAAAGTTTATTTAAACTTTATTAAGTTTTTTAAATAATTAGAAGAAAAACAACCTACAATGAAGTATGGAAACACTTCAGTCTGATAAACACAATTCACAAAAACCAATTCTGTGTGAAGATTCCATTCACAGTAAGGGGAGTCAATACTAGGGGGAGTAAAATATAGTTGATTCTTCCAAATAAAACCATATTTCATTGGCAAGTAACAAGACATCATATGCCGTAGACAGTCATGGCTTCTCCCAAAGAATCCTGGGAAGTGTAGTTAGTGAAGGGTGCTGTGAGTTGTCAGGAGATGCCCTATTCCTCTCACAGATCCCCAGAATCCCCAGAATACAAACCACAGTCCCCAGAAGAGGGGCTAATTGTTAAACCACTCTTGCCACTGGTGCTCTGTCAGGGGAATAGGAGTCTCCTAATAACTCTCATCACCCTTCACAAACTGCAAATTACTCTTATATCCCAGTATTTTGGTGGGAAAAATGAATTCCTTTTAGTTCCCTGCTCCAAAATAAACAAATAAAGATGTCTAGCTCAAAAACTACTGGCCTGATTTGATATTTTCATTTAGTTTCATTATTCGACTACAACTTATGGCGACCCTATGAATCAGCGACCTCCAAGAGCATCTGTCATGAACTACCCTGTTCAGATCTTGTAAGTTCAAGTCTGTGGCTTCCTTTATGGAATCAATCCATCTCTTGTTTGGCCTTCCTCTTTTTCTACTCTCTTCTGTTTTTCCAAGCATTATTGTCTTCTCATAATGTGTACAAAGTATGATAACCTCAGTTTTATCATTTTAGCTTCTAGTGATAGTTCTGGTTTAACTTGTTCTAACACCCAACTTCTTGTCTTTTTCGAAGTCCATGGTGTCCACAAAGCTCTCCTCCAACAGCACATTTCAAATGAGTTTATTTTACTCATCTGCTTTTTTCACTGTCTAATTTTCACATCCATACATAGAGATCGGGAATACCATGGTCTGAATGATCCTAACTTTAGTGTTCAGTGATACATCTTTGCATTTGGTGACCTTTTATAGTTTTCTCAAAGCTGCCCTCCCCATTCCTAGCCTTCTTCTGATTTCTTGACTACTGTCTCCATTTTGGTTAATGACTGTGCCGAGGTATTGATAATCCTTGACAAGTTCAATGTCCTCATTGTCAACTTTAAAGTTACATAAATCCTGTTGTCATTACTTTAGTCTTTTTGACGTTCAGCTGTAGTCCTGCTTTTGTGCTTTCCTCTTTAACTTTCATCAGCATTCATTTCAAATTGTTACTGGTTTCTGCTAGTAGTATGATATCGTCTGCATATCTTAAATTATTGATATTTCTCCCTCCAATTTTCACACCTCCTTCATCTTGGTCCAATCCCGCTTTCCGTATGATATGTTCTGCGTATAGATTAAATAAATAGGGTGACAAAATACACCCCTGTCTCACACCCTTTCCGATGAAGAATCAATCAAATATTCACATAACAAAATACAAAGGTTTGGGGTGGGGAACAGAAGTCACTCAACAAAACATATAATAGAAAACATATCACAAAACAGAAAGAAAAACAAAACATAGAACAAAACATAGAATAAATACAATGTTACAAAAGAAGTAAGACTAGATTTAAATACGTAAGTACAGAGCAAAAATAAATGTGACAAACAATAAAGACCAACTGCACTCCAAGGAGCATCAATGTCCTGGATTAAATGCAGTTCAGAGGGGAGGGGTCTTCTCACTAGGCTAGATGGCTTATAACTAGCTCCCTCTTCTCTCCTCCAGAGGAGACAAACAACTGCAAAAGGAAATTCTCAGGAAGGCAGTGACAGTAAGTCTTCTTCTCCAGCCTCCTGGAAGTTTCAACTGCTGGTGCAGGTCTTATTGCACTTATTGATTTGTATGCAAGTTGGCAGGCTTCCTACCTAGGGTCTTTTTTCTTATGTTTGCTATTTTCTGTCTTGTTCTGGTTATGCAAACAACATGATGCATGTACCCACGGGGTGGCAGGTCAACCAAATACTGGAACACCACAGAGTAACCAACTTGCTCCAATAAAGACGGACTGAGGCGTTTCAAGTCTCTGGCTCTAGTCCATCTCTCCTAAACTCTCAAGTTAAAGGCCCAACTCTTCTTAAAAGGGCAACCCACTAGCCCGCAGATGAACATTTCTTTTGTGCTCTGTGGTCTCCTGCTTGTTGTGCTCCCTGACCATGGACCAGTAAGGCAGGTTTGAAGGCACTCAGTTCCTCATGCCCAGAGGAAGATGCCTGTGAAGATCTTAGCTCTGTCTTTATGGGCCCTGGTGTTGTGAGATCTTATCCACAAGGCTCCTGCCCATCGGTCCTGGGTTTAGTAGCCCCCTGATCAACAGGCTCAGTCAGTAACCCAGTCTGACTTCCTAGCCAATGACTCAGCATTTTAGAGTTGTTGTTGGACTCTTAGGTCATGGCATAGGGAAGATTAATTCTTTTTTATCAATCCTAAAAATGTAAAAGCTGCCTTTGTAAAAAAAAAAAAAAAGCTATAGCAGCTGTCCTTCCTGAAATGTGGCAGCATTCATCCCATTAGAGGATCTACATGCCTGAGAACTTCATCCAATCCCGCCAAAAACTAAAAAAATGTATAGATGGTTTCTTTTCTTAAAAAATAAAATTTTAAAAGTGCCTACCATAAACACACACACACACAGAGAGAAAGAGAGTGAGACCTATATGCCTATAATTTGGCATATCATTCACTATCGAGGGGGAACTATTCCTGCACGCTTCATCCACTTTTGTTCAAAGGAAAAAGTTACGGTCATCTTTTTGTATTTCCCAATAGTGAATGAGAGGAAAATGAAGTTTCATTTCAATTTTTTTTCTGAAGTGGACTTGATCTCAGACCCTGAGCTGAATTCAGTGGCATCCAAAGTGCTTTGAATTAAGGCAAGTTGTTTCTGAAGTACCATATTTCAGTCCAAAGCAAATCTGCTCGGTGCACACCCCTATGTCAAATGATCCCACTAATAATATATCTCTTCAGGTAGTGACTTATTTCCAATTTTGAGCTTTCCCTCCACAATTCTTTCTTGGTCTGTTCCAAATAAAAACACGAAAGCCTTTCAGGAGTTGCAGGTCCTCGACCTTAAATGGCTAATTATAATCCACTCCATTGTTCTGAGTGACAGGATATGACATATGAACATACTGACCAGTCAAAGGCAAATTCCAGAGGGGAGGAAAATCTGTCCACTGGTTCAGGGTAAGGAGATTTCTGTGCAGGTATCTGTGAGGAGATTCAAACATGATTACCAAAAATAAGGCTTGTGTCAAGTGAATAATGATCCTATATTTCCCAACGATGTGGATCCAGAGGTCCTTTGCTTTGATCTCCAAAAGTCTTTCCCCATTCATGGAAGATCACCTCCCCTATCTTGGCAGCCATCTCTCTGTAAAAGTTGACATCGATGTTGAAATTCAACATTGTCTGAGCTCTGCAAGTGCCACATTTGAAGGATAGTTTGAAGATCTTTCTCTGAATGTACAGAGACTACATTATCATCGGCATATTGAAGTTCTATGACAGAGGTTGTAATTACCTTACTGTTTGCTTTCAGCCTACTGAGATTAAAAAGCTTTCCATCTGTTCGATATATGATTTCCACACAAGTAGGAAGTTTCCCCTCAATAAGGTGTAGAATCATAGCAATGAAGATAGCAAATAAGGTAGGAGCAATGACTCATCCCTGTTTTACACCAGATCTGACTCTGAATGGATCGCTCTGAAAGCCATTGTTGTCCAAAATTGTTGCTGTCATATTGTCATGAAGGAGTCGCAAAATATTCACAAATTTATCAGGGCATCCAGTTTTCAGAAGGATGGTCCAGAGAGCGGTTTGATTCACACTGTCAAAGGCCTTAGTCAGATCAATAAATGCCACATATAAAGGTCGATTCTGCTCCCAGCATTTTTCTTGAAGCTGTTGTGCAGTGAAGATCATATCCACTTGATCATGCCCTTGAAGGGCAGGAACTATTTTGAGATTTGGGGAGGACATCGTCTGAGATCAGCAGAAGGCGATTTGCGAGGATCCTTGCAAGGATTTCACCTGTGGTAGCAAGAAGAGAGATACCTCTATAGTTCCCACAATCTGTTCTATCACCCTTCTTGAAAAGGGTGATAATTATGGCATCCCTAAAGTCTTCTAGGACCGCCTCCCTCATCCAGATTTTTTTGATGAGCTTATGAAGTTGTTGTGTAAGTTCAGGCCCACCTTCTTTAAAGACTTCAGCAGGAATCCCATCAGGTCCACTAGCTTTGTTGTTCTTCATTGATTGATGGCTTTACTCACTTCATCCACATTCGGGGATACTGCAAGCTCGTATTTAGTTTGTTGTTGTGGAATTTGCAAGAAGACCTCATCAGCCACGATAGAGTTATGATTAAGGAGGTCGTGGTAACGCTCTTTCCAGCGCAGTGCAATATACTCTTTATCCTTAAGAAGTTTGCTACTATCCATTGAACGTAAGGGATTTGTACCGTAATTTGTTGGTCCATAGATGGCCTTTGTGGCATTAAAAAAAAAAGACCATCTACACTTCTTAATAGAACAGCTATCCTATTAAATCTCTGTTTAACACCAGTTTTCCACCAGATGAAGTAGAATGACTCTCCTGAAGGTTGAAATATATTATAAAGACAAGATGGCATAAAGCAAGATCAGGAACTGACATATTAATAGCCAGAATAGGTCAGGGGAAGAGCCAGATTTCTTTGGAGGAGTAAGTTAGGCTCCTACAGCGTATTGCTAACACCTCACCCCAAATCTCCTGATGACCACTCCCAAGGGCTTCCTATAGATGCTAAACAGCATTGGGCACAAGATGGTACCCTGCAGCACCTAAGAGCACAACTGCCAGGGGACTGAAAGACAATCACCCAATGCTATTCTCTGAAAACAGCCCTGGAGTCAGGATCAGAACCAGTGTAAAACCAGAGCTTGGAAAAGTTACTTTTCTGAACTACAACTACCATCAGCCCAATCCAGTGGCCATGATGGCTGGCGCTGATAGGAGTTGTAGTTCAAAAAAGTAACTTTTCCAAGTTCTGTGTAAAACAGTACTTCCGACACCTATCCCACCAAGTCAACCCAGAAGGATACCACAGTCAATGATATCAAAAGCTGCTGAGAGATAAAATAAGAATAACAGGGTCACACTCCCCCTGTCCTTCTTCTGATAAAGGTCATCCATCAGGACAACCAAGGCTGATTCAGTCCCCTAACCAGGCTTGAACCCAGATTGGAATGGGTCATGTTAATCATAGAATCATAGAGTTGGAAGGGGCCTTGTAGGCCATCGAGTCCAACCCCCTGCTCACAGCAGGAAATCCACAGCTAGAGCATCTCCCGCAGATAGCTGTCCAGCCTCTGCTTGAAGACATCCAGAGGATCCTTGCAAGGATCCTCGCAAATCGCCTCCTGCTGATCTCAGAGGATGTCCTCCCCAAATCTCAGAATAGTTCCTGCCCTTCAAGGGGGACAGTGGATATGATCTGTTTCATCCAAGAGTATTCACAGTTGCTGTGCCACAACCCTGTCAATCACCTTCCCTAAAAAGGGTATTTGCAACAGGGTGGTAGGTTTGAGAGGACACACTGCTGGCCTCATTATCACAAGCACTTTGTCCATGTCATCAGGCCACATAAACTGAAACCAATCTCAACAGGTTGCAGCAGACATTGCACTGGACACCTCACTGAGGACTACAGTAGATGTGGATGGGGCATCAAGATTGCTACAGAGGCAAGCAATTTTACCCTCAAAGTGCCTTGCAAACAATTCAGTGGCCTCTGAAGAGTCTATAACTCCATTTCCTGAAGTTGATGTCAACAGACCCCTGACAATATGGAAAAGCTTCACTGGACAGCTACTTAAGGATGCAATGGTGGCAGAGAAGTGGGCCTTCTTCGCTGTCCTCACCACCACACAGTAGGCAGAGTTATGGTGTTTTACTTGTGCCTGATCAGCCTCACAGTACGCCTTTCACCACTTGCGCTCTAGCCATCGTCCATCCTGTTTCATTGCCCTCAGTTCACTGGTGTACCAAGGTGCAAATCTGGCTCCACAGTGCCGGAGAGGGTGCTCATGGGCAACTGTGTTAAGAGCCCGATGCACCTCGCTGTTCCACAGTGTGACAGGGGGTTTCCACAGGGTCACCTACTCTATCTACTGGGAATTCCCCCAGTGCATTCAGAAATCTAGCAGATTCCATTAGGCTCTGGGGGTGGACCATCTTCATCTCTCCGCCACCCCTGCAGGGGAAGATCAGAGCTGTTAAGTCTAAACTTCACAAAATATATCTTAAATATTATTTTACCTCAGATATGTTTTTCTAAATTTGTTTTATCATAAAACATGGCATTTTAGTGTTTTTTTGAGCTGAGAACTGTATTGCAAAATTCAGAGAGTATGAAATCCAAACCATAATTATATACCACTCTGTATTAGTCTGGAAGGTGCTAATTATCTCTGTTAACTTAAAAGGTTGACCAAACAAAATTGTCCTCCACCCCTACCCACTAACACCTTTGTTGTGACATCACAGAGTCAAAAATCCCACCAGGCATGCACAATTCCTGATCTACAACCATTTATGAGCCCATATAGCAAACAAATGTTAACTTTTTTTTCTTGTTGTTTCCTGAGCATCTTTACATGTCTGACTCAAGCATTCTCATTTGTTACGGGTTTTCAACCACATAAGTATAATGTTTCCATGGGAACAGCATATAAAGCAGAAAAAAAACCAAACACCCAACCCCATTCCCCAAGGAATCTTGCCAGATGAGCTTAACTTGTACCTTCTTATTTACTAATCCTCATTAATAAAACTCAGCCAGAAGCACTCCAAGTGTCTTTGGCAAACTTGATCTGTAACCATGCAATAAAATCATAAAATGCCCAACTGGTTTCTTGAGTGGCTTTGCTGCTACTAAATTTGCTATTGCAGAATAACTAATTTACCCTTTGGATTTGGCACACTTCATGTGTTACCTGTTCATGGAGCTGGGATACAGATTCTTTTCCCTCTAGTCAAATGAAGAGCTCTTACAGAATCTGGCAATGAAATGAGAAATCAGCATAGTTGAAGTCTGGATCAAGAAGAAAGCCTGAGCATATGGGTTGGCAACTCAAGGATTCACCTTGGCAGTTTTCCCCAAACTAAAGAAGCTGTCAGTCTCACCAAGAGTCAAGAAAAGAAGGAAATAGGTCCCTTCTTTAGGCTATTTCAAGCATTATGGCTCTCATATGGATGTTGACAAAAATGAATCAACATAGCAGTGTATTTCTGCAGGTGCTGTAATATTTGTAGGGATAACTATGAACAAACATTTCTATCCCACCTTTCTTAAATCAAGAAATGCAAGGTACATGTGGTTCCTGGGTGGCTAACCTTACAGGAACTGTCCAGATAGAGATCTGCTTAGCTTCAGCAAGGTAGCACCCTACTGGGAGGAAGGGCAGGATATAAATCTTATAAAAAATAATAATAAATAATGTGTCTTCAGACCATACTCTTGCTCAATCTGTAAATGAACTTAATTGTGTGGGCAGAGGTCCATAGAATAATCATGTGGAGAAGTTCATAAGAAAGAGGCAAACATTGGAATGGCTAGAGCCAGAGATCAATTTTGTAATAAGGGTATAGTATATTCATAAAAATGAATCTTGTTTTTGAAAAATCTCTTAGTGACACCTATCTCTGTCTTATTAATGTGATGTGATATGCAAAGAACTTTCTAAATGAACATATAATAAGAATGTCAATATCAATACAAGATTGGTATATATTAGGTATATTATATACATCAGAGGTGGAGAACCCTTTTCAGCCTAAGGGTCACATTGCTGTATGGCATCTTCTAGGGGCCACATGCCAGTGGTGAGCAGGGACAGAGAAAAGAGTGGGTGGACCAACAGATATGACTCTTACCTTTGTACAATAGGCTACATTCCAGTCACACAAAAACCAGAGGTTTCTATACCCACCTCTCTTCATCCAAGCAAGCAAAAGGCATGATCACAGTTCAATGACACATCCCAGCCATGTAAAATAATGGGTGTGGCCTAGGGAGGAACACTGGAAAAAGTCTCAAAGGCCGCATAGAAAGGCTTGGGGGGCCACAATCAGTCTCTGCCGTTTTCCACATCAATATCTTGCATTTAATAAAAATGTAAGAATGTCATCATTCACGCCCATTGGAGAATATGTAGTACTGCATTACAAACCTGGATTTGCATAAAAGTAGAGCACAGCCCCCATTGAAGTCTTTGTAGTGTCTCATATAGTTCTTGATTTGCATGAAGTCAGGGTACAGTAGGATAGCAAAAGAGAAGGAAGGTTACACATCAGCAGTAGTCATAGTATGGGAGTGAGAGGGGAGAGGAACTGACAGGAGGAAAGTGGTGGTTTAAAACAAGGGGTTTTCCCTGCTTTTAAAAGTTTGATAGAAATATCTGTTGGCTATAGGTATGTTCTTAAACTGCAAGGTTTTTTGCCTATTAGTGAATTTCTCTGCTTTTTAATCTGGGAGGTAAGAAATGGGATCCTGTGCAAGTTTGCTGAGAATGAATTGATCATTTACATGCTTATTGAGTTCAGTGGGATTTACTTCCATGCAATCATGCTTAGGATAGATGAAACTGACCACAGGGGATGGGGAGGGGAGGAGGGGGAGGGGAGCAGGCAGGAGGGGGAGTGGGAGGGTAGGTTTGATCATTTGCATGCTTATTGAGTTCAATGGGATTTACTCCCATGCAATCATTCTTTGCATATGTAAAACTGACTGGGGGGGGAGATGAGGAGAAGGAGGAGGGAGGGAGGGGGCAGAGGAAGAGGAAGAAGGAAGAGGGAGGGGAGGAAGAAGGAAGAGGAGGGGAGGAAGAAGGGAGGAGGAAGGCAGAGGAGAGGGGAGGGAAAGGAAAGGCAGGTCTGAGCATTTGCATGTGTATTGAGTTCAGTGGGATTTACTCCCATGCAATCATGCCTAGGATAGGTAAAACTGACCATGGGGAGGGGAGAGTAGAGGGAAAGAGGAAGGGGGAGAGGGGAGCAGAAGGGGGGAGAGGGGAGCAGAAGGGGGGAGAGGGGAGCAGAAGGGGGGAGAGGGGAGCAGAAGGGGGGAGAGGGGAGCAGAAGGGGGGAGAGGGGAGCAGAAGGGGGGAGAGGGGAGCAGAAGGGGGGAGAGGGGAGCAGAAGGGGGGAGAGGGGAGCAGAAGGGGGAGAGGGGAGCAGAAGGGGGAGAGGGGAGCAGAAGGGGGAGAGGGGAGCAGAAGGGGGAGAGGGGAGCAGAAGGGGGAGAGGGGAGCAGAAGGGGGAGAGGGGAGCAGAAGGGGGAGAGGGGAGCAGAAGGGGGAGAGGGGAGCAGAAGGGGGAGAGGGGAGCAGAAGGGGGAGAGGGGAGCAGAAGGGGGAGAGGGGAGCAGAAGGGGGAGAGGGGAGCAGAAGGGGGAGAGGGGGAAGGAGGGGATTGGAAGGGGAGGGGGAGGGATGAAGGAAGGAGGAGGAAAGGGGCAAAAGGGAGGTGATGGGAGAGAGGAGGAAGGGAGGGCAGGTTTGATCATTTGCATGTTGGTTAAGTTCAGTGGGATTTACTTGAAAATGAAATGGTCTGTCTTCAAATAGATTCCGACCTATGATGATTTCATGGTAAGCAGCATTCAGAGGTGGTTTATCATTGCCTTCCTCTGTGTCGGAAGGCAGAGCTGGGGTCCCAATCCCAGGGAGCTGGATCCCGGAGAGTTGGGAGAAGAGTATTCGGATGGATGGCAGAGGGAAGGGGGAGGAACTTCCCCCCTTTGGAGCAAAGACGAAACAGAGGAACTGCCAGTGATAAGGTCGCTTAGCAATGGGGAGCCTGAGCCCTCCCTGGACATTCTCACGCCTCCCCCTCTTTCAGGCTCAGAGCAAGAGGGGGAAGAGGGAGGGCTGCTCACAGCCGAAAAGCAGGGAGGCAGTTTACCATCAGCCCCTCCCCTATCCCCCATCCTGGAATCGGAAACTTCAGAAGAGGAGGGGGTGATGCTTCCCCCCTCACCGCACACACGCAGACAGCTGAAAAGACAGGAGAGAAGGGGGGAAGGCGGGCAGTATCTGAGGGGCAGTTAAGGAGGAGCGAAAGATTGCGCGCCCGTTTGGCCCCTTCTTAAAGAACAGGCGGGAAGAAGTCCCTTGCTCTGTCAACTTTCTCCCAATGCCGCAGGACCTGTATCCCTGTATTGCTTCATGAGAAAACGCAGTCTTTGTTTGGACATTACCCTAATAAAACACGAATTAACTACAGCCGTTGGTCTGGTTCCTGAGTCACATCCTGGGCCTGACAGCTTGACAGAGCCACCTAAATCACCCTCAACGCTCTCTTCACTTGACTGGGACAAGATGTCAAAGGGAGCAGCGGGGGGGACGAACCCCACTTCTGAGATGGAAGAAGTGGAACTCTTGAGGACTAAGGTAGCTGATTTGCAGACGGATGTTCAAGCCCTGCTAGCAGCAGTCAAGGCGCTGAAGACAGATAATCAAACCTTGAAGGCCACGATAGACCAGATGCGAACAGCCCCTCCAGCTGCCGTAGTAAAGGTTCCCATTGGATTGCCCCCAAAATACGTGGGACAAAGTGATCAGTTGACAACCTTCGTGGCTCAATGTGAGTTATATCTGGATGTCAGGCACACGGAATTTCCAGATGATGGGGCTAAAGTAGCTTTCGTGATTAGCCTCCTGGAGGGAGAAGCTGCAAAATGGGTGACTCCATATCTCGTGAGAAAGGATACTGTCTTAGGAAGGTACAGAGGATTTATACAGGAGATGACCGAGATGTTTCAAGACCCGCAAAGGGCTGAAACAGTAGCGCGGCAACTAGGCGCTCTGAAGCAAGCTAAAGGGACTGTTTCCGAGTACACTAACGCTTTTAAAATTCTGTCCCAGGAAACTGGTTACAATGATGCCGCCCTGATGTTTATGTACCGGAGTGGATTAAATGCTGAAATCCTGGATGAGTTGGCCAGGACCTCCCCCCCCCGCTGACCTACCAGGGCTCATCCGGCTATGCCTACAGATAGATCACCGGATGGAAGGAAGGCGCCTGGAAAGGAAGCAGGAGGTCCTGAGATACTCAGCCTCAGCATCCTGCTACAAGACCCTTCCCACTGCAGGGATGGCAGGTAATGCAACTGAGGGACAGGGAGGGGCTAGGCCAAGACTGTCGGAAGAAGAAAAGGAAAGACGACGCTGGGAACGTTTATGCTTTTATTGTTCAAAGCCGGGCCATGTGGCCAGAGACTGTGGACTGAAAGGGGGGAAAGCCGAGCCGTCGGGAAACTAGAACACCCAGTCCACGTGCAGGCCGGTGGACTGGGGGCAGCGTTGTATAAAGGCCCCCCAATGATCCAACCTCCCTCAAAGGGGGTGTTGGTCTTGCCTATTCGGATTACAACTTCCAGAGGAGTGGTGTTTAATTCCACTGCCTTAATTGACAGTGGAGCCTCCACAAATTTTATTGATGCAAAGTTAGTCAAGCGTCATGGAACTTCCCGGTGGAAACTGGACGCTCCCCTAGCTGTGGAGACTATCAATGGGAGACCCCTGAAGTCAGGAGGGGTGACACAAGCCACGGAGGAAGTGAAACTTCAAATCCCTGGGCACGAAGAGTTCATTTCACTATACATGCCAGATCTCTCGAACTTTGAGGTGATTCTGGGAATGCCCTGGCTAGCAAAGCATGAACCCAAAATAAGTTGGAAGGAGGCGGTGGTGTGGTTCACCTCACAGTATTGCCAGGAGAACTGTCAACCTGAAGGAATCAAGAACACCTTAGCGGGGGCAGTGCAAGAGATCGAGCAAGTGACCCTGCCACCAAAGTATGAAGAATTCAAAGATGTGTTTGATGAAAAAGAGGCAGAGACTTTACCCCCCCACCACCGTTACGACTGTGCGATTGACCTAGTGCCAGGAGCCAGCATCCTATCAGGGAGAATCTACTCTCTCACAGAGAATGAGAGGGAGGCCCTGAAGGAATTCCTGGATAAAAACCTGAGGCGAGGATTCATACGCCCCTCACAATCCCCTCCTGGAGCGCCACTATTGTTTGTGAAAAAGAAGGGGGGGGACTCAGACCCTGTAACGACTATTGTGCATTGAACCAGATCACCATCCCCAACAGCTACCCGCTGCCCCTGATCTCAGAGTTGCTGGACCGACTGCGCTCTGCAAAAATCTTCACGAAGTTGGATTTGAGAGGAGCGTACAATCTGATCAGAATGAAGGAGGGAGATGAATGGAAAACAGGATTCTTGACCGCTTACGGACAGTATGAATACCTGGTCATGCCGTTCGGGCTTTGTGGAAGTCCAGGAATTTTTCAAAAATTCATGAACGACGTGTTTAGAGACTTGTTGGACACGTATGTAATCTGTTACTTAGATGATATCCTGGTGTTCTCAAAGAACCAGGAAGACCACGACCAGCATGTGAAGACGGTGTTGAAGAGACTGAGAGAAAATCACCTGTATGCTAAATTAGAGAAATGTGGATTTGACCTCAAGTCTCTAGACTTCCTTGGATATCGAATCTCAGCGGAAGGCGTGGAGATGGACCCAGGGAAAGTAAGCTGCATATTGGACTGGGGCCAACCTGTCACCAAAAAGGATGTATAACGGTTTTTGGGGTTTGCCAATTATTACAGAAAGTTCATTCCAGGGTTTTCCAAATTAACAGCTCCTCTGACTGACTGTTTAAGGGGGAAGAAGAAGTTTCAATGGACAGAGAACGCCACCGAGGCCTTTGAGGAGCTGAAGAGAAGGTTTGCTACTGAGCCCATTCTGCGCTTTGCTGATCCGAACCGCCCTTTCGTATTGGAAGCAGATGCTTCAGATTTTGCCATCGGGGGGGTCCTGCTACAATTAGACCAAGAAGGGAAGGAGCTGCACCCCTGTGCGTACTTCTCTTGGAAGTTAAAGCCTGCAGAGAAGAACTACACAGTTTGGGAGAAGGAGCTGCTGGCCATCAAGGACTCTTTTGAAAACTGGAGACAATACCTAGAGGGGACCTCTCATCGAATTGAAGAGCGCTCCGACCACAAGAATCTTGAAAGCCTCCAAACAGCCAGAAAGCTGAACCACAGACAGATAAGATGGTCCCAGTTCTTCACTAGGTTTAACTTCCAGATTACTTACCATGCCCAAGCCAAAAACCAGAGAGCGGATGCCTTATCCAGACAGCCACAATACAAAGAAAGTGAATCCGAGGACCAGCCTCAGTACGTAATCCCTCCAGAGAAATTAACGTTGGGAGTATGCCAGCCTTCATGGGAAGAGGAACTCAAAAAGGCACAACAAGAAGATGCAGACATGCTAAAATATCAGCAGGAGACGGGACAAGGTCAAGACTCAGAAGTAACCTTTCACTGGAGAAATGGACTGTTATGGTTCAAAACCGCCAGATATGTGCCAGAAGGGGAATTAAGGCTCAGAATCCTACGCCAGTGTCATGATTCCATCACAGCGGGACACTTTGGGATTTACAAGACCATTCAGAACGTGGCCAAGGACTTCTGGTGGCCTAAAATGCGTCGGGATATTGAGAGTTATGTAAAGTCCTGCTCTGTCTGTCTGCGGACAAAAACACAAACAGGGACACCAGCAGGACTGTTACAACCGTTGCCTGTCCCACACGAACCCTGGAAGGACCTCTCCATGGATTTTATAACTGATCTACCCAAGTCCCAAGAAATGACAGCCATCTTAGTAGTGGTGGATCTACTTACCAAAATGGCACACTTTCTTCCTTGTGCAGAGGCCTTAGAGGCTAAAGAAACGGCCAAGTTATTCATAAAAGAAGTCTACCGGCTGCATGGATTGCCAAACAGCGTAGTCTCAGACCGAGGAACTCAGTTCACAGCCAAATTTTGGAGAGCAATGTGGAAACAGTTGCAGACGGAATTAAAACTCTCCTCCGCCCATCACCCCCAGACAGATGGGCAGACAGAACGCTTGAACGCCGTTTTGGAAAGATATTTACGAAGTTATGTGTCCTATCAACAGACTGACTGGGTATCATATTTGCATTTTGCAGAGTTCGCCTACAACAATTCTCTGCACTCCAGCACTCAACAAACCCCGTTCTTCGCTAATTATGGATTCCATCCTAAAGTCTTTCCAAGCAGCTCAGAAGGAATGCTGGTACCGGCAGCTGAGAACTTCCTTAAGGAATTGCAAGCGGCGCAACAGACACTGAAACAGCAGTTAAACGAAGCCAAAACGGAGTACAAGCGAGTTGCTGACCTGCACAGGAAGGAGGGCCCCCGCCTTCAACCGGGAGACCAGGTATGGCTGTCCACCCGCTTCCTCCAGATGCCGGGCAAATGTAGAAAATTACAAGACAAGAGGGTGGGTCCTTTCGAAATAGAAACTCAAATCAATCCCGTGGCGCACCGACTGAAGCTGCCTGACACGTTTAAAATACATCCTGTGTTCCATCGATCCCTCTTAACGAAAGCCGCCCCTCCCAGTGAGTTACGGCCAGAGGAACCTCCCGGAGCTCCACTCCTGGTAAATGAGCAGCTTGAGTTTGAAGTTGAGGAGATTGTAGATTCCAGGATCAGACGCCACAAGCTGCAGTACTTGATTCACTGGAAAGGCTATGGGGTGGCTGACAGATCATGGGAAGATGAAGCTGATGTGCATGCTCCAGAATTGGTAAAACTTTTCCATCAACATTTTCCCCACCGTCCCAAGCCAGACAAGGGGAGGGGGGCACAGCCTGGGAGGGGGGATGGTGTCGGAAGGCAGAGCTGGGGTCCCAATCCCGGGGAGCTGGATCCCGGAGAGTTGGGAGAAGAGTATTCGGATAGATGGCAGAGGGAAGGGGGAGGAACTTCCCCCCTTTGGAGCGAAGACGAAACAGAGGAACTGCCAGTGATAAGGTCGCTTAGCAACGGGGAGCCTGAGCCCTCCCTGGACATTCTCACGCCTCCCCCTCTTTCAGGCTCAGAGCAAGAGGGGGAAGAGGGAGGGCTGCTCACAGCCGAAAAGCGGGGAGGCAGTTTACCATCAGCCCCTCCCCTATCCCCCATCCTGGAATCGGAAACTTCAGAAGAGGAGGGGGTGATGCTTCCCCCCTCACCGCGCACACGCAGACAGCTGAAAAGACAGGAGAGAAGGGAGGGAAGGCGGGCAGTACCTGAGGGGCAGTTAAGGAGGAGCGAAAGATTGCGCGCCCGTTTGGCCCCTTCTTAAAGAACAGGCGGGAAGAAGTCCCTTGCTCTGTCAACTTTCTCCCAATGCCGCAGGACCTGTATCCCTGTATTGCTTCATGAGAAAACGCAGTCTTTGTTTGGACATTACCCTAATAAAACACGAATTAACTACAGTCGTTGGTCTGGTTCCTGAGTCACATCCTGGGCCTGACACTCTGAGGCTGAGAGGCAGTGACTGGCTCAAAGTCACCCAGTGAGCTTCATGGCTGTGTGGGGATTAGAATGCTGGTCTCCCAGGTCATACTCCTAGGATATGTAAAACTGACCATGGGGTGGAGGGGGAGGACAGAGGGGAGGGAGGGAGGAGGAGGGGATTGGAAGGGGAGGGAGGTGGGGAAAGGAGGGGTGAAGGAAGGGGAGGGGAAGGGGTAAGAGGGAGGAAATAGGATTGAGGAGGGGAGGCAGGTTTGATCATTTGCATGCTTTTTGGGTTCAGTGGGATTTACTCCTGTACAATGATGCCTGGGATAGGTATAACCAACCTGGGGGAGGGGCAGGGAGAAAGGAGAAGGGCAGGAAGTAGAGGGAGAGGGGAGGAGATTGCATGGGTGGGCACTGGGCAGAGGGGAAGCCCCTTTCCTTTCCAAAAGGAAAACATTGTGAACACTATCATTCTTTTTCAGCATTTCCCCCACCTTTTTATTCTGTAGCAGGAACATGAAGCCTCCTACCTGATTTTAAACCAAAGCTGTCCCTGGCCACATCCATACCAGACCTTTATTTCACTTTAGATAGTCATGGCTTCTCCCAAGGAATGCTGGGAAGTTTAGTTAGTGAAGGGTGCTGACAGCTGCTAGCACAAGCTGCTGTTCCCCTCACAGAGGTTCAATCAGAGTGGCTTACTGCTAAATTACTCTGGCCACTGGAGCTTTATCAGGGGAATAGGAGTTTCTTGTCAGCACTCTTCACACTTCCCAGTATTCTTTGGGGGAAGCCATGACTGTCTAAAGTGAAATAAAGGTCTGGCTTGGGTATGGCCCCCTGATTGGGCAAAGCAAGTAGCTGTGAGTCTGGCTTTTAGAACACTGATAGTTGGTTCTTACTGAGCATGTCCAACATTATCATTGAGTTCAATGTAAAATTTCTTAAATTAATTAAAAACCAGCCAGGCATTTTTTAAACTTTTAAACTGCAGAAGATGAAGGTCCGAGTATGGGGCAAGGTCAGTAATAGGATTACAGGCACTCTGTGAACATGACTGATTTTTTAATGAATTTCAACAGATTATGAGAACTCAGAGAAAGAAGTCCAAAAGGGGTGTTTTTTCTCTCTCTTTTTTACACTTTGAACTCTCAGTTGTCTCTGACTGTTTTATGTATCGCCATGAACATTTAGAGGATTGTTAAGCAAGCGTTTCTGAGTTCAGGACTGTAAGTTTTGTAAGGTTTTGTTTTGAAATGAGCTCATGGGAAGCATCAGAATGGCATGGGGGGGTCTTTTCAATTTAACATTGCAGAATGCAAAAAAATCCATGCTGACTGTAGTATAGCCGCTGTCATGGGTGTATAATTCCTCTTAAAGATGCAGTAACATCACAGGGTGTGTATACAAAGGAAGGCGCAGAAGAGGAGAGGGGGAGGAGGAATAGAAATGGGAGTAGTCTATGTGCAAGGGGGGTTGAGAAAAGTAAGGAGATGGGAGAGAAAATGGGGTACAAAGTGGGGTTCCATAAAAGGAGTGTGTAGAAGGCATGAGAATGGGGTGAAGGTGAAAGCAGGGCAATGAAAGGGACAGCAGAATAGGAGGGGATTATGTCTTCATAACTCAGTGGAAGGTGAAAAGGGTGCACAGTAGTTGCAATGTGTGGGAGGGGGAAGGCCACCATGGGAGATGGTCTGTGTGCAAAGGGAAGTTGCATAAAAGAAGGGGCATGAGAAAACAGAGGTGAAAAGTGGGACTGCAGAATGAAAGAGTAGTGGGTTCAGAAATGGGGTTGGGAAGGTGGAAAGGGAGGGAAGGGGAAGGTCTAGGGGGTTTATGTGGGGGTTGGCGAGTGGAGAAACTAGGATACAGCCCCTAGTACATCATATTCAAGAAACTGCTAATATTCTCATTCAAGTTGCTGCAAGAAAGGAGGCAAAACTGTTCCAGCCACTTTTTTTATTGTGAGAGACGGTGCTACAAAGCTAATTAGTAGAATAAAATTACCTGTGTTGATCCTCCAGTCTCGAGAACCTTGACCCTGTCTCCATCAACTAATCATATTAAACCACATCAGAAATGGCTGCTCTGACTAACCCTCAATCAGAGCAGCCAGGAAAAAGAACATGATTAACTACAAAAACATCTTTATACACCAAAATGTATTTAATCTGCAGTTGAGTTGTTCTGATTGCTGGCAGTGTATACACATACTTGACCTTTTCCAAGTCTTAATGTTCAGGTCAGAACTCAGCAACCACTTTGGCTGAAAGGAGCAGGACAGCATACAAGAATAACAAGATAGCCTGTAAATCAGGATAGTTTTCACCTGAATCAATTTAAATTTCTGTCTTTCTTTACATTTTAAAATAAAGTTCTATACAAGTGAAAATGTGCATGGTTGTATGCTGTCTTGAAATGTGTTGTCAACATGTATTATAAATAAAATCAAGTATTCAGTTAGTCTGAGTGAGTCTTCCTTTAATGTCCTGCTACATGCTTGTAAGATTTGTTTGCTCTAGGCTAGTAAGGGTGGTCCTATTACAGATTTCTAATATGTATTTTTGTTGTTGTTAAAAGGTTACTTGCTATAGATCATACACATCCTGCAACAGTATTCTTTAGGTATCCCAGAACTACTATTTTGAGTTTATAAATAATACTCTGATCTATTATCTCTTTCATTATTTCCAATATCTATCCACCAAGTCCTCATGAAGTGTGTGTGAACATGACCAAAATATGTGTGTGTGTGTAATCAGTGGGCGACATCACCAATAACAACCATATACAAGTTAGATACAGATATAGATAGGCTCAAATCTATGGAACTCCCTCCTATGACAGATAATTTTCTTGTTTTCTTTGAGGCAGACCATAAAGATCTTGTAATTTAACACACTTTTTAAAATGTATTTTAAATTGCTACTACTCCATTTTAAATTGTTTCAAAATACTGATATTGTTGATAGTTTTTGAAGCCTTGTACCCAGCATTGCCCAGGAATTCTAAGAAACCAAAAAATCAGTGAGGCTTTGAAAGGTTCAGTCTGTTCTCTTGATTCAAAATTGTATCCTATTGTATCAAAACAGACGAAAACCTGATCTTTGATCTCATGCAAAATTTGGTCATCATGATATCTTAAGAGGTCTCCAAATACATAGCAAACAAACAAATTTCCAGAATATATAGTTGATTATTAATAGATATCAGATTTGAAAGCAAAATGTAGACTTTAAACAGATTATACTTGCACCAAAGCGAAGCATTTCCTAACAAATGTGAATAGGATAATAGTTCATTACAAAAAAAAAAGATTAAAGTGGACAGATTTGGATTTGTTGTTTTGTTTAAATCTATACCGGAGTCACAAGCTAGTAATTATTGGTGGTATTACAACTTTCAATATTTTTTCTCCTGCTGTAATACTAAAAGCTAGTAAGAAGAAAGCTTTAAAAGCACAGTAGTGTAGACTGCTGTTAGGTAGGCCAGTCCCCTGCATCAATTATTATTATTATTATTATTACACATTTTCCACAAATACACATGTGCTCAAAGCAGTTCACACAAACAGTCCAAATGCTGTAGCACAACACCACATAATAAAAAGTATAATCACTACAACATTAAGAAATATATATATACATCAAAGTATAAATGAGCATAAAGCTCAATAAGCCAAGGCAAAAATATTTAAAAACTAACCCCAAAACTGATATAAAAATCTCTTCCATCACCCCAACCCCCATAGCTCAATCCAAAGGGCCACAAAGTCTTCTCAAAGAAGCTGCGTTTGAAGGCTTCCAGGGCTGGAGGGTGGGGCAAGGCAGGTGGAAATAGCTTCCCCTGATGATAAACAGAGTCTCTCTCCCCTCCTAGTCCTTCTCCAGAAGGCAGCTCCCTTTTGAGGGCTTTCGGGGCTGGAGGGTGGGGCAAGGCAGGTGGAAATAGCTTCCCCTGATGATAAACAGAGTCTCTCTCCCCTCCTAGTCCTTCTCCAGAAGGCAGCTCCCTTTTGAGGGCTTTCGGGGCTGGAGGGTGGGGCAAAGCAGGTGGAAATAGCCTGTCCTGATGACAAACAGAGTCTCTCTCCCCTCAAATATATGCTTATGCAAAGCAGTGTCAGCTAGTCTCAGAGGTTTACCTAGCATTTGAATTTTAATATTAATTTACATCATTTAGCCAACACAGCAAAGTTAAGTTTCAGAGGCACGTTCATGAATAAAAATATCATCCTGACCAACAAAGTTAAATCATTCATCACTGTTGGTTTTTCCAAGTATGAACAAGCTTTGTGGGGGTCTAATTCCCTAAAATTCTCTTGATATACTGGTGGGATCAAACATGAGTGCTTCTCAGAGATCAGAGCTTACCTGCCATTGCACGCCTCCTAGATCCTAAGGACACTCAGGAATGGTGTGAGATAAGGTAAAGACTGCAGATGAAGGGTAAAGTCAGTGGAAATCAACGACCACCTTCCCTTTTTATTTGCACTAGACACCACTGGATCCTAGGCAGTGATTATATTGTGCCATTATGGGACTATTCTCCTGTATGCAACTTCCTAAATTCTTAACCAGAATGGATTTTCAGGGAATAGTACAGGTGTGAGGAATTTTTGGCCCTCCTATTGTTGCTGAACTATAACTCTCATCATCCCTGGCCGTTAGCCATGCTTGCTGGGACTGATGGGATTGATGGGAGTTCAGCAACACCTGGAGGGCAAAAAGTTCCCCACACCTGAAATATAATATTCCCTACTAATCCTGCTCTTCAGTTTGCTCTTTCCCCCTCTATTAGTTATATTTGTTCTCTTTCATTTCTACTAGTCTTTATTGTTACTGTTTCCATCTTAATTGGTGATTTTTTTAAAAAACAAACCCCTCTTTTCTGCATATTCTCATTTCCTGTAATATACTTTAGCTTGGATGCCAGTGTGCCTCTTGTGCTCATGGAAGGGCATTGCATGAGATAATTGACCCCAAATCTAGAGTTTTTCCAGTTGCACAAGCTCTTGTTTAATATTTTGCCACCTTGGGCTCCTTTGGGAAGAAGGGTGGGATATACATGTAAGAAATGAAATAAAATAAAAATTTTATATATCAGTGGAGTGAATATGCAGCAGACTGTATCTTCCATCCTTAAAACAAAATAAAAGCTGTGATACACTATAGTACTACATTGTGCAAAAACATCTCCAAGCACATGCTCAAGAATTTATGGAACAGCACTGCAACATTGTCTCCTCCTTTGGATCCAAGACTTTGCACTCAGATAGCAAACTAAAACTGATGAAAGATATGAAATACATTTAATATGAATACTGTTTAAGCTAATACCAATATTTTTATCCCTTTTCTGAATTTGTGGTTGTTGTTTTTAGTTATGGGTGGACTGATAGAAAGAAAGTTTAATAGACATAGACAGAAAGGAAAGACAGAGATGTGATCTACCCAGTGCTCAAATAGATTAGGGGCCACAGGAAGGGGAAAGGACTACCTGGCCCTTGCAAATTTCATCCAGCTCCACTTTTGTTTCTAAACCTTGGGTGACAGTGCAAACTTTTCTCCATAATTATATAGAGTAAAACATTTAAAAGGTATTTTTCTCTTCATTGACTATTAATAGAATATTGCTGGTTTTGTTCCGGAGAATGACAAAAACAAAGGAGACACTTAGCTACTTTTCATAGATTAAATATATGCTGGCAATTCTATACAACATTTTGACTTTCTGAAACATCTTCAGAAGGAATACAATAAAAGGTTTATGCTACTTAGGCACAAACATTTTTATGCTGCAGTCTTTAACCACTCCAACATAAGCAGTTTGAAAACTACATCCTTATTCATAAGAATGTCGGTCTTTATTATTTCAGTTGGACTTTTGCAGTGTAAATACGTTGTGAGTGCTGACGTCCTGCATTGAAGATACTCTTGTAATAAAATATTGTTAAGAAAGGATGCCTTGAATACAATGACTGTTGTAGCAGAAACTATATACTTCTTAATCATTTGATATCATTGAGATTTGTTAAACATGTTGTGGAAGAGCTGGATTTGGAATTAGTTATGAATTTGTTAACTCAGAAAAAGAAGGAAAGAACCTTCTTTTGTGACTTAGTTGCCATGGTAAGGCAGATTATTAATGATAACTGACTATTTGTTTCCCAATTTTTTGAAGACAGATATAAAGTCACTATGCTTACATCATCAGTTTCTTTGGAAAAACATGTACTTTAGAATCTAGTAAAAGGTTTTAAATGATGTGGAGACCCCAACCCGGGGGTAGAGAATCTTTGGCCATCCAGATGTTGCTGGACTACAGCTCCCATGAGCCTCATAATCATGACAAATGGCCAGAGAACTGTACAGGGAACTGTAGTTCAGCAACAACTGGACAGCCAAAGATTCTCCACCCCTGCTCTAACCATTATTATTATTCCACATTCAGGATAAAATCTTTAGCATCCGCCAGGACTTAGACTCCAGTGTTATAGCAGGTGAATCAAGCGAGATATCCAGAGCACAGCCTTGTCCTGATTTCTTGGATGAGTTTCAGTTGGTGCAGCTTCAGGACATTGACAAGGTGCTTGGACAGGTTCGTGCAACCACTTCTGTGCTGGATCCTTGCCCTTCTTGGCTAATAAAAGCTAGCAGGGATGGAACAGCCAGCTGGGCCAGGGAAGTGATTAATGCCTCTCTGCGAGAGGGGGTGGTCCCTGGCTGCCTGAAAGAGGCGGTAGTGAGACCACTCCTGAAGAGACCCTCCCTGGACCCAGAAAATCTTAATAATTATAAGCCGGTGGCAAATGTTCCATTCCTGGGCAAGGTCCTTGAACGACTGGTGGCAGGCCAGCTCCAGACACTCTTGGATGAGACCGATTATCTGGATCCATTCCAGTCGGGTTTCAGGCCTGGTTTTGGCACGGAAACAGCCTTGGCCGCCCTGTATGATGGCCTCTGTCGGAAGAGAGACAGGGTGAGTGTGACTCTGTTGATTCTCCTTGATCTCTCAGCGGCTTTCGATACCATCGGCCATGGTATCCTTCTAGGACGACTGGCTGAGTTGGGAGTGGGAGGTACTGCATGGCAGTGGTTCCGCTCCTACTTGGCGGGTCAGCTCCAGAAGGTGGTGCTTGGGGAGCATTGCTCGGCACCCTGGACTCTCCAGTATGGAGTTCCATGGGGGTCAGTTCTGTGCCCCATGCTATTCAACATCTACATGAAATTGTTGGGTGCGGTCATCCGGAGCTTTGGAGTGTGCTGCCATCAGCATGCTGATGACACGCAGCTCTATTTCTCCTTTTCATCTTCATCAGGTGAGGCTGTCAATGCGCTGAACCAGTGTCTGGCTGCGACAATGGACTGGATGAGGGCTAATAAACTGAGGCCAGACAAGACTGAGATGCTGCTAGTGGGTGGTTCTTCTGACCGGATGGTGGATGTCCAACCTGTCCTGGATGGGGTTGCACTCCCCCTGAAGGAGCAGGTTAGTAGCTTGGGGGTTCTCCTAGAACCATCTCTGTCACTTGAGGCTCAGGTAGCCTTGGTGGCATGGAGTGCCTTCTACCGACTTTGGTTGGTGGCCCAGCTACACCCCTATCTGGACAGGGATAACCTGGCTTCAGTTGTCCATGCTCTGGTAACCTCCAAGTTAGATTACTGCAATGCACTCTACGTGGAGCTGCCTTTGAAGATGGTTCGGAAACCGCAGCTTGTGTAAATGCAGCAGCCAGAATGGTAGCAGGGACCAGACGGTTCAAACATATAAAACCAATTCTGGCCCACTTGTATTGGCTGCCTGTATGTTTCCGAGCTCGATTCAGTGCTGGTTTTAACCTATAAAGCCTTACACGGCTTGGGACCACAATACCTGATAGAACGTCTCTCCCATCATGAACCCACCCGTACACTCCACTCAATATCAAAGGCCCTCCTCCGGGTGCCTACTCTGAGGGAAGCTCGGAGGATGGCAACAAGGGAGGGCTTTCTCAGTGGTTGCCCCCAAATTATGGAATGATCTGTTTGACGAGGTGCAGCTGGCACCAACACTGTTATCTTTTCGGTGCCAGATCAAGACTTACCTCTTCTCCCAGGCATTTTAGCATGTGTTTTTAAACTGTTTTTTTTAAAAAGTGTTTTTAAATTTGTATATTTATCTTTAATGTTTTTCATTGTTGTAAACTGCCCAGAGTGCTTTGGCTATGGGGCGGTATACAAATGTAATTATTATTATTATTATTATTATTAATCTAATAATAATTAGATTAAAGAAAGAGAACATAATATCTTGCTCTTAAGTGCATTGGAATCTCCAACTAAGTCATGCTCGGAGTAGACCCACTGAAATAAATGGACTTAAGTTATTGATATCAATGGGTCTATTTTAAGCATGTCTTAGCTGAAGATCACCCATTTGGATCCAGATTAAGTTTGTTGCACTTAGGTCCCATTGAAATAAATAGGACAAGTTAATCATGATTTAACCTAGGTCCAGTAATGATCAGGGTGGTAGGGTCGAGCTGCAGAGCCACCCTCTTGAGAGCAGTATCACTGCATCTTACCTGTTGGGGCAAGACAGTAGTGAGGACAGGACTATGTGGACACACCAGGTGGTGCACCAGATTGGTGCCACCAGTGAATCCATGCAGCCCTGCCCTCACCATTGCCCTAACCCCATCCAGCTAAACGGTGGTGATGCCAGTGATGGAAGACTGTCTCCATGGGCCAGCCCCACTACAGCGGCTCCTATGGCCTAAGTACCATTTACTTCAGTGATAATGAAGAACACCTAAACTAGTCTGTTTCCAAAACATTGATTTCAACTTTTCTGTTGGACTATGGCCATATGCTACAATCTTGATTTCACACCTGAGAGGTTGAATAAATATGCACAGCTTCAAACATGCAGGGGCTTCTTACTTGGATATGAAGCATTCTACTGCCCACCATGGCTGAAAATGTTATAAATGTAATACTAAAGATAATAAAAGAGAATGTTTCCCATTTGTTGGAATCACTTCACAAATTAAAATTATTTTTATTACACAATAGGGTCATGCATTTAATTTATGCTGTATGCTGAGCCAGTATAACATTAGGCATTCTTTGCCAGAGTTCACTCAGAAACAATACAAGATGTGACAGGCTGGTACATAACACCTAAAAAGATGAAGAAAAAATATTCCAGAGGCAGCAGACCACAGGTTGGATACATTAGCTCTGAAGAGAGATGTAGTTGTAGTAGCCTACTACTTTCATGACCAAACGAAATCCCCAACCACTGTCTAACTGGTTTATAAAATATGCATTGGAAGTTATTTTATTGAAAAGCTAATTCTTCCCATCTCTGCACATTAGAGTTTAGTGGTAAGCAGTGTCTTCCCACATCATTGTGTGTAATTGATCCAGGAGGAAGAACCATGTATTGGCTTGTTTCTTGGTAACAGCAAGCCATCCTTTGTTACTACTAAAGGAGAAAGGTGCTATGCACACACTGCATCTGCCACATTCCCACTGATCTGTAGACATCCGGTGCTTTGTATGAGCAAGAATGGGAAATGGTTATTCAACCAAGAAATTACATCCAATTTCTCGTACCACACTATTCAAGAAATCCTCCTCCTGAGTAGACCATGATACTGCAGTTCTGATCTCATTCCTCCCAGTGGCAAATCTAAAGGAAAAGAAACCGCAAAATGGTCTGCACCAGAAAGGTGTATAGAGAGCAAGGAATCCCCCTTGAAGGAGAATTCTTTTTACCCCCTAATAGGGCAAAGCAATCTAAAATCACTCACTTTTTTCCATCTAACCTGAAGGGGAAGGAGGAGGGGAAGGAGGAGGAGAAGAAAAGAATTAATGAGGAAGGGATTATAAAAGAGATGGATGGTAATACAAGTGATGAGTATCTAGATAAGCCTTGTCCAACCTTTGGGCCACAGATGTTCCTGGACTGCAACTCCCATCAGCCCCAGCCAGCATGGCCAATGGTCGGGAATTATGGGAACTGTAGTCCAGCAGCTTCTGTGGCCCAAAGGTTGGACAAGGCTGATCTAAATGATATGTTTCTGGACTGGTCCCTGGGCATGAAGAGAGCTCTTCAAATGGGAGAGGAAGTCCTCCCCCTGAACAATCTTGTCTTAGAACTAGAGCAAGCGGAAAATTTGACCAACCAACAGATGTTTAAAATGACAGATAAACCAACAGAAAAGCCTCTACCTACCGGAAATTTGACAAAGGAGGTGCAGTGCAGTTCACTTAAATGTATTCACTCATTTTTTAAAATTTTAGAAACCTCCTCGGGCAAGGTTAGTAAAAGTGATATCCTACAGCCTCTGGAACAGAACTCATTAGACTCTCGACTTCATGTAATATCAAGAGAGATTACCTGCATTAAAAACTTTTTAACTGAGACTAATAAATTATTGACAACCTTGGCTGAAGAATTTAAGAAAATGGGCGTTCAACATGAGATCAAAGCAAACCCATGCAGTCAACCTACTGGCACCTTGTGTTGCCTAAAAGCTCGGAAGGGCATTTGTAGAACTAAAGACTACAAACAGGAAAAAGAGTAAGAACATTAAGAACTTTAAGCCCAACAAGGCCAAGAAAATGAACTATACCAAGATCTTCAAAATATTAGAGTCCATAACGGAAACCAGGAAGAATCAAGACAACAGTCCCCTTGAACAGGAAACCAGTTTGAGAAAGCCTAAATGCAAGTCTAAGAGCACCTTTCCAGTGGCTTCATCGGTGACTGTCAATCCACCCCAGCCCTATTCTACGGAGTCACAAGAGCAGCATTCAGGATCAATTCAAGTCTCCAATCAGACCCAGAAGCCAAAAATTTGAATTTGAAACTTATCCCTCAAAAATTAGTTTTACTTAACTGTCCCACAGACAACCTACCACACTCGCAAACTGCTTGGAAATGGTACATTATTAATCTTTTACAACCGATCATGCCAGGACTTGTAGAGGTTTCGGATCTTCACAATGTGGAACACCTATACAGCAATAATACAAAATCCAAGATCCTGCTGACTTTCAGAAACCCGGATAAAGCAATTTTTTTTTCGTTTAAACGGATTCAAAGATATTTTATGAACACAGCTGATCCTCGACCTTTAGCTCGGATAACATCGACCTCGGGCTTGGCGCAGCCATCACAATCTAATAACACAGTCAAATTTAAGACAAAAGTTTTAAACAAGGACTTAACCACTATATCACAAATTGCAGCAATGAAGCCATTACCTACTTCTGATGCTTCTTTACCGCCACAGAGTAATACCAAGTCAGGAGCAGTCGCCTCCAATACCCCTCTATTAACCAATATTCCAACTTTGGTAAACCAGGAGAAGAGCTTTATTGTTTGTTCCAATGAAGAACCAGAGCTTGGAAAAGTTACTTTTTTGAACTACAGCTCCCATCAGCCCAATCCAGTGGCCATGTTGCCTAGGGCTGATGGGAGTTGTAGTTCAAAAAAGTAACTTTTCCAAGCTCTGTGAAGAACCACATAGTTTCTTCACTGAAGAAGAGGAGAGCCTCCACACTGCATTCAGCACTCTTTCAAATTCAGCACAACAGAATATTGTCCTGCGTTTGCAGATACTATCCAAATATCTTCAGGCTAGGATGCTACAACCTGAACCATTCTCTCAGACCAACACTGGAATACATATTGACCCGAGGGAGCTTGGACACTTACAAGCTGAACGGGAATCACAAATCAATACCCCCGCAGGGGACAAAATTACTCCTTGCCAGCATCATTCCGCAGAGGTCAAACGAACAAACAGCATACCCATGCATGAATCTCGCCAGAAGATTGTCTTGAATACATACTCCATTCCATCTTGGACGGATGTGAGATTCTTGGAGAAGGATGAAGAGGGCTCCCCACCCAAACAATTAATCCAGGAGAGACCGCATCCCCCTAGGGTAACAACCTCCAATGTCAGTAGACCGGCACATACCTGTGAGGTGATAGTTCATCTTCCAGCGGACCATAGTCCAATAGCTACTCTTGAGGATCCAAATCCTCTCCCCAAGAGGCACTTAGCTGCTCAATCACATTTAACTGCATTTTGACAGAATAAGACTCCTCTTAAACACAAACTTACACTCATATCGTGGAATATCGCAGGCTGGAGGAGCAAGAGTTACAATCCCGCATTTATGGACTATATAGTTACTCATGATATTATTCTACTGCAGGAGACTTGTTCAACAGCTCCTGTGGAGTTGAAAGGCTTTTCATCTTATTCACTGGAGGCTTCCCCAAGTATTAAGGGTGGTAGGCCTAAGGGCGGTCTATCAGTGCTGGTTTCTATTGCTCTACGTGCCTCAGTTAATTTCGTAAACTATCTTCCTGAACTAGCCATGGCATTACTGTTAGTATTAAACCAAGCACGCTATGTTCTCATAAATATCTACTTTCCTCCTCAACGGAAAAAAGACAGGGTGAAAACCAATATTCACAAACTAGAGCTTTTTATTTCCCAACTGATGACAAAATTCCCTGATGCGATATTGATTTTAGCAGGAGACCTTAACGCCAGAGTTGGAACAAATAATAATAAAGCTTTATACGATTATTACCATGAAATCCCGCCACTGACAGATAAGGCCGCCAGGTTGCCAGAAAGACAGTCAAAGGATTCAGGCTGCAATTTTGCTGGCTATTGCTTACTACGTTTGCTCCATAGCTTCAACTTGACCATTTTGAATGGATCGACAGAGGGCGATGGGAGCGGCGAGTACACTTTTTTTCGGGTTCTGATGCCTCAGCAATAGATTTCGTGATAATATCATCTGACTCCTTAAACTCGGTGGTTAGCTGCCAGGTTGCGAATCGCACAGAGAGCGACCATCTCCCAGTAATTGTACATTTTCTCTGCAGTAACCAGTGCCCCAAGGCGGAATGGTGCCCAGTCCCAGACATTTCTCCATCAAATAAATCTGTCCGGGCCAAATGGTCACTCAACTTGGAGTCAAAAGTTAAAGGAATTCTATATTCAGAGAAAATTATTAACCTTCGACAAACTATTACAGCAGAAACTCAAGTAACAAATATACTTGCACTTTACCACGAATTGTCCATAGAATTACAAAATACTTTTAATTTTAAATCTAACTTAGCAACCAAATCCGGCTTCTCAAGATCTCATACTAACTCTTGGTTTGACCAAGAGTGCCATGATATGAGAACTCTCCTAGTGGAAGAATAAAAAAGATACAGAAAATTAGAGCTCACTGTAATCCCTCAGGAATATATGGCCATGAAGAAAAAATACAAATCGCTGATTAAAAGCAAAAAGAACTTAGCCCAAATAAACCAGTGGAAAACATTAATACTGGCTTCAAAAACCAAAGATATTTCCACCTTTTGGCGACTTGTTAATAGAGGTTGGCCCAACCAATCTCGGAGTCCGGTATACCACATTCCCGTACAAACTTGGGAGTCCTATTTTTATAACATTCATATAAGAGTGCAGGAATGTGAGCCCTTCTCTCGGAATTATTTGAATGATTTACTGGTTTGGCCCCCTGTCTCTCCTAAAGAAGTAACCTCTTTAATAGCAAGATTGAAAGAAGGCAAGGCCCCTGGTCCGGACAATATCCCGCCAGAAACATTTAAGCGACACACTGAATGGTGGGCCCCATTTTTAGCCGCTCTTTTCACGGCAATCGATCATACGGCCAAAATTCCAGAAGATTGGGGGCTAGCTACTGTAATCCCAATCTATAAAAGAGGATCCCGATCTGACCCAGCTAACTACAGGCCAATCAGCCTGCTGAATACAATCAGCAAACTATATGCCTTACATCTTCTGGATAAATTACAGACTTGGTTGGCCCAGGAGAACATATTGGCAGATGAACAAGCAGGGTTCAGAGGAGAACGCTCCACAATTGACCACCTATTTGTTATACAACACCTGGTGGAGAAATATTCAACTAAAAAGGGGAGTGCCCTATATGTGGCTTTTATAGATTTTAAACAAGCTTTTGATCTTATACCCAGGAACTATGGGAAAAGTTTGAGACAACCAACATAGATAGATGACTTTTAATGTTGATACGTTCACTCCATGAAAATACCAGACTACGGGTCAGATGCGATAACATAGGACGTTTGACTAAACCAATTCCCACCTACGAGGGAGTCAAACAGGGATGTGTTTTAGCTCCCTCTTTATTTAACTTTTATGTAAACTCCATGGTCGATTCTTTGGCGCAGACTGCATCACAACCACCGACTCTAGCTAATAGAATGATATCTACATTACTTTACGCTGATGATGCAGTTCTGCTATCACTAACTTGCAGTGGATTACGACACCTGTTGCGTGCATTGGCGGATCATTATGCCAAAGACCACCTAATTATTAACCATACTAAAACAAAAGTACTGGTGTTTACTAAAAGTAAGGTGAGACATAACTGGCAATTGAACGGACTGAAAATCGAACAGGTTTCATCCTTCCGATACCTGGGGGTGACTTTCCACGCTTCAGGTTCATGGCATTTCCATATCAAGAATACCATCTTGATCGCGCGGAGGACCTCCAAAGCACTTCTCTCTTTCTTTCATACTAAGGGTAGACAACACATCTCTTCTACCATCCAAGTGTTTGTGGCGAAGGTTATTTCCCAATTGATGTATGGCACACAGATATTAACTTTTCCAAAATCAGTCCCTTTCGAACCTATACAGACAAAATTCCTGAGGGCTGTTTTTGGGATCCCATCATGTGTCTCAAATGCGATAGTAAGAATGGAAGCCGGTCTCCCTTCCATCGAAGCTCGAATTTGGAAACTTAAAATAAAGTGGTGGCTAAAACTCCAATTCTCACCTGTAGGCTTGGCTCCCTTAGTACTCTCTGACACCTTTCAATCGTCCTGGCACAAGTCAGTGATTAAGAAAGTGTCATCTCTCGGCTTTTCGCCTGCCAACATTTACAACTTAGGATATGTTAAAGCATGGTCAGCTATGTCCCAACGCATAATGGACATAGAACTGCAAACCCAACTATCTGTGTCATCTAGCAAGCTTGATACCATCACCTTTTCCAGGGGCTTTGCCCCTGCTCAATACCTTAGTAACCTCCTTATTGCCAGATATAGAAGAGCTTTTACCATGGCGAGATTCAACGTGATGCCGTCAGCTTTACTTGAGGGTAGGTTTCGTGGGGTCCCGCACTTGGATAGGCTGTGCCCATGTGGAACTGGAGAAACTGAGACAATATCCCATGTCCTTTTATACTGTGCTTTCTACCAAGATATCCGCACTTGCAACATTACTCCTATCATTCAATTGATACCTGGCCGCGACTCATTATACTATACAAGACATTTACTGCAAGATCGCCACCCTCAGATTACATACATCGTTGCTAAGTTCTGTGCCACAGCAATTATAATTGGTAGAACACTGCTAAATCAAAAGTCCATATAAAGAGTATCGACACTGGTTTTAATTTGTTTTAAAAAATGGTTTTAACTGTATGATGATATTGTATTGGCCATCGGCTGCAATAAATAAATAATAAATATTCAAGAAATCTGAATGATTGTCCAGATGAATGAGAGAACACTGGGATCAGCTCACATTGGCCCACTCTGACCTTTGCAGCATTTTGTGATACATTGAAAAACATATCCTCCTTTCCAAGAGAAAAAGGGTACGTGGGAGTTTGTGCTCATTCTCATAGTGGTCCAAGTATGCCTAGATATGAACTACCATTGCCTTCGTTTAATCTTTTTCTCTTTTTCTGTCCCTAATTTCTGGACATACCTTAACGGCTCGGGGGGGGGAGGAATGCAAGGCTACAAATTGCACATAATGTAACATAAGCTTTTAGGTATTCTATTGTTGCTAATTGAGAATGGCATGAGTACCTCTTTTAATAATTTAGTGACATTTTTAATACAGTATGGAAGGCAAAGTAGAGTAGCATGCAGGGCAGAGCAGATGCACAGAACAATGAAATAACAGAATGTCTTATCACCTTCCTTGATATATTACTACGTGAGGGTTTGTTGTTGTTGTTATTTACACAATGTACACCAATCCAGCAACCAGTTTGTTTATTTGGTGAAGAAAGTAATAGCTACTCCACATGCACAGGTCTGCATTAGCTGCTGCTACCACTGTACATAAAAGGAGAGCCAAAGAACCACCTTCTATTCACATAAGTTGACAGTAGCTGCCATCCTATGTTCATAAGTGGAGAACCAAACTGACCACTAGATCTTTCTGGATAGGAAGGAGTATAAACGTTTCCTGTTCTAGTTGAGATTTACCTGAACAAGAAAGTCTTCCTGCGCTCTGGTTATCCTTTGGTTTTGGCTTGGTAGGGCATCCTTCTGTTCTCTATTGCTCTTCAGTCCTGCCTCCTGCTTTCTGCTCCAGTTCTAACTTGCCTTTTCATCCTTCTGGCTTGTCTCTTGACCCTGCCTCCTGGTTTACCCAGCATTCATAATTTGCTCTTCAGTCTGAATCACTGGCTGGTTCCACAAGTCCTAGTTCCCAGCTATAGGTTCACCTCAACCTTTTATCCATGGTTCATCCCTGACACTCAGGCTATTGTGCATGATTTTTCCATATGTTATTGTAGAACCATGTCATACATCAGCATATCTTGATTGGGACCATTTACTGGAGCTTCAAGCCCCAATTATTCACAAATAAATAAACATAAATAGATAATGCAAATCAAATATTCCAATAAGAGACAGTCAAAATAAAAGATCATTATCATCATCACCCTTCACTATAAGGCGGCTTACAGTAATATAAAAATATAATATTAAATTCAGTTAAAACAATTTTCCATCAGAAGAATAGGATGGGTCCTAAAAATACTGCATAGGTTTCAATGCATGCTTCACTCTCATCATCAGTTAAAAATTTGTTGCTGTAGGAATGACAGCGGCTCTTCAGGTTCAAAAACCTTGTCTCAAGCTGAAGAATACGTGGACTTTCAGTCTGTGGTAACCTTTAGGTTGTAAAATGTGAAGGTTGTTTCTTAAAATCTATTGTTAACATCCTTTTCCTACTAACCCTCGTTAATGGTTCTATTACCTTGTTCTATCGCCCAAAATAAGTGTAAGCTTTTGTAGTCATCTTTTTAAAATGGAAAGCCTATAAATATCTGTCATATAATGGTTATTCCTTCACTTTCACGCCAAACTGATGAATAGAAATTGCATTTCATATCCTGTTTTTCACTGCCTCTTACTAGTGATTTGGTTAATTAACACTTATAACTATATTCTCTCTTAGAAATTCAGGAATGTGAAATTGTTTTATTGGCGATGAGAAGGGGGAAGAAATGTTCTAAAGTTATATATATTGTCTGGTATCTGGAGTTAAAAATTAAATAAAGCTACTTACCAGCTAGAAGCTAAAGCAATAAACACACACACACACACACACAAGCACAAAAGACACATCCACTTCTTACTCCAGCAACTGTTTAAATTCTAACAAATAGTAAAACATTTGGGTCAGATTTATAGATAGAGTTTTCAATTAAAATTCAGGTTTGCTTTTTTGTACCCTAGGTAATACAGCATGAGTATGGATTTTATCCTATGTAGGAAATTGCTCCACTGCCCCTGAAAGGCCATGAAATGACCAAAATTTGATCAGATATTGAATTGTCCATGACATCTGAGCCTGCTCCAAACCATGTCCATCTGAGCATGCTCAGAAGCAAAGCAATTACTGGCAAAGCTAAGTCAGCTGAAGACTAGAGGATGGTTGTTCCTCTACCAATTTGGTTGGAGGTTCTTTTGTTTATCAGCATGAATATAATCCAATAAGAAGGATTTCACTCTACCTGGATGCACTTCTTAGGTGAAAGTTTTTTTAAAAGAAAAAAAATTAAAGCTAAAATGTTTTGGCTTCCAGCAAGAAATTAAACTGTGTAAAATGCAATGGGGAAAAAAAATCTGTCTTCACTTTATATGCAAAACACTATGCAGTTCTCAAAAGAGCACTTGTCAGCAGGTTGATTGAATGACAGTTGGTACACAAAAAACATGAGTTTTCCTTGTTCTTCTCAGCTTAGAGAAAAATTACAAGCTTCCTCCCACTTAACAATTGCAAATGTAAACCACCAACTTTCATGGTCAGAAGAGGCTGGTTAAATAAATACTTGCTAAAAGATATAATGGAGAGTCATGGCAATGACTAAAAAGAATATTAACTAGGAATAGTACTTGCAAAGAACACTTGTCTCTGTTCTAATAATAATCACAGCCAGAGGTCAGCTTGATGGAAAGTATTATTTTTTCAGTGCAGGTACAAGCTAGGTGAGAAGAATTACCATCAGGCTGCCATATTAATTTATTTGTTTGTGTGTATGTGTTTCCAGTATGTCTATGCTGCCTTTCGTGGCAAGGCCCACCCAAGGATGCTCACATACATGACTAAAAGTTATCCATGCTCTAATAATCATACATTTGTATTCCTGCAATGAACTCCATGGGGATTGGGGGAGAATGCAGCTGCCTGGCTGTTAAGTGGGGCTACTAGATGAAACTGTATAATACTGACCCTTAAAACACTGCTCTGGTTACCTGAGAGCTACTGAGTCCAATTCAAGGTGTTGGTACTAGTATGCAAAGCCCTAAATGAGTCAGTGCCTAAGTACATAAAGGGGCCCTTTCTCAATACCTCCCTGTCTGTGCTTTGACATCAACAGTAGAGGGCCCTGATCATTGTCATCTCCAACAGGCATGGCCCATGATGTGGTTACTCAAATCAGAGCCTTCTCAGTGGCAGCACCCTGACTGTGGAATTTCCTTCCTGGGGGAGTACAATTATCCCCCAACTGTCAGATTGTATATATCAATTTAAAATGAGGGGGGGAGGCTTTTGAGGCATAGTTTTGGCCTAAAACAGTGTAGTTATGCTGCTACAAAATTTTATTATTTTAGTGGTCTCCATTGAGCAGAATGATGGAATACTAATACTAATAATATTAATACTAATAATAGGTGCTATCCACTGCACACATTCCATTAGCGCAAGGTTTTATGTTTGTGCAATGGAACTTCCCCACCTCTCCTTCTCTCCCTCCTCGGAACTTCTCCAGAGGGTTGAGGGAATCCCCAGAACAGATTTAGGGGGTGCATGGGGAGAGGAGAGGGGACAAAGTTTTATTGTGCAAGTGTAAATCCTTGCGCTGATGGAATGAGAGGCTTAGTGCTACTTTGGATACAAGCCAATAATACAATTAAAATCATATCTTTACAATTACAATGCTAATACAGCAAACTAAAACACTCTGCATGTCAGCAAAACAAACCAGATGAAATCATGTAAAAGAGAGAAAGAGAACAACTAAATACTCAACACGCACAACTTTGCTAAAAGCAGATTGAAACAAAAAGATTTTCAAGGCCCTTTGTAAAGCTGGGGAAGATGGATCCAGACATGGTTACCATATGAAAGAGAGAGAGACCACTAAACATGGGCCACCACCACGCAGGGCTTAAAGGCTGAGTTTAAAGCCTGGACAGGTTTTTACAGGTGCAGGTGGTCCTTCAGTTAATGTGAATATAGACCTCTACCAAAAGAAAAGTCAGCAGGTAAGTTGGTACGTAGCTTATGTTACCATAGGCTTAATAAACAGCCCAAAACAGAGATAAAGCAGAGAGAACATGGCAGTATCGCCTCATTCATCATCTGTTTTACCCTAGGGGGCACTTGGTGAATGATGCTGTTCCCGAGCATTGTGTTTGGTATGTTACACTTCCTTTGACAGCACAGTCATTATGGTTCGGCATTTTGGCCCTGGCACTCTCATGGGTAAGTGTGGTGTCAAGTCAGCTTTCCGCCTCCTGCCTGTCCACCCTCTGGAGTTTGATCTGTTGGGGTTTTTGTTTGTTTGTTTTATGTAGATTGAGCTCTGCCCATGGGATGTTCTATTTCGTGTTCAGCTTTTGAACGCTTCAGTACATTCCTTGAGTGGGCTCTCAGGAGGCGAGCCACCTCTAATGCAGTAGTGCATTACCTGGATGATTTCCTTTTTGCCGGTCCTGCTGGCTCACAGCAGTGTAGTCAGCTTATGGCTGCATTTGGGCAGGTGGCTGTTGAGTTAGGGGTGCCTTTGGCAAGAGAGAGAACTGAGGGCCCTGTGCCTGTGCTTACATTTTTGGGTATTGAGCTTGACTCAGAAGCACAGGCTTGCCATTTACCAGCTGTCAAATTAGGAGAGTTGAAACATAAGGCTGATAGCATGAGGGGTCCCAAGAAGGTAACCCTTCAGGAGTTTCAGGAATTAGCAGGGCATTTAAATTTTCTCTGTAGGGTTATAGCACCTGGCAGGGTGTTTTTGTGCAGGATTTGTGACCTGATGAAGGGCCTCAGCAGGCAGCAGCATTGGGTTAGAATTACCAGGGACACAAGAGATGATTTGCTAGTTTGGTCACAATTTTTGGATCTATTTAATGGAGTTTCTTTTTGGTGACGGGACTTATTATTGGAGGTAGAGTTGCAAATTCATTCTGATGCCTCTGGGGCTTTAGGTTTTGGTATTATTTTTCGGGATACCTGGTGTGCAGAGGGATTGCCGGTGGCCTGGGCTGAGGCTGGCATCACCAGGGATCTGACCTTTTTGGAGTTTTTTCCCATAGTGGTTGCTGTGCATCTGTGGACGGCTGATTTGGCTAACTCCATGGTGCATTTTTGGTGTGACAGCCAGGCCACGGTGCTCGTTATCAACTCTCTTACATTTAGGAACACTAGAGTAATGGTTTTGGTACGTGCTTTTGTAACTCAGTGCCTTAAATTTAATATCCTTTTTCTTGCTCGCCATGTTCCTGGTCTGGACAACGGCATGTCTGATGCCCTGTCTCACCATCAGATGTCATGTTTGGGGGAGTTGGCCCCTTTGGCCAGGCCTCTACCAGAGCCGCTGCCAGTGGCACTGTGGGAACTTGGCAGTTTGAAGCTGAGAAGGCCATACAGTAGGGCCCCACTTCTTGGCACCCCACTTCTCAGCATTCCGCTAATACGGCACCAGCAGGGCGATCAGCTGGAGGGGGGCTGGAGCTCACCGCACTCCAGCTGATCGCGCCAGAGGAGGGGAAGATCAGCAGTAGCATGCTACCACTGATCTCTTCTGGCGCGATCAGACTCCCCCACTCGAGCTGATCATGCCGGAGGAGGGGAAGATCTGATCTTCTCCTCCTCTGGTGCAATCAGCGGGTTAGGTTCCAGACCCCCATGCTACAGCTGATCCACTTTTCTGCGGTTTTCGCTTTCTGGCAGGGGTCTGGAACCTAACCTGCCGTATGAGTGGGGCTCTACTGTAATGTTGTCCCTTGCCACCAGCACAAGAAACTCCTATTTAAGAGCAAGTAGGGAATTCGATAGTTTTCATTTGAGCAGAGGGCATAAGCTCCTTTGGCCTATCCCAGTGGATCAGTTGGTTGAATTTTGTGTGGTTCTTCACCAGCAGGGCCTTTCTGTGAAGACCATTAGGGGTTAGTTAGTGGGGATTGGATTTCTGGCCAAGGTTAGGGGTGTCCCTGACTTGTCTGGTGATTTTAGCATAAGGAAGATGCTCAAAGGGTGGACTAGGGCCTATCCTCCTGCACTAGACACTCGTTGCCCTATCTTACCAGCAATTTTGTTGGGTTTTCATGGGCTTTGGGTGTCTTTATGTAGTTCCAGCTATGAGGTAGCTTTATTTCATGCAGTTGCTGTTATAATATTTTGAGGGGCTTTTTGTATGGGAGAGTTACTTGCCTTTTCTAGAAATGACAGGTCCAGTCGGGCTTTGGAGGTAGGTGATGTGATGGTGAATGGCAGCTGTGTTTGGATTCAGCTGCCCAAGTCGAAGACTGACCAGAGAGGGCGAGGAGCTATTATCACTTTGGCCTCTTCTCCGGTTGATGGGCTGGGTCCAGTCTGGGTCTTAGGTTCATTTTTGCAACTTAGGGGTAACTCTGAGGGCTTGTATTTTGTCATCAAGGTGGTCAGGCTTTAACTAAGTTTCAGTTTTGGTCCATCACCAGATGGGCCTTGTCATGTTTGCGGTGGCGTTACTAGGGTTGGTGTCACCCAGTGCGGTAACTCATGGTGTAACCCCCATGGACCTCCTCCTGTACCAGACCATACAGAATCCTTAGTAATGTTTTTTGTATTAATGTTACTCGTAAATCGTAATTCCTGTATATCTCTGAATGTAATGGCAATAGTAGTGACATAAACAACTAGCAAAATTAAAATTACACCTTTAAATTACAATATCATACGCACAGCCTAAATGTATTTACATTTATACATAGTTTCATGTGGTTAAAGTGAAAATTCGGTAAGAAAACAATAGAATTCAAAGTAAAAACGTTTAAGAACTACATCAAAATTATGTTCATTTTAACATTAAACTTTACCTTTACATGAGATACATTAATGGATTAGGTTTGCAATCAATAATGGCCCAAATAATGCAGAAGTTGTAGACAAATGCATATGGAAATATACTTATAAATGAAATAATACCAAAAAAAAAATAAACAGGAACAAATACACAAGCATTTCAGCACTTAGTGAACATCTCGACTAAATCAGAACACAAACATAATTCTTTGTTATGTTTACTCAGAAGTCCCATTAATTTACAGCACAATCCTAACCATGTCTACTCAAAAATAAGTCCTAATGAATTCAATGGGGTTTACTCCAGGTACATGGGATCAGCATTCCTTTACTCCCAGAAAAGCAAGTATTGGATTAAAGCTTTCATATTGGAAAGGTTTTCAAAGCACTGCCCTCTCCAACAGCCCAGGGTCTGACTGCATGCTGCACACAAGAGAAAAAAAACTTTAACCCATATTCTTACTTACTCAAACTGAAGAGCTCAAAACCACCATTTTGATGTTGTAATGAAGCCTAAGCACTGCCTGGGTCAACAAATCACAAGCCTGGCTCCCCTTATTGGCTACAATCCTGAAAGGGTGGGATTAGAGGCCAGAGCTTGGAAAAGTTATTTTTTTGAACTATCACTCCCATCAGCCCAATCTAGTGGCCATGCTGGCTGGGGCTGATGGGAGCTGTAGTTTTAAAAAGTAACTTTTCCAAGCTCTGGCTAAAAGCTGCTATACAGATCGGTTAAAAAACAGATTAAACAGTCGAGGGGGGGCTGACGTTTTAGTGTATATCTTGGGAACCAGACAACCTAGAAACTTAGTTTTTTTTAAAAAAATTGAAGCTGAGAGTCCGGAGATTAAGGTAAGTTAGCTGGAGACCCGGAGGGGAGCCCCCAAAACTGAAAACTCCAGCCAAAAATTGGACACCTGGTAACCCTACTCCATCTTGCACCCCCTGATTGACTGTACTCCGACCCCCCTTGGTATGCCACTGGCGCTGCCTCTGTAAACCCGCTGCATGCAGCAGGTTTACAGAGGCAGCACTTGCCTGGGCTGGAGGTTTGAATCTCCTGCAGCTGCTCTTTGGCTGCAGAGCGGTTTTTCCCCCATCCTGCCTGGGAAGCCACTCGGGCACGCAGCCCAAGAGCAGGCAGGGGATTCAAACCTCCTGCCTAAAATTCACAGCTGATGAGAGGGCAGGCCAGGCAGGATGGGGGAAAAACCGCTCTGCAGCAGAAGAGTGGGAGATTCCCCAAGAGGGAAGTAGCTGGCGAGATGGCTGCTGCAGGGCTGAAGATAGGGGCGGCTCTGGGTGTCACCCCCTCTGATGGTGTCACCCAGTGCAGTCTGCACCCCCCGCACCCCCCTAGTGACACCGCTGCATGTTTGGGTCTAGATCCCAGGTTATTTGGTACGCACTCTTTCAGGATAGGTAAAGCTTCCATGGCAGCTACTTTGGGCTTTTGGAGCACAGCAGTATCGGCAGTGGGTGCTTTCTGGGCTTATGTCAGGCCAATCAAGGGCCCTCGTTAACCATTGGAGTAATGAGTGTGTGGTTAATCGTTGCTTCCATTTTAACAGGTTGGAGGGTGCTGGAGAGAGTCAAAGTACTCATTTGTGGCCACAGCATGGTGTTCTGGGCCAAGAGGAGGGCGTCACAGACCAGGCAAGGAATCCAGTTGGGGATCAGCCATTGCACTTCAGTCCAGTGACTGGGTAGACATGTTATGCTGTGGGAACGCCTCCTACTAACGCTTTTTGATACTTCATTGGTGCAGCACCCTCCACAGGTTTTGGTTATCTATTTGGGAGGCAACGACCTGGGAATGTTGAAGGGGAAAGCCCTTATCATTCAGGCTTGCCTGGACTTTGAAGCCATACATAGAAGGTGTCCTGGGACCCTGATTGTTTGGTCTGACATCCTCCCCAATAAATTTGGAGGGCAGGGATTGACCCCAGGAGCCTGAACAAAGCTAGTAAGAAAGTAAATAGGGAGGTCGAGCTCGCTCTTGCTCATTGGCAGGGTGAGGTAATACATCACCCAGAGGTGAAGTGTGGCAGGGCTGATCTTTACCAGCCAGCCAGTGTTCATATGTATGACTTGGGTAACAATCTGTTTCTGACTGAACTGCAGAGTGATCTGCATGAAATTATTGGCTGCAGGTGGGGAAAGAGGGACTAAGCTGAAGCTTGTTCTCTTTTGTGGCAGATATGTGCAGAAATTTCACATGGTAGGGTTTGGTGAGCTCCCTTAGGCACCTTTTAAGATGAAAGGTGTGATATGAGGCTTGCCTTCTGAGTTGGTGAGGCCTGTTGGCAGGATAAGGTTCACCTTTGGGGCTAACCTGTAACACCCACTCAGAATTGTGTGGCCCTCGGTGGGTGGAGCAGGAAGGCCTCCCTAACCACCCTGCAGGCTTAGACCACCCCCTTTTCCATGGCAGGGTGTCCTCGCCCAATTGGGTAAGAGTTCAGTCCTGCACTTTTCACTGCAGATCATTTTTATACAATCAAGCACTTAATTGTCTTTATTTAAATAAAGGTAGCCCTTGATTTACCCACCCTTCATCATGTATCGCCCCTTCATTTCCCGACTATGGCTGCAATTGCCACCATCGACAGACCAGGAGGGCTCTGTCAATGGCAGGTCTTTGCAGTCATGCTGAGAGAAGTCCTGGTGTGGTTTCAAAGCCCCCTGATTGCGGTGTGGCCATACATGCTGCGTCATGCAGGGAGCGGGGCAGGGTGGCTATTTAAGCCCTGCTCTGCCCTCCCTCAGCTTCTTTCCAGCCTAGTGTGACACCCACCCTCCCTCAGGGCTGTACAAGTTTAACTGATCACCTTTGTTTGCTGAGAAGTTTTTTGCCTACCCTGCACTGTTCTTCTAATTCAGCTGACTGGCTCATTTTTATTTGGCTAATTTGATTTTATTTGGATTTGGCTGATTTGTTGCCTGGCCAGGGAGTTTCATACTGTAAATAGGTTAATTTGGTCATGTTTGGCAGATATGTGTGGGAATTTCACAGAGTAGGGTTTGGTGAGCACCCTCAGGCACCCTTTAAGTTGAAAGGTGTGATCTTCCACATTATGAGGACTGTTGGCAGGATAAGGTTCACCTTTGGGGCTAACCTGCAACACCCACTCAGACTTGTGTGGCCCTGAGGGTGGGTGAAGCAGGAAGGCCACCCTAACACAGGAGATAGGAGTTTTCACCAACCCTCTTTCTTAGGATTCAAGCTTCTATCTTTGCATATAGCTAGACAAGGGAGAGGGAAGGCCCCACCCCTAATCATTCCAAAGAACCCATTTAGTGAAGACAGTGGTAAAAGTCAGGCTCCGATCTTATACAGATAGCGCCAATGAACAGCAAGCCTAGTAAGAGGGCATTGTCGCTATTTGGAGAAAGAGTTGTATGAGAAGGGTTATACATTAGTCTCAGGCCCCAAATGCAGCCTTAAAGGTCTCTTCCTTGGGATTCTTCCATAGGCCATGTTTTCCCTACTTAGGTCACTCCCCTCACCCGCCCTGCTATGTGCCCTTGAGTGCTTTTGCCTATCTGGAATATGTCCTTGAACTGTGATAATGCCACTTCCTTGCCTAGGTGAAGGGAGGAGTAGGGGTGTGTGTGTGTGTGTGTGTGTGTGTGTGTGTGTGTGTGTGTGTGTGTGTGTGTGTCTAAAATGGTGTCATCATTCACCATATGCTCAGAGGCACGTTACCAAATTCCTCCAAACTACAAAGGAAGTGGATTGGACTATGAAAGACCAACCGAAATGGTGTTTACCTTTTTACCAATTTGTAGGGCAGTACAATATCTCAGAGAGGAGGTCAGGTCTCCTGCTCCCCTGGTGTATTTACTATAGCTGCCCAATTTCCCTGCTTTTTAAAGTTTGATAGAAATATCTGTTACCTATAGGTATATTCTTAAACCGCAAGCGTTTTTTTTTTTGCCTATTAGTGAATTTCTCTGCTTTTTAATCTAGGAGGTAAGAAATGGGATCCTGTGCAAGTTTGCTGAGAATGGATTGATCATTTGCATGCTTATTGAGTTCAATGGGATTTATTCCCATGCAATCATGATTACGGACCTGGGGGAGGGGGAGGGAGGGGGAAGGATGGTGAAGGGAAGTAAAAGGGAGAAAGGGTAGGAAGGAACGGGGAGGGGGAGGGGAGGGAGAAGATTGGGTGGGTGGGAACTGGGCAGAAACACTGTTAACAGTATCACTGTTTTTTGGGGTTTCCCCACCTTTTTAGTCTACAGCAGACACATGTAGTCTCCCACCCAAATTTAAACCCAAGCTGTCCCTGGCCACATCCACACTTGATCTTTATTCCACTATAAACAGTCATGGCTTCTCTCAAAGAATTCTGGGAAGTGTAGTTCGTGAAGGGTGCTGAGAGTTGTTAGGAGAGGCCCTATTCCCCTCACAGAGCTATAATTTCCAGAAGAGAGGCTGACTGTTAAACCATTCTGGTCACTAAAGCTCTGTCAGGGGAATGGGAGTCTCCTAACTCTCATCACCCTCCAAACTACACTTCCCAAGATTCTTTGGGGAAAGTCATGAATGCTTAAATTTGAATAAATGTCTGGCATGGCTATGTACCCCTGATTAGCCAAGCCAAACAGCTGTGAGTCTGGTTTTTAGAACACTGACAGTTGGTTCGTACTAAGCACGCCCACGTTTATCATAAGACTTCAGTGTTAATTTTCTGAAATTAATTAAAAATCAGCCATGCATTTTTTTTAAACTGTAAAAGATGAAGGTCAGAGTATGGGGCAAGGTCAGTGATAGGATTACAGCAACTCTGCAAACATGGCTGATTTTTAATTAATTTCAACAAATTATGAGAACTGTGACAGAAAAAAAGTACAAAAGGGGTCTCAATTTTCATTCTCTTGTTTTACACTTTGAACTCTAGATTCCCTCTGAGTGTTTTGTGTATCACTATAAAAACTTAGAGGGTTGTTAAGCAAGCATTTCTGAATTCAGGACTATACGTTTTGTAAGATTATGTTTTGAAATGAGCATATGGGATCCTGTTGAATATTATGGGGGGTAATTTCCATTTAACATGGTGGGATGTGAAAAATCCATGCTGTCTATAGTACACAGCCACTCTCGTGGCTACATAGTGTATGGCACAAAATAGGTGTTACATCTGCTGCCTTGCCCACTTTTATCTCTGGTCCCACTCACCACATGCATGTGGCCCCCAGAATAGCCCTGTAGCCAGCTTTCCTTGTTAGATGGGGCAGCCACATTTCTAGGGGGGCCATTGGGGGGAGAGGAGGTCGTGATGGCTCAGCAAGGAAAGGGACCTTCCCCCTCACTCCTCCTCCATCCTGAGAGTGTTAACTTACATGAATGATGTTTAATCAGTTGAACTGTCTCACCCTTTTTTGAGAGATCCCCAGGAATACTAGACAGAAAAGCTTGCCTTTGCATATAGCTACAGTTCTCTTTCATCTGTGGTCCTGTGTTCTGATTCTTCATGAAACTAAATTACTGTGGTAATGACAGTGAGCTTCTGATGCCGCATTAGATAGGGCAGTATTAGATTCCACCTGAAAAACAAACTTGTCCATACTACAGTTTAGAGAAAATAAATGCTTTAGGATGTGTTGGAAGCACTCTAATCTTCTAATCTTGTTCCTGACATTTATATTTTCCTTCCTGTTGGACAAGCAAGGGAAAGCTTTTTAATTGGCTGCTGTATAAACGACTAGCTATGCAACTGGAAAATAATTATGGAAAACAATTTTTTACTGGTTGCTGGGTTGATTTTTCCATCCACAAACCCTGAAAAGGCTTCATGCTAAACACATTTTGGGAAAATCAGAAATTAGGCCTAAATTACAGCCTAGGTGGCCAGCAAGCTAGCTAACTAGCTAGCTAACTGTAATGTATACAGCAATATTTTTATTCCTCTAGAGCTGTTTTCATCCTTTGCCATCAAGTATTCAAGAAAAACAAGGAAAAATAGCCACTAAGATTGTAAATATAGTGAGTGCCATTTTTTTCAGATCACTTTAAGTTACCTCTTTATTTCACTTTTTAGCGATAAGCACCTAGTCATTATAATAACTGCAGAATAAACAAACTCTTACTTCTTACTGCAGGCAAACAAACATGCTTCTTTATTGCTGGCTGGGTAGAGAACACAACTGAAAATGAAAAGCAGAGCAAAGGAAAGTCCAAGGGGTGCAGTTTAAATGTAGCCCATAATACAAATTTATAATATTTAACTTTTCAACAGTCATGTTACTAAACTGGCTGGTTTTTTCAGGATGACTTAATGATAATGAAAAATCTACCTTCACTTAGGGAAAATCTTGAGTGAGCAGACTTTGGGGGGCTCTTCCAGATGAAGCTTTTGTTGTGCCCTTGCCCTGCCTTATTCACTGAATTTCTTAGAGCATCCTATTCTTAAATTGCTCATCTTCTTAAAAGAAGTTGTCATGCTTTAAATGGAGGCTGTAATTTTCTGTCATATCACAAATTAAAAAGAAGACAATTTCCCCAAAAATCCTAGGGGAGGGGCAAAGCACAGCTTGGGGGGAGCCCCCACTTCCCCTCCCATCCCCAGCTGCAGGCCTGCCCCAGAAGATAGTCCATGAAGTAATTTAGCCCTTGGTCTGAAAAACTTTCCCCACCCCTCTTATGTAAAGACAGAGAGTTTACTCCCAGTATTACCAATTTAAAACAACACCCTAAAGATATTTCCCTGCTCTTTACAAGGAAAACTTTTAGCCCAAGGACTTAGCTAATATGTTGCTACAGGCACATGTAATATAACAACAAACCATTAAGAGGCAGTGAGACTCAAGCTTCAGCGAAGGTGATTGTGCAAAGAGAATTGCCCTCATGAGAAAAACAATCATGTGAAACTCTTATTTTTCTTCCACCTTTGCTTATTCAATGCAATTGGATAGCTCTATCAAAACAATAAAGATGCAAAGTGGGGTTCTATCCAAATCTACAAGGGATGTAAAGGACATCCTGAGTTATTACTGAGGAATATGAGGCCTCACTTACCCGCGCAGCTGGAAGGATGGGGCATGGTTGCGAGGAGGGAGCGATGCCTCTACCGCCATTTTGCCTAAGGGCAATGTTGCACATCGCAACGTTATGCACGCGGGACGTGCGGCAGGGAGGGGCGGGGCCATGGGCCTATTTAAGGCCAGGCCGCCCCTCCAACCTCCTCTTTCTGCAAGCGACGAGGACAACGAGGGACGCTGAAGAGAGAGCTTCTGCTGTGGCGGCCATTTTATCGGCCGCGTGGACGACGAGGGCTCCAAGGAGTTGCGCCAATTCCCGGGGCTTTGCAGCCTGTGGAGGCTGCATTGATTGGGCCCAGGCCCATTGTAGTGATCCCCAGAGGGGGAGGGAACCCAGAGGAGGCTCAGTTGCCTCTGGGGGGTGTTTGGTGGCAGCACGGTGGCATGGCTGCTCTGCCACGGGCCTAGTCAGGGACCTTGTAAGTAGGGTCTGGCTGGCTGGATAGCCCAGCACCCACCCCATTTACCCTGAAGAGGAGTGTAGGATACCTTTGATCAGCGCCTCCTTAAGGGTGCTGATGGTTAAAACAAGACACATACATACAATAAAATAAATTGAAATAAAATCATATAAGGCTATAAACAGCGCCTCTTTTGGGGTGCTGCTTGTTGAAGGAAGATACACACACATAACTGAAATAAATTGAAATCAAATAATAATAAACATAACCATCAGGCAAATTAATAATTATGCCTTCCAAGAAAGGAAAGGGGGGGCAAAAGGCAAGGGAAAGGCCCACAGGCCTCCCCCGAGAAGGCACCCTCCAGCCCCTTCTTCTTCTGACGAGGAGGATGCCCCTCCATGGGCTGCTATCTTAGCGCGCCTGGAAGCGTTGGAGCATCAGGGACACAGGACACCGGGTCACGGCTCCATGCTGCCCCTGGCTGCCCCAGAACAACACTCCATGCCACCCCTGACTACCACGGTGGTGTCACCCATGCCTGGGATTTCTGCCTTGGGGGCAACCAGACTGAAAAGATCTAAGGCTGGGAAGTGGGGTGGCATTGGCATGGGGCAAAAATGGAGGGCTAACAATAATATTGTTGATTTGGTTTTAGCCCGGCTGGGGCCCTTGGAATCCACTTCTGGCCTAGCACAGGTGGTGAGTGCAGGGACTGTGGCTCATGCCTCATCAGCTGAGGCAGGTGGAGCCGGACAAGAGGAGGCTGCACCTTACGCTGTTGTGACATCATCATCTGTGGGCATGAGGCAGACAGCTAACGTGCCAGGGCCGCTGGTGGGCACAGGTGAGTCTGCTGGGTCAGTACACACAACTGGGTGGCAAGGTACATTCACTACCCCTGCTAGAGCTGAGACAATTGTTGCATGCCACCCTGTATCTGGGGTAGGGGTGATGCCAGGCAGTCTGAAGGCTGCATGTTCACAAGTGTGGCAGCATGCAGGAACGGGGCAGTTGGCAGTATCAACCATGTCGCCCGGTGGGATGAACACACCAACTGCACAAGCTAATGAACAAGTCAATGCAATAGGGCTGGAAACAATAGGGGACCCCTTGGGGTCAGTTGCTCCCACAGCCATCCCTTTTGGGGGGACATCCATCACCTTAGATTTTCATCTTCTCCCTGCCACCAAAGAAAAAAATTGGCGTGGGGATTATGTGGATGTCTTTTCATTGCTATATAGGGAGCACCCCAAGAGGGATAAAGAGAGTGAAGGGGAATTTGACCGGCCCAGACGCCGGCGGGTAGAACGTATATGGGCTAATTGGTTGCCAGTGTATTTAATTTACGCTGGAGTGCTGATGGAAAGGCAGCCCCTCAGGGGGCTGTCTTTGCTGAAGTACCTGGACATCATCTATAGGGCATATGTGGAGTTTTCTGGCCTGGCCTGGCTCTCTTACGACGAGGCATTTCGTATGCGGGTGGCATGCGATGTGTCACTGCCGTGGGATAAAAAGGAGCCCGAATTGTGGCTGCAGTTCATGGCTGCAGCCAGAGCCATGACCGGAGATAGGAGTGATAGCGGGCATCTGCTCAGCAGGCAGCCGACGGCTACCCTTCCCCGCGTTAATGCGGGGCAAGGGGTTCAACAACGGCTGCTATGCTGGGATTTTAGTTCCCGGGGGGTCTGCTCATGGAACCCATGTCGTTTCAGACATGAATGTTCCATTTGTGGAGCGGCTCACCCTTGCACTGCCTGCCCTAGAGGCAGATTGTTCAGAGGAGGAGGTAGGGACCAGCGGGGGGGAGGGAAACAGCCCCTGCCTGGCACTCCTCAAGGAAAAGGGTCCCTCCCCAATTAACATCCCAGTTTTGCAGGCCCTGCTTGCTGGTTACCCAGCAGTTGGGGTTGCACATTTTTTGTTGCAAGGTTTTATGTTAGGCTTTCGAATTCCATATGACGGTCCAAGGGCTGCCTTCATGTCACACAGTCTAAAATCTGTGATGGGCATGGAGTCACTTGCACAAGCAAAAATTAATAAGGAAGTGCAAGCAGGGCAGGTGCTTGGCCCATTTCAAACATCACCACTTCCTAACCTTAGGGTATCTCCCTTGGGTATTGTACCCAAGAAGGCGGTCGGGCAGTTCAGGCTGATTCACCACTTGTCATACCCACGAGGACAGTCAGTCAATGATTTCATTCCTGACTATCTATGTACAGTCCACTATACCTCTTTTGATGCTGCAGTGCGCATGGTGCGAGCCTGTGGCCGAGGTGCATTCATGGGTAAGTGCGACATTAAGTCTGCTTTCCGGCTATTACCCGTCCACCCTGCAGACTTTGAGCTACTGGGTTTTGCTTTTGCTGACAAATTTTATATGGATAGAGCTTTGCCTATGGGATGCTCTATCTCTTGCGCAGTGTTTGAGTGCTTTAGCACCTTTTTGGAATGGGCAATCAAAAGACAGACAGGCATGAATGCAGTGGTTCATTATTTAGATGGCTTCCTTTTTGCGGGTAGGGCTGGCACTGGTGAATGCCAATTCTTAATGACTCAGTTTCAGACCTTAACGAAGGATCTTGGGGTTCCTTTAGCTGATGAAAAGACTGAAGGCCCTGCCCCTGTCTTGACCTTCTTGGGTATAGAAATTGATTCTGTTAGGCAGTGCTGCAGGTTACCCAAAGAAAAACTTGAGATCCTATATTTAAAATTGAAAGAGGTGACAGGTGTAAAAAAAAGTCTGCCTCTCTACCCTTCAGGAGTTGGCTGGGCACCGAAATTTGGAAGGAAGCGTCATAGCGCCCGGCAGAGCATTTTTGAGAAGAGTATATGATTCCATGGTGGGGCTGTTGCGGCCCCACCATAGGTTCAGGGTAACTACTGCATTACGCGCCGACCTGGCGGTATGGTCCTCCTTCCTGCAGGATTTCAATGGTATATCCTTCTGGAGGCAGGACCGGTTATTGGAGGCAGAGTTACAGGTGCACTCTGATGCTTCTGGGGGTTATGGCTTTGGTGTAGTCTTTGGGTCTTCCTGGTGTAAGGGACAATGGCCACAGACTTGGGTTCAAGAAGGTTTAGACAAAGATCTGACCTTTTTGGATTTTTTTCTGATAGTCGTGGCAGCCTACCTGTGGGCTGATGAGTTTAAGAACTCTACAGTTCACTTCTGGTGTGATAACATGGCCACGGTCCATGTTATCAATTCCCTTACATCCAGGAACCCCAGGGTTATGGGCCTTATCCGGGCTTTTGTTCTCCAGTGCCTGCGTTTTAATGTTCTTTTTCAGGCACGGCATGTTCCTGGCATTGACAATAGCATTGCTGATGCTCTGTCACGGAACCAGATAGACTGTTTTCATCAACTGGCGCCGCTGGCCAGGGCTCACACAGATGCTGTGCCCCCTGCAATCTGGGAGATTGGAGAGCAGAGTCAGAGAGGGCCATAAATCTCTCCATTGTCCCCAGCACCCTCGCCGGTTACCAGAGAACAGGTAGGGCAATTCAGGAATTCTGGGCTGGCAAGGGCTATGCGCCACAGTGGCCCATTCCAGTGAGTCACCTACTGGAATTCCTGGTGGACGGCAGGAGGAAGGGCCTGTCAGTCCGGGCACTGAAAGGTAAGCTGGCGGGGCTTTCCTTTTTAGCTAAAGTGAAGGGTTTTATAGACCATGCTGGGGACTTTAGAGTCCGCCGCTTGTTAGCAGGGTGGGCTAGAGAATGCCCTACCCCCCCGATACCCATCTCCCCTTTTCATTAGACAATTTGTTAGGTATAATGACGCAGTGGGGCACGCTATGCTCCTCTGGCTACGAAGCCTTGTTATTTCGGGCCGTAGCCCTGACACTATTCATCGGAGCTTTTAGGATAGGGGAGGTGGTCGTTGGATCTAAACAAGACATCTCCCAATATGCGCTTCAGCTATCGGATGTTGCCATTGCAGATGGTACTGCTTGTATAAAGCTGAGACGGTCTAAAACTGACCAGGCAGGAAAAGGATGAACTATACGTTTGGCACCTGCAATGATGCCTAACATCTGTCCAGTGCTGGCTTTACAAGCTTTCCTGAAGGCTAGGGGAGTGGGCGAAGGATACTTTTTTATCCACGCCAGTGGGGAGCCCCTCACTAAATACCAATTTTGGACCCTCACAAAGCGGGCCCTACATGCAATGGGCCTAGATTCTTCGGATTTTGGTACGCACTCCTTTAGGATAGGACTGCTTCCACGGCAACAGTGATTGGTTTTGCCCAGGAAAAGGTGCAGGCTGTTGGACGCTGGTCATCAGGAGCTTATAAAAGCTATGTTTGCCCATTTAAAGGGCTGCGGAATTCGGAGGCCTAATTGTATTACTCTGTATTGGCAGGTTGCTGGACGGGGGACCAGACGCGCATCCTAATATGTGGCCACAGCATGATCTTTTGGGCAGCCCGGAGAGCCGCAACATCAAGCGTGGGTTCGCAACTGGGCCTCAGTCGATGGGCTGCCGTACAGTGGCTGGGCCGGTGAGGAATGCACTGGGAGGGGCTCCTACCTGCTCTATTCCAGCAGGGTTTGGTGCGGACAGTTCCGCAAGTTCTGGTCATTCACCTCGGTGGTAATGACCTTGGTTTGGTGAAGGGCATGGCCCTCTGTGTTCAGGCATGTATGGACATGCAGTTTATAAGGCTCCATTGGCCTTGGGTACGTCTGCTTTGGTCAGACATGCTCCCGCGAAGGGTTTGGCGTGGTGTCTGGAGCCCAATTGGGATGGACCGTGCGCGAAAGAAGGCCAACTGACAAATTCAGTTGGCTATTCTGGGGCACGGGGGGTCAGTTATTTCACACACCCACATTCAGCATTGGAAGGGTGAACTGTACAGGGCCCATGGGTGAACTGTACAGGGGACCTGCAGAGGTGTCTGCGAGAGGTGCTTCTCGGCAGTGGGTAAAAGGGGACTAAATAGAGATTTGTCCCCTTTTTGTGGCGGGAAGGTGCAGAAAGGAAAAGAGGTAAGGACAGCTCGGTGACCCCCTTAGGCACCTTTGGAGGTGATTGGCGGTTCCAGAGGCCTGTCTATCAGAGCTTTGCGGCTTGAAGACAGGATATGGGCTGCTTTTGGGGCCAACTTAACTCATCCACCTGAGGGTTGTGCGGCCCCGGTGGGTGGTGACCTGAGAAGGCCCCCCTACTCACCTTCTGGGTGTGGCCGGGGGAAGGGGTAAGCACAGGGGGCTTGCCCTGGTCCCCCACCAGGGGCTGGTTGCCCGTGAGCTGTATGGCAAGATGCTTGCTTATAGGTAGTTCCGCACCTAAGTTTCCCTCTGCAGGTCACTTTAAATTGGGTTTTTTGTATAATTAAATAAAGTGGCCCTTGTTCAACCCAGCTGATGTGTCCTTGTCTTATTTCGCCCCTTCACTCGCAAACACATTTTCTGAGATAAGCTTGTAATGCTTTTTTAAAAGTTGGCCCGCTGCCCAAAAAGCAGCTTAGCATATCTCAGTAATGGGAAATTTCCTCTAATTCTGCCCATGAGGAAGTAACCCTTTTAGCTGAATGAACTTTAATTGAAAGCATTCGGAGTAGGACTTGCGTAGTCTTCCCTTCTAGGAAATAATCGTTATTACTAATGTGTACCTAGAGACTGAAAGCCCTAAGTTTGATTTCTAATGAAAAATAGTCTATATTGAGAAATCTTCCCACTATTTTTCAGCATTATTACAATATTTGCATTTATAACCAGTATCTGCTTCCTTTTCAGAGGCATGTGGTTTGAGGTACCAAGTCTCCAATCTCATTTAAAAATGTAGATAGCATTTGCTGATAGACTTAATCAGCAAGATAGTATCAGAAATCAAGACAAAATATGGTATTCTTTACTTCTCAAAAGAAAGATTGTGTCATCTTGCATTATTGTAGAGTTCTTTGTGATTATCTGGTGTAGAAAATCTCTAATATTATTAATGAAAGTAAACCTACCTCTAGTTTATATTGGGAGGTGGTAATAATCAAACATTATTTTTGGTGGCTTTAGAAATTCCCAGTTATTTGTATTTCTTCTTTTTCAGGATTCCAATACCTGTTTGCTTATTTGAGACATTTTTATACCACCTCTAAAACATATTTTTCCCTAATGTGGCTCACAAAAGGAGAAAGCAAAACAATAAAAATTAATATCAAACAGTATTCAAAGTGTCAAACAGAGTAAAATACATAAAAAAAATCTTATCTAAGATCCAGCAGGAAGGACAAAATCAAGTATGAAAAAGCATTTTATTCTGACAGAATAAAAAAGGGCTTCTAAACCCTTCTAAAATGGGAAGAGAGGGAAATTGCAGAATTTCCATTGCGAAGAGAGTTTTACTATTTTGAGGCCAACACTGAGAAGGCTGTGTTCTGGGTAACAGTCATTCTGGTGGATTAGAAAGCAGGGCCTCTGATATGGAGCAAGCACCTGTTTAGCCGCAACCTTGGCTAAAATGAAAGAGGCTACATTTAAACTGATACACTAATAGCACTTCTCACACTGGCAACTGCAACTGATGAATCAACAACTCTCCCCTTGTGCTGGAAGAAGAGTAGGCAGATTGGCCCTGGATGTATAAGTGGTGGGGTCGTCATGTAATTCATCCTTTTTTAACAGAAGGCCTTGGACCCAATGTTAACACTCCTGTCAGTATCAGATAATGTGCAATGCCAGTTCGAACATAGGTGGCAGCAAAAATGACAATTATGCAACACTAAAAAACTCAGTTGGGCCCTATGTTCAGTTAATGAGTTGTGATAAGTTAATGCATCACAACTGGCTTCTCAGAGGGATTGCACAAAAGGACAATTTTATAGAGACATGGTTTCCATTAGTTAAATAACTTATTAAAGGAGCACTTGACTTTAGGCCTCTGAGCATACAGAAATCCTCTTGGAAAGATCTCATCAGATGATGTTGCTGGCAGATTTCTAGTGCTGTGATTCTGGTGGGGGGAGTTAATAAAGCTATATAAGAAATGTTCTATTTCTCTGTGGGATTCAGTTATTGTAGTTGTTAATTTTTATTGTTATTTGAAAACCAATAATGATGACAGTGATAATGATGTTTGAATTTCCACTCAGCCATGTAAGACACTGGCTGACTTTAAGCCAAGTCACTTTTCTCACTTTAACCTACATTGCACGATTGTTGTGAGGATTAAATGGTGTGTATGATTGTGGGTGTGAAATAACCACAAAACTTAGCTTGAAGCCCAAATGAGTGCTTCAACAGCCTGATTAGGTCTGAAACTTTTCAGAGGCTGCCTGATTTGGTCCAAATCTAAATACAAATTCAAAACAGAGCTTCATGCCTGCCCCATTCACTGTTATAGAGAATTTTTAAAAAGGTTATAGCTGTTTCCCCCTTTTGACAGAAGTGGATGATGTCCCTGCCGCAGATCACAGGGAGTGAGCTTCCAGGCTGCCCACCCGTTCGCTCACTCCACTTACCTCTCTCTTGTCTCTGATGGTGGCTGAGGCTTCTCTAAGGGGCTGATGTCCCTGCCGCCAACTTGGTTGATGGCAGGCAAGTGCTTGCGGTCACACATACCGTACTGCATATGCATGCCATCAACCAAGATGGCAGTGTGGACATCAGCCCCTTAGAGAAACCTCCACTGCCGTTTTGGTTGATGGTAGCCCTGTGCGCACAGTGCGTGCAGCAGCAGAGAGAAGAGAGAGGTAGATGGAGCAGTCAGGAGCCGTGCGCCCGGGGCAAGCTGGTGCCCAAGAGCCCAGTCATGCCTGGCACCGGCCCTGACCAAAAGTAACAGAAAATGCCTGCAAAGTTGATTTGATGTGTGGGCATGTGGCAGAAGCTGAAGGACTTCAGCATTCAAGCAAGCACCACTAGTGGAACTAGCAAAGAGCATAGATCAGGCAAGAAAAAGGTGATATGTAACTTCAACATCCCTCCACCAAAGCGCTGTGATTGGAAAGCCCTGGTAAAATAATCCACTCTGATTAGAAGCAAGACCTGTCAGTCACAAAAGAGCTCTTCCTGTCCTCTCCCTACAACCCTGCTGGGATTTTTTATATATGAAAATCCTAGGGGAAAATATTTCAATATTTGTAGGCAGGGCTGGCTCCAGACATGCCGGGGCCCTTGGGCACCAGCTTGGCCTGGGCCTGGCACGCATGTGCACACGCACACATACACACATGCATGAGCCCAGGGCTTGCCCCAGACATGCTGGAGTCCTTGGGCAAAAGCCTACCCCAGGCCCCAGCACTCCCCTTCCGCGATTCGCGCACAGTGAGAGCTTCGGGACTCCTCCATTCCCTTGCTTCACTTACCTTGTTCTGAAGTTGTGCACGCAGCAGTGCCCTTAAGAAACATGGCGGCTGAGGTTCCCTAATGACCTGAAGCCTCTGCTGCCATCTTGGTTCATGGCAGGGATGCGAGCGTGCAGCACGCATGCATGCCATCAGCTAAGATGGCAGCAGAGGCTTCAGCCCCTTAGGAAAACCTCAGCTGCCATCTTTCTTAAGGGCACCGCTGCGTGTGCAACCACAGAACAAGGTAAGTTAAGAAAGGGAATGGCAGAGCCCCGAAGCTCTCACCGTGCGATCTGCGGCAGCAATCCTGCCACAAATCGCGGAAGGGGAGCAGAGGGGCCCCCCAGGGGCCCCTGTAGCCTCAGGGGCCCTCAAGCCAGTGCCCCACCTGGCCACCCCTTGGAACCGGCCCTGTTTGTAGGCATATTGTCTGCTGTGTTTTTTCAATGTCTGAATCACTGAAACAACCCAAATTGCTTTGGTGGCTTCTGCTTCAGCTCAGGACACCTTGGCAAGATCCTGCTTCAGCTTGCACAAATCTAGAATCTGTCTGAAATGTCCTGCTTTGGTTCAGGATTCTGCATTTCTTCAAATCCACTGCACACTCCTAGTGTATATGCCACCCTGAGTTCTCCTTGGAGGAGGAGGAGGAGCTATAAATGTAAGAGAGTAAAATATTTCAGATGTGGTCTAGATTGCATACCTGGGGTTTTGATTGTTGACAGAACTCTAAATATCTGCCCAGGAAATTTTGTTTTTGTTTTTCCTCCACAAGGAAGGCCTGGCTAGCTTGCACAGGACAGTCTCACTTGTAACACCCTGTGTGTTCAATGAGAACTTGATAATTTCTTCTATGTTGTTCACTTAACCTCTGTAATGAGAACATACTCTCAGTAAGATTTGGTTCTGCTTTCTTTGCTGCAAAAGATATGAGATATAGTTTGCATTATTCACAAGTTGTGCAACACAAAAGATATTCCACTGCCCTCATTAACCATCACTTAAATCTAAATGAAACTTCTGAATTTCCAACTCAGTGAAAGGATTATGGGATCAAATATAATTAAATCACTGAAAGTGTTTAAATGAACAGCACATGCTAGGTTTCTTGCAATGTTGGGTTCAGCAGTTTATTTTGCCTTCCATTTAAAAGGTTTAATCATTATACTGAAACTAATAAGAAATTAATAGATTTCTGAAGTCCTGCAAGCACTGAAGTTGTTACAACCATGCATTAATCTTAATTACAAAATGTTATGCTTCAGCTCCTTCCATATGAGTGATTACAACATGGGCTAGATTGGGAAAAATGTAAACTCTTCAGCAAATATACAAGTCAAGTTGAATGACTGTCAATAAAATCTTCAGGAATGAGAAAACACAAATAAAACTTTGACAGCAAAAAGCCTGAGATCTTCATTCATCTCTTTGTTGTCAATCTGTTTTCAAATATCTTTTGCATTCTTGCAAAGTGCCACATGAAAGGAGATTGACTCTACTTACATACAAATTGTATTTATATGAAGGCTATCTCCATATAATCCAGAACTCTGCCAAAAGCAGGATCTCTGTGCAGTCAAGCCAACCGGCATGCACTTTGCATACTTGTAGAATTTCACAAAGTCTGTTAATTTGTGCAGATTGGGGGACATTGAACATGATCTGAATCCTGCTCGACATGTTCACCATGTTGTATAATTAAGACTTCAGATTTCATATGATTGAAAGAATGAGATGTTTCAGAGGCTGGAAAAGAAAAGTCACCTTGGATTCCTTCTGGGAAGAAGGGTGGGATATGAATTTTAAAAATAAATAATAAATAAAAGTCCCCCAAAATGTTTAGTGATGTTTGGAACAATTAATGTACTTAACTTATTTTTTAAAAACAAGAAATAAAATACTTCTTTTTCACTCAAAAATAATAGGCAGTGAAAGCTATCACCAGTATGCTCTCCTCTGATTCCGTTAGTTAACCACTCTAGATTACTTGATACGACACTTCAGAGAGCTATAGCTAAATAGGAAAATAAGCAGTGTTATAGGTTGTGTGATTTTACAAAATAATTCCCCAGTAACACAAGATCAACAGTTGATACTGGAAACTTAAATATAGGACAGCTCTAGTTATGTCAACTGTGACATTTTCTTGTGACCCAGGCGTTTGGATTCAGACCCCTTACCAAATTTGAGGCTCTTGTTAATATTGGCCCTACAGGTAAAGGAAACGTCTCAAATATTTGTAAGTTCTTAATAGAAATTATGACAGGCCCCCTTACAGGACTGAAAATGTTCTGAGAGACAGATATGGGTGAACAAATTGATGAAGTGAAATTCATAAATCTATAGTGTTCCAGACCAGTGAAGTCATTGTCTAGCCACCTGCCTTGCCCCCCACCCCTGCTCTTAGTGACATTTGTTTGGGGACTGTCCTTTACCAGGAAGATGAATGTTTTTGGTTTGCTGTTCCTGTTTTTTTAGCTTTTCCGTTATTGTTAGTTTTTATTGTTAGTCTCTTAATGTTTTGATGTTTGCATGTTCTGCTTTGTATGTCGCTTAGAGTGGCTGACAATTCAGCCAGATAAGCGACTAATAAGTCGAATAAATAAATAAATAAAACATAAGGGAAAATACGTTAAACATTAGCCATAGATTGTACAGAACTCCAGTACAACTATCACTCATGACAGCTAACATAACACCAACATGTTGGTGTGGATGCGGTCCTAGAGTAGGGTTGCCATATTCCACAAATCTGGGTAGGCTAATTTGCATATTATGCAAATTATTTGCTTATGTAAATGATTTGCTTATTATGCAAATTAAGCATATTAGTGGTTGTGTTATCCAGTTGTTTGGTTTTGTGCCTAGTAATTATCACCAAAAGCTGGGGGAGGATGTGAGGAATCTTCTTTTTTAAAAAAACCTTACATTTTTAGCCTTAAATGCCTAGACTCTAGTTTCCAACATTATGGAATATTTATTATTAAGAGGACAGTTAAAAGTAGAGCTCAGGGCAGCTTGCAAACATAATAAAAATATAAAAACATAATAAAAATACAAAATAGAAACAAACATAAAACAAGTCAATGAATCAGTATAAAAATCCAGCATTAAAAAAGGCAGCAAAACATCAATTAAAAGCAATGTTGTGACTGAGAGGTTGTCTATTACCAACCATTAGGAAATATATGCTGGTTTCGCATACCAAATCAGGGAAATAGGAAACACAGCTATTGTAAAGGCTGGAACTTGGTGGAGACTTGAGTGCTGGCACCTCTTTTTTAAAAAGAAAAAAATGCAGTGAATTCTAGAGATCTGGCAAGCTGTGCTAGCATTAGACAGGGCAGCTATTCCATTCCTACTGGTCTTAAAGGGAAAAAGCCATTCCTATTGGTCTTAAGGGAGAAAAAGTTACACACACACACTACTGCACTGAATATTATATATACATGTATGGGTATGTATATATGTACATGAAAGACCATCTTACCCCTTATATACTCAGTCGATCACTGCGCTCTGCAGCTGAGGGCCTCCGGCAAATACTACCTTATCAGGAGATCCATTCCACACAACATAGGAAGCGGACCTTTAGTGTAGCCCAAATACCCTTTGGAATTCCCACCCCTTAAATATTAGGCAGGCACCATTTCTGTTATCTTTTTGGCACCTACTTAAGACCTTCCTCTTTCAATAAGCCTTTTAGGTAGGGACCTTATTCCAGTCTGTGTCTGTGTTGGAATTGCTTTTTAATGTTTTTAAAGCTTTTTGATGTTTTAGAGTGTTTTTAGTGCTTTTGTTTGCCACTCTGAGCTCCTACTGGGAGGAAGGGCAGGATATAAATCTGATTGATAAATAAATAAATAAATGTGTGTGTATGTATGTATGCACACACACACTCATCCATCATCCATCCCTGGGGAGGAAATGAAACAGGGTGATCTTTGGTGGGGAGATGCCTGCCAGTCATTTTAAAGAAGGATATGTATTAAAAAAATACTTTTTAGCCTTTTCCAAATTGCTGAACAGAGGCTCTGCCATGTAACAGGCTGAGTGAGGCTGCATTCCAGTGCAACTTTACTTGGGAGTAAGCACCAGTCAACAGGGGGGGCAGGACCAAAACATGTAAATACTGATATTAACATCTCAGCCTTTTCTACACAGAGGTTTGCATCATATCTTTTATTTGTTCAGAGGAGGGAACATTTGGTGGATTCAGTGTCCCTCATTGGCTAAGAACAATGGAAGGCATGAGTAGGCCGATTGTTCACAAAATGGGAAGAAAACTGCCTCCACAACTGAGCCTTGTATCTCTGGATCAAGAAGGGCTACAGATTTCCTTTTTTTCCCCCTAATGAATGCTGGAAATCCAGGCCACCTAATGGGCTAAGCAGGCACCAGGTGGCATGGCTAGAAACTAGGTAAAACCCAGCTAACTGAGCAATATGGCAACCCTATGCTAGAGGTACATATTACCATTTCTGGTAGAAGTGTCCTCAAATAAAGCAGTTTTGGGAAGAATTGTTCAAGAAAATCTGTAAGAACCTTTACAATGTTTTCCACAAAAATGTGCCTATATTTGAACAGGAAAATATAATTAAATCCAAGGACCATGTAATATTTTTACTGGTTGTTGTGAGACAGACTATTGTTCAAAGATGAAAAACAGTGCATAGTATGAACATTGAAACTTGGTATAGTAATATGTGGAATATTGCCATTTTAGAAAAAATTACTCATAATTTGTGATCTCTACAGGGAATTGAAACCCCAAACATTTTCCACTTTACATGATGGAACTTTATTGTACATGCTAACAATGCAAAACAACCCCAACAGTAGTCTATAGTATCCTTAGAAATTTGGGATGCATGTATAAAATGCACTATAGATTACTACTGTTTATGTACCAATGGGACAAAACTATACATATATAGCTGTCCCCTCCTTGTTTTGTTTTGGTATGGTTTTGATTTTGTTTTGCATTTGTTACTTTTGTTCTTTTGTATATGCATAAAACCCAATAAGAATATAAAAAAATAGGAAAAATGAATAAACATTCATATGAGCTGTGTTGATTGACAGAACCTAAACCACTTGTGGGCAGCTGGGGCTGGGAACATGTTTGTTTTGTCAGCCATATTCAAATAAGTTATCACTGTGCTCAAGAATAAAGCATCCTTTTGTTTATTTAGGATGTGAAACGTCAAACAATTGCTTTGACTTGGTCATCCTGTGTAATCTATCACACATAAAATCTGAAATGATAACTTGATTTTTCTTCAATATGCCTTTTTCCATTCATCAGAGAGTTGGGTCTGATGGTCTTTCACTACAGTCTATAGAAAAGCTCCCTCACTTGGATCCATTAGCACTTTTTTTAAACTAAGTGTCAGAAGCAAATATGGCACTTTTCCCTGAGAAAATACTTTAAAACTTTGGCTGCAATCTTAACTTTTGACATTGTTAACTTAGGTCGGTTCTGTGAAGCAAGAGGCCAATTCCCCAATGAAGTAGTATTATCTCCCAAATGAAAATCGATGCTCAGGTACCGAAGGGAGAGATATAAATTAAAATTTACTCCATAGGCTCAAGGAGGATAAGCTGATTAGCTCAGCTAAATGCTGTTTTCTGTGTGCATCGGTACTTCTTCCAGCCATTGCTCCATCTTTCATTTCAAGATTAAAAAACTGGGACAATACACAAGAGACAAAATACCTGTAAAAGAAAAAGACCAAGGTAAAGGTCAGAGCTACTCCTTTGAGGAAGTCCCATCATCCACTCTAATTAGAATGTTAAATCTACACAAAGGTTATGTGTGAACATTCACTGGAATGACTGCACTGATTGGAGAAGCAGCAGCCAGAATAGGACCCAATTAAGCCCAAGTACTTGGAAGTATCATTACTTTCAATTGAGCAATTACTCCAGCTTAATTGATTTTGAATTATAGCCTAGAGGCCTGATCTCCCCTCTCCTTGTATGTGCATTAGCAGCGGAGGAAAGGTTATTGGGGAACATTTGCTAAGGGAAAGGTAGTAGGCAACAACCAACAACATTATGTACATTTGCTTCTGTAGAAAAGTAGCAAGCAACCTAGTAAGCTAGGAATATTATAAATCCACCATCACTAGAACACTGAAAAGAAGGGATGCAGCATTGTCATGCTGCAGAGACAGATGCAGGAAGCAGTAGCAGGACTATTGCTTGCTAGGAGTCAGATGCCAGTCCTACGCCCCATCTGCACTGTTCATTTAAAGCAGTTCAAACAGTCATGGCTTTCCCCCAAATAATCCAGGGAACTATAGTTTGTTAAGAGTGCTCACAGTTGTTAGGAGACCCCTATTCCATCACAGAGCTACAATTCTCGGAGCGCTTAACAGTCAAACCCTCTTCACAGGGAACTCTGGGAACTGTAGCTATGTGAGGGAAACAGGGATCTCTTAATAACTGTCACCACTCTTAACAAGCTACAGTTCTCAACATTCTTTGGGGGGGGGATGAAACCATGACTGTTTAAAGTGGAATGATAGTGGAATAAATGTCTGGTGTGAATGTGGCCTGGATGGGCCATTGGTGTGACCGCTAGGCCTCTTTTTATGTTTGCAAGTTAAAACAAGGAGGAGGAGAAACATGAATACCACCTTGAGCTCCCACAGGAAAGGCTGGATATAAATAAATAAATAAATAAATGATACTGCTTTCAGTGTATAGTGCAGATAGGGCCATATCCTCCCCAGTCCTTTTCTGCTGCACCTAGAGCACTGTTCTTCAACCTTGGGTCCCCAGATGGTGTTAGACTACAACTCCCATCATCCTTGGCCATCGGCTGGAATTGTAGTCCAGCAACATTTGGGGCCCCAAGGTTGAAGAACAGTGACCTACAGAACAGCAGCCTGTTGAACAAGCCAGGTTTTATCAACTAGACTAGCCTCTCCCATGAAGAGCACGAATTTTGCCACAGATGTAGCTGGTTTTTGGGGAGAGGGAGTCTGTTTATTTGGAGTCCGCTGTTAACAGCAGGTCATTTCTAATCTGTTTCATCTCATTTCCATATTATTTTACGATCTTGTAATTTAAAAAAAATGCAGTTTATTTCAAAACATATTATGAGCTACCTGATATCCAGGGGCAGCCTTTCAACCACCAGACCCATCTATTTTGTGAAGATAAGAGCCACTCCAAACAGTATTCAAAATGCATCTGCAAATGCACCCCTCCCTGGGAGTGTCAGGACTGATAATGTGCCATGCCTCCCAGGGATACTGTATGAAGGAAAAGATGGCTGCCTCATGGGCTCTGCCATATGGGAGTGGCCTCTATGTGACTCCATTTCAAGCAGTTGCTTTAGTGTGTGAATCTGTTCTCAAAATGGTCTTAACAGTTTTGGCTGGTGAATTTTGATGTTGGAATGACAGAACACCACCATACACCCAAAAACTTTAAAAAATGCAAACAGCTACTGCTACAGAGCCCTGATAATTATCAGGATAAAAGAAAACAGGGAGGTGGAGTTCAACCCTTTTCTCCACTGCTGATTTCCTGACAAAACTTGCTCATCTAAAGCTGTATTCTGTATTGAAAGGAAATTAAGACCATAAGAACAAAAGAAGAGCCTGCTGGATCAGACCAATGGCCCATCTAGTCCCTTGTCCTGTTCCAGAGCTTGGAAGTAATTGATTACTGTGCAAAAAATTAATTACTCATAATTTATTACTTTGCTGAGGAACGAGTGGGTAATTACTTGACATTTTGACTGTAATAGAATGAGGAGTAATTTTATTAATTTTGAGGAGTAATTGTAATGTTTCCAGCATTACTTTTTGGCTTTACCTGGGGGGGGAGAGAGAGCAGGGGAAGTCTTCTGCTCCTCTGATTCGTGGATGAAAATCATGTGACTCAAACTGGACTTCTGTGCAGCATTGCTCCTCCCTCATGCTCTGTGGGTGTTTAGGAGGCAACGAGGGAGGAGGTGGAGAGCAAGATGGGGGTGGATTGGAGAAACCAATTGTTTAAAAAATAGATGGTAGTTAGGGTTGCCAGGTCCATGGCCTGAGACTGTTCCTGTATCTTTAGGAGAAGAGAAGGTCAGCCACATGCAGGTGTTCTTGCAACTCTGTAATGGGAAAAACCACAAGGTGGAATTCTCCCTCCCCCCTCCACAACTTTTAAAGATACAGAAGATCTATTGGAGGCTGGGCCTGGCAACCAAGAGGTCTTCTGTATCTTTAAAAGTTGTGCAGGTGGGAGGGAGAATTCCACCTAGTGGTTTTTCCCATTACAGAGTTGCAAGAACACCTGCGCTTGGCTGACCTTCTCTTCTCCTAAAGATACAGGAACAGTCTTAGGCCAAGAACCTGGCAACCCTAATGGTAGTGGAGCAGAATGGAGTGGAGGGAGAAAGTAGCTGGAGTACAAGAATGTGGATGAAGGAAGAGAAGGAGGCAGCAGCGGAACGGAGATAAAGAACTGTGGATGTGAGAGACAATCGTTTGCATGTTTGCACCCCAGGGGCAAATGTTTGTTTGAGTGGGTGTGTCTTAGTTGGTAGCAGGGTGGGGTCCAGAAGATGGTTGAATGAAAGAGATGATGCTTGCTTGCTGAGTGTGGGGATGGGAATTGCACTTGGTTTGACACACAACAATCTGAGCGGTGGCCTCTGCCTCCCTCCCCACCTCCCTTACCGACGGAGAGACCACAACTGCTATCTTATGGATAAAAAGAATTATTCTACTACCTCTGTGTGTGTGTATTTTCAATGTTGTTTTAAGCTACTTTGGTGTGCAGCAGCCAAGGCCAGCATCTTGTAGGCAGTGGCACTCTAGGGTTTGTTTGTTTTTTTGAAGTAACTTAACTGTAATTGTAGTGATTAGTTTTGAGTAATGGTAAAGTAATCAATTCCTTTCAGAACAATTGTAATTGTAACGGTAATTTATTCCTTTTTGAGGCCATGTAACAGTAATTGTAATTTATTCCTTTTTAAAAGTAACCTTCCAAGCTTTGTCCTGTTCTCACAGTGGCCAAACAGATAACTGTGGGAAACTCACAAGCAGACCTGAGCACCAAGAGTACTCTCTCCTCCTGCGGTTTCTAGCAAATAGTATTCCCCATTAAAACCTACAGTGAATTTAAGGTACATCAATTTTGGTCCCAAATCACACTCAGGAAGCTTGGAGGGGTAGATTAGATTTATTCGATTTACAAATGACTTCACACAAAAGGAGTCCCAAAGTGTTAACATACAATATAAAATAAAAATCCATTAAAATGAAATACTAAAAGTGTTCTTCCACAAAAATCACCAAACAGCATAAAATAACCATTCCACTCACATAAGAATGAACACCAAAAACAAACAATGAAAAACCAAACTATTAGTGTTGTCCAAATGCCCTGGAAATCAAAACCATTTTTGCCTGTGGCCTTAAGGATGACAAAGGCAACACCAGGCAAGTTTTCCCAGGAGGGCAGTCCACAATTGGGGACTACCACGGGGAAAAACTGTTCTCTGGTTGCCAGTCTCTGAACATCTCTTGGAGGGGACACCCAGAGAAGAGCCTCAGATGTTGTATTCAGGATCCAAGTATGTTTGTGCAAAGAAAAGCAGCCCTTTAGGTATTGGAATCTTAAGCCCAATGGTCCTAAGACATGCAAGGCTTTATCAGTCAAAACCAGCACTTTGAATTGGGCTTAGAAACAAATTGGCAGTCAGCATAGGCGGGCCAGAATTGGAACCAGAACCATATGTTCCCATCAGTACAGTAGGGCCCCACTTTATGGCGCTTCGCTTCTCAGCGCTTCGCTAATGCAGCAGTTTTGAATTGTGTCCGTGTCCCATATGTTTGGCACTTGTTCTGTTTTTGCGGCAACTTTGCGATTTTGCAGTATGACGCGAAGAGCTTGGAAAAGAGATGCTGAGTGCACAAATTGATGGTGCCCGACACCCTGAGAACGTCGTCAGAGCTTGGAAACGTTCCTTTTTTAAACTACAGTTGGGCTGATGGGAGTTGTAGTTCAAAAAAGAAATATTTCCAAGCTCTGATGATGCGCTCAGCAGCTGAGCTCAAGAAGGGGAGAGCGAGCGGGCAAGGGGGGAGAGCGAAGGAGGCGGTGAAGGGTGAGCGAGTGCGTGAACAGGCAGGGGGAGGGTGAACAGGCAGGGGGAGGGGGAGCAGGCAGGGGGAGGGGGAGTGGGCAAGGGGGGATGAGCCAGGGAGGCGGTGGAGAGCATGCGAGCGAACAGGCAGGGGGGAGGGCAAGCGGTCAAGGGGGGATGAGCCAGGGAGGCGGCAGAAGGTGAGCCAGCGGGCAAGTGGGGGACAAGTGAGGGAGGCGGCGGAGGGCAAGCAAGAGCGTGAACAGGCAGGGTAGGGCGAGCAGGCAATGGGGGATGAGTGAGGGGGCAGCAGAGAGCACGCGAGCAAACAGGCAGGGGGGAGGGCGAGTGGGCAAGGGGGGACGAGCCAGGGAGGCGGCGGAGGGTGAGCAAGCAGGCGAAGGCGGGCAGGCAGCTCCCTCCCTGCAAGCTGCGGCAGGGAGCCTGCCACAGGAGGGGAGCACTACTCCTCCACCATAACGAGGGCAAGCGAGCAGAGGGAGGAGAGAGCGACGCACAGAAAAGCAAGACATCGATCAGCTGTTGCAGGGGGAGCTTCAGGAGCCAAGCGCGCTCAGCTGGAGCTCCCCACACTACAGCTGATCGATGTTCTGCTTTTTGGCAATTTTTGCTATACGGCAGGATCTGGTCCCTAACCTGCCATATAAGTGGGGCCCTGTTGTAGTCAGGTTGCCATATTCTGCACTATGTCATGTGAACAATTATGACTCTCAGCAAGAACCTCTTATGGACTTAGAATTCCTGCCATGTCCACAAAGCATACTGGGTTTGCCTAGCTCAGTTAAATACTATATAGGGATCCAGATGATGAAATGATCCTTTCCAGTTAGCCAAAAATACAAAACAAATCCAATTCTGAGTAAAGCTGAGTAGTTTCGAGTGTCATTGTTTACAATAGAAAGCTAAGCATGTGCTTAAATTGGATGAATCAGGTTTTTCTTAGCACTCTGCTGGTGCTTTTTCCAATCCAGCATTAACAGTGTGATATTCAGCCCTCATGCAATGAATGGGGGTTAGTCTTGCTTTGGTGGGGATATCTAATCTATGGGAAGGGTGAACCTGCTATGACTTATTTTTTAAAAATTAAACATAAGAGATGTATACTGTAGTAATCATGATGATAAGTGCACAGAATTGAAAGAAAACTTTAAAAAGAGGTTTTGTAGTGTTCGTATATTGGATATAATAGTATCTATTGAGTAGATATTTTCTTTATTTTAATGTTTTATTATGTAAACTGCTGGATTTTGTATATTAAAAGTACGCAGAATCTCATTTGAATCAATCATTGAAAATAAATAAATTTGAAAATGTAAAACAATTATTTAAAATAAAGTGACACTGACCACACAGTCCTAAGCACATTTACTCTAAAGTTAAGCCCCATTGAGCTCACAGTTATTTACCCCTTAGCAAGTGTGTTTACGATCTGAGAATTATGGCCAAATATCCTCTGCATTATTGCAATGGCCACTAGGCTGTGCCTCTCACATTGCACATTTCATTATTTAGTCATTAAAAAATGACTGCTTATTTTGCCGATAATGATCCCAATCGCCTGAGCCCAGCATTATTGTCTCATAAGCCACCCTGGGAATATGTCGAAGAATCTGGTGTGAATCCTTATAATCCCTATACAGACAAAGACAGGCAAGAGCAAGTACTTCATTACACAGTGCATAGTTCATCTATGGAATTTCCTACCACAAGATGTGGTGATGGCCCCCAATTAGATTCCTTTCATGGGTATTAAACAAATTCATGCAGGACAAGGCTGTCAGGCTATCTCCAGGTTCAGAGGCAACATGCTTCTGAATACCAGTCACTGGGAAACAGCAGTGAGAGGGCTATTGTGCTCATGCTCTGCTTCTGGGCTTTCCATAGGCATCACGTTGGCTACTGTGGAACACAGGATGCTGGCCAAGAAGGGCTTTGAAGTCTGATCCAGCTGCTCTTATGTATGTGCATGCATACATAGCCAGTTCTTGGTAGGTTTCTTGCCAGGGGGAGGATGGAGCCACAGCTAAGCTAACCCTCATTATGCAGCTAAGAAGGTTTTCTTCCACTTCCATGAGTAGTGAGGGGGTGAAAGCCTTTTCCAGAAGAGCCTCTTAATGTGCAATGCCTAATAAGCTGAGGAATTGATACTTTACAAAAGTCAAAAGCTGAAGTACATGAAAGAAAAAATAACCTCTGTTTAGGTAATATGTTTTCAACTTTTTGTGGCCTTACTTGGAATGCATAGTCAAACTAGCTCTGCCCTTTCAAGTCTTTATCAGAAATCTCTAACACTGATATTAAAATAGAAGCGTGTGGTGCTTAGGGTCAAAATCTGATTAGCAACAGCACTTGCTTTAGCATTCTTTAAAGAAGTGTGTGTGGGGGGGGGAACACAGACAGAAAGTGTTTTTAAATGGAATATCAATAGTTCTCAGGTCTTTCCCCTTTCTGTTTTCATCACTATCATCAAGTGCAAATTACGGGGAAATTAACACACAGTAAACACTATAGTCCCAGTTTAGCTAAAGTTAGTTGCATTTATGTCTCATTGAAAATAATAGGACAAGCTTTTCACAAATAACTTAAGCTTAATTGATTTCAATGGGATTTAAACATAACTCAACTGGATAAGTGGTCATTATGCTTTTGAAATGAATACTCAAATAATAATCATTGTTTCTGGAGTTTTTTATGAATAGATATTCTGGGAACACAAGTTCTTTCAGAAATCCTGAAATTTTGTTTGCTCCTAATGAAGTTTTTTTTTCTAGAAGCTCACCAAACACTCCCTCTAATAACATATTCTGCTAACAAGATTGGGGGGGAAAGCTGGAGCAAGCTGCGAAACAACAGCATGCTCCAGAGAAGCCCCCAAGGTTTTCAGAAGTGTGTGGTGGGAGGAGAACTCCTGAGGATGAAGCTTTGGGATGCTGGGTGTCAGCTTGATAAGAAAAACTGGAAAGAGCAGGAGGGGAATACAGTGCCATGCTTAAGCTTCATACTGTTTATAGCAGCGTTACCCAACCTTTTTTGACCCAACGCCTCTTTGCAAAATCTTTTTGTGCCCAACACCCCCCTCAGATTAAGTATATGCCAATGCTTCCTATTCTTCCCTTAAAATATGAGTAATGCATAAAAGGTATTTTCAATTATTATTACTGATTGTTTTTATCATGCCTTTTTACTGCACTTAGATTACACATTGAATTCTTAGTATGATTTATTAATATACATACATAAGCAAAAACTAATTAAGTCCACACAGTATGAACCAATAGAGTACACTGTGTTACTTAAAAACAAACTCATTCAGTTTACCGGCATTGTTTCGTTAAACAAGTTCATTTAAACATCACAGAAACAACAGGTAGCGAGTGTGTCCCATTCCTGAAGAAAACCAGCGAATAACTAACTGTCTGCATCACCCATTTGCACACGGCACTCATCTGTTGGAAGAATGCACCCTCTACCAATACACCCAGCTTATCAAACACTCTCTCGTGATTGGTTCCAACATCCCTCAAGACAACATTGAAACATTACCTAGCGCCAGGGCATGGCTAATATCCCCATTCCTTGATATGACACTGGCCGCTATTCAGAATGTCTTTACTACAGAGCACACACTATTTATACTGTTATTTCCATGAATTGAGACTATTAAATACATTCTAACTGGGGACAAAACAGTTTAAAAATTAATGATTTGTGTATTAAATAAAATTAAATGCTTCAACTGTCACATCAGACCGCCAAATGTCAAAGCCCCCCTAATGAACCCAAACACCCCCCTAAAGTTTGTAGTCACACCAACGTCCCCCTGAAAGGCTGTAACGCCCCCCAGGGGGCGCTACCGCCCATGTTGGGAATCGCTGGTTTATAGCATCCTGGAGGAGGGCAGGGCTGACTGACTGAAACCATGAGCACTCCTGTTGGGAGAGGACATACTGCAACAATTTGTTGCAGGACCACTTATTGGTATATATTAACGAGCCTCCCTCTACCTCCTATCAGTGTAATAATCCTTTGTGGACATAAGCCTAGGAGGAAGCACAGCATGCCATTTCCAGACACGTCTAGTAACAAGGGTATGCTGGACCATATGTGCACCAAAGAGTTTAGTTTTCTTTCAGTTGTAAAGCAACCTTAACCATTTTGTACTCCACGTATGACAGAGCTGGGAAAAGAATAGCCTCCCATTTTTGCAGCCCCCGGCTAGAGCCACAGGAACACACTTTGCCTTCTTTCCCCCAGCCTTAACAAAAGCAAACTTAGAATTCTATTCAGTTGCAGCCCTGTGATCCTTCTAGGAGTAAAGGTGGAGTAAAAATTTGATAAATAAATAAAATAAATAAATACTACTCTCCATAATCTAGGGGTCGTCAAGCTACCAGTAATGTTGACACTAGGGTGCAGAAATGTAAGCTTACCATAAAACAGTATTTTTTTCCTGGAACTTATTATTTTATTATACAGGAAGGAGGGCTAATTTTACAGTCTACAGACATCAAACTCACTTCAAAGAGAAATGACACATGCCACCATCATCCAGTCCTTGCTGCTTGCAAAGAGCAAAGGGCCTTGCTCTAAGCCATCAATTCAGAAAGAGAAGCAGATGAACTACCTACTAAACAATAAAAATCAAATCATAAAACATTCTTGTCAATATGTCAGAGAGCTGGTAACCAGTGAAGGTTGACTAAGGAAGAGGTCAGACCATCTGATTTCTTATTCTCAACAAGGACACAAACAGACCAGTGAGACTTTATAGATCCTATTCTGGGAGGAAATCATATATTAGAGCCATCAATTTGGCTAGCATAAACTGAGCAGTACAAATAAGGAGCTGGCTGTGGGGAAAGTAAATGTTGATAAAACTATGCAGGCAAATGTTTTTGGCAGCCATTGTGCATCCACTCCCCACCCCACCCCATCATTACAGTGAACAAGAAGAGCATGATCTGCTAGCATTAGAAAATGTGTGTAAATAAAGTTGTACAAGTAATTGAGGAGCAAATCTCACTAAACTCAATGAAAATAAACATGCATGGTAGAGCATTTTGATTTCTGGAAAACAGGATGCCATACCAAAGGACAATGAAAAAGAAATGATCCAGCAGAATTGTAGATAATAAGCCTAGAGGGTGGTGGCACCCTTATTTTCAGTGATGTGTATTATCCATGAGCACACTTGCAACTTCATCCAAGAGGGGACGGGGAAGAAATTTGGTTCATTTCACATTTAAAGGTGAAGTTACCTAATTCACAATTTCAGAAACGTGATGCTAACCAAACATAGCCATCATTCAAAATGCTCCCTTCTCCAATTTTGCAATGCAATTCTCCAACCAAATAATGTGTACAAACATGCATATACTCGCATAAAATGTGCATATAAATGGATATATTAGTGAAAATAATGTACAAAATGCATTATATTTGGGGAAGCTGCTTTGCAACCATGTATATTAGGACAAATAGCACACAAAAACATGTACATTAGGAGAAACTCACATTGAAATGCTGATGAATTTTCATTAGGCCATTTTAAAAAAAAGATTGCAAACTAATCCTTGGGTGTAAAAAGCATGCGTTTAACTCTGTTTTCTTGAATTCAGTGCAAAACTGCCTCATCACCAGAAATGGTAAGGTGATTAGGTGGCAATTTTGAATGCCTTTAAAATGCAAGCCACTCTGAAATTTATCTCTCAGGGAGACTTACTCCCAAGTAACTGTTGGAATAGGCAAACTTGCATGTTCCCTTCTAAAAAGGAGATGTTCCCTTTAAGGGATATTTGTTTACCATGATGTAACTTCCTAATGGGTGGGATTAGTTACCTGGCTTCCTCCTCCTTTGTCCTGGAGATTCCTGCATAATCTCCATTACTGATCTTTTTACCTCTGGGAGAGGGCACATGGCAGATGCTCTCCTGAGAGCATCACTACCAATGACTAAAATGGACTAAGACTTCTACTTTTTCTTTCATCTAAGCTAGAGCCTATGTTTCCTGAATATATGAAAGGTTGTGAGTAAATATTCTTTATCTTTTTACCTAAGAAGGTTGTGTCTGCTGTTATTTGTGCCCAGGGAAAGGCGGCTGGTTTATATTCTCACTCTGCTGCTTGTGTTTATATCTCTGCTAAGAAATAGGACCACGAAACCATTTCCTATTTCATTTTATATTTTTAAAATACCAAACAGTAACTGCATATAGAATTTCAGCCAGATGGAACAGTCCAAATCTCCCTTGTGCAGGGCTGGGGGGTGGGAAGGGTGGACTAGGTTGAGGTGTCTCTTTGCCCTGCTCTCCCAGATAAGCTGTCCTCCTGCTAGCCACTGCTGATGGAGTGACAAAAGCATCTCTTAATTAGTGCAGCACTCCCCCTTCTGGCCACCAAATATGCAGATGGGTGAGAATACCTTTCATGGGATGGCTAACAGCAGAAGGTAGAGGAAGGCTCTGAAACAGGGCAGTCTGGAGATGAAGAGGGGTCATGTTGGCTTGGGTCCATTAGATCCTGAGCCGGTCTCACAGCTGTCTTGCATCTTCATCAGCCCCCATTCCAGGCTTGCACCGCAATCCTTTTCCTCCACCACCACATCCCCCCGCAACTGCCATGTAAGGATGCAGATGCAGCAGTGGTCCTACTGTTCCTTAAAGCCCAACTGGTGGGTTGGGGGAGAGGAGAGAGAGAAGATTTGGATATTAGCCTAAGTAGAAGACAGACAGATCCGGCCCATGGGGCACAATGCACCAGGATGTTCTCTTGAGTAAGGCCCACTGAAATGATAAGGCATTACACAATGTTGCTGCGGTTGTTGTTCTTATGTGCCTTCAAGTCAATCACGACTTATGGCGTCCCTATGAAGTAGCATCTGTCGTGAACCACCCTATTCAGATCTTGTAAGTTCAGGTCGGTGGCGTCCTTTATAGAATCAATCCATCTCTTGTTTGGTCTTCCTTTTTTTCTACTCTTCTGTTTTTCCCATCATCATTGTCTTTCCTAGTGAATCAGGTGTTCTCATGATGTGTCCAAAGTATGATAACCTCAGTTTCATCATTTTAGCTTCTAGTGATAGTTTTGGTTTAATTTACCACCCAATTATTTGTCTTTTTTTGCAGTCCATGGTATGCACAAAGCTCTCCTCCAACACCACATTTCAAATCAGTTGATTTTACTCTTATCTGCTTTTTTCACTGTCCAGCTTTCACATCCATACACAGAGATCAGGAATACCATGGTCTGAATGTTCCTGACTTTAGTGTTAAGCGATGCATCTTTGCATTTGAGGACCTTTTCTAGTTCTCTCATAGCTGCCCTCCCCAGTCCTAGCCTTCTTCTGATTTCTTGACTATTGTCTCCATTTTGGTATTGATAATCCTTGACAAGTTCAATGTCCTCGTTGTCAACTTTAAAGTTACATAAATCTTATGTTGTCATTACTTTAGTCTTCTTGGCGTTCAGCAATAGTCCTGCTTTTGTGCTTTCCTTTTTAACTTTTATCAGCATGCATTTCAAATAATTACTGGTTTCTGGTAAGAGTATGGTATCGTCTGCATATCTTAAATTATTGATATTTCTCCCTCTAATTTTCAACCTCCTTCATGTTAGTCCAATCCTGCTTTCTATATGATATGTTCTGTGAATAGATTAAACAAATAGGGTGATAAAATACACCCCTGTCTCACACCCTTTCCGATGGGGAACCAATCAGTTTCTCCATATTCTGTCCTTACAGTAGCCTCTTATCAAGAGTTTAGGTTGTGCATCAGGACAATCAGATGCTGTGGCACCCCCATTTCTTTGAAAGGTTTTCATGATCTACACAAAGGCTTTGCTGTAATCTATAAAACACAGGGTGATTTCCTTCTGAAATTCCTTGGTCCGTTCCATTATCCAATGTATGTTTGCGATATGATCTCTGCTACCTCTTCCCTTTCTAAATCCAGCTTGGATATCTGGCATTTCTCACTCCATATATGGTAAGAGCCTTTGTTGTAGAATCTTGAGCCTTACTTTACTTGCATGGGATATTAAGGCAATGGTTTGATACTGCATTCCCTGGGATCCCCTTTCTTTGGAATTGCGATGTATATGGAACGCTTCCAGTCTGTGGGCCATTGTTTAGTTTTCCATATTTCTTGACAAGTTTTTGTCAAAGTTTGGACAGATTCAGTCTCAGTAGCTTGTAGCAACTGTATTGGTATGCCATCTATTCCTGGTGACTTTTTTCTTCCAAGTATTTTAAGAGCTGCTTTCACTTCACATTCTAAAATCTCTTGTTCTTCATCATATGGTTCCTCTGTGAATGAATCTGTCATTCTTGCATCTCTTTTATAGAGTTCTTCAGTGTATTGCTTCCATCTTCCTTTTATTTCATCTCAGTCAGTCAGTGTTTTCCCCCATTGATTATTCAACATCCCTACCCTTGGTTTCAATTCCCCTTTAATTTCTCTAATCTTTTGGAATAGGGCTCTTGTTCTACACTTTTTGTTGTCCTCTTCTATTTCTATACAATAACTATTGTAAAAGTTCTCTTTGTCCCTACGTACTAGTTGCTGTATTGTTGCATTTAGGGTTCTAACCATGTTTCTATTTCCTTTCGCTTTTGCTTTCCTTCTCTTTAACCATTTTAAGAGTTTCTCTCTTTTTAACTAGAGGTATTGTCTTTTTGTATTCCTCCCTGATAATGTCTCTGACTTCACTCCATAGTTCTTCTGGTTCACTTTGAACTAAGTTTAAAGCCTCAAATCTGTTCCTTATTTGATCTTCATATTCTTCTGGGATGTTATTTTAATTGTATCTTGGCATTATGATTGCTCTGTTGTTCTTCTTTAGCTTTACTCTGATTTTCTATATTACCAGTTCATTATCTGTACCGCAGTCTGCTCCTGGTCTTGTTTTTGCAGAAAGTATGGAACTTCTCCATCTTCTGCTACCAATTAGATAATTAATTTGATTCCTATATTGACCATTTGGTGATGTCCACATGTACAGTCATCTTTTCGCTTGCTCAAAAATGTGTTGGCCAGATTATTGTCAATAAGTCTTTCTCCTGCTTCATTTCTATCTTCTAAGCCCCATTTCCCCACAATTCCTAGTTCTTCTCTGTTCCCTACTTTTGCATTCCAGTCCCCCATGATTATTAGCACATCTTGTTTTGGTGTGTGATCAATTTCTTCCTGTGCTTCTGCATAAAATTTCTCCAATTCCTCTTCTTCTGCGTTTGCTGTTGGAGCATAGACTTGGATGATGGTTATGTTAATAGGTTTCCCATTAAATCTCATTGATATAACTCGCTCAGACCTTGCATTATAGCTCTTAATTGTTTTTGCTACATCACTTCTCACTCTTAAAGCAACCCCATTTCTTCTTAATTTATCATTTTCTGCATAAAATATTTTGTAGTGGCCTGATTGAAAATGTCCCACTCCCGTCTATTTTAATTCACTCACACCAAGTATTGTAATGTTAATATGTTCCATTTCTTTCTTGAGTATTTCTAACTTTCCCTGGTTCCGGCTTTTCACATTCCATGTTCCTATTGTGTGCGTCGTACAACTCCGGACTCTCCTTTCACATCTGTGCACATCAGCCTCTGGGCTTTCTTTCGGCTTTGACCCAGCTGCGTTTAATACTACTCATACTTGCCCTTTGTTCTTCCCCAGTAGCTCGTTGAGTGCCTTCTTACCTGGGGGGTCTCATCTTCCAGCACTATCTCGTGTTGCATTTTGGATACACTGTTCATAGGGTTTTCATGGTAAGAGATATTCAGAAGTGGTTTAACATTGCCTTCCTCTGAGTTTGGATGCATCTTAGTCTGGTGTCTCAGCTTTGACCATTCCGCCTTGGGTGTCTTTGCTAGGAGTCTAGCCTCTTGGTCTAGACTCCTGACGGCATTGCTCTCAGCTTCTTCAACACTCTCAAACCCCCTCACCACGTTAAGGTGTGCATCCTAGAGGTTTTTCAAACCTAGACTTCACTAATCATGAAGATGTGTGACACAGTAAGACTATTTCCTCCCAAAAGAACCTTTTTATTAGCCACATAAATTGCAATGTTTAGGTTCCTAGGAGCTTGCTTGAGTAAGCAGGTTTCTGTGATGAACTCTCTGAGAGGCAATATATAAATGAGGCAACTCATAGTTCTGTGACACCCAAGACAGACTCAGTCAATACTTGCAATCTGATAACAAAAATATGAAAAATATTATTGATATCCTAGTGACAATAATAATTCAGCCAGGAGCACCATAGGGAGTACAAAGTGCAGGGATGGGGCCAGAATGTTGGCCTGGCATGAATGATTCTCACATCAGTCTGAGGCACTAAGGCTATCTACATATTTATCATGAATCCCATTTCCAAAAGAAAGGAAATCATTGTTTGGAGGGAAGGCAGATAATTGTATATGTCAGTTTTAAAAGAAAGTCTTGATATAAGAATGGCTGAAAGGAGATGAGAATGAAATCTGTTTGCTTAGTAAAGCAAATACAATATTCCCTAAAACATAGTGGACAATATACATTGATCCAAAGGCAGGACAGAAATTCAATTAAGTCCTAGGAGAAGGCAGGTGTACAAACACAGCTGTCAGGAGAGTCAAAGTGGACTGTACAGTGATTTGTATGCAAATATCTGTGTAGATCAGAGAGCATGGACCTTTAATCCATTTTCTCATTTGCTGTATCCATTTAAGTCCCACAAGCTTTTGAACTGTCCCTCACTTCCAATCCTGTGGGCTGTGCCAACCATGGATGGGATTTATAAAGGGAATGGGCCAAGCCATCAAAAGAAGGATTCAGAGAGGAGAAACATGGTAGTGGGGGACCCTAACTGTACAAGACGGCCAGATACAGCTGCTTATTAGGCTTGTTATTTTAATTGTTATTTAGTATTTATATTCTGCTCACAAAGCAGCTTACCAAAAAAAAAAGACAAAAGAGTTAATATGGAAAGAGCTGTTTTTATGTGTTTACTTGGCAAACATGACAGCAACACTTTCTTCTAAGAAGATGATCAAATTTCAAAAGTGATCAGTACAGGCCTCTGGCAAGAGTGATCTGTCCCTCCCTTGGCAGCCCATTGGATGTGGAGGAAGAAGGAGGAAGAAAGGGGGGAATCAGAAACAGAGAAACAGGAATGTCTCTCCAGGGCAAGGGAGAGAGAAATGGGGTTGCAGGCACAGTGAGAAAAAGGGATTACAGAAGTGAGAGGAAAAAGAAGGTTTTTTGCTCTGGCTCTGCCTGCTGCGGGCTTCAGCCCCTCCCAGTATTGGGACCCGTACTTTTCAACTTGTTCATTAATGACCTAGAATTAGGAGTGAGCAGTGAAGTGGCCAAGTTTGCTGACGACACTAAATTGTTCAGGGTTGTTAAAACAAAAAGGGATTGTGAAGAGCTCCAAAAAGATTTCTCCAAACTGAGTGAATGGGCGGAAAAATGGTAAATGCAATTCAATATAAACAAGTGTAAAATTATGCATATTGGAGCAAAAAATCTTAATTTCACATATACGCTCATGGGGTCTGAACTGGCGGTGACCGACCAGGAGAGAGACCTCGGGGTTGTAGTGGACAGCACGATGAAAATGTCGACCCAGTGTGCGGCAGCTGTGAAAAAGGCAAATTCCATGCTAGCGATAATTAGGAAAGGTATTGAAAATAAAACAGCCGATATCATAATGCCGTTGTATAAATCTATGGTGCGGCCGCATTTGGAATACTGTGTACAGTTCTGGTCGCCTCATCTCAAAAAGGATATTCTAGAGTTGGAAAAGGTTCAGAAGAGGGCAACCAGAATGATCAAGGGGATGGAGCGACTCCCTTACGAGGAAAGGTTGCAGCATTTGGGGCTTTTTAGTTTAGAGAAAAGGCAGGTCAGAAGAGACATGATAGAAGTGTATAAGATTATGCATGGCATTGAGAAAGTGGATAGAGAAAAGTTCTTCTCCCTCTCTCATAATACTAGAACTCGTGGACATTCAAAGAAGCTGAATGTTGGAAGATTCAGGACAGACAAAAGGAAGTACTTCTTTACTCAGCGCATCGTTAAACTATGGAATTTGCTCCCACAAGATGCAGTAATGGCCACCAGCTTGGACGGCTTTAAAAGAAGATTAGACAAATTCATGGAGGACAGGGCTATCAATGGCTACTAGCCATGATGGCTGTGCTGTGCCACCCTAGTCAGAGGCAGCATGCTTCTGAAAACCAGTTGCCGGAAGCCTCAGGAGGGGAGAGTGTTCTTGCACTCGGGTCCTGCTTGCGGGCTTTCCCCAGGCACCTGGTTGGCCACTGAGAACAGGATGCTGGGCTAGATGGGCCACTGGCCTGATCCAGCAGGCTCTTCTTATGTTCTTATGTTCACAGCTGGCATGTGTCCCCTGAAAGATTAGGTCCAAGGGAATGTGGCCCTTGACAGAAAAAAGTCTGGACACCCCTTCTGTAAAAGATGTGTACCAGGATGGGAAGGTGTCTCCTCCTTGCTTCCTTCTTGCTTTTCAGCCTGCCTGGAACAGCAAAAGAAATGTGTGTTTTTTCCTGTGTTGCATCTTTAAGAAATGGGGCACCAGCTACTGAGTTTGCTCCTGCATAAGTGAAGCTATCTAGAGTGCAGCTTTAATTGGTCACTTCCCTAAGGAGTTATCCTGGGCAACGTATTACTGGTTTAAGAATACTGGATTTAAATCAAGGCTCTCTAGTTCCCCAAAATGGAAACAGAATTTAGGACAGAGCAATAAAAAAAAATTGTGAGATTAGGCTATAATAAGTCACATGTCTGAAATCAAGAGAGCCAGTGTGGTGTAGTGGTTAAGGTGCTGGACTACGACCTGGGAGACCAGGGTTCGAATCCCCACACAGCCATAAAGCTCACTAGATGACCTGGGGCCAGTCACTGCCTCTCAGCCTCAGAGGAAGGCAATGGTAAAACCACCTCTGAATCCTGTTTACCATGAAAACCCTATTCAAAGGGTTGCCATAAATCAGAATTGACTTGAAGGCAGTCCATTTCCATATTGTCTGAAATCAGTTTCTTTCTCTTTCCCATACCACAAATTAGAGCAGGAAGGATAGAAAGGAGTGGTTGGTTTCTTCCCAGTATAGTTAACAGTAATGGCCATAAGCATTCATCATTTATAAAAGAGAAGGGAAAGGTGATGGCTTTAAATTGAAGGAGAGAATTAACTATATGCATCCTTTTCTTACATTCCCCACACTTCTAATCAATACAACAAAGAAGACAGCAATCCTGGCTATTTGCCCTATCCCGACCTGTGTGCAACCACAGCTCCCACTCCTGACCTGTGCACATTGGGTGCAACATAAGAACAGACTATGCGCGCACATACAACTTTACATGAGTAGGCCCTGTACACAAAATCAGAAACAATCGTCACAGCAAGATTTCCAGTCACAAGTACAGGCCCTATACATACACAACTGTTGCTGGGTTTTTTGTTTTGTTGTACATTTGTAGGGCCCATGACTGTGTTCCACTCAATGTATGGAGGTTGCGGACAGGATTGCAGAACACATTGAGTTCACAAGTGGGACTAGCCAGCACAAAGTTACTCCCCTCTGTGTATTGATTGAATGTGGAGAGGGAGCAAGAGAAGAGGGCTCATTGGACATCAAACAATGGAGCAAGGAGACGAGGTATAGTCATGCCTTCCGAAAGTTAAGAATCATTTGGAAATTGTCAAAATATATAACTGGTACTACTTGAGAATGGAAGGAAAGAGACCCTTTACGAACCTTCCAGACCTACAGTTCAAAAATAGTTTCATTTACCTCTTGCTTCTTATAAACTACTTAGAAGTTTCTCACAATCACACAGTTTACAAATTTTGTTAAATAAATAAACAAATAATCAAACTCAGAAGGCTAAACTCAAAAGTATGATGCTACAAACAAGACACCAAAAGATATTCTGTATCAGGAGAATTGCAATATATAGAAGATAAAGTGAAGAAACTAATTACCAAGCATATCCTCAGCAGCCATTTCTGGTCAATATTTGAGCTCTTAGGGCCTTAGGCCTATACGCAATGTATCAGATACTGTGCGCATTCAACAGGATTTCCCCTCCCTCTCCCCATGCCCCCCTCAAAATCTGCTCTGCAGGGTCCCCCAACCCCATAGAGCAGATGTTAAGGGTGCACTGCAGGGATTTTCAGGGTGTGCTGCAGGGAAGAGGAGAGGAGGAGGAAGTTCTGTTGTTCAAGTGGAGGTCTGTTATGCAAGTGGAATGGCAGTGTTGGACACAACAGCCTTATAATGTGTTTGAGAGGAAAATTAATCCTAACAGCGAAAAAAGGCATGGAGCTATTCAGACCTGGAAGATGTTAATTGATCTTTTCACCAGTGCCATAAACCAACAGTGTAAAGATCATGTAACATTTATGCAAGGCTGGCATGAATTCTGTGTTGTATGTTTAATACCATTTGTTTTGTTTAGGTGGAGAGTCTCATTCTGAGAGAGTTGCACTGAGCTGAAACATTTAACAATCAAGCAACTAGAATGCCTATATCATCATCATTACAAGAATACAACTCTTAGCATTTCTTCATATACTTCTGCTACGATAATGTTTACCCTCTCCTTTCTCATAGCAGCCCTCAGTTTCCCACAGAAGACATTTTGGTTGGAGGGATTTCCACAAACTAGACATGTGATTGTTAATGGAAGCAACAAAATGTATTGCGAGCTTATGATAAGAATTCTACTGCCATCATGAGCATTTTTTCTTTATAACAAGTTAAAAAACACCTTTTTAGCAAATCATACTCCATTATATTCTGTAGGTATGTATTCTAAATGATGCAAATGTTTTTCTGCCAAAAGCATTGTGTTAAATGACTGTCAAACATTAAACAGAACCAGCCATTATGCTAACATTTTGATACATACTTTTCTTTCCTTAAATATTACTCCCACAAAAAAAGGTTTTATCTGAATATAGAAATATACAATTGATGAATATGCTGAGAGGTTACCATCAGGTACGTTTTTTGACAACGTACACTGAGTGTTGGAAGGTTCAGGATAGACAAGAGAAAGTAGTCCTTCACACAGTGCATTGTTAAACTATGGAATTTGCTTTGACAAGATGATGTGAAGGCCACTAACTTGGATGGCTATAAAAGAGGACAAATTCATGGAGGATGCCTACTAACCATTGTTGCTATGGCTCCCTTCACTGTCAGAGGCAGTATGCCTCTGAATATTAGTTTATGGGAATCACAGGTGGGAAGAGCGTTATTGCTCTTAGGTCCTGCTTGCTAGTTTCCCCCAGGTTTCTATCTGACTGACTGCTATGGTTCAGGCCAAAAGCCCATCCATTCCATCATTTTTTTCACACAGTGGCCAACCAAATGCCTACGGGAAGCACTCTCACCACTTGTGATTCCCAGCAACAAGTATACAGAGGCAAACTAATAGCCATTGATAGCCCTATTTTCTGTGAATTTGTCTAATATAATGCACTTTTAAGACATCCAGCTTCATTGGATGGCCACTGAAACCATATGGAAAAGAACACCACAGCACATAACACATGGAAAGAAAAGTGCAATTTTCTGTAGTTTGGGAGAACTGGAACTACAGAAAACTCCTGTGAAGCCAGAATATCATTTCCCACCAGCAATCCTAATAAAACACACACACACACCCCAGTCCAAATATTAGGAAACAATGGGAAATGCAAGCACAGTATTTTGGGGTATATAATGCATTGATGTGACTGCCAGGGCAGAGAACAAAACACAATACATAAAAGAAACTTTAAATTTCATATATATTTATTTTAAGAAAGAACTCTATGAGTTGAGTCTATGCACACAACAGCAGAGAAATTAGGCCAGATGGTCCTTCTCTCTTTCTGTCATAACTTACCTTCTTGGCCATTGCTGAAATTAAAGATAAGTCAGAGACCAAAATGTCTCTGTCCTTTCCTAATTGCTCAACAGTGATGCATCTGGCTTAAAATGCCCTTCTGCAATCCCCAGTAATTACTGAATAGAGAGGGACATTTAACCTTATGTCCTTCTGCCCAAACATATCCATCCATACACATTACAGTTCTGCCATGAACAGGAAGCCTATCTTTACTACCTGCAACTCAAGGAATGCTCCTACTACACCACTGAACAGAGCACAAGCATGCAGCAACTATGCTGTCATTGCTTCAGAAACAAAGATTCAGCATGACCCCCTTTTCAGAGTTTTCATGGGAGGAGTTATCTTAGAATGTCTTCCTCTGGACAGTGTAAAAATATGCAGTCCTGGAAGAAACAGATATATTATCCAAGAGCAATAATATATGCCAGAAGCCCCAGTGTTATTGTACTGTATTTTTTTTAAAATGTAAGCTGCCTTAGCTATTTGAGACTACTTTCTGTGGCCGCTACTTTCCTCTCTATTGCATTTTCTTTGATGCATGGGGACATCAGGTGTGGTGCTCATCTGACTAGTGCCCCACAAGAAAAACTTGCTAATTTTCTATATTATAAAACTACATTTGTTTGCTTACAGATACTTTTCATGGCAAATGATGTGCTCATGTGCTGCATGTACACAGTCATGAGCTTTGTGGTCAGCCAATCCAATCTATTGGTAAAGTTGAGGGAATTGACCTTCCAAGTTGCACAGGACTCTTCTTGTAGGAACAGGAATGTATATGCAATGCACTTGTCATGAACTCTTGAATTAACAGGAGCTTATTATCAGGATGGTGGGGAGGGGAGTTATTGGAAATCTAACCTCCTGGCAGCAGCATCACTGCCACACAGTGGGATGGCAAGAGACAATCCATGGCTCCCACTTGTGCACCTGAATGACCCAACTTCACCACTGTCCTGCCTCACCCCCCTCACCTTCCCTGTACATAGCAGCAATGCAAGACCAGATCTGCAGCAATGCTGCTCCTGATTACCATAGATTATCTGCTGAAGCCAAATTTGTTTCAGAGGACTTGTCTTCCTTACATTAAGGAAATGCAGTTATTTTCAATTCTGAGATCTGACTCGACCTTTTTAAATTATTTTTTTTCCAATTTTGTACATTTTGGTGACCTTCACATATACTCTTCCAATGCAAAAAACAAAAGTCTTTTTTGCCATGTTCTCTTGACTCTGATAATAATTTTGGCCAGAAATAATATGCCTTAATACTGTGTCAGTGGGTTATTTTCTCACTGTTATTATTATCATGATCATGATCATCATTATTTGCTGGTCTGTTATTTGGCAGTCCTTCTGTCCAGGTGTCTAATTGCCACCTCCATCAGTGGAATGATTTGTCAATCACAGCCTGGTTTACTTGGCCACTGCATTGCAGAGCCTCTCCTGAGAAGCATTAACAGGTAGGAAAAAGGTCATCAGCTAGTACATCTATAGGTTATGACTGCCTCTTTGTTTCAAATAGAAAATGATTAAGAAAAGCATTTCTATATTATCTCTGCACTTGCCATCCAAAGTGTTTCTGGTTGCTACTAAAACCTGAGGCCATCTGGCTCCCATGTATACATAATATGAGCTTCATGCCAGAACTCAGTATTTGGCAACCAAATACTATAATGACATATCTGTGGCTATCAACTACACATGTACTTAGTAACACATTAGAGCTCTCAGAATATCATGGGTTTTCTTGTGGATATACTGATCCATAATCAGAGATAAACAAAATTCATACATTTTCACATGTAATTTAAAATCCTACGTGGGGAAAATCAAAATAAATAAGGAAGAACCTCTAAGAGAAAAAGGTATTTTCCCTTGATCACAGTGAAGAATGTGTAGCAGATTATGAATGTAGAAATAAAATTTTAACAATAACCCAGGTGGTAATTACAAAATAAGAAATAATAAAAGCTCTGTAGGTGATTTATCATAAACCTATGTTTTAATTAAAAAAACTATCATGTATATCCATTCATCACTGAGTTTTTAAAGCTTTGAATAACAAGTGAGTTTTTAACCTTGCTTCAGGCATTCTGCTAAAGAATCTACAGAGGCAACATTATTTTACTTTTATAAAAAAAAAATTGAGAAAGTATCAATTAAAGGAAAGTAATTAAAGGCACTGATACACCCAACCTTTCCTTGTTTTTCTTTGAAGAGAAGTAATTTGATACTTGTCAATATCAGTTTAACAAAACAAATTTGCTGAAGCATATTACTTCTAAATTTCTATCTGAGGTTAAATTGGTAGACATTAGAGCAGGGATGGTGTCAACATATAGCATGGTCAGGCAAGAACTAGGGCTCCAGAGGATCCACCATGGCTGATGCCAGCATCGTAAGAACCTAAGAAGAGTCCTGATGGATCAGGCCAAAGACTATCCTGGTCTCACAATGGCTAGCCAGATGATACTGGGAAGCCCTCAAACAGGACATGAGTACAATAGAGCTCTCCTCACTTATGATTTCTAGCAACTGGTATTCAGAGGCATGCTGCCTCCGACAGCAAAGGGAGAACATACCTAGCAACTTACCTCTTTTAAAACCATTCAAGTTGGTGACTATCACTACACCTTGTGGGAGCAAATTCCATAATTTAACTATGTGCTGTGTGAAAAGTACTTTCTTGCATCTGTTCCGAATCTTCCAACACTCAGCTTCGTTGGATTGCCCGAGGTTCAAGTTTTATGAGAGAGGGGTGACAACTTTTCCCTATCCGCTCTCTCCCCACCATTGTATTTCTATTTTTTAAACAAATATTAGAGAGCAGTCCTGTATTCCCAGGAGGGATGTCTGGAGTGCCATTGGATTGTGTGGACCTTCCCCTTTGTGGATTAAGGCAGTCCTTCAGGCTTAGGAGGTCCACTTCTGGAGGCCTCTTCATTGCAGCAGTGGGACACTCCACCACCAGCATTTATCCACCATCGATGATCCCAGGGCAGTGGGGGCTGAAAGGGAAGGGTGGGGAAAAGATTGGGAGAGGCCTTGGATTCAGAACATCTAAGGCACTCCTTTTCCCTTAACATGTCCACAATAAGGGAGACAAGCTATGCCAGCTCTGGAGCTGGTGTAGTTATGTTTCCTCACAGTGAAACAAGTTCAACTGGGGGGAGGGAAGAAAAAAGCTTCCCCCACCTTTTACCTAAGCATGACCCTGGTACAGCTTAAGAAGTGATGGCAGATCCAAAATCAATTCTCCCCACTCCCAACTTACATAGGATTGCTCTGCCCAGGGTCTTTTATTGAAAGGAGAAGTGCCGGGCTGAGCAGCTGCAGGAGCCACAATCTTTATCCCCAAAATGTCTCTGCCCCCCTCCCCACAACATAGCTGATACACCCAACCTTTTCTTGGTTTTTTTTTAAGAGCAGTAATTTGACTGGTACCTTCCAGACACCAACCGAAAACCTTTTTTGCCTAGGTGGCTTTTTAGTATAAAGCACTTTTGCTTTATATCTATGGTTTTGTTAATTTCTTGCTGTTTTTAATTATTTGCCACTGGTGCTGCTCATTGCTCTTGTTTACATACTTTAAAGCAAATGATAGCCAACTTGGCACCCTTCAGATGATGGACTCCAGCCCCCATCAGCCCCAGCCAGCATGACTAAGGGTAAGGGATGATGGGGAACAGCTGCAGCACTAGGAGGACGAAGAAGACCTGCCCTGAGAGTGGATATCTGAGCATCTGGGTGCTTGCTGCTTGCTCCTCTGGGTTGCTGTCTCTTGAGACAGCTGAAGTCCCTGGTAAGTGCTGCAAGGACTGGGACCCCCTGCCTGACCCTTGCTCCAGAGAGAGGCTGCAATTATTCTTGCATTGGCTCCTGGCTGGGTCAGAGGCATAAAAGCCCAGCTGCCCTTGGGGAGCTCCTTAGAGGAGTCTCAAGTCCTGATGGCAAGAGCGCTACCCTCTTTCTTTCTTTCTTTCTTTCTTTCTTTCTTTCTTTCTTTCTTTCTTTCTTTCTTTCTTTCTTTCTTTCTTTCTTTCTTTCTTTCTTCTAACCAAACTAGAGGAGATTGGTAGTGGGGAGGGCTTATGGCTCATGTGTAGTTCCTGCGCAGGGTGAGAGCCTGTGCCGTGAAGAAAGTTTTCAGATGCCTTCAGAGTGAGAGTCTGTAACTGGCAGAAGGCTGGCCCTCCCTGGGTATGAGACGGGGGGGAGTAGATGTGCCCTGTATGAAAAATATTGAGTGGGTCTGACTGTTCCCAATTCTCGCAGAGGCCTACTGGGATAATTGGCTGAGGTAGGTTTTGTTGGTGGGCTCTTGTTGGGTCCATATCAGATGTTTAGGAGTCTTAATAAGGAGGGTGATGCCACCCCAGCTTCAGTGATCACGGGTAGAGGGAAGTATAGCCATGGGGAGGTGGTGAACTACCAAAGAAGACAAGGACAAGGCTATCTACACCTTGTTCCTTGCTGCCACTCCTCCCATGGATGGGTTCCTCATTGCTCATCTGCTGTACCCACTGCCCTGTGTGTGTTGTTTAATGCCAGATTGGTACACAATAAGACAATACTCATCCATGATTTCATCATGGATGAAGGTGCCAATTTGGTGTGCATTACCAAGACCTGGGTGGGTGAGGTAGGAGGAGTTAATCTGACCCAGCTTTGCCCACCTCGATACTTGGTGCAACACCAGCACAGGATGCAGGGATGGGGGGGGAGTTGCTGTGGTCTGCAGAACTTCCATCTCTGTCACCAGGAAACCACTCTGTCTTAGAGCTGGCTGTAAGGGCCTGCACCTAGTGTCAGGCCAAGGAGACAGTAAACCAGGGTTGCTGCTTGTATACCATCCAACCTGCTGCCCAGCAGCTTCTCTGACTGAACTGGTGGAGGCCATCTCGGCTGCAGTATTGGACGAGCCCAGAACGATAGTCCTGGGTGATTTCAGTGTCCATTCTGAGGCTGCCTCTAGTGTTCTGGCTTGGGACTTCATGGCCTTCATGGCTGTCTCAAGTTGTCACTGGCCTGCCACATAGGGTTTTGCTCCAGATGGAGGAAGGGGTGGTCTGGAGAGTGGAGTGTATGTCACCCATTGTCATGGTCAGACCTCTTCCTGGTGAAGTTTAGACTTAAGGCTCTGATCCTTTTGGATGTTTTGGAAACAAAAAGCTCAAGCCAAAATGGATGGGTGAGCAAGATGTATGTGCTCCGGCCATTGAGAATTGAAGGTCTATGTCCTAAATACGTTGACCAACAATATGATTCGTTACCTCAAGGTCCCAGGTTGACAATAGCTCCAGTGAAAAGCCAAGACACTTTATCTTTTCATTAAAGATCTTGGACCAAGAGCTTATAAAGGAATCCCTCCATAACAAGTTTAAGTACCCTAAGGAAGGTCCAGCGTAGGCCACTTTGGCCCAAAATCTAAAAGCCTGGAGCCAGGCTGAACACTCAATTGATGTAAAGCCCGCTTCAAGGCGAAGTCCAGCCACAGAGGTGCAGCGTGGCAACCCCAATATAGCTCGCAAAAAGCACAAAAACACCGCCTCAACTTTGGTGCTAAAACTCGTAACCCAGATAGGAATTCCATATAAAAGTTGGGGGAGAATTTTTACTTTGAAGATATGGAGAGCAGCCATGATATACTGGCCACCTCTAATATAAAAGAATTGGGTGGTGGCCTTGGAGGTATTATAGGCAGATAAAACTGCGGCCCGGACATGAGCGGACCAAGAAACTGAAGAGCAAAAAATAATTCCAAGGTATCTGAATTACCTAACCTGCTCAATCTTTTGCCCATTTATAGTCCATGATTGTTTCGAGAACCTATGTGTAAAAACCATGACTTTTGATTTTATAAAATTGATGGTGAGAAAGTTTTTGTCACAGTAGGCCATAAAAGCACGTAACAGGCGTTTAAGGCCAACCTTCGAAAAGGATAATAACACCGCATCATCCGCGTAAAGCAGAAGGGGGCATCTCGTTTTGGCCAATTTAGGAGAATGGAAATTATCAGCAAGGCAATAACTGCTCAGATCATTGAGGAAGAGGTTAAAGAGGGTAGGGGCCAGTCACAGCCTTGGCGCACCCCTATGTTAGCAAAGATGGCATTGGTTAGATTACCATTCACACCACAGCGTACACGAAGGAAAGTGCACTGGTAGAGACGACTAATCAGAAACAGGAGGCGCTTATCTATCAAAGTCTGTGATAATTTGGCCCATAATAGTTCCCTAGGGACAGAGTCAAAAGCAGTCTTAAGGTCCATAAAGGGGACAAAAAGGCCCTTTCTGGAAATACACATATACTTCTCCCCCAGGTGCCGTAATACTAGGCAGTGATCGACAGCAGATCTGCTCTTTCGGAAACCTATCTGCTCCTGGCCCAAAATATCATCCTCCTCTATCCAGGTTTGCAGTCTTACATTTAGGAGGCTAGCATAAATCTTGCCCATGACCGAAAGGAGGCTAATAGGCCTATAATTGGAAGGGTTGCCTCTATCGCCTTTCTTGAATACTGGGATAACCACCGCCTCAAGCCAGGCTAGGGGAAGCTTGCCAGTAAGATTGATTTTGGTGAAAAGTTTGCAAGCAGCGGGGCCCACCATTCAATACAGGTCTTTAGCAGTTCTGGTGGTATTGTGTCTATCTCCGGTGCCTTACCAGATTTTAAGTTGTTAATCAGCATGGCTACTTCCGTTTGCTCTATAGGAGGCCAGGCTGGAAGAGAGCTGGGCTCTGCCGAAGTATATATCTGGAATGGCAGGTCCCTGAGGTTAGCGAACAATGCTGTAAAATGGTGTTCCGAAGTAGCAGATGGGATGGTGCACTGGGAGAAGGAGGGAGATCCCAAGGCATCGGTGACTAAAGACCAGAAGAGTTTCAAATCATTATTTAAAGAGACATTTATTAAAACCTTCAATCTCTCCTGAATGGCTTGTCTCTTTTTATAGGCAATTAGCTGTTTATATTTCCTTTTGATCAGATAGTATTCGGGTGGAAGAGTGTATGTGCTGGTATTCCTATAGTTGTTATATACTCTATTTAAATTATGCCTAGTCACCCTGCATTCCTTATCAAACCAACTTGAAGAGATCGATTTTATTGAATGACCAGGTTATGATGTTATTAAAGCATTTTTCAGAGCAGAAGACAAAGTAGAATAATCGAGCAGAGCAACAGATATTTCACTAGCCTAAGATTTAAGCCCAGGGGAGAGTCGAGAAACCTGGCCACCTTTAGAGAGGTCACTTTATTCCAGTGGGCTCTCTTATAACAGGGGTCAGATGGACTGTTCACTTATTGGGGGAATGAGGTCAGATCCGTGGCAACACGCTCTGGACACTGACAAACTGACGCACAATAAGGTGTCTTATACACCTTTCCTTCAAACTCAGCAAAAATGGGAACTGGTGTTAAGCCGCTGCAAATTAGCAATCTTCAACCTCTCCAGACTGAGGGCTATGTTGACTCCTAGCCAGCGCAAAGTACATTTACAATATCTGATACGAAATACTGTACCAGACTGCGGCTTGATGGAAGATATAATAGATGTTGAATGCCTCCCTTATGAGCACAAAACCGCTACAGCAGTAGTGACCTTTGGGAGTTGGCCATCTTTGATGCGTCTATACACGGTTAAAGATCATTTTTATCATGCAGGCATGTGTATAAGTAGGTTATTTGAGAACCAGAAGCCGATGCACCTATTCAGCAAATCCCAGGACCATGCTATTAGGAAAAACACAAGAAATCTCTCTCCATCTCAGGATGGGCCTTTGGTCAAGGTTCACTCCTTACTAGCTGAACAACATCTTTCCCAACAACATCTCTGCCCTTCAACTTTTGATTTTACACTGGAAGAAAAAGAGCTCATAAAATCGTTCCACTCCTTGCCTACAAGATCTCAGAATGTGATTGTCGAAAGACTAACATTTCTAAGAAATACTCTTGCCCAAGCCTCAGCCTCTGACAAGATGTCCCTCCGCTTTGGAACGGTGAAATCTACTCAAGCAAGTCCGGATTGCATGATGAATTCTTTTCAGCAGAATAGATTAAACCCCTTGGCTCAGATGATTGAATCGCTTGAGGATTCTGGGTCCTTACTCCTGAGGGGTTATGGCTATCATCCGAGCACAAACTCTGAAGGGATGCAGGCTCATTATAAGCCATCTTCCTTTAAGACTACGAATGAGCCTTTAAAATCTGGATCAGATTGGTTACAATCTAGATACCTTGATCCTAAGGAGCTAGGACATGACTTGGACGGCCCTCCTAAATCTCCGCCAATTGAAATAAAATACCACCACTTCCACCCTATGTTAGATCCGGAGCCATATTTTTGGATAAGGAAGATGAGTTGAATTGGATTACAGGACTGACAATCTCCCTAAATTGTAGACACTTCCAATAGCCCTACATTTGAACATTATGGAGTACGACAACATCAAAAGAAGACTGAATTGGGCCTGAAATCAGACCATGTCAAATTTCTGACATGGAATATTGCGGGTTGGGCTTCTAAATTACACTGCCCTGGATGTGAGGAGTTTTTAAGATCATTTGATGTGGTTTGTATGCAAGAAACCTGGTTTACTAAAAACATTGTCCTAAATGGTTTTTCGGTTTTAGATCTACCGTTGGAGCCCGCTAAAGGAAGGGGGAGACCTAAGGCAGGCCTAGCAATTATGATATCCACTGCTTTACATGTGAATATCAGAAAACTTGCCCCATGTGGCAATATTGCCATTGCGGGCTTAATAGAATTTAGAACTGCTCTTTTATTAATAAACGTATACATCGAGCCCTTCCCCCATAAACAGGACTCTGCACCATTTTGGGACCAGCTGGAAAATTACATAGTTGAATTAGAAAAGCAATACCCTAGAGCATATCCCATTGTAATGGGCGACCTAAATGCTAGAATTGGCCCTAATAATGACATCCTGGCTGCATCTCCATTATGGGGGGCAATGGATATTGAAAAAGTTATTCCATGGTACGACAGAAGTTCTAAAGACCAAAAGGTGAATTATGCAGGAACACGCTTGATCCAACTAGTGGCCCGCCTGAATTTGATAATTGGTCAGTTGCCTGCTTTGGATGGGGATGTACTCCCTCTGAAAGAGCAGGTCCGTAGTCTGTGGGTGCTCCTAGATCCATCTTTGTTGCTAGAGGCCCAGGTGACCTCAGTGGCTAGGAGTGCCTTTTACCAGCTTCAGATGGTACGACAGCTGTGGCCATTTCTGGACTGGGATAGCTTGACCACTGTTGTCCATGCACTGGTAACCTCCAGGTTGGGTTTTTGTAATGCGCTGTATGTGGGGCTGCCCTTGAGGTTGGTCCGGAAGCTGCAGCTGGTGCAAAATGCAGCAGTGAGACTGCTCACTGGGGCAGGGTATCACCAACATGTCACCCCACTGCTGAAAGAATTGCACTGGCTGCCCATTTGCTACCGGGCCAAGTTTTAGGTTCTAGTTTTGGTGTACAAAGCCCTATATAGCTGGGACCAGGACACCTGAAAGACCGTCTTATCTCTTATATACCTAGTCGATCACTGTGCTGTGCAGGTGAGGGCCTTCTGCAGATACCATCTTATCAGGAGGTTTGTTCTGCACAATATAGGAAACGGACCTTTAGAGTGGCGGCATCTACCCTGTGGAATTCCCTCCCCTTAAATATTAAACAGGCACCATCTCTGCTATCTTTTCAGCACCTACTGAAGACCTTTTATTTCTTTATTTCTTTTATTTATTATTTGATTTATATACCGCCCTTCCTCTCAGGAGGAGCCCAGGGTGGCAAATAAAAGTACTAAAAACACTTTAAAACATCATAAAAACAGGCCCCAAAATACACTAAAAGAACTTTAAAAACATTTTTTAAAAGAAAAAAAGCTTTGAAGAGATATTTTTTTTAAAAGGTTAAAAACCATATTAAGGTTGAGTTAACTGGAAAAAAGGTTGAGATCTTATTTCAGTCTGCATCTGCATTGGAATTGCTTTTTAATATGTTTTTAAACCTTTTTTAAGTGTTTTTAACTTTTTTTAAAAAATGATGTTTTGAAAGCTTTTGTTAAAAAACTGTTTTTAAAGATGTTTTGTTTTAATGTCTTTTAAAGTCTGTTTTTATGATGCTTTAAAGTGTTTTTAGTGCTTTTGTTTGCCACCCTGGGCTCCTACTGGGAGGAAGAGTAGGATATAAATCAAATAATAAATAATAAATAAGTTATAGTCCACAACATTTGGATGATACCAAGTTGGCTACCTCTGGTTTAAAGGAAGCCACCAAACAACTTTTAAAAATGTGTTCACATCATCAGGTTTTGGAACAGTAAGATAGGTTTAAAGATGGTTCTTGTTCATCCATTGACATTAAGACTTTTGCAAATTGGTCTGTGAAAGTTCCTTGTGAAATGAGTCCAAAGTTATAGTAGTACTATAGCAGACAGCTCTTCTTTTAGCATCCCCTTTTGTATATAAAATGAAGCTTTCTACACTCATGCCTTTCAATCCTATGTTTAATTGGCACTTCAACCCTACTGAAGCCAACGTAACACCTTTGAAGCAGGCATGATGCCATTCTGACAGATGGGCAGTATAGATATGAAGTATGCCAGAGAACAGTATGTTCAGAAGGTCTGGGTTTCCATCCAGAAATATTGAAAGGGCAGTCTGTGCAGATTGTCAGTGCTTTATGACAAGAAAATGTGCCATTTCTACTTTATATTCAATATAGATTAACTCTGAGAAATAGATTTTAAAGTCCTGTTAGGTGAGCATTTGGCTTTTTGAAATCATGATTACAGGCGATGTCATTCTGCCTTCACTCTGCTGAACTTTTGCTCAAGGCCCAGAGGAAACTCATCTCCTAAAAGCATCTGAGCTTCCTGCCAAAGGTCAGTGACTGACCTTCCATATGCTTCCACATCACTGAAGTCTGTTTTTAAAAAAAGTGTCACCTGCACTTTACGCTGTTGTGTAGTCAATTAATTCTGTTACACAAACTGAATGGAGATGAAATATCACCTCTGCTGATTATCACTAAATAGTTCACAAATTAACACAGAGCTGCAAATAAGGAAATAATGTGTCTCTTTGAGGAAAACATATGTTTTCTGTTACATGGCGAAATAGTTAATGTACACTGAATGCCATCTGCTGACTAATGTATAGTATTTACATGGGTAAATAATCCTGATAGCTGTGTTTGTTAAATGGCTGAAAACTTAATTCAACAGAATTTTGGACAACTACTGGGATTTAGTCCAACACTACTACAAACATTCTTTATTTTTATTTTCCTGAAGCTAAACTTGGACATGTAGACTAATTAGAAATGATTAAAAAGGTAACTTATTTAAGGTTAACTTGCACACTTTATACTTTAATGTGGATCAGATCAACAGGAAATAACCAAGGAATGAAGCAGAATAAAACAGCATCAATATGAGTCAACATGAATTAATTATTAATTTAGTGCTGGAAAATCCTATAAAATTATAGTTTGTTACTACTGTTGAGTTTGTAAATCTGTACTGGTGAATCATGTCAGATTGCCATTATTCAACACTCTAATATGAATTGCTTTCATTATTACACATAACTGAGTCTTGTCATAGTAGTGACTGCATGTTTTATAGCTAGGGATGGGAGGAGGGAGGATAAATTAATTCACTTTATATTTTAATGCAAACTACCAAGTTGCACTTCTCAAACCAATATGCAAACCAAAACACAGCTCTCCTTTGAAATTCACACATCTCCTAATTTTGTGATACAATTCTCCAACCACAAAATGCACACAGAAATGTGGATATTAGTGAAAAGTGCATGTAAAACATTATTACTGAAAATAATGGAGAAAAAATGCATTCCATACGGGGAAAATTGTTTGCAAGAATGCATATAATGGCAAAATTGTATATAAAAGTGGGTATATTAAATATCTTGTAAGTCACTTCAAGAACTTTTTGTGTAACAAGTGCCTAACAGGAGGAGAATAAACAATTCACATGAAAATATGTACAGAATTTCATGTAAACGTCTTAAACAAAAATTTTGCAGATGTATGCAGAAATGGAGCAAACCAAATTTAAGAGTATAAAAACTGGAAACTAAAATTACACTTTTCACTGCAACATTGCCAGAATATGAATCCATCATGCTATGTCAGATCAAAGATACTTCTAGCCCATCACTCCATCACCAGCAGTGTTCACAAATTATGAAAATAGTTATAAAGCGTCTCTGTTTACTGTGCATATGCACAGCATTCCAGGAAACATGTGAGATACAACCACAACCCTTTTTCCAGCTTGTGTATACTGTGTGTAAACACCATCCAGAGCCATGTAGTGCTTATAGATCTTTGCACTATATATATGTGCCATGTAATTACAATTACAATTTGTTTCTCTCACTTGTTCTATAGAACACCACAGATACAAATGTATATACACTTGTTCTTTTCAAGGATTTTTTATTATTCCAGATTTTCAGGGATGATCATAACTATGCAAAACAGTGACAACCATTCCTTGTTATTTGTCCCCAGCACCATCCAATATATTGTCTGTGAAAATGAAGGTTTACTTCCTACCTGTCACAAAGCTAATAGCCTGTAATATCCAGTATGAAATTATGAACCCTTTAAAAAAGTCAAGTTATTCTAGTGCTGATTATCATCTCATATAGCAATTATCTCTACAAGAGTTAAATATGGAATTCTTGATCTATAAGTTCTGTTAATTTTAGCTAACAGCAACCAACTACAGTAGGGCACCGCTTTCTGGCGCTTCGCTTCTCGGCGTTCCGCAAATGCGGCAGCTTTCATTCCCCATTTTAAAGCCAATTTTGCCGCTTTTGCAGCATTTTCACATCATTTTCGCGTGACGCGCCCCATTATACTCAAGGGGGTTCCGCTTTACGGCGATTTCCACTTTACGGCGGGGGTCCAGAACGGAACCTGCTGTATAAGCGGGACCTGCCTGTACCTTCTTACCATAAACTGGTAACAAGTATCTGCTTCACACAGAAATGTGAACATGCCTGAGACAAAGGAAGTCATCCACAATTCTCAGTCTGAGGCAATCTCATTTGTTTCAGTAGTACTTGAATGGGAAAAGTCTATAGATAATAGGCTGTGGGCATGCCAATTCACAGATTTTTCACATACCGCAATGTTAAATTGAAAATATCACTCATACCATTCTGATGCTTCCCATCAGCTCATTTCAAAACAAAACCTTACAAAACTTATAGGCCTGAACTCAGAAACACTTGCTTAACAACCTTCTAAATTTTCATGCCGATACACATAACAGTCAGAGACAATCAAGAGTTCAAAGTGTAAAACAAGAGAAAAAAATCCAGACCCCTATTGGACTTCTTTCTGTCAGTGTTCTCATAATTTGTTGAAATTAATTAAAAATCAGCCATGTTCACAGAGTTCCTGTAAACCTATTACTGACCTTGCCCCATACTCTGACCTTCATCTTCTGCAGTTTAAAGGTTTAAATAAATGCATGCCTGATTTTTAATTAATTTGAGAAATTTAGCATTGGAGTCAATGATAAGCCTGGGCATGCTCAGTAAGAACGAACTGTCAGTAAGACAGTAAGAACCAAATCATGCAAAGCATGCTCAGTAAGAACCAAAAGCATGCAAATGATCAAACGTGGCCTCCCCTCCTTCTCCCTCCTACCCATTCCCCCACCTTCCTTTGCCCCTCCCTCCCCATCACCTTCCGATCCCATCCTTCTCTTCCCCTACTGTCAGTTTTACCTATCCTAAGCATGATTTCATGGGAGAAAATCCCACTGAACTCAATAAGCATGCAAATGATCAAACCTGCCCTCCCCTCCTCGTCCCTCCCATTACACCCTTTTGCCATTTCCCTCCCTTTTCCTTCACCCTTCTTTTACAATCCCCTCCTTCCCTCTCCCCCTCTTTCTGCTCCCCTCACTTCCTCCTTCCCTCTCCTCTCCCCCTCCATCCCCATGGTCAGTTTTACTATCCTAACCATGATTGCACAGGAGTAAATCCCATTGAACTCAATAAGCATGCAAATGATCAGACCTGTCCTCCTCCTCCCCTACCTCTCCTGCCTACTCCCATCTCCCTCCTCTCCTCTGTCCTTCCTCCCATCCCTCCTCCTCCCCTACCCCTGCCCCTCCTCTCCTCTCCATCCCCTGTGGTCAGTTTCACCTATCCTAAGTAAATCCCACTCAATAAGAATGCCTGGCACCCACACTGTTATCTTTTCAGCGTCGTGTCAAGACTTTCCTCTTCTCCCAGGCATTTTAGCATGTGTTTTAAATTGTTTTTAAAAGATGTGTTTTTAAATTTGTATATTTGTTTTTAATGTTTTTAGTTATTGTAAACCGCCCAGACAGCTTCGGCTATGGGGCGGCATATAAATACAATAAATAAATAAACTCAATAAGAACTCAGTAAGAATGGAAATGATCAACTCATTCTCAGCAAACTTGCACAGGATCCCATTTCTCACCTCCTGGATTAAAAAGCAGAGACATTCACTAATAGGCACAAAAGCCTTGGGGTTTATGAACATGCCTATAGCCAACAGATATTTCTATCAAAATTTAAAAAGCAGGGAATTGGGCAGCTATAGTGGTTGTACCAGGGGAGACCTGACCTCCTCCAAAAACTATTGTGGAATAATGGCACTGACTATTCTGCAAAATAGTTTCCAGTGGACATGAGGAGTGTCTCAGCTTGCACAAGATAAAACAGTGGGAGGTGAAATATAGTCTAGCAAAATTCTAGGTGTGCTTTATATTTTTAATTGACCATGCCCACTTTTACTTAAGTGGAGTGGTTTAAGCACAGCAAGCTGAAAATAGGCATCTTGGGCAGGCCAAGTTTGTTTTTTCCAACAACAGCTAGAGTCATGGCTTAAGTAGCAACATATTGTAATCAGTCTGATTTTACATCAAACTGCAGTTTCAGATTCAACTGTTAATGCACCCAAAATAGAAATAGAGCATAACCTCCAGTCTGAAACAGAAAAGGCTGTCATCAACCTTGATATGACATTGACCAATAAAAAGGCTTTGAAATTAATAAAAATAAATTTGACACAGATTTCTAGGATGAATAATGAGCGAAATACAATTTTCTAGGTTAGATTCTCTGTAGAAACAATAGTAACACAGGAAAGAAGCAAAGTAAGAACACCAACAAACATACAAAAATGTAATTCTCCATCTTTGGAGATGGCAGGTGTTGCCACCACTTGCCATATGTTCAGAGTCACATGTTACCAAATTCTTCCAGGCTACACAGCAAGTGGTTTGGAATGTGAAAGACCAACCCAAATTGTTTGCATTTTTACAACTGTGTAGGGCAGTACAATATCTCAGAGAAGAGGTCAGGTCTCCTGCTCCCCTAGTGTATTCACTATAGCTGCCCAATTTCCCTGCTTTTTACAGTTTATATATGTATATATAAAAATGGCAATTAATCCAAAAGCGGGCCTTACTAGGTCAAAGCAAAGGACTTCCAACTCAACTCTTTGACAAGATTGTTATATATTCAAGCAAAAGAAATAAAAACTATAGCCTAATTAACAAATTCCTATTACAGTATTGTCACAATCACAAACAGATTTCAGCCACAATTGCAACTCCCTTAGGACTATGAGTTATTGGCAGATATCATTCTGCTGGATGTTGCCCATGTCATCCCACTATGGGGTCCCACATGAACAAGGCAGCTAATCTATGCCACCACTACCTGGCTACTATTTAGTGTTTATTTAACACAACAATGTGCTTGGTGTTAAACATAACACTGAACTGACATAGTCCTCTTCCCTGTCCTGGGAGGCAGGGGGTTAACTATTCAGTTCCAACTGTTCGGCCACCAGCAGCTGGTATTTATTTTTGCTTATTTAGTGTTCAGCAATCTTTTCCAACTATTCAGCTACCAAAAACCAAACAAACCATGCCCACACAACAAGTATTTAACTAATTAATAGTTACTTAAGTAGCAGGTATATTGGAGAGAGAGAGAGAGAGAACCAAATTCTGGGAGGTATTCATTGTATAAATATAGACCTAGATGACATTTGATTTTTAAAATTGTATTGTAGCATAGCTGATACAAAGTTTGGAACTACTTTAAAGGTAGCAAAGCCTTTTCAAATATTTGAAATTTCAGTTAAATTAATATGAAAGAAAGCACTCTTACCTAAAACACCCAGTGAGATGTGAAGTTGGCTTTTCATTCAGTTCTCTCTGCATTTGGCTATACAGGTACCTGAGAATAAAGTTGATTTCATCAGATGTAAAGAAACGCTGGCGATTTGATAAAACAGATTTTGCTTTTTTTTGCAACCCATCTCTAAGGTACTTCACTAGTGTAAATCTGAGGGGGGGGTCACCTGAGGTTTTTTTAAAAAACGTCCTACATCCAGCCCTCAAAGCTGATTTTTACTAGAATGGACAACATCTGGGAGCTTCTCCCAAACCTATTTCAAAAGCTTCAAAGTCTTAAAGCCCCATGGACTTCAGCATTTCTTTGAAGTAAGCTGCCGGTGGTCCAGCTCTTAGCAAACTGCTACAATTGCTGTAGAGAAGACACTAGCTGGAAAGGAATCTTCCTTATTGCTCTTTTTTATTTTTGTTACTCCTCCTTCTAAGTGGAATCTTTCTGCAGCAATCTTGGCAGTTTAAGGACTCTACGAAATATGAAAGTGTACAAAATTATTCACTTCAGATTTTGACGTTTACTCTCATTTTTATGTATCTGTTACACTTCTACCCTGTTTCTCTAAGTAACTGAGCATGGCTTCACAACACTCTTAGGTAGGTTAGATTCCAAGATGGTTGATGTGTCCAGTGCCATCTAGTAAATATCCTAGATAACTGGGAGCATGAATTTGTGTTTCCCAGATTCAAGCTACAAATTCTAGCCACTGTACCACACTAGCAGAATTTAATCAAATGTGCCAAAATAAAATTCAAGTTTCACACTGAAATCTTTGCTTTCTTGTGAGATTTATTTCCTTTGATTGTCCCTAGATGGAAAATGAGCATATATTGTAGATATAAAATATCCCACATTTTGTGGAATAAATCCAAGGTGGAAATGTCATAACACATTCTCTCCTATTATCCTTTCATGTGGGACACCTCAGCCATTTTCAATCAGCAGTGTCCAGTGAGACCGTTTACTAGGTGAAACCACCAAGAGATGACAGAGGAAAGGAATTCCCATCCTTGCCTTCTAGCATTGGGAGGTGGCAGCAGAGGTTGAGGAAGTGAGGATCTGCAACCAGCACCACACAAGTGCTAAGAAGATAGTAACCCTGACACAGGCTCAGGAGGCTTCTGTGAGTGGCAGAAACTGCCCACTCAGCAACTGCACATTTCCACGGTGCTGGCTGACACATCCCCAGCTACAGCACCACCTCCCAGACAAGGAATTGTACTGTGCTTGTGCCAAAACCTGTCCTCCAGTTTCTCGGATGCCTCCCCTACAAAAGAGGTTTCTACTCCTTCATTGTCAGAGTGCTTTTAGATTTCTTTTGGATTTCTTCAGAAATGTTGAGGGGCAGGGTTGAGATGACTTTACAGTTGAGATGTGGGCATCGATAATGCACAGGGGTTTTTTTCTTCCTATGAAACATTTTTCTAGCACTCTGTAGAATTCCTGGGTCCCTGCTCTTCTTGACATGAAAAAACTCCACTGGGGGATTTACCTCAAAATATCATCCCCTACGCTTTATTTTAATCGCAGGAAGCTGGCTACCAAATGCCTGAGATTGGTAGCCTCACTGATGTTGTTTGTATGGGAAGTCCTTCCTTTTATCTATTTTTTTAAAAAAAACATTTCCACACTGATTTCTTTAAAAGTAAAAATACTAAATTTAAAAAGCAATAATGAACAACTGTCAGGTGCACAATCGTCATCGTCCCCACCTTCTTTCCAGGAAAGCTTACCTGACGAGGTCACAGAGTTTTCAAGAAAGGAAAGCAGCCTTGAAAGTAAGGTAAGTGCAACAAAACAAAACACCCATGATAATTTCTATGAATTTCTCTCTCTCTCTCTCTCTCTCTCTCTCTCTCTCTCTCTCTCTCTCCTTTGACACTTTTCAAATGTAATTTCTCTTCTCATTAATGTATGGAGAATGGAGGGGAAAAAGGAGAACTTTCTCGGCAAAGCACTAGAATTCCATTACTCCACTGTCACACAGTGACCACCAGCGGTTTTGTCTAGCAAACCACCTCACTAGGCACTGATGTTTGGTAGTAATCATTTGTCATAATTATACAGCCACGAGAGTGGTGGAATACTATAGCCAGGATGGATTTTTTGCATTCCAAACAACGTTAAATTGAAAATACCCCCCATGCCATTCTGATGCTTCCCATAAGTTCATTTCAAAACAAAACTTACAAAACGTATAGCCCTAAATTCAGAAACACTTCCTTAACAACCCTCAAGGTTTTCATGGTGATACAACAGTCAGAGAGAATCCAGCGTTCAAAGAGTAAAACAAGAGAAAAAATCCAGACCCCTGTTGGACTTTTTTTGTTAGTGGTCTCCTAATTTGTTGAAATTAATTAAAAATCAGCCATGTTCACAGAGTACCTGCAATCCTATTATTGACCATGCCCCATACTCTGACCTTCATCTTATGCAGTTTAAAAGTTTTTAAAAATGCATGGCTAATTTTTAATTAATTTAAGAAAATTAATATTGGAGTCAATGATAAGCATGGGCATGCTCAGTAAGAACCAACTGTCTGTGTTCTAAAAGCCAGACTAACAACTCTTTGGCTTGGCTAATCAGGGGGCCACAGCCACTCCAGAATTTATTCCACTTTAAACAGTCATGGCTTCCCTCAAAGAATCCTGGGAAGTGTAGTTTGTGAAGGGTGCTGAGAGGAGACTAATATTCCCCTGACAGAGCTCCAATGGCCAGAGTGGTTTAACAGTCAGCCCCTCTTATAAGGATCATAGCTCTGTGTGGGGAATAGGGCATCTCCTAGCAACTCTCAGCACCCTTCACAAACAACACTTCCCAGGATTCTTTGGGGGAAGCCATTATTGTCTAAAGTGAAATAAAGGTCTGGTGTGGATGTGGCCAGGGACAGCTTTGGTTTAAATTTGGGTGGGAGACTACATGAGCCTGCTGTAGAATAAAAAGGTGGGGGAAACCCTGAAAAAAATGATGCTGTTCATAATGTTTTCCTTTTGGAAAGGAAAGGAGCTTTCCCTCTGCCCAGTGCCCTCCCACCCAATCTCCTCTTCCTTCCTCCCCACCCTTCCCTTCCTCCCCTTCTCTCCCCCTTCCCCCTCCTCCCTGCTGCCCTTCCCCAGGTCAGTTTCACCTATGCTAAGCATAATTTTGCAGGAGTAAAACCCACTTAGATTTGTTTAATCTATATGCATAGACATATGTATAGATTTGTTTAATCTATACACAGAACATATCATACGGAAAGCAGGATTGGACCACGATGAAGGAGGTGTGAAAATTGGAGGGAGAAATATCAATAATTTAAGATATGCGGATGATACCAATTATTAGCAGAAACCAGTAATGATTTGAAAAGAATGCTGATGAAAGTTAAAGAGGAAAGCACAAAAGCAGGACTACAACTGAACGTCAAGAAGACTAAAGTAATGACAACAGAAGATTTATGTAACTTTAAAGTTGACAATGAGGACATTGAACTTGTCAAGGATTATCAATACCTTGGCACAGTCATTAACCAAAATGGAGACAATAGTCAAGAAATCAGAAGAAGGCTAGGACTGGGGAGGGCAGCTATGAGAGAACTTGACAAGGTCCTCAAATGCAAAGATGTATCACTCAGACCATGGTATTCCCGATTTCTATGTATGGATGTGAAAGCTGGACAGTAAAAAAGGCAGGTAAGAGAAAAATCAATTTGTTTGAAATGTGGTGTTGGAGGAGAGCTTTGAGCATACCATGGCCTGCAAAAAAGACAAATAATTGGGTGTTTGAACAAATTAAACCAGAACTGTCACTAGAAGCTAAAATGATGAAACTGAGGTTATCATACTTTGGACACATCATGAGAAGACATGATTCCCTAGAAAAGACCATAATGCTGGAAAAAAACAGAAGAGAGTAGAAAAAGAGGAAGGCCAAACAAGAGATGGATTGATTCCATAAAGGAAGCCACAGACCTGAACTTACAAGATCTGAACAGGGTGGTTCATGACAGATGCTCTTGGTGGTCACTGATTCATAGGGTCTCCATGAGTCATGGTCGACTTGAAGGCATATAACAACAACAACAACAAAACCCACTAAACTCAAAAAGCAAGCAACTGATCAAAACTGCCCTCCTCTATCCTCCCTCCTATCCCCTCCCTCTAGCCCCCTCCCTCCCCCTTCACCCCTCCCACCTCCTCCCCTTACAATCCCCTCCTTCCTCCTTGCCCCTCCCCTCTCCCCTCCCTTCCTCCTTCCCTCTCCTCCCCCGCCCCCTCCCCTTTCTGCTGCTCCCCCATGGTCAGCTTCACCTATCCTAACCATGATTGCATGGGAGTAAATCCCACTGAACTCAGTAAGAATGCAAATGATCAAACTTGCTCCTTTCCTCACCTCCACCTCCCACCTGCTCCCATCCCCCTCCTCCCCTCTGTCCTTCCACCCCTCCCTCCTCCTTCCCTACCCCTGCCCTTCCTCATCCTCCCTGCCCCCTCCCTGTGGTCAGTTTCACCTATTCTAAGCATGATTGCAGGGGAGTAAATCCCACTGAACTCAGAAAGCATGCAAATGATCGATCCATTCTCAGCAAACTTTCACAGAATCCCATTTCTTATCTCCCGGATTAAAAAGCAGAGAAATTCACTAATAGGCAAAAAAAATCCCTTGAAGTTTAAGAACATACCTATAGCGAACAGATATTTCTATCGAACTTTAAAAAGCAGGGAAATTGGGCAGCTATTGTGAATGCACCAGGGGAGCAGGAGACCTGACCTCCTCTCTGAGATATTGTACTGCCCTACAAATTTGTCAAAAAGCAAGCACCATTTGGGCTGGTCTTTCTCAGTCCAATCCACTTCCATGTAGCTTGGAAGAATTGGGTAACATGTGCCTCTGAGCTTATGCTGAGTGGTGGCAACACCTGCAATCAGCCCAAATAACAAAAACAAGAGATGTGCTATGCTGATCTTAGCAGGGAGGAAGCAATAATATTTAGACAGTTGATAGAGTTGATAGAGTTCAGATAGTCACTTTAAATATGTTTGATTTACTTTTCAATTTTAGTGATGTTTCCTATAGTAAATCTTTCTGGGGGGGGTTCTGTTTCCGTTTACACATTTGAGAAGTGTAGCAGCACTTAATTTAACCTAAAAAACTCAAAAAACAATTGTGGAATAATGGCACTGACTATTCTGCAGAATAGTCTCCAGTGGACATGAGGAGTGTCTCAGTTTGCACAAGATAAAACAGTGGGAGGTGAAATATATTCTAGTAAAATTCTAGGTGTACTCTATGTTTTTAATTGACTATGCCCACCTTTCCTTAAGTGGAGTGGTTTAAGCCTAGCAGGCTGAACACAGAGAAGACTGAGGTGAGATATGATAGCACTCTTCAAGTACATGAAAGGTTGTCACACAGAGGAGGGCCTGGATCTCTTCTCGATCGTCCCAGAGTTCAGGACACGGAATAAGGGGCTCATGGTGCAGGAAGCCAGATTTCGACTGGACATCAGGAAAAAACTTCCTAACTGTTAGAGCCATACAACAATGGAACTAATTACCTAGAGAGGTAGTGGGCTCTCCGACACTGGAGGCATTCAAGAGGCAGCTGGACAGCCATCTGTCAGGAATGCTTTGATTTGGATTCCTGCATTGAGCAGGGGATTGGAATTGATGGTCTTGTAGGCCCCTTCCTACTCTACTATTCTATGATTGCATGATCTTGGGGAGGCAGCTAGAGTCATTGCTTAAGTAGCAACATACTGTAATCGGTCTGATTTTACATCAAACTGCAGTTTCAGATTCAACTGTTAATGCACCCAAAATAGAAATAGAATATAATCTCCCGTTTGAAACACAAAAGGTTGTCTTCACCATCATATGACATTGACCAATAAAATTAATAAAAATAAATTTGACAGCGATTTCTAGGATGAATAATGAGAGAAATATAGTTTTCCAAGTTAGATTCTCTGTAGAAACAGTGGTAACACAGAAAAGAAGCAAAGTAAGAACACCAACAAACATACAAAAAATGTAATCTTTGGAGATGTAGTCCCGATTGAAGGTGTAGCCACCACTCAACCATATGCTCAGAGGCACACGTTACAAAATTTGTCCAACCTACACAGGAAGTGGATTGGACTATGAAAGACCAACCCAAATTGTGTTTGTATTTTTATCAATTTGTAGGGCAATATAATATCTCAGAGATGTCAGGTCTCCTGCTCCACTGGTACATGCACTATAGCTGCCCAATTTCCGCTTTTCAAAGTTTGATAGAAATAACTGCTGGCTATAGGTACACTCTGTGCCTCCGTGGCACAGAGTGGTAAGCAACGGTAATGCAGTCAAAGCTCTGCTCACGGCCGGAGTTCAATTCCAACGGAAGGAGGAAGTCAAATCTCCGGTAAAAGGGGTCGAGGTCGACTCAGCCTTCCATCCATCCGTGGTCGGTAAAATGAGTACCCGGCATATGCTGGGGGGTGAAGAAAGGCCGGGAAAGGAACTGGCAATCCCACCCCAAGGTCTGCCTTGTAAACATTGCAAGACGTCACCCTAAGAGTCGGAAACGACTCGCACTATAAGTGCGGGGACACCTTTATCTTTTTATAGGTACATTCTTAAACCGCAAGGCTATTTGTCTATTAGTGAATATACTTACAGTTAAAGGCCAGATTTGCAACACGTATCAGTTACAAAATGCTGCTGTAGTTAGCTACATGGTCATTCACAAGCCACTTTTGTACATGATGAATATCTATAGAGTTGAGGGATTGTTGTTGTAAGGAATCAGTGTCTGCCAATAAGAGCCTTCTTAGTTACAGTACTGTACTGCTCAAAACTCTACCACATGTATGAAATCTGGGCTAATTTCAGTAAGACCTGAAATGAACTTCAGCTAGAAAGGGACATATATGGGAACTATATCAGCCCAAATCTAGCTGCTTTGGGTATTGTATAACACTTCCAGGTGTTTAAAGTGTTGCACATACATTATTTAGTTATAGCAACCCTGTAAAGGTAAGTCAGCATTACTATCCCTTAAGTTACAGATGGGGGGGGGTGCTGAGTCTGAGAAAGAGTGGCTTGCCTAAGGCCACCCAGTGTGTTCATACAGTGCTACTGTCATGGCATGATTTCAGGTCAGGGTTAAGGGACCCATTCAGCATAATGAGCAGGAGGGACCCCAAACATAGCAGGTCTGGCTCATCACATTTTGAAGTAAGTAATATAAACACCCATTACCATCTAAAGAGCCCACCTCCACAACACCATTAAACCCAGAGTCTAAAAAGACCTAACTGCACCACTGGGTTCATAGCAGAAATGAGCTCTGAAATGGGAGTTCCCGATTCATACATAGGTCAGTCTCTCAGCTGCTATGATACAGCAGAGCTGAAGCTGCTTGTGTTTTCTGTCAAGCTAAAATGATTGCCTATTTTGTCACTGTTTGTTTACTGTACTTATATAGGTCACCCAATAATGTATGTTCTCACAAGATGAAAAAATACAATCCAATATTTTTTTAAAAGTAGCACTCCCCCTCTGCTTTGAGATGGGCAGTTGAGCTGGTATCTCCCTATAGAGTATTCTACGCCTTTTGAGCTAAGCCTATTAGTAAATTAATCTTGTATGAATTAAGAGTAAGAGAATTAGCCCTCCTTTTCTGGAAATTTGGATGGTAAGCTAAACATATAATTTGCTGGACTGAGAGGACTGATTATAATAACTAACAGCATTGCTGGGTGAGGGGAGATTTAAGCAGAGTTTGGCCATCAGAAGAGGAAGAAATGGGGCCAGAAATCTATTTGTTGTTATAGTTGGGAGACACTAGTTGATGAACAATTTACCACTCCAGAGATTTTTTTAAAAAAAAATTAACTGAATTTTTTAAAATTGACAATAGTTACTTCTTTCTTTCTGTCAAACTGGAAGGGACACCAAAAAAAGCCCCAAACGGAATACTGTCTTTCCCAACCTTTAGGATCCCAGATTTTGCTGGACTACAACTCCCATCAGCCCAAGCCAGTATGGCCAATGTTCAGGAATTATGGGAACTGTAGTCCAGCAACATCTGGGGATCCAAAGGTTGGGAATGGGTGGGACACATCATGCAAAGCAAGAAATGCACACATTGGTTTCCCAGCAGTGCTCTCACTTCTGTGGGATTAAAGTGATTTTGTTTGTAAATTTGTTTGTAAAATGCTCCATGGGCATTTTGAGACATATATGGAGCTCCCACTGCAGCAGTCACACATGAGGAAGATATCTAAGATAGTGGTTTCTGGCTTGGAAGGATTTTGTTTAGTTTCTCAAAGAAAATGGAGTAATGAGTCCATTGTTGGTTGCTGGTCTACAGCATTGGTCTTAAGACAAGCGCCAGGAGCAGGTCAGCAGATGCCAGGGTTGGAACAAGGATGACAAATGATTCTAACATACCAGGTGCTGAGCAATAACAAGCTTATGTTTGCTATTTTTATTGTCAGAGAAATCAATTTAACTTGCTAATTGGATGAAATATTTGAGCAAAACTCTACAGAATTGAAGATAAACCCCAGGCACTGGCCATTCATTTTCTAAAGATAGACCTGCTACAAGCATGCAAGTAATCTCGGGGGACATTTAATTAATCTTGTTGATAAAAACATGAAAATGATGAATGATTCCATCTTCAAACATACTACTAAACAAGGTATTTTAAGAGGTTTTAGGCTTGGAGCTCTGAGTAATTTACCTGCTCTGAACTCTGAGGAAATGAAGCACGGTCTATGTCAGGTGAGTGACTGCACCTTCATTAATCACACCGCTCAATACCTACTGTTCAGTGGTAACCTCTGGCCACCAGCCAACACTAAACCTGGCTGAACTATAATGGGAAAGAAAATGCCAAACAGGAGATTATTTGGCCAACTCATTTGTGAAAGCAGTGTTGGTGCTGTAATTCTAATACCTTTTTGTTTGATTGTTATATTTTCTTGTATTAAAAAGGGAATTTTACATTTTAAGTCCAGTTAATGAAAATATACATTGCCAGATCTCAAGCTGAAAATACTTTTTCAGTTTTAATTTAGAAATTTATCTTGACTCCACAAATTAGCAAAACCCTGGCTAACACTAGGAATATAACCTGCCAGTCCCATTCCTCTACACTTAAAAGAGTGAAGCCATGTAGCTTTTTACATGACTTGCCACTAGTTGCATAGAAAGGTAAATTCTAGACAAGCACCTGGATGTAAATGTGTTGAAAGAATAGTGGCCTAAGCCCAATTTTTCAGTGTTTTACTCTAAATCTGGAGTGGTGAACCTCAGGTCTGGGGGGGGGGGAATGTGGCTCCTAGGACATATCTCCTTCCTAGATCACATCAGCTCTGTTCTGCATTCTCCTAAAGTGCTTTTGCCAGGCCTCATGTGCCCTTGAACTGTGATAATGCTTCATGAGTGCCTTGATAAAGAGGTAGGGATGTGTGTGCGTGTGTGTGTATAGCCTACTATACAAAGGCACGAGTCGCATCCATTGCTGCTCTCCATTTTGCCTTCAGCTCTGCCCACCAGTGGCATGAGATCCCTGGAAGGATGCCCATGAGTGAATGAATAAAGGTTCTCTTCCCCTACTCCAGGTATCCAGGGTTAGAAAGGGATCAGCTAGATATATACAGTTAGACCGAAAACATAGGTCAAATCTCCTTAGTTAAACCATCAGAAGGTTATCATAGCCAAAAAATAAAAATTAATATCCGTAGATCTATACCAGCTTACCCTCAGTGGTGCTGTCAGGGCAGGGAGTGAGCACACCTGTTTGGTGCCTGAGACAGAACAGCAAATAATGTCCCCCTTGTCAAGTCAAGGTGCATAGTATCCAACACAGGACAAGTTGTTTTGGCACCTAAGACAGAAAATTCCCCACATGCCTCTCCCCCATTTGACAGTTATTAAAAAATGAATAATAACTCATTAAAAAACTAACAATTTCCTGCCCTTTCATGACCGCCAAAATCAGCTGCCCTGAGAAGCCACATCACTCTGCCTAATGGTAGGGCCATCCCTGTGTCAGAGCTGAACTTTGGGATAGAATGTCAAAGTCCCACTCAGCAGAATGAGCAGGAGGGCTGTCCGAATGTTGCAGAGCTCACTTCCCATATTTTGAAGTAAGTGGAGTTCTGTACATTGCCATCTTAAGGAGGTGGGGTGCGTGCTCTGGTCTTAATGGTCCAAAGTCTAAATTAACCTAACTACAACCAAAATGATCAAGAAGATAGAGCGACTTTCCAGTGAGGAAAGTTTACAACATTTGGGGCTTTTTAGTTTAGGGAAAAGGGCAAGAAAAGGCACATAAGAGGGGACATGACAGACATGTATAAAATTATACATGGTGTGGAGAAAGTGGATAGAGAAGCTTTTCTCTGACTCTCATAATACTAGAACTCATGGACATCCAATTCCAGTGAAGCTGAATGTTGGAAGATTCAGAATGGAAGAAAGAAAATACTTCTTCACACAGCATATAGTTAAACTATGGAACCCACTTACACAAGCAGTAGTGATGCATGGCTTTAAAACTTAGATGGCTTTAAAAGAGGATTAGACAAATTCATGGAGAATAAAGCTACCAGTGGCTACTAGCCATTATGGCTAAGTTCTACCTCCAGTGTCGGAGCAGTGTGCCTCTGAATACCAGTTGCTGGGAACTACAGGTAGGGAGATTGCTGTTGTGCTCAGGTTCTGCTTGTGGGCTTCCCCTTGAGCATCTGGTTAGTTACTGTGAGAATAGAGTGCTGGACTAGATGGGCTTTTGGCCTGATCCAACAGGCTCTTCTTATGTTCTAACTGTGCCATTACGTAGAATAATAGCTGACGTTCTGATTAAGGTAGCATTCCCATATTCATTTACCTGGGAGTAAGTCCAGTTGAACTCACAGGGCTTTCTTCTGAGTTGTCATGCATAGGATTGTGCTGTCATTTTTTTTCCCTACAAAAGAAAGGAAAATATCTCTGTTCCAGCCCAACTGAGATATCAAGTTAGGGAAGCTTGAGTAACCATAGTCATATGCTATGGCTTTATTCTTTCAATATATTTTTTTAAAGGAAATAAACCTCACGGTAGAGCCAGCACTTTATTACATTTTCATGCAATGGCAGAAGACTTATTGGGCATGCTCTCAGCTATGCTAAACTGGCCACACAAGTACTTACTTAGAGTATATACCCTAATCACCTGACTCTTATTGAATATCCCTTGATAAAATACTAATGATGATTGCCTTTATTTGTGATAATGCCACATCCAAATGTCTTCTTAGATTATTGCAGTGCATGGTGGGAGGTGGAATCACTCAAGCTTACCTCCAGTCACTTTGTTCAGTGGTGAGGCAGTCATGTGTACAGGAGTAATATGCGTAGGAGTTTTTTATGTTGCTGCTATGCACAAAAACGTTTCTTATACAGTGCTTTCCTTTCCAGTGACATTAGTATCAAGCATGATGTCAGTAATCCTTAATTAATATTAGCCTGGTTTGAGCAGAGGAAGCAGATTATCATCTGGTTTCCTTTTCCAAATATCTGTTTGTATAAAGTGAGCATTTATGAGTCTTCTGTTTGGCTACCTTCCCAGGTAATAGCAGGTTATGGGTATTAAAAAGGAGGATTAGGCTAACTACTTTAAAATAAAACTAAAGATTTCTCTTTTCAGCAGGGAAATGTCAGCACAGACGGGAGTATCTTCAGCTCCGTTTGCTTGAGTCGGCATTACACTAAGTTAGCAACTTTTGTACTGTGCATTATCTTCCTTACAAGTGACCAGTTTTGTAAGCATTTATCCTCCTACCTACTGGATCTCCTTTACGGAATATAAACTGAACCAGATGCCAGTGAGCAAACTCAATTTTATGTTCTAACAGGTTCACCACAATGTGTCTGAGAAGGGCCCTTTGCCAAGAGCCGAGGCATGCTGCCTCTCAACGCATTCAGCAGTGAATCCACTTATTGATCTTTGTACTTCTGTAGTATTAGGAGGAGTTTAATCCACCTCATTCCCTCTCCTTTACTTAGTAGGACTGAGAAGTGGGGGTACTGGGGAATTCAGCACAGGTGTCTATTTAAGATTGAGGTTACCACCAAGTTCCCCCCTTTGGTGAAATCCCCAGGTAAGTCTGCTGTATAATTCTGAGATAGCAATCTGGTCCTGGGCATCAATCCAAAATCCATGTAAGAGCAAAAGAACTACCTTGTTGGATCAAGGCAAAGGTCTACTTAGTCTAGCACTCTGTCTTCACTGACAACCAGGTATCACTAGGCAGAGCATGTTAGAGAAAGCCACCGTCTCCATGCTCACACATAGCCCCTAATTAGAAATTATAAACTCAACTGATCAGCAGTTCAGCAGGGATAAGAGAATGGAGGGTCTAAATTCAGCCTCTCCATCCCAACTATATAATCAGCAGTATTTACAATACTGAACTGGAGTATTCTCACACAATTTTTGAAGTGACCTCCTTCGCACCCAAGTTTCTTGGCAGTCCACACACCTGAGCCCTGTTTCTCTTTCCCTCCTATCCTTCACAATCCAGCTGGTGGCACCCGTGTCATACCTGCAAGGAACTTTACACAAGCCCTGCTCCCTACCTCATCTACATTGAGCATGGGAGGTGGAAGGGAATGAAATATGAAATACAGGAAGGAAGACGGCAAGTTTCCCTAGGGGAAAACAACTGCCTGCAAGGGCCAACTTGAATGGCTTTAAAAGAGCATTTGGCAAATTGATGGAAGATAAGCCTATCAATGTCTACTAGCCATGATGGCTATGTTCTGCCTCCACTGTTGAAGCTACTATGCCTCTAAATGCTAGTTGCTATGGATCACAAGTTGGAAAGCGCCATTGCATTCAGGTCCTCCTTGTGGGCTTCCCATGGACACCTGACTGGCCACTGTGAGATCAGAGAGTTGGATTAGACCAGAGCTTGGAAAAGTTACTTTTTTGAACTACAGCTCCCATCAGCCTAATCCAGTGGCCATGCTGCCTAGGGCTGATGGGAGTTGTAGTTCAAAAAAGTAACTTTTCCAAGCTCTGGATTAGACAGGACTTTGGTCTGACCTAGAGGGGCTGTTCTTATGTTCAGATCAGCCCAAGACATATTCCTGCTGTTTTAATACAACTGTTATTATTTATATGACTGTATGAATACATGTGAAGGCTAGGACTCGGTAGGGTAGCTGTGAGAGAACTAGAAAAGATCCTTGAATGCAAAGATGTATCACTGAACACTAAAGTCAGGTATTCCCAATCTCTATGTATGGATGTGACAGCTGGACAGTGAAAAAGGCGGATAAGAGAAAAATCAACTAATTTGAAATGTGGGAGGAGAGCTTTGCGCATACCATGGACTGCAAAAAAGACAAATAATTGGGTGTTAGAACAAATTAAACCAGAACTGTCACTAGAAGCTAAAATGATGAAACTGAGGTTATCATACTTTGGGCACATCATGAGAAGACGTGATTCACTAGAAAAGACAACAATGCTGGGAAAAACAGCAGGGAGTAGAAAAAGAGGAAGGCCAAACAAGAGATGGATTGATTCCGTAAAGGAAGACACAGACCTGAACTTACAAGATCTGAACAGGGTGGTTCATGACAGATGCTCTTGGAGGTCGCTGATTCATAGGGTCGCCATAAGTCGTAATCGACTTGGAGGCACATAACAACAACAACAATTAATATATGTATACAGAGGTTACATATTTGTATATATAAAATTGATATATATACCAATTAAAAATAGTATGTGATATTAAGCTCTTGGTATGCTGGAGAAAGATGAAGGCAATGGTAAACCACCTCTGAATACTCTTTATTTATTTATTTTATTTGTTAGATTTTTATACCGCCCCACTAGCATAGCTCTCTGGGCGGTGTACAACAGAAGGTATATACAATAAAATCACATAAATCGGTACAAAAACATATATATAAAAATCCACAAATCAAAACCAACTTGAACATATTAAACTAAAATGCCTGAGCAAAGAGAAAGGTTTTAACTTGGCGCCGAAAAGATAGCAATGTCGGCGCCAAGCGCACCTCAACGGGAAGACTATTCCACAATTCGGGGGCCACCACTGAGAAGGCCCTAGTTCTTGTAACCATCCTCCGAGCCTCTCTATGAGTCGGAACTCGGAGGAGGGCCTTCGATGTTGAACGTAGTGTACGGGCAGGTTCATATCGGGAGAGGCGTTCCAGGAGGTATTGTAGTCCCACGCCGTATAAGGCTTTATAGGTTAAAACCAACACTTTGAATCTGGCCCGGAAACATATAGGTAGCCAGTGCAAGCGGGCCAGAACAGGTGTTATATGTTTGGACCGCCTGGTCCTCTTTATCAGCCTGGCCGCCGCGTTTTGCACAAGCTGTAGTTTCCAAACCATCTTCAAAGGCAGCCCTACGTAGAGCGCATTGCAGTAATCCAACCGAGAGGTTACCAGAGCATGGACAACTGAGGTGAGGTCCTCCCTGTCCAGATAGGGACATAGCTGGGCTACCAACCGAAGTTGGTAGAACGCATTCCGTGCCACCGAGGCTCCTTGAGCCTCGAGTGACAGGGAAGGATCTAAGAGTACTCCCAGACTACGAACCCGCTCCTTCAGGGGGAGTGTAATCCCGTCCAGAACAGGGTGCATATCCACCATTTGATCAGAGAAATCACTCACCAACAGCATCTCAGTCTTGTCTGGATTTAGCCTCAGTTTATTAGCTCTCATCCAGTCCATTATCGCAGCCAGGCAACGGTTCAGCACATTGACAGCCTCACCTGAAGAAGATGAAAAGGAGAAATAGAGCTGCGTGACATCAGCGTACTGGTGGCAGTGCACTCCAAAACTCCTGATGACCGCACCCAGCGGCTTCATGTAGATGTTAAAAAGCATGGGGGACAGAACTGACCCCTGCGGGACTCCACACTGGAGAATCCACGGTGTCGAGCAATGTTCCCCAAGCACTACCTTCTGGAGACGACCCGCCAGGTAGGAGCGGAACCACTGCCAAGCAGTGCCCCCAACTCCCAACTCCACGAGCCTCTCCAGAAGGATACCATGGTCGATGGTATCAAAAGCCGCTGAGAGATCAAGGAGAATCAACAGAGTTACACTCCCTCTGTCCCTCTCCCGACATAAGTCATCGTACAGGGCGACCAAGGCTGTCTCGGTGCTAAAACCGGGCCTAAAACCCAGTTTAAATGGATTTAGATAATCGGTTTCATGCGCCTGCAGCTGGGCAGCAACCACTCGTTCCGAGATCTTGCCCAGGAATGGAACATTCGCTACTGGTCTGTAGCTATTAAGATCTTCTGGGTCCAAGGAAGGTTTTTTCAGAAGTGGTCTCACTACTGCCTCTTTCAGACAGCTAGGGACCACTCCCTCTCGTAAAGAGGCATTTATCACTTCCCTGGCCCAGCCAGCTGTTCCATCCCTGCTAGTTTTTATTAGCCAGGAGAGGCAAGGATCTAGTGTAGAAGTGGTTGCACGTACCTGTCCAAGTACCTTGTCCACGTCCTCGAGCTGAGCCAACTGAAACTCATCCAATAAAACATGACAAGACTGTGCTCCGGACACCTCATTAGGATCAACTGCTGTAAACTGGGAGTCCAAGTCCCGGCGGATGCATAAGATCTTATTCTGGAAGTGCCCAGCAAATTCATTACAGCGGGCTACCGATTGCACTATCATGTCCTCAGGGCCAGAATGAAGTAGCCCTCGGACAACTCTAAAAAGCTCCGCTGGGCGGCAAAGAGATGACTTAATAGTGGCAGCAAAGTATTGTTTTTTCGCCACCCTCACCGCTCCTAAATACAGGTTAGTAGAGGCACTCACCAGTGCATAATTACATCCTCTTACCATGAAAACCCTATTCATAGGGTCGCCATAAGTCAGAATCGACTTGAAGGCAGTCCATTTCATTTTTCATGCTGCTATATAAATCCAACAACAATAATAATAAATACAATGAAATAACTAACAATAATACATGAAATAACTATTTGGCCTTTCATGACAGCTAAAATGAGCAACCTGAGGCAGCTGCCTCACTCTGCCTAATGGTAGGGCCAGTCATGACACAGCCATTTGGGGACAGGTGTAAGTGATGAGAAAAAGAAAGATAATACAAGCAGCAGTCTGTGTTACAGTTACAGCAAAAGATGGGGTGGGTCCAAAGGGTGTGATCTCTTGCCCCTCCATGTGCATTCAACATAATGTGTGCTATGTCCTCTTTTTGGATCTTTTTACCCAATGTTTTACCTGACCAAAAACAAAAAAAAGTTGGAAAGTGGTCTCAGTTTTTAAAATCACTGTGAATTAAAGTATCCCTTCATTGGGATTGTGCTATACACAACTATATTCCAATCTGAGCTGAGATTTGTGAAGAGTTGTGCAGTCATTTCATGAGTATGAATTTGGTAAAGCCTTTTTAATAACAAGCAATAAAGTAAAGTGATCTGTTAAATGTGGTCAACCTATTCACAAACCAAACTGTGGAAGCCCAGAACTGTACTTTATATCACTTCACTTCATGTCATCAGCCATTTCCTCTATTATTTATGCTTTTAAATAAGTGTTTTAGGTAGATTTTAAACGATCATATTAGTATAGTTTTTCATCCTGTTCCATCTGTGCAGCTTAAATTGCCATGAGACCATGAGATGCAGAGGGAGAAGAAAATTAAACCCAATATATTAAAGAAACATTTAAATACCACTTCAAATGCTTCTGTTGGTGCATAAATTCCTGATAGGAAAGTTTGGCTTCTTTAAAAGGTCTTGAAAAAAGGTCTTGGGGCAATTATTACTATAAAGTCCTTTGGTGGAGATGATTCATTCTGAGACATAGATGAAATAAATTTCTCCTCATAAATTTTACTCAGAATTTTTTTTCTCTGCACATTTCAATGTCTAATATGTTTGGTATCAGCATTTGACATATGGTGATTTTTTATCTCAACATTTGATATTTGTTCATGTTGGACAGCTGACATGCAATAATGTTTAGTATTTTCCAGACCTTGACCACTGACATGTAGTTTTGAGTACTGACAGTTCAGCATCAGGTTCACAGTCTGTGTTGGTTTTGACTGCACAAATTCATTTATAAGAATGGTTTTTGTGCCCTATAAAAGTCAACTTTCCATCACAGTTGGTGATGAAATAAATGAGCAAAAGCTTTTCTAGGTGAACATGTTTTAGTGGGCTGTATACAACTAACAGACCATATATTCATATACCAGACATAAAATACATACTATTTGGCTCACCCACCCACCCCTGTATGAATCAACAATCTTCTGATGGTTCAGAGGTAGCTAACACGGTCCCCTCCAGATGTTTTAGACTACAACGACCATAATTCCTGACCACTGGCCATGGTGGCTGTAGCTGGTGATACCTCATCAATCTTCTGAAAATATGTTGAGGAATATATAGACAAATACCACAAAGCACATATAATATTAGTGGCAGAATATTCATTAACATTACCCCAAATAGTGAGTTTAAATAATGCCCATCTTTCCAAATCACTGGAGTTTGCTCTTCTGGTTCTTCTTTATTATGTGATATGTATTTCTATTTTTATATATGAAGTGGGGGAAAGGAACACACATGAAAATGACACAAACCAGGGTTGGAGGGGGATAATAGCTAGACCTTTATATAAAGTTATTCAATCATTCAAAACCGCATCATTTTCTTAAGCATCTTAATATCATTTAGGGACTACAAATCACTTGCCAAAGAACAGACTTATCTGAAGCACTGAGCACACTGCAGTTGTATTTACTGCTTGCAGTTGTATATTTGAACACATACTAATAAATAGCTGTGATATCAGTTCACACCACTGACCTACCTAGTTCAGTATTTTATACAGTACACTGATGGGAAGCAGCTCTCCAAGGTTCCAAAGAGGAGTTTTTCTTAACCCTCCCTAGAGATGCCAAGGATTGAACCTGGGATCTTCCTACATGAAAGGTATGTGGTCCACTAGTGGGCTATTGGTCTATCTATACGAACTCCACATTATCTTTATTGGCTGCTGCTGGTTGTGGGAGAGGAAACTCATAGCATAATGATGTCAGAACATGAATAATAATAATAATAATAATAATAAATTTAATTTCTGTGTCGCCTATCTGGCCAATGGCCACTCTAGGCGACGTACAAAATCATTAAAATACAATTAATAAAATACAGTGATACAATATAAAACAGTGTAAAATCAATAAATCTGCAACAACAGTATTAAAAGAGGGCAGGATCTACACAGTACAGAGGCAGAGGCAGAAGTTCAGCACAGGTCTGTCATTTTCTAGGGCAGACTTGTTCGTGTCTTCTAATTCTACCTTCAATCATCCTTCATTCAGTTAGGGTGAAAAAAATCTAATTTTAAAAATGTGTGCTTTTTTTTCATTTGCAAAAACACATGGTCCAGTTAATGAACTTCTCTTTAATCTATGTGCTAAACTAGAGCATATGAGAAATCCACAATAGTAACCACAGGGATCTGGGTTACAACCATGGTACGTCCTTCTCCCATGCCATTTTCCCAATAAAATTTCCTGCTGTCTCAACATTGTTAGTTGTCATAGGGGAAAAATATGGGCACACATACATTTTACTCCTAGGGCAAACAGGAAGTAACAGCTTTAGTGGTACAATTTTACCAGGAAAACGGGGGGGGGCTTTAACTCTCCTTCCCCTCACACTTTGGTGTTGATCCCTACTGGGGAAACCCACAGCATCTATTTTAACTTCACTTCAGTGGGGCTGACACCCGCCTAACTGTAAATATAGCTGAAGTCACAGAGCACTAGCGTTTTTATGTTGACATAGAAATTATTCATAATGACTTCAGTAGGACTTCCTCCTAAGTAAGTTTCAGAGGATTGCATCTTTAGGGTAATCGTCTTCAATGTATTTGTACAGCCCACTGCACAATGTCTGAGACATCAGTTAAAGTACTTCTTTTGATATAATTACTATTTTCACAAATTAAGTTGTTGCTAGAATATATCAAAAAGATGCTTCAAAAGGACTGCCCGGACTTTCCAAAAAAGTTAAGAGGTTTGGAATTATTGGCCATGTGAACATTCATCATAAAGGAAATTAATAGACTGTGAAGTTAATTTCACTGTAAAAAAGATATAATACAATTCATAAGTAAAACATTAGAAAATGTGCAGCTAGCATGATGTCACCAGTGTATTCATATTATCTGAAATTAAATTGATCTAATGTTAGCTATGATTTAGTTTAATTTAAATTAAATATACTGGTGTCATATGTTACTTACCAATCACAGCTAACATAAGAGAAATAACATTATCTACCTAAAGCTGGAAAAACTATCCTAGCCAGATCCAGTCTTCCAATCTTAGCTTTTATTTATTTGTTGTTGGAAAAGGAAGATCACTGGACCCCCATTCCAGTATTCCTCATCTAATATCTAAAGCTCAACATTTTTAGAAATTCACAGACTTTACCTGCTACTTTAATTAATTCAGTTGTATTTTTTCTGTGCCACATCACCATGTTCAGGGCCTCCATGACATGCCCTCCCAGTAATGCAGGAGCTGCTTTCTCATTATGTGGTCCTACGAACATAAAAAAGAGCCCTGCTGGAATGGGCCAAAGGTCCATCCAGTATAGATGGCCAACCAGTCATCTATGGGAAGTTGGCAAGCAGGACATGAATGCAACAGCACTCTTTCTACTTGTGATTCCCGCAACTAGTATTCAGACGAGTACAGCCTCTGACAGTGGAAGCAAAACATAGCCATCATAGCTAGTAGTCACTGACAGCCTTATGCTCCACAAGTTTGTTTAATCCTCTCTTAAAGCAAAGAGGCATATGTGACTAATGAAGTCCAGTCAGGTAGGAAAGGCCCAAACAGCCAGCCCTGCCTGCTTGTTATTCAGGCTGTTCCCACACTCCACCACTCTCCCTTTGCAAGATGGAATCACACTACGTGGAAGCAGTTCCAACACTGCAGAAGGCATGAGTGAAAGATCCTTTGAATAGTGCAATGCTGGTTCTGTCAAATTTGTGGCAACAGAAAGTGCATCAGAGCTATATGGTTGAGGTTTTATACTCTCTGCTCCTCTATACAGTAAGGCCCCGCTTTACAGCGCTTTGCTTTACAGCGTTCCACTAATACAGCGGTTGTGAATTGTAGAAAGGTCCCGCTTTACAGCGCTTGTTCCGCTTTTACGGCATTTTTTTGCCGCCGGGCACCATTTTGGTCAATGTAAGTCAATGGGATCCGCTTTACAGCGGTTTTCACTTTACAGCGGGGGTCCAGAACGTAACCCGCTGTATGAGCGGGGCCCTACTGTATATGTGTGTTCATGTGCGCACAGCTGCAGTGGTGCCCACAATAGCTATAGCAACAACATATCTCTAACATGAACTGGATTTCAGAGCAACCAAGATAGTGTGACAAAAACCGTGAGCGCTAAACAAGCACAGACAAGCAACAGGGCCCATCCCTAGACATTTTTATGATGGCACATGGATTGACACGAATTGAAATATATTTGCTTTATGTTTACTCCTTCCTATATGTATCAATGCCTGAACACCTCTATGAACTTATATATTTATGTTATTTATTATTGATACTGCTATTGGAATATTTCTACATGCTTTTTCGCTGCTACTGTATGCATTTACTATAAATATTATTCTATCATTGTATTCATATTTATAATTGTATCTTTACAATATATATAAGAAATGGTCTTATTACTGAAACTGACAGAAACACAGTGTTTGAGATAAAGCCAGGAATGTGTACAATGTTCTCCATCTTGTTTGTAAAACCAAGTGCAGTGTCTGTTACATTGCTTGTATGCACTACAGAACCAGCTGGTTGCCCAAGGCCACCAATAACAGTGGTCTATGTTATGGTAACATGTAGCAGATGTGTGAGTGTGACATATGAATGAGTTTCTCTTTCTAGCGCTTATGGATGAGACTGGAGAGGGCTTGATGGTGCTGAAGAGAGAACAATTGGGGATGTCTGGAATACATCAAGCATAAACAGATATCACAAATGCTACAAGTCTGAGTGCCCTAAAAGAGATCCCATGATCAGTGCCCTTGATAGGCTCCAGGCTGTTATGAGAAAAAGGACATGCAATCCTGAGAACATAGATATGCCAAGAGACTGACATCACTATGTGCCAGCTGACTGACTGATGGATGAAATACTAGGGCTCAGTGAAAATATCATAAGAACATCAAACATTATCTGACTATAAAATACCCCAGCTTCCCCAGAAGATTTGAGAAGGTTTCTACCATAACCTACCACCTGAGACTCCATGAGCATGCCTGCTCTATAGTAACTGGCCCCCAGTTACTTGCATTATTGTGACTATGAAAGGTCAGGACTATTGGGCATATCTAATTTTGCATTTTATCATTCCTGCAATGGGTGCCTCACAAGAGCACCTCTTGTTATGTCAGTTGGACATCTTTCAAAATATCTTTCAAAAACATTTATATTCCAACACTCCTTCTGCTTGTTCCCTCTGTCGCTTGGTTTGATCACCCGGGAGTGGCTTTGTGTTCATTGGTAAGACCTGATTTCCTGGCAGGGCCAGAACCAGCTTCTCGCAGTCTCTTGGGCACCAGCCCACCATGGGCTCCCAGCTCCCCCCTGTATGTGCGTGTACATACACACATGCACTTAAATATGCTTCAGTTGTGCCACCTTGCAAGATGGGTGATGGCAGGCATATGCACTGACACATGACGTAAAGAAACTAGGTATATTTAAGCACCCACCAGCTGTGTGCATGCAGGGGTGATGTTGGCTGGGAGAGTGGAGGTCCGGCATCACCGTCCAGTTGCCGCCCACAAACCAATGCTGGAGGGGATCACAGCAGAGCAGGAGCTCCACCCTCCCAGCCTTAGGGGCCCTCAGCCAGCAGCAGGGCCATTGACTAGTGCCCACCTGACCACCACCTGACCACCAACTGGTGCTGGGCCTGTTCTCCAACACTACATATCAGTATATCTCCAGTCATTACTCTATTTCACTTCCATCATACACTCACTTTTCTGTGCTACCTATGGCAATTGTGATTGTTGCCAGTGTAGTAGCATAAATGCTTCCTGACATTCTGGTGAACATATGACCTAGCTTATATCATTGACACAATGCTACAAATGCTTCTGAGTCATTATAACAGGGTAAATCAATAGTAGTGCAGAGGTACTGCATACAGTATGCCATGGAAGTCCCCAGCAACTCCTTTACCCCCTTTGTAAATCTTTTTTAGCTGACAATAGCTGATAGAGTTTATACTTCTGTCAACAGGGAATGGTTGATTGGCCATCCTCATCGTTCTACAGTACTGACTGTATTTGGCTAAACACTCTACAGGTGTCTTTAGCTAAATCCAAGGTATCAAATTTTCTTCAGTTCAGTAAGTAATACTTGATACATCGCTAAACTCTAGCAATCATCATTCCAAGTTGTTTCAAATGAGAAATAAACTACCAATTGTTTTGTTTAAGACACATTTTTGGAAATGTAAAGGCTTAGATTTGTTTCCATCTGATGGTTCTTCCACCTTTTTTTTGGTCGCTCTTTAGAATTTGTCAAACTTGTGACATGGATCGATTTTGGCTCCTTGGTCTGCAAAGCCGATGAGGATTTGTCTAATCTCTCAAGACACCTTCCTCCCCACACTCAAGCTAAGCAGTCTGCTTGCCTTCAGCTATCCCACAACTATTGCTTGATTAAAGCCATAAAGAACAGCTAAGTTTTATTATTCTTAGCTATGTCAGGGCTTTGGGATGTGAATAAAATATGAGACAGACACAGTGAATGTTTCTGTCGGGTGACGCATTTCTCAAATCACTTGGACTATGCACAGGAAGCCATAGTTTAAATTATGTTCTGTCAATATGTCTGTTTTATGGATGCTTATGCATGCATTTAATATGCGTCTTTAGAATATAAATACCAGTAGCAATAGCTGTTGCTGGTTGAAGCAGATTTGGTTTTACTACCAGAAGAATAATGTTAACTAGAAAAGTCACCAGAGCTTATATTGTTTTCCTTTATTTCCCTTTATTTTCAGCAGATGAAATGCTGAGGGCTTGGTACACTTTACAATTTTATTTAATTTTCAGTCCATTGCATGTGAACCAGAAATAACAGGGGAACTCTTGTTTTTTCACACATTAACAGGATTACTGCACTCCTTTCAGCACTTTTCCTAAAGACTGTTATTTGGATCTTTAAAATAAACATTTAGTTGTCTAGAATGAAAGTTAAAACCTACAATTTTTCTAATCCTGGTAGATATCAGCCAATAAATATTTCTTCTGTGCTAGAACGCTTCCATACCAACTGGGGGAAACACTGCTCTTATTTACACTGATGGAACTACAGAGCAACCACTGATTTCAAAAGAGTTTGGCAAAACTTTGTTGGCATATAACCTCAGGAAGGATGTGGCCATTCATGTTTGTCCCAAGTGACAGGTGGGACGCACAGGGATGACAGCAAGACTGTTCATCATATACAGGAATTAGAGACATGCTTATTCCTAAACACATAATCTTTTCAAATCACCAAAATCCAGAGGGAAAGACTTCTATTTGTTTTCACACACATTTGTTTTCTCCTGCCTGCAGTATATCATGTGGCCTGTAACCTCCTTCCACTGACAAATGGTAATGTCCCCACATCCATTCAAGAGAACTAGGCTAACTCTAACGTAACAGGCCAGCTGAATGGAAGGCACTATACTATATAGTGCCTGAATGGAAGGCACTATAACAGTGGAAAATCCCACTTCTATAAGCACACATTGGCATTATAATGAAACATCAAGCCTTGGATCACCCCTGCCTAGACCATCCTAGAAAAACTGAAACCAGCAATAATGCAGCATCATACTAACTCTGAAATATGGCCAGGTGTCTAGAAGGTGACCTGCTCTGACTCCTTGCATTTCCGAGTTCTTCTCAACCAAAGCACTTTCATAATTCTGTGGTGTTTAAGCCATGCCATATCCATCACCAAGAAAGAGTTCAACATGACAACAATGAATAACTAGAAAAAGGCCTGCGCTACTTATCTGTTTTCCCAATGCCAGGGTCACCGCCAGTTACCAAGAGGGGCATGGGCAAGGAGGTGTGCAGTGTGGGCACAGCAGTGGGAGCAGCAGGTTGGCTCCACAAATGCATCCACACCAGGCCATCCTCCCCAATACCTAGCTCCTCCGTCTCTTCCTCTTCATAACCAATAGCAACCATGGCATTGAGAAACCAGGTAAGCAGTGCAAGCCCGCCGCATCCTGCTCTGCTAACCACTAGAAATAAATAACAATGAAAGAATGATAAATAGTGAGCTAGATTGACCACAAAGAAGGCAGCTGCTCATATATAAGCCTAAGAATCTTGTCATTTTCTTATTGTGGAACATACAATGTATTATTTATTGATTTAAATTACAATTTTACATAAAGTGAAATATATATTTGGGATTTATTGGGGGAACTGGGGAGAGATTTCAAATTCCAAAGCTCCCAGTTTCATCCTAGTTTTCTTTTGGGAAATATTTGGCTCAAACTCGGCACTGATTATAAATGAGGCCCCTTGTTATACTCCCCTCCCCAACTCTATCAAGTTAGAAACATGCCAAACATCCATTCATTGCTAGGAAGTTAGTTCCACTGAAATCAGCTGTGCTTAATTATAACCAATATGTTGGGACTGGAGTGTTGTAAGGAGAGATGGGGAAGAATTCATTTGGTCTGCTTTTCACAGTGGGCTAGCCTAATTCAATGCTCCCAAACTTGCTTGAGGATTGGAACACAACTCCCAGTTGGATTATGCACTTTTCCAGATTTTACAAAGAATGTTCAGTGTGCAAAAAGTGCACACAAAAATACATATATGCAAAAAATGTGTACAAAATTCATATTTTGCTGCACTGAAAACTGTATTTTATGTTAGCTTTGCACATTTTATATCAAAAGTCACACAAATTGCTTGCAGTGAAATGGCACACAACAGAATGAAATGGCATGCAATAGGACAGAATGGGATGGAACAAACCTATGATTGAGTGCCAGCAACTCATTAATAGCAATAGGACACAATGGGACGGAATTAGCTGCTCAGTGCATCCTTGGTTGTAAGTCATCTTTCCCGAGTCTTCTAGATTAAACTACATTGGCAAATTTCTAGGCATTTGCTTAGGAGATAGCCCCTTCAAAAGCAGCTATGCTAGCTCAAACGCATGCATGAATGATCACAGGCATTGTTCATAATCCAACAAATGAACACCTGAATGCAGCCAAGATTTCTGTTTGTCAGCTAGAAAATGGCTTGTACTCACTGTTCTTTACGTTCTCTTGTTAACAATAGTTTACATGCAGTTATCTCAATCATAGCCTAAATTCTGAATTGTGTGTACATGTTTCACCTGCGCCTGCTATACTTCATCTATTTTGAAGGCACAGATTTTCTTGCATTTTTCCTTCTGTCTGCATTATTATTATTTGTCTTATTGCTATAACCTTGGTTAACTTTCAGATAGTAAACATAGCAACCCTGGAGGTGAGGGCAGGAATATGGAGAAACTAATAATCCATTTGTCTTAGGCCTCTCAACATCTTGAATCTGTCCATCCTGATTCAACTAACTTGAACAACGTGGCAAGGGAGAACTGTGATAGGAATGTGGGTGGTCTGCAGATTTTCCATTTTCCATAATGTTATTCTACTTTGAGGCAGGAACATGGCTTTGTTGAGCCCTACAGGAATCATTCCACACATGCGCACTGTGCCTCCTAATTTGGGGAAGATACCACAACATCTTACTTTAAAAAGAGACAGATTATTGACTTGGGAAGCCAAACTATACATTATATTAAATATTTACTCCCTTCCCCACAACTACTCACATGTCCTCTCTGTATCTCCCAGTCACACATCAGCGGTAGGGTTGTCAGGTTAGAAGCATCCCAAACCCTGAGATTTCAGGGGTAGGCCCTAGTGATATCACGGGGCAGGCCCTAGCCATTTCATTAAGCATGATTCATGAAACATCAACCACAATTGCTTGGAGCATACCATTCAAATGAAAAAGATTCTCTGGTTGGAAATTAAGACAGAAATCTGGGCTAAATGAGGTTGTTCCCAGGTTCAGCTAAAGTTACAGGATCATTCCTTCCTACCTGCTTAGGGAGCCTGGATAAGGAACATTTAATCTAGTCTACTTCCCTCTGGCAATAAGGTTTTACGTGCCCTCAGGCCTGGCCAGGCAACAGAAGGCCATTGTAGGAAGAAGGGAACCTAGTGGTGGAGATGTTAGATGGGAGCACTCAGAAGTAAAGATGGGTGCCCCTGAAGGCTGCAATTTTAAACACATTTACTAAGAGATTAACCCCATAGAACTCAACAGGACTTACTTATGGTTAGGATTGTGCTGTTGGTAAAGCTTGACTAGGGTTCCTCTACAAATATATTGATATCAAAGCAGGGTTGGCAAACCCCTGCCTGGAATGCCCTGCCCCTGCCTTGTAAAGTGGCTGCTCTAAACTTCTTTACAAACTCAACCGTTCACTACAGAAAGAGGTTTGAGAAATAATAAGAAGATTATCTACCCTTTCCGGCCTACCCTGTGGGCTGCTATAAACTTTGACAGCCAACCCAATTCCAGTGAGTAATAATTGACAGACAGAAAACACACATGATTTGGTCTAACTTCACAAGCAGTAGCTCTCTTGTACCACTATTGGGCAAAAAACAAACCACCAAACAAGGTGTATCATCAGTGGGTTTAAAGGGGTTGAGCTGTGCCCATGGAACCACTGTTGTTGCTTCTATGAATGTAAAGGAGTGAGGTCAGAGTTAAATGAAATGCAAATAGAAAAAGAACAAGAAAAGATAGTGATGATTTCCTAAATGCAATACCATACCAACCACAACAAGTTTCCTAAGAGTATGGCAGAAAATTCAGCATCCCATAACTGGTCGGGATTCATAAGCAAAAACCAAAACTAAAAGGAACCTGGCCACCAGTCAGCCAAAGTCACAGAAATCCCCACGCAGTGCAACCTGACCCGGGAGCTGCAGTTAGTGCAGAACACCACAGCATGATTTCTGACATGAGTGAGACCCTGTCAGCACATAATACTTCTGCTCTGAAATCACTGGTTGCTGATTTGCTACCAAACCAAATTCAAGATGTGATCTCCATGTTGTACATGCCACATAGTAATTGTTCTGCTCTAGTAAAAAATAGATCTTTTAGTGTGGCAATTGACATTAGGCAGGTGTCTTGATTGCACTCTTTTCGGCACCTGCTAAAAACTTTTTGTTTAGGCAAGCCTACTCAGGCATGTAAAAGCTATCATTTTTTTTAATCTGTTTTGAACTCATTGTTGGTTTTATTATTTTAAATGTACTAAAATACCTGACTTTGTTTTTGCCAATAATGTTAATGTTTTAATTCCTTCTGTAAACTGCTTTGAGGGGTTTTTTTTTTTACAGTAAAGCAGTATATAAATGTTGTAAATAAAATGCATAAATAAATTTTGGAGCCACTGTGACCCTTGGGTCTCTTTCCTATTTTAGGAACAAAGGAATCTGCCTTATACCGACTCTGGCTATTTGGTACTATCTAGCTCAGTACTGAATACATGGACTAGCATTGACTCTCCAGGATTCCAGGCAATAGTCTTTTCCACATAATGAATTTTGAACCTTCACAAGCAAAGCATATGCCCTACCACTGAGCTATAGCCCTTCCTCTGTTTTAAAAAAGTATCTTTTAACATTGTTCTTTTCGATTCACTAATGAATGAACTGATGCACATCATTCATTTAAAGCACATTCAACATACATTTGAAGCACATGAATCCTGCTACAGAATCATGGGAACTGTAGTTTGTAAAGGGTGGTAGGAACCATAACTGTGAGGGGGAAATTACACTTCCCAGGATTCTTTGGGGAAAGTCGTGTGCTTTAAATGCGAGTTGGATGTACTTTAAATGCGTTGTGTGGATCTACTTCATAAACTTTGCCTGCATGTAAATAATTTCAATTAATATTTTAAAATGGAAATGAACTACAAAGTTTACTTAGTGACCATGGGCTACTAACCGTCTCTCTAATCTGCCCTTCAGGATGAAAAAAAGAGGGGGACCATGACCACCTCAAGGAAGACACACACACTTAAAATGAAAATGAAATAATAATGTACAGTTATAATGTGAAATCAGATACTTATTGAGACATAGTATGAAGAAATATTTATATAAGCATGACTATCAAATATTCTTATTATTAATACAACCCGTAAATATATTTATAGTGCAATCCTATGCATGTTTACTCAGAAGCAATGGGACTTACTCAAACAGGGAAGTGTACACAGGACTGCAACCTCAAGTGATAAGAAACTTCATTCCCCCTAACCCCAAATTCAGAATCATGCCACTTTAAGCAGTTTTACAATTTTTTTTTACTTCTTTTTATGGTTATTGGATTTTAAATGGGTTTAGTACTTGTTGTGTGCTCCCTTGGTTTCCAACCCTACCTCACAAGTTTGTTGGAAAGACTCCATATGCATACACAATGAAGATGTAAAAATGCATATACTCCATATAATAGTTTATTGCTAAAACTAGTTGGTCATTGCAGAATTTTTTTAAAAAAAATCAGAATGCATTTCCTACCAAATAAAAGCAGTGACACTTAAGTTAGCCCTGCCTAATTGCTTTTAAAAAATTGGAGGGGAGAGAAAGATTTACGACACAATCCATTGTTAGGTTCACTCAAAAGTCCCATTGATATACAGCACATACCTAACCATGTCTACTCAAAAGTAAGTCCTATTGAATTCAGTGGAGTTTACTCCCAGGTATGTGGGATTCACATTGCATCTTTATTCCTACAAAGGTGAGTATAGGAGTAAAGATTCATCCTAGGATGTTCTCAAAACAGGCTATCAATTAAACAAATAAATTGCCCTCTTCAACAGCCCACAAAAAATTAAATTTGTTTGCCTCCTTACAGTTAGAAAAGGATAACACATTGTAAGGGCATCATAAGCTTCATATACACTTTTTAAATTTCTATTTAAAAATTGTTTGGAAGATAAAATGTATAATGTGCTATTTTAAAAAAAATGTAACTGAAATGTAATTGTAGTGATTACCTTTGAGAAAAAGTAATCAGTTACTTTCAGAGCATTTGTAATTGTAACGGTAATTACTACTTTTTGGGCCATGTAATTGTAACTGTAATTTATTACTTTTTAAAAGTAATCTTCCAAGCTCTGATATTGTGGTCAACATTTGATCACTCCACTCTGTATCACTGACTGCCATTTCCAAGCAGCTAAGATATGCTGATCATGATGATGTCATATCATATGTCTGCTTTAACTAAATGTTCCCAAGAGCCCCAGGAAGGATAATCAGCATAGTGCATATCACACATTAACAATAATGTAGTTTGATCCATGCAAAAAGTTGCACCTGTAGAAATTCTGACTATCCAGCAGTTCAAGCATCATTGTTTTCCTTTGATCATTCCTCCAATCTGCACTTTTAAAAACACAAATAGCCAGCACAGGGGACCCAATCCAAATAGGGACCATAACAGGGGGCAAACGGTTAAAGCCCCCATATCCCCATGTTAAGGTCCGAATCCATATATCGCCACCCATAAAATGAGGCTCTTAATTTTTCCCACTAGACAAGAGAGTGGTGACCAAACAGGACCCAAGATGCTAAAATCTGTTTGAAAGCTTTGTTTTAAATACATCAGAAGAAGACCAGTGAATGCATTTCAACTTATGAAAGATACAAGCATAATAATATCGAAGAGAAATCAATAGCACATTATATATGGATGCATCTTGGCGAAGTGAGAAATAAGGAACAGCATATGTAAATAATGATTACATGGAAAAACAAAATAGAATATTAATATTAAACTTAACTCTACTCAGAGGAAAAATATACAGCTTAACTTTTAAAAACAGTAACATTGTATTATGCAATTCTAATTTTATTTGCCCCCTATAACTTCCATCAGTCTAAACTACTTAAAAGCTTTGCAGTGTTCCAGCTATACAGTATCTTATCCCAAATATTAAGAAAAGAGGAAAGAATATGATAGCTACCAATCCAAGCAGGAATTTAAAGGAACCAGTTTCTGTGGGTTCAGGGTAGATATCAGAGACGAATACAAGATCCCATGCCGAACCCTGTCCATTCCAAGGGGCATGACAAGGCATACTGAAGTCTGGGACCCATCTTTTAGTGAGTAGGGAGACCTTCCAGTCCCACACCTTCCTGGGGCCCCACAACTCTGGGCAGGTTTGGCAGGTGAGCCTCATTCCATATCTAGGCTAAGGGGCCCCCAAACCCAAAGCAGCTGGTCTCCAGAAACGTCCTTCATTTCCAAAGGTGCCTAAGAGTGTTCACCTTTTCCCTTTTCTAACATTAACTTTGCCTGTACTTTCCTGCCACAGGAGTGGGACAAACTTCTCTTTAGTTCTGCTGTCCCCACCTGCTGGAAAGCCATCCCCAGCAGGCCCTCTGCAGATCCCTCAAACTTAAATCATTACCCATTACACTTAAATAAATACCATCCGCCCTGTACAGTTCAACCCGAGCTGCTATAATGACATGGTAAGGCACCACCGCACCATCAGACTACTCTAGGACCAGACACAGTTCCCTGTTAATCTTGTGGACTGCCCTATTTAAACCCCTAGAGTCACCACCCCCACTCCAAACCCTCCAGGGCAACATATTCAACCACAAGATGACCATGCCAGGCCACCATTACTAAATAATCCCAATGTCTTTGCTCTTCAATAAGTCGGAATCATTGCCTCCCAAATGTAACACCATGGAGACTGCAACACATGGCCAAACTGAAACAAAGTTGGCAGGAGGTGATTTCAGATCGTACAACAGGCACAGCTGTAAACTTTAAACTGGATCTTTAATATCAGTAGTCATTTCTGGATTTAACAGAAACAAGCAAAAGAGAAACTGAAGGATAACTCAGGAAGGTCACTTAGCTTTCTGTTTCTAAATACATGAACCATTTAGTGGCTGATTTTTCTCACAGTACAGTGGATATTAATTAAAGGCTGTTGCTTCATCCAACATCCAGATGAAAAGAGGGGAGAGTTTGGGGCTGGGGAATGGTAAAGTATAAATCTCACCTGGGAATAAGCAAAAATCAAAATCTGTTCAAAGCTATTTAAGGGCCAAAGCCCTAGATCTAAAGACTGATTTAAAGAAGAAAGGCTGCAAACAGCTTCAAAATTGAAGGGATTGGTTCAGAGCAAGAAACCTCTTCTTCTCTAAAAGAGAAGGCATAAAGACAAACTAGCCTCCAAAGGTCTCAGAACAACTTGAAAATAAAATAAAAAATAAAATTAAGCATAGAATAAAAAGTGAGGTCTAGCACTAAGTGCAGTCTCGTTTTGATCCCCAATGACACCCCAAATATTCTGCATTCTGATTTTCTCTTCCTCACCAATAAATAAATAAATAAACAAATAAATCAGTTCTGTATTGGTTAATGGCAGATCATAGGATAAACACCTTCAGAAACCATTCTCCACTGTTCTGGGGTTGATATAATCCAAAGCCTTATCAGGGTATAAGGAAGCTCATAAAGCTTACCCATTTCTGCTTGTCTCATCTAAGGCCTTGTCAGCATTTATTCTTCTCACACTCAAAAGAAACATTTCGGCCCTTAAAAAAGGCATTCAGGCCTACTTCAGTCATAAGTCAGTGTTTCTTGACCAAAGTTTCTCCTATTCCACTTCATCGGGCTGCCCCACTTACCAGCCTAGCAGCCATATTGCCCGCTAGTTGCAGCCTCTGGAACGTCTTCAAGGGCAGCCCCACTCATAGCACATTACAGTAGTCCAGATGGGAAGTCACCAGAGCAAGGACGGCTGAGGCCAGGCTATCCCAGTCCTGGTACTCCTGGGCTCAGAATTCTTTAATTCTGTCTTTTGCACCAGGATCTGATTAGTGGATCCCAGGGATCTAGTAAAAAAAAAGATTCCACAACCCTGAAGTCAGTCTACCACTGTCTTAGAGGTTGGAAGGATCCCTGTACCTTCGCCACAAGTACTCTTGCACAATTCATTTAATGAAATTCCAGAGCCAAGAGTCAAGCAGTAAGAACAATTAGCTGTTCCAAGCTTGGACTCTGGATACCTCTCCTTTTCTCTCTTGTGTGCCCTCCCACACACCCCACTGTGAAGGGCCTCTCCCTCTAATCAGAGAGGCATACATCCCATGTCTGTTTGAAGGTGAAGCCGCCTAATTACAAAAAAGAGTTCCATCTTGCATTTCATGACTTGCCTTTTAATCATATGCCTTCCCAGCATATATTATTCACCTATGAGACTTAATGCTTCTTCAGCCTTCCTTTTTTAATTAGCTAGTCTGAGCAAGGTTGCTTCATTACTTTCGGCTGCTGTTATAAAGTCTTTCTTTTGCACCAATTTCCTGTGTAACAGTCTTTCCTCTTTTTATCTGATTGAATATACACTACAGTTTTCTCTAATTTATCTATACTGTATATCTATATCTATATTGATCAATAGATAGATATTAAAAATAAAGCATAATAAACTAGAAAAGCATTTTAAACCTATTTTTAGCACTTCCATGTAATCCATATTAGAATGCCTAGTCAGCTGTTGGTCGCGGGGGGGGAGAGATTGGACAATAATTATATGGAAGAATGGCAGATTCTCATTTACCTTACACAGTTGTCTGAGAAAAGGAAAGAAATATCTTATGTACCTCAGGTTTTGCTGCTGAAACATTGTTTTTGACACATACCCATTAGCTTGGCTGAATTGCCGAAGGTTTCTTGCTTTACAGCAAAATATTGCCACTATTAGCAGAAAGTGGCCCATTCCGTCAGCTGTTCCTCAGTATAATTGTTCCACCGATGACAAATGCTTTCACCGACTATTAGCAGAACGTTTTATTATCACCCTGTAGTGGAGACACTTCACTCATATTAAAAAGTGAAATAAGGCAATGGTTTCTCCATTTGGGGGAAGAGGGGAACAAGCTATAAGAAGTGGTACAGGACATGCTTAGTGAATGTTCTTGATGTGATGAATAGAAATTGCCATTATCTGAACACCTGGTACGATCAGCATTGTAGTACAGGGCTTGGAGCCTAATGGGAGACCACAATGCAGTACATTTTTGAGACTACTCTAGTGTGGCAAATATAGGCAGATGTTCATCTTTAAAATATATAGCAGCTTCAGAGAGAGTGGCTCTTACCCTCATCATTTGACAGGGGTTCAGTAGTTTCATTCAGAAGCCTAAAAAGGCTCAAGTATTCCAAGTGGGGGGAGAGTTGGAAATATGAGCCAAAAGATCTGTGAGGTACATGACAGCAGGACTGAAGCCATCAGGAAATCCCTTCCCACGGGCAACACTTTCTACACACAATTATAGCCGATCAGTTAGGGACTATTTTTAGTTAAAAAAAACTTAGGACAAACAACCAACTCCCATGTTTTTAACTAAATGCTGCTGTGTGGGCTGGGGGGAGACAATAATGTGAAGTATATAATAAAAATAAAATATAAATAGATTTGCTACTGCCTTTTACAGTTTTTTGGAAATACAACAAGCTTAAGGTAACAAGTTTGTCTGCTTTCAGTGTAACTGATTCCTCCACGCAGGTCTGTAAATTAAGTTCCATTATCATCATCATCTCCTCTTTGTAGTTTTAGCCTCAACCAACACTATTGTCTCCTCCCAGTCCATTTCTGTGTCATTCCACTTTTTTAACATTCAAGAATGCAGCTTTTATCTTCTGTTAAGTGGGAAGCAATAAGGAATCATGTCATGCTTTATGCAGCAACAGTGTTTGCCATGGCAACGGTGATGTTACAACAGCATTTCTCAAACTAAAAATGTAAAGTAGGAAGGGCAGAGATCCTTCACTGAATGCTCAGAGTGATGAGCCAGGAAACCCTGATCCCTGCTTGGCTACACTTCTCATGGTTATTATGATCCTCGGACACTGCCCTATCTGATTCCTACAATATGCAGGGAGTCAGAACTGCATTGGTCATCATTCCTGACATCCCTGGATGCTGCTTTGCATGCCTGCTGCACAGAGCTTGGAAGATTACTTTTAAAAAGTAATACATTACAGTTACAATTACACGGCCAAAAAAGTAGTAATTACCGTTACAATTGCAATTGCTCTGAAAGTAAATGATTACTTTACTTTTTCTCAAAAGTAATCACTACAATTACATTTCAGTTACTTTTTTAAAAAAAAATACCTACAAGGTGCTGGCCTTGGCTGCTGCACATCTAAGTAGCCTAAAACAACATTAAAATAAGCACACACATACAGAGGTAGTAGAATAATTCTTTTTATCCATAAGATAGCAATGGTGGTCTCTCCACTAGTAAAGGAGGTGGGGAGGGAGGCAGATGCCACTACTCAGATCTTTGCACGTCAAACCAAGTGCAACCGCCCCCACTCAGCCAGCCAGCATAATCTCTCTCACTTAACCACCTCCCAGACCCTGCCCTGCCACCAACTAAGGGACACTCACCCAAGCAAACATTTTCCCCTGCAAATGCAGCACAGTAGCCAGAGAGGGTGGTGGAGGCCACTTTGTGTGCCAAGTGCAAACACAGTATTCTCACACACACACACACACACACGTTATCATCTTTCACCTCCACAGTTCTTTATCTCCATTCTGCTGCTGCCTCCTTCTCCTCTTTTATCCATATTCTTGCCATCTGGCTCCTTTTTCTCTCCACACCGTTCTTCACCACCACCATCCATTTTTAAAAAAGAATTGTTTTCTCCACTCCATCCCATCTCACTCTCCACCTCCTCCCTCGTCACCTCCTACCCACCCACAAAACACGAGGGAAGAGTGACTCTGCACGGAAGCCCAGGTTGAGGCACACGATTTTCATCCACAAATCAGAGGAGCAGAAGACTTCCCCTGCTTCTCCCCCAAGTAATGCCCGAAAGTAATGCTGGAAACATTACAATTACTCCACAAAAGTAGTAAAATTACTCCTAGTTCTATTACAATCAAAATGGAAAGGAATTACCCACTCGTTCCTCAAAAAAGCAATGAATCACAAGTAATTTGTTACTTGTAATGAATTACTTCCAAGCTCTGCTGCTGCATTGTCCAGAGAAAAGGTGATTCCAGAAAACTAGTTTGGGGAATGGCCATTATTAATCCATGCCGTATAGGATCTTAATGTACAGTGCCTGGAAGTTGAACTCAGTAGCAAATGGATTAGCAGGAAATGTTTTGGAAAGTGCCTGCTGTTCCTCTAGGGATGGGGGAAATTTTGATTCAGTTCACATGAAAAAGTGTGAACTGAAACACAACCATCCTTCTCCAAATTTTGCAGTGAAGTCCTCCAGCCAGGTCATGTGTACAAAAATGTATAGATGGGTTGGAATGTGGATAAATATGCATATATTAGTGAAAATTATATACAAAAATGCATTATATTAGGAAAAAGTGCTTTGAAAAAATATGTATGTGAGGCAAAGTTGCCTACAAAAATGTGTATATTTGCACTAAAATGCTGATGAATTTTCATGAAGACTAAAAAAAAAGCAATCTGATGTGGAAATGTGGAGAACTAGAACTGATTGGCAAAATGAGAAATTGAGGCAAACCAAAACCGTCAGATTTGCCCATTCCTAAAGTCCTCCTTCCCCCTTGGAGTCTGGTCCAGGGGCCTCAGACCCTACCACAGCAGTTCCTGGGAGTCTGCCTCAACTCACCCTCAGTAAGTTGGTAAAAGGGGTGGCAAGGAGAGCTCCTGTGGTGAGACAACAGAACCATTTCAGATTGGGCAGAGACACCATAAGAGGATGTATCTAACCAAAACAGATCTGGAAGAACAGACCCCAAAAATATAAAATAAGCAGTACTTGAGGCTCTCTCCCTTCCCATTTTCAGAGTTCAGTCTATTACTAGGGCGATTAATGAATCTCATTATTCATGTGTCAATGGGAGTGGCAAAAGAAGAAGAAAAGCAGTAACTAATGCTTTGTTTTTGTTTTGGGGTTTTTGTGTGCATGGTGTTTTTGGATGACTTTTTTGCATGCATTAACTTGCGTGCAAGTTGAATCACTATGGGAACCTGAAGAAAATGAATGATCTCTGCAAAAACATTTTCTGCTTTCTAAATAATTTGCAACTTCTGCATCAAAAGTATTCTTGTGATGATGTACCTCTTGTAACAGCCACAAAGTGAATAAGAATTGTAACTGTAACATATTTGGATCCTAGTTGCATCTATTTTCATGAGTAACTCTAAGGGAAATGATGATCTTTGCTAAATGTTGCATCTATGACTATGTCTGACTTTTATATTTTGTCTTGGAGGGCAAGCGTCACCATAATTTTCCTTTGACACAAAACACTGTAAGATAACTCAGTGTAAGGTTAAGAGTTAAAACTGTTTCTGCACTCATAATTATCTTGCATTGCTATCTGTAGGCCACATCCTGTACTTTGTACTTGGGATTCTTTTCACTGAAATAATAACAGAATGGGATATTGATTCCTTTACTAGTAATTTTTATACAAATGTTGAATTTGAATCTTATACGAAACATATATGTATGTTCCCTCCACTCCATTCTCCACTTTTCCCCTCCACTCCATTCTTCACCACCACTATCCATTTTTTAAAATAATTGTTTTCTCCACTCCACCCTGTCTCACTCTCCTCCTCCTCCCCATCCACAGAGCATGAGGAAAGAGCGACACTGCACAGAAACCCAGTTTGAGGCACATGATTTTCATCCACAAATCAGGGGAGCAGAAGACTTCCTCTGCTCCCCCCCAAGTAATGTGCAAAAGTATTGCTGGAAACATTACAATTACTCCTCAAAAGTAGTAAAATTACTCCTAGTTCTATTACAATCAAAATGTAAAGGAATTACCCACTCGTTGCTCAAAAAAGTAATGAATTACAAGTAATTCGTTACTTGTAACTAGTTACTTCCAAGCTCTGTCCACAGCTACCTGTTCCCTTTAAACGGTTTTGTCCAGAATGTTAGCATAGCACCATAGACTGTGATGTGACAGCCAGCTATTGTTTTTGTATCCCAGTGCTGTTCAGAGCTTTCTATGTCCAGTAATACAAATCTCACACCACTTGACAGAACAATCACATGAACTTTAATTCACTGTGCCACTACTTAGAATAGCACTGAGAGCCTGACAATAGCCAAGCCTGCTTTAATGTGAGAACATGCCTGTCAACACAATGTTGCTTTAAGGGTATGTTTCTTTATTTTATTTTTTAAACAAAAAAAAAAACACATCCCAGTGGTTCACTTTTATACTTGTGAAGAATGAAGAAGAATTTGTTGATTCCTGGGGCTTTGGTAAGCAGCATGGCGATATAACTATCCTAATTCAGGATTTTGTTAAGGCTGCTATTAAAGTGGAACCTGACAGTACTGCTAAGCCTTTAAGAGCTTCAAAACCTACGTTTTCCAGTTAAGTGCACTGTGTACTTGAATGTGTTGAACAGCCGGCTGGAAAATGTGTGAAACTGGCTATCTATTGTTGTGATGCTTTTGGCTGTTATAATTTATTTTTATGCACTGCATTTTTATCCTGCCTTTATACCAAAGGAACTCAGGGCAGCATACATGGGGGGGGCTACACATTTTATCTCCACAGGCACTCTGTGGGGTAGATTAAGATGAGAAAGAAAAACTGACCTCAGGTCACCCAGATAGCTTTATGGTTGACCAGGGATTCAAGCCAAGTCCATATCCACATTTCTGTTCACTACGCAACAGACAAAAAGAAGGATCTACTTTTTCCTCCTTCTCTTGTTCTGCTTCCCTTTTGGCATCTGGTTAGCAACCTTGAATCTCCTTGGAGAAACAGGCAGGATAGAAATTTTTGAAATAAACCTAAGTATAAGCCCTTATAACCATGTCACTAAGGGCATTTTTCACACATGAAGTAAAAAGCAGTTCTTGATTCATTGTGTTGGTCATGTTAATATAAAAACCTACATTGTTTTTGGATCTTTGTTAGTGCACAAGAAAGACAAGGACTTAAATCAATTTAAATAAAACACTGAAAAGGAAAGCTGCATTGTTTATGAACAAAATGGCCAAATGCACACAAAACTACTGGATCATTTTTTTCCATGCTTCACTTAGCCTGGATTGCCTGCCTAGTTGGAGTTGCATTCAACTACTCTAGAAGGAGTTGCATACTTCCTAAAGCAGGGAAGGGGGACCTGTGACCGAATGACCATCCAGGTGGGAAACAGAAGGGGGGATCTTATTTATTATTATTTATTTTATTTATTAAATTTATATACCGCCCAACTAGCATAGCTCTCTGGGCAGTGAACAACAGATTAATACAAAATACAATAAAATCCAATAAAACGAACCGCAAAGTACAGAGAATGGGAGATCTAAAAACAATTACAATACAATTTAAAACAGAATTAAGTTAGATTAAAAGCCCTGGAAAAGAGGAAGGTTTTAACCTGGCGCCGAAAAGACAGCAGCATCGGCGTCAGGCATACCTCATCGGGGAGACTGTTCCACAGTTCGGGGGCCACCACCGAAAAGGCCCTAGTTCTTGTGACCGCCCTCCGAGCCTCCCTGTGAGACGGAGCTCGGAGGAGGGCCTTTGATGAAGAGCGCAGTGTACGGGCAGGTTCATATTGGGAGAGGCGTTCCAACAGGTATTGTGGTCCCGCGCCATATAAGGCTTTATAGGTTAAAACCAGCACTTTGAATTTAGCCCGGAAGCAAATTGGAAGCCAGTGCAAGCGGGCCAGAACAGGTGTTATGTGTTTGGACCGCTTAGTTCTTGTTATCAGTCTGGCAGCCGCATTTTGCACTAGCTGAAGCTTCCGAACTGTCTTCAAAGGCAGCCCTACGTAGAGCGCATTGCAGTAGTCCAGTCGCGAGGTTACCAGAGCATGTACCACTGATGTAAGGTCCTCTCTGCTCAGATAGGGACGTAGCTGGGCTACCAACCAAAGATGGTAGAACGCATTCCGTGCCACCGAGGCTACTTGATCCTCTAGTGACAAGGAAGGATTTAAAAGAACTCCCAAGCTACGAACCCGCTCCTTTAGGGGGAGTGTAACCCCATCCAGGACAGGGTATATATCCACCATCTGATCAGAGAAACCCCTCACCAACAGCATCTCAGTCTTGTCAGGATAGAGTCTGAGTTTGTTAGCTCTCATCCAGTCCATTATCGAGGTCAGGCAACGGTTTAGCACATCGACAGCCTCACCTGCAGAAGATGAAAAGGAGAAGTAGAGTTGCGTGTCATCAGCATACTGATGACAACGCACTCCAAAACTCCTGATGACCGCACCCAACGGCTTCATGTAGATGTTGAAAAGCATGGGAGACAAGACCGACCCCTGCGGAACTCCACATTGGAGAGCCCACGGTGTCGAGCAATGTTCCCCAAGCACTACCTTCTGGAGATGACCCGCCAAGTAGGAGCGGAACCACTGCCAAGCAGTACTCCCAACTCCCAACTCCGTGAGCCTCTCCAGAAGGATACCATGGTCGATGGTATCAAAAGCCGCTGAGAGATCTAGGAGAATCAACAGAGTTACACTCCCTCCGTCCCTCTCCCAACATAGGTCATCGTACAGGGCGACCAAGGCTGTCTCGGTGCCGAAACCAGGCCTGAAACCCGATTGAAATGGATCTAGAAAATCGGTTTCATCCAACAGTGCCTGGAGCTGGCCAGCAACCACTCGTTCCAAGATCTTGCCCAGGAATGGAACATGCGCTACTGGTCTGTAGCTGTTGAAATTATCTGGGTCCAAGGAAGGTTTTTTCAGGAGTGGTCTCACTGCCGCCTCTTTCAGAGGGCTAGGTACCACTCCCTCTCGTAAAGAGGCATTTATCACCTCCTTGGCCCAACTAGCTGTTCCATCCCTGCTAGATTTTATTAGCCAAGAGGGGCAAGGATCCAGTATCGAAGTGGTTCCCCGTACCTGTCCAAGCACCTTGTCCACGTCCTCGAGCTGAACAAACTGAAACTCATCCAATAAAACATGAAAGACTGTGCTCCAGACACCTCATTTGGATCAGCTGCTATAAACTGGGAGTCGAAGTCCCGACGGATGCAAGAGATCTTATTTTGGAAGTGTCCAGCAAACTCTTCACAGCGGGCCACCGATGACTCAGACATGTCCTGAGGGGCAGGATACAGTAGCCCTCGGACAATTCTGAAAAGTTCCGCTGGGCGGCAGAGAGATGACCTAATAGTGGCTGCATAATGTTGTTTTTTTGCCGCCTGCACCGCCTTTGAATACAGTCTGGTGGAAGCACTTACCAAATCATAATTTATTTTATTTATTATTTTATTTATTATTTCGATTTATATACCGCCCTTAGCAAAAGTAGCTCTCAGGGCGGTGAACAAACAAAGTAAAATACAATATATCATAATAAAAGACCACAAAAACATATACAAACAAACAACAAAAAACACGACAAAAACGAAATACAGCACAAATTAAAGAAAATACAGATTAAAAGATTAGAAAGGTTAAGAAGATTAAAAGATTAAAATGCCTGGGAGCATAAAAAGGTCTTTACCTGGCGCTGAAAAGATAGGAGTGTAGGCGCCAGGCGTACCTCTTCGGGGAGGCTGTTCCACAACTCAGGGGCCACCACAGAAAAGGTGCATCTATCGGGAGTTTGCCTCCACTTCCGCTCAAGCCGTCTCCTATCTTGTTTCATCGTTCTCAGCTCCGGGGTATACCATGGAGCTGTATGAACTCTACAGGGGAGAGGGCGCACAGGAGCGATCGTGTCAACAGCTCTGGTCATCTCTGCATTCCACAGTTCGACCAGGGCTTCGACAGGAGCATCAGTCTTCTCAGAAGGAAAAGCCCCAAGAGCCCTTTGGAAACCTTGAGGATCCATTAGTCTCTGTGGGCGGACCAATTTAATAGGTCCCCCACCCTTGCAGAGGGGAAAAGCCACTGAAAGTCTAAACCTCAGCAAGTGGTGATCTGTCCATGACAAAGGGAGAGATGTAAAACTCCCCACATCCAGATCACCATCCCCATGTCCAGTAGCAAAAATAAGATCTAGAGTATGCCCTGATGTATGTGTTGGGCCAGTAACATATTGGGACAGCCCCATGGTTGTCATGGAGTCCATGAAGTCCTGAGCTGCCCCAGCTAAAGTAGCCTCGGCATGGATGTTGAGATCCCCCAGTACTAATAGTCTAGGGGATCTCAGCAATACCTCCGAGACCACTTCCGTCAGCTCAGTTAGGGAAGTCGTTGGACAGCAAGGTGGGCGGTACACCAACAAGATTCCCAGTCTGTCCCTGAGACCCAACACAAGGTGCAAACACTCCAGACCAGTAGCTACCTGGACATGGTGCTTGATGAGTGAGATGGAACTCTTATAGACCACAGCGACCCCACCTCCCCGACCCTCGGTTCTACCATGATGCTGAACCGAATACCCTGGTGGGCAGAGCTGGGCAAGACTAACTCCTCCCTGTTCGCCCACCCAGGTTTCGGTTATGCATGCCAGATCGGCTGCCTCATCCACAATTAAATCATGGACAAGGGAGGTTTTATTATGTACCGATCTGGCATTTAAAAGCAGCAACTGGAGATCCGAGGGCTGGCTGAGAGGACAACCAACAGTCCTGTGGATGTGAGAAGGACCGGAACAAGACACAGCCACTACGTATCTGGGTCTTCCTCCCTTTACTCAACCTTCCTCTTCTCCCCAAATTCCCCACTTATTTGGAATTTTAAAATCTATCTTGGGGAAAGAATCTCACTGAATATCATTTTTGCTGGTAATGTATGTGGTATAAATTGAGGCTTATGACAACTAAAACAAACTGTAGATTTTCTGCCCAAAAACAGTAACTGAAATGTGTGAAATACCAACAGAGGTGAGTTTGAATATAATATTTCATATTTTATGTGTTTCCTTCAACCAAAAAAAATGTTTGTAACAGGCTGTTGCATATTGAAATCAAAACCATTATTCCTATTTTATATAGTCAATGCTACAATGACAGAGTGAACTTTTCTAGCTGGCCATTTGTTAGTAGAATTGCTAACTCTGTTCCAGGTACAAAATATATATTATTGATAATGGTGTGTACGCTAGAAGTAACCAGCAGAGCTTGTGTTTCAAAGCAAAAGTGCATATTGCAACTCCTACTGGCACTTGACATAGACAATCAGTCCCTTTCAGATCTGGTTTTACCAGGCATTGCCATATTAATAGAAAAACTGCACGAATACTTCTGCTCTTGTTGAACCAAACTATTCGTGTAATTTCAGGTAACTAGAGAACATAGAGAACTGAAGAGAACATAGAGAACTTTAACTTCATTAAGTCTTGACAATCTCATCTAGTTATCCATATCCGGATTACACATATTCACATAGTACTGTATCAGTGCTATCCTACCCAATTCTATTATGCACTTATTTAGGGTAACTAACACTAATTTAATTTGTTAGTCATCAGACACCTACCCTATGCAAAAATGAAACATCAGTTAACTGAATCATTCAGGTAAATAATATACTGCATTTTTCAAGTACGTTTAAAATAGATATTCTTAGAAAGTCAACCAGCATAGGGATCCTGGAAAGTTTCCTTGCATGGATTACCTTGCTGGATGGATTGGGAACTAAACAGGCTGACTGTGATGTGCATTTGGATGTGACTCAACTAATAAAACTTCCATTTGTACCACAAGGTCTGCATCTCTCAGTATTGCATTAACGAGGTGAAATGTGGATAAAGCTCAATTAGCTCACTGAAAAAAAGATAACGTTTGTGCCCAGTACCAGCTTTAGGTTAACTCTGAATAAGTACTCTGGATCTGGCAGCTTTTTTTCTCCACACCCTTCTTCCACTGAAAGATCACACAATCACAGAATCATAGAATAGTAAAGTTGGAAGGTATCTAAAAGGCCATTGAGTCCAACCCCCTGCTTAATGCAGGAAGGATTTGACTTGAACATTTACTGGAGATAATTTTTCTTAAGGTAGTGGCAGCAAATATGTTTCAGCTCTACCAGAAGCATCAGTCTAATGAATTTTAGGAACTGGAGTGCTGATCCCAATATAGGAATAAAAAGGATAATATCCAACTAAGGTATACCTGGAATAGAATCAATAAACTTAAATCCATGGATTTTAATAGTCTACCCTGAGTATATCTTAGCTGGATATCACCCATAGTTTATATTGTACAGAGCACTCCTTGCTCCTTGCTGCCACTACAGCTGCATCTGCAGATGATGAAGAATTTTTCTCCTGTGGGATCTTTTGCTGGGGGTCCTTGAAAATTTTTTAAGACACAGGCTTAAAGCCAAAAGGTAGGCCTTTATTCTTTACAAGCATATGCAGGGTCAGACTCCCAGAAAGTCTGGGGAGGACTGCACTGAGGAACAGTCTGCACAGATCTTTTATACAGTGCTGAATACACATGTGACATTAATTTACCAATCCCATAAGTTCCTCCCCACATAACGTAACAGTTCTTCCCTCTTGCAATATTTCCAACCAATCAGATATTTTTTATTAAAACAAGTACATGTATATTCATATTTTGCAGATACCTCCCATCCCATTGTCCTGTTGTCTCCTTAGATTAATAGCTCTAATCTATCCCACTGTCTATTTGACCCAGGTTACCACTATTCTTCTGTCTTACATTACTAATGATTTTGAGACCATTTGAGGCCAGTTTGTAGCATACATTCCATTCCATCATGGCTCCTGATCAGCCAAGCTGGCCAGGGACATCTTAGGACATTACAACACGTTCCTTAAGTGATACCATGATGCAAGGTTGAGATTGGCTAACTCAGGGTGTCTGTGAGCATCATGGTTTATCAGCCTGCTATAGGGTTCCTTATCCCTTCTCATATTTTCAAAATAGTTTAAAATAGAGGATTATATGTAAAACACTGACCTGCATCACAGTCCAGAGAAGGCCTAACAAGAATAAAAGTACCCACTTGCAAAGTTGTATCCTATTTATCAAAAGTTTTAAAAAAGACACACCGAGTTATCTTAAAATGCGTACTAAAGCCCAAAGTTGCCCATTGCTTTAAACAATACCCTATTAATAACTGTCAATTACGCACTGGCCAAATTTGAAAAGGAAACAGGAGATCACTGTGACCGTTGCCTGCCAGCAACAGGCTTTCACGCACAGGCCTGAATTTAGGATTCTTTGGATATATTTCTTAATTTATATATCTATATAAAAGTAAACATATAAGGAAAATGATATGTGAATTCTCCATAATCTTAACTAAACCCCCATATTTACCATGGGAAGATCTAACCAGCCCCTCAGCACTAGTTACTTTCTCACTACATGCATGCTTGCTCATCAACAATATGTCATTACTCATACACACATGCCTACTTGCTTCATTGTCATGGGTTGGGCAGTGCAAGCTTAACTGCTTTTCTGTGATCAGAAAGCCTGTGGCCTTCTTTGTTTGATTCTTTAGCTCCTTGTGATCTTTATTAATTTTCATAAACCTATACCTTCTTATATAATAACCTAAGTTTATATGTGTGAATATAGAAAAAATCCATTTTTTCTCCACCACAGATCAGCTACTCAAGGCTGCAGCAGCAGAAGATGGGGTGGCAAACAAATCCAGCCCAGTTCTTGTACCAGTTCCAGGCTGGCACAGCTATCAGGCCCAGATGTGGCCCAATCCTGCCTGATGCCAGCTGTTAGATTATAGCCCAGTTCAGTCCTGCCCCCTTCCCACCCTCAGAACACCACATTTCATGGCTTTTCACCAGACTCTACTTGTGGGGATACTGCCACTGGGCTTTTTGCCCATCCATACGTTCAATGGCTGGCAGGAGGCCAGCTCAGTTGGCAGAAGCTAGTAGAGCAATGCCTCCACTCAATCCAAACAGTCTGGTCTAAGGGGGCAGGTTAGATTGCAGCCTCAGTTTATTACAATTTCCATAATCAATGCTGTTCTCTTGGTTGTGCTTTTGTTCTTTCTAATGGTTTCAGAAAAAGACAAATAACTGGGTGTTAGAACAAATTAAACCAGAACTGTCACTAGAAGCTAAAATGATGAAACTGAGGTTATCATACTTTGGACACATCATGAGAAGACATGATTCACTAGAAAAGACAATAATGCTGGGAAAAACAGCAGGGAGTAGAAAAAGAGGAAGGCCAAACAAGAGATGGATTGATTCCATAAAGGCAGCCACAGACCTGAACTTACAAGATCTGAACAGGGTGGTTCATGACGGATGCTCTTGGAGGTCACTGATTCATAGGGTCGCCATAAGTCGTAGTCGACTTGGAGGCACATAACAACAACAATGGTTTCAGGCAAAAAAATGGTCCAGTTATCAATGTATCTGTGAGAGCTTAAAACATGGAAGTAAGAACATGCTGGGCAGAATCATTGTTTCAGGCAACTATTATCTGCACATATTGGACTTACCCGGTGACATAAATTATTTACTTGACTGCTAGAATAGGGCCACAGCTTTCTGAGTTGTGTCTTAGGCATGGAGAAGAAGTGTAACCTGTTGGGAGGAAAGGGATTCTTTTTGGTTGAGAGTGCGTGGAAGAGACTGGCTGGTTTTCTGGAGTGAAGATTATTTCATTTTCCTGTGGTCTCGCCTCCATTCCCATTTGTCTCCTCGTGCCCCCCCTTTTTACACATTAGATTGTGAGTCCTTGGAAAAAAAGAAAAAATGTTTTATTTTTGTGGACTACTTCTACTTACTTGTGCCCTTAGGAGAAGACAGTCTGCAAATAAATCATGAAATAAAAGCAAGCACAATATCCACACAGCATCTCTGTATGAATGACACAATCCCATCATGTAACTGAGCAAGGGTTTGTTAGCAGATTCCACTGGTTTTGCTGGAAGTTACCCACTAGTGAACATGTATATTGTTAGATTCTACATTTCTGTAAAAGATCCAGCAGTTTAAGAAAACAGTATTTTTCCTGAGGTAAAAGTAAAAACAGCAGCACCATCTTCTGGATGCAAGAAGTAGAGAATGTGGACATGAATTATCATATAGGATAATGAGAAGGAAAAGATCTATTTCATTTCCTCCGCAGTTCATTTGTGCACATTTTCTACAATCTTCTGTCTATTCAATTTATTTTATACAAAATTATATGTCGCATTCCCTCTATACATTTAAGCATGAAGACATGCAGTCTTCTCTGCTGCCCTTTTTATTTCAGGTAAGTTTGAATTTAGATAGGTTTGAAAACTTTCAATTTACTTTGATATGTATATTTCTACCTTTAAGAAAATTGGTATTGTATGTTCAAGATACCTATACATCACCCAACCCAATACACTTGTTGTGTTTCCCAGTCATCACTGTTATGAACCAGTGACACAATAAGGCATTCCTCCCAATTCAAAACAGACTAGGCTATTATACATTGTTCTGGGCCATTTCTAGTAATTACCCAGTCAAAAGCATGGACTTTTGTTACTGTTCTTAATGGTTTAACATGTTCTTTTAAAAATAAAAATAAAAATTTAAAGGCATTTATAATATGTCCTTCACAATATTTATCCCAGAGTGATTTACAAAGTAGTTAAAACAAGAAAAAACACAATCAAATAGACAATAGCTCAATTAAAATCCATAGGCAAATCACACCATTAAACATCCATTAAAATAGCATAAAACACAGTTAAAAGAGCAGAGTTTGATGTTTACAGTTCAAACAAATCATGTAAATGCCCAACACTGTAACTCATCCAAATGCCCGACAGTGCAATTCAACAGTCTTAATCATCTTTACTCAGAAGTAAGTCCCACTGATTTCAATGGGACTCACATCCATGTAAGCATGTGTAGGATTGCAGCCTTACAACAGCCTGTCCCAACCTTTGGGTCCCCAGATGTTGTTGGACTACAACTCTCATCAGCCCTAGCCAGCATGGCCAATGGTCAGGAATTATGGGAATTGTATTCCAACAACATCTGGGGACCCAAAGGTTGGGACAGACTGCCTTACAGAATAAAAATTGTTGCTAAAAACAATACAGTTGATGCCAGTCAGGTCTCTCCATGAGGATGGAGCTTATAATTAGGGCACCCCCAGATAAGAAAGCTCTCTGCTTTGTTGCCACCTGTTTGATCTCTGATAGTGGCAGCAGCACTATGTTCGATGTTCAGGAAAGTTGATATGAGAGTAGGTAGTCCATAAGATACTTAGGTCCCAAGCCATGAAGGGCTTTAAAGGTTAAAGCCAATACCTTGAATTGGGCTCTAAAGTGAACCTGTAACTAGTGTATATCTCTCTAAGCACAGCAAGACAAAATCCAGGTCACTATATTTTGGATGAGTTGCAGCTTCTAGGGAGGAAATTCATTTTGCTTTGCATTTTAATCTGAACCTACCTAATTTGCACTTCCTGAACCAATATGTGAACTTCAAATTTTGCAATGCAATTCTCCAAACAAAAAAATATTATTAGGTCATATATAAGTGTGTATAAACATGCAAAAATATGTATATTAGGAAACACTGCATACAAAATGGTTATATTAGGAGAAATATGCACTAATATGCTGATGAACTGACATTTTTAAAAAGAAAAAATTGCAGATTGATGCACAAGTGTGGCAAACTGAACCTAAGATTGGAAAAATGAAACACAGAGAAACCAGAATTGACAGATTTGCCCATCCCTAGCAGCTTCTGAACTGTCTTCAAGGACAGCCCCAAATGAAACACACTAATAGTGTCTATATGGGATATTACCAGTTCATTTATTAATGCTGATAGACTGCTCCTATGTAGGAGAGATCATATACCATCCTAGCTTGTGAAAATGCCACCAAATACACCTGCACTTCACATGACAAAACTGAATGAAAGAGTAAAACTTCCTAACTGTTAGAGCAGTATGATAATGGAACCAATTACCTAGGGAGGTGGTGGGCTCTCCAACACTGGAGGCATTCAAGAGGCAGCTGAACAGCTAACTGTTGGGTATGCTTTAATTTGGATTCATGCGTTGAGCAGGGGGTTAGACTGGATGGCCTTTTAGACCCCTGCCAACTCTACTATTCTATGATTCCATGAGCATCCCCAAGTTGCAAACCTAATATTTCAGAGAGAATGCAAAACCATCTAAAACAGGTTGGATCCCCCCCCTTCTAGACTAGGGAACTGTCCACCAAAAGAGCTTTTGTCTTATCAGGAATGAATTTCAGTTTATCAGTCCTCATCCGATCCATTATTGAGCTCAGACAATTATTCAACTCTTTTATAACCCTACTTTATTTAGATGTCATAGAACATGTGTGGGGAACTGGGCCACTTTTGACAAGTGGGTGGGTCCACCTGTCAATCACTTGACATTAAATGATGACAGGTGACTCAACCTTCAAAGGAAGAATCAGGAGCGCACTCCAAGTGCTTTCCTGATTCACCCCTTCTTTCTTTGCAGACCCATCTTCAATTCAAGCTAAGGCTGAAAAGGAAGAATCTTTGGTGATATTTTTGACTAGCCAATAGGTCCAGAAAAGTTTTATTAAGAAGCAATCATATGACTGCCTTCTTCAAGGCAGCTGGGACCACTACCAGCTTGCAAACCAGCAATGCTGGGCCCAATCATTCAGTTCCTTCTTGCTTGGTGTTATTAGCAAGAAGAACAATGACCAACCATTCAAGTGATCAGCCATACCCCACCAAGAACCTTGTCTACATCCTCAGGCCTCAGCAACTGAAATTCTGACCATCCAACAAACTTGGACCAGGTGGTGCTCTGGACATATTCACTGACTCGCTGTTGCAAATGCAGCATCTAAGTCACAGCAATAATAAGTTTTTTATTATTATTTGTAGCTCAAATAAAAATATAAACATTTAGTTTGGTGGCCACATCAGACACTAGAGCATAGGAACATAAGAACAATGGGCCACATAGTCCAGCATCCTGTTCTCACAGTGGCCAATCAGATGTATTTTGGAAGTCCGCAAACAGGACCTGAGTGCAAGAGCACTCTCCCCTCCTGCAGTTTCCAGCAACTAGTATTCAGAAGCATGTTGCACAGCCATCATGGTTAGTAGCCATTGATAGCCTTATCCTCCATGAATTTGTCTAATCCTCTTTTAAAACCCACTAAGTTGGTGGCTATCACTGCCTCCTGTGGGAATGAATTGCATTGTTTAACTTTGCGCTGCGTGAAGCATAGGACTTCCCTAGTGCCAAAAAAATACAGAGTTAAAACTGTGTGACACATCAGTTGCACTTTAGGAGAGGTATGGCATATTATTTTATTTATTTATTTATTTATTACATTTATACCCCGCCTTTCTGCTTACATATGGTTCCCAGGCTGTCTGCCATCCAGGCACTGACCAGACCTGACCCTGCTTAGCTTCAGTAGGGTGCTGGCCTCATGTGCCTTCAGACCATAGCTATTACTATTGATAGATAGACTTTGTTTATATTTACGAGAGGCAGCACTTAGGCATTGCCTTCTAATACAATGTTTCATGCTTCCTGCTTCAATGTTAATTTGTGAATCATATTTCTAAAGACAAACATGCCATAGATCCTACAATAGTTTGAACAGTTTGCTCAATACAGTTAAACAAATCAGAACATGCAATTCAGAAACCAGAGAGCTTTGTTCAGTAACATAGCGAAGCACCATCTGTTTGGACATTTGGAAGGACCATTCATTTTCTGTTCTATCTCCAAAAATCATGGTTTAAGGATTTGTTCACAACAAATCCTTAAAGCATATGCTGGTCATAAGATAAGCTCTTCAGCATAAGTCTGTCCTACATAAAATCTACGTGAACCAAAGAATTTGGGTTACATACACTTCACCTGATCTTCGCCAGTGATACAGTATGAGCGATTCCCACCCATAGACAGGAACTGATTTGCAACTGCACTAAGCCAGGAAAGGAGGTCACAATTCCCTGAATTGTTAAAAGTGCATTTTCAAAGTAGGACCCATGGCCTGGAATGCAAACTCCCATGACACCATATTAGTCCGAAAAAAAGGAAAGAAAGGAAAGAAGTTGGCCCCATTACAGCCAACTCTACATTTAACTTTCTTATTACATTTATAAGTCATCTCATAACCAAGGTTCTCTAGGTGACAAATTATTAAAAATTATTTAAAATTCCATAAATCAAATAAAATGCAAACCAAATAAAATCAAATTGACAAGAAACAGAGCAGCAATTAAAACAAATTCAACTGTATTCATAAAATCAAAACAGAACCACAAGTTCTCCTCACTGGGTTAAAAACATATGACACCAATGCAAATGTGAAGATTAAGATGTGAAAGCCTGAAACCAATTCACCATAGGATTTTAAAGAGTTTGGGAATATCTTTAAGAAGTCTTTGCCAGGTGTTAAGGATAAAATAGACAGGTGTCAGGCAAGCCTCTCCAAGGAGGGCATTCTACAACTGAAGGCCCACAACTGAAAAGACAACAACAACAACAATAATAATAATAATGCCCCTTCCACACCAAACATATTGTTGTGCACCTCCCCCAATCTCCGATTTGGTTTCCTTTGGGAAGAAGGTCAGCAGAGACTGAGGTGTTTTTATGAAATATGGTTTGTTTATTTACACACATTCCAGCCTGAGCTTCAGAATGGAGAGGTTCAAGGCATCAGCAAATCAGTACAAAGTCCCGTAAGCACAACCCCCACCCCCAGACCATGTGGTTGCCAAAATGGTCCTTTGTCTTGGGGCTTCATGGAGTTCCCAGTCCAAGCTGATCCCTGCTGTTGCCTGCAGGGGGTTGGGACTCCTCTCCAGGAACAGATTTGTTTCCTCATCAGCACATGGCAGGCCGCAGCCATTTTCTTCCCACTCTCTGCCCTGGAAAAAGTCTGTAAGCCAGTCCACTTGGTCTCCTGCCCCAAACTTCAAATCAAAGTTCTGCCACACGTCTTTTTCTGGGGGCACCTTCTTCAAGATTAGCTGCCCTAGCCCACCCAGGTTGACAGAAAGAAACCTTCTCTGTTCTCCCTCGCAATCTCCAGTGTAAATCATGGGCCCAGATATAGGCAGGTAACCCTCCCAGTGTCTCTTGCCCTTCAAACTCACAGGGCGCTGGGGGCCTCTCACTGCTGTAATTTGCCCAGGGACTGCACCCATCATAGGAGCCACATCCCACCCCACAAGACCATCATGGGGCACCCAAGGGACAAAGTCTCTTGGGGATTTTATCTCACCCATCTCCCCATGCGCTGGGAATTCCTCTTGGACTTGTACTCCCACCTCAGGCCTCTCCTGCACTTTTTCTTGCACAGCCATTTCTCCAGGCTCTAGTTCACCTTTCTCCAAGGCTTTTTCTTTCTCCTGCACTACTTCCTTAACAGCAGGCACACAGGGAGCAGAGAAATCTATCAGCAGCATCTCTTCTCCAGGCTCTACCTCACTTTCTTCCAAGGCCTCTTCCTCTTCATTTTCCAGCCTGTCCTCCTTCAAATCTTGGGGCTTCACTTCCAGCTTCCTGCTATCTTCCCCCCTGGCAGGCTCCTGGACAATCAAAACTTTTTCCTCCTCCACTACTGACTGCAACTCCTCACAGTCCAACCCCTCCAGCTGCCCATCCACTTTCTGGATCTCTTTAGCCACCCCAGTTTGGGTGCTCTGCAGCTGGACACCCAGGTCACTCTCGACCCCTTGTAGCAGCTGATAAGGCAGGGCTCTCACCTCCTCACATGGGGTCTCCTTTTCCTCCTCAAAGGTACTTCCCAATATCTCCCTCATTCGTTGCCAGTGCTCCTGGCGGTCTCTTTGTCTTTGCTCCTGTTCCTCTTGGCGCTCACGTTGCCTTTGCTCCTGTTCCTCTTGGTCATGTTAGGATGGAAATGTATTTGGACTTGATATGATTTTAATATCGGTTTATTTCCCTGTGACCTGACTTGTGACCTTCCAGTGGCTCTCGATTAATAAAAGCCTATTTCAGCTGGATTTCATTTCCCTTCCTGTATCTATATGCATAGTAGTAAAGTGGCCCATATAAAGTTGTCATGTAGTATCACAAAAGCATTCTTGTACTTGATTCATATGCTTATAGGCCCTGACACGCATATCCCTACAAGTGTAAAGTTGTAACTTGAGTGATCACTTTTGATTTAATGACTCTGCCTGTAGTTATTCCTCCCACAATATCTGTTTCTGTGTTCTCTCCTGACTGCATCGCTTATCTCAAGGTCGCATACTTATGCAAACCCCAGCTAAGAAGAAACCAAGATGTGCCTTCCTTTGTTATTCTAAAGCACCCCTTTTCCTGCTATCTATACTGTTACTGTGTCTAGTAGAAAACTGAATGTCTGAGAGCTTTCTTATCTAAAGTACTCCACTTTGAATGTTTTGATATCACAATGACTAGCAGTTTTCTTGAATGTAATGACGCACAAACTCCCCAGTTTTATTATCTTTGGGGAAACTATATAACTCTCTGTTCTTTCAATAAATGGGGTTCCCACTTCTGAAAAGCATCTTGCTTGAAGGTACTGGGTCCCCTTTGCAAAGGTAAATATTGCGTGTGTGTATTATTATTATAGCCTCTGGCAGTGGATGATTGCGCTCAACTCCGCACCTTCCCGGGTGTTTGCGAGCTGAGAAAGACAGTGACGGCTCGCGTGTTGGGTTTGGACCTAACAGTCATATTTCTCAATCAGTTCTGCTAGGTTGGTGGGGACTAGAGAGAGGGCATTCTCAGTGGCGGCCCCCACTCTCTGGAACTCCCTCCCATTTGATCTTCGCCATGCCCCTTCCCTGGATACATTTCGCCAAGCCTTAAAAACTTGGCTCTTTGGACAGGCCTTTGGGATCTCCGGGGTGGGCTAACTTTTTTGTGATTGTTTATTGTTTTTGTGAAAATTGTTTACTGGTTGCCCTATAGAGTTTTTACGCCTGCATTGTGTTGACTGCATTGTATTTTATTTTGTAATTATATTGTATTTTATTGAATTTTAATATGTACGTCGCCTAGAGTGGCTTCGGCCAGATAGGCGACACGAAAATTAAATTTATTATTATTTATTTATTATTTATCAGTTTCATCTGTTCCAAGAGGGTTGCTGTTATCCCCTCCATCTTGACTCAGGCACACCTTGCTCCCAATGCTTCTCCCAGGAAACTCAATCCCGCTGCTCACACCAGTGTTGCGTGCCTCCCCCAATCTCCGAGCGGTGAGATTTTGGGGGTCCCTGCGCCCATCCAGGGTTTGGTTTCCTTTGGGAAGAAGGTCAGCGGAGACTGCGGTGTCTTTATGAAATATGGTTTATTTATTTACACACATTCCAACCTGAGCTTCAGAATGGTGGGGTTCAAGGCATCAGCAGTCTAATACCCAGTTCCATCTGGGTTGCAGGAGGCACCCCAAAATGCCATGGTGCAGAGAGCTAGTCTCTTTGCCTCCTTCCAGTTTCCAGCAATTCTCTACACACACACAAACATTAAACTCTCCTGCCCTCCAGGAGGGGGGGAAGGAGGCTCTCCTGAAGAGTTTCAATGACAAAAGGATCTCCCTGACCCATTCACCATTGCTAGGCAACTGATCGGCCCATTATCTTACCTGGCCAATCTATTTGGTTAACAAAATACTCATTTGACCAGCAGAGAGTTCCTCATTCCAAGGCACAGGATTCCACATCAAAGGCTGGAAAGGTGACCCACAGAAATCATCCATCCCAATTCCCATGCTCATAACAATATACAATTAAAATAACAATACATAAAATAACACATAACAACTCCTAATATCAACCATCATAAAAGGCACCTAACGCCATCCCCAAAACCAAATCATGTATTCTCCTACAAACCAAGTTCCCACCCCAAGCCCTCTTAGCCACAATTAATTAGTCAATTTGTTTACTCCGGCAAGCTTAGATTGATGAAACATTCAAAGGAGGACTTCAGCTGATGACCTCAGGGTTAGCACCCCATGCATGCATTACATCATGTTCAGAAACCATCACTGGCTGAGATAATATTTTTAACTATTTTTAGAATTATTTGACTGTTTTTGGAATTTTTTTAAAAAATATGATTGATGTGTTGCCACCCGGGCTCCTTCAGGATGAAGAGTGGGATATACATCGAATAAATAAAAAAATGAGTGGATGAGGGGAACACAGGAAGCTGCCTTCCACTGACTCAAGTCCATATAGCTCGGTATTGTCTTCCCTGAGTAGCAGCAGCTCTTTGGATTTTAGACAGAAGTCTTTCCCAGCCACACTTGGAGATGCTGGGTAGATGATCAGGTTGGGGAGAAAGGTGTGGAGAGGGGAGTACAAAGTTCTACAGGAACAAAGTCCAACAGTGTGTGGCTGGTTCACATGGAAATCTACAGCAAAAAAACCTCCTCGATGTGCAAAAAAATCATCATAAAAAGTAGTCTGAAAAAATCACAGAATAGAGCCGCCCTGGGCTCCTGCTGGGAGGAAAGGCAGGATATAAATAAAATAATAGATAAAATAAATAGTCTGAAAAAAATCACAGAATAGAAGGGCAGAACTGACAGTATTACTACAGGCTGGGGTATGTCTCACATGCCTCACAAGCAAGCATGAAGCAACAGTAAGAGGGTGGGGGTGGGGAATCACTAATGTAGATCAGACCAGGGATTGATTATGGGACTTTCTGTATAGCATTTGATGTACCACTGAGCTGGTTCTGCTGCTGACCCCACACCCAATGTCACATAGTTGATCAGCCTCCACTGCTCTTTGCTTCCCAACCCTCCCAATGTCTGTGCACTGAACATCTACATAAAGAAACCAAGTGAGCAACTGAATCTCAGAGGTCCCAATTGTGTCGAATGCCTACATGTGGTCAGCTTTTCTATGGGGGCAGCATATATACTGCTTGGCTGTGCTGTTGTAAGTACAAGAGTATGTTTGCAACCTGTATTAATATGAGCATATGTGCGCTCATGCACACATACATGCGCACACTTCCATATATTTCCTTTATGGGAAGAAGAGTAACTAAAGAACATTTTCAAAAATAATTTTGCTTCTGATATTTTTAATATACATTTTTAGTTTTGGCAACATATCAGCAGACTTTTTTATAAATATATTTCAAGAAAAAAATGTAATACAATCTAGGCATCACTTTCCAACGTATTATTTCCTTATATTGTACAAGACTGGAAGAAGTATGAATATTTTGTTTGTTTTAAAAGTTCAGTGGTTTAACGTATAATTTAATATTTGAAATAATTTTTCATCCTGTTCACTTTTTGATTAAAGGTTTTCACTAATCATTAATCAAACTTTCATGAAAATCAAATGTATACAGATTTTCTATTCGTTCAAAATAAAGCCGGTAATTTACTTAATTTTTTTTCTATAACTGTAACATTAGCCCTTTCTGAAAGCTTTCCAGCAGAGATAAATGAATGATTGCATTTTGCTATACAAAATGGAACATATCTTAATTGAAAAAATATGAGCTGGTACTTGAGGGTTGAACAGTATGAAAACTATAGGGTCTTGAAAAATTCAAAACTAGTTGCACATTTTAACATCAGCCACCACAGAGACACCTTGACATATATTATACTTCAACAGTTTGTGTCAAGCCAGGAAGTAAAAAAAAGAGCAATGTAAAAAGAATATTTGATAAAAATAAAAAGAAATTAAGCACTTTTGTAATTATGGTATAGCGAGTGAGTTTTGTCCAATTTATCCTGTTGTAACTGTAGTTTGAAAACGCATTTCAGCTATGAATTAGATTGGCATTCTACAAGTGCTACAGGCTTGGTATGACAAATAAATTTACCCATCTTCTTCAACTATATTGTGGGGCAACTGGGAAATGTATAGTTGCGTTCCTTTGTCCTGATCCAAACATTGTGGTGCTTCTTCTTGAGAAGAATTCAATAGCTATTAGCTTATGATGCCTCTTGTGCCCAAATCATTCTGCAGTTAAAGGTTGCACTAAAATTAGCTTCAGGATTGCTAGTGATTTCTTTATAAAATTCTAACTGTGTGTGCTACTGCAATCTATATTCTAAATATGAGTTACGGTGACTTGTATTTATTTATAGGGCTACAGAGCTGGATAAAACCAGAGGCTATCAGAACCATCTACCCCCACTGGTCTTTCATGGACCAATCGATTCTGGGCAACGGCCTGCTTCTCATGTGACACTAAACCGGGGTCACCACTCTTTTTGGGTCAGTGGGCACATTTTAAATTTTGGGGAAATGTGGGTGCCAGTCACAAAATGGCTGACATGGGGGCATGGGCTAACAGAAAATGGCTGCCATACCTGAAAGAGCAGAAAAAGAAAAGGAACACAAAATGGTGCAGGAATGCATAGGAAGGCACCTGCATTAGCAAATCCTAAGCTTACTCACAAAGAAAAGCTGCACCACTCTTCTGTTCAGAACAGGAGGGAGGGAGGGTGTCCATTCCTGGCATCCAATGATATGTGGGCACGTTTATGGGGGCATGTTCAATGTAGAAGAGGTCAAGCCATTGCAAACAGGAACTGAGCAGACAGAGCAGTCTCTCATGCATTGTGAATTTTTGACAGGATATTTACTGAGACCTTCCACAGACATCGTAGGAGGTACTGATGGATGCACTGGCATCTGTGGGCATGAGGTTGCTGACCCCTACTAAACTATGGTTTGGCATAGTTTCGGTACATACATTACATGCATGAGCTTCAGGGCGTATATGTTCCTTTGTTAACCTAGTGTGAACATGAGGTAGAAACGAGGTATTGGTGGACAACTTCCATCATCCCTGACCATTGGCCATACTGGCTGAGACTGATGGGAATTGGAGTCCAACACATTACCTACCCCTGCCCTAAAACATAGTTAATACTAACTACACTTTCAGTTTGGATGAAATAAGTAACTGTGGTTGGTAAAAGAAGGTGAAAGCTTCTGATCTGATTGCAAGATGTTCTATAGGACGAGAGAGGAGGCAGGAGCAAATGAGTTCAAAGATTGCCAGGCTCATCCTTGTAGCGTTAACCTATGACTTAACAATATGTCTGAATGCAGCCACTGTGTGATGGAAGCAGAGAGCAGAGACACCGCACCAAGTAATAAATCTGAGATATTTTCTAACTGTACACTGTCTATTCTCCCTTGCTGTCCTATATGCTTGGAACTGCTTCTGGAACACTTGAGTGAAGCTAACTTTCCTACTTCCTCCAAATACTTCCCCAAAGCTCACTTTCTCCATGAAGCCTTTGGAAGAACACCCTAATTTCCTTTCCCTCCTGCAGGAGTAGCCAAAGTGGTGCCCTGCAGATATTGTTGGACTACAGTTCTGATCAGCCGCAGCCAGCACAGCCAACGGACAGAGATGATGCAAGCTGAAGTCCAACAATATCTGGAGGCACCCCGCTAGTTACCCCTGCCCTACTGTAACTCTGCTAGTAACTGACAGAGCAATCCTACATGGAGGAAAGCTGCGTAAATTATGCCGTCTTAAAATACGCTACATCTAACTCCACTCAGGAACCCTCAGGAAGGGGGAACAGCACCTCAGCTGGCAGGAAAGAAAATGCAAGCAGCAAAACTTAGAGCAATGGCTCAGCCAGCATTACCATGGGAACCACAGTGACCTCTTGTTGAGCACAGGGCAGAGTTCTCAAAACCCCTTATTAGCTGTGTACAAACAGAGAGCCTGCCCACAGATAGCCCATGGGAAGTGGCTGGGAAGCACCAGCACAGAAATGTAAACACACACCAAGCACGGCACGTATGGTAACCCTCACAACAGCCACTCTGGCAGCCAATCAGCATGGCATGCATGCCACACACTCCAATCACACCCATCGCATGCTCTGCCAATCACACAGCTACACACATAGCCAGAGCGACACAGCGTGACCAGACAAACAAACACATATAGAGCCCACAAGCACAGCTCACAGTGCCCCCACATCGCACATCCCGCAAGCACTTCAAGCATACACCCAGGTATCCCAACTCCTCCACCCCCGCAAGAAAAACACAGGCGGCACACAGTTGCAAAAGGACAGTTTATTGAAAACATACATACAGCTGCATCCCTAGCAGAGACAGAGAGATAGAGCAGGTAGGAAACACACACCTGCAGCAGACTCTGCACAGACCAGGCCAGACCTTCAGTGGCATCTGAGACAGGGACAGCCCCAGGGATGGGCTGCTGGCCCTTCCCCCTCCCCTGCTTTCTCCCCCCCATAGCAGTGGTGGCGGCATGACTACAACCTCCCCCACACTCCCAGCCCTTCCTCTGACCTGTGCACCATGGACACAGCCACCCCCATTAACCCTCACCTCTTGGATCAGGGAGCAGAGGAGGGGGCAGATCCAGCATTCCTACAGCTGTTGCAGCCATGTCCTGGAGAACACTCCTGAACCCCCCTCCTGGGTTCAAGGTCCCAACATGAGGAGCTCGACCAGCAGCATGCAGTGCTGCAGATGTCAGGAAGCAAAGTGAGGTGAGTCTGGAGCATGCTCAGTTTATATTCTGCTGCGGCTATTGCACAATTGGCCAGGAGTTACGCCAAATCCAGCATGCTCTTTCAGAGAAATGGGGCTGGGGATGGCAGGTGAGCCTGGGCCCTGTCCGTGAGGATTGGGTCTTCCCCATTGACTTCCATTGTGTGTTTTTACACTACCACCCTTTTCCCAGCTTGAGACTGGTAGTCACATGACTGAGCTGAACAGGTGTAGGATAACGCAGGTGTAGGACTCCTACTCTCAGTCCTGCTCCCACTACACCCCCAGACCCACCCTTTTTTGGCACTTCAGCTGTCTTAGCATGTCCTGATCTTGGCTGTACCCCACTGAGCCAGGAGGAACAGGGTTCTGATGGCTGTGCCATGGCTAAGCCAGGATAGGAGACTTATGCTGGCATAGCCTGGCTGAGCCAGGACCCAGCCAGCTCAGCCAGAGATCTAACATACCCTAAATCCCCTTGCCGCAGTGTAAGTACTTATAGGATTGTGCCCTTAATCTAAGCACAAGTAACTGAAAAAAACCTGCACGCTCCCCTCTTTACCCCCCCATCTCCTTCCTCTGTTTCCTCCTCTATCAAATTTTAGATTGGAAGCTATTTGGAACAGGGACCTGTCTTCATGTACAGTATAAAGAGCCATACACACTAATGAGCCTATTGAAATGCATACAAAATGTATTATATAGAGAAGTGCATGTTTTTTGGCAAAAGTTTGGAGCTGGCCAGATTTTCAAGGAAGTAGAAAAAGGAGGAGAGCTTTAAAAAACTGAGCAAAGGAAAAGGCAGGCCTCAAGCAGAGAATTTTCTGATGAATTCCCAATACATTTCAACCAAAGTTTTTATGTCCCATACCATATTTTGCTTTAAGTTACTTTGAAACCTGCTTTGTATTGTTTTTTAGTGTCTTAGGCTACAATGCTATGCACACTTTCCTGGGAGTAAGCCCCAAACACAGTCCAGCTTCCTTGAGTAAACATGCATAGAATTGCACTATATTATCATTTTAGTAATGTTTTTAAGGATTTAATTCCATTATCTTTGGACAAAAAGCAAGCAGTTGACAGTGATACAACCAAGATGGCATATATCTTGTTAAAATTGCTTATCATTATTTATCCTTTCAGTTTTATCAGTGACATAATATGATATCACATGAGTATTGATTAGCAAGTATGTTGAGTTGTTTATGCAATGCCACATGCATACATTCTGTTTGAAGGTCAGGTGTCTATTATTTGTTTTAGCACTTTACCTTTATACAAAAATCCTTTAAATTATATATGCCATTCAGGAAGACTTTTGGTCAAAGCACGCTAGGAACTCTTCAGAAAATATACTATGTTACTCTCAAATGCCCTGGATTGAGGCCTGCATCTTTCTTCTCATCTTGGGATGGTGGGACAGGGGAAAGTTGGAGAACTAAATTCACCCAAGACAGGAGGGATCCCGAGCATTCAAGCTTCTTTCTCAACATCCCATGCTGTCTTTCCAGGGAGTGCTTAACAGAGGTATCAAGACTCAAGACTACCTGATACCTTTTGATGTGGGATTCCTTCTTCTAGCGTGAGACTGCCGGTTGCAATCACTCAACAGTGAAGCCTGTTTCTTGTTGTTTTACTACTACTACGGCTTCATATCTGCCACAAGTGAATCCTAATATAGAAAGCTAAGCCTTGGAAAGCCAAGGCTTATAAAGCTGCTTTAAATATAGGGTATTAGGATAAAACAAAGAAAGTGGGTACAAAAAGAGGAAGAAAAGTGAGAAGTAGTAAAAATGAAGGAAGGGAGAACAGATTGGGGATAAATAGGATGACAAAGGAAATTAGGGTGGAAAGATGTTTGGGCCTACAAAGGATGTGTAAAACAGAACAATAAAGTTAGGGAGAAGATCAAGAATGGTACCGTGTAGGGTGGGTAAAGGAAGGCAAGAGGAAGAAATTTGAAAAGATGAGTGTAAGAGAAGAGGGTGACCAGGTCCAATGCACAGAGGCACACAGGAATAGGACAGAACTTTATTTCCTGCCCTTTTTGGCTACTAGTCACTATGCTCCATTTTTAAATTATTGGTGATGATTGGATGCCTTAGTGTTTGCACCCCTGATTAAAGGCTATTTTATGTTACCTTGTTAAATTAGATTTAACAACATCTTTGGATGACTCTGTTATTGTATTATATCATATAATATACCATATGCCACCCTGGTCTCCTTTTGGGATTATTATTATATAATGATTATGATGATGACAATGATAATAATTACAAAGCAGTTTTGCAAGAGTCAAGTTCAATACATTGCAACTCATTTATTACCAATACAGTCCAGACTGTGGTTGAAAATATTGTGGGCTCACTGCTTTAGCAACAGTTCCATACATTCTAACAGGGCCCTTAAAAAAGAAATGTCAGAATTAATCCTTTATCTTTATATCTGTCAATAATTATTTCCTCACCTCTAGGGCAATCCTTTCAGTATGTATGCAGGGGCGAAAGGAGGATTATAGTTTACAAGGAAGAAAATGAAAAATAAAAATAAAAAGTAAAACCTTTTAGAGCCATATTTTGAAATGGCTTCTAAAAAGTACTGAGACTTCAGCCTGAAATGTGGAATGGCATGATCCATTTCAGTGCCAATCGTAGACCCAATGTACCTGGGGTATTTTATTTATTTATTGCATTTCTAGACCACCCATTAACCAAGTTCTCCGGGCAGTTTACTTCCAAGTTCTGTCCCCACTTTAAAAAAATGTAACATTTAATGGAAATCTATTGAGCAGACAGATGGCACAAAATTGTTATTTCATGATATCCACTACTTCCATATGCCAGTAGACTATTTATGCTCCCAACAACAGTAAGGACTATGGAAGTCTAAGTGACTTTGAGAGCAGCCAGGTCAGGCCCTGGGTCCCAAGAGGCCCTTGAAGGGCCCCTCCTTAGAGTGGGTGGGTAGTTCTCCCTTCCACGATCTGCAGCAGCATTGATGACGCCCACCTGCATGCCCCACCTACCTCTCCCTTGACATAAATGCTGGTTGTGCTACGACCGAGGTTTCCCTAAGGAGCTGATGCCCCTGCTGCCAGCTTGGTTGGTGACAGGGATGCACATGCATAGCACGCACACATGCCATCAACCAAGATGACGGTGGAGGCATCAGCACCTTAGAGAAGCCTCAGCTGCCATCTTGGTTGATGCCAAGCATGCACACACAGCATTCACCAAGGAAAAGGTAGGTAGGTGGAGCATACATGCATGTGATGGGGCCCGGGGCAGGCTGGGGCCCCGGCATGCCTGGCCCCAGCCCTGCCCATGGAAAATCATTTGCTTCCCTACCATAAGTTTTATCCTGCAAATAAGGCTTTATAACCAAGTATTAGTTCCTATAGAAAAGCACAGAGATGTCTCAGGTTATTTTTGCAGCTCTCACAGCAAAATAGGGAAGTGCCTGGATAGATTACTTAGACAGGTAGAGTTATGCTATTGGAAGAGTGGAGAACATCAGGTCCAGGGGTCCTCCAGGCCTCTCCATCATGCACTTTCAACCTTTTCCAGGCCACAATATTTTGTTAAGCCAAATGTTGTACATAATTCCAAAATTTTATTTATTTATTTATTTATTATTTTATTTCTATCCCGCCCTTCCTCCCAGCAGGAGCCCAGGGCAGCAAACAAAAGCACTAAAAACACTTTAAGACATCATAAGAACAGACCTTAAAATACATTTAAACAAAACAACTTTAAAAACATTTTTTAAAAGCTTTGAAGACATCTTTTAAAAAAAGGTTAAAAACATGTTGTTAAAAAAAAAAAAGATTTAAAAGCAATTCCAACACAGACTCAGAATGGGGTAGGTCTCAACCTAAAAGACTTGTTGAAAGAGGAAAGTCTTCAATAGGCACCTTTAATGGTCTATATCTAAGAAAGACCCAAGAAAACATTCCATTTGAATCATGCGTATAGGACCTAATACGCAGTTGAATTAGAATTTTGCACAAATTTTCCCAATTCTTGTCTCAGTCCAATCACTTTAAAATGACAAAGTAATACTTAAGGGTTAGCATATCACTGTTTGATTTATTTTGCACTTTTTTCACCTTTGCTTTTAACACACTTCTCATTCTTCTGAAAGACAGCCTTGCCCATTATCTCCACAACTACATAAAAATAATGGATACTTTTGCCCCTGCAGGAATTGACATTTGAGAACAAACAGACTGGGAACGAAAAGCACAGGAGAAATCAGCAACGACCCAAATGTTTTCAAAACACTTTACAAAACTGAAGTAAAGACAGCCAGAAGATCTAGCTACGTGTGCCATCTCACTTCTTATGCCAACTTACATGGCCAGACTCTAAGAGTCATTTCACACATTTCATTATTACTGGTATGCACTTCAGTTTTGTTAGGGTGTTTTAGTGTTTTAGTGTTTTTCTAAAATTGTTAAGTGTGAATATGACAAATGGATTTAATATTCACTAATAACGAAGAATTTGGTAACATGTGCCTCTGAGTATATGACGAGTGGTGGCAACACCTGCAGTCATCCCAAATAACAGAAACAAGGCATATGCTGTGCTGATCTTCTTTTAGTAAGGAGGAAGCAACAATACTAAGATAGCTGATATAGTTCAGAGAGTCACTTTAAATATGTTTGATTTACTTTGCAATTTTATTGAAGTTTCCTATAGTAAATTATTTTCTTTTGCTTCTGTTTCTGTAAATATGTGAAGTACAGCAACACTGTGCATAATTTACACTAAAAAACTCCAAAAACAATTGTGGAATAATGGCACTGATTATTCTGCAGAATAGTCTCCAGTGGACATGAGGGGTGCCTAAGTTTGCACAAGATAAAACAGTGGGAGGTGAAATATATTCTAGCAAAATTCTAGGTGTGCTCTATGTTTTTAATTGACCATGTCCACCTTTCCTTAAGTGGAGTGGTTTAAGCATAGCAGGCTGAACACATGCATCTTGGATAGGCCAAGTTTGCTTTTTTCAACACCTAGAGTCATTGCTTAATTAGCAACATATTGTAATCGGTCTGATTTTACATCAAACTGCAGTTTCAGATTCTACTGTTAATGCACCCAGAATAGAAATAGAATATAACCTCCAGCTTGAAACACAAAAGGTTGTCTTCACCATCATATGACATTGACCAATAGAATTAACAAAAATAAATTTGACAGAGATTTCTAGGATGAATAATGAGAGAAATATAATTTTCCAAGTTAGATTCTGTAGAAACAGTGGTAACACAGGAAAGAAGCAAAGTAAGAAGAACACAAACAAACATTAAAAAAATGTAATCTTTGGAGATGTTGTCCCGATTAAAGGTTTTGCCACCACTCACCATATGCTCAGAGGCACATGTTACCAAATTCTTCCAAGCTATACAGAAAGTGGACTGGACAATGAAAGACCAACCCAAATTGTGTTTGCATTTTTACCAATTTGTAGGGCAGCACAATATCTCAGAGAGGAGGTCAGGTCTCCTGCTCCCCTGGTGCCCAATATCCCTGCTTTTCAAGTTTGATAGAAATATCTGTTGGCTATAGGTAGGTTCTTAAACCGCAAGGCTTTTTTGCCTATTAGTGAATATACTCAGAGTTAAAGGCCAGATTTGCCAGACATATCACACGTTAAACTGCAAGGGCTTTTGCCTAGTAGTGAATTTCTCTGCTTTTTAATCTGTGAGCTAAGAAATGGGATCCTGTGCAAGATTGCTAAGAATGGATTGATCATTTGCATGCTAATTGAGTTCAGTGGAATTTACTCCCCTGCAATCATGTTTAGGATAGGTGAAACTCACCATGGGGAAAGGACGAGAAGAGGGAGGGAGGGAGGGAGGATTGGGCAGGGGAGGAAGAAGAAGGGAGCAGAGAGAGGAAGGAGGGGAAAGGTAGGTCTGATCATTTGAATGCTTATTGAGTTCAATGGGATTCCCATGCGATCATGCTTAAGAGAGGTAACTGACCATGGGGGAGGAGGAGGGGGAGGGGGGAGGGAAGGGGCAAGAGGGAGGTGATAGGGAGGAGGAGGGCAGGGCAGGTTTGATCATTTGTATGCTCAAAGGGATTTACTCCCCTGCAATCATGCTTAGGATAGGTGAAACTGACCACAGGGAAGGAGGAGGGAGGGGAGGGGGAGAGGAGGAGGGGGAGGGGGCAGAAGGGAGGGTGAAGAGGGGGACAGGTTTGATGATTTGCATGCTTATGGAGTTCAGTGGGATTTACTCCTGCACAATCAAGGTTAGGATAAGTGAAACTGACTATGGGGGAGGAGGAGAAGAGGGGGGAGGAGGAGAAGAGGGGGGGAGGGGGGATAGAAGAGGAGGAGAGAGGGGAGAGGAGGAGGATGGAAGGAAAGGACAGGAGAGGGAATAGGGAAGGGAAGGAGGGGGATTGGAAGGGGAGGGGGACAGGAGTGGAAGGGAGAGTCATGAGGGAGGGATAGGACGGAGGAGGAGGGTAGGGTAGGTTTGATCATTTGCATGCTTACTAAGTTCAATGTGATTTCCTCCTGTGCAATCATGATTAGGATAGGTGAAACTGACTTGGGGGAGGAGCAGGGAGGGGGACGGAGTAAGGGAGGAAGAGTAGGGGTAGGGAGGAAAGTGGAGGGGGAGGGGAAGAGGATGGAGGAGGAGCGGGAGGGAGGAGATAGGGTGGGTGGGCACTGGTCAGAGGGAAAGCTCATTTCCTTTACAAAAGGAAAACATTGTGAACAGTATCATTATTTGGGGGGGTTCCCCCCACCTTTTTATTCTACAGCAGACACATGTAGTCTCCCACCCAAATTTAAACCTAAGCTGTCCCTGACAACATCCATACCAGAGATTTATTCCACTTGAAACAGTTTTGGCTTCCCCCCAAAGAATCCTGGGAAATGTAGGTTGTGAAGGGTGCTGAAAATTGTCAGGAGACACCCTATTTACCTCACAAAGCTACAGTCACCAGAAGAGGGGCTGACTGTTAAACCACTCTGGCTACTGAAGCTCTGTCAGGGGAATAGGAGCCTCCTAACAACTCTCAGCACCCTTCACAAACTACACTTCCCAGGATTCTTTGGGGGAAGCCATGACTGTTTCAAGTGGAATAAATCTCTGCCGTGGGTGTGCCCCCCTTATTAGCCAAGGCAAACAGCTGTGAGTCTGGCTTTTAGAACACTGACAGTTGGTTCTTACTGAGCATGCTTGTGCTATCATAGACTCCAGTGTTAAATTTCTTAAATTAATTAAAAATCAGCCAGGCATTTTTTAAATTTTTAATCTGCAAAAGATGAAAGTCAGCGTATGTGGCAAGGTCAGTAACAGGATTACAGGTTCTCTGTGAATATGGCTGATTTTTAATTAATTTCAACAAATGATGAGACCACTGACAGAAAAAAGTCTGACAGGGGTCTGGATTGTTTTCTCTTGTTTTACACTTAGAATTCTAGATTCACTCTGGTTGATTTGTGTATTGCCATGAAAATGTAGAGGATTATTAAACAAGCGTTTCTGAGTTCAGGACTATAAGTTTTATAAGATTTTGTTTTGAAATGGACTTATGGGAAGCAGCAGCATCGCATGGGGGTATTTTCAATTTAACATGGTGGAATGTGAAAAACCCATGCTGGCTATAGTATACAGCCACTCTTGTGGCTGTATAATTTGAAAACATATACGTACACTAACCAGTGGCTCTGTCTCCCTGTTGAGTGTGACCCTTCTGGCAAATGTAGGCTTATTCCTCTGTAATTGGCAGCCCAGTGCCTATACGAGTGTTCTAGTTTGAAAGCATTCTGTCAACCTAACAGGCCAGTATCAATTCAAGTTCATTCTTTGTCCACTAGCCCCTACTGTTGCTATAGTTTTTTTTCCTTTGATAAAAAATACTGGTATTAATATCGATATTTTAAAGAAATATTTATAACAGGGATATTAGTATTTTGATATGAAATGTTGATATTTTGAAACTGAATCTCAATATTTTGAAAGGAATTGTCAATATTTTGAAAAGAAATACCAAATAAGATTATCATGCTTGATGTCGATATTTTAGAGGCAGATTTTATTAAATATCCCTTTATTATTGCGGATCAGATTTACATAAAAATCTGATCCTCAATGATAGAGAATAAGTGAATAAAGGAAAAATTGGGACCCAGTCTGAATTGGGTGGAATTCTTACACATTCCTACCCTACTCCACTAAAACTATTCAGAGAATTAAGCTCCAAAGGCCTGGGTGAATAAAAATGTTTTGTACCTGGCACCTTAGAACAGATAATGGTGGTGTCAAGCATGCCTCCCTGGGGGCACACAGAGAAGGGCCTCAGACAACGAACGCAGTATACCAGTGGAACGAGAAGGCTTGCTAATGTGTTGTCTATCCAATAAAAAATATTTTTTTAAAAAAATTAATCATTTTAGTTAAATGTTCCATGTTGATCACTGTAAGTGCCCTCAACTTGGAGCTAAAGTAACATCCTCCTGTCTCTTTTCTAGCCATTTATCCTACCACAAATGTGCATTTTTTTGCAGTAGGCTTGCAGCATACTCCACACCCTTTTCTTGCTGAAGGATCACCAATGTAGCATTTCCCTATAGTAGCAGCTATGTGTATTGAGTGTTTCACAAAACAGACTGATTATTCACAACAAGAAATTAGGATGATTGTGTGACCTCTGGGACAGCCAAACTAATTCAGTGACAGGAAAGTAGAAATGTAGACACTGCAAAATAATTAAATTCAATTAAATCTATGTCTCTGCACACAGAGAAAGCTCAGGACAGATGCCAGAAACAGACAAATTTCCCATGAGATGCACATGATAAATACTAGAAAAAATATGTTTATGTCAAAACAGGTGATTGTAAAAATAAAAAAAAGCTGCACGACAAAATGGAAAGGCCAGATGGGACTAGGGATACTTGAGGAATCTGGCTCAAATGGATTATGATACAGATTTGTGGATTCTGATGCATTTTAACTTTTTCTCATAATGGGTGACCTTTTGCATTGAGGGCCCACTGCTGTTCAAGTTGCTCATTTAGTCTTTTATTTTTTAAAAAGAAAAAAGTCTGGGAATTATAAACAAAAAAATGTAAAATGCATGTACATGCAGAAGACCACAGGTCTCAAACATGATAAATGCCCTCCCATGGTAATAATACATAGGAGTCCATTGTTTATGTGATCATCTAAATTTGTAATTAGACCACCACTGCCCCTGTTCTTTGCCCCAGGCGGGAAACATGATCTATTGGTGAATGTGCATAAAATACATACAGTTGAAAGGGGAAGGAATGCAGTTTTCTGCTGGGGTTTGGGTTTTTTACTTTTAGCTCAAAACATATTTATAAATACACCATCAATAAATATATAATTTTGAAATCAAAACTCATCTGCTATGCTCTGACTGACCCTGAAGATCCAAAACCAACCCTTAATATCCTAAATGGAGTGAGTAAACTCAGAAGGAGAGTCCCAAAACTAGACCTGATTGCTTAGAGTGGACAGGAGACAGGGAGGGAGTTGAAGAGTTCTTGTGGTTGGGAAACCAAAATCCAGAATGCATACATTGCACTATGCGCACATTGCATTGGCATGACAAGTGAGTGTACAATAGCCACATTTCAATTTTCAAATGCGTTATTTAAATTATTTTAACTGAACTCTTTCATTGCTATCAGTCGAATTTCAGAGTGCTTAGCTTTGGCTGGATTGTGCTTTAATTTTCTCTTGTTGTTACCTTCACAACTACCTAAACAACTTGCTTTCCCTGTATATCTACACTATAGCACTGATACCATTAGGAGTGCCCCCTAATCCTGTAGGTGCATCCAAACATACAGCACCTATGGATGCAGCGCCTTTGGGATAAATACTCAATGGAACCATTACATCAGCTCCACTTCTGAGTGGTTTGATTTCCTTCAGAAGGTTTGATTTCCTTCAGAAGGAGGTCACTAAAGACTTATGGGTGTTTTGCAATATTTGAATTTATTTATTTATAAATATACAAGTTGAGACTAGGTGGAGGGAGGCACAGCAAACCCCACTGCCCTGTATCAGATCACAATAGAGAGTGATGTGGCCTTCCAAACAGTACTTTCCAGGGCTTCTTTCCTTGTCTAACTAAAAAGCAGCAGTTGGTCTCCGAAAATGTTTCTGCTGTTTACCACTCATGCCCAGCTTGCCCCTCCATCTGGCTGAAGGAAAGGAATCAGGGAATCAGGACAAGTCATTTTCTCCAACTATTTCCTACATTACCTGGGCTATTTCCCTGTAATTTTTCTAACAGAAGATGTGCCTGGCAACATTGCCACTGATTATGAAGGAGCATTTCGTCATTCTGGCCTCATTAAAACCCTTATGTCTGAACTACCACTCTTACAGTACAGCCACATTTACTAGCCACTACCTTCAATAGGAGGTCCATGCTCTCCTCTCCTATATATTATGTTATGATTTATTTATATTCTGCTCTTTTGCTCCAAAGGTCCCCAAAGCAATAAACGGCATATTAATGCAAAAAAAATGTTCAACAAAATTGCAACAGACCCAATCAATCAAAACAATATAAAATAACAACCACACTGGATATATGTTAGGAACACCAATTAACTCTGTGGCAATGAAACAAAAAAAAAAACCATAAATCATGCCACACCTATTTCTCACCCAGGGTGTAGACACTCCCATCTCTCACCTGGCAGTGGGAGGATAGGTGTCACTAACAGGTCCACACCTTGGGGGCGGAAACCATTTTTCTCTCCCATTGCAGCCATCAATCCAGGAGATAAGGTACTCATTAACCCTATACAGCTTCGGACCAGAATATTTAAAAGATTTTCACATCCCCTATATAAACCTATCCACTACATTGTACAAGAGAGGGCCATCTGCAGATACCACCTGATCAGGATGTCTGTTCCACGTGATGTCAGAATTGGGCCTTTAGTGTGGTGGCACCTACCCTTTGGAACTCCCTTCCACTACGCATCAGACTGTGCCATCTCTCCTGTCTTTTCAACATCTGTTGAAGACTTTCCTCTTTCAACAAGACTTCTAAGTGGAGATTTGTATCCTGGTTGGTATCTATATTGGATTTGAAATAGGTTTTATATTGTTTATATATGCAATTGTATTACATATGTTTTCATTGTATTGTGAAATCGCTTCAAGATGCTTCATAGGAAGTGATTCATAAATGAAATAAATAAACCCCACATTGTAAAAACCAGAGCCTGGAGGGAAAAAAGGGGAAAATCCTACAAACCAGGCATACAACACCACTCCTGTCTTCCACCCAGAGTGGGGGGTTCAGAGCAAGATCCACCACAACAGGCTCTCAGCGTGTGGCATGAAACAATTCTCCCTCTGCTAGTGTCCTCACCAGCAGAACATAAACATCCAATACAACTCCACACTTTCCTAAGATGCTAGCCTTCAAAACAAAACAACAGGTTAACAAAATAAAATAATTCAAAAATTAGGTGGCACCTTCACAATGGGGAACTCAGACAGGGCAACTCCTGTCAAACCATATGAGCTGGATAGTTTATAGTTCCATAGGCTTAATCCTTAAAAGAGTCACAATGGCCCAGAGCTTCCTCAACCCCTTCCCAATGAAGTGGTCTTCGCTGCAGATGTTTCTCAGCCAGACAAGTAAGGTTATCAGGAACTTGAGGCAGGGGAGCTTTCTAAATAACAAATCACCTCTCTCCTGTTCCTCTCCACCTTAGAGTTAGCATGCAAGTGTCAATGTTCCCTTTCTTCTTAAGGACCATGAGCCATATTTTACTCACACTCCATGGGATTTTATGAAGTCACCTAGTGTAGAGAGAGAAGTTCAGGGGATCAAGAGCAGAAAACAGAGCAACCCACTGGATGTGCACTTAAAGGACAGTTCAGTAGTCAAATAGAAAAAGACTTCATAGCACACAAGGCAGAGTTATATGCCAACAGAGGCTCTGGAGGGGCTATCCTATTTTCTGCAGTGTTGGTGAATTCTGTGTGCACATTTGTTACGATGCAGGGCCATGGAGCCTGCTAAACTACAATTCCCACCCCACACCCCCACCTAATGGTATGGCTGGTTATGCTTTCCCACGAGGTTTTGTGCGAAGAGTAACAAGGGCAGAAATTAAGATACAAAACTAAAGCTACGGCATAAATGTTCTGCATAATTGTTATCTTGTTCTTTGGCAAATTTCCCTCACCCACAGTGAATCCCATTGTTTGTTAGGAGCCTTAGTTTTCAGGGTCAGTTAGAGATACACACACACATACACAACATCACCAGACTTTCATACGCTCCTTGGCAGGAGGGGGAGAGAGGAAAAAGTATTTTAAAACCGAGGCTTGAAGGTAGAAAAAGAAGGAGGAGAGGAAGAAAGAGGAAGGGGGGCTGAGGAACACCAGAGCTCCAACACACGTGTACTACGCACTCAAGGAATGCATCAAGGACTGCAGGGACAGAACCGGGGAGACTCTGGGTCTCGATGCAAAACCTTGAGACCAAGAGATTCCTTCCTGGTTTTGGATCAGAGCTCTTCCACATAGCTTCAGCTGTATTCAACCACCTATTCCGGGCATAGGATAGGTAATCTCTCCTACCTTTCACCTCTTATAGTAATAGGGTCCTTTGATTTCTTTAGTTTAAAGTTATGAATGGGTTAGGATCTTAATGATTAATGCTGCCACGCACCCAAGTAATTCTGTAATGCTTTCCTACTCTTTCTCTCAATAAAATCAAGCTTTGCTTTATTTTGGTTTGGACCTGCATTTCTTGGGTTAAATATATACACCATTTAAGCACATTTCAGGGCAAAGCGCTTGTTTTATCCCTAGCAAAAGATCCCCTCCTCTCAAGGAGGTGTGTTTCATGGGACATGAGGGTGGCAAATGCACACACTCAGGTTCCCAAGAGCACATGTCGTAACACATTGTTGAAGACAGTGTTGTGGACATGGAGCATTCAGTGATACTGAAGTGATTGGGTTAACTGCTACTTATGAAGAGCTTTTTTGCATAAGCTTCCACCTATACGTTACAACTGCTGGATCACATCAATACACCAGAGACCTAAACATCTATGCCATGGTATATACCAGAAACATTAAAAGTCATATGTGTGCATGCTAAGGTTGGTATATTTCATCTGACACATATTTTTGCTGGTGAAGCCAATTTTTAAGGTCCTTCTCTCAGGAGACAAATCATACTGAAGATATGTTTCACTAAACTATGGTTTAGCACAACATCCATGAGTATGAAAGAAGGAAGTGCAGTGACCCTTGGGCTTGTGCACTTCACCCTCCTCCTCAGCTCCTCCCATCCCCTTAAAGTTGCCTTGTTGTGTTCTCTGGAATCATGGTTGAACAGTAATGCTTATCAGTTTCAAATCAAGCCAACTTCAAACCATGGGTTATGACGCAAGGTTGTTCAAACTGATCATAGTGTCTGATAAACCATGGCCCCTGTTCTTGATGGCGTGACAAGCTGACAATAGGAAAAGCAAAACTGAAAACATCAAAAATTGTTCTCTTGGCTTCAGGGAGGGGAGAGAGGCATAGCATGCAAGCATGGGATTCACTGTGACTCCTTCCTGCTTGGATACATTGTGGTTTATATGATGTGCTAATGCAGCATTATGGAAAACATCTGAATACATGCCAGGCACAGGTAAGTTGCAAATCACAACGGACATGGCAGTGTCCCTTGTTCTCTGTTGTTCCAAAGTGTGGGACCAGAACAAATAGGCTGAAATGTCAGAGAAGCAGCTTTTGGCTAAAGAATAGGAAAAAAAACTTTCTAATGGTAAGAAGTGTTCAACACAGTGGCTCACAAAATGTCCTTTTGACATCTAAAGAGAGTTGGTCATCTGTCAGCTATGCTCTAGTTGCTTTCTGCAATGAGCAGGGGGCTGAGCTAGATGGTCCTTTCCTACTCTATGATTCAATATTTGGGCCAATATTTCAAGGATATCTTTGCAACTCACAAAATGGATACCTAATCATTCAGACCTGTTGAAGTTCTTTGACAAATGAAAGCAGTTGTAAAAACAGGACAACTACACAATAAAGTGTGGCAAACCCAGAAGTGATTGTGCAGACACCATGAATTGCTTGATGGTCAGCAGATGACAGATTCGACAAATTGTCTGAGACCATTCAGGTACTTAGGTGGATTTTCAAGAGTACAAATGTACCTTAAGAGATAAATCGATCTTCTTACTTCATCCATTAATGTATGCTGAAGACCTCTGAGCACATTGTGGATCAGGCAGGCATCTCAACACATCCTGGGACTCAAGAGGTATTTGTGTTCCATGTTAAAAGGAATGCTGCTAATCAGTTTAAGAAGATCAGGCAAGAGAAGTAGAGCAGTATTATAACTGTAAAGTTCCTAGCAGAAAACTCTCACCTACTTGATTCAGTATGATTAACATGTGCCTGAAAAAAGGGAAATGCTAACTTCCCCCCTGGAGACAATATATATTTAACAGTAGTTATGGCATATAGGTGAACAGAGAAAAGTCATGAGCATTAGCTAGAGGTGCTTCTGATCACGTTTAATTGTTATATGAAGATCTCAGTTCAATAATCAGCAAGGTGAAATTAAGTCATTTTATATTTAGAAATGTTTACACTGATGTTTATGTTGGCCTTTGCTTTTTACTGATGATGACAACTTTATTAGATGTACAGCAACTTTCCCTGCATGCATTTATTTTATTCTTGGCAGATTTATAGAGAGAAGAATCATTCTAGCAATATCTTGTGGGGGGAGAGAGATAAAGTCACATGGATTAACTCAGTACTCCCTGTTTCAAAAACATGCTGAAGCTGTGCTAAAAGCAGCTGCAGGGTTTAAAAATCCATTTTGATTACAGAGGGCAGTCTTGGAAAATTGGTAGAAGTGTGATGGCTTTTGCTGTGAAGCTTCTGTCTTTATGGAGTAGTGCAGATAAGTCTCTATCAATCAAAGTGCAGCCTTTTGAAATGGTGGTCCCTCTCCAAGTACAGCTATGTTTCTTTCTGGTTTCATACAATGTTCTATTTACACTGCCATATCCTTCATAAGAGCACACCAAGAAAATAACTCAAAGAAAAAACATGCAGAGGAACAAAGAAAGTAAATATAACAGTCTGCCTCCCTGGCTTAGAGCAGGGTAGGAAACATGTGGCCTGCTGGGTATTGTTGGACTATAGCCCCCACAATCCTTGACTATTTGTCCATGCTGGCTGGGACTCATCCAAGTTGGAGATCAATAACATCAGGGAAGGTTGCAGGTTCCCCATCCTTGGTTTAAACTACAGTAGAAAGGCATCTGCTCATTGGTAGAGCATCTGCTTTGCATGCAGAAGGTCCCAGGTTCAATGCTGGCATCTCCAGGTATGGCTGGGAGAGAACCCTGTCTGAAATCAGGTGTGTGGAACCTTTGGCCCTCCAGATGGTTGCTGCCCTGGGCTCCTGCTAGGAGGAAGGGCAGGATATAAATCTAATGAATAAATGAAATCCTGGGGAGCTGCAGCCAGTAAGTGTAGACAACACTCAGCTAGATGAACTAGAGGGTCAGAATAAGGCAGCTTCCTATGTAAAGTATCATGCATTAGCCATCACAATTTCTAATTCTGGTTTGGAGAGCAACTATGTCTCCATTGTTGGGGGCAGTGTGCCTCTGAATACTGTTTGCTGGAAATCACAGGTGGGGGGAGTGCTGTTGCACTTAGGTCCTGCTTGCAGGCTTCCCACAGACATCTGATTGGCCACTGTGAGGACAAGCTGCCTGACTAGATGGACCTTTGGCCTGATCCAGCAGGCCACGTATAGTTGACAAGTTTGGATACCACAGACAACTTTGACTAATGTTAAACAGCAGCCTGAGAGGGAAATTATGTGCAAGGATGGAGGAGAGAATAAACAAGTCTGATGCTCATTCACAATTTCTTCAAACCATGGCTGAACTGATTCATGCTGACTCAATACATAGAAAAGCAGCACTGCACTGCAAATTATTAAATCATCTCAGGATTTTTCAGCATAGTCTTGAAATAAAACATAAACCATGGTGGCAGCTGACCTGTGTCACCATTTTGTTTCTCATAACAAGACTATGGGAACTGAAGAAAATAAAATGACAATGCAGGTACTTTATGTGGAAGCTTTAGGGAAAACAGCAGGATTATTTTATCAGAACAATTCCATTGATTCAAAAAGCAGCATTTTGATCTTTTATTGTATTTATCATTGAGTTATTTGACTGTAACACTTCTAACACTTCTCAAAGAACTCAAATGTGAAATTGCTGATCTGCTAACTAAAATATGTAACGTGTCCCTTGGGTCCTCCTCCGTGCCTGAGGACTGGAAAGTGGCAAATGTAACGCCAATCTTCAAAAAGGGATCCAGAGGGGATCCCGGAAATTACAGGCCAGTTAGCTTAACTTCTGTCCCTGGAAAACTGGTAGAAAGTATGATTAAAGCTAGATTAACTAAGCACATAGAAGAACAAGCCTTGCTGAAGCAGAGCCAGCATGGCTTCTGCAAGGGAAAGTCCTGTCTCAGTAACCTATTAGAATTCTTTGAGAGTGTCAACAAGCATATAGATAGAGGTGATCCAGTGGACATAGTGTACTTAGACTTTCAAAAAGCGTTTGACAAGGTACCTCACCAAAGGCTTCTGAGGAAGCTTAGCAGTCATGGAATAAGAGGAGAGGTCCTCTTGTGGATAAGGAATTGGTTAAGAAGCAGAAAGCAGAGAGTAGGAATAAACGGACAGTTCTCCCAATGGAGGGCTGTAGAAAGTGGAGTCCCTCAAGGATCGGTATTGGGACCTGTACTTTTCAACTTGTTCATTAATGACCTAGAATTAGGAGTGAGCAGTGAAGTGGCCAAGTTTGCTGACGACACTAAATTGTTCAGGGTTGTTAAAACAAAAAGGGATTGCGAAGAGCTCCAAAAAGACCTCTCCAAACTGAGTGAACGGGCAGAAAAATGGCAAATGCAATTCAATATAAACAAGTGTAAAATTATGCATATTGGAGCAAAAAATCTTAATTTCACATATACGCTCATGGGGTCTGAACTGGCGGTGACCGACCAGGAGAGAGACCTCAGGGTTGTAGTGGACAGCACGATGAAAATGTCGACCCAGTGTGCGGCAGCTGTGAAAAAGGCAAATTCCATGCTAGCGATAATTAGGAAAGGTATTGAAAATAAAACAGCCGATATCATAATGCCATTGTATAAATCTATGGTGCGGCCGCATTTGGAATACTGTGTACAGTTCTGGTCGCCTCATCTCAAAAAGGATATTCTAGAGTTGGAAAAGGTTCAGAAGAGGGCAACCAGAATGATCAAGGGGATGGAGCGACTCCCTTACGAGGAAAGGTTGCAGCATTTGGGGCTTTTTAGTTTAGAGAAAAGGCGGGTCAGAGGAGACATGATAGAAGTGTATAAAATTATGCATGGCATTGAGAAAGTGGATAGAGAAAAGTTCTTCTCCCTCTCTCATAATACTAGAACTCGTGGACATTCAAAGAAGCTGAATGTTGGAAGATTCAGGACAGACAAAAGGAAGTACTTCTTTACTCAGCGCATAGTTAAACTATGGAATTTGCTCCCACAAGATGCAGTAATGGCCACCAGCTTGGATGGCTTTAAAAGAAGATTAGACAAATTCATGGAGGACAGGGCTATCAATGGCTACTAGCTGTGATGGCTGTGCTCTGCCACCGTAGTCAGAGGCAGCATGCTTCTGAAAACCAGTTGCCAGAAGCCTCAGGAGGGGAGAGTGTTCTTGCACTCGGGTCCTGCTTGCGGGCTTCCCCCAGGCACCTGGTTGGCCACTGTGAGAACAGGATGCTGGACTAGATGGGCCACTAGCCTGATCCAGCAGGCTCTTCTTATGTTCTTATGTTCTTAACACCAGGCTAGATGCAGAGGTAAACCCTATAATTTTATAATTGACCCAATAAGGTCAAATCACCCTCAGATTACCTAGTGTAAAGGCCACTAAGCAGAGTGACATGAGCAAGATCCACAGTGAGGATAGAAACATAACAAATTACCCAAACGAAAGAGAGAATGAAAATAATCTCATATGGGGAAGGGACTCCATCTGCCATTCAGCTGCATCAAATGATGCCTACAACTCCCCCATGAAGAGAAGGCTATGTGCGCAACTCCTGCTCATATTGGTGAGCTCATGACTGCAAGGCATACTATAAATGGTAGCAGAAGTAACTCTGTCCACAAACTAGCTTGAAATCTAACTCTTCATTCTGTGAAGAGTGGAAGTCCAGAGAAATTCACACCATGGCAGTCACCATAATCCAAGAGTGAGAGGGATCTCTTGGTGCTCGGAAGCAGTTCCTGACATCTGAAATCTTGCAACATGTCAGGTTAATCCTCAGGTCTCATCTAGAGTGATATAGGGCCCAAAGTTTTGCTGCTCAGAGGCAGCAATAGGTGGCTCTTCCACAACCTCATTTGCATAACAGAGGAATGCATTCTTTTGACACTTCTACACAGCCAGTCTAAAGTGTCTAAAACACAATTAAACAAAATATTGAATTGAGATGTACTAGAGTATTTCTTCTGAGCAAAATTTAATTCTTTTCTACATTTACAGCAAAAAGCAATCTCTCTCCATTAGGTTCTATTTAGCTGTATTTAGTCTTTTCTAAATATTTAAGCACCAACCAGCAAAATCAACCAACCTGGGGTTGTAGGGATTTGTGTTGGCTGTCATATAGCTGAGCTTTTCAAAGGCTAAGATTCCTACAAGTTCACATATTTGCAGGCCCAACAGCAGAGTTATTTTTTTAAAGCTTTATTCTTTAAACCAAGTTATAACAAGCAGGCAACAAATTTCTTCTTTAGAGCTCCTCTCAAATCCCCCATCTGAGACATCCTCAGCTTTTAAACTGAAGACTCTCTCAGGTGCTGCAGAGAAGCAATTTGCTACACCCTACTCTGAAAGAAAAGGTTTACTTGAGCCACTGCTATATTTCAGTAGCCCTTTCAGGCAGAGCATTGGCTGGGTTGCTCTGCTGCAGATGTAACTTCCAGTGGAACTCCTGACCGTTGTGGGGTTCCAAAGCCTGAGAGTCTTTGGGAAGGAAGCTCAGTAGTAGAGCATCTGGCCCCAGGCTCAGTTCCCAGCATCTCCATTTGGACTGGGAGAGACTGCCTATCTGAAAGCCTGGAGAGCCACTGACAAGTCTGTGTAAACAAGATGGACCAATGATCTGATTCAGTATAAGACAGTTTCCTGTGTTCCTAGTCCTTTTGAAGGAATGTGAGTCTACAGTTCTAAGCAAACTAACTAGGAGGAGCTAAGTCCCACTTTATTCAATGCAATGGGATTCAGTAAACACTTGCTATAAAAGGCTTTTGCCTGTAGAAAGAAAACATGGTTATGTATCCATATAGGCTTTTTAATACTACATTGTTGCCATGATCCTTCCACATTCTCAAGGGCTGAGAAGCGTCAGGAACAGCACTATCCAGGTTTTGGTTCCTTTGGATAAGAGACAGTATGGGGGATTCCTGGCATTTTTGTAATAATTACTTTATTCAGAAATATGGAAGCAGGAGAAAAGTGTGGCTGATGAGGCATTCCTGCAAGGAAGCAGATCATCTGCCTGAAGTCAAAACCAGAGAGAAACCCTGTTTGAGCATTCACCCATCAAACAATTACAACTGCATGAAGGAGAGAGTGCGGCCCTTCTATTCTTGATTTATATATTATTTGCTTTGTTACATTTATAGATTGTTCTGCATAATTAAGAAACACAGATCAATAAGATACAATTATATTAATAGAATATTAAAATAACGACAATACATGTACATCAAAACCCAATAGTACAATACATCACTGAAATACAGCAGTAAATATAAAACAAGTATCATGCATTAATGTCATGATGCAGTTCGCTTGGCCACAAACAGGTTGCGCTATGAACTACAGTGTGACGACTGTAAGGAACTGCCATGAGGCCTTCCTTGCCTCCAGGCCATGTGGTAGTGAGGGTGAGTGGGTGGGTGAGACCGAGTGGAGAATGGAAAAGTCAGTGGGCAGTGGTGGTGGCCCGGAAAAGCCACAGAGCTGGTTCATGGGTAGCTTTGGTGTCGCTATCATGAGGCCTCCCGTTTCTCCAGGCCTGGGGTGAGACCAGGCAGAGAGCAGGAAAGTGAGTGAGCAGGCAGTGGTGGATCGTGGCCTGGCGAGCTGCGGAGCCAGTTCATGGGAAGCCTCAGGGTTACTACCACAAAGCCTTCCTTTCCTGCAGGCCATGCAGGAGGGAGAAAGGAGGGTGGGCGGGCAGTTGAGACCAGGCAGAGAATGAGTGAGTGGGTGAGCTGCAGAGCAACAAGCCTGGGCAGCTCCTCAGCAAGTGTCTTGCTTCACAGCTGAAGTTGACACCTCCACCACCTACCTTATCAGTGAAGGTTGAGGAAGACACCCTATTACAGGGCAGAAGGGTGGGATAGAAAGAAGAAGAAGAAGAAGAAGAAGAAGAAGAAGAAGAAGTGGCATGACAGCAGGACATGTGCTGTGTGGCTCACCTCTGCCACCTGCCTCTTTCCTCTGCTTCCCTTCTCATCCCCAGGAGAAGTAGATGTGCTCTATCTGGGAAGAGGTGCCTTGGCCACCTAGGGAGGGGGAGGAGAAGAGGTGCCTTGGTGACCTGGGGAGGGGGCTGGTGTGAAGAGATTGAGGCAGTGGTGGCCATGCAGCAATGCCTGGGGCCACTGGGCACTTTGGCATGCTGGGTGCCTGGGTTTCCCATTCTTCAGGTTAGTTGGTGGGGTTGGCACGCAAAGTGCACAAGGGCAGAGCTCCTAGTGTTCACATATGAAACTTCCAAAGCTATGAAGCTTCCAAGAAATGTTCATGTTATAAAAAAGTAATGCAGGACAATTACACAGTTTGTACCACACCCCATGAAGATTTGTACCACACCCACATTTTTAAACGATATTATTAAAAGGGATAGGGGTTATAATAACTATTAGATCCTGTTGTGATACTTCCAGGCTAGTTTGGAAAATTGCATCAGGAAAAGGGACAGACAACTGATTTTTAATTTATTGGCAGATGATTACTAGCTTCCTGTGGTTGAATTTTGTTTTAATTCTTTTAATATTGCATTTTGAGCAGTTGTAACCTGCCCTGGGACCAGCTGGTGAAGAGTGGGTAATAAATTTAATAATCATCATTATCATCTACAAACAGTGTAAACATTAAGCTGCAGTATATTTATTTGTCTTTAGATGAGATGTAGATACTGCCTAGGGTTGCCAAGGATGCCAGTTTTTGGAGGTCTTCTCTGGGACTGCAGGTGAGTCACCTTAATCTCCCTACTCTTAGCTTTCATTTTAAAAAAAAGTTTTTAGGTGGTCTGGTTCAAAAGATATAAACCAAAATGTCAGCCGCTGCCCCCCCCCCGGAAACTTCTGTTAGTACCGGCTGCTCTAATACTTACCCTCTCAGGTTTTTAGCCAATAAGTGAAGTCAGGACTGTGATTGACAAGATTTGTTGACCCTCAGGCAATACATAAACTTCATTTCAAGTTCTGAGAACAGTTTCCTTTTTCAGCTTTTCTCACATCAGGAATTCAGTAAATATATAGCTTTCAGCAGCATAAAGAGTACTTTGTACAGGATTGGGACTTGCTTTTGAGTAAACATGCATAGGATTCCACTACAACAGAAGATCACAGCAGGATCTTGATGGGCATACACAGTAAACAATTTTAGTTATAATTATAATAAAAGTGTACATGCAAGTTTTTTTAATTACTTGCACAAAATTATTATATATATCTTTCAAATAATTTTTGAAGTTTTAAAAAGTGTACATGCTGCAGTGTTATACTTTTCTAATTAAGGAGTCAAACAAGTTTAAATTTTACTGGACTGTTGAAGAGGGCAGTTTATTTATCTTATTCACAACCCGTTTTAAAAACCTTCCCAATATGAAACTTTTCTGGGAGTAAAGCTGCAATGCTTATTCCACCTACCTGGAAGTTAGCCCCATTGAATTCAGTAGGACTTACTTTCGAGTAGACATGGTTAGGATTATGCTGAAAATCAATGGGCCTTTTAAGTGAACATAGAAAAGGATTGCGTGGTAAATCTTTATCTCCACCTCCAATCCTTTTTTTTAAAGCAGTTAGGCAGGGCTTACATAGGTGTCACTGCTTTTATTTGGCAGGAACCTAATACTTATTTTTTAAAAAACATGTTCTGCAATGGCCAACTGGTTTTGACCATAAACTATTATATGGGGTGTATGTATTTTTACATGTCCAGTGCATGATACATTTAAAGTACATCCAACTTGCATTTAAAATGCATGACTTCCCCAAAGAATCCTAGGGAGTGTAGTTTCCCCCTCACAGTTATAGTTCCCACCACCTTAACAAACTACAGTTCCCATGATTCTGTGCTGGGATTCATGTGCCTCAAATGTATGTTGAATGTGCTTTAAATGCATGGTGTGGACCTGCCCTAGGTATGCTGTATATTCATTAGTGAATTGAAAAGAACAGTTTTAAAAGATGCCTTTTTAAACACGGTTGAACTCAGTGGTAGGGCACATGCATTGCATGCAAAGGTCCAAATTTCAATCTCTGAAAGAGATTATTGCCTGGAATCCTGGAGAGCCAATGCTAGTCTATTCATCAGTACTGAGCTAGACGGTACCAAATGGCCTGACATGGTATAAGTCAGATTCCTTTGTGCCTAAAAGGAGAAAGAAACCCAAGGGCCACAGTGACTCCAAAATTTATTTATGTATTTCATTTACAACAGTGATATAACGCTTTATTGTAAAAAAAAAAAACTCAAAGCGGTTTATAGAAGTAATTAAAAAAATAAAATTATTGGCAAAAATAGTTAAAGACAGGTATTTAAAAACATTCAAAATAATAAAACCAGCAATGAGTTAAAAACAGATAAAAAACATAATTGCTTCTACATGCCTGGGTAGGCTTGCCTAAACAAAAAAAATAGATTTAGCAGGTGCCGAAAAGGGTACAATAAAGACGCCTGCCTAATGTCAATAGGCAAGGAGTTCCAAAATGTAGGTACTGCCATACTAAAGGACTGATTTCTTACAAGGGCAGAACAAGTACCATGTGGAATTCATAACATGGAAAGCAAACCTTGGCCTGGTAGCAAATCGGCAACCAGTGCAGATTTCAGAGCAGAGGTGTAATGTGCTGATAGGATCTCACTTATGTCAGCAATCGTGCTGCAGCATTCTGCACTAATTGCAGCCCCCGGCTCAGGTTGTGCTGCATGGGGATTTCTGTGACCTTGGCTGACCGGCTGCTAGGATTTTTTTAGTTTTGGTTGGGAACCCTGACTGGCTGTGGGATGCTGAGTTTTCTGTCTTACTCATAGGAATCCTGTTATGGTTGATATGGTATTGCATTTAGGAAATCATCACTGTCTTTTGTTTTTCTTTTTCTGTTTGCATTTCATTTACCTCTGGCCTTATTCCCTTACATCCATAGAAGCAATAGCAGTGGTTCCATTTTCCTAGGTGTAGAACTTTGCACTTATCCCTGTTAAATTTCATTCTGTTGTTTTCAGCCCAATGCTCCAGCCTATCAAGGTCACTTTGAATTTTGTTTCTGCTTTCCAGGGTATTAGTTTCCCCTCCTAATATTGTATCATCTGCAGATTTGATAAACATGCCCTGCACCTACTCATCCAAGTCTTTAATAAAAATGTTGCAGGGCACTGGGCCTAGGACTGAGCCCTGTGTTACCCCACTCATTATCTCCCCCCCTTTGAGAAGGTACCATTGATAAGCACTCTTTAAGTACAGTTCTGTAGCTGACTGTGTATCTGCCTGATAGTTGTTCCATGCAGCCCACATTTAGCTAGCTTGCCAATCAGAATGTCATGGGACACTTTGTCAAACGTTTTGCTGAAGTCGAGATATATTATGTCCGCAGCATTCCCATAGTCTACCAGGGAGACTACCTGATCAAAAATGAGATAAAATTAGTTGGCTTCTAGTAATTACTACATTGTTTTCAAGATGTTTTCTGTCTCGGGCATTCATGAAACACTTAGCAGTAAGTGCCATTTATTTTTATTTTGTTTATTTATGATTAAATGTATATACCACCATTCTTCTAAAAATTGAGTTCGGTGTTACATACTCCCAGAAAAGGATGCATTGGACTGCAGCTTAAGTGGCAAACTTGCTTTAGCAAGGTCATTACAGATTATAGGGCAGGTTACAGAGCTATTAAACAAATCACTTCTTGTACTTTCAGTAGTTATCATAGGCATATTTTTTTAAATACAACCAAATTCATTATTGATGCAGATTCATTGTTCTACTCATGATTTTGTTATTTTCTTCTTTCCTTCTTTCAGTCATTCATGCTGCTTTCAGAGATCCTGGCTCCAAATATGCAAATTGTCAGAAATGAGGTATCAAAGACCATTTGTAAGATTCACTGTGCCTTTTAGGCTTAAGATTGTAATTACTACACACGGAAAACATGCTATTAGCTACTTTTACATGCCCATGATGAAAAAATCACATTATTATTTTTGTCACACAGTTATATATTTCTTCAAAATGATTTTATTCTGCTACTAATTATATAAAATTAAAATGTTTTTGAAGAAAGTTGGTTTTTAAGATGTTTTAAAGATATTTTTAGTGTTGCTGTTTGCTACCTGGGCTCCTTCTAGGAGGAGGATCAGGATATAGATGTTGTAGTAGTAGTAATAATATTAGAAGAAGAAGAAGAAGAAGAAGAAGAAGAAGAAGAAGAAGAAGAAGAAGAAGAAGAACTTCTTCAAAATGATATCTTAGCTGTCATTTTTAGGTGCTGCCGATACTCTTTTTCAGTCATCCTTTCTTGCAGTGAATGAAGTATTTGCATTTCTCTATTTCTGAAAAGGATACAGATTGAGTTAATGAGAAAACTCATGCAAATTACAAGCCAATCAATGTGGTTCTAATTCACCATAAATGCCAAGGGAAATTTAAGAGGTTTTGGAAAAGAAGAAAGCCTCTTAGTCATGAACCATGAATTCCTTGTAGCACTTTTGACACTTGTTGAAATTTATAGTCAACAAGGTGATTCAGCCAGCTGCAAGCTCTCAGGCTAACTTTTAAATACTGCTATGGCCCAATAGCTATATTATTTATATTATATTATAATAGCTATATTATATTATTTTCCATTATCATGGGCTAAGTTGAAGATGCTAGTGTTGAAGAGCTAGGTTTAAGATGATGACATCTCAGACAACAGAGTAATTCCACCATTGGAGCAGATAAAGGAACTAAAGAACTGTCATTGATTGTTGCAGCGGTATCCCAAATATTAGGGCTCATCTACACAGGGTTTTACTGTGTGTCTGGTGCTACTTGCATCCCCTTTTAATTTGCATGGTTCACATGACGTTACTGGCAAACAAGCTATCACGCAGTTTCCCCCCTGTAAATCACCAATCCAATCCTCTCATAATCAAAAAAGGAAAGGAAAAAACATCTCCGCTTCTTATCTCTAGGGCTTGCAGACGCTGTGCCCCGATGCTTTCAGGTGTGTGTGTGAATTGCTCCCTCTCCACACCCACTCCCTCCTCCTCCCTTCTTTCATGTCATTTCCTGTGGACTTAAGAGAAACTTTCACTTCTCTCTCCCATTCTGCAAGCTTCTTTTATGTTGCTGCAAACGGTGCCTTTATTTTCTTCCCCCCCTAACTTGTGCACAAAAGCATAACACTGCTCAGACAGAGATTTGTATTTCATCTGTATTGTACCAGTGAAAATAAAAATAACCGCATTTCCAGGTTGTTGTTGTTTTAAATGAAACTTACTGGTAGAACAAATTGAGCATGCTCGGTTGCCAGGTAATGAGAGGAAACTGCATGATTGATGCTTCCCCTCAAGTGTAACTAGAAAACACCATGTTTGCAGCAGGCGTTGAGCCCTTACTATTGACAGTGCAAACAGAAAAAGGAGGTAAAAACAGTGTCTTGAGCATGAAGTTATGCTCCCATGTGGATAAGCCCTTAGTGTGAAAAATTGGCAACATCAAGGACAACCAAGTGAGGAATATGTTCAGTACCATACTTGGTGTAGCTTTTTTGCCATCATTATTCAGCCAATAGGTTAGTCTTAACTTAATGCTAAGAAGTCAATATACATCTGAAATTAAATGTGAACTTATATTTTGGTGGATGCTCTCTGTCCTATAGACTCAAGTAGCTAAGCGTACATAGGCTTGCACTAATTCAGTTATAACAGCATCCTCAGCAAATTAAAAAAACTAGCAGCTTTGATGCTATTTAATGCTGTCTCTCTTTATATTCTGTTGCCCAAAATCTAAAGTTGGCTAACAGTGCACATGTAAGCCACTGAGAAAAGAACAGCTCCCCAGCTGTATTTACAATGTCTCAATAAACTTTCTTTTTGCTATCTTGGAGGGGGGGTAAGCATCTATTATGCCCCAAGACATATGTGGAAGGCTGCATCCAGCTTGGTATAAACCTAGTACAGAGAATTTCCATGTCAGTTATGAGAAATGAATAGTAAAACAGAGATTTTTTTATTTCACCAAGTTCTCTTCAATGAATGAAATAAAAAAACAGAGTGAAGAAGACATCAAGTCTCTTCTTCAGGAGGAAATGAAAAACAGAGGTGTGGCGCAGAGTGGTAAGCAGCGGTAATGCAGCCGAAAGCTCTGCTCATGGCCATGGTTCAATTCCAACGGAAGGAGGCAGTCGAATCTCCGGTAAAAGGGGTCGAGGTCCACTCAGCCTTCCATCCATCCGTGGTTGGTAAAATGAGTACCCAGCATATGTTGGGGGGTAAAGGAAGGCTGGGGACGGAACTGGCAATCCCACCCCATATATATGGTTTGCCTAGTAAACGTCGGAAGACGTCACCCTAAGAGTCGGAAACGACTTGCACTACAAGTGCGGGGACACCTTTACCTTTTTATTAGAAGTATATCTGCATAAATCTGACCTTGCATTGCACTGGTAATTTGCTTGGTGAATATGTTTGTGATTATTGCATATTACAACTCTCCAGGTAAAAATTCGTTAAAGAAAAAATTGCACATCAAAGGTGTGTTGACAGTACTATAGGGGAATATTATTATATACACATGCTAAAGTTCAAGAAACAAATGTTTCTTTTCATTCAGCTACATTCAAATCTAACAATGTGAGGAAATTTAACTCATTGGATACACCTCTTCAGTACTTACAAATACTCTTTTAAAACCCCGAGAAGTCAGAGGTGGTGGCGTTAGAAAAGCAGAAACTCCACATGTAGGATAAATGTATGTACACAGTTGTTTGTCCTTATACAATATCATTGAACTACGCTGATTCATTGACCCTAGGAATGGTTTGATTTTGTCCATGTTGCTTTAGTTGACAAATTATGTATATGAGGTGAACCCCATCCTGTGTATTCAAACATTTTAATTGCTTTTCCTCTTGTGGATTAGACTACAACCTTTAAGAAATCCTGTTAGAAGTTAATCCCCTCAATTTTGATGGATTCAGTGGTGTTTTAGAACTGGGGTGACATTTCGTTAGCAAATATTAAACCATCAACCTTGACAGTATAATCTGGGAATGAAGGATTTAAATTCAGTTCAAAACACTTTTATGTAGGAAAGCAGTAAAAACACAAAAAGTGACATACACCTCCTTGCAGACTGATAAAATGGATCGGTCCATTCTATACTTCAGAACTCCACCACCTGATTCTACTGTATATAGACAATATAAAAATATTGAATGATACTTAATACAAAATATTGAATGATATCACATAGGAATACAAAAGTAGACACCACAGCGCTTCTTCAAAAAACAGTGAAATGAGTGGAAATTCTTAGGATAAAAGATTTTCCAAATAGTGCACTGAAGAATAAAAATCTATAATCACACCAAGAATGATGAAACATACATACACATGTTCTAATAACATATTACTGTTGCATTTGCTTTCTTTTATTTAAACATAGTGTTATGGAATTGAGGCAGGCCTGGCACCAGTGCACAGCCAAGTTGAGCCTTGGCTGAGGGCCCCTGCAGTCCCTGGGGCCCCTAAGGGGCTCCTTCTTTGGGTGGGAGGGTGGCGCCCACTCCACAATCCTCAGCAGCAAGAGCTCCCAGGCACCACCAATAAAGTGGTGTGGGCTCAAATATGACTGCCTGCCTCACTTACCTGCCCATTAGCACCAATGTACATACCCTGTGTGATGCATGCTCATGCCTGCCATCACCCAAGATGGCGGCAGGGACATCCTCAAGGGTTGATGCCCTCCCAACATCTTGGCTGATGGTAGGCATGTGTGCACAGTGTGTGGGGCTTGAACAGAGGAAGGTGGGGTGGGTGGGTCTATATAAGCCCCATGTTGACTGTATCAGGAGAGAGTGTTGGAGTGAACAGCGCTGCAGGCCCAGGCAGACTGGTGCCCAGGGGCCCAGTTATGCCTGGTGCCAGCACCGGATTGAGGGATGAAACAGATGATTTCTTTGTGTCCCCTTCAAGTCTGTGATCTTGTATCTGAAGCTGGGATATGCAAGCAAGAAACCTGCTCTACTGGTCGGACTAGTTTCCTTTGTGAGTTTCCTTGCCTGTGAGTAAATGAACTTATTGAATGGTAAATCTGCCTATCCAAAGGGATGTGGCCAAGAGAGATCCTGTGGCTATTGGAACTCTTTTCAGGAGAGGGGCCCTCCTCCCCCAACCTGGAGCCAAGGAGAGGCTTGTGTTTTTAGTCCAGTCTAGGGAGGAAAGGCTGGGAACAGGAGACAGACAGAGAGGTTTGCTTGCACTCTGGATCCCCAAAGTGATGGGCAATGGGGAGCAAGATCTGATGGGCTGATAATGCTGTGAACCCCTCCATTTTAAGCTCAGGTTGGAATGTGTGCAAATCAAAACCATATACCCAATATGACACCATAGCTTCTGCTGACCTTCTTTTCAAGGAAATTAAACTCTGTAAGCGCAAAGTCCCCTGGAAGTCTCGCACCACTCGGAGACTGGGGTGACAAGCAACAATATAAAATCTTGTGACCATTGAATATGTCTGTGGCAGTGTCCTTGATAACCACACAATTTTAATTTTTGTTTGCTATCTGATATGGTTTGGACTTGTTCTAACCATTTAAGTCCTTTTCCTCACACAACAAAACCTTTGCATACTCATTCTTTAAGAAAGGACAAATGACTAGTCATGTTTTAATCAAGCCCTATGTACTATAGAAAATAGTCTTCTTGTGATAAATTCTCTATAGATTTCAAAAGCATGGGGAAGGTTTTAAAAAATCAGTTTGATTTATTTCCAATGTGTTCTTGTTTTAGTGAAATTGGTTTCAATATATATTCAAAGGGAGTCATAAAGTACATATTTTGGACAAAGCAAATCACTAAAGGGATTTAATCTTTGAGTGGGAGGATTATAATGAATGATCTAATCTTTGATATTTCACATGTGAATTTAGATCAAGCGCAAACTGAAATTCAACACCAAATAAATATAAAATATAATAATAAAGCAGGTAAAAATTGAAAGAATGGTGTCTTGAAAGGTTTGCAGGCAATTATCTTGAATGCAAATCTTAGCTTCAAGTGTAAAAGAACAAAATAGGGTTTTGTAGTTATTGTTTTGCATCTGAAAAATAATAGACAGGAATTGTTGTAGAAGTTTAAATTTGGAATAGGTATTTTTGTTTAATCAATCACAGAACAAATAACTTGCCATATAGGAATTGCTTCATGGTTGTCCTCATTGTACTGTTACAGAAGCCTGTTAAAAACTTGTCTCAGCAGGTCTATCAGGACATATAATCTAGTCACGTATATTTGTTTTTAAATTGTGTTGATTATTTATTTTATTATTAAAATAAAAGATAATAGTTGCATATTGTTTTTATGTACACTGCTTCAGAGTTTCTTTTTATAAGACACACCTCTTTATCCTGGTTTTTGAGATACGTGCTTTCACCCTATTTCTGTGATTATAATCTGCAGCCAGAGTCAGGAAATGAAGAGGCGAGACAAGATGAAACGTATGTAAATCAAGGGCCACGTTTATTAGAATAAAGCCAATTACATGCTTGATTGCATAATAAAATGATCTGCAGAGACAAGTGCGGAACCTAACTCATCCCCAATCAGGTGCGGGCACCCTGCCATGGGAAAGAGGAGTGGTCCAAGCCCAACCCCCTTCTCCACGTCCCAGCCCCACAGGGTGGTTAGGGAGGCCTTCCTACTCCACCCCCTCCCAGGGCCTCACAACTCTGAGTGGGTGTTACAGGTTAGCCCCAAAGGTGAACCTTATCCTGCCAACAGGCATCACAACTTGGAAGGCAAGCCTCAGATTGCACTTTTCACCTTAAAGGGTGCTTAAGGGTGCTCACCAAACCCTACTCTCTGAAATTCCTGCACATATCCGCCACACGTGACCAAATTAACCTATTTACAATATTAAACTACCCGGCCGGGCAATGAATCAGCCAAATCCAAATTAAACAAATTAGCCGAATAAAGATGAGCCAGTCAGCCAAATCAGAAGAACAGTACAGGGCAGGCAAAGAAACTTGACAGCAAACAAAGGCCAATGAGCTAAAAATTCCTACCCAAGACTTCCCTGGCATGGCTGCAAAGGGCAGTCACCAACAGAGCCTTCCTGGCCTGTCAGTGGGGCAGGAATAGTTTTAACTGTATTTAATGCTGAATTTTAAATTGTTTTAAGCCACCCTGGGACCTGCTGGTGAAGGTTGGGTAGTAGTAGTAGCAATTTCTTCTAAATAAGTAAATAGCTCATCTGCTTAAAAGCAGTGGCCAGTTTGGATTACTGTTTCTGGATATGAAGATATTAATTGGTTTATTATAAGGAATTTCCATTAAATACTTGATGAACTATTAATTTGGTAATTCATCTAGGGGAAATAATTTTATTACTGAACAGTTGTGGCATCAAAGTGATTTCAGGTATTCAATCATTTATACAGGTTGTAGTCATCTGGGTTTGCGGGGGGGATGTCATACAACCCTTACATTTTTGGGGAGCAGGATCCCAGCCAGATGTACAAGCTAATCATCATGAAAGGGGAGTGTGTTAGCCCCTGAGAAGAGTCCTTGTCCTTTTGTGCTGATTGAAGCCAATCAGAGTGAAAGGAGGTGAATCAGTCACTGAGAAGACTCTTCTCAGTCGCTAACACAAGCCTCCCTTTCATGCTGATTGGCTCCTAGGGACATCTGTTGTAGAGGAGTATGATCTCAGAAATGACACAGAGAGCAAGGGACACGACGGAAAGGGGAAAAGGAGGTATAGCTGTGAGGGATGTAGTGTGACTATCATGAAGGGACCCTACACTTCTAAATTTGCCACTACACTACTGCATCCTGAAGGGTTATACGTTTATAGTGTCATTAGATCCAATTATAGTATCTAAATAGTTTTCAGGACTGGCCAACACACTGCACCATCTGAGGTGCCTTCTACCACCTTCTGCCACTGTCTTCCCCTCTTCCTCCTCCTCCTCCCCCTGTTGTCCTTGCTGCTGCCTCCTCCTCCTTCAGCCATTGCCTCTCTCTCCATTTCCATTTCTCCCTGTAGTCATTGTCACTGCTATCTCTCCTCTTCTCTGACCTTCAGTCGCACCAGACCCATCTATGCTGCATTCTGGGAAAGGGTTCCTTCCTCAGATGGCAAAGCCTGTTTAAAGTTTTACAGATTAAACAGCCTTTGCCACCATCAAAGCAAAGTGGCAGTGGTACAGGCAATCTCCAGGGCCACCTCCCCTCAATGTCTTTCTGAGGAAAGATCCCTTTCTCAGTGTGAGTTGTGGTCAATCCAGAAAGTCCTGCTGAAGTACTGCACTTACGATAGAGCACCATTCCTTTCAGGTGGGCAGCCGGAGGAGGTGACAGTCCCACTGCTGGTGGATAGGGGGCACAATTTACCAGGCATCCTGGCCCACCACCTGAAGCAATTGCCTCATTCTGCATCAGTATAGGGCCATCTCTGATAAAACTATCAGATAATGGTCACATTGTTCAAAACTTCAAATAAGTATTGAAAAAACTCCAGCCACTGAAACCAAGTATTATGCTTTAAAAAGTCTATGATTACAAAGAATATTTAGATCACACAATTTTTATATCTGCATACTTCCTTCTCTACAAAACAAAAAAATATAGACTTACCAGAGGTAGTCTATGATTATATGTATCAATGCATTTTACACCATTGTGTACTATGGGTGTCCACTTTTAATATTGTTTAGAGATAGGTTGTTGCAAACACCTCCTTTGCATGTCTTTCATATCAGGCATACTAGGTTCATTCTTAACATATGCAAATCTGCAAACACTTCAAGTGCTTCAGTGGGACTTAAGCAACATCTGTACATTGCTGGCATCACTCTACAATTGGAGGCCAGCAGATCTGGGCAGAAGGACACTCTGCCCAGTCCACCCCGCTGCCCTAGCCTATAGAAAGGGGTGTGCAGACTGCATCTTAAGACATTTGGAAGACTGACTGAGTAGAAGTATGAAATACAAGCATGATAATAAATAAAATAAATAATAAAATGCATACTTAGAGAGAAAAATAAGTCTGAGGCTTCACTTCCAAACCATCTATATTTTCCCTTACTGTTGCACTCTTTTTGTCAGCTTATTGATTCAAAGAATGAGAAAAACATTTTGCTGAATGGTGTGTATACATTTCTATATTCTTTTCCCAGGTTTGAAGGAAACACATTCAACAGGTTTATTTTCTCCTTTTCCAATGCAATTTTTAAAAAAGGGGGTTTAGACATTATTTCTGAACTATAACTACTGTTGTTGTTGTTTTTTGGGGGGGTTAATGAACCACTCCTGATTAGTGTTTATTAAAAATAGAAAAGTTGTTATTTTTAGCAGGAAAGAAACAGCTGGCATATACAGAAAGGAGCAGTTGCTTTCTTTGTCATTCCATCTCTCTCTTTTTCTCTGTTCTGTTACTGCAGCAAAATGACAGCTGCGAAAATGTAACTGGGCCAATCCTATTTTGGGGATATGCTGAACTCATAAATTCAGCCCTAATGAACCTGTCACTGGATTCTGAGATTCAATGGAATCTGAGAAGCCTATTTAGGATACTATTTCCGCTGTGATAAAAAGGATGAATACCCCCAAATAACATTACTTTAGTTTACACATAAACCACCACCCTGTCAGGGCAGGTAAAATAAGCCAAAATTCTGTGAAATATCCCAGCAGAATAATACATCCTTCAGAAGCTTTAAAATGTGATGGAGTTTGACATAGAAAAAGTCTATAGAATTAATTACAGATATGTGACAATGGAAAAATTCTCAAGAGATGTGCCGGTGCATTTCGTAAAAAAGAAAAACAGAGATATGACTTTACAACAATATTTTAGCAACACATTCAGAATTGATGGCAAGAAAATATTTGTGATGAAGGAAATTCCCATCAGACTCTTATTATATGACTTTGGCTATGACAGCAAGATTATTATGGGACACTGATAATGGAAGAATGGCTACTGAAATTACTGGACCTAACAGGATTATTATGGGTGCAAGGATGGAAGATGGATTTAACACTGATAATGGAAGAATGGCTATTGAAATTATTGGACCTAACAGATTTGATGAGATGGATTAATTGACATATTTATTTGGAGAAAAATCGATAGATATATTTCTCAAGGAGTTGAAACCTCTTTTTGACTTTTTGTGGAAAGAATAAAGTGATGTTTATGAGATTTGATGATTAATTAAGATAACTACTGGAGGCAACAAGATTATTATGGGACACAGATAATGGAAGAATGGCTACTGAAATTACTGGACCTAACAGGATTATTATGGGTGCAAGGATAGAAGATGGAAGATGGATTTCACACTGATAATGGAAGAATGGCTATTGAAATTATTGGACCTAACAGATTTGATGAGATGGATTAATTGACATGTTTATTTGGAGAAAAATCGACAGATATATTTCTCAAGGAGTTGAAGCCTCTCTTTGACTTTTTGTGGAAAGAATAAAGTGATGTTTATGAGATTTGATGATTAATTAAGATAATTACTGGAGGAAAGTGATTTTGTAATATAATTTAAGAGACAGGTTTGTTATATATTGTAGACCTATAACTGATCTGCGACAAATCGGAAGTCAACATTTTATTTTATTGTTTAATTTGTATTTTTGTTTTGTTTTGTTCTGTTTTGTTTTTGAAAATTTGAATAAAAATTAATGATAAAAAAATAAATAAAAAAAGAATATGAGGCAGAAGCTTTAAAATGACACTGCTTTATAAGGAGTATTTTATTTAAAGTAGGATGAAATAGGAAGACAACATTCTAGAAAAATTACAGCAATAAAAGGGCAAAATCTGTACAAGGTTGCCATCCTATTGAACATACTTACTTCTGAGTAAACATGCTTAGGATTGGACTGTACAGGCAGAATACTTGAACAGACCAAAACGTGGTCAACCAAAAACAAATAATAAGCACTATGGTGTTTTGCCCCCAAAAGGGGAAGAAAGCATACATTTATATCTGCAGGTATTGTTTGCCAGTCTAAAATCTACACATACCCTGCAGGAATTCCATACTGTAATAACATGTAACACAGGGGGCATCTCCATGCTTGACATCCCCAGGGGGTGGGGGACTTCACTGCTAACACGATGATCCCCATATGATGAAGAAGAAAGATATGATCACAGCAGCAATGGGGACACAGAGTCATTTCCTCTAAGGCAGCCTTTCCCAACCAGTGTGCCTCCAGATGTTGTTGGACCAGAACTCCCATCAGCCTCAGCCAGCATTGCCAATGTTCAGGAAAGATGGGGATTGTAGTCCAGCAACATCTGGAGGCACACTGGTTGGGAAAGGCTGCTCTAAGGACTAGCTCCCAAGTCCCAGATCTAATACTTCTTCTCCCCCACAAGAGAATGGGGGGAAAGGGCACCTCCTACAAGAAAGGGAATAAGGAAGACCACCAAGGTGTGGGAGAAGTGACACAACTAGGGAGATGGTGGGGAGGGAAAGTTAAGATCCTACATCCTAGATAGAGTGGGGTCTAATGGAGGAAGGGGACAGAAGACAAGTTGACCATTACTCACCCCTTTATCGTCTGACCCTTAGATAGGAGAAAGGGGCCCCAAATTGGGTTGCTGCTTCAGGCATTCAACTAAACACATGAGGGTATAAAGTGTGTAACAGACACCATCCCCACTCTGAAAGTCACCACCCCTACTCAGTCTACCCTGACCTTCTCTCATTGAGCAGGAAGGTGTCATGCCTCCCTCGGATGAGTCCTCAGAGGAGGATGAGGAGCCTGGGATTGGCACAACAGACCCAGGAGAGGGAACAAGTAGAACCACCCAAAATGCAGCCACAGATCTCCCATCACTAGAACATGTTCAGGAGACAGCTGGAGCTCCTCAGTCAGACTCAGGGAGTGAACAGGAGGCCCCTCCACTCCCTGCAGAGCGAAGAAGCCTGCAGGTAGCACAGCAATGCAGGCATTCTGGCTGTTTAAGGCTACAACCTCTGGGAATCAGAGGGCTGATTGCTAGCACCTGACCCAGGGAGAGAAGCTTAAAAGGCTGTGAGTGGCTTGGGGCTCTTCCTAGAAGCAACATTGCCCATTCATGACTCCCTGTAGCCAGCCCAGCTTGTGACCACATGTCTTCAACCCTGCTTGGTCTCATCTGATCCCTGGTACCTTGACTTTGGACTTTCCCCAGGACTCGTCTGTTCTTCACTCTCAGCATGTACACTGACTGTAATTGCGGGCCTCTTCGCCTCAAGCCTGGCTGCTGGATGTTATCTGTTAATTACCTTACTGCAGCCATAAACTATTTCCCTCAGTCGACAGAGACTGACAGAAGGTATGAAGATATTTGACTGAATATGCTTAGAAGCCTCCCCACAACTGGGAACTCTGTGTTATTAGGGTTCATGATCACAGGGAGGCTTCTTAGATGCACTTAGAAACCCTCTCCAGGACTACTTCCTGCTCAACATCTGTTCTTATGATGTTTTAAAGTGTTTTTAGCGCTTTGTTTGCCGCCCTGGGCTCCTGCTGGGAGGAAGGGCGGGATACAAATTAAATAATAAATAAATAAACATGGGAAGATTGGCATGGATCAGGTGGGTTCAGTGTATACAAGGACAGTGGATGGAGGAGGGAACAACCATGTGTAGGGATGCTGGAGACAGGGCAAGCACACCTTGCCCCACATCTCCTACATACTTTATGCACTCCTGATTGTCTTACCAGTGCTGTTGTGACAGTCAAATCCTGCCTAATCATCTGGAAACAAATTCATGAACATAACTGGAATTTGTTAGAGTGTCCCTCGGGCATCTTGCCTTCCATCAGTGCAGCCCACAGTAGCTTCATATGCATGTGAATGGGTCACATCCAATAACCATACAGATGGAAGTCCCATGCTAGCAGACATTTTTACATCAGCACTGGAAGTTATGGGAATAAGAAAAAGAAAGAAAAAAATTAAACAAGAGCCCACTGTGATGTTAAATATGATTTGATTAATTTGTCAGGAGGCCAAGGCATTTGCTTTCAAAAAATTTGCAAAATCTTTTAAGAACATAAGAACATAAGAAGAGCCTGCTGGATCAGGCCAGTGGCCCATCTAGTCCAGCATCCTGTTCTCACAGTGGCCAACCAGGTGCCTGGGGGAAGCCCGCAAGTAGGACCCGAGTGCAAGAACACTCTCCCCTCCTGAGGCTTCTGGCAACTGGTTTTCAGAAGCATGCTGCCTCTGACTAGGGTGGCACAGCACAGCCATCATGGCTAGTAGCCATTGATAGCCCTGTCCTCCATGAATTTGTCTAATCTTCTTTTAAAGCCATCCAAGCTGGTGGCCATTACTGCATCTTGTGGGAGCAAATTCCATAGTTTAACTATGCGCTGAGTAAAGAAGTACTTCCTTTTGTCTGTCCTGAATCTTCCAACATTCAGCTTCTTTGAATGTCCACGAGTTCTAGCATTATGAGAGAGGGAGAAGAACTTTTCTCTATCCACTTTCTCAATGCCATGCATAATTTTATACACTTCTATCATGTCTCCTCTGACCCGCCTTTTCTCTAAACTAAAAAGCCCCAAATGCTGCAACCTTTCCTCGTAAGGGAGTCGCTCCATCCCCTTGATCATTCTGGTTGCCCTCTTCTGAACCTTTTCCAACTCTATAATATCCTTTCTGAGATGAGGTGACCAGAACTGTACACAGTATTCCAAATGCGGCCGCACCATAGATTTATACAACGGGATTATATCGGCTGTTTTATTTTCAATACCTTTCCTAATTATTGCTAGCATGGAATTTGCCTTTTTCACAGCTGCCGCACACTGGGTCGACATTTTCATCGTGCTGTCCACCACAACCCCGAGGTCTCTCTCCTGGTCGGTCACCGCCAGTTCAGACCCCATGAGCGTATATGTGAAATTAAGATTTTTTGCTCCAATATGCATAATTTTACACTTGTTTATATTGAATTGCATTTGCCATTTTTCCACCCATTCACTCAGTTTGGAGAGGTCTTTTTGGAGCTCTTCGCAATCCCTTTTTGTTTTAACAACCCTGAACAATTTAGTGTCATCAGCAAACTTGGCCACTTCACTGCTCACTCCTAATTCTAGGTCATTAATGAACAAGTTGAAAAGTACAGGTCCCAATACCGATCCTTGAGGGACTCCACTTTCTACAGCCCTCCATTGGGAGAACTGTCCGTTTATTCCTACTCTCTGCTTTCTGCTTCTTAACCAATTCCTTATCCACAAGAGGACCTCTCCTCTTATTCCATGACTGCTAAGCTTCCTCAGAAGCCTTTGGTGAGGTACCTTGTCAAACGCTTTTTGAAAGTCTAAGTACACTATGTCCACTGGATCACCTCTATCTATATGCTTGTTGACACTCTCAAAGAATTCTAATAGGTTACTGAGACAGGACTTTCCCTTGCAGAAGCCATGCTGGCTCTGCTTCAGCAAGGCTTGTTCTTCTATGTGCTTAGTTAATCTAGCTTTAATCATACTTTCTACCAGTTTTCCAGGGACAGAAGTTAAGCTAACTGGCCTGTAATTTCCGGGATCCCCTCTGGATCCCTTTTTGAAGATTGGCGTTACATTTGCCACTTTCCAGTCCTCAGGCACGGAGGAGGACCCAAGGGACAAGTTACATATTTTAGTTAGCAGATCAGCAATTTCACATTTGAGTTCTTTGAGAACTCTCGGGTGGATGCCATCCGGGCCTGGTGATTTCTCAGTTTTTATATTGTCCATTAAGCTTAGAACTTCCTCTCTCGTTACCACTATTTGTCTCAGTTCCTCAGAATCCCTTCCTGCAAATGTTAGTTCAGGTTCAGGGATCTGCCCTATATCTTCCACTGTGAAGACAGATGCAAAGAATTCATTTAGCTTCTCTGCAATCTCCTTATCGTTCTTTAGTACACCTTTGACTCCCTTATCATCCAAGGGTCCAATTGTCTCCCTAGATGGTCTCCTGCTTTGACTGTATTTATAGAATTTTTTGTTGTTGGTTTTTATGTTCTTAGCAATGTGCTCCTCAAATTCTTTTTTAGCATCCCTTATTGTCTTGCATTTCTTTTGCCAGAGTTTGTGTTCTCTTTTATTTTCTTCATTCTGACAAGACTTCCATTTTCGGAAGGAAGACTTTTTGCCTCTAAGAGCTTCCTTGACTTTGCTCGTTAACCATGCTGGCATCTTCTTGGCCCTGGCGGTACCTTTTCTGATCTGCGGCATGCACTCCAGTTGAGCTTCTAATATAGTGTTTTTAAACAACTTCCAAGCATTTTCTAGTGATGTGACCCTCTGGACTTTGTTTTTCAGCTTTCTTTTTACCAATCCCCTCATTTTTGTGAAGTTTCCTCTTTTGAAGTCAAATGTGACCGTGTTGGATTTTCTTGGCAATTGGCCAGTTACATGTATGTTTAATTTAATAGCACTGTGGTCACTTTTACGTCAGTATGTTCAACAGTAGTCAGTAGGGGAAGAAAGTGGAGAATTCAAAATGGCAGTGGGGAACCTTTCGTGGGTTGAGGGCCACATTATCGCAGAAGAAAGATGTTTGGGTCCAAATTTCAGCGGTGGGTGGGGCCAGACACACACACACACAGACACATATAAATTCAGTTCCCATGAAAATAGAATATTAAATTCTTAGTAACTCTACTCAAATGTCAACCAGGAATAACAGGGTGGCACCAATGTGCACACAAACCAGGGAGAGAAGAGTCCTCAAGGTGGTGCAGCCAGATGACACTGCAGAGTTGTTGCAAGATTAATGATAATTTATTGTGGCCCAACCCATTTCAGATTATCACAAAACCCTTTGTCAAGGGCAATCTTAGGGAGGCTAAAGACAAATTCCACATAAAATTGAAAGATAAGATTCAAAGAAGCAACTAGCTTCAGAGGATGCATCCTGATTTATATATAGTCAAATGACCTTTCATTTTCTTGATAGACTTTTTTTACAAAATTCTGTTTAAAAAATCTAACACTTTTCATCTACTTATCCTTGCTATGCAAAAGATAGAAATCCCAGTAGTAATCCTAGCAAAAGAATGCAAATAAGATAAATGTACAGCTGAAATGCAAGTCTTGCCTCTCAGCATTTAAAGCTTCAAACTTTAAAATGCAGTTGCTTCCCCAAGATTGCTTGAATTCAGTTGCAAATTGCAAACTTTGTCCATATTTGCATAAGTCTGCTGACACTTTTCTCTGTCCTACTTTGATCTTCTTGAAGCAGATCTTGTAGTACAGAAAGCTAAAATGGCATACTTGACACAATATCAAAGGCATGTTCCCTGTTTATTGAACACCTGGAGGTTAGAAGATAGGGATGGGTGAGAAATTTGATTCTGTTCTCATTTCAGGCCGAATCTATCAAATGTACCTTCCAAAACAATGTGAGAACAAAACACAGACATTCTTCAAAATTCACACTTATCCAAATGTTGCAACACTCATTTAGCAGCACTGATTTAATGTTTATATACAGTAGTCAGGCATACAAAATTGTTTTTCCTCACAAGTATTTATCTTCAGAGTCAACATGGCAAATCCTTTCCCAATAGTTTGGTAGTCTTCTGACTTCAAAATCTTGTGCACTGAAGTTGCAGGCTAAATTTAAACTATCACTTCTAATAGGATTCTGTGACTGACACATTCACCGAGACAATTTTCCTCTAGAAAAACTAGAATGTCATTCAAGAAGATCAGTAGGGGGAAATCATGGTAAAAATGCTTCGCTGTTGCCTTCAATTATACCACATTGTATTACACTTATAGCGTTCAAGACTGTTGAGTTTTTATTTCCTCAAGTGGAGTAATTTTGTCAAAGTATGCTTCTTATAGATAGGTTTTCACACCCCAGCAGCTAAGGAAACTCAGCATTGTTTGTACCCAGAATGTGTGAGATTATCCACAAAAAAATTTCACCTACATTTTGTGTGGATATCATATGGACATTAAATATGAATCTCATTGCTTGAGAAAAAAGTAATTATAAAAACTTAAACAAATAATGTTTGCATAATAATAAGGTAGGATACGAGTACATAGAACGTATACAGAAAGCACAATAGCGGCAGTTGTAGTAAGCGAAAACACATTTCAAAAGCTTTCTTACCCAAATGTTCTTTCTGAGCTTGTCACAAAGGACAAGAAGAGAAGTATTTTAATGTGTTTAACTTTTATATTTCAGTTGTTTTTGTTTGTGTTTACTATTGTTTGGATGATTTTATTATGATATTTTGTATTTTAATCTTTTTGTACACCGCCCAGAGAGCCATTCGCTATGGGCAGTTTAAAAATGAAATAAATAAATAAATATAATAAATAAATAAGTAGCCAAGATGATGAGAGGGGCTAAGATGTCAAAAGCCTCCTGACGTTTTTTACCTAAACTGGTTCTAGTATTTTTACCCTTAAAACAAAGATGCCTCACTCAGTGGGGCAAAAAGCCATGGCAATAGTTTATTGGCCTCAGTTTCACCACTGTGTACCAATTGGGGCAAGATGACAACAACGTCAGAGCACCAGATTGGCTCCACTAGTGCATTTGTGCAGCTCAGACTTGCTGCCCTGCCTCTTCCCCTCCCAGTATGCAGTAATGACATTACTGTTGGAACCTATTAGCAGCTGGTATAGCACAGTGGGGAGGAGAGCCTGGCTGGGAGTCCAGAATCTGTGAGTTCAAATCCCCGCTCATGTCTCCTGGGTGTCAAGGGCCAGCTAAAGATCACCCCCACAGTGAGTGGCTCAGGGGTTACGTGCCCTGCTACCTGTGCAGCTGTGGGCAAGCTGCATAGTCCCAAGGAGCCCAGTTGCCCCCCAGCTGGCAGTTGCGGTCAAGGAAGGGGCTGGCTTGTGCAGCTGTGGCAAGCTGAGCAGGCCCTAGCCAGTTGGGGAGGACTAGCCTCAGAGGGAGGCAATGGTAAACCTCCTCTGAATACTGCTTACCATGAAAACCCTATTCATAGGGTAGCCATAAGTCGGGATTGACTTGAAGGCAGTCCATTTCCATTTTGGAAACTATTGCTTAAGCTATTGCTTAAGAATTGTTTCACCCCCACCAATCCCAATTGTTTCACCCCCACCATGTCCTGCCTTTTGAACTCCAATATTCAGTGAACTCCAAAATGGACTCTAGAATACCTGAAAGATGACCTGCTCCTGCACAGACCTGTGAGATCACTTAAATCATCTGGCAAAATGCTACTTGTGGCACAGCACCCTACAGAAAATGATAGAGTGGTGACCCCAAAACAGGCATTTTCTGCAATTGTCCCTGTACTATGGAATGCCCTTTCCTCTGCCAGAGGTAAATCAGCAACCATCAGTTGCCTCAGGTGTCTTGTAAAGACCAATCTTTTTGCCCAGGCTTTCCCTAACCCGTGAGAATGGTTTCTGTTTTATGTCCTTAAATCCCCTGGATTTTTTTAAAAAAATGTTTTTATTTGCTTTTACGTGTTTTTATACTCCTGTTTTATTGGTTTTAGGCTGTATTTTTGCTTTAATGATTTTGTTTGTTTTTATACTATATATCACTTAGAGATATTTTAAATATTAAGCAGCTTATAAATGCATTTAAATAAACGGTGCAAAAAAGATCCCAGGCTTCAAAGCAATATGAAATAGTTACATGAAGCAGCAACTTTTAGCAAGAGTCATATTTTATATTTTTTTATTTTTTTTAAAAAAACATTTCCTGCTTTTTCCTCAAAAAGAAGCTAAAGCAGGTTAGAACAATAAAATATACATAAAATAAAACAAAATCCAAAAAAAAAATTAAACCACCAAAAAAGTCAACATTATAACAACCAAAAACTTCCAAAATCACCAGAACCCAGATCAAACTCAACTAAAACCAAAACCTCCAATCCTAACTCCAGTCTCTGGGCAGTATCTGGGTAATGCATTCTGTCAGCACAAGGATTTCTGTTGCACAATGGAATGTCCCTCCCTCTCTCCCCCGTGCACCTCCTAAATCTGTTCTAGGGGTTTCCCCAACCCTCTGGAGCACATCTGGAGAGGGCAAGGCCACCGAGAGACTGGTATAAACTGTTGGGATCTAGGGGGCCCAGAGCCAGCAGGGGACGCCCAGTCTCTTAGCTTCCATTTTTTTAAAAAAGGAAGTTCCTATGTGCAGTACAAACCAAATTATGAGGCCCTTTCCTCCACAATTTTTGTGAAATGAGCTAGCCTAGCCTGACTGCTCCAAATCCCTGCCTTTCAGGATTTTAGCCAATGAGTAAAGTCAGAGCTATGACTGAGTCCACTGTTATTCCTCTGTGTGCATCCAGCAGGTAAGATCAAAGATGGAAGTGGGGAAATCTATTTTTAAAAAAACCCATTAAGAGGAGTAAGGTTTCTAGGGTTCAGGCAGGGCTTTTCTTTTTTACTCCATTTTAATGGGACTTATTTTCAAGGTGTAGTGGTTAAGGTGTTGGACTATGACCTGGGAGACCAGGGTTTGAATCCCCAGACAGCCATGAAGCTCACTGGGTGACCTTGGGCCAGTTACTGCCTCTCAGCCTCATGAAAACCCTATTCATAGGGTCGCCAGAAGTCGGGATCGACTTGAAGGCAGTACACACATACATATTCTCAAGTAAGTTTGTTAATATTTCAATGTTGATTTGTAAATTATAAAATGGCACGACATAGCAAACTGCAAGCAAAAAATGTTTTTTGTTTTGGAAGTACAACTATATGTCGCCTCAGAATGGGAGAATCTGGTCTCCACCCCAAAAAAACTACGGTATCCAACAAAAAACAAAGGCCACTAGCGTTGCCAGGTCCATGGCCTGAGACTGATCCTGTATCTTTAGGAGAAGTGAAGGTCAGCCAAGTGCAGATGTTCTTGCAACTCTGTAACGGGAAAAACCACAAGGTGGAATTCTCCCTTCCCCCTCCACAACTGTTAAAGTTACAGAAGACCTCTTGGAGGCTGGGCCTGGCAAACAAGAAGTCTTCTGTATCTTTAAAAGTTGTGCAGGGGGAAGGGAGAATTCCACCTTGTGGTTTTTCTCATTACAGAGTTGCAAGAACACCTGCACTTGGCTGACTTTCTCTTCTCCTAAAGATACAGGATCAGTCTCAGGCCAAGAACCTGGCAACCCTACCTGCCACCTATATTAGGTTCTGAGGACGATGAAACTTCCCCAAATTTATTTTCTGTACATTTGATTTTAGTCATGATATTTCAATCTTTGTTCTTGCCTATAGATTGCGGTGGGGGGGGAGGATGCAAGGGACCCAATCCGCATACAGTGTACTGGGCCCAAGAAATCCTGTTGGCATCCTTGGGGGAAGGTGTGGGGTGCACATGGGGAGAGGAGAGGGAGGGGGAGTTCCATTGCACATGCAGAAACCTTGCACTGATGAAATGCATTCATTGAACACACACCCTCTATCTCTGGCCATTTTTTACTTAATGGCTGCAGCTTCAAGTGGTGACCTGAAAGTGTGAATGAGCCATTGTGCTCTAGGTAGATCTTCTCATCAGATGCAATGGAGTCAGTTCATACATTCAGCTGTTGTCATTGTCCTGCTTAATCAGATGAGGTACAGGATTGTAAGAGTCAGCCCACTGTGGGTCATTAAAAATATTGGCTCCAGCCCAGAGCAGGGAAGCATACATTTCACTTAAGGAGCAAAACTGTCCAAAGCAGTTCCTGATTTAAATCAATTTATCTAGTGATTAATGTAATTGATTGTTATATGGGTCAATGATACTTTATGCCACTATATATCACTCTCAATATATTAAGCCATAGAAAAATGTGTGGCCTTTGGCATTATTTTAGGGGAACAAAAATGGTTGAGATTATTCATAGTCATTTTGTCATTCTGTCCGAAATCAGGCTACAGCAAAAAGCCTAAGAAAAATATAATCCATTGGGTTAAAGCTGTACTGCAGTTAATAATAATTTTTAGAGATGGGTTTTAGCAGTAATAAAAATGGAAACATGGGATTGATGCCATAAAACCAGTCAAATAAATGCAAAAAACATAAACCTGAAAAAATGGCTTTTATATAAAACCTTCCCACAAGATAAAATGCAGCTTTCGGGTAAAAAAAAGTTATATCTTCTGCAACTTCCATAAATAATTTACTGCTAGCTTGTAAACAATAGAGAAGCACAGTATGAATGCCAAAGAGGGTCTTTATATGTCATAAAGCCACTCAAAAGTGCACTTGCTGCAGCAAGGCTGGCTGTGAGCTTTGATGTGGAGAAAAAGAAACTGCTACGCTGAGGTCATCACTTAGTAGAAAACAATTTCCCTCTTATGGAGAAGCAGACTTACTGCTGTGCCTCTGACACAGACAGATTGCATTTAAGAAACAAGAGTGCATAATATGGGCTTTCAGGGGGAAAGAAATCTTGTACGCACCTTATGAATGACCTGAAGTAGTCACAAAATAAATGGCTCTGCTTGGAGTAGCTGCAGGAAATTGACATGACTTTGGGGCAGTGTGGCCTATTTACACTTTTCATATGCAATTGGCAAGATTTACTTCCTCTTCCTTTACTAAACCTCTTCTACAGAGGGGCTCTTCTTTCACCGCTCCGTTTGTAAACTGTACTGCCAGTCTGGATTTTTGGTTTCATATCCTGGGCACACAGATGATTTGCACTCTGAAGTGGGCAAAAGAAGTCAGAGACCAAGAGATAATCCAGGGCCAGGCTTTGCAGTTGCTCAAATTTTGAGGTGGGGACTGTGGAGGCATATTAACAGCCCACAGACATTAAACTCTCATAAGATGTTGTAAAGGCCACTAGCTTAGATGGTTTTAAATGGGTATTAGACAAATTCAGAGAGGAGACATCTGTGCTTGGCTTTCTATTCTGTGGCTTTCTGTGGCTGCTAGTCATGACGTCTACGTGCAACCACTACATTCAGGACTCTGAGTACCAGTAAGTCAGAAGCAAAAATGGGAGCAGTCTGTTTTGTTCTCCTGTTTGGGGGTTTCCCAGAACCATCCAGTTGGGCATTGTGGAAAACAGGATATTAGGCTGTTCTTATGTTCTTAATTGTGAAAGAGAACAGGGAACTTTGAGATTTAACAGAACCACAAGATTTGACAGACATATTTAAAGTGACTATCTGAACTATGTCAACTGTCTTAATAATGCTACCTCTTCCCTGCTAAAACAAGATCAGCACAGCATATGTCATCTTTTTATTATTTGGGCTGATTGCAGGTGTTGCCACCACTCACCTTATGGTCAGAGGCACATGTTACCAAATTCTTCCAAGCTCCACAGGAAGTGGATTGGACTGTGAAAGACCAACCTAAATTGTGTTTGCATTTTGACAAATTTGTAGGGCAGTACAATATGCCCTCCAAATGTTGTTTGACTCCAGCTCCCATTAGCTCCAGTCAGCTTGGCCAATGGGGAAGGGTGCTGGGTTATGGAAGGCTGCCCTAATTATAAATCCATCACCTACCCTGATTTACTAAAACACTCTCTGGCCAGACTGGACCCAGCAACCTCACCAACACCTGAAGTACACAGACAGATAGATTTATTTATTTCGGTCTGTCATACACATCATTTTTAAGAGATCTTTAGAGAGAGAGGCTTTACAGCTTAGCCTAGATGGAAAGTGGTGGCAGCCTATAATGTGGCTGGACAAAGGAGGTTCCATCAGAGTCTACATACATGTCATGAACTACACGAGTTATGTGAGTTGCGTGTTTCCAGAGTAAGGCTTAAAGACTACTGACGTGATCTGCACCAATAAGCAGCATTTGAAAGCCCATAGATTGGATATGAAACTTACGTTATGTAATATAATAAGAGTTGTTCACAAAGCTTTGAAATGGCTAAAAAAAGAGGGAGGGGGACACAGATTTGCATAAAATGTATATGCTAATTATCTGTATAGATACAAATTTAGAAATAATTACTATAATATAAACAGAAATATAATACCTCTCACCATAGTGACCTGTGTGCCTGCTTAGTCTGCTGTCCAAATGCTAGCTGCTGATGGGCAACTCAAGGCCTCTGCTCTCCATTCTTCGGGTTCTTTTTCTTTAAATTAGATTTGGACCGGACAGCCATTCAGCAAATGGTTTTGCTGTTCTTCCATAGCACTCTATTGTCGGTTCCTAGGCATGCAAGCCCCCTTATTATATTTGCAAAGCTCTTCAAGTGGCAACCAGTAGGGAGATGGCATTTCATGGGACCAGTCACTGGAGCTATGCAGACAAGGCAGAGGGGGCCTCTGATTTTCCCTATTGTGGGGGTCACATGCAGTCCCCCATCAACATCAACACAATGGCCACCCTCTTGGACTTCCGGGAAGGGTGACTTAGCCTGTGCCTGCTTTTGAGACGGGCTCCTGCCTCAAAAGAAGCTTATTCAGATATATCAGTCAGTTTTTTCTTTTTTTTTGACTGATTAAACTTCTCCCGGGTAGGGAGAAACGAAGAGATTAACCTCAAAGCCTATTTTTGTTGGGAAGACCAGATCTCATTAATTTATGGGACGAGGTCCAGCCGACGAAGGTGGGACGGATTTTCAACAGCAAGCTCTATCTGTTAAAGCGAACGTTCATCTTATCTTCTAAGAGAGAACGCACTAACAGGCAAGCACCCTTCTTTCTATATTTTTCTTTTACTTGACTTAAATTGTTGCTGTTTAAAAGAGATTTGCCAGATTGATCGGTTTTTGACATCTCACTGGGGAGCCATAACTTCTCTCTGCTACGCACTAATTAATAGCTTATCTCTGTTTTTGTTGCAAAAAGCTGTCCTGGATTTGCATTCTAAAGATATACACAGAAGAGGGATTTCTATTCCAGATTTTTATTTTGAAGAATATTATACTGTCTGAGACTACTCTCTTTTTGGTCTATTTTATTTTGACGAATCTGTTTTTTGACGACTGCCATTAATTGTTTCGATCCTGGGAACTGCTTTTTGTTTACTTAACTATGGAGAGATAAGGCTGTCTGCTCTGTTTATACTGTGATGTCACCAAGTTTGGAGTATTAACCCAATTGTTGCTGAAATAAGAAGTGGTTTTCCTATATTTTTCTTTTAAAATGGCAATTAAGAAAGTGGCTGAGAATCTGGAAATAACTATGTTTCAGAAAATAATGGATGAGATTGAGATAACGAAACAAAACCTGCGACAGGGTTGTAAGGAGCTGAAAATTGAATTGAGTAAAATGACGCAGGAGATTAAAGATATAGGGGTCCCTGTGAGAGAGGTGACCCTGGAAGGGGTCCCTGTGAGAGAGGAGACCCCGGAGATTGGAACAAACGTGGAACAGGAAAAAGATTTGGAGTCTATGGACTTTAGAAATAAAATCTATTGTTTGGAGACACAGGAGATTAAAGACATAGGGGTCCTTGTGAGAGAGGAGACCCTGGAGACTGGAACAGGGGTCCCTGTGAGAGAGGAGACCCTGGAGACTGGAACAGGGGTCCCTGTGAGAGAGGAGACCCCGGAGATTGGAACAAACGTGGAACAGGAAAAAGATTTGGAGTCTATGGACTTTAGAAATAAAATCTATTGTTTGGAACTCAATGTTATCTCTGAAGAAATTAATGAAGATTCTAGAGATAAAGTTATCAATGGCATGGATAATCTTCTGGACTGGAATGATGTGATGGAGCCCAATATAGAGAAAATTTATGGAATTAACTGCAGCCATGTAACAATGGAAAAACTTTCAAGAGATGACCCAGTGTATTTTGAAAAAAAGAACAGAGATATGATTTTACAGCAGTATTTCAGCAACCTATTCAGAATGGATGGCAAGAAAATATTTGGGATAGAGGTAATTCCCATCAGACTCTTACTATATGACTATGGCTTTGACAGCAAGATTATTATGGAATACTGATAATGGAAGATTGGATACTGAAATTACTGGACTTAACAAGACTACTGAAGATGGAAGATGGAAAATGGAATTAATAGGGATAATAGAACAATGGCTACTGAAATTACTGAACCTAACAGATTCTGATGTGATGGATTAATTGAAATGTTTATTTTGACTATGGTTATGACAATAAGATTATCATAATTAGTAATGAGATGGATTAATTGATATGCTTATCTGGAAAAAAAAAATTGATAGATATATTTCTTAAAGAATTGAAACCTCTCTTTGACTTTTTGTGGAAAGAATAAAGTAATGTTTATGAGATTTGATGATTAAGTAAGATAACTATTGGAGGAAAGTGATTTTATAATATGACTTAAGAGACAGGATTGTTATATATTATAGACTTATAACTGATCTGATCTTTGACAAATGGGAAGTCAATATTTTACTCTTTATTTTTTATTTTTATTTTTATTTTTATTTTTTTTTTTTTATTTTTTTGTTTAACTATTTTTGATTTTGTTTTTTGTCTTTGAATGTTTTATGATTTCGTCTTGTATGTTTTATGAAAATTTGAATAAAAATTATTGAAAAAAAAAAAAAAAACACAATGGCCACCCTCTTTAGCCCCCAGCTAAAGCCCGTTCTGCTCTCTGACCACAGCCTGCCTCCCGGAGAGATGCTCTGCCTTCAGAACAGTTGATACACAGGCCCGCCAAGGCTTGAGTCCTGGAGACTTGCAGCTGGCTGGCGGTCCCACCGCCCCCCCCCCAGGAGGAAGGAGAGGCAAGAGAAATGGCAGCAAGCCACACCAGGGGAGCAGTAACCTTTTACCTGCTTGTCACCTTCCTCCTTGGTCAACATAATTTCAGTTTTCTGAGTGGGGAGGGTGGCTTACGGGCTTTCGTTGGTGAATTCTGACTTTCATACTGTGTTTATGTATATGTTTATGTATATGGATATTGTTTATGTATTTTGCTTTGTAAATTAATTTGATATGTTTTAATTGTACCTTGTGTATTCTATTGTAAACTGCTTTGAGATCTTTTAGATAGTAACCTGTCTATAAATGGAAATTATTATTATTATTATTATTATTATTATTTCAGGCTTGGACCAGGTCCTCTGGACTCTAAGACACTTGCAAGCTTAGGACCGGACATCTGACTCACTACTAGCATCACAAAGACCACAGAGCCAACACCAAAAGAGCCAGGACAAGCTAAGACATCAGAAGCCCTGATGGTCATTATAAGAACACGGCCAGAGGGTGGAGTAAAGTGTGTAGGACTGTCAGGATGGAAAGGTCAGTTTTTTATTTGTTTTTGTTTAACATAATTTGTGTACCACTTAACTGTAAATAAAATCTAAGTGGTCAATGATATAGCCCTGCCTAGTGAATGGGCCTTGGTTAGTTTAAAAAATAAAACTGTCAGTAGTCTGGGGGAGTCCTGAATGGGAATTTATAGTATTGGGTAGAATAATGAGTGGATCTGACCTTGATCAAAATGGACTGTTGCTATTTCCCTGTTAGTTTCAAAATACAGAGTTTTACTATTAAAAGCTAGATACCTTTTCTTATTGGATTGAAATGTGCAATAAGAAAAGCCTCATAAGATTTCCCAGTATATATTTGGGTTTAATTTAGTTTAAAAGGAAGATATAAAGGTTTAATATCTAGGGTGGCCTCATACTAGCAAGCTTCATAACAAGGATTTACTTTCACATTTATTCATCAGATAGATAATAAGTGCATCCTTTCCTCTTGTCAAGAGCATTCAGCACAGGAAAGGACATGGCATTATTGTAGATTATTTTACATTCATTTTAATAATGTAGTTTAAATAAAGATGTAAAACTCTTTATATAACACTGTCAGCATCCAGCCATCCCTGAAGGTTATTGAGCCAACAGCTATAGTTTCAAGGACATTCTGCTCAGTACCTTGAGAGTTTTCATTCTTTTGCTCCCCTTTGATGCCACTGCATGCTCTAGTTCACATGTTTATCTTTTTGGATTCCCTCCAAGGCACTTTCGAACTAATGTGGTTCAATGATTGCATGATTTATTTGGTTCTTGGAAACCTGAGTTGAAGTCCAAGCTTAATTATGGACTTTTCTTTGGCCTTGGACAAGGCACATTCACTCAGCCTCAGTTCTAATCTGTAAGATGACATGAGTGGCATAGCTCACAAGCATATTGTGAAGATGAGCAAATTGCTGTACAGCAGTCTACATATTTGAAGAGCTATGCACATTGTGGGCAATTCTAAAAAAAAAAAAATCCTCCTCCTTATGTAACTGTTTTAAGTATGGATGGAAAGGGAATCTGCCAAACTTGGATTCCAAAGCAGACTCAACTGATGCAGTTGGGGAGGATTATGACCTGGATCAGATCAATGGTTTGCTTCAGAATCCACAGAATGTGGCTGTTCACAATGTTTACATGGGGACAGCCATGTTTTTCTGCACTGTAATCCATACAGACAACTTAGCAGAGAGAGATCACACCACAAGGGAGCATCTCGCATACCACTGTGAGTGTATGTGAAAGTGGGCTTTTTAGATTCTTTTTGCCCATCATCAGAAATCTGGTTACAAGAAAATCCCTTTATAAGGAAAAAAAAGCTAATTTATCCCCCTGATAAATCAGATAAACCCAAAAAGTTAAATCAAACCATTCTGAATGTTGGGTCCCTTAATGCTAGTTAGTAAGTGCAGATACTGTGGTTTTGCTCATCTATTTACTTTACAGATGGATAACATCCTACCTGACAGACTGGTATTATTAAAGTATAGAGCAAAATAAAAGGCCACTTGGCCTGTCCTATCAAGGATTATTTTTTTTAAAAAATGGAAAAATAGCCACACACTTAAAGTACTAGCCACCATAATGGAATAATCAGTGTAGGCATTCTCATCATCATCATCATTTTATTTGTATGCCGCCTTTCCACATAAAATTGTGCTCAAGGCGGCTTACAACAAGGTGAACAAAAATACATGTCAAAAACAATTTCCTAATAACAAAAAATAATAAAACAGTGACATAACAAATATAATAACCAAAAACAACTTTTCAACATTATGAACATAATAAAACAATTATTTAAAAAAAAAAATTCTGCAAGATTTACTAATGAAACACCTATAAGAGTTACATCTTACATCATTTATGAGCTGTAGGATCACAGCTGTTGAAGATTCTGTTAGAACATTACAACTTCTATTTGTTTAGGAAACTTGTAAAGAAAGAAAGAAAAGTAGATCAAGGGTTATGACAAATCATTCAACACACCTCCGTATGTCAACAATTGTGGCATGATTCCATATATATACAGAGTCAACCTAAGCCCCCTTAATTCTTGTGATACTCATATGTGGAGGATCTATGTGCAGAAAAGATCAGTAGTGCCACAACTCTGGCCCAGTCCCCAATTCCACAGGGTTTTCACACCCCCAATATCCATGACCTTCCACAGAATTCTTTAGGCAGTAGGTACAAGCTTCCCTAATTCAGTCATCCATGACTAATATATAGATGTCAAGGGGGCGGGCTCAGGGAAGTCTTTTGAAATGTGGCAATTGAAATTAAATTTCCAAAACACGAACCCATTCTGGCAATGTTGTTTTTAAGAGAAATTATTTTTGGAGAATACAAGAATTACGAGTGGGGCTGCAACAATACTTTGCAGTGTGGAATACTCCCATTTTGGGTTCCAACCAACTATGCCCTCTTCTACAATACTCAGTTCCATTCCCATTCTCGTCTGGTTTTACGTTCTCCCTCTACCAACAGTAGGAATGAGGGAGTAATTTAGTTCAGTTCACATTTATAAGCAAATCTATCAAATTCAAACTTTCCAAAACAATATGAGAACTGAAAAACAACCATCTTTCAACATTTGCACTTATCTGAATTAGGGATGGGCAAGAATTTCAACAAAATTGGACTTGGGACTGGATTTTTTAAAACTTCATATGTCCACTCTCTTTACACACCAATCCTGAATGCTTAGAATTTCTGCAGCTTTTCCCCAACACTAGATTTTAAAAAAAACACAAACTACTCTCTGTTCCTGGCTTGCCATTGGATTTAACATCACAGAACTACTATCTGGCTCTTTATTTGCAGCCAATCTAGTTTCCTCCTACCTTCACTGTTTTTTCCTCCCTCTGTAAGATTGTCTGCCTTGTGCTTTTGACTCCTTTCACCTCTTTTCCTTTTTACTTGTAAATTTCCTGAGACCTCTCCCACCTTCTGCATTTAATGACATTTAATAAAAGGTTAATACTAGAGATTAAAAGGGAAGGCTATAGAGTCTCGCATCCATTAAGGCAAGCCTAGAAAATGTGGGTGAAACTCTCTAGGATTTCCTGTTAATCTCTGTAGTATTAGCTCTTTAAAGCCCTTGTACATTGTTCCTAACTTACTACACTTATATCATAGCATCAAACTGGATGAAAGTCAAAGTTAGTGAGAGATAGGGTTCCCAGGCTCAGGGCCTGAGACTGATTCTGTATCTTTAAGAGAAGAGAAAATTCAGCCAAGTGCAGGTGTTCTTGCAACACTGTAATGGGAAAAACCACAAGGTGGAATTCTCCCTTCCCCCTGCACAACTTTTAAAGATATAGAAGACCTCTTGGTTGCCAGGCCTGGCCTCCCAGAGATCTTCTGTATCTTTAAAAGTTGTGCAGGGGGAAGGGAGAATTCTGCCTTGTGGTTTTTCCCATTACAGTGTTGCAAGAACACCTGCAGTTGGCTGACTTTCTCTTCTCCTAAAGATACAGGATCAGTCTCAGGCCCTGAACCTGGCAACCCTAGACCTACTTTTCTCCCTTCCGCCTTTTGCATAACATCTGAAGAAAAGTTCTGGAGAACTCAAAAGCTTGCTCATGATTTTGTGTGACATTTCAGTTGGTCCTACTAATCACACTGTAGCTTTTATATATTTTTGTTTCCCCAGCAAGAATAGGAACCAAAGTATCTTTTGGTTGCTGAAGTCAAGAAAACTGATGTTCATGTACCTTGTGCAAGTATACTTTGTAGAAGACTTCATGGCAGGAATTTTGAGATTATAAAAATCCTTTTAATAGTAAATGACAAATGTGACAAGCTCACTACTTATGTGCTGTGCTAGCTTAGAGAATCTTGATGGGGCAAAAAAAAACTGTGATATTTTAAATTGAAAGTATCTCTTATGCTGTCACTCCAGCCTGTGTGAACTGCTCAGTTTATTAAACACAATAAATGAAGCTGGACCTTAGATTCAATAGCAAATTTGACCAATTTTTTTAGCCAAGTAAAAAAGAATTTGAAACAACGTATTATTTCAGCTTCTGCAATTTCTAACCCTGTACATCAAGACTTTTTAAAAAATCAGCCCATGTTATTCATCCCATTGAACTTGATTACTGTAACACATTATGTGTGGGGCTGCCTTCGAAAGATTCTCAGGAATTACACTTTGTAGAATATAGAGTGGAATGGGACCAATAAAGCATATGTTGCCAATTCTGAAACAACTATATTGGCTCTCAAAATGTTTCTGAGTCCAAAGTGCTGGGCTTGGCCCAGGATTCCTGAAGGGCTCTCCAAACTTATCTGCTCATTAAGATCTGCTCCTGAAGTCCTCCTCTGGATTATTTTGCTGATTGAGCTACAGCAAGGAGTTGACTAGAACAGTGCCCTTTGCACAGCCATGCCAAGCTTTGGAATTCCCCTCCCAGGGAAAGATAATCTTCTCCCTCACTGCTTACCTTCCAGTGGCTAGTAATGATGTTTTTGTTTCAGAGGACATTCAGGGTTTTGAGGATTTGGAGTTCTGATTGCTGTTTCCTCTTGATTATTGATTCACTTCTTGGTACTTCATTGTAGCCACCTAAAGTTGCTTTACCATATTGTGCAATTAACTCCACATTTTTTTGCCCTGATCCTCAAGAGATTCCAGCTAACCTTGGTTCAAATGAAGCCTGCAATAAGGCCTCTTCCAAAATAAGTTTGCCATCTAACAAAGTCATTAAATGGGTACTAGCTACATGGTATCAAGATATGCAGAAGAGTTTTGGTCTTCCAGTATGAAATTGATAGGTGCTCCCCACTTTCCCAGGCAGTAACAAGTCCAGGGACAATGCTACAGGCTTTAGTTTCCTTTAGATGATAGAGTGAGCCTTGAAGAGATATGGTGTCCTTGACATCAGTTTAGAAATACGCAAACCGAGCCTACTGGAAGCAAGTAGACTTCTAAAATGCACAGGCTGCTTCCCGTTTCTAAAGTGCAACTGCATCCCAGCAATCTGTCATTTCAGCCAATTCCAGATAAAAACTCTTCATTTTCTATATATGCATGTATCCAGATTCAAAAATTATTATTACTACTACTGCTGCTGCTACTATTATTATCAGAATTTATTACCCGCTCTTCATCCAAAGGTTCCAGGGCAGGTTACAACAATTTAAAAAATATATAATTAAAAACAGTTTAAAATAACCCAAACAATGTCACAGAAAAGAAGGGTGGGTCCTAAAAATATACATCTCAGGTGTCAAAGGCCAGGGTAAAGAGGTGCATCTTCAGCATTTCCCAAAAGTTGTACGATGAACTTCCTTGGTAGGGACTTGCACAGTTTAGAGACTGCCACAGAGAATGCCCTCTCCCAGGCCACCACCCCCTGAACTTCTGAGGGTGGAGGAACTATCAAAAGGGCCTCCTGTGCTGATCTCAACAGCTGAGAGGGTCTGTAGAAGAGGAGGCCATCTTTCAGATATTTGGGACCTAGGTCGATTAGGTCTTTAAACACTAACGTTGAGTACCTTGAACTAGGACTAAAAATGAACTGTCAACCAATGCAGCTGTTTTAAACAAGGATTATATGAGTTCTAAAGGGAACCCCAACCAGTAATCTGGCTGCTGCATTTTAAACCAGTTGAAGTTGAGTCATCTTCAAGGGCAGCCCCACGTAGAGTGCATTGCATTAATCCAGTCTGAAAGTTACCAGAGCATGGAGCACTGTGGCCATGCCATCTCTGTCCAAAAGGGACCAACGCTAGCAAACCAACCAGGGCTGGAAAAGGCACTCCTAATCACTGAGGCCCCCTGAACCTCCAGTGACACTGTTGAATCAAGGAATATCCCCAGGCTGTAGACCTGCTCCTTCAAGGAAAGAGCAACCCCATCCAGAACAGGCCATCTTCCCACTTCCTGGACATGAGAACTCTGGACACATAACACCTCTGTCTTTTCAGAATTCACCCTTAATTTATTGGCCCACATCCAGTCCACCACTGCTTCCAAGCATCGGTCCACCACCTCAACTGCCTCTCCTGATTCAGATGCAGTAAAGAGGTAGAGCTAGGTGTCATCTCCATATTGATGGCACCTCACTCCAAATCTCCTGTTGACAGTTCCCAGTTAAATAGCATAGGAGTCAAGATGGAACCCTGAGTAACACCACAGGATAATTCCCAGGGTGCTGAACAGTAGCCTCCCATAACTACTTTTTGGAAGGAGCTCTGGAGGTATGAGCAGAACCACTGAAGCACAGTGCTCCCAACTCCCACCTTCTCAAGAAATTTCAGAAGGATACCATGGTCGACAATATCAAAAGCCCCTGAAAGATCCAGGAGAATGAACAGGGTCACATTCCCCCATCTATCTCCTAACAAATCAGCCAGGGTACCCAGGTAATTTTAGTGCCATGGCCAGGCCTAAAGGCAGACTAGAATGGATCCCAGTAATCAGTTTCCTCCAAGCATGTTTGAAACTGGACCACTACCACCTTCTCAAGCACCTTGCCCTGAAAGGGGATATTTGCCACTGGGCAATAGTTATTTAACACTTTTGGGTCCAGGGAACTCTTCTTAAGGAGGCAACACACCACCACCTCCTTCAAGGCAGATAGTACCTCCTTCTTTTCCAGTGAAGCATTGATCAATCCCTAGATCCACCCAGTCAGTCACCTACGGCTAGTTCTCAGCAGCCAGGATGGGCAAGGTTCGAGGGGGCATGTGGTGGGCCACACTTCTTCAAGCAGCTTGTCCACATCCTCAGGCCACAGTAATTGAAACTGATCCAATACAGGTGGAACCGACAGGTGGAACCGACAATGCTCTGAATGCCTCCTTTGGATTATCCGAATCTGTCCCTAAAGTGCCTTGCAAAGTTGTTACAGCAGGCCTCAGAGGATGTCAGAACACTCGCTTGGCCTGATTACAAAAGCCCATTCACCATTCAGAAAAGCTCTGCCGGACAACTACTTGCAGATGCAATGGTTGCAGAGAAGTAGGCTGCCTTCGCCACCAGCACTGCCACATGGTAGGCATGATAGTGCAGTCTTACCTGTGTTCGGTCAGGTTCAGCTCTATGCATCTCACCATTCCACAGTGAGAACCATTTGCCTCCCCATCTTGCTAATTCGAGTCACCTTTCAAAGGTAGAGAGGAGATTTCCAGTTATCAAGGAATATTACTGTTTTGAAGGTTTTTTGAGTCCCTGCATTGCCGTATGGCAGGCCTATTCACAATAATCAAGACAGCCAAACTTATAACAATATTAGTCAGCAAGCTAGGACTGAATTTATCATTTTTTGGAGATGATGCAGCTTTGCAGGTATTTTAGATAGAAAATGGTTGCTGCTTACTCTGAATCAGTAGCTTTTTCTATATGGCAGCCACAATTGAGTCCTCTGAATGTAGAATTCGGTAATATTCTTGTTCTAAAATCTAGGAAAGTGTGTTTGTTGTCTATGTATAAGCTTTGCTGGATTGGGAATTTAAATTTTAAGCTCTCCATAATTCCTGAATCATCTAAGATGGCTTCCATAATCCAAAATGGCCACCACCATAATTATTTACAAAGCTATGGAACCACTCCTGCTCCCCCTCCATAATGGTGGGAAAGTTATGTGATCACATAAAAATACAATACATATACATTTCCAAGAAAAAAATTATTTTGGGAAAAAATCCATCAGTATTATGTCAATTGTATTTCTTGCTGTCTAATCATTTCCTTCTTCCATATTGTTGCACTTTATCTTGCACATGTCAATGCACTTCAGTCCTGCTGTTAAACAGCAACACTTTTCAATGACACATAACTTTCCACATTTACATGCCCAAAACTCTAAAATCTCATCCAGTGCAGCTTTGTTGCTGAGCCATTTGATTTTCAAGTAATCATCAGTGATAATTCAACCATGCCCATTCGGAGAGGGTATTTCAGAATTTGGAATTACAGCATGTCTCCACATTGCAGCCTAATAGTTTGCCTGTTGAATATGAAGACGCAATGATGTATAGCATGGAGGTGCAGCTTCTTGCTGTATATTACCACTCTTTATACAATGTAACTTATATCATAATAGGTTAACATCATACATTTTCTTGCCACACAACTCACACACCAGTGATTCTATTGCTGTGAACGTTTCTTCTTCTACATCCCAAGCATGCATGCTTTAACATGTTTTGGTGATTTTAGCAAAAACTTTAGAATACCAATTTTCCTTTACTGCAAAATACAGAAACTGAATCACATCCAGCCAAAGCATGCATACCATGAAGCACTGTTAAGAAATCATGCAAATGGATATTATCAGGAAGCAGATTTGAATCTTATGCATCATAAGATCATAACTCAAAATATGGGCTTTTGACTGCTTTCTGGACTAGACATAATCACTTTTGTTTATTGAATGGTATTGGCAGAGTAAAAGTACTGTAACATCTATGTCACTAGTGTGCAAGACATACTTTCTGTGTGTTGCATGTGCAACATGTACTATCATCCTTGTATCAGCCTCTTCATGTACACAAGTAAGTTCTGGAATATGAAAATGGCACCTTGTTTACAAATTAGCCAAAACACGTCACCAGCTGTTACATATAATTCTTTATCAGCTATCATGTATCTGAATGTGTCTTTTTTCCATTCATTAACAAGAAACCTGTCAAGTTCTGTTTTGTTTTGCAATTCTTGAATGAACTGTTGTCATCCCTTGATTTCGTATGCCCCATAATGCTGCTGTAAATTACCCCTGATAGTGCAGCATTCTCTGATCTGCAGTTTCTCTCAGTGTCTTTAGTGGAAGACAAGTTGTATACATTGAATACCACTTCCACTCTGCTGCTTGGCACCTGTGAGACCTTCTGTAATACCTTCTGTTTCAATGAGTTAAATGTTTCACCCTGGTCAGATGATGTTTTCTGTAGAATAGCCATTCAGTCAAACACTGATATGGCAAGCTGGGGGTACTTGTCTTCAGCATGGACATCTTTAGTGAGATAGTTGTGGAGATGTGCCTTGTTGTGCCTTGTTTCTCTTCCTGGAATGAGAGAATTCATCACTCAGAGACCAAGGTAGGGATCCCAGTGGGTATGAAAAAATAGACTTCATATCAATTTTTCATACCTGACACAGAACAACCATTCTAGCAAAGAGTGCACAGTCTTGTTTCAGAGGAAGGAGTCTATCTTTTGCATTGACTTTAATGGTTGTTGTGAGATCTTTGAATGCTTTAAGAAGCAAAGAAAAAAGTGGTACATGCATTGAATGTACAATGATTTGAACAAATTTATTGAAGTCTTCTATTCCCCTTTTCTCTGTATTAAGAAGGTCATCCTTTATCTTAGGTGCAGCAGATTAACCTGATGACAAACTTCTTAGTTCACCACGAATCCAGGGATTGGCTACTACTTCACCAGCATTCAGTATTTCTTGAACTGTGTCATTGTCCTTTCTAATACATGATTGTGAAAATTCTCTATGTTGATATGATGTATGTAAGTTAACTTCTAGGTGTTCTAGAAGGAGTTTTCCAAATGTAGCTCTTTTTGATGCATTCAGTACCCATCACTGAGTTGCAGGAAAATTTGCACTGAAGCCTTTATAAACTCTGCAACAAATGATAAAATATTTGTTCCACAGTTTTGTAGATCACTATGGCAACCATTTCCGATTATGGAAGCCATCTTAGATGATTCAGGAGTTATGGAGAGCTTAAAATTTAAATTCCCCATCTAACAAAACCTTTACATAGACACCAAGCACACTTTCCTAAACTTTAGAGCAAGAATATTGCCAAATTCTACATTCCAAGGAGTCAGTCTTGTATTTTGGCTGCCATATAGAAAAAGCTACCAATTCACAGTAGGCAACAACCATTTTGGACCGTCACAATATGCCACTAAATGGCCTGCAAAGTTGCATTTGTTTTTATTTATTTATTTATTTGATTTATATCCCGACCTTCCTCCCAGCAGGAGCCCAGGGCGGCAAACAGAAGCGCTAAAAACACTTTAAAACATCATAAAAACAGACCTTAAAATACATTAAAACAAAACAATGTTAAAAACATTTTTTTAAAAAAAAGGCTTTAAAAACATATTTTAAAAGGGTTAAAAACATTATTTAAAAAAAACATATTAACAAGCAATTCTAACACAGACGCAGACTGGGATAGGTCTCAATTTAAAAGGCTTGTTGAAAGAGGAAAGTCTTCAAAAGGCACCAAAAGGATAGCAGAGATGGTGTCATTGCCAAAAGAAGATAAATTCATTGAACTGTCATAGCAACTGACAGATTATATGTTTATTGTATGGGGCACCCAATGTGTGGATATTGTCATTATACAGTGTAGTGACTAGGTGGTAGTGGATTTAGTTGTATCTGGATTGGGTGAGGAATTTGTTGCTGCTCTGTCTTGTTTAACCAAGATAGTAACATTCTTATCTAATTTCCTGACTGGTGTGTCCTCTAAGCCTTCCATAACATCTAGTAAGTTGTCCATTGTACCCTATTATTCTCAAACCTCTTCTCACACATCAGGAATTTACAGATCTCTCTGTACAACTGGGATCTTCATTAGAGCTGCTTTTTCCTATATGCTTGAGTGGCTGATAGTAAATTTTTAAATGTCAGAATGTACACACACTCAAAAAAAAAACCCTCAGGCCACTTCCCCTGAAAGAAATTATATGTGCTTTGCCGCAAGTGGCTTCATTTTGCAAAGTCATGGTAATATGTAATGAAAAGAAAGTGCAGAAGATTACAAAACAACCTAATCAAGTGCAACAATGAATATTTCAACAGGCCGACATTTCAAAGTTTTAATTAAAATTACTAGTGCTATTGATATTGTAATGTCTTTGGGTAACATAGAGGCAAGTCATCACAGGCTTCCCAAATGGACTTCATTACACATGCAATTAATTATAGATATTGCTGCTGAAACCACCCTGGGATCTCTGAGATTTAAAGCAAGTGCTCAAGCATTTAACTGCAGAAGGTGCACTCTGCCAGTACTGGCAGCAGATTTAACTGTTCTTATACTTAACCCAGATACCATGTCTCTAGGCCAGGTCTAAAAAAAAAATATTCTTCCAGCTCGATCTACTTCACCCATCTATTTCAGCAACACCATTGCTTCTCCTGTATTGCAGCCTCAAAAATGAAAGCTTTATTTCAAAATATGAAAGCAAAAGTTGCAATGGTTTGAAATATATATATCCCATCTAGCAATCAGCTTTTTTCTTAGTTTTTTAGCTGCTCTTGGAGCTGGAAGCCAAAGCAAAGTTTTAATCAGTGCATTGCTGTACTCTCGCTTTGACACTGCCTCCTTCCATAGCCCACAGCCCACTCCGATGATCCCTCAGGACACACATGGTAGTGTTCTGATGTACATTTTCTGACTATTTTCACACTCCCAAAGAGAAACAATGGTTTCTTTTAGAGAAGTGAAGTATGCTTGGGAATCTGCCACTTTCAAATAGCAGCAGTGTGAAAGAGCAAGCAGAGGCTATATGTGTAAACCTCAATGCAAATTTCAAAAGCAAGAGTTGATATGGCCCCAAAGGAAATGAAATCATTATTTGGAGACAGTCTTTTAATGCATTCCTCCCCTTGCTCCCATAGCTCACCTTTAATGGAACTTAAAGCTACTGTCCAAGCCTTTTTGCTTATATATGTTTGTGAGCTGCAGCCACTCTAGGATCAAATTTATTTTAGAAAAGATGAAAGAGCAAGGCTGCAGTTTCCATATAACGTTTCCTCCCTTTTTCCCAGATGAAGTTACATTTCCTACAATCTGACAGCATCTTTCCTCCTCCAACCTCTTTGCCCACTTTACTTGCTGAATCAAAAACAGTGGGCTCGATCTTGCTGCCACATAATGAATGGATTTTTTTAATCCTGTTTGCTAATGCAAGTTAGGAAAACAATAATGAACAAGCCCAATTCAGACATCATCAGCACTGGAGTTAAGTAACACATATACTGGGTCCACCCCACAATGTCCCCATCCCTGCATGAAGAGACCTTTTAACTGCAATCAGTTAGCTGCATAAAAGCCTCCCCATAATTGCAGAGGGTTGGCGATCATGGGAAGGCTTCTCAGTGCATCCAACTGAACACAGGAACTCCCTTCAGACTTTCACATGTAAGTGGAGATGGCAAGGACAGGAATGGTGCACTTCACAGCTTCTACATGCATAGAATTACATACATAGGTATGTATAGGGTTACAAGCATGCATAGGATTACAGAACTCAAACCTGTAATGGGTTTTGAACTGGTGATCTGAAGGTTGTCAGCTGAGGATTCAGTCTGTGTGACATTACCCAGGAGTGAACTCCAATGATACCTGCTCTTGCTGCTTATATGCTAGCATTGCCTTGCTCCAACTTCATAAGAGTCGTATCTGACACTAAATCAGGAAAATGGTCCCCCTACTCCAGTTCTATTCTGAAATAAGACATCCTCAATCTCAGATCCCCAGGAGCAGAGGTGTATCCCAGATTTGTTACCAAAAATCCCTTAACTGGACAGAGTGTGTATCAAATCTAGGATATTACACATGCAGCATATAGAATGCTGAGTTATCACAACCATCATACCTCATTCAGCCAAGTCTCTGTAACGCATGTTGACTCCTTCATCAAGGATCAAGGATCAGATATTTTATTGGACACTGACATGGAGTTAAACAAAAGCAGCTGGAGGGAGGGAGGTGGTTAAAACTGTCCCCCTTGTCCTATTGTGAAAAAGCCCAGAAGACAGTAAAGTCATCAGTTGTCTATACCCAATTTCCCTCTATCTTGGTCCATCTCAACACCAACTCTTATTTCCTGGCACACCATGCCTGTTTGACTGTTCCCCTTCTCCCTGCCCATTTGAAAGTACTCTCTGTCCACTTGTCAGACATTCCCAGCTGTCCAAATACCCCACAGGGAGAAAATAACTCCTTCATCCACACCATTCCTTCAGTAACTGAGCACAGACTATCATTCTCAATTAAGATGGAGCACCACTGATCTATTTGTTTATTTATTTAAAATATTTACAATTTTCTGCCTGACAACAAGTTTCCAAGGTGGCAGATGTTAAGCAAAAAGGTATATGTAACAACATAATTTTTTAAAATAGCAATTGGATGAGGGCTCTGGAAGTGCCTTTCCAGGCCTTAGATGTTATTGCTGTTGTGGCTGTTACAACTGATGCTGTTTGGAAGTTCCATATTGACCACAGGGGAGAAAAACACACACCTGGTATGTGGTACCTAACAACCAGGACCCGTAAAACCAGATATTTAGGTCCCTATGGAAGCAGGACATCTTACCAAGGGAGCTGAATAACCTGCAGCTCCTGGATCTTTGGTGTGCTTTGATAAAGGGGGACAATTATGGAAAATGTTCACTCCCCAAGCCTTAGATGTCATTCGTGCTAGGAACATAGAAAGCTGCCTTATACTTAGTCGCCCCTTCTAGCTCAGTTTTGTTTACACTGGCTGGCTCTACAGAGTTTCAACAGGAATATTTGAATGCAAGGAGTGCTATGGTCCTTCCCATAGTGGCTGCTCCAACTGCTGCTCTTCAAGAGGTTCTGCAATTAATTTATAGTGTGCTATCAGTTTAACAGGGGAAAAACCCCTAAAATTGAAATATAGCATAAACTTAAGTCAATATGTATCTGGGTTGATAGAGCCACATACCCCTTGTCACCTAGGAAATTCTTCTCACCTGCTCCCTCTTATTTCTTATCTTACATTTACATCCCATCTTTCTTCCATCATGGAACCCACAGAGTCACCCATCTGGGCACTAACCAGACCCAGCCTTGCTTAGCTTCAGCAATGCTGTGGTGTCATGTGCCTTCAGACATAAAAACTTAACTGCCATTGCAGTCCATATGTGGCTTAAAGTTTAGACATTTATCAGAAAGGGATGCAGACCCTTTTAAAGATTATATGCCCTGTTATTGCAAAACAACTTGGCTACAATTCACTCCTGAATGACTTTTCACATTGCTAAAGGAAAAGGTAAAGAGGACAGTAAAGGCATTAGGAAAGTTAAATCTGCAAGCCCTCCAATTTAATGTTGAAATGAACTTGCTTATTCAGTAAAGATGAAAAACCTGCATGTTTTTCAGTGCCTAGGAAATAGCTTTTCAGAAATTTATATGAAATATCTCAGAATGAATGTTGTCAACTCCTCCTTTAAAGTTCCTTTGACAGATAGCAATACATAGGTAGCCAAGTCATTGCTCAATCACATTAACTTCCATGAACTCAGGGGAGCTTTTGAGCAGAAAATTTAGAGGGAGTTCATTACTTACCAGGCATACTTTAAGGGATATTGTTTATGCTATACAAGCATGTGAGGCTTAGCTAGACAGATGAGTAGAACAGAATGCAGATGGAACCTGGAAAAGAAAATCAAGTGACACATTACAGAATGATTACCATTATTTTTTTAATAACCAGTGGGATTTGATAGCAGTCATCTTAAATATTTCCACTAAAATGAGATTGTGTCACACATTTAATCCCAATTAAGGCATTTTTAGCAACTCAAGAGTGTTGCAGAAGAGCCATGGGGATTCACTTGAATAAAAGGCTCCATTATTAAAAGGTCTATCTCTCTGTTATCAGAAACATAGGAAATGGCACTTGCAAAACACTTGATATGTTTCCACTGCCATTCATAAATTATTTTCTTAAGCTACAAAAATCCTAGCACAATTACTGTTACCCTATCTAGTCAACAGAAGTCATCCAAATTACTCTGGCAATTCATCTGAAATATTCTTCCCCACTTCCTTCATCCCCAAACCCTTATGATCTTCTAAACACATTAATGGATAGTAGATGATGAGTGAGGTATTTACAATCCAACCTGTTTGACAGATATAACCCTTTTTCATGTAAATGAGCATTACACACAGGCTTTAGGATTTGTAAAGACATCCTATTATACTGGATGTCCTCACAAATGACATGAGACAAACTAGGGTTTGGGGATTTATTTATTTATTTATTTCACCCCCTCTAGGATGCACACCTTAACATGATGAGGGGGTTGAGAGTGTTGAAGAAGCTAAGAGCAATGCCGTCGGGAGTCTAGACCAAGAGGCTAGACTCCTAGCAGGGGCACCCAAGGCGGAATGGTCAAAGCTGAAACACCAGACTAAGATGCATCCAAACTCAGACGAAGGCAATGGTAAACCACCATTGAATATCTCTTACCACGAAAACCCTATGAACGAGTATCCAAAATGCAACACGAGATAGTGCTGGAAGATGAGACCCCCAGGTCAGAAGGCACTCAGTGAGCTACTGTAGAAGAACAAAGGACAAGTACGAGTAGTGCTGTGACTAATGACACAGCTGGGTCAAAGCCAAAAGGAAGCCCAGAGGCTGATGCGCACAGATGCGAAAGGAGAGTCCGGAGTTGTATGACACACACAATAGGAACATGGAATGTGAGAAGCATGAAGCAGAGAAAGTTAGAAATTGTCAAGCAAGAAATGGAACGCATCAACATTACAATACTTGGTGTAAGCAAACTAAAATGGATGGGAATGGGACATTTTCAATCAGGCAACTACAAAATATTTTATGTAGGAAATGAGAAATTAAGAAGAAATGGAGTTGCTTTAATAGTGAGAACTGATGTAGCAAAGGCAATTAGGAGCTACAACACAAGGTCTGAGCAAGTTATATCAATGAGATTAAATGGGAAACCTATCAACATAACCATCATCCAAGTCTATGCTCCGACGTCAAACGCAGAAGAAGAGGAATTGGAGAGATTTTACGCAGAAGTGCAAGAAGAAATTGATCACACACCAAAACAAGATGTGCTGATAATCATGGGGGACTGAAATCCAAAAGTAGGGAACAGAGAAGAACTAGGAATTACCAAATGGTCAATATGACCAAGTCGATGCTTTTAGCTACCTTGGAATATTATTCCACTCCTCAGGCTCCTGGAAGGCACACCTGACTAGGTCTGCTGAGATTGCTCAGAAAACGGTTAAGGCTTTGCTCTCTTTTTTTTTATACAAAGGGTGGTTTATATGTGCCGGCAGCTGTACAGGTATTCAATGCCAAGGCCCTTGCCCAATTACTCTATGGGACGCAGATTTGCGGCAGGGGTAATTACACACCACTGGAAGTTGTTCAATCAAAATTTCTGAGGTCTATATTGGGCGTCCCGAGTTGTGTCCCCAATGTGGCCTTACATTTGGAATCGGGAGCTCTTTCAATCGAGACCCGAGCCTGGATGTATAGATTCAGCTACTGGCTGAAGCTTCTATTTGTGCCCACGGGACTGGCCCCTTTAACTTTGGCAGATACTTTCCAGTCCCAATGGAAACAGGCACTGACAAAAAAATTGGAAGCCCTTGGTTTCTCGCTCCCGGCGATCGGGGCCTTAGGTTATACAAAGGCTAAAACAACTATCATCCAACGCCTCAAAGACATTGAACTTCAGAATAATTGGAGCCTGGCCGCTGCATATTCCTCCTGTTACATCAATGTGAAACCCTTTGTTCCCATCAATTATATTTCAGACTTGCCCAATTTTAAACATAGGAGAGCATTTTGATGTCCTTCCCTCAGTACTCCTGAGGGTAGGTACAAGGGTGTTCCCCTGCCCGAACGGACTTGCCCTTGCGGAGCTGAGAAGGTGGAGTCTATACAGCACGTATTGTTGTACTGCCCCTTATACGACTTGGAGGCACATAACAACAACAATTTATTTATTTATTTTATTTATATACCACCCCATAGCCAAAGCTCTCTGGGCGGTTTACAGTAACTAAAAACATTAAAAACAAATATACAAATTTGAAACACATCTTTTAAAAACAATTTACAACACAATTTAAAAAATTTAAAACAATTTAAAAACACATGCTAAAATGCCTGGGAGAAGAGGAAAGTCAGTTATGAGGGAGTGCTGCACACTCTTATCATATGCTAGGATGTTTGAAGTTTGCATTTTGTTGAAGAAAGGAGGTCCCCATGATGCCATGCAATTAGATGCCTGGTTTAAGAGACCCAGGGGCAATCATACATGATCCAAACCTGCACACATGGGCATCCACATACACCATGTAACACAAATTGTATGGATCTAGGTGTTTCAAACAACTAGACCTTTCTTTATTAGTTGTTGTTGTCTTTGTTATGTGCCTTCAAGTCGATTACAACTTATGGCGACCCTATGAATCAGCAACCTCTAATAGCATCTGTTACAAACCACCCTGTTCAGATCTTGTAAGTTTAGGTCTGTGGCTTCCTTTATGAAATCAATCCATCTCTTGTTTGGCCTTCCTTTTTTTCTACTCCCTTCTGTTTTTCCCAGCACTATTGTCTTTTCTAGTGAATCATGTCTTCTCATTGGGTGTCCAAAGTATGATAACCTCAATTTCATCATTTTAGCTTCTAGTGCTAGTTCTGGTTTAATTTGTTCTAAAATGTTCTAACACCCAATTATTTGTCTTATTTGCAGTCCGTGGTATCGCAAAGCTCTCCTCCAACACCACATTTCACATGAGTTGATTTTTCCCTTATCCACTTTTTTCATCATCCAACTTTCACATCCATACATAGAGATAAGGAATACCATGGTCTGAATGATCCTGACTTTGGTGTTCAGTGATACATCTTTGCATTTGAGGACCTTTTCTAGTTCTCTCATAGCTGCACTCGCCAGAGATCCATATGAACTCTGGTACCTCTTCCCTTTCTAAATCCAGCTTGGACATCTGGCATTTCTCGCTCCATGTATGGCAAGAGCCTTTGTTGTAGAATCTTGAGCATTACTTTACTTGCATGGGATATTAAGGCAATAGTTCGATAATTACTGCATTCTCTTGGATCCTCTTTCTTAGGAATTGGAATATATATTGAACACTTCCAGTCTGTGGGCCATTGTTTTATTTTCCATATTGGTTGACAAATTTTTGTCAAAATTTGGACAGATTCAGTCTCAGTAGCTTGTAGCAACTCTGTTGGTATGCCACCTGTTCTTAGTGATTTGTTTCTTCCAAGTATTTTGAGAGCAGCTTTCACTTCACATTCTAAAATTTCTGGTTCTTCATCATACTGTTCCTCCATGAATTAATCTGTCATCCTTGCATCTCTTTTATAGAGTTCTTCAGTGTATTGCTTCCATCTTCCTTTTATTTTATCTCAGTCAGTCAGTGTGTTCTCCTGTTGATTATCACTACTCTTCATTTAAATTTCCCTTTCATTTCTCTGATCTTTTGGAATTGGGCTCTTGGTCTAGACTCCTGACAGCATTGCTCTCAGCTTCTTCAACACTCTCAACCCCCTCACCACATTCAGGTGTGCAACGTAGAGGAGATTTCTTTATTTATCTCCCACAAAAAGACATGGTGGGAGCCACATACATTGAAGTATATAACATAAGCTTCTGTTGCTCTGTGCTAGGACCAGGGATGGGGAAGAAATTAGATTTAGTTGGCTTTTAAAGCTTAGTCCATCAATTCACACTTTCTGAAACAATATGAGAACTGAAACACAGCCATCCTTTTGAAATTTGCACTTTTCTGAATTTTTGCAATGCAATTCTCCAACCAACCAATGTTTACAAAAATGCATATATTAGGATAAAGTGTGCATTTATCCTACAGGACAGGGTGGAATCATCGGAGGCCCGCTGTAATCAGTTTGCCGATCACTTCCAGAATAAGATCTCATGTATCCGCCGGGACCTAGACTCTCAAGTTATAGCAGTAGATCCTAGTGAGGTGTCCGGAGCACAGTCTTGTCCTGTTTTGTTGGATGAGCTTCAGTTGGTTCAACTCGAGGACGTGGACAAGGTGCTTGGACAGGTACGTGCAACCACTTCGGTACTGGATCCTTGCCCCTCCTGGCTGATAAAAACTAGCAGGAATGGAACAGGTAGCTGGGCCAAGGAAGTGATAAATGCCTCTTTACGAGAGGGAGTGGTCCCGGGCTGTCTGAAAGAGGCAGTGGTGAGACCACTCCTGAAAAAGCCTTCCTTGGACCCAGACAATTTTAACAGCTACAGGCCAGTGGCGAATGTTCCATTCCTGGGCAAGGTCTTGGAACGGGTGGTTGCTGGCCAGCTCCAGGCGCTATTGGATGAAACTGATTATCTAGATCCATTTCAATCGGGTTTTAGGCCCGGTTTTGGCACTGAGACAGCCTTGGTCGCCCTGTACGATGACCTATGTCGGGAAAGAGACAGAGGGAGTGTAACTCTGTTGATTCTCCTTGATCTCTCAGCGGCTTTTGATACCATCGACCATGGTATCCTTCTGGAGAGGCTCGCGGAGTTGGGAGTTGGAGGTACTGCTTGGCAGTGGTTCCGCTCCTACTTGGCGGGTCGTCTCCAGAAGGTAGTGCTTGGGGAACATTGCTCGACACCGCGGGCTCTCCAATATGGGGTCCCGCAGGGGTCAGTTTTGTCCCCCCTGCTTTTTAATATCTACATGAAGCCGTTGGGAGAGGTCATCAGGAGTTTTGGAGTGCGTTGTCATCAGTATGCTGATGACACGCAGCTCTACTTCTCCTTTTCATCTTCTTCAGGTGAGGCTGTCGATTTGCTGAACCGTTGCCTGGCCTCGACAATGGACTGGATGAGAGTTAACAAACTGAAGCTCAATCCAGACAAGACTGAGATGCTGTTGGTGGACGGGTTCTCTGATCGGATGGTGGATATATACCCTGTCCTGGACGGGGTTACACTCCCCCTAAAGGACCGGGTTCGTAGTCTGGGAGTCTTTTTAGACTCTTCCCTCTCACTTGAGGCTCAAGTAGCCTCGGTGGTTAGGAATGCGTTTTACCAACTTCGGTTGGTAGCCCAGCTACGTCCCTATTTGAGTAAAGAGGACCTTACATCAGTGGTACATGCTCTGGTAACCTCACATTTGGATTACTGTAATGCGCTTTACGTAGGGCTACCTTTGAAGACAGTTCGGAAGCTACAACTAGTGCAAAATGCGGCGGCCAGATTGCTGACAAGGACCAAGCGGTCCGAGCATATAACACCTGTTCTGGCCAGCTTGCACTGGTTGCCAATATGTTTCCGGGCTAGATTCAAAGTGTTGGTATTAACCTATAAAGCCTTATACGGTGCGGGACCACGATACCTTGCGGAACGCCTCTTCCGATATGAACCGGCCCGTGCACTACGTTCTGCTACGAAGGCCCTCCTCCGGGTTCCAACTCACAGGGAGGCCCGGAGGGTGATGACAAGATCTAGGGCCTTCTCAGTGGTGGCCCCCGAACTATGGAACAGTCTCCCTGAGGAAGTACGCCTGGCGCCGACTCTGCTTTCCTTCCGGCGCCAGGTCAAAACCTTCCTATTCTCTGAAGCATTTTAAGTTACATTGATCTAATTTTAATAATGTTTATTGTATTGTTGATTGTATTTTAATACTATTTTGTTATTCATTGTATTTTTATACTATTTTATGTTCACCGCCCAGAGAGCTATTGCTAGTCGGGCGGTATATAAATTTAATAAATAATAATAATAATAATAAGAATGAATATATTAGTGTAGGTCAGATTATTTGTCCATACATATAAATGATACACAGCTGATATAGCACAGTGGGGAGGAGAGCCTGGCTGGGAGTCCAGAGTCTGTGAGTTCAAATCCCCAATCGTGTCTCCTGGGTGTCAAGGGGCAGCTAAAGATCACCCCCACACTGAGTGGCTCAGGGGTTATGTGCTCTGCCACCTGTGCAACAGTGGGCAAGCTGCATAGTCCCAAGGAGCCCAGTTGCCCTCCAGCTGGCAGTTGCGGTCAAGGAAGGGGCTGGCTTGTGCTGCTGTGGCAAGCTGAGCAAGCCCTAGCCAGCTGGGGAGGACTAGCCTCAGAGGGAGGCAATGGTAAACCCCCTCTGAATACTGCTTACCATGAACACCCTATTCATAGGGTAGCCATAAGTAGGGATCAACTTGAAAGCAGTCAATTGCCATTTTTCATAAATGATACAGTGTGGGTGATACAGTATTCTCTCTTTCCCTACCTCATGCAGAATGCTCAGGGGGAATATGTGGTTCACCATACCCTTATATCCAAAACAACCCTGTGATGTAGGTTAGGCTGATTGGTCTGACCCAAATTAACCTGGTGAGCTCCATGGCTAAGTGGGGATTTGAGCCTAGAGTGGGCCTCCCCAATGTAACCACTACACTACATTGGCTTTTCATGCCATATTTTCATCTGGCATTTCATACCCATATGCATTTACCAATAAAAATGAGAGGTTGGGCTATTATTATTGTTTGTTTTTCCCAGATACCCCAAAGTCATCAGAGAGGGGGGAGGGAGGGAGGGAGGGAGAGACAGAGATAAGAAGCCTGCACCACAGTATCCTGGAGCAGGGCTTTTAGTCCTGTGCCCCTGTTCTGTAGAACAGCACTCCTGTCAAGATACAACAGGCACCCACTATCTGCACTTTCCAGAAAAAAATGAAGACATTTTTATTTTATTTATTTATTTATTTTATTTATACCCCGCCCTTCCTTCCAGCAGGAGCCCAGAGCGGCAAACAGAAACGCTAAAAACACTTTAAAACATCATTAAAAACCCTTAAAATACATTAAAACAAAATGTTAAAAACATTAAAAAAACTTTTAAAACATCTTTTTAAAAAAGAGTTAAAAACATATTAAAAGACATATTAAAAGCAATTCTAACACAGACACAGACTAGAATAGGTCTCAACTAAAAGGCTTGTTGAAAGAGGAAAGTCTTCAAAAGGCGCCAAAAAGATAGCAGAGATGGTGCCTGCCTAATATTTAAGGGGAGGGAATTCCACAGGGTAGGTGCTGCCACACTAAAGGTCAATTTCCTATATTGTACAGAACGAACCTCCTGATAAGATGGTATCTGCAGGAGGCCCTCACCTGCAGAGCTCAGTGATCGGCTGGGTATATAAGGGGTAAGACGATCTTTCAGGTATCCTGGTCCCAAGCTGTATAGGGCTTTGTACACCAAAACTAGAACCTTGAACTTGGCCTGGTAGCAAATGGGCAGCCAGTGCAGTTCTTTCAGCAGCGGGGTGACATGTTGGCAATACCCTGCCCCAGTGAGCAGTCTCACCGCCGCATTTTGCACTAGCTGCAGCTTCCGGACCAACCTCAAGGGCAGCCCCACATAGAGCACATTACAGTAATCCAGCCTGGAGGTTACCAGTGTGTGCACAACAGTGGTCAGGCTATCCCGGTCCAGAAACGGCCGCAGCTATCTTATCAGTCGAAGGTGGTAAAAGGCACTCCTAGCCACAGAGGTCACCTGGGCCTCTAGCGACAAAGATGGATCCAGGAGCACCCCCAGACTACGGACCTGCTCTTTCAGAGGGAGTACAACCCCATACAAAGGCAACTGACCAATTATCTGAACTTGGGAACCACCAACCCACAGCGCCTCCATCTTGCTAGGATTCAGACTCAGTTTATTGGCCCTCATCCAGTCCACCACCGAGTCCAAGCACCGGTCCAGGACTTGCACGGCCTCTCCCGATTCAGATGTTATGGAGAAATAGAGCTGGGTATTGTCAGCATACTGCTGACACCTCACCCCAAATCTCCTGTTGACTGCTCCCAAGGGCTTCATATATATGTTAAACAGCATGGGGGACAAGATGGTACCCTGCGGCACCCCACAGCACAACTTCCAGGGGGCCGAAAGAGTCACCCAATGCTATTTTCTGAGAGCGACCTTGGAGATAGGATAGGAACCACTGTAAAACTGTTCCTCCAATACCCATCTCACCAAGTCGGCCCAGAAGGATACCATGGTCAATGGTATCAACAGTGGTCTTATTGTGTACCGATCTGGCATTAAACAACAACACACACAGGCCAGTGGACACAGCAGATGAGCAACGCGGAATGCATCCATTAGAGGAGTGGCAGCAAGGAACAAGGCACAGATAGCCTTGCCCTCATCTTCTACGGTAGTTCACCATATCTATATTTCCCTCTACCCATGATCACTGAAATTGGGGTGGCATCACCCATGTTTCTCCGTACTAAGCCTCCTCTTAAACACCTGATGTGGACCCAACATGAGCCCACCAACAAAGCCTGCCAGAGCCAATTATCCCAGAAGGCCTCTGTGAGAATTGGGAACAGTCATACCCATTCAAACTTTTTCACACAGGGCCCATCTACTCCCCTTCCTGTCTCACACCCAGGGAGGGCCAGCCTTCTGCCAGTTACAGACTCTCACTCTGAAGGCATCTGGTGACTTTCTCCTACCATTCAGTTCACTGCACAGGCTCTCACCCTGTGCAGGAACTACAGATGCACCACACGCCCTCCCTACCAGCAATCTCCTCTAGATTGGTTTAACAGAAAATTAAAACAAACAAAAAAGGAAGGTAAAAGAAGGGGGTACTGCCCTCGCCCTTGGGACTCCCTAAGGGGCTCGCCAAAGGCAGCTGGGCTTTTATGCCTCCTGGCCCAGCCAGCAGCTGATGCAAGAGGCTGCAAGATTAACTGCAGCCTCTCTCTGGAGCCAGGGTCAGGCAGGGGGTCCCAGTCCTTGCAGCACTTACCAGGGACTTCAGCCGTCTTGAGAGACAGCACCCCAAAGAAGCAAGCAGCAAGCACCCAGATGCTCAGATACTCACTCCCAGGGCAGGCCTTCAGTCCCCTAGTACTGCAGCTGTTTCCAAACTTTCTAAACTGGATGAATGGGTCCCTGCTATGGGTGTCTACTTTGTATTGTTTTTTCATTCAGTTCATTTGCTGTTGTTTTCTGTACTGTTTTTAAGTGTTTTTAAAGCTGTTTTTATTTTACTTTATACATTGCCTTGAGATATATGTGTGGAAGGCAATTAATTAATCATCATCATCTTTGGAAATATCTCCCATAAAAAAAAGAATTTTGCCTTTTGTTTGATCAGAAGCTGTGCTTAAAAGTATCCAAAATATTGCAACAATTTCAGCAAAGGCATAGGAAACAAGCTTGTGACTGGGCTGTACCACTTCAGACTCATAGGACTGAGCGCTCCTTCATAAAATGATAATCATAAAAATCACTTTAGAAACTAGATGTCAGGGTAAAGGATTCCAACCAAGCTTTTTTCATGGCATGCTAATTTTCTAAGTGCTGGGATTTTTATTTTTATTTTTGGTGTGGAGAAGAATTCCATCCTTCAGTCTGAAATGGTACAGCCCACATTCAGATTTGCCCTCTAGGTGAAAAGTAGACTCAAATCAATCTATTTTGTTGGCAAATGCCCCCACTGTCAGAGAGCTTAAATATGCCAAATTGTTTGGTTGTGTCACAAACAGACTTGGGGTGCCAAACATTTTGTTTTCTGCCAATATCCATTCCTGCAACCTGCTCCTGCTGAGCTAAAAATTCTGAAGAGTTTCAGAAAGATGGATTTCCTAAACAAAAGACTCCCCAACATAGAGCACTGACTCAACTCATTTCTGCCAGGACTAGCTGACAGTCTAATCCCATTACTTTCAAGGGAACTGAATTTGTGACAGTCACTCAATAATAATAAAAAATAGAATCAGGGAGCAGAAAACAAGTAATAAAAAACAGAACATTTTTTACAGAGCACGTGGAGTGTGCTTAAAGTGTAAGTGGATTTACGCTGTGCAGTTTGTAGTGTAAGAATAACCCAAACAAGATGAAGGACTGGATGAAATCAAAATGAGCGGGTAATGAACTGAGCTAGTCACTATGATGTCCTCACTAATTTAACACTCGTGAAGAAGAATGTATTGATCAATGTCTAGATTTATGTTGTGCTAGTCATGGGGATGCTGTGTGAAATGGTATCTCTGTTCTCTGTCGACTTCTCCATGCTCTAAAACTGAGGCTGCTTACTTTACAGGGGGCTTTCACCATCCATATCAAAAACCCATTCTGGGGGGTCATCTACACAAGGTTTTACTGTGTGTTTGCTCCTACTTGCATCCTCTTTTAATTCGCATGGCACACATGATGTTACTGCAAACAGATGCTATCACACAGTTCCCCCCTGTAAATCTGTACTAACCCAATCCTCTGATAATCTGAAAAGGGAAGGAGAAAACGTCTCCACTCCGTATCTCTAAGGCTTGCACATGCTTTGCTCTAATGCTTTTAGGTGGGTATGTCAGTTGTTCCCTTCTCCACTCCCACTCCCTCCTCCTCCCTTCATTCATTTTATTTCCTGCAACTTACAGCTGCTCTCCCCCATTCTGCAATGCTTTTTTATGTTGCTGCAAATGGTGCCTTTATTTTCTTTCCCCCCCTAACTTGTGCACAAAAACATAACACTACTCAAACAAAGATTTGTATTTCAGCTGTATTGCACCAGTGAAAATACAAATAATCACGCTTCCAGGTTGTTGTTTTAAATGAAACTTCCTGATAGGACAAACTGAGCATGCTTGGTTGCCAGGTAACAAGAGGGAGTGGGAATGTTAAATTAGAGGGCATGGTCTTCAGGAAACTGCGTGATTAATGCGTCCCCTCAAGTGTGACTAGAAAACACCATGTTTGCAGCTGGCATTGAGCCCTTACTGTGGATGGTGCAAACAGGAAATGGAGGTAAAAACATCTTTAGCATGAATTTATGCTCCCATGTGGATAAACCCTAAATGTAAAGAACTCACCATTGGTGATAAAATTTTCAGCAGCATCTCTATGGCCAGGAGCAGCACTCTGGCTCTGAGAAGCAACTGAAGGATTTTAAATCCCCCCCACCCCTGGTTTAACTTGTCAAGCATTCACAAAAGAACCCTTGGGACACTGAAGTGGTGAGATATTTTCACCATGAGGACTATGTCTATGCTATTGTTCTCTAGATTTCATGGGAACTACAAGATGTTGTGTCCTAGGCCATATTCCACAGTTTTGTCTTTCAGTCACTGAAGCTGAATCCCTCCTTTTTGTTCTACACATAAGGCACAAGTAGATGGAAGTGCTAATTGCTTGAAAGATTGCTAGAGAGTTGGAATCAAAGATGTAGCTGGTTAGTTTACACCAGTATGTGAAATTTAAAGCCTTTTGATCCTAAATCCTCATTGGTCTCTCAGACCCAACAGTCTACTAATCTTCACAGTTGCTTAGCTTCTATGCTCTTTCCCCCCCTAATATTGGCACACAGATTCCCCTGTCCCTAGGCCCCAGCTCATTTTTTATTTATTTTTAAAAACTTATTTATTTGTTTTTTTAATATTAACAACAAAACACCACTCCTCCCTATTCTTCCCACCGTTGGCAACATCACCCATTCTTGAAGGGGAGCTACTTCAAAATTAAGGAGAAAAGTTGTTTAGGCCAACCATAATCTAGTAAAGGGCTTGGGCACTCGCTCACAGTTTTCTCTTCTTGATGTACATAAAATGAATGAATTCCAGTGATCCACAAAAGTGTCCTTTTTCTTCGTTCCATTTGCTAACTTCAAGTTTTGTGAGAATTTCTCCAGCAGGACAATCTCCCATAACTTTCTATATCCCCAGTCCAGTGACAGGCCCTCCAAAATATTCCAACAAAGGACTATCTAGTGTCATGAAGCAATCAGCATAAATTCAATTAATTTTTTATACAATAGATCCGAATCCTCCCCACCCCATAAAAAGATTCAGTAAAGCTAGTTCTGGTGTAAGCTGTAGTCTATTTTTTTATTTATTTCTTAACTGAACACCAACTGTTATTTTATTTCTGTCATATAAAGGTGTACTATTTCCCTATGTTCTACTGTTCACACCTTCCAACTGAATGGTTAGAACAGTCAGATAAGTCCTATGCATCTCGCGTTACTTACCTGTTGGGCATCAGTGTATAAACGCATAGAGCACTACAATAAATTTTACTCTGTACCAGAGCTTGCCTCTCCTTTTTGGCATCAGTGTATAAAGTAAGGAGCAGGGTGATGTCTTTAATCACGTACCACAATTGTGCAGAGCCCCTGTTCATGAGCAGGAGTTCACGCATGGGGATTTTCTTTTCACACAGTTGCATGCAAAGCATGGTGACTGAAAGAAAAAGACACAATGTGGGAGGCAGGTGGGATACCGAACATCCATTGTTTATCTGCTGCACAAGTACTGGCTACAAAGGAAGTACAAGTACAAGTACAGGCAACATGCAGGTGACATGGTGTATACACTATACTGCAGGGATGGGTAATCTGTGGCCTGCCAGAGGCTTTGAACCCATCATGGCAAATGGTCAAAGATTATGGGAATTGTAGTTCAGCAACATCTGCAAGGCCATAGGTTCCACATTGTTGCAATAAAGGATTAATCAGTTTTTGCCAAGTAATGTGTATTCAAGGTTTGGGGAAGGGGAGCATACAATATTTAAAAAATGGGAGATGTTTGATTGAAAAATTACTGCACAGATGAAATATATTTTTGATTCCAGAATGCTGTTTAAATTACTAAGAGCATTGTCCACTCAAAGTCAAACACATTAAAGTCCCAACGATTTCAAGAGAACAGTCAAGTGTATAGCTAGCCTGTTATGAAAAGGGGAGGGAAGAGCTTAACTCATGCTCACTGAATTCAATGAAATGTAAAAGTGCTATTTTTTAAAAAAAAGTCTGATTTTTTTATAATGAGAAATAGTATAATGACATTTTCTGACAAGTTCTGTTTATTGGTGTTACTATCTGTTAATGCACTCTTTCAAAATAGTGCTTTTGGCACTATTATATGATAAAGCATAGATGCATTCATTATGATTGTGCTCTAATATATTTTGAGATTGTTGAATGAATTGTCATTAAGTGACTTAATAAAGGTACTCTACTAATAAATTGAATTGACCTGAGATTTTCAAATATGTGTGCATGACATACAAACCCAATATGTGTCCTTTGACTGCCAACACTTCGACTTGAATACAAAATCAATGTTTCCACTTCTCATTTTTACTTTGGTAGAATCTGGAACAGTGTCAATGTCATCTCTTCTTTGCTTTAAAACTGTTATTATTTTGCAATAAACAAAGCTTAAAAGGCACTTTTCCTGCAAAGGCAAGGATATTTTACCTTACAATTTGTGACCTTGCATACATACCCAGTTTTCCTAGTTCTTAAGTTTTCTAAGACCAAACACCTCTCATATAATTGTGTTTTAAGGACTTCATCTGCCAGAGTTGTCAATAACCGCATCTGTCACTGTCAAGCATGCTAATTTCTGTACAAGTCCAGCTATTGTTCTTTCCCATTGCCTCCGGGGACATCAGCTTGCTCATATAAAACACATGCAGAGGTTCAACATGCAGAGGCATCCCCTACTGGCTCATTACTTAGCATCTCCTGCTGTTTTTGCCATCCAACAGAGAGAATGATTTGATCCTGGCAAATAAATTTGTCAGGGGTGGCCCAGTTCAAATATTATTCTGTTTGGAAGAAAAACATCTGTGTAATGATGTGGATAGCTGGGCCACTGATACTGAGAAAGCCAATCTAGTAAGGAAAGGGGGGGGTAGCACTCAAGCATAAGCTTTTAAAATGATAAATGAATCTGGACTATTATATGACCTGACTGCAGCATGACAATAAGAATGCTGTGCATACATATGGAGATTATCGTGTTAACTGTTGCAGCAATTATAGAATTTCAGCTCTGGTATATATATATATATTTCAGTACTTCATGTGAATCCTGTTCAAGTCACTCATGAATTATTAGCAGAATTAAGGTCCTGGATATTTGTGGAAAACCTACAAAAATTTATTACCAACCTAGATAAATGCTTCTTTGCAAGAAAGAGGTGAGACACCAGAATTGGGAACTAACAAAAAAAATAAAAAAACAAAGTTTGGGGGTTTTTTAGTCTCTATTTTCTGCCAGAATTGAATGCAAACTTGCCACCCTTCTTCCTTGAAGTACCCTCTGTGGGGAGACAGACAGAGAGAGAGAGAGAGAGAGAGAGAGAGAGATGCTTTTAAACTGTTTGGGGGGGAATGATTGGGAAAGAAGCAGGTCACCCCTACAGTCTAACTCACACTCTGCTCTCATAGCCAAAACGCAGAGGAGAATGACAACCCACATGAAGAACATTCAGGATCCCTCCTCCAGATCACTGCAATTGGAGTGCCCCAACAAAATGATTCACTGTGATTAGGAGCTAGATTTGTCTGCCAAAACAACAGGTCCCTCCCATCTCTCCATCCTTTCCTCTCTCCTCTCAGGTTCTGGGAGTTTCCTCAGTCAGTTTGGTTTCATTTCTCAAAAAAGGAAAGGTGGGGAGGTTATGCATAAAAACTGAGGCCAGAGCAACTTTGAAGCTTAGAAGACCCCTAATCTTCCTTGAGATGTTAGTGACTCAAGAATGTGAGATCATGAACTGAATCATCCTGATTTGCCTTATAATTTGGGGTAGACACAGAGCCAATGCAACCCCCTAGTATGCATTTACATTTACAATTCTAAGCAATACAAATATACCATACAATTCTAGCTATTCTGAGAACTTCCACTTTAAAAAAATCTGGATGTTGAGTCCCCACCCAGTGTCCTGATTACCGCATATATTAACTAAATTGTTTTAAAAACATTTTGAAAATGCATTTTGTTTACTTGGAGCAAGGAGAATTAATTGATATAACTTTTCAAAGCAGAAGACTGTGTAGTGAAGCAGACAACACATTTTGGTCACTTTTGTTGCCTTTTACTGTACATTTTCCATTTGTTTCCCAAATGATGTTTTTAAAAACCGAAAAGTGAGAGGTGTAAAAATATGATCTTTGTGAAAGTATAATAAGCAAAATAACCTTGCTATCAAGTGAGGCATGCAGTGTCCATTCAAGAGAGCTCTCTGGCCACTTTCCCTTATTTTACACATTTCTTTGGACTGTACGTGTGCCAAGCAGCTGTTAGTGGTGGTGTTAGAAAAGGCCAAGAGAGCATGAAAACAAGACAGCTAAATTGCTTCAGCTCACAATACAGTTCTACAACTTTCCAATAGGATGAAGTCTCCCTGGAGTTTGTTTGAAATTGGGATCTATATTTGTACATGGTATGAGACCAATCTTTTAGGAAAGTGTGTACAGGCAGAAGCATGATCCTATTTCAGAGATATCAGTAGATGTCATAAAATGTGAGAACCCTCACTGAGACCAGCATTTAACATCACATTGCAAAGGGAACCTTCATTTAAGGGCACAGAATTTTACACTCTGGACTTATTCATGGATATTTTCATGACTAGAACATTTTTAACAAGGCTTTATTTTTTCTAGGAAAAACCCTGAATTTTAGTTATGCATTTAAAAAATTATTATGTTGTATTTTATGACTGAATCCTAGAGATTAGGGGAAGGGGAATCTTATCAACAATGCTATATTGCAGAATCCAGTAAGAAAAGCTTCATCCTGGTCAGACTGAAAAATGGGAAGAGGGTCTAGGATTTAGGAATGGTAAAAGACAGGGAATCCACAGGGAAGAAACCCGAAAGACCAGGTGCAAAACAGACAATGTGCTGAGAGAGGAACCTGAAGGAAGGGTAGATGAAGAGAAAAGAGCATCATGAACTTGCCCATCATAACAGCTTGCCCCCATCATAGCTGGACTCCTCTGATTGCTCAAAGGCACTTTTCTCATACTCAAGGGTGCTGCCTTTATTGTTATCAATCAACATAGGGAAAAAGCCGTTCCTTATGGACTCCATTCCATCAAGTGGTGACAGAACTGGCCTAAGGAAGAGAAATTTGGAACTGGAAGATAGCTGATTAGGTCCCTTCCACAACACTGACATTTTGTACTGCCTTCTCCCCCCCCTTTTTTTAAGGCTACAATACTAAGCAAAATTAATAAGACGTACTTCAGAGAAAATTTGTTCAGAATCGATGCATTGACGTGACTTATATCATTATTTCTCTTTCAGAAATCTTAACATGTGGGACAAAGCTCACCTCCCCCTTTCCCCCTCCCTCTTTCTGGTGCTGCCACTGCAAGAGAGAAAGGGAACAGAAACAACAAGGGGCTGATCACATCGAAGCACTGAAGATAAGGAGGGACTAGATGTTTTGGAGGAAGGAACAGGCTGCTACAGAATGGTTAAAGATGGTTAAAGGTAGTGGGAAATTAGGCAGTGGCATGACCAAAAGGAAGCTGAGCAAACAAAAAATGGTAGAGACATGGAGGTGAGGAAGAGGTGCCATGGATAAAGCAGATCTAGAGGCATGAGGGGCTGAGCATTATTGGGAGACAGTGGACAGACGAGGACGGGATTAGGGACCTGGGACTTGTGGCCTAGGGAGCCAACAGACATAGGAGTGTTGGTCTAGAGCAGACTTCCCCAAGCTGGTGCCCTCTAACTCCCATCAGCCCCAGTCTATATGACCAGTTATCAAGGATGATTAGAGTTGTAGTCCAAAGCATCTGGAGGGTGAGAGGGTGGGGGAAGGCTGGTCTGGCTCCTGGCAGGGAAATTCTGGCCACTGGAGCTTCTACATTCACTTCAGCATTGTGACCTGGAAACACATAGGGAACAATGAGGGATGAAAAGCACTATCAATAGAAATGAATGGCAGGGCATCTAAGGAGCGAACTGCCTGACTCCAGTGCTAACCATATGAATGAGAATTATTTCAAAGTATCATCATACTTAATTTGTTATGCTTTAATGAGGAATCTTGGGTAGATGTAAAATGATAAGTGTTTTTTCTCCTATTAAGTCTATAGGATAAAGTGAAACAATATGTCACATCATAAATAATCTCCATTACTATTCTGTTGTGGGAACTTCTCTCTCAAAGGTATATATTTTCAAATATGGAATATACAACATGATATCAAAATATTTCATTAGCTTTTGAGAAATGTCTTGGAAAGCAAAACCACCCACATCTAAAATAGACTTGAATTTACTAGATTTGTTAGATATGATTACTATGAAGATCTAATGGGATTCATTCTGGAGAAAGGACAGGCTATAAATTTAATAATAATAAGAATAAAAATGATAAAGTTATATTAGTAAGGAATTTCTGGATCCCAAGGGTTATGCTGCCACTAAATAAGGGTATCCCCCTCTAGGATGCACACCTGAACGTGGTGAGGGGGTTTGAGAGTGTCAAAGAAGCTGACATCAATGCCATCAGGAGTCTAGACCAAGAGGCTAGACTCCTAGCAGGGGCACCCAAGGCAGAATGGTCAAAGCTGAGACACCAGACTAAGATGCATCCAAACTCAGACGAAGGCTATGTTAAACCACCTCTTAGCATGAAAACCCTATAAACAGAGTATCCAAAATGCAACACGAGATAGTGCTAGAATATGAGACCCCCAGGTCAGAAGGCACTCAGTGAGCTACTGGAGAAGAACAAAGGACAAGTCTGAGTAGCGCTGTGACTAATGACGCAGCTGGATCTAAGCCAAATGGAAGCCCAGAGGCTGATGTGCACAGATGAGAAAGGAGAGTCCGGAGTTGTACAACATACACAATAGGAACATGGAATGTGAGAAGCATGAACCAGGGAAAGTTAGAAATTGTCAAGCAAGAAATGGAACGCATCAACATTACAATACTTGGTGTGAGTGAATTAAAATGGACGGGAATAGGACATTTTCAATCAGGCAACTGCAAAATATTTTATGTAGGAAATGAGAAATTAAGAAGAAATGGAGTTGCTTTAATAATGAGAAGTGATGTAGCAAAAACAACTAGGAGCTATAACGCAAGGTCTGAGGGAGTTATATCAATAAGATTTAACAGGAAACCTATTAATATAACCATCATCCAAGTCTATGCTCCAATGGCAAACACAGAAGAAGAGGAATTGGAGAGATTTACGCAGAAATTCAGGAAGAAATTGGTCACACATCAAAACAAGATGTGCTGATAATCAGAGAGGACTGGGATGCAAATGTAGGGAACAGAGAAAAATTAGGAATTGTGGAAAATGGGGCTTAGGAGATAGAAATGAAGCAGGTGAAAGACTTATTGAATTTTGTAAAGCCAATAATTTGTTTCTTGCAAACACATTTTTTGAGCAACCAAAAAGATGATGGTACACATGGACATCACCAAATGATCAATATGGGGATCAAATTGATTATATAATTGTAGCAGAAGATGGAGAAGTTCCATACTTTCTGAGAGAACAAGACCAGGCGCAGACTGTGGTACAGATCATAAGAACATAAGAACATAAGAAGAGCCTGCTGGATCAGGCCAGTGGCCCATCTAGTCCAGCATCCTGTTCTCACAGTGGCCAACTAGGTGAACTGGTCTAATGTGGTAACCATGAACTGGTAATATCAAAAATCAGAGTAAAAATAAAGAAGAACAAAGCAATCATAAAGCCAAAATACAATTTAAAGAGCATCCCAGAAGAATATAAAGATCAAATACGGAACAGATCTGAGGCTTTAAACTTAGTTGACAGAGAACCAGAAGAACTATGAATTGAAGTGAGAGACATTATCAGGGAAGAATGCAAAACAACAATACCTCTAGTTAAAAAGAGAGAAAGACCTCAATGGATGACTGAAGAAACTCTTAAAATGGTTAAAGAGGAAAGGAAAGCAAAAGCAAAAGGAGACAGAAACATGGTCAGAACCCTACATGCAATAATACAGCGACTAGTATGTAGGGACAAAGAACTATTGCAATAGTTATTGTATAGAAATAGAAGAGGACAACAAAAATGTAGAACAAGAGCCCAATTCCAAAAGATCAGAGAAATGAAAGGGAAATTTAAATGAAGAGTAGTGATAATCAACAGGAGAACACACTGACTGACTGAGATAAAATAAAAGGAAGATGGAAGCAATACACTGAAGAACTCTATAAAAGAGATGCAAGGATGACAGATTAATTCATGGAGGAACAGTATGATGAAGAACAAGAAATTTTAGAATGTGAAGTGAAAGCTGCTCTCAAAATACTTGGAAGAAACAAATCACTAAGAACAGGTGGCATACCAACAGAGTTGCTACAAGCTACTGAGACTGAATCTGTCCAAATTTTGACAGAAATTTGTCAACCAATGTGGTAAACAAAACAATGGCCCACAGACTGGAAGTGTTCAATATACATCCCAGTTCCAAAGAAAAGGAATCCCAGGGAATACAGTAATAATCGAACTATTGCCTTAATATCCCATGCAAGTAAGGTAATGCTCAAGATTCTACAACAAAGGCTCTTACCATATGTGGAGTGAGAAATGCCAGATGTCTAAGCTGGATTTAGAAAAGGAAGAGGTACCAGAGATCATATCTCAAACATACGTTGGATAATGGAATGTACCAAGGAATTTCAGAAGGAAATCACCCTGTACTTTATAGATTACAGCAAAGCCTTTGATTGTGTAGATCATGAAAAACTATGGAATGCTTTAAAAGAAATGGGAGTGCCACAGCTTCTGATTGTTCTGATGCACAATCTATATTCTGGACAAGAGGATACTCTAAGGACAGAATATGAAGAAACTGATTAGTTCCCAATCAAAAAGCATGTGAGACAGGCGTGTATTTTATCACCCTATTTGTTTAATCTATATGCAGAACATATCATATGGAAAGTGGGATTGGACCAAGATGAAGGAGGTGTGAACACTGAAAGGAGAAATATCAATAATTTAAGATACGCAGACGATACCATACTGCTAGCAGAAACCAGTAATGATTTGAAACAAATGCTGATGAAAGTTAAAGAGGAAACCACAAAGGCAGGACTACAGCTGAACATCAAGAAGTCTAAAGTAATTACAACAGAAGATTTCCGTAACTTTAAAGTTGACAATGAGGACATTGAACTTGTCAAGGATTATCAATTCTTTGGTACAGTCATTAACCAAAATGGAGGCAATAGTCAAGAAAGTAGAAGAAGGCTAGGACTGGGGAGGGCAGCTATGAGAGAACTAGAAAAGGTCCTCAAATGCAAAATTGTATCATTGAACACTAAAGGAATTCAGATTATGGTATTCCCAATCTCTATGTATGGATGTGGAAGTTGGACAGTGAAAAAAGCAGTTAAGAGAAAAATAAACTCATTTGAAATGTGGTGTTGGAGGAGAGCTTTGTGCATACCATGGACTGCAAAGAAGACAAACAATTGGGTGTCAGAACAAATTAAACCAGAACTATCACTAGAAGCTAAAATGATGAAACTGAGGTTATACTTTGGACACGTAATGAGAAGACACGATTCACTAGAAAAGACAATAATGCTGGGAAAAACAGAAGGGAGTAGAAAAAGAGGAAGACCAAACAAGAGATGGATTGATTCTATAAAGGAAGCCACAGATCTAACCTTACAAGATCTGAACAGGGTGGTTTATAGCAGATGCTATTGGAGATTGCTGATTCATAGAGTTGCCATAAATCGTAATCGACTTGAAAGCATATAACAACAACAAAAATAAGGGTTCAGTGCTATGCTCCAGATTATAAAATATGATGAACCACCATCCCTGCAGGAACCCTATGCTGGTATTATACGCAGATGTGTAATGCAAATATGCAGGGTTGAAGTCCTGTGTTGGGTAGCTCAAAGGCACACAGAACAAGTTTCAGCATAGTTCATTCCATACAAAATTATAGATAATATGTGCTGCAAAACTCTAAAATTAGTCTAGGTCAGGCACTCTTTATTTTATCCTGCCCTTTCCTATACTATTAGTAATAGCAGTAGTAGTAACAGCAGCTTTTTGGCCTCAAAAGGTCACTGTCTGTGAGTTCTCTTTCCCCATAGTTTCATTGCAAAGTACAAACTAAGGTATTCTAAAGACCTTAATTTCTTTGCTTTATCCCTGGATTCTATAGAACTTAGACATCACTATTGCACATTTGAGTATTGAGTGAATGGTGTGTGAGGGAAGAGTGCCACTTACTGGTTCATCAATAATGTCAGCTTGATTTAGCAAGAAGAAGTCTAAATCAACAACAGGAGCCATCACTTCTAGATCTGCCTTTTATTGAATAACTACTAATTACAGCAACTATCCCCAGAACACTGACATTTCAAGTACCTCCTGGAGTTGCCAATCTCTAATATTTGCCTTTGTCACACAACAGGAACTATGGTACCATTAATAAGCCAATAGGATGACTGGGTGAGCACACAATCCATTAAGCACTGTGATTGTCTGCAAAGGATGATAAACCATATTTCTAATTAATGTTTTCTGTATGTAGACACCTAGACACAGGGATCTGTGGTAGGACAGCTGAATTAACTGTGTTAGGCTAGATCATTTTAACTGCATTTTATTAACCTACTCTTTTGCTTTTAATAGTTGTAACTGCCCTGGGATCATTTCTGATGATGGGCAGGATATAAATCTTATACAATGAATGTTTACTAAGACACAATATTGACACAGTAGTTAGGTTGCATGAATCCCACTGAATGGGCTATGCTGCACAAAATACTTAATTTTTACCATCACCATATGGAAAAATCTATACAAAAGGTAATGAAACTAAATATCTGATTAGAATCTAGCTAGAACTCCTTCATTATTATATCCCCAGTAATCCACAAAAGGCTTGGCTGCTGGGAGGTATTTAGAGAAAGCTGACACATAATGAACCTATCAACTAGAGTGCACACAAAGATCTCAAACCCAAAAGGTGAAAGTATGGCATAGGAGGGCTAACAATTAGCATTGTCCTGTTAAACAAAACCAAAAAAAGCTCTTACCCATAATCAGTTGCGGACTTTACCATTAATAAAGAGGAGAAAGATACATTGCATAGGAATATCATAATTTGAATTCCACCTAACTCTCATAGTTTATAACATGTATGGTCACATATAAATATGCCAGGTTGTTTTTCATTTGCAAAGTACAACCAAATATACTGCATAAGTTGAAAGCCAGAAGGAACCATTAATACTCAAATTTAACTGTTTTTGTATGGATTAAGAAGATAATTATGTGAGATGCTCTGAAAACTCTAAAGTGCTGTTTAATGCTAAATATAATATTGGAGGGAACATGATTTTTAAAATCACCTAAATTCGAGATAAATATATGATAAATATATGATAGAAAACTGTATTTCCAAAAAGATGTTCATTGATTCAGTTATGATGCAATTATGCTTGTTTACTTTCTATTATTCTACAGTTTGAGTATGTGAGAGGGAAGTTAGCAAGCAGAATTTGCATTAGGGAATTAAGGCAAGTGTTATAATTGTTAACAATTATTTGTCATATCAAAGGATACCGGTAAAAATCAATGTGGAAAGAAATGATTAAGGATTTCACACACAGAGTCAGAGAGTGCTTTGGAAAATGTTGAAGGGCATAATTGCATACTGATGACCTCTATGTGGACTCAGCAAATATTTGTAACATCACAAAAGCATGAAACTTTGTTTTCTTTATTGGATATAAAACATGATTTATTGAGCCACTGTATCCACCACAGGTGAAGCTTACGCGAAACATTCAAATATTTATCTTTCTATCTACACTATACCTCTGTGACTCTAACAGAAAGCAGTTGTTTGAGAGATATCAATCTTCCCTTTCTCATTTTTAAATTGCGCCTAATAAACTGCAGCAAAGTAGATAGCGGCAAAACTTATGCATCGTAATAGTGACCTCCAGTGGTAGCAGTTAGGAAATGAAAGATTTCATCCTGCAAAAATTGCCATGGAGTCAAGAAAGTAAGTTGCCTGTCTAAATATTTATTTTAATTGAGCATTAAAAAAAAAAAAAACTAAAAGGCAAATGAATCTGTCACTATGTTTAACCTGGCCTATATTGGCTATAGTAACTAAGATTTAGCCAGTTTAACTTTACCGGGTTTGATTTAAAAAGAAAAACTCCATTTAGATTGCAGAGAAGCTAAATGAATTCTTTGCTTCTGTCTTCACAGTGGAAGATATAGGGCAGATCCCTGAACCTGAACTAACATTTGCAGGAAGGGATTCTGAGGAACTGAGACAAATAGTGGTAACAAGAGAGAAACTTCTAAGCTTAATGGACAATATAAAAACTGACAAATCACCGGGCCCGGATGGCATCCACCCAAGAGTTCTCAAAGAACTCAAATGTGAAATTGCTGATCTGCTAACTAAAATATGTAACTTGTCCCTTGGGTCCTCCTCCGTGCCTGAGGACTGGAAAGTGGCAAATGTAACGCCAATCTTCAAAAAGGGATCCAGAGGGGATCCCGGAAATTACAGGCCAGTTAGCTTAACTTCTGTCCCTGGAAAACTGGTAGAAAGTATGATTAAAGCTAGATTAACTAAGCACATAGAAGAACAAGCCTTGCTGAAGCAGAGCCAGCATGGCTTCTGCAAGGGAAAGTCCTGTCTCAGTAACCTATTAGAATTCTTTGAGAGTGTCAACAAGCATATAGATAGAGGTGATCCAGTGGACATAGTGTACTTAGACTTTCAAAAAGCGTTTGATAAGGTACCTCACCAAAGGCTTCTGAGGAAGCTTAGCAGTCATGGAATAAGAGGAGAGGTCCTCTTGTGGATAAGGAATTGGTTAAGAAGCAGAAAGCAGAGAGTAGGAATAAACGGACAGTTCTCCCAATGGAGGGCTGTAGAAAGTGGAGTCCCTCAAGGATCGGTATTGGGACCTGTACTTTTCAACTTGTTCATTAATGACCTAGAATTAGGAGTGAGCAGTGAAGTGGCCAAGTTTGCTGATGACACTAAATTGTTCAGGGTTGTTAAAACAAAAAGGGATTGCGAAGAGCTCCAAAAAGACCTCTCCAAACTGAGTGAATGGGCAGAAAAATGGCAAATGCAATTCAATATAAACAAGTGTAAAATTATGCATATTGGAGCAAAAAATCTTAATTTCACATATACGCTCATGGGGTCTGAACTGGCGGTGACCGACCAGGAGAGAGACCTCGGGGTTGTAGTGGACAGCACGATGAAAATGTCGACCCAGTGTGCGGCAGCTGTGAAAAAGGCAAATTCCATGCTAGCGATAATTAGGAAAGGTATTGAAAATAAAACAGCCGATATCATAATGCCGTTGTATAAATCTATGGTGCGGCTGCATTTGGAATACTGTGTACAGTTCTGGTCGCCTCATCTCAAAAAGGATATTCTAGAATTGGAAAAGGTTCAGAAGAGGGCAACCAGAATGATCAAGGGGATGGAGCGACTCCCTTACGAGGTAAGGTTGCAGCATTTGGGGCTTTTTAGTTTAGAGAAAAGGCGGGTCAGAGGAGACATGATAGAAGTGTATAAAATTATGCATGGCATTGAGAAAGTGGATAGAGAAAAGTTCTTCTCCCTCTCTCATAATACTAGAACTTGTGGACATTCAAAGAAGCTGAATGTTGGAAGATTCAGGACAGACAAAAGGAAGTACTTCTTTACTCAGCGCATAGTTAAACTATGGAATTTGCTCCCACAAGATGCAGTAATGGCCACCAGCTTGGATGGCTTTAAAAGAAGATTAGACAAATTCATGGAGGACAGGGCTATCAATGGCTACTAGCTGTGATGGCTGTGCTCTGCCACCGTAGTCAGAGGCAGCATGCTTCTGAAAACCAGTTGCCGGAAGCCTCAGGAGGGGAGAGTGTTCTTGCACTCGGGTCCTGCTTGCGGGCTTCCCCCAGGCACCTGGTTGGCCACTGTGAGAACAGGATGCTGGACTAGATGGGCCACTGGCCTGATCCAGCAGGCTCTTCTTATGTTCTTATGTTCTTATGAATTCAATCCTACTAATAAATTTATTTATTTATTTATTTATTTTATTTCATTTTTAAACCGCCCATAACGAATAGCTCTCTGGGCGGTGTACAAAAGATTAAAAGTACAGAAATACAAAATATCACAATAAATAAACTGAAACAAAGAGATTTAAAATTGTAACATTAAACGCTTTAAAATGCCTGGGAGCATAGCCAGGTCTTAACCTGGCGCCGAAAAGATAGAAGCGTCGGCGCCAGGCGTATTTCTTCGGGGAGGCTATTCCACAATTCGGGGGCCACTACAGAAAAGGCCCTAGATCGAGTAACTGTCCTCCGGGCTTCCCGATGGGTTGGTACCCGGAGGAGGGCCTTAGACGCTGAGTGAAGTGACCGGGTCGGTTCATAGCGGGAGAGGCATTCCACAAGATACTGCGGTCCCACGCCGTGTAAGGCTTTATAGGTCAAAACCAGCACCTTGAATCTGGCTCGGAAGCAAATAGGTAGCCAGTGCAAACGGGCCAGAACAGGTGTTATATGCGCTGACCGGCTGGTCCTCGTCAGCAGTCTGGCTGCTGCGTTTTGCACTAGCTGAAGCTTCTGAACTGTCTTCAAGGGCAGCCCTACGTAGAGCGCATTACAGTAATCCAACCTAGAAGTTACCAGAGCATGAACAACTGAGGCGAGGACATCCCTGTCCAGATAGGGGCGTAGCTGGGCTACCAACCGAAGGTGGTAGAATGCATTCCTTGCCACCGTGGCCACTTGCGCCTCCAGAGACAAGGAAGGATCGAAAAGAACCCCAAGACTACGAACCTGTTCCTTCAAGGGGAGTGTAACCCCATCTAGAACAGGGTAAGCATCCACCATCTGGGCAGGGAAGGCATTCACCAACAGTGTCTCAGTCTTGTCTGGATTGAGTCTCAGTTTATTAGCTCTCATCCAGTCCATTATCGCGGTCAGGCAGTGATTCAGCACATCCACAGACTCACCTGTAGAAGATGAAAAGGAGAAATAGAGCTGCATGTCATCAGCGTACTGGTGGCAACGCACTCCAAAACTCCTGATGACGGCACCCAGAGGCTGCATGTAGATGTTAAAAAGCATGGGGGACAAAACCGACCCCTGAGGGACTCCACAATGGAGAGTCCAAGGAGTCGAGCAATGTTCCCCAAGTACTACCTTCTGGTGACGATCCGCCAAGTAGGAGCGGAACCACTGCCAAGCAGTGCCTCCAACTCCCAACTCCGCGAGTCTCCCCAGAAGGATACCATGGTCGATGGTATCAAACGCCGCTGAGAGATCAAGGAGAATCAACAGAGTCACACTCCCTCTGTCCCTCTCCCGACAAAGGTCATCATACAGGGCGACCAAGGCTGTTTCAGTGCCAAAACCAGGCCTAAAACCGGATTGAAACGGATCCAGATAATCGGTCTCATCCAAGAGCACCTGGAGCTGACCGGCGACCACCCGCTCCAGAACCTTGCCCAAAAAGGGGACATTCGCCACCGGTCTATAGTTGTTCAGGTCATCTGGGTCTAAGGAAGGTTTCTTTAAGAGAGGTCTTACTACTGCCTCCTTGAGGCTACTAGGGACTACTCCCTCACTCAAGGAGGCATTTATCACTTCCTTGGCCCAGCCGGTGGTAGTAGTCCTGCTAGCCTTCACTAGCCAAGATGGACAAGGATCTAGAGCAGACGTGGTCGCCCGCACCAATCCAAGTACCTTGTCCACTTCCTCAAGCTGCACCAACTGAAACTCATTCAATAATGAAAGACAAGACCGTGTTCTGGACACTTCAATGGATTCGTCTGTCATAACATCGGAGTCTAGGTCCCTACGGATGCATGCGATTTTATTTTGGAAGTGCCCTGCGATGTCGTTACAGCGAGCTTCAGATGTTTCAATAGTATCTTGAGGACCAGAATGTAAGAGTCCTCGTACAACCCTAAAAAGCTCTGCAGGGCGGCAGAGAGATGTCCTGATAGAGGCAGCGAAGTGAAACTTCTTCGCCGCCCTTACCGCTTTTATATACGACTTAGTAGAGGCACTTACCAAAGCATAACTGCATCCGTCTGGAGTTCGTCTCCATCTGCACTCCAGCCTCCTTCTCTCTTGCTTCATCACTCTCAGCTCCGGGGTATACCACGGAGCTGTATGAGCTCTGCATCGAAGAGGGCGCGCGGGAGCAATCGTGTCAATAGCCCGGGCCATCTCCGTATTCCACAGTTCGACCAAGGCCTCGACAGGAGCGCCAGTACTATCAGCTGGAAAAACTCCCAGAGCCGTCTGAAAACCAATAGGATCCATAAGCCTCCGAGAGCGGACCAACTTAATAGGTCCCCCACCCTTGCAGAGGGAAAGAGTCGTCGTAAGTCTAAAACTCAGCAGGCGGTGATCTGTCCATGACAATGGAGTAGATGAAAAACACCCCACCTCCAGATCACCATTTCCATGACCAGTGGCGAAGATCAAATCAAGAGTGTGACCCGATACATGCGTTGGGCCAGTAACAAATTGAGACAGCCCCATGGTTGTCATGGAGGCCATGAAGTCCTGAGCCGCCCCAGATAAAACAGTCTCGGCATGAATGTTGATGTCCCCCAACACCACAAGTTTGGGGGACCTCAGCAATACCTCCGAGACTATCTCTGTCAGCTCAGCTAGGGAAGCTGTTGGGCAGCAAGGTGGGCGGTACACCAACAGGATTCCCAGTCTGTCTCCTTGACCCAGCACAAGGTGGAGGCACTCTAGACCAGTCGCCATCTGGACAGGATGCCTGGTGAGAGAGAAAGTACTCCTATAGACCACAGCGACCCCGCCTCCCCGACCCTCAGGTCTACCATAGTGCTGCACCGTATACCCAGGTGGACAAAGCTGAGAGAGAGCAACTCCTCCCTGCTCACCCACCCAGGTCTCGGTTAGACATGCCAGGTCGGCACTCTCATCCACAATTAAGTCGTGGACAAGGGAGGTTTTATTATATACCGACCTGGCATTCAAAAGCAGCACCTGGAGATCTAAGGGCTGGCTGATAGAACAACCAGCAGTTCTGTGGCCTTGAGGAGAATAAGCATGTAACAGTGAAATCCTCTACATGACTTCTCAGAAGTATATCCCACTCAGTTCAATGGGGTTTACTCATAGGTAAGTGGGTGTAGGATTTCAGGCTGTTGCATATCCAGTGTTTGATCTTGCTGCCACAGACAATGAGTGTCACTCCAGTATTTGCATTTGCAGCGCATAGCTGGGAGATGAAGAGGCAAGACAAGATGAGGTGTGGGTAAATCAAGGGCCACGTTTATTGAAATAAAGCCAATTACATGCTTGATTGCATAGTAGCATGATCTGCAGAGACAAGTGTGGAACTTATCTCATCCCCCATCGGGCGAGGGCACACTGCCATGGAAAAAGGGGGGTGGGCCAAGCCCAATCCCCTCTTCTGGGCCCCATCCCCGCAGGGTGGTTAGGGAGGCCTTCCTGCTCCACCCCCCCCACAGGGCCGCACAACCTCTGAGTGGGTGTTACAGGTTAGCCCCAAAGGTGAGCCTTATCCTGCCAACAGGCCGCACAACCTAGAAGGCAGGCCTCAGAACCCACCGATCACCTTAAAGGGTGCCTAAGAGTGGTCACCAAACCCTACCTTATTAAATTCCACACCTGTCTGCCAAACGTGACCAAATAACCTTTTTACAAATTAAACTACAGGGCCAGGCAACAAATCAGCCAAATCAAATTAAGCCAAATAAAGTTGAGCAAATTAGCCAAATTAGGAGAACAGTAGAGGGTAGGCAAAAAAACTTGCCAATAAATGAAGGCTGGCGAGCTAAAAATTCCTACCCAGCCCTGAAGTGACCAGTTACACTTGTACTGCCCTGAAGGGAGGGCGGGTGGGTGTCATGTGAGGCCAGAAAGAGGCCAGGGGGAGACGGAACAGGGCTTAAATAGCCACCCTGCTCTGCCCTTTACGCAACAGGCACATGTGGCCACGTCGCACCAAAGGTCTGGGGTTAGAAGCCATGCCAGGTCTTTCCCAGCATGGCTGCAAAGGCCCACCATCACCAGAGCCCTTGGACTGACGATGGTGGGAAATCTCATCTGTCCATTATTTCCTTCTATGAAATATTTGGATATCTTGTCTAGCCATCTCTTCTCATGATTCTTAATTTAAATCTGGTCTCATAATCTGGTGGGATTATGGTCACATCGCTCTGACACATTATGTCAACATGCTTTATCAGCTCAATGTACAGGAACTTAAAAACATGGAGATCTAATCTAATTGCCAAAATGAGGCTAGTTTCGTATTTCTCTTCTTGGGATCTCATCTGATTGACGTAGGAATCACATTGAACCAGCTGGAGTTGCTCTAGCACATGAAGAACCAAGGCACCATGTAGTCAGTGCCTTTATGGACTCTTTGAAAAGGCTAGAACAAAGGACTTTCAGACTCTGTAGATATTTGAGTTCTGCATAGTCATTAAACCTAACGTCAATCAGCCTAACACATGCTTTCTTCTCCTCACATGGTTACTATCACTTGGAAAAAGTACAAGGGCCACTCCTGCAGCCCTCTATACTTTGAGGACTGAATGTCTGTAGCACAGAGCTTGCCCTTGAAGCGTTCAAGGTTCAAAATTGTTCAGGGAGCCTACAAGAGTAGAACAAGCTTTCCACAGTAGCAGGGTCATAGAGGGTGACAGAAGCAATCATAGTGACCTGAGAAAAGAAGAGCTCTCCACTCCCTCACACAATGATAATTGCATGAGGGGAAACACCTGAAGAGGGCTTCATTTTGCTACATTTTCTGCTAACAATTAATTAATTAATTAATAATTCTTAGTATCATGGAATCCCCCCTACACACACACACACACACACACACACATAAAAGATAGGATTCCTCTGCTAGAAATGTAGGACCGCCTGCTTATATAGAGAGTGAAGCGGGCGATCTTCATTGCTATGCACAGACTTGGAACTCTGTACCTAGGCAGATTCATTTTGCTCCCCTCCTTGTTGGCCTTTTGCCACTGTGTTAAGACTTTCTTATTTAGGAGAGCTTTGGGCCTTTAGAGACTGGATTTTATTGCTTGCTTTGTCATACCTGATTTGCGGCCCTTCTGGGTTTTGTTATTTTTTTTTGCTGCTACTGTTTTTAAACTGCTGGCTTGCTATTGTTGTTTTTATTGTATTCATTTATTACTCGTTAGCCACCTTCCACTTAGGTATGGATGGGATCAGCTTTTTCCATTCCATGTCAGCTTCACATGCCTTCAATGAGTCTGTTACATCCTGCACACTGCCAATTTTAAAAAATAATGCAAAAAGCCCCAACATTTAAATTGCACACATTCCCTCCCAAAACACACTTTGTACATATTTTCCCCAAAACACACATTTTCATCTGCATTTTTGCCACAAGATATGCATTTTGTATGCATCTCAAAATTCAGAGACATGCACAATCCATGTATGAACTCTGTTCCTATCGTCGTATAAGTCTCAGGTATACAAATTTGGTCAGTTCACTTTTAAAACAAAGACTGAATGAAATTCTTCTCCCTCCCTGCCTGAACTCCACAAGGAGAGGAAGGCGATAAATATTTTAAAATAGGCTGAGAGTGTTACTCCTCTGCAAACACAAATTTAAAGGCAGGGAGTGAGGAAGGGAATTATTAGACCAAATGACAACTGAAAGCTTGGGTTGGAGCAACACTATGACAAGTCACATTGTGTGTACAATGGGGGAAGGGGGGGCTGTGGCCATCCAGATGTTGTTGGACTATATCTTTCATCACTCCTAACTAGGGCCGGCGCCAGGAGTGACTGGGCCTTTGGGTAGGGTTGCCATATTCCAGTTCCACAAATCCAGGCAGGTTAATTTGCATATTATATAAAGTATTTGCATATTATGCAAATATTTGCATATTAATATTTGGATTGTCCAGTTGTTTTGTTTTTGTGCCCAGGAATTACGACCAAAAGCTGGGGAAAGATGTGAGAAATCTTTTTTTTAAAAGCAACATTTTCAGCCTTAAATGCCTAGACTCTAGTTTCCAACACTGTCGAGTATTTATTGATTGATTAAGAGAATTTATACCCTGCCCTTTTGCTATTAAAAACAGAGCTCAGCACAGTTTACAAATATAATAAAAACAATAAAAATACACAATCAATATAAAAACATAATAAAAACACAAAATAGCGACAGACATAAAGTAAGTCAGGGCAGCAGTACGGTTAACCATATACGATATATTTCAAAGATGTGGTGGGTGGAGAAAAACAAGAAGCCAAAATGTTAGGAAAAGGAGTCTTTCACACCACATGCTCAGTTGTAAATACTGTTGCAGCAAGTTTTACAAGTTCCTCCAGTATTCCACTGGTGCAGGCACTCAGACATTCAAAGTATCTGTATGTTTCTTAGGTTTTATAAAAGCAGAGCTTTGCTTAACTCAAAATTTCTTCTCCCTTTGATCAACCACATCTACACAGGTTCCACCTCCATACTCAAAATGAAACTGGGCCTGGAAGTGTGCAACAACCCCACACATACCTTGCTAATTAGATTATCAATGCCAGGATGTCTGTCTTATCAACTACTCTCCTGCTCCCTCCCCCCCGGGCATCATGAAAGACCCAGTCCTGGGCTCAGAAAGAAAATAAATATCTAGTCCTCTTCAAAGTATTGATAAGCCTCTTGTTTTAATTGAAATAATAATTATAAATTCTTGTTCTTATCACTAATGGGAGTTAATTAACTTGCATATGCTGCTGTTGCTTCTATGGCTGTAACGGAGTGAGGTTAAAGATAAGTGAAATGCAAATAGGAAAAAAAAACACAGAAGGCAGTAACACTTTCCTAAATGTAATACCATACCAACCACAACAAGATTCCTATGAGTAAGGCAAAAAACTAAGCATCTCACAACCAGTCAGGATTCCTAACCAAAAACCAAAAATATGATAAATGAAGAAATATTTATATAAGCATGACTATCAAATATATTTATTATTTACACAAACTGTAAAGATATTTATAGTGCAATCCTAGGTTTATTTATTCAGAAGCAAGTCCCAGTATATTCAGTGGGGCTTACTCAAACAGGGACAGAAATGCAACCTCAAGTGATAAGCAACTTCATTCACACAACCCAAAATTCCGAATCATGCCACTTTACGCTGTTTTGCAACTGTTTATACTTGTTTTTATGGTTATTGGATTTTAAATGGCTTTATTTCTTGTTGTGAGCTGCCTTGGTTTCCAACCCTACCTCACAGGGGTGTTGGAAAGACTCCATACACACACACACACACACTGCAGATGTATAAATACATACAGCCCATATAATAGTTTATTGTCAAACCAGTTGGTCATTGCAGAAAAATCAGTATTAGTTTTTAAAAAATCAGTATTAGTTTCCTACAGAATAAAAACTGTAATACCTAAGTAAGCCCTGCCTACTTGCTTTAAAATAGGACTGGAGAAGGGGGCAGAAAGAGTTAGAACACAAACACAATTCTTTTTACATTCACTCCAAAGTCCCATTGATTTTGAGCACATTCATAACCATGTCTACTCAAAAGTAAGTCCTATTGAATTCAATGGGATTTACTCTGGGCATATGGGATTAGCATTGCTTTTACAAAAAGCAAGCATTGGGAAGGTTTTCAAAACATTGCCCAAGATCTGACTCCTGCACACAAGAGGAAAAAAACCTGAAATGTATATACTTACCCAATTTATGAGATTTTCAGATAATCGGGGTGAAACCACCATTTTGTGTTCTAGACACAGCCTCAGGTCAATGAAACTGAAACACAACCCCTGATTGGCTGCGATCCTGAACGGGCGGGGTTAAAGCTAGGAAGTGCTGTAGTACTGTATACAGTACTGTTTAAAGAAGGATTTAACAGTCGGGGGGCAGCTGACGTTTTTATGTATATCTCGAGAACCAGACCACCTAGAAACTTAATTTTTTTTTTAAATTAAAGCTGAGAATCCGGGCCACCTAAGGGGCTAGCCAGGCGCTGGGTGTCATGCATAGAATCCGGGTAAAACCCAGCTAACTGGGCAATATGGCAACCCTACCTTTGGGTGCTAGCCTGCCCTGGGCTGCCTGCTCCCAGCCCCCCCTACAGACCATAAGGGACCAGTCCAGCTACCTCTTCTCTCTGTCTGTGAATGCCCTGTGCACTGGGCTGATCCAGCTGGATCCTGAGCTGGTCTCACAACCATCAGCAGATAGCATTGGACACAATTTGGGTCCAATTCCTGCACCAGCATAGAGCTGGCACAGGAATCAGTCCCAATTGTCCTGCCGTCCTCCCTCATCTTCCAGTGTGGCCACTAAGAGCATCCAGGCTGCCCATAAGTCTATGGGTTTTAATGCATCCAACTACGTCTTATGAATGCTGTGAGTGACTTTGAGGATGGAAGACAAAAACCAAGATGTAAATCTAGCTAAGGGCACGATCCAAACTTTGCAGTGCTGCTGCCAGGTCAGGTCTCCTGCTCCCCTGGTGCATTCACTATAGTGGCCCAATTTCCCTGTTTTGAAAACTTTGACAGAAATATATGTTGGCTATGTGAACTTTCTGAAACCACCAAGTTCGTTTGCCTGTTAGTGAATTACTTACCTCTTTGAGCCACTAACAAGTTTGCATCTAGAGGGAGTAGAAGCCAGTGTTTTTGCATATGAAGTATTCATACATCAAGTAATAATCCTCAAATGCAGCATTATATTTACAGGCGTTGACACTTACTTCTCTGAACCTCATTGAAATTAATGGGACTATTTACAGATGGCACTTATCGTAACTGCTACAGAAGTCCATGCAAATGCAATTGTGTAAGTGAACAAGGAAAGCTTCTCACATTCTTTTCAATGCTTAGTGTTAAACATAACAGGCATCATTTTATGAAATGGCTAACAAACACTGTTGGAAAAGTGTTATTATATCCAGCATAAACTCTGTAACTGGTGTCATGCTGACTATTTATGGTTTGTTCACATACACACACCCCTTCCACTGCATCTATTATATTAAAATAACTCTATCTGAAACACACATTAATCTCTACGTTTCATTAATTCACTAACCACATATTCAAAATGTGTACCTTGAATGGGGTTGCCTTCTGTAGAAGACTTCAATTCTGTTATCCCATTGTGTTTTTTTAAAAATATATCAAATCATAAGATAGGACATGCTTTTAGAACAGCACAGTACAATGAGTACTGTATCAAAATACAGGAAATGCACCCCATATTTTCAACATTAGATGCTTGGAATGTGCCTGTGCTTGTTACAATGTTCTCTGATTGCTGCATAGCAAAATGCACACGTGACCATCAATGGCTACTAGCCATGATGGCTATCTCTGCCTCATAGTCGGAAGCAGTATGCTCCTGAATAGTAGTTGCTGGAAAGTGTAGAGTGCCCTTGCGTTCAGGTCCTCCTTGTGGGCTACCCATAGGTATGTGGTTGGCCACTGTGAGAACAGAATGATGAACTAGATGGGCCATTGGGCTGATCCAGCAGGCTCGCTTATGTTCTTATCTCCCATACAGCTTTCATGATATTTACTACACACAAATGTACTCTCTCTAGTAATTTTGTCATGTTTGTTGCTGAGTGTGTTTAGGATTGCAAGCAAAAAGTGATTGCTTATTCCTGAAGCAATACAAAATTTGCATACCAATTTAAACCACGGGTAGTAACTCTCTAATGAAATGTGTTCAAAATACCCTCTATATTGAGATGCTGGATTGATTTGATTTACATATTGATTTGTAAAAGGCAAGACATTGTTCAAACATATTTAATTAATTGACTATAGTTTTTTATTTAAAAAATCAACAAAACAAGCAGGTCTTTGCACCTAGCAGCTGCACAAAACAATATATGAATGCACTTACAATTGCGTAAAGTTCAGTGAAATGTGCCCACCGTGTTTTTTTCTGAAATTTTCAATGAGCATATGGTGGTTTCTACAACACCTACTACAGTGGCTGCTTAGATATGGCATAAAACACACAGGGGCAGAAAGGTCCATCACACCTCTGATAGCAAAAACAGCATGCTTTGCACTGACACAGAGTGATGTTTGTGGCCACCTGGATATCCCAGCTTGACTGCACACACAAGCAGCACAAGGTTAAACATTTGGAAAACCCAAGGGGTTTGCACTTAGATTTCAAAACAACCAGATAGACCTGAAAATTGGGCTATTCAAGTTCTGCATGTGAAACCTGAATCATAGTTTGCAATAGGAAGTAAGCCACAGAAAACACAATGGGATTTACTTCCTAGTAGATATATATAGGATTGCACTGGAAGTAATTTGGAGTTAAATCTTATACACTTACTACAAGGAAATAAACCACACGAAACAATGGGACTTCTGAAGAGATACGTATAAAACTGCATTTGTTGGAAATTGACAGTTCAAACAGACATTTAAAAAACTGACTTTAAGACATACCAATAGAAACTTTTTCATTGGGATATCAGCTGCTAGTGATAACTAGACAACGCTATTTGGACTAACTAGTAAAACTGAGTTCTAATAGGCAGGGGTATTGCAGTCTAAATGTCTATAAAGTCTACTCTTCCAGGTGGCATCCACAAAGCATCAGCTTTATCCATCAGTATGATAATGGATTAATATCTAGAAGATAGGATTATATTATCCTCAATGCACCTTTTGTTTTGAGAGTTCAAACATAATAAACAGACATTGGCATTTATATTTAGATGATCAGCTCACAGTTTGTACACAGTAACTTGTCAATCACAGTGATAGAATTTTCCAGTTTATTTTACTATTTAGGTTACTATTTAGATTAAGTTGAAAAAGATTGCTTTGGCCACATTGATGCCATATTGATCCCAAAGACTGAGAAACTCAAAGGCTGTTATCTTTAATTAGACTCACTTTCCTTGGTGAAAGAGGATGTACGTTTCCCTAACTCACAGGCTGCTTGGGTAACTAATAAAAACATTATACCCATAATGAATTGTTTTTTCCCCAGCTTCACATCTTTGCATTTGAGAGATGTAAAAAAGTATTAATATAAGTTTGGGATACAAGAAAAAAGAGGAATCAAAACATTTGCAATGCTTTTCCAACAGCAGAGTAATGTAGAAGACAGAAGACAATGCTGCCCCAGGCAGCCACGCCCCTGGCAGCCACACATTCAGAGACCTCTTCACACAGAGAGAGTTTTTTTATAAGATGGGGGGACCTGACTTGGCAAGTGTTTCCCTCTATACACATTAGGGATGGGCAAGAAATTTCAATTCAGTACGCTTTTCAAGCCAAATCTATCATATTTGCACTTTCCAAAACAATATGAGAACCGAAACACAGCCATCTTTGGAAATTTGTACATATTCGAATTTTGCAATGCAGCCTGTCAACCAAACAATGTTTACAAAAATGCATATTTTAGGGGAAAGTGTGCATGAATGTGAATATATGAGTGAAAATAACATGCAGAAAATGCATTATATGATGAGAAATGCCTTGCAAAAATGTGCCTATAAAAATGTGTTGATTAGAAGAAGTTTGCACTAAAATGCTGAAGAATTCTTATGAGGATTTTTTTTTAAAAATCACAGATTGCTGCAGAAATGTGGAGAACTAAATTTACAATAGGAAAAATGAGAAATGGATAGAACCAAAATTGACAGATCCATCCCTAATGTACATACGTCAGTATACACTTTGAGCCTTTCTGTTGTGCTTGGAAAGTGGTGACAGCAGGTCCGTGTCCATCAAGCATGTCAGTGGCAGACAGATTTAGTTCATGCAGCCCCATAGCTCCCATCACATGTTCTTTTAATGCATGTGGAGGCTGTGTGAACCAGTCTTATATGCTCGAGACTTACTGATTTCAAAGGAACATGGGTGTACTTAAGATTTCCTAGATCATACCCCATGTTAGTAATGGTGGTAGAGCAATCACAACACTATGGGATAGCTATGACACCGGGACTTCTCGGTTATTTTGTAAAATGTGAGTCATTTTAATAAGCAGGGTCATTGTGGAAGGAAGTCCTATATATATCATGGGGAGCCTGAAAGTGCTATGTGCACTCTGCACAAAAAACAGTCCATCTAGGAACTGCTGGTGAATCAAGTTGCGGTCTGAAGGAATTTGAGGCTTGCTGAAGCTAAGCAGGTGTGGGTCTGGTAAGTGCCTGGATGGGACACCTCCTAAGAACCACAGGTATGCCACTTTGGGTTCTAAAGTGGGACAGAAATCTAAGAAAACAAATAAAATAAACCTAGTTTTGTTTTCTGTCAGTTTCACAAGTGTTCCCCAATAAGTTTGTTCCATCTTGTTTCCACAATAATGTGTTAATTTTTAAAAGCCACACACAAAATTGTTTAAATATGCATTTCTAAATGTATTTTCTCACAAAATGCATGCTTTTCAAACATATTATGATACATTTTGTGAGCTAAGAACTGTGTTTTAACATTTGTGTGCTGCAAAAGCCAGTGCATAAGATCTAAATGTCACATTAGTAAGGGAGACGCAGTTTATATCAGTTTATATTCAGAATTTGCAAGGAGTGAATTCTTCAAGCATCCCTAACTGAATTTCTCCCATGGGGTCCCTATGGGTGGATGCCAGGATACAGCCAGAATTATCCAAAAAGTGGGGAGAAGGAGAATCAAAGATGGACAAATCACCCAATTCAGCATCCTGCCAGGTGTGTAGCCGCAAGGCACAAGAGGGGGAGGAGTGGCATTTTACCCCCCCTTTTCCTGTCTGGTTTTTTTTAATGATTTCTCTATCATTGTTTCCTATGGGAGGGATAATACAAATAATTCAGGGCTGGTGTGTGTGGTGTGTGTGTGTGTTTGTGTAGGAAATGGGTCTGAGCCTTTGGATCTGAACCTTCCCTTGACTCACCCTGGCACACACACACCAAACTACCCCTGGCATGTCCCCTTTTTACCTCTGTTGAGGTCAGAGTTCTGACATAAGTAAAGCAAGTGTTCATGGAGGTTTCTACAATAGCTGGGAGTCACCCTATGAGGTCACATCTTCCTCTCCAATGTCACCCTTTTCTCTCCATCAGTGGAGAGGAAATCCAAAGCATCCTATGACCTCAGGGACGCCCTCCCGGGGTCCATAGATCTGCAGACTTAGAGGGCTGATTATGCCATTCTTTGATGGAAGCAGCAATGAAGACAAAAGGACAGGTCGTTTTGGGGCCCTCCTCTACTACTAGAGCTAGGGCTTATTAATCTTCAATCTAGACATTAGCCTAAACAGGCATTAGTTAATTTAGAATCTCCTGTGTGTTTGAATTCAAATAAAACATTTTTAAAAAAGAAATAAAATAAGGATCCAGTAAGTAGAGCATATAGATTATTATTACTATTAATAAAAAATGGGCTTCTTTTTCCACTTAATTCACTCTTGGTACACCACTGTGTGAAAGTTAATGCGGGGAAGAGTTTTCCTCTAGAGCACATTCTGACCTTGCAGTTCAACAACTGAAATTGTAATTCTTTGCTTCTGCTCTGAAAAGCAAAGGATGCTTCATGTCTCCTGCCTCAAGACCCAATTGCTGCTATTCTTTGTAACCATCAATCTTCATTTGGCTTGCTATGCAAAGAAATTAACCTTTCTGTAGTGTTGCCTTTTCCCCCTTCTTTTTTCAAAGTGAAACATAATCCCTGAATAGCCATATATGCTTATTGAACACTCAGTGCTACTTTTAAAAAAGATATAGTGGTAATGTAAGTACTGAAATAGCATTGAGATTTGTGTGATCAATTTATTTTCTTGTCAAATAAAGCTCTTTAATAGTTTGCATTTTGTACGGTTGACTGTTTCAATAAAATCAATTTAATTAACTATCAAGATCTGACGGAACACACTTAGGCACTGTCATTCATTTTAACTGAACAATAATTTCCATCAAAGACAACATGCCAACCATTTTAATGAGATATTTCAACCTTAGCAGGATTTCATGTTAATGATCAGAAATAAATATCTTGGGGTGTTTTTTTTTATCAAACTATCATTACTCACCACTTCTCATTAATATTGTGATAGACTGTCACTACTTATTCACCAAATGCTCAGTGCTTAGAAAAAATCCTAAAATGATTATGCAAATCAGAGCTAGACGGGGGGGGGGGCTGGCCAGTAACATTAGTCTTAATTTGTCTTTCAATTTCTTAGACCCTGATTACTTTACAGCTGCAGAAGAAACATGTAAGAGTGCATCATCCTTTGTAGGGTGCCATGGTGGCAAGGACCATAGCTCAGTGGTAGATCACATGCTTTGCATGCACACTCATTAAATGATCTCAGATAGCTGAAGATCCCAGTGGGAGACCTTGGAGAGCCACTGTCAGCCAGACTAGACAACGCTGGGTAAGATGGAGCAATGGGATGCCTTAGTAGAAGGCAGATTCATATGAAGTGTGATTTTGAAAAGCAAATTATCTATGTGGGATCAACTAGAGGGCATTCATATTTCTTTGTTGGTATTTCAGATCTTTCAGAAGGAAACTAAGCATCAGCAAAATCTAACAGAGTGCAGCAGACTGATTAAACTGATTGTGGCTTCCTCTCAGATTTCAAATTCAAAGCATAGAAAGTGGTCAGAGGAAGAATGAAAGCAAAGAAGCATGCAAGAGGACTGTGTTTCAAAAGCCTTCATAATAAAAAATATAGTAATTATTTTGAAGAAAATCCCATAATAGCTTTTTGTTTATTGCAGTATGCAGGAAATCAAATTGCAGACAGATAGAACAAATTACTTTGCACAGGGTAATTAGCAAGCTATTACAAGGTCCTGCCCATATTCCTTCCTGACTACGTATATCATGTCCCATTTCCCAAATACCTTACTTTCCAAAACATCTGAGAAATTAAACAACTATTACTTTTCAGTATGCAATAATTATATGCCACTCACAGCCAGTTAGAGGGTGACCTTATGACATGTACTCATATGTTTGGGAGCAATTACATGCCATGTTTATATTCATTTAAAGTATGAAGATCTATGCTTGAAGATGTATGTTTTAAACAATGCACCACTCTTCATAATCTGTTCAGAAGCAGTGACATCAACAGAATACCACAATAAGTTTGTCTCTGTGGAGAGTGAGTGTGATACAAACGAACCGACAGAGAAGCACCCCCCCAGTACATTCTCACCACCCTGACCTCCCCGCTGTCTTGCCCCTCCCCCTCTACCTGGAGGCAGTAGCAACATGACCAACCTGCAACAGATACACTTTAGGATAGGAATCAAAATGGAAAGGAAAAAAGGCCACAAATGCTTATGAAATTCATCTAGGCAATAGGCAATTAGTGCATATTATCAGGACAGATTATGGTTTCCGTTTCTTCTTCTCCTATCTAAATACTTTAGCGAGGACCAACAGTGGAGAAAATAAAATGCATGCAGTTAGATATGAAACTAATAACATCTCAACCAGTACAGGAACTGTAAGAGAACTGAAAGAAAAGGTCATAGTACAGATCAATTACATAATCGCTGATTGAATAAAAGACAGTAATTCAGCTAGAAAGCCTTTCTTCAATCTTGTGGTTTATGAAGAGCCGTAGAGGCCTACAATTGAATTTAAACCTCCTATAGTTCCCTTTGGGGCTACCGAGTGATACTGTTAATCACTGTTACTGTTAGTACAAGAACTGTAGCCACGTATAAAACAAATAATGAAAAGACTCTGCAGCACCTGGGGCATTGGATACCTGAACGAACTGGTGAGGCATAGAGTATTGTATTGCATACCAAAGCCATATTTCAAACAATTGGACTCTTCCAGTGTTTGATAATAGTGTCTACCCTCTCTACCTGCCTGCTATTTACATAGTGCTGGTCTCTGTGGAACCTCATTGTGAGGCTGTAAAACAGAAGCAGGATTCTCGGGACAGCAATCCAATCTCAACAACTAATCTCTTAATCTAGTTTGAAACACAGATTCAATGCTGGCCACCTTGGGTTCAGCTCTCTATTATATTATAATAATCTCAATAAAGCTGATCTCTTGGAAGACTGATGTAACGCTTTCAATTCTAGCTCTTCATCTCTGGAGAAAAACATCAAAAAGACTGCCTCAGCTTTCAGTTCCTTACCCACTATCCCTGCCTCCCCAAAAAGAGAGTAAGATTGCAAACTAACACACACCTGGGAATAGATCCCATTGAACTATTGCCATTGGGCAATTACATCTGAGTAGACAAGCTTAGCTTTGTGCTCTTAGTTCAACCCTGTACATATCTACTGAGAAGTAAGCCACACTGAACTCAGTGGGACTTTGTCCCAGGTCTATGGAATTGCAACCTTCAAGTCCAAAAGGCTTTGAATATGTTATGTAGCATGGGAGAGTACACGCACTGCTGCTGTTTTGCACAGCAGCAAGAAATTATTTTGAAAAAGTAATTAAAATTTTAACATTAGGTAACTACATTTTTAAGTAAATAAAAAAGAGAAATTGTAGCTGCTGCAGAAATGTGGCAGTGCAGGCACTCTCCCAGGCTGCTGTGCCCAGAATGCCTCAGTCTCAGGAAGGACTCCAGAGACAGAAAGGAGGGGAAAGGAGAGGGGCCAACAGAGCTGCCACTGCATACCAATTGCAAAACTCCTTAAATGTAACCAGTGGGAGAGGATGGGCAGAGGTAAAACTGTGCCATATCTTGCTCCAGTTCTGTACATGCTGTAATGATTGCCGTTGATAGTCTGGATTGTCAGCTTTTATAGACTGTATTGTCAGGTTTGCCAAGATGAAGCAGGTGTGAAAATTGGAGGGAGAAATAATTTAAGATATGCAGATGATACCATACTGCTAGCAGAAATCAGTAGTGATTTGAAACAAATGCTGATGAAAGTTAAAGAGGAAAGCACAAAAGCAGGACTACAGCTGAACATCCAAAAGACTAAAGTAATGACAACAGAAGATTTATGTAACTTTAAAGTTGAAAATGAGGACATTGACCTTGTCAAGGATTATCAGTACCTCAGCACAGCCATTAACCAAAATGGAGCCAATAGTCAAGAAATCAGAATAAGGTTAGGACTGGGGAGGGCAGCTATGAGAGAACTAGAAAAGGTCCTTCTTTGTGTTGCGCTGTGTGTAGTTGTGTTACTTAATTTCGATTAAAAGCAGCACCACAGCAGCAGAGAGTAACAGCAGATGTTGAAATGCGAGTGTGCCAGCATGTGCGTGCGTTTACCTAAGAAAGCAGGCTTTTACCCTGCATCAGCATCACTGAGACTGGGTAAAATAAGAAAAGCTACTTTATTTATAGAAATACATAGTAGATAGAAAAGGCATACCTAGTTCTAACTAACTAGCTAAGTTGGAGGCATAACGCCCAGGTGTGGGAGTCAGCCCCATGCTCAGAGAGAGCAGAGACAAAGGGATGTCTCCTCTCTCCTGGACAGCCAGAGGACAAAGGAATGGAAAGGGCAGAAGGAGGAGGGGCAGGTAAGCTTCCCTAAAGGAGTCACAGTCTAGCGACAGAAGGAAGTCAGTCACAGCACCACAGGTAAAAAGGTAAAGAAAGCCTATCCATCTGGAGGACCCTAGCTCTATCTTCCTTCTGGAGCTTAAACAAAAGAACAAAACAGGAGTTGCTCTTGCCCCACTTCCAACACTTTAGACACATCATGAGAACACCTGATTCACTAGAAAAGACAATAATGCTGGGGAAAACAGAAGGGAGTAGAAAAAGAGGAAGGCCAAACAAGAGATGGACTGATTCCATAAAGGCAGCCACAGACCTGAACTTACAAGATCTGAACAGGGTGGTTCATGACAGATGCTCTTGGAGGTCACTGATTCATAGGGTCGCCATAAGTCATAATCGACTTGAGGGCACATAACAACAAAAATTGTCAGGTTTGTTTGTTTTAATTTTCAACAAACCTTTATTGTCATTGGTTTAAAAAAATAAAAATCTAATTTTTTAAAAGTTGCATAGCTCAAATATTTACCAATAGAACTAAACATACCTATGTATATCTCATATTTATTACATACCAATAGAACTAAACATACACAACCATAAACTAAATATACACAAATAAAAAACATAAAATTACTAAACCAAATAGAAGAACAGTTAAACTAACAGCAATAGTAGGCACAAGGACTTAAACAAGAATGATCTCAGGACTGAAGGTAAGTAGTGAGGCATCTCAGGTAAGCAATTGTTCTTTGTATGTAAAGACAGAGCTCTATAGAGCTATTACTTATTGTTCCTTATTCCTGATGCCAACTGTCCCCAGTAAGTAATCCCAGCACCAGCAAGGTATACGGAAGAGACCTCACTGTAGCTGGACAGACAAGAATGTTGATATTTTTATTGTCATCCTCAGCAGCAGTACTGACTTCTTCAGTTACAACTGTCTCCAGAGTCATCTAATAGTTGTGCTTTCCTAATTCCAGTAGGGCAAGCTCTAATCTACAGCATTCTCTTGGATGATTTTGTCCATCCCCATAGCTGTACAGCTACATATGTGTATAACAAGCACTAGGTAAAGGGGACAAAGGGTCAAGTAGTCTTTACGCATTGTATGTGTATCTGCCTGTATGCATGTTTGTGTGCATATCTGTATAGATATAGATAGGCACAGATATGTAAAAGTTTTGAAAATGTTACTCAAGGATAGTAGAATTGAACCAAAAAGGCTTGGAATTTGTCATTTGTCATTTATTTGTACACCACCTTTCCATAATAAGCCATGCTCAAGGCAGCTCACAACATCAACATGTATTACATAATTCATTTGTAAGACATTACAAAATTTAAATAGTAATAAGAACAATGATGTCCCTGTTAAATTTGTAGCCAGCCCAGTGTCTATGGGAACAGCAAAAACGGTTACAAGTAATGTCCTTGAAATACCCCCGAAGCATTTCTTGATTGACAGGGATTTTATCAACTGACATTTCTTTGATCTTTTTAAGAATTTATCAAGTCATGGTCCCAACTAGGGAAGGAGCAGGCAGGTGCCAGTGAAGTCAGCTGTTCAGGAGCCTCTGGGACATGTCGATAGGCAGCATGATATGCAGAGCTCATGGAGAACATCCAGGGTCTTTTGGTCCAGACATGCCTCCCTGTGATAGACTTGCAGGAATATGGCTGAGAAAAGACTTCATCTCAGCAGTATTCTCTAGTACTTTTCATCCAAAAAGCAATGTGTTGTTTTTGTTTGCTTGCCTGCATTCTCTCTCTCTCTCTCTAGTTCACAAGAAAGCATTGTTGAAAGCGAGAACAAAAGTCTCAAAGTAGTTGAACGAAATTCAACTACTAGATTCCTATTTACTGCAACAAACAAAACAGCTAAGTAAAGAGTATACCTATAAAATGAAGCACGTTACTTAAGATGGGCTTCTTCTTTTTTAGATGAAGCATTTCATTTACTATGCATTCCATTAAATCCAGTCATGCCCGGATCCCCTATCATTTTTGACAGTAGTTAATACATCTCAGTGAAGTATGTAATATTATCACCAAACAGAAATCATATAATGAAACTATTTGGTTTAGGAGTATGGGGGGAATTATATAATCTAATTTGTAGCTCAGCTTTGCTAGCTGAATACATGTCCCCCCCTACCCACAGCTATCAATTTAATTAGCTTCTTTCTGTTCTTGCAAATGATTTTTAGCTGTCCTCATGTATGCTTTCTCCACACCAACAAATGTTCCTTTAAGCATTGATGAGAAATCAATACCTTTCATGAGTGTTCAGTATAAGAATGCAGTTGTTTCCAATAGCTGCAAATGAGAGGAAATTTAAGCTACCAACATTTGTCACTCAAGCATGAAAATAGCATTGGTGCTCCTGCCAGTAAGCAGCATGGTCCCTAATGGGTGAACATATCTAGTTGCAGGCCCACACCAATATTATTTGCCCTGGGGAAAAAACTATGAATAGCTTAATGTATGGCAAAAGCTATGCACATAACCTCTTAGAGTAAGCTCCAGCATGGAAAGAAGAAAATGATCTCAGTCACATTGCCTCAACAATTAGCTTAGCCTAAAAGAAGACTGTACTTTTTTCCCTAATTTAAGAAATTGTGTTTCATAAAAGTTACTGAATAGCAAGTCTGACTATATCATTTTATCCCCTCCCGTTCTATTCATGAGAAGCCTCCAGAAACTGAGAAGTCAATAGAGTGGATGAAGGACACAGAGTATCCTCCCTCCCTCCTTTCCACTTCACTATAGTGATGAAATATTACTGTTCTCCTTCATATGACATGCACATTTTTACAATACAGTACATCTTGTCCAAATGGCCTTGCGGCATATACAAAATGACCTCAGTTCAGTTATCCATGGTTTGGGCATCTAGATGTTGCTGACAGCCTACTACTATCGGAAGTGACATCTGGTCAGATGGTTGGGGACAGAGCTGACCACAAAATCTGGGGGGAAAAGAGAGAGGTTTTCCAGATGTCCTCCACAGAGTCCTTGAGATTGCTACAGGTACTGTAGTCTTTTCCCACCAGCTCAAGGTCACTCTCACAGGGGTTTATAGGTGAAATCTAATATATGCATGTACAGTATTGGCCTTGCACCTAATCTTCCATTCCTTGCTGTTTAGACTAGATTTATCCAGCAGTGACATAAATGTGCAAGTCTGAGAATGGCTTGTGTCTCATTGCAAGCACAAAGTCTTCTTTCAAAACAGGAGTTCCAATAAAAGCCCTGTATACAAAATAAAACATGTGGCTATTTTGTTAAAAAAGAAATGCAATATTCTATGTGATTTTCAGACCAAATGTCATCCATATATTCTTTGGAACAGTGACCTAGTGTAGTACTATCTGGGTCACTGCTACTGTAATGTATAGAAAATAATGTTTAACTTTAAAAATGAGGATAGCTACAATTAGGTAATGGATTATAATCTTATATGGTTCCCATCAATTGAATGCATTATGAATGATACTCTGGACCAACTCTGGAATCTGCCTACTATCAGAGAAATTATGAGGTTGCGTTAGCCCTATTATCAGGAGTACAACAATATCACATACTATTTGCAATTGAAAAGAACACCCAAGAAAGCAAACAAATTATCTGTATCTTTGCCATTCTCCTTAGGAAAGTCATAAACTGATCAGCAGAGGACCAAATGTTTAGAAGAAAATGAAATCATGGTTAAGAATCACATTATTTTTCTGCACTATGAACTGTGTTGTCTATATAGTATATCCTGTAACACATCAACCTTCTACACCAAAAGAACCCATATTTTGCACCACAAAGCTGCTCCCCTGTATTTGGGTCTTAGGTGGTGAACTCAGGCAGGTTGTTGACTAAGCTACTGAATGGAACTCTTGCTGATGGGGACATTGTGACTAGCTTTGTTATTGTTTTTCTATTTATTATTCCATAAACTCACATGTTGGGTTCCTAAACAGTGACCAATCTAGATATTGCCCAAACCAGTGGCAAGATGTAAATATGGTTGCAGTAGCACTCTACACATTCAGAAGGACCATTCATCCAGTATCAATCCAGCAGTAATGATTCATTCCACATTGCATTTTTTACTTACACCTGTATGTGCAATGTCCTTTTTGACCTTAAATTCAGTCAAGGTTGAAGCCAGACATAGCAATCAGGACTGAATTGGGCCCAATGGCATCAAATGATGGCAGTGGGCCAGCTCAGGATCTAGAAGATCCCAGGTGGGCTCAACCCCACCCCCTCCCTACCCCCAGAATGCCCTGTTTTGGTGTTTTCACCTACACTTCTGGTGGGTGGAACAGTGAGTTCTACAACAGCTTCACTGTTCTGGTCTGGGCAGAAGAAGACCTCCCAACACAGTATACTGGAGATCTGGAAACTGGTTTATGTACAGAATATGTCTGTGAGATTAGTAACTGGGACAGAGTGTGATGAACATATTCTGCTTATACTAATTCATCTTCACTAGCTTCCACTACTTCTGGGTCCAATTCAAAATACTAATTTTGATCTTTAAGGCCCTTCACAGGTTAAAATGACCATGATACCCAAGGCATAATCTCTTTGTACATATATCTTCCTGAACCCTAATATCTTCCACTTAGGCCATCTTTCAGGTGCCCCCACTAAGTGAGCTATGGCAGATGGCTTCCCATGCAAGTGGCACCCAGATTGTGGAATATGTGCCTGGCATGTACTTTAATAGCTTTTCAGTGCCAGGTGAAACAATTTTATCTTCCCAGGAGAAGACTCTTCTCCCAGGAATTTAAAATCTAACTTTACATTTTAATTTTGTCTTAGCTTTGATTTTTTTTCTTTTTGCTGGGTTTGTTTTTTAATATTAGTTTTATCTTAATCTAGAGTTGTTTTAATACTGCTTTTATTTTACTCTGTTCCTTTTTAGATTATTAACTTGGTTTTATTCTGTGAGCCTGAGCCACCCCAAAACCTATCATAGGACAGTCTATAATTTATATAAATTACCAGCCACCACAACAATGTCACAAAATCTTGAAGAAGCTTTCAGTTTCTCCAGAACTTTTAATAAGGTTGGATGTCAAGCAAATTGGGTAAGAGTGGTGAGACCAAAACAAAGCTAGCTTGATGTTCAAACCACAAGGGTCTGTATTTAGCCACAATCTTAAAATGAACCATAGGAGGATCTAGACTTTATTTATTTGTTTATTTAGTATATTTGTAAGCTGCTTTTCATCACCAGGTGACCTCAAAGCAGCTTTCATAGCAAAAACAAAATAATATGATAAAAACAATTCAAAACATCATCATAATAAAAAACAACAGTATCAATAAATAATACCACAAAACATCATAAAACAGGCTGAAATCTCAAGTCAATCTAGTCTGCAAAATCAAGAGAAAACAAATATGGAGAGAGAGAGAGAGAGAGAGAGAGAGAGAGAGAGAGAGAGAGAGAACAAATATACAGTAGAGTCCCATCGTTGTATAACAGTCCATATCCTTCAAAGAAGGCTGTAACAGATTCCTTGGTAGCAGTATCTTCCCTCAGTGTCCAGATGGGCTTGTTTCCATCTCCGCGTCCTCGGGCTTGCTCAGCTGCTGCTCCCTAGGCTTCTGCTGGTGGTGGTGGCGGCTCATGTTGGGTGGCGGCTGAGGTAGCTTGGGCTTGGAGGCCTGGGCCTTGCCTGGAGGAGGAGGAGGATGCAGTGGCGGCTGTTGTTGTTGAGCAGGAGGCCCCACGCCAGGCAGCGGTGCTGGAGGAGGAGGAGGAGATGCTGATGCTGCTGGCGATGTGGAGGCTCCATGGCTTGAGGCAGCTGGGCTCTGGGCTGGGCTCCGGCAACACCGGCAGCGGGCAAGGCAAATCCAATATGTCCAGATAGGCTTGCTTCCATCTCCATGTCCTCGGGCTCATTCAGCTGCTGCTCCCTGGGGTTCTGCTGCTGGTGGTGGTGGTGGTTCATGTTGGGCGGTGGCTACGGCAGCTTGGACTTGGGGGCCTGGGCCTTGCCTGGAGGAGGAGGCAGATGCAGCAGTGGCTGTTGTTGTTGAGCAGGAGGCCCCGCACCAGGTAGCGGTGGTGGCAGCAAGGAGTGCTCGAGTGGGAGCAAGAGATGCTGCTGCTACTGCTGGCTTAATAGGATTAGGCTCTTCTAGGTGCCATGTTGTTTTCAGGTTGTATCTAGGATAACTGGGACAAAGAAGAAAATAATGGCTGATCCTTCATTTAAATATATATAATCTAGCAATTATCCATGTCTTTCTCCAGCCTTAAGCAAAATATGCAGGCAGAAGCAGCTTGCCCAGTGGGGCAGAAAACCAACAGTGGCTTCCTGGCAGTGGTGTTGTTGCTGCTTGCTGAGAGGGTGGGGGCAAGGCAGCGGGGAGGTCAGCATGGTGAAGTTGCACCAGCAGAGCCAATCTGGTGCTCCTGCCAGTTAGCCTACACCATGCCAACCTCCCTTCTACTTAGTCCCTCCCTCCCACTAAGCAGCGGTTTCACTGCTGCCAGGAGGCTAGCATTACAGAAGTCTCCCAGGATCCTTGTGAGGCAGGGAACAGAAGAAGAGAGAGAAATTGCAAAGTTGGAGATTCAGGGCAGAAACACACTCACTGTTCTGCTGGTTCCAATGCATCTCCACTTCTCTTCTGAAAACAGGAGCACACCACGCTAGTCAAGCCCTGCCTCTTTTTATTGTAAAACCTGGTGGGAGCAGCCTGAGTATATTTTTTAAAAAATTAGCTTCAAAGAGATTTCACAACTGATCAGCAAATCAACCTGTTTCCCCTCCAGGTATAGCTAATGGAAACACTTTGATCTAGTGACTAGTGTGTTTACAGCCTAATTGTAGGAGGTATACTTGATTTTTTTTTTAAAAAAAGTCAGTAGAAACCAAATTGTAAAATGTTACCTAGTGGCTGGAGGAAATGTAACCCTAAAAAAGTAAAATCCCATTTTCAGGTGGTAGAAAAATCATCTTCCTGTAATTTTAGGATCCCTCATTTTGAAAAGCTAGATTTTTATATTCGCCAAGACACAGAAAAGCTAAGAAAGCCATGTTGGTCTTTAAGGGGGGGAAATCCAAAATCCAGTCAGACAATACCTTTATTAGGACAAAAGGAAATATTACAAAGAGAACAATGAGCGGTCTCCAGAGCTCTTCTTCAGGCTGGATGTTAAGCAAAGTCTGCGGGAGTGTAGGTGGGGGACAGAGAGAGCTTTCGACAACTATATTGCTCCTGCTCTCCTGACCTGAATGAAAGAACACCCACCCACACAGTTCCCTTCAAGGCACAATATTGCTAAAGGTCTCTGAACAAATTTAACCTGCATTAACTATCCTATTACTGTTATATTTGGGAAACTTAATTCAAAGCATAGCAAATGTTAATGTGTTCAATTACATGTGCAATCATATTAAACAGACAGCTAATTCCAACATTTCAGCCACTTGAGACATCACCACACATTAATGGGCTATTGGGTAGATCTGTTCTCACTATGCTATCTGATCCAAATATCTAGGTTAATAACAAAACAATAATTCAGCACTCTTAATAAGTTAGCTGCTTCATCATTCTTCAAAGGAGCAGTATTGATCTCAGTTCATTACAAATGCCTGTGATGAATGTTTAGACTCTTCTACATTATGGGAGAGTTGCTTAAATAAGCAAAGATGATTAACCTTGGTATTTTAGGTGTAAAGGCATGGAGGCTGTCTACTTCAGGTGTGGGAAACCTTTGGCCCTCCTGATGCTGCGGAAGAAAAACTGTCATTCCTGGCCAATGAGACTGGTGGGAGTTGTAGTCCAGCAAAATCTGCATTACAGGCTGGAGAACCCACCGCAGGAATGCTACTTTTGGCGGAACTCCTGCGGCAGTCTGAACAATAAGCTGTGGTTCTAAGATATCATGATTGCAAGGAAGAGTTTGAGCTAGTTCTGCTCCATTTTTCTAAGAGTAGCCACTGCTTTGGAAAGGAAACTGAGGGAGATACAAACAGCTAGTTTTGACCATCCTAGACCATCTCTCCTGGGATCTGAAGGCCAGCCAGGGGATCCTGGAACTTCACTGTTAAGGGTGCTAGGAGATTCCTGTTTCCCTCACAAAGTGATAGTTTTCAGAGTGGTTTAACTATCAATCCCTCTTCCCAGGGAATTCTGAAACTGCAGCTCTGTGAGGGGAATAGAGGTCTCCTAACAACTCTCAGTACTCTTCACAAACTAAAGTTCCCAGGATCCTTTGGGGGAGTCCGTGACTGTTAAAGTGGTATGATGATGCTTTAAATGTGTAGTGCAGATGTTGCCCAACAGCATGTGAAGCCAAAGCCAAAGACAAGCAGAGCCAACTAATTCTTCTTTTGTCCTTATCCACCTCTCTGTTGAGTTCTACAAGAGCAACACTGAAACTAAAGAGGAGGGAGCTAACAGACAGTACCACCCCTAGACTGGTTGCAAGTAAGAAGGCAGGCAGATGGCTGAGGGCACACAGAGGTTGGTGGGGGAAGTGCCCCATTTTCCTTAAAGGAGCAACTTCCACTGATACACACTGAGTGCATGTCCACACCAAGGTTTAATGTGCATTTGAAATTGCTTGAGTCTCACTCTAATTAGCATTGTCCATACCGACTGTAGCTCAGTGGTAGGGCATATGCTTTGCATGCAAAGGTCCAAAATCCAACTTCTGGAAAAGACTATTGCCTGGAATCCTGGAGAGCCAATGCTAGTCCATGTCATCAGTACTGAGCTAGATGGTATCAAATGGCCTGAGTTGGTATAAGGTAGATTCTTTTGTTCCTAAAAGTGGAAAGTGACCCAAGGGCCGCAGTGACTCCAAAATTTATTTATGTATTTTATTTACAACATTTATATACCGCTTTATTGTAAAAAACCTAAACTTTTTTTTTTACAGAAGTTCCTTTTACAGAAGGAATTAAAACAATAAAATTATTGGCAAAAACAGTTAAAGGCAGGTATTTAAAAACATTCAAAATATATAAAAAACACAAGAGCTTCTACATGCCAGGATAGGCTTGCCTAAACAAGAATGTTTTAACAGGTGCTGAAAACAGTACAATGAAGGTGTCTGTCTAATGTCAATAGGCAGGGAGTTCCAAAGCATAGGTGCTGCCACACTAAAGGACTGATTTCTTACAAGAGCAGAACAAGTACTATGTGACACCTGTAGCATGGAAAGTACACCTTGAATTTGGCCTGGTAGCAAATTGGCAATCTGTGCAGATTTCGGAGCAGAGTATTATGTACTGATAGGGTCTCACTCTTGTCAGCAATTGTGCCACAGCATTCTGCACTAACTTCAGCCCCTGGGTCAGGTTGTGCTGCATGGGGATTTCTGTGACCTTGGCTGACTGGCCAAGTTTTGGTTTTTGGTTAGGAATCCTGACTGGTTGTGGGATGCTGAGTTTTCTGCCTTACTCATAGGAATCTTGTTGTGGTTGGTATGGTATTGCATTTAGGAAATCATCACTGTCTTTTATTTTTCTGTTTGCATTTCATTTACCTTTAACCTCACGCTGTTACATCCATAGAAGCAACAACAGTGGTTCCATGTGCTCAGCTCAACCCTTTTAAACCCACTGATGATGCACATTGTTGGTTGCATGATGGTTTGTTTCTTGCCCAATAGTGGCAAAAGAGAATTCACATACCAGGAAGTGTGGCTGCAATTGTTGTTGTTCCCAAGCTGCTGTCTGTGAAGGTAGATCAAACCATGTGTGTTTTCTCCAGAGCTTGGAAACATTACTTTTTTGAACTATAACTCCCATCAGCCCAATCCAGTGGCCATGCTGGCTGGGGCTGATGGGAGTTGTAGTTTTAAAAAGTAACTTTTCCAAGCTCTGGTTTTCTCTCTGTCAATTATTACTCACTGGAATTGGATTGGCTGTTAAAGTGAGTTTATAGTAGTCCACAGGGTAGACAGAAAAGGGCAGAGAATCTTCTTACTCTTATTCATTAATCAGACCTCTTTCAGAAGTGAAAGGTCAAATCTGTAAAGAAGTTTGGAGCAGCCATGTTAAAATGTAGGGGCAGGGCATTGCAGGCAGGGGGTTGCCAACCCTGCTTGGATATGGATATCTTTGCAGAGGATCCCTAGTCAAGCTTTACCAATAGCACAATGCAAACCATATTTACTCAGAAGTAAGTCCTGTTGAGTTCTATGGGGCTTAGTAAGCATGTTTAGAATTGCAGCCTTCAGGGGCATCCATCTTTATTCCTGAGTGCTCCTATCTAACATCTCCACAACACTAGGCTCCCTTCTTCCTACAGTGGCCTTCTGGTGACTAGGCTGGCCTGAGGGCACTTAAACCCTTCTTGCCAGAAGCAAGTAGACTAGATTAAATGTTCCCTACCCAGGCTCTATCTTTCAGCTAGGATTTCTATCTTAATTCCCAATCAGATAAATGTTTTTGTTTGAATTGTATGCTCTAAGCAACTGTGGTTGATGCTTAATGTATCATGCTTATTGGCATCATTTGGGCCCACCCCTGTGACATCACTATGGCCCATCCCCATGACATCACTATGACCTGCCCCCAAGACATCACAAGGGCCTGCCCCTGAAATCTCAGGCTTTGGGACCCTTCTGACCTCGCAACCCTAGTGGGGTTGCACTTGGTTTAACATGCAAATATCTGAGTAGTGGCCTCTGCCTCCCTTCCTGTCTCCCTTATCAGCAGAGAGACCACCACTTCTATCTTAGGTGTGCAGCAGCCAAGGCCAGCACCTTGTAGGCATTCTAGATTTTTTTTAAGTAACTTAATAAATACATTGTAGTGATTACTTTTGAGTAAAGGTAAAGTAATTAATTCCTTTGAGAACAATTGTAATTGTAATGGTAATTTATTCCTTCTGGGGGCCATGTAATAAATTGTAATTTATTCCTTTTTAAAAGTAATCTTCCAAGCTTTGGATGTCACTCTCATGCCACTGCTAACATGGTCACTTTCCAAAGAAAATACGCACTTAACCAATTCCAGGTAAGATCCAAAAAGTTTTTTTTTTAAATCCAGAACCATTCCAGTCCAGGGGCAGATGCTTTGCAGTGTTGTTGTTCAGTGCCCTTATAATGAGTATCCTGAAACAACTCCCCCTTCCATGTCTCCCAATTTCTTTGCCTCTTCAGTATCATTTCTGGTTCTGAATGTGTTTACTTCCACACAAGTGGCCTGAAAGATGTTGAAAAAAACAAAAACAAAAAAGGCCTGTTGTGCACAAATCAATTAATAAGGGGGAAAAGTCTCCTTCCCTCCCACTCATCTCGGGGAGAGAAAGTCTGCTGAATGCACTGTGCACCCAAGTTCTCCATGTCTGCAAAAAGCAAACTCTTTCCCTCCTTCTCAGAGACGAAACCTGCTGGATCTATAGCGGATTTTTCTCCCCCCCCCCAAAAAAAACACAGGGTGTTAGGTGGGTGTGTTGCCAAAGGCAAGAGGTTTGTAATTTTGAGGCAATGAAAGAATTACAATGCTTTAATTAAGAGCAGTTTGTGTTTTACAGCAGGGAGGAAAGCAGATAAAAACAACCCTTGAGTACACTTAATGAGCAAAATTAACTTAAAATTTCCTTTCAGTTTCACTGGGAGCCCCAATTCAGCAGTGAAGGAGAAATCCCAGTTGGCCAGTTGACAAACCCACAGCATCAGCTTGCATGGCAAATCTGTGGCGAGGCTCCTCAAGCAGGAATTAGGGTCCTCTATTTATACCAAAAGAGCCCCATGACATGGGTGCAACTTTGCACCTGTGATTTTAACTGGCTATACCTATGAGATGTTTATCTTTACTTGGATCTCACACCTATGTCTTTTGTTTATCTCTTCTGTTGTGTCTGTGCCCTTGAGGTTTTGCTGCAGCCTGCACTGAGAACACAGCTTTGAGGCTGCGTTCCCAGTCCTTGGCAGCGTATGTGAAAACATCCTCCCTAATGAGTTCTTGGCATCCACTATCTGTGTGTGCCCATTAAGAGCCTCTCTTACCTCATCTGTGTTATATTCTCAGACTTCTATACAGTACTGTTGTCTGCTATATGGGCAGGGTATGAGAAAGTCCACACAACAAGCCCACCTGGCCTCAATGTAGGCATGGGACAGGAGCATGGACAAGGGAATGGAGCATGCCACACTATATCTCCTTGGTTACATCGAGATGTCTTGCTGTCATTTTCCAATACAGAGGGACAGGCTGTGCCTGCTAGATTGACTGCACTCCATGGGATGCTCGTATGAGAGCAGGGAGAGGACCCTCTGCAACTCCCCCCTCCCATCAGCTGTTGGGCAAGAGAGGCTTTGCCTGCTGGATGGATCGGGGAGGGCAGCTGAGTGAGCGGCTGATCCCTGCAGAAAGCAGTTTAGCCCACACATCTGTCAAATTGGCTGTGCTCAGTTGGTCTGCAATGGGGGGGGAGGGAATGTGGTGTGAATGGGAGACAGCAGATCAGGGCTCAGTGATTCAAGTACAAATGCACGTGTATATGGATGACAGGGACCAAATACAAAGAAGGAAAATATGGATTTTAAGTGGGATAACACTAATACATGGACAAGCCCTAGGTCTTTTACTGAAAATATACTCAAATGCACACATTCACCTGTTTGATTTCCTGGGTATCCAACAGTAGGTTACAAGACGGCCCAGCTTTCAGAGCTCAAAAACGTATGGAGCCTTAAAAAGCAAGCAACTCTCTATCATAGTAGTTTCACATTTGACTATTTTGCAACCTTCTATTTTAGGCTTCAGCACATTTCTATGTTTTATAAACAGTGCAACAAACAAGAAGCCAGATATCATCACCTCAATGCAGTAGTTTCCTTGAGCAGGGAATTAGAAAAAAATGAATTATAGAGTATATTCGGGAAGCAAACTGAAATTGGTGTCCCTTATCAGCATAGTATCTCACATTTTTTCCAGCCACATGGCAATTGCTAATAAGATTGTATTTCATACAGCTACATGATGAATTTTAAATCTCTTACAATTTGAGACCTCAGCGGTAGTTCAAGGGCATCATAATGTATCACTGATTTAAATTTCCTTGAAATATGGATGAAATTCTAGTAGCATTAAAGTCAGTGGTATAGAAATAGAACCCTTTCACTTGAGCACAACATTTCTACTATGAACAAAGAGAATAATACATTTCTGGCACACTTATTACAACTAAAGATGATTCCCACATGCAGATTTTAACAGACATACATGCAGAAAACCAATAGCTTGTGCAGTCAGATATATAACCACTTTGCAAAAGATGTCCATTAATGAACTGTGGATATAACTGAAGAGTAAGAACTGATATCCAGACAAAGAGAGGAGACTGAGGAAGTCACATAAACCTTTCCAACATGGTCTTGCAGAATGTTGACAGTACTTCAAGTATAATTTGGAAAAGTATTCAGAGTGGAGCAAAATCAGTAACTAGTCAAAGTGCAAGGGTACCTGTATAAAGAAAGCACACCTTCTTTTTTATGTGTAGCCTTTTGGTTTGTTTCCATAATTCTTCCGTTAGAATAATTAGAATAGGCAGCATACAGGAAGTGAAAGAAATGAATGGAATATAAAGGTTTGTTAAGAGTACCTTGTTGTTTAATTGTTATACAACAAAAGCATTGCCTTAGGTATAATAGTTTAAAACTTTTCAAAGAACCATATAAATTACATATTTTAATAAAGTAATTATATATTACGATAATAACACATACTTCTTAATAATACTACATAATTACCTTACATAATACATAATTACCACCCACAACTTTATATTTCTTTATTCTAAAAATAATGCATAATGGCTTTACCTGACTTCAGCTGTATTGCAGGTGGGCATGGCTCCATCAAAACAGAGGCCAGGCCTAATTAGGCCTGCAGACTGGAGGTTCTCCACCTCGGTTCATAATATAGGTCACATATTTAATTATGTTATTTAAAACATTTATGTACCTCTTAATCATTTTAGTCATTTATGTACCTCTTAACCATTTTAGTCAAGTTGAACAAGGAGGGTGCCTGGCTGATCTCACTTGGGAGTGAGTTCCACAGGCTTAGGCCCAGTACACTGAAAGTATGGCTTCTAGTCATTACAATTACAAGCCATGCATCTGAGCCATGGGGGACTACCAACAGAGACTCCCCAAAGATTTCAGTGATTGGTGGGATATAAGGGATCAGGCAGTCCTTAATACATCCCAGACTCAAGTAGTTAAGGGCCTTGTAAATTAATACAACCTGGCCTGATAACAAATGGACAGCCAGTGCAAGCTTATGAGCACCAGAGTTTCCCCATCAACCATCTAGCCACAGCATTTTGTGCCAGATGGAGCTTCTGAACCAGGTGCAAGGGTAGCCCCACATAGAGCATGCTGCAGTAATCAAGTCCAGAGTTTACCAATATGTGAATCACCGCAGCCAGTCTATCCCTGTCCAAGAATGACCATAGTTGGTGTACCAGCTGTAGCGGGTAAAAGGCACCCATAGCCACCAAATCTACCTGAGCCTCGAGTGACAAGGATGGATCTAGGAGCACCCCCAAACTACACACCTGTTCTTTCAGAGGGAGAGTAACCCTATTCAGAACAGGTGAATGATTAATCTCCCAGACCCATCCACAGTGCTTCCATCTTCCCAGGCTTGAAGGTCAGTTTATTAGCCCTCATCCATTCCACAACTGCATCTAGACAACATTCCAGACCATGCTCAGCCTCTCCTGACTGACACAAACTGATGCCACACTGCCCCAAAACTCCTAATGACAGCTCCCAATGGCATCATATAGATGTTAACCAGCATTGGTAACAGGATTGTACCCTGTGTTACAGCATAGAACAAAGATTGTGGGACCAAGATGCAATCCCCCAGTGCTATTCTGTGGATACGGCCCTGGAGGTAGGACTGCAACCACCATAAAACAGTGCCCCCAGCACCCATCCCACAGAAGAATACCATGGCTGATGGTATTCAAAAGCTTCAGGAAGTTCAAGAAACAGAAGGAGAGAGGCATTCCCGCTCTCAATACAGGAATTAGAATTCCAATATACTAAATTGCATATTGCCTGTTCCAGTCTTGGCCCATCCTTCGGAAAAGCACAGAATTTGATAATGACAATTCAGAATAATTGAGTGCACTGTTTTGACATTCTTCAAATCATAACAGTAAAAGCATGCCTTAATAATAAAATATAGATGGATATGGAGATGGAAAAACAGTAGAACAACAATAAATATAATAGAAGTTATCTGAAGTAATTTTGACAGTTTCCCTAAACAATGGTGTTTATGTAAATTGATAAACTGGAAGAAATCTATTCCTGGGATGTGGGAAAACAAGAAAATTGTTTAAAGAGCAATAGCTTGAGCAGCAAGTTGCAGATTGGAAATGATTACCTAGGGACAACATGCATCAGTAGGTTCCTATAGACTTTCCTAGTGGTATCGCAACTATATAGACAGTTCAGATCTATGCAATGAAATGTGTCATAAAAATCCATAAACTAAAAGAAAGCACCAATGAGAAATAAGAATAATGGAATGTGTGACTTGTCTGCACCTCAGCCAAGCCCAATGAACTAAGCAATCCTAAGTGGGGTTGTGAGAGCACTACATGGCAAAGCCCTGGTGACTTGTGCCAGCCAGGACAGAAGATGGGGCCGCTTTCACCAAGCTTTTCTGTCCAGCAGATCTTTTCATTTCAGTTTTCCCCCTTTGAAAGCAATGAGGGGAGTTAGCTATGCCAGCTATATTATAGCCTGCAATAGCTTTCAAGGGAGCAAAGCAGCTTTGGATTCAGCAGATCCATAGCCAGATCTGCCCTGTCCCTGCCTTGGAACACTCCATTTCAGGGCCCTGTGCTAACTACCAGTGTTAGCTTTCCAACTGCTGAGCTCATTACAAGGGTAAGAGCAAAAAAATACCCCAACAGCCCTTCTGCCAGCAGAGCCTGGTAGAGGGGCACTCCTACCATATCCTAACCTCCTCTAGCAGGCAACATCAAGGGACTAGGATTGCTCTCCAAAGTCAGCTATTACTTGATATAAGTTGCCTTATAGGAGGAGAGTATGGTTGCTCAATGGCAACAAGTGTACATCAGGCCACAGTAGAACAAGATGTTTCCTCTGGGAGTTCAAGTACTTTAGGTCTCTGATAATGTGAACAAAGGTAACCCGGCATCCAGACAAATAATAAGCTCAGTAAAGATGTACACTGTGTATATAAGAATGTGCTGAAAAGTAAGAGACCTTGTCAAATGAACAAAGGGGATCCTCTGACTTCCAGCCATTCTAAACTGTTCTGCCAAATCCAACTTTTATTTCAGAAGAGGGCACTGTGGGATGTAGTGTTGTTCAAAATCAAACAAATCAGCCCAAGACTCTACATCAGTTGCCAATACCATGTAATTTGCAGTTAATTACTTTTGTTTTTGTTTAGATAACTGTGCATGCAATTTATTCTGTACAAATAAATTATCATGCGTGCTCATTGCCAATTGAGAGAGGATTGCTTTGCACCATAAAAAGCAAAAATATTTCTAAAACTGTTAGAGAGACTTTTCACATTTTTTAAAAAACAGCTCTCATCATTCAGAAACAATCTTGCTCCCTGCCAAGTTCAACTTGCTTTGAAACTTATTCTTTATGGGGAGTGCACAGTTATTAGGAAATGTCTTATTTAAGAACATTGATGGGGGGGGGGACCCAACATCAAACTGAGGGAGGAAGGTATCTCCAAACTATAAAGCTTTATGCACAGAGGCTTCCTCACAACCCAGAATCCCTATAGCACAGGGTTTAGGGTCATGGAAGCCTTCACATGTACATCTCTATGTGCAAATGCTCCATTATTACAGGCAGTCATGCTGTGTGCATGAAGACTAAGGGGTGGGGCTACTTGGTATGTCACCACTCCCTACTACCTGATTGACAAACATGGGAATGTTAGCGCCCAAATAAGGATTTTGAGTTCAATGTCATATTACAGAACCATCGTATATGCAAATTAAGTGCCATTAGTAAAGATTTGTACTCTATAATATCAATTGAAAAAATAATGGTATATGAAAAAAATATAACAACTTAATGAATCAGGCCAAAGGCCTAAGTCCAGCATCCTGTTCTCACAGTTGCAACCAGATACCTATGGGAAGCCTACAAGCAGGATATAAGCACTATTGCATTTTGCCCACTTGGGCTCCCTAGAAACTAGTATTCAGAGACATATAGGTACCAATACCAGAGGTAGAAGCCATTGATAACCTTAAACTCCAAGAATTTGCCTAATCCTCTTTTAAAGCCATGCAAGTTGGTGGCCATCATTGCAATGTGTGGCAGCAAATTTCATGGTTTAAATATGAGCTACGTGAAGAATCACTTTCTATTGTCTGTACTGAATCTTCCAAAATTCAGCTGCATTGGATGACCTCAGGTTAGGGTTACCAGGTTAGAAGCATCCCAAACCCCAAGATTTCAAGGGCAGGCCCTAGTGATGACACAGAGGGCAGGCTCTGATGATGTCACAGGATGGGCCCTGGTGATGTCACAGGATGGGCCCTGGTGATGTCACAGGGTGGGCCCTGGTGATGTCATTAAGCATGATACATTAAGCTTCAACCACAGTTTCTAGGAATATACCATTCAAACAAAATATTTCTCTGATTGGAAATTAAGATAGAAATCTAAGCGAAAAGAGGGTGTTCCCAGGTTCAGCAGAAGTGAAGGGATCTTTCATTCTCATCTACTTAAAGGAGACTAACATTTAATCTAGCCTACTTGCTTCTGGCTAGGCCAGTCATCAGAAGGCCATTGAAGGAAGAAGGGAGCCTACTGTTGTGGAGATGTTAGATGGGAGGAGTAAACATAGATGCCCCTGAAGGCTGCAGTTCTAAACATGCTTACTAAGGGACTAAGCCTCATAGAACTCAACAGGACTTACTTCTGAGTAGATATGGTTATGATTGTGCTATTGTTAAGGCTTGACTAAGGATCCTCTGCAAAGATATCCACATCAAAGCAGGGTTGCCAACCTCCTGCCTGGAATGCCCTGCACCTGCCTATTAACATGGCTGCTCCAAACTTCTTTACAGACTTGACCCTTCACTGCAGACAGAGATCTGAGAAATGAGTAAACGTTAAAAAGATTCTCCACACCATTCATTTAAAGCACATTCAACATACATTTGAAGCACATGAATCCCACCACAGAATCATGGGAACTGTAGTTTGTTAAGGGTGGTGGGAACCATAACTGTGAGGGGGAACTACACTTCCCAGGATGCTTTAGGGGAAATCATGCACTTTAAATGTGAGTTGGATGCATTTTAAATGTATTATGTGGATCTGCATTATTTCATAAACTTTGCCTGAATATAAATTGTTTTAATTAATTTTTTAAAATGCTAATCAGCTACAAAGTTTACTGGGTGACCATGGGCAAGTCACCATCTCTCAGCCTAATCTGCCCCTCAGGGTGAAAACAACAGAGGGGGACCATAACCACCCTAAGGAAGAAGGGCACAGTTAATATATAGAGGAAATAATATAAAACCATAGTGTGAAATCAGATACATATCAAGATATAGTATGAATAAATATTTATATAAGCATGACTGTCAAATATGTTTATTATTTACACAACCCATAAAGATATTAATAGAGTGATCCTATGCATGTTTACTCAGAAGCAAGTCCCAATGTATTCAGTAGGGCTTACTCCATCAGGTAAATATGTACAGGACTGCAACCTCAAGTGTTAAGGACTTCATTCACCCAACCCATAATTCAGAATCATGCCACTTTCATGCCATTTTAAGCTGTTTTGCAAGTGTTTTATACTTGTTTTTATGGTTATTGGATTTTAAATTGATTTATTTCTTGTTGGGAGCTGCCTTGATTTCCAATCAGCAACTCTACCTGACAGGATTGTTAGAAAAACTACACACATACACACACATGAGATGTAAAAATACATACACCCCATACAACAGTTTATTGTCAAAACCAGTTGGTCATTGCAGAACATTTTTTTTTAAAAAAAATCAGTATCAGTTTCTTACCAAATAAAAGCAGTCACACCTAAGTAAGTCCTGCCTAATTGCTTTTAAAAAGGGGGAAGGGGAGAGAAAGATTTACAACACAATCCTTTGATATGTTCACTCAAAAGTCCCATTGGTTTATAGCACAATCCTAACCATGTCTACTCAAAAGTAAGTCCTACTGAATTCAATGGTGTTTACTTCCAGGTATGTGGGATTAGCATTGCAATTTTACTCCCAGAAAAGTGAGTATAGGATTAAAGCTTCAACCCTGACTTTACTTTTTTGGCCAAAAACCTCAAAGGGTGGGGATTAGAGCAGTTGGCTACTATCAGAGGTTGGGGGGGCAGCTGACATTTTGGTGTATATCTCTTGCACTAGACCACCTAGAAACTTACTTTAAAAAAAAATTAAAGCTAAATCTTGAGATTGGGATGACTCACCTGGACACCCAGAGAGGACCCAAAAAAACTGGAGACCTAACAACCCCACCCCAGTTCTACTATTATAGGAGTGGAAACCCATTTTATACACCTCTATCACATCCCACTTTACTCACCTTCCCCCCAAAAAACTAAAAAGCACCTAATGTTGCAACCTTTCATCAATTTGGGTGGGGAGAAGGACTGTTCCAACACCATGATCATTTTGGTTGCACTTTTCTGAACTTTTTCCAACTGTACAACATCCCTTTTGAGGGGTGGCCAACCAGATGATTTGTGGTTTTATGTTTAGCTATATACATTATGTAAATACAAAAGAGAGGGTTTTTCTGTGGTGGTGCCCCAATTGCGGAATTATGTACTTACAAAAAAGAGGGTCTTTTCCATGGTGGTGCCCCAAGCATGGCATCAACACATTATTATTGTTGTTGTTGTTGTTGTTGTTGTTGTTGTTGCTGTTATACACCAGCTATTTTTAGCTGGTTGGATGGTTTTAAAATAAATTAATAAGCAAAAAATGGCAAAAAAGAGTTCATATTAAAAAATCAAATAGAAGTACATTGGCAGCAATCTAAGAACAAACAAACAAATAAACCCATTCTAACAGGCCCTGGTTGAATAAAAGCATCTTTACAGTTTCTCCTAAAAAATACAAGGGGGTTGGCAAATCTTCCTGAAGATAAAATTCTTCAATGGAAGTGTCACCACAAAAATATTAGAAGTCTCTGACCATGATGGCACCCAAATCAGTGTAGTGGATCTCTTTAGAAAATCGTAATTCGTAGGTGGGGGAATTATACAGCCACAAGAGTGGCTGTATACTATAGTCAGCGTGGATTTTTCATATTCCGCAAAGTTAAATTGAAAATACCCCCATGCCATTCTGATCCTTCCCATAAGCTCATTTCAAAACAAAACCTTACAAAACATATAGTCCTGAACTCAGAAACGCTTGCTTAACAACCCTCTAAATTTTCATGGCGATATACAAAACAGAGAGAATCAAGAGTTCAAGGTGTAAAAAGAGAGAGAGAAAAACAGACCCCTTTTGGACTTTTTTCTGTAAGAGTCCTCATAATCTGTTGAAATTAATTAAAGATTAGCCATGTTCACAGAGTACCTGTAATCCTAATACTGACCTTGCCCCATGCTCTGACCTTCATTTTCTGAAGTTTAAAAATTAAAAAATGCCTGGCCAATTTTTAATTAATTTAAGAAATTTAGCATTGAACTCAATGATAATGTCTGGCATTCTCAGTAAGAACCAACTGTCAGTGTTCTAAAAGCCAGACTCACAGCTACTGTGCTGCCTAATCAGGGGGCCACACCCACACCAGACCTTTATTTCACTTGAGACAGTCATGGCTCCCCCCAGAGAATCCTTGGAAGTGTAGTTTGTGAAGGGTGCTGAGAGGAGACTGCTATTCCCCTGACAAAGCTCCAGTGGCCAGAGTGGTTTAACAGTCAGCATCTCTGAAGCTCTGTGAGGGGGACAGGGCGTCTCCTAGCAACTCTCAGTATCTTTCACTAACTATATACTTCCCAGGATTCTTTGGGAGAAGCCATGACTATCTAAAGGGGAAAAAAGGTCTAGTGTGGATGTGGCCAGGGACAGCTTTGGTTTCAATTTGGGAGGCTACATGTGCCTGTTGTAGAATAAAAAGGTAGGGGAAACCCTGAAAAAGAATGGTACTGTTCACAATATTTTCCTTTTATAAAGGAAAGGGGCTTCCTTTCTGCTCAGTGCCTGCTCACTCAATCTCCTCCCCTCTGTCTCTCCTCCACCTTCCTCCCCCTCCCCTTCCTGCCCTCCTCTTTCACTCCCTGCCCCTCCCCCAGGTCAGTTTCACCTATCCTAAGCATGATTGCAGAGGAAGGCAATGGTAAAACCATGCTGCTTACGATGAAAACCCTATTCATAGGGTTGCCATAAGTTGGAATTGACTTGAAGGCAGTCCATTTCCATTTCAAGCTTGATTGCGCAGTAGTAAATCCCACTGAACTCAAAAAGCATGCAAGTGATCAAACCTGCCCTGCCCTCCTCCTCCTCCTCCCTCCTATCCCCTCCCTCTTGCCCTTCCCTCCCCCTTCACTCTCCCTTCTGCTCCCCCATCCCCTCCGCCCTCCCCCACAGTCAGTTTTACCTATCCTAAGCATGATTGCACAGGAGTAAATCCCATTGAACTCAATAAGAATGCAAATGATCAAACCTGCCCTCCCCCCTCCTCCACTCTCCCTTCACCTCCCTTTTGCCCCTTCCCTCTCCCTTCTTTCACCCCTCCCCCCACCCCTTCCAATCCCCTCCTTCCCCCTCCCACTCCTTCTGCTCCCCTCTCCCCCTTCCTCCTTCCCTCTACTCTCCCCTCACCCTCCTCCTCCCCATGATAATTTTTTAGCTATCCTAGCCATGATTGCATGGGAATAAATCCCACTGAACTCAATAAATATGCAAATGATCAGTCCTCCTTTCCCTCTCCTCTATCTTCCTCCTCGCTTCTTCCTTTTCTCCTCTCTTTCTTCTACTCTTCCCCTGCCCACTCCAGGCCTCCCTCTCCATGGTCAGTTTTACCTATCTTAAGCATGATTGCAGGGGAGTAAATCCCACTGAACTCGATAAACATGCAAATGACCAATCCATTCTCAGCAAACTTGCACAGGATCCCATATCTTACGTCCCGGATTAAAAAGCAGAGAAATTCAATCTTTAAAAAGCAGGGAAATTGGGCAGCTATAGTGAATACATTAGGGGAGCAGAAGACCTGGTCTCCTCTCTGAGATATTGGACTGCCCTACAAATTTGTAAAAATGCAAACACAATTTGGGTTGGTCTTTCACAGTCCAAACCACTTCATCTATGTTTCAACATCATTGGGCACCATTTTGAATCAAGAGGAGGGACCAAAACATCCAAACTGCACTGATTTGAACGCTCTGAATGGTTCCTGAAAGTGAGGAGCAGGTTTCGGTCTTTGGACTCTGAATATATTGCTGCCCGATGTGGTGTGAAGGTTTCCAAGATGGTGGTGCCAGGTTTGGATGCCACTGGACACCATTTTGAATCAAGATGGTGGACTGGACATTTTCAAACTGATTTGGACACTGTGATGTGACCAGTCCTGAAATGGAGGAGCCAGATTTGGATGCCGACAGAAACAATTTTGAATTGATATGGCAGAACAAACCATTCTATACTGATTCAGATGCCTCTGAAGATATCCTTGCCCAATGAGGCATGATGGCTCCCAAGACAGAGGAGCTGGGTTTGGATGCTGCTGTTTGGACCCCACCAAACACCATTTTGAACCAAACCATTTCAAACTGTGCTTGTTGAAACTGCCCTTTGAAGGTATCATCACCCAATTCGGCATGACATTGCTGAGTTTGGTGTAACAGTTCCTGAGAGTGAGCAGCAGGTTTTTGGGTACATTTGGATACCATCAGAGGCCATTTTGAAACAAGATGGCAGACTGAAATGTTCCAACCTACACTGATTTGAAGCCTCTGAAGATATCATCTCCCAATTTAGCATCATGGCTCCAAAGATGGAGGAGCAGATGGTGGTTGAAACCATATTACGCTTCACCAATTTGGATACCTCTGGAGATATCACCCAATTTTGGCAAAACAGTTCTAAACTGGGGTAATCTGGATGAAGATTTCATCAACCAATTTGGTGTAATGGTTCCTAAAAGCAAGGAACAGGTTTTGTTCTGCCTTTGGATACTGTCAGATGCCATTTTGAATCAGGACATTGTATGCCTCTGAGGATATTGTAGCCCAATTTAGTGTGATGTTACCCAATTTGGCATGATGGTTCCAAACTATGATGATTTGGTCACCTCTGAAGACATTGTTGACCATTTTGACATGACTGTGCTAGTGGTGGCTGGGGCTTAAAACACGTCATCCCAGGATACACTGGAGAACAATGTGGGAGGGGGGATGGCAGAGAGTGGAGGCAAGCTGGCCAGGCACTGCAACTGAGCATGTGCAGCTGCTGCTGTCCAAGGGTGTAATCCCACTGGCTGCAGGGATCTGCTTTTGCACTGTGTTTCCCACAGGGAATGTTCTGGCAAAGCAGCACCCAGCAAGATTGAAGCTTCCTGCTCTCAGCACTGTGGTTGGAATGGGGGGAGGAAAGATGCAGCATCTCCTTCCCTGCTGCCCTCCTGGTTGTATAGGGTTTTAACAGCCATTATGAAACATTATCCCCACCCTTGAATTGAGATGAGGTCAGATCCTGGTCAGGTGTTCTCCAGATTGAGTTATCAAGAGGCCATCCATAGTCCTAGAAAGTAGCAAATCACATTGTTCGTGTATAAAATCTCAGTATTTTTTGGTTTCTTAGAATTCACAAGCAACGCTGGGTTCTTTCTGCTAGTATATATGTGATAAATTGTGTGATAGGACCTGATCCGTGACACATAAATGGTCCTTACCTGGCACCATAGCGTTCCATGCTGCTCAGTGGTCATTTTCCTATACTTTTTCTATACTGAGCTCAGGTGAGAGCCCCTTTCTCCAAACACCTCTATCCATATGTATTAAATGTTTGGCTTCTAGAACCCTGATATACTTGACTGCATCCCAATCTCAGCCAGAGGAATGTTGTTTTCATAGATACGTTTATTGGGGATAGAAAATAGGAGGTCAACAATGACAAATGTATTTATTGGGGAGGCAGCCAGCAAACAGTGCAATTTATTCCATCATCCAAATTATAATATTTTCTTGCCCCCTCTGTTCAACCATGAACATTGGGTGCACAGCTTGCATTACCAAACTGTCAATTTTTTTTACAGAATCTTCATTTTTGCAAATGTCTACACTTAACTGCAGCCCACCCACTTTACCCCACCACACAAGAAATTATAAAAAGCCTCCTGGCATTTTAAATGCAAGCATTTGCATCTATAATTTAACATCGGTACAAAATTGCATCTGCAAACATGGAGGTTTTTTGAAAGCCTATTATGCTATGCTTTTTGCTTCTTATTATATATCGTTTTCCTACCCTTTTCTTCTCTTTTGCTCCCCAAGGAATTATGCAAACAAATCACTAACTGCTTTGGAAAAAAATTATTCCCCTTTTTTCTTTTCAGTGTTTAATATGACTAAATCCAATAGTGCTTTCACTCCCAACATGCCTGTTCATTATAAGTGTGGGAAGTTATGGCATGCTAGCATAAAAATAGTCAGGAACAGACATGCCTTCAGGTTTTATTAATACATGGAAAAGTTTCACTCAAAAATCATGTGTAGCCTTTTTATTATGAAAATTCTGTAATGTACTGTCTTCCTCCCCCTTGCAATAACAACAATAGGGAACAAGGTTGCTTAGTCAAACAACATGTTGATATTCTAAAGCACAAAATGAGTGTGTGAATTATACTAATACACCCAGTAATCACTATGCAAGTGTTTCTGCTTGAATGAAGAATTGTGGCAAAGAAAATGAAATCATTCAGAGAATGGCATGGTGTTATATTCTTAAAACAAATTAACTGTGTTTGCGCAGGCATGAAAATGTTGGTCAACGAGAGTCTCTGTCCACATCCCCTCCTGAATGCCCAATAGCCACCAGCAATTAGCTACCCACGGTCATCTGTGGTGCAAAGAGGTCCTCCAACAATATATGGAGCAACCTTAAGCTGTGGTTTTAATGTCCTTCAATGGAAAGGGGTCAAGTACTAAATGGAGCTTGGTTTTTGTGGTGTGGTGGGGAGGGGTTGCTGTTCATTGGTTTACAGAAAATATAGATTAGTCTGTAGTAAAAAAAGGCTATACAGCTATATGTAGCAGTAACAAAGACTCAGTTCAGTTTACCATCATGAAAGGGGGAAGTAAGGACATAAGTAGAGCCCTGCTGGATCAGGACAATGGCCATCTAGTCCAGCATCCTGTTCTCACAGTGGCCAACCAGGTGCCTATGGGAATGCCACAAGCAGGACCTGAGCGCAACAGGACTTTCCCCACCTGTGATTTCCGGCAGCTGGCATCCAGAGGCATACTGCCTTCAACAGTGGAGGTACACCATAGCTATCGTGGCTAGTAGCCACTGATACTTGGCAAGCAAGCTGGGTCAATTATCATGGTTGGCTCTACCATTAGGCAGAGTGAGGCAAGTGTCTCAGGTGACAGTTGCTGGAGGGGCAGCAACAGCAGCCTCTAGCAGCTAGAGTCTAGCTGCTCTTCCTGAGCCCCCTGTGTCAGCCATTTCCCTCTGGCCTGCTGCCTTGGATGCAAGGGGAATGCTATCCCATCACCAGTGTTGGTCAGCTTCTGTATATGGAATGAGGGAGGCACCATCTTGTCCTTCACTGTAGGCAGCAATGTCTTGGGCCAGCCCTGGCAGATATAGTGTAGTCCTGTTCAGGCATTCATTACTCATGTACGCCAACTGCATGAAGAAACCAGCTAGCCCCTCTACCTAGACATTGATGCACATGCTGGCCACTCACCCCAGCCAATATGTGACTAGCATCTGTCTGAAGGGGACCCCATGCACAGACAGTTGTATGTGTGTGGGACTCCCTCCATGCAAAGCCTGGCTGACCAGGATTCACAACCCTGTGGAGCGATCCCTGCATGTGTACATCTATGTGTATGCAAGCCCTTCTGATGTAGGGATAGAATCTGTTGGCTGGTGCCGGTTTGAAATTATTCCTGCAACCTAACAGGCCGGTATCAATTCAAGTTTATTTTTTGTCTGCTAGCGGCTGCTTTTATCAATCCAGGGGTTTTTTTCTCACAAAAATATGGATATTAATGTAGCTATTTTGAAAGGAAATGATGATAAATGAAAGGAAATGATGATAAATGAAAGGAAATATCAATAAAATTATCTTTCTTAATTTTGATATTTTAGAGTCGGACTTTTTTTTAAAAAAATCCTTGTCGAAAATAGCCATAGAAAATCACTAAATAAAAATGTAATCCTTAGTGATGGAGAATAATTGAATTAATGGAAAATTCAGCACCAAATCCGAATTGGGTGGAATTCTAGCACATCACTCTACTGATGTGAATCATGCACCATCGGGGCATTGCTAGCCAGGCACATTCTAGAGGACTGCTTCATGTGTTCAGTATCCAGAGGCAGCAAATAGCTGAACTAGGATTGTGTGAGAAAGAGAAGAGCAAACAGAAATAGGAAGAAAGAAGAAGACTGAAAATAAAAATGAATAAGAATAGGAAAAGAGAGCAAAAGTTAATGAGGAGGCTGAGCCAGCGTAACCCACTCATGTATGGTACTTTAACAACGCTACTTATGTTCAGGAGGAGAGCTGAGGCAGGGAGTGGCCACTATTATGGGCCACTTCAGAGCAGTTGGGATGATGCCTGTGTCTCTTTCTCTAGGCCCTGGACAGATTGGCAGTGATGTTTATTTTAAATATGTATTTTGACCAGTTTATGAGAAGAGAATATTCACATATGAGTTTAGAAAGCTTGTTTGCTGGGGAAAAAAATGTAAAGGAAAGTAGTGTGGAAAATGCAGCAGCAAATATATTGGGTAGAGTAAATGTGGAATGTGATAATCAGGGCACTGTGTCTAACCATACTGTTTCAGGTAGGTGGACAGTTAACACCTTTTTTGAAGATCATGGATCCCGTCCATGTCCAATCCAGGACCCACTGAGCTTCAAGGATGATGCTGTAAGCAGAGCTTGGAAAAGTTACTTTTTTGAACTACAGCTCCCATAAGCCTAATCCAGTGGCCATGTTGCCTAGGGCTGATGGGAGTTGTAGTTCAAAAAAGTAACTTTTCCAGACTTCCGGGAAGGGTTGCTTTGCCTGTGCTGCCTCTAAGACGAGCTCTTGTCTCAGAAGAAGCTTTTTCAGCTTTAAAATCAGTCACAACACTCTTTTTGACTGATAAAGGTTTTCTCCCGGTCAGGGAGAAACGTAGAGATCAACCACAAAGCCTGTTTTTGTGGGGAGGACTGGATTTCATTTATTTATGAGAGAAGGTTCAAACTGCAGTGCCGGACGGACTTTCATCAAGCTCTTGCTGATTACAGCGACACATTTATCTTTTCTTTAAAGAAAAACGGACTTCAACAGGCAGATAAGCATCCTTCTTTCTATTTTCTTTCTTTACTTGGTTTAAATTGGTGTAGCAAAAAAGAGATTTGTCAATGAATCAGCTGTGAAGAACTTCTAGAAGTGAGTTTATGGCTTTTCTCTTTCACTAACGAAATTAAGGAGGAAAGAAATCGAAAAAGCTTATCTTTGTTTTTATCGCAAAAAGCTGTCCTGGAGGTGCATTCTAAAGATACCAACGGATGAGGGATTTCTATTTCGAGGAGGGGGGAACAAAAACTTTTTTTTTGGTTTATTTCATTTTGACGAATCTGCTTATTCACGACGCCACTAATTGTTTTGATGTTGGGAACTAAGTTTGTTTTTGTATTCCTGAATACATAGAGATAAGGCAGGCTGTATTGTCTACACTGATATAAGCAAGCCTGGAACATTAACCCAATTGTGGCTGAAATAATTTTTGTTTCTGTGGTTTTAAGAAAGACAACCAGGAAAGTGATTGAGACCATGGAAGAAATTATGTTTCAGAAAATAATGGGTGAGATTGAGATAACGAAACAAACCCTGAGACAGGGTAGACAGGAGATGAAAATTGAATTTAACAAAATGACGCAGGAGCTTAAAGAAACAATGGATTTTGTGAGAGAGGAGTTTGATGGGATAGGGAAGCTACAAGCCCTGGAGATTGGAACAAATGTGAAATTGGAAAAAGATTTGGAGTTTATGGATGTTAGAAATAAAGTTTACTGTTTGGAATTCAACGTTGTCTCTGAAGAAATTAATGAAGATTTTGGTTGTGAAGTTATCAATGTCTTGGATAATTTTCTGGACTGGAATGATGTGATGGAGCTTGACATAGAAAAAATCAATGGAGTTGGCTACAGATATGTGACAGTGGAGAAACTCTTAAGAGATGAGCCAGTGCATTTTGTAAAAAAGAAGAACAGAACAGAGATATGACTTTGCAGCAATATTTCAGCAACATATTCAGAATTCTTGACTGGAATGATGTGATGGGGCTTGACATAGAAAAAAGTTATGGAATTAACTACAAATATGTGACAGAGCAGAGATGCACCCAGAGCAGAGATGTGACTTTACAACAATATTTCAACAACATATTCAGAATTGATGGCAAGGACATATTTGTGATGGGGGAAATTCCCATCAGACTCTTGTTATATGACTATAGCTATGACAGCAAAATCATCATGGGATACTGATAATGGATGAATGGATACTGAAACCACTGGATTTAACAAGACTATTGAAGATGGAAGATGGAATTAATATTGATAATGGAAGAATGGTTATGGAAATTATTGGACTTAACAGATTTGACGAGATGGATTAATTGATATGTTTACTTGGACTATGGCTATGACAACAAGATTATTATGGGATACTGATAACGGAAGAATGGCTACTGAAATTACTGGACTTAACAGGATTATTGAAGATGGAAGATGGAATTAATATAGATAATGGAAGAATGGCTATTGAAATTATTGGGCCTAACAGATTTGAATTAGATGGATTAAGCGATATGTTTATTTGGAGAAAAATTGAAAGATATATCTCTCAAGGAATTGAAACCTCTCTTGGACTTTTTGTGGAAAGAATAAAATAATGTTTATGAGATTTGATGATTAATTAAGATAACTACTGGAGGAAAGTGATTTTATAATATAATTTTAGAGATAGGATTGTTATATATTGTAGACCTATAACTGATCTGCGACAAATCGGAAATCAACATTTTATTTTATTGTTTGGTTGTTTTTGTTTTGTTTTGTTTCCTGTCTTTGAAAATTTGAATAAAAATTAATGATAAAAAAAGTAACTTTTCCAAGCTCTGGCTGTAAGATTAGTGGATTGAAGCCCCAGGTCATCTTTCTCCTACCAAAGGAACTTCCCTTTTAGAGGAAGGCTTTCTCCACTCATGGAACACTCTGTTCATTGGAGAAGGGAATCTTTGGGTCAAAAACAGTTGATTATGTCCAATGGAACATTTATGCAAGGGTGTGCATATGATAAAAACTCCTCATCCCTTCCACCCCACTGCATCGTCCAAAAGCTTCTTCTGATAGTTGGAAGGCCAATCAGGGGAAATCTAGTGTTGCACTCACAGAAGATGTCTCTGCCTGATTTTTTCTGATTTCCCTTGTCCCACAGCAGCCCTCCCACGACATATCTCAGGTCTTTCCTGAACATGCTTTGACTCTCAGGAGGCACTTTTCAGGAGGCACAGTGTCTGCAGAAGGGTGGGAGATAGTGTGGAGCATACTTTTTCAAGCACCGCACTAGATCTGTTTCAGTTGTATTTGTGTTCAGCCATTTTGAATTCAGTGGGCATATGCAAACACATGCTGTGTCCACCTGCTTCTCTCTGATCTTGCCCATCCCACCAGTACCCATCACTGACCTCCATGCATATCGAACTGCAAGACTTCACCTTTAAGGGTGTACCAATACCTCCAGAAAATGCACCACTTAATAGGCTTGGGTATGTATGGGGATAGTGAAACAGGCAGAGAGAGACCTTTAGCTCAAACAGAATAATGGACAATCAAAGTGAAACTGGTTGGACTTTGATAAAAATCCAAACTGTCTTTCCATCCCCTCCTACGAAAAATATGTGCCACAAATAAAGGGGTTTTTTTTAATTGCAATAGAAAATTATAATAAAAATGGAAAATATTCTCAATGATCAGACATCAACACAGTTTGGGAGGCCCACCAACAAATTTGTCATCACCAGGACACATTCCCCACCTTAAGGGGGTGAAGTCTTGTCCCTGACCTCATGCTACATATTTGAAACTGAAATGTCTTTGCGATCATCTTCTTGCATGGAGTTGAAGAAGGGCACTGGAATCATATGGGCTTTCTTTGCATCTGTTCCTACTAAGTTGAACTGGAGAAGGCTCGTAGCTCACTTGTACAGCATCTGCTTTGCATGCAGAAGAGCCTTTATTCTATCCCTAGCATCTCTAGGTAGGGCTGGAAATGTCCTCTGCCTGAAATCCTGGACAGCCACTGCCAATCAGTGAAGACAGTACTGACCTAGATGGACCAATAGTCTGACTCAATACAAGGCAGCTTCCTATGTTCCTAGGCACAGAGAACTTCTGCTCATCTATAGTGCTGGGAAACTATCATCTCTTCCTCTCTGCAATTCCATTTTTGGGAGGAAGTCTTAGGCTCATCTTGCTCTCCAGAGCCTGGCTGGTCCCTCACCAAGGCATATAGGTGAGATTGTCAGCCCCTGTCAATAATCTTTCTTTGCTCCAATATTACACATAATAATTTCAGGATCTTCAATCACACATACACATAACCTCAGTCAAAATATATGTGCATAAAATGACTCAAGAGGGTAGTGATTCATATATGTATTTTTTTAGATGTCAGTTTGAGACTTTCCAATCTTCCCATCTTACCAGGTATGTGGGATTTATTATTTTAGTTTCACACAATCTTTGTTGGTTGATAGCTTGTGGTTCTTATATCATGAAGCACCATAAAATTGCTCAAACCTGAATATAACAAGCTTTACTTTTCATTCATATTAGAGACCTCATTTGTGCACTGTAATGGGATGCTGTGTGCACACAAATCAGGTAATGGAGCATTTAACAAGCCACTTTCTTAGGTTAATCAGCCACAGAGTAGTATATATGCACATACCAAAGATTCAGAAAGTTTGGCCTCTATTGACCATCCTCTACTAGAATTGCATTCATATCAGAAACTGAAGTTCATGAACCCAGAACTCACAGTAGTAATACCCCCTTTACATCTGCAACTTTCTGTTTTCCGTCAGAATTTAATTGCTCAGTGATCTTGTTCTACCAAAACCCTTTTAATCTGTTCATTAACTACTGAGAGTAAAAGGTAGAGCTCTACGCCAAAGTTTTAAAATATTAGAATGCATTTTAAAAATGGTCTGTCCTTCAGGATTTCACCTAGCATGGGTTCAAAACCCCTGTTTTCATCTCTTGATATAAAAAGGAAAATGCTGATATGGAATAGAGAGTATGCAGATACAGTGGGCTGGTTCACATGGGAGCTTAACTTCATAGTAAATATGCACCTTTTGCCATCGCAATAGCTTTGGAAGGTTTACACTCCCCAGCTTCCAATACGTTTTTTTTTTACTTTCAATTCACATGGCATTCCTCTGGAAAGGGTTAGTATCACTGTTTCCTTGTGGCCCCTCACCAAATCTGCATGTTTACTCCTGCTGGAGTATTGCCAATGGAGAAGGGGTTTTTTTTTCATTGGTTCTTGTCAATTGGACACTGAAGCGGGAAGAGCATGGGGGGAACCACCCCTTTTCAAAGTATTTATGAAATGCAAATTTTAGTGGAAGTGTGTGTGTGCACGCACGAGTGTGTGTGTGCCTTCTGTAGCCTCAAGTGACTACCCGGTCCTTACTTACTCAAAAGTAAGCCTCAACAGTGCTTACCCTCCTCTCAGGACTCATCACTGATAACCATAGAGAGGTTCCTCCCGACAGATAATAATAATAATAATAATAATAAAAAATAATAATAAAATTTTATTTTTATGCCACCTATCTGGCCGAGTGAACGGCCACTCTAGGCGGCGCACATAAATTAAAATAAAATACAGCATATAAATACAATAAAAATACGACATATAAATACAGTCTTCAACTAATCAACCCACCCACATTTGTACGTTATATACTAAAATTTGCTAGGGATCCTGTATGCCCGCTGAAATAGCCACGTCTTTAATCCTTGGCAAAAGCCTACCAAGGAGGGGGCATGGCAAAGATCATAAGGGAGAGAGTTCCAGAGGGTGGGGGCCACAATTGAGAATGCCCTCTCTCTAGTCCGCACCAGCCTAGTTGTTTTCACTGGCGGGACCGAGAGAAGGTCTTGTGAGGCTGATCTTGTAAGGCTGCACATTTGGTGATGCTGGAGGCGCTCCTTTAGATAAACTGGACCGAAACCATGTAGGGCTTTAAAGGTTAACACCAACACCTTGAATTGGGCTCGGTAGACAACTGGTAACCAGTGTAGGTCTTCTAACACTGGAGTGATGTGATCCCGGCGGCGGCCATTCTTAATCAGCCATGCCGCCACATTTTGTACCAGTTGTAATTTCCGAACCGTCTTCATGGGTAGCCCAACATAGAGCGCATTACAGTAGTCTAAGCAAGAGGAGATCAGGGCATGCACTACTCGCGGGAGCAGATGAACCGGAAGATAGGGTCGCAGCCTCTGTATCAGGTGTAACTGATACCAAGCTGCCCGGCTCACTGCTAACACCTGAGCCTCCATGGACAGCTTGGAATCAAGAACGACCCCGAGGCTGCGGACCTGGTCCTTTAGGGGCAATCTTACCCCATTCAACACCAGGTTGATATCTCCCAATCTTCTCTTGTCTCCCACAAGCAGTATCTCAGTCTTGTCGGGGTTCAGTTTCAGCCTGTTTCCTCCCATCCATTCACTTACGGACTCCAGACACTTGGAAATGGTATCCACAGCCAACTCCGGTGAGGACTTAAACGAGAGATAGAGCTGAGTGTCATCCGCATATTGGTGGCACTGCAACCCAAATCTCCTGATGATAGCTCCCAGCGGCTTTACATGGATGTTAAATAGCATGGGAGAGAGGATAGAGCCCTGTGGCACACCACAATTAAGAGGCCAAGGGTCCGAAACCTTCTCTCCCAGTGCCACCCGTTGGTGCCTGTCAGAGAGATAGGAACGGAACCACCGTAGAACAGTGCCTCCAATTCCCATTCCCTCCAGGAGGCCCAGGAGGATACCGTGGTCGACGGTATCAAAAGCCGCTGAGAGATCAAGGAGGATGATGAATGAGCATTCACCCCTATCCAACGCCCTCCTCAAATCATCCACCAGAGCGACCAAGGCTGTTTCAGTTCCATGACCAGTCCTGAAGCCTGATTGGAATGGATCTAAGTAATCTGCTTCCTCCAAGTGTGTCTGTAACTGTTTGGCCACCACACGTTCGATCACCTTGCCCAAAAATGGTAGATTGGAGACTGGGCAAAAGTTATTCAAATCTTGGGGATCCAAGGAGGGCTTTTCAAGATGGGCTTTATTACCGCCTCCTTGAGGGCAGATGGCAATGCACCCTCTTCCAAGGAAGCATTTACCACCGCCTTGATCCCATCGCTCAGTCTCTCTCTGCAGTCCACAATGAGCCATGTAGGGCAAGGGTCAAACAAACAGGTGGTCGGTCTCACAGTAGAGAGCACCTTGTCCACTTCCTCAGAGGGAAGAGGCTGAAACCGATCCCATTGGACCGGATAGCAACTGGCCGTCTCTGGCCTACTTCCTGTGTCCACGGCGTACGGAATTGAGCTCTTCAGACAATCGATTTTATCAGCAAAATGTTTTGCAAACGCGTCACAGGAGGCTTTAGAGTGCTCCATGGGGTCCTGAGCAACTGGACCGACCAGGCTACGGACCACCTGGAACAACCTCCTGGGACAACATTCTGCGGATGCAATAGAGGCAGCAAAGAAATCTTTCTTTGCTGTCTTTATTGCCACTTGGTAGGCCGCTATTGCTGCTCTAACCAGTGTCCGATCATCTTCGGAGTGAGATTTCCACCACCGGCGTTCTAGTCGTCTCACCTCCTGCCTCAGACCCCGCAGACATGGTGTATACCAAGGTGGAGTTTGAGTTCTATTCAGGGGGAGAGGACGTTTCGGAGCCACCCGGTCTATTGCCCTGGTGATCTTCTTATTCCACTCTGTCACCAGGGTTTCGACTGGGCGACCTTCAGACAGCTCCAAATCTTCCAGCGCTGTCAGGAATCCTTCTGGCTCAATCAGGCGTCTGGGGCGGACCATCCTAATAGATAGACCGTTGAAGTTGTTAGTTGTTATGCAGTCTGGGCTGTCCCGAAGTCATTACTACCCTTCTCTCTCAATTTTGCTATTGAAGAGGGAAAGGTTTTTTTTTGTCAGTTTCATTGTTTCTTGTTAATTACACACCTCTCCGCAGCCTGGGGGGGAATTGACATGAAATGTAGGGGGAGTGAGTGAAAGCAAAGTAGGGCAGTTTTTTCAGGCAGCAGAGAGACAGGGAGCCTTCTCCTTTCATTCCTGCTTCTGACAGTGAACTGGGGTATTCCTCTCACACCTGCTTTTTTAAAAATCTACTGTTTTGTGATCAAACATAAAATCAAATGTTAAATGAATAATTTTTCCACAATGGCAATTCTGCAATATTACACAAACAAAGTTTAGAGGAGGTTTTTAACTAAGCTTCCTTGGGCTGAAAAGCCTCTCTTTTCCTCCCCAACAGCTGATGGGGGGGAGGGAAGGGGGAGCTAAAAATCCGGGAACATAAGGAAGGAGAAATAAGGTTCTCTCCCTCCAGGCAAACTGATCTCTCTCTCTCTCTCTCTCTCTCTCTCTCTCTCTCTCTCTCTGTGTGTGTGTGTGTGTGTGTGTGTGTGTGTGTGTGTGTGTGTGTGTGTGAAAGAGAGAGAGAGCGCACGCACGCACGCATGCACTATAAGTTGTGTTCTTTTCCTCCCAGCCTGAAACAACCCAGACGTTTATTTTGCTTGCACTTGGGGGGGGATTAACGTTGCCCCTTTGCACACCCACAAACCTGTGTTAACATTATGGGAGGGGAGTGAAGGGGCGGAAAGGAAAGCTAGAGGGGCAGAAGTGGCCAGCTAAGCAGACAGAAATGAAATGGAGTCGATGGGGAGTTTAGCGGGTGGAGAAAGGAGAGTATCTGCAAGTTGCAATCCAACGCCCCCCAGCAGGAAACAGCGGAATAAGGGACTACATGAGTGGGACGCAGCGAAGCAGAGGCAGTTTTTTCTTTACTATTCTGATTTTCAGCGGATTGATTCGCATTTAAAGGGAAATGCAGCGGCTTGCCTTCTCTTTCCAAAAAATGTCATGCAATCACTGCAGATTAAAGGGGAATGCAGCCAGCCTCGATCTCATATTAAATTGCCATGTGAATGAGCCCAGTATGTTGACCTCATTAATAGTTACTAAATTATTATTTGGTTGCAACTGTACACTTGTTTCAGAATATCTTTCCTAGTAGTGCAAGGAAGGTGCTTGGAGAACGCTGCACACATCTTGGTTTTTCCAACATTTTGGGGGAAATAACTGTGTAAGTTGTAGTGCTGGGGTTCCTAACATGGTTTCCATGCACATTCCACTGGCACCCACCAAGGTCCGGTGCCATTTTTTTACTGAGAATGTTGGCTCTTTGTTTTACCATGGGTAACGATGAAGTGGCTGGAAAGCAAAGGGCTAGCATCCAGCCACCCCACCTTCTCCCCTCCCTTTCCCCAGAATGCCTCTGGTCCCCATGTGGGGTGTTTTGCCTATTTTTTTCTTTTGTTTGGGTTAAAGGTAGCCTGTTAGCATTGCCTGTTTTGGTTTGGTTTTGGTCTGTGTTTTGGTTTAGTTTGGGAGGGTGGAGTCCCAAAAGGTTGGGGGATCCCTGGTGCAGTGGATGGACACATGTGTGATCACCACTTTAGTGTCTCTTGAGCCCACTGCAAGGGAAGCAGCTGCCTTGTCTGTGCTGTGGAGACCTGAGATCTATCTCCATCAAATCAGCTCTGCTGGGTGGCTTCTGGAAGGTAGGATCTCAAGGTAAAGTAGAGGGGAAACATTGTCCCTCTGGTCCATTTCAGAGACATAAATTCAGGTCCCCACTGGACTTAGGTCAGTGACAGCCAGGAGGGCAAATGAGGGAAGGTGTCCTGCATGCCCACAACTTTATGGGGCATTGGCAGCACTGCCCCACTTCTAGCCCGGATCACAGTCTTAGTACCTGCCACACATAGTACAGTATAGTCCTATGCATGCTTACACACTGTGATCAGTGGGGAACTTACTCCCTAGTAAGCAGAGCTTGGAAGTAATTAGTTACAAAAAATGAATTACTTGTAATTTATTACTTTTTTGAGGAATGGGTGGGTAATTTCCTTACATTTTGATTGCCATAGAATGAGGAGTAATCTTACTACATTTGAGTTGTAACTGTAATGTTTCCAGCATTACTTCTGGGCATTACTGGAGGGGGAGGAGGGGAAGTTCTGCTCCTCTGATTCGTGGATGAAAATCATGTGCCTCAAACTGGGCCTCTGCGCAACATCAATCTTCACTTGTGCTGTGTGGGTCTTTGGGAGGAGACAAAGGAAGAGGGGGAGAGCAAGACAGCGTGGAGTGGAGAAAATAATTGGACGGTGGTGGAGAAGAATGGAATGGAGGGGGAAAGGAACAGGAGGACAAGGACATGGATGAAGGAGGAGAAGGAGGCAGCAATGGAATGGAGATAAAGAACTGTGGAGGTGAGAGATGATGACATGTGTGTGTGTTAATGCTGTGTTTGCACTTGGCATGCAAAGCAGCCTCTGCCACCCTCCCTGGCTACTTTGCTGCATTTGCAATGTTTTAACTTTTTTGCATCTGAGGGGGAAATGTTTGCTTGGGTGGGTATGCCTTACTTGGTGGTAGGGCAGGGTCTGGGAGGTGGTTAAGTGAGAGAGATTACACTTTCTGGCTGAGAGTGTATGTGGGGGAGGGGGTTTGCACTTGGTTTGGGGCATGAAGTTCTGAACTGTCCTCCGCCTTCCTCCCCTCCTCCCTTTCCAGTGGAGAGACCACCACTGTTATCTTATGGATAAAAAATTATTCTAGTACCTCTGTGTGTTTATTTTTAATGTTGTTTTTGACTACTTAGGTATGCAGCAACTAAGGCCAGCACCATGTAGGCACTCTAGTTTTTTTCTGAAGTAACTTTACTGTAATTGTAGTGATTAGTTTTGAGTAATGGTAAAGTAATCAGTTCCTTTCAGAACAACTGTAACTGTAATAATTTATTCCTTTTGGGGACCATGTAACAGTAATTGTAATTTATTCCTTTTTAAAAGTAATCTTCCAAGCTCTGCTAGGATTGCACTTTGCTCAGTATATGTCAGCCCAGCTGTTTAAGGATGATCGTGGTAGGAGAATTCCAGTTCATTTGATCAATCTTTTACTGTCACTTTTCTACAACAAACCATACCATACACACATAATGTACATGATCATCACTGCCACAAGATGTGATGATGTCTCTTAAAGCCTTTTAAAGCTCTGATGGTTTTAAAAAGCAATTTGGCAAATTAATGGAGGATTGGTCTACCAACATCTACTAGTCATGATTACTCGTAGTGCTGGCCACCAATGTGAGTGGCTTCAAAAGAGGAATAGACTCTTTCAATTCATGGAGGATAAGACTATCAATGGCTATTAGCCATGATGGCTATGCACAACTTCCACTGTCAGTGATGGTTTACCTCTGAATACCAGTTGTTAGAAATCACAAGTGAGAAGAGTGTGGGGAGAGTGCAGTTATACTGATGTCCTGTTTGTGTGCTTCCCACAGACGTCTGGTTGGCCACTGTGACAAAAGGATGCTAGATTAGATGGGCGTTTGGTCTGATCCAACAGACATCTTCTTAAGAGAAGGAAATCATATATATTGGTAATGGACAAAAAAGATTAGCATCAGAACTTACTGATGTTTCCTGTATGGATAGAATGCAAAATAACTGTTCAGAAATTGTTGCCTTTTACAGCTCCCAATACTGCATTGCCATGTAGGATAACTAACAGTTTGATGATGATCGACATGGCAGTTAAAATTATACAAAGCTCCATATTATACCTCTTCTCTAAGAATCAATTTAGTCCTAATATCTCCTGGATGCAGTACCACTGAAAAGCTTTACCATAAAATATGCAACAGCAATAACACTTTAAACCATTTTACTCTGAGTGCCAGTTAGGGATGGAAGGATCTGTCAATTTTGGTTCTCTCTGTTTCTCATTTTCTCAACCTTAAATTAAATCTTAAATTCAGTTCTCTCTATTTCTGCAGCAATTTGCAATTTTAAAAAAGACATGGAAATTCTTCAGCATTTTGGTGTAAATTTCTCCTAATAAACACATTTCTGTATGCAGTTTTGACTAATGTACACATATTTGCAAGCAATTTCTCCTCACATAATGCATTTTGTATGTTTTCACTAATATATTTATTTATTTATTTTTATTGCACTTGTATACCACCCCATAGCACACTTTCCCCTAATATAAACATTTTGCAATGTTCTGTAAACATTGATTGGTTGGAGAACTGCATCACAGCATGTGGATGAGTGCAAATTTCGAAGGATGGCTGTATTTTGATTCTAATTTTTTTTTTAATTTGATCGATTCCATTTTAAATGCAAACTGAATCAAATCCCTCTCCCATCTCTAGGGCCAGTCTGTATGCATATAGCATCTGCATCCCAGGTGCTGCCTGGGCCATGCATTACTGGCATTCAGAAGCTATATGCATGGAAATGAATGAACCAGGGTACAATCATTTAAGTTAAAGGGGTGGGGAACAAGATGTTGCTGAACTACAACTCCCATTATCTCTAACCTTTGGCCATACTAGCTGGGCATGGTGGGAGCTGGAGTTCAACAATATCTTAACACAGTTGCCCCTAAGCACCCCTCTGGCATTGTGGAGCCTAGTTTGCACACCAGTGAACTAAGGGCAATGAAACAAGCTGAACAACAGCTAGAGTGCAAGTGGTGAAAAACATGCTGTGAGGCTGACTTCCGGGAAGGGTGACTTAGCCTGTGCCTGCTTTTGAGACGGGCTCCTGCCTCAAAAGAAGCTTATTCAGATATATCAGTCAGTTTTTTCTTTTTTTTTTGACTGATTAAACTTCTCCCGGGTAGGGAGAAACGAAGAGATTAACCTCAAAGCCTATTTTTGTTGGGACGACCAGATCTCATTAATTTATGGGACGAGGTCTAGCCGACGAAGGTGGGACGGATTTTCAACAGCAAGCTCTATCTGTTAAAGCGAACGTTCATCTTATCTTCTAAGAGAGAACGCACTAACAGGCAAGCACCCTTCTTTCTATATTTTTTTTTTACTTGACTTAAATTGTTGCTGTTTAAAAGAGATTTGCCAGATTGATCGGTTTTTGACATCTCACTGGGGAGCCGTAACTTCTCTCTGCTACGCACTAATTAATAGCTTATCTCTGTTTTTGTTGCAAAAAGCTGTCCTGGATTTGCATTCTAAAGATACACACAGAAGAGGGATTTCTATTCCAGATTTTTATTTTGAAAAATATTATACTGTTTTGAGACTACTCTCTTTTTGGTCTATTTTATTTTGACGAATCTGTTTCTTGACGATTGCCATTAATTGCTTCGATCCTGGGAACTGCATTTTGTTTACTTAACTATTGGAGAGATAAGGCTGTCTGCTCTGTTTATACTGTGATGTCACCAAGTTTGGAGTATTAACCCAATTGTTGCTGAAATAAGAAGTGGTTTTCCTATATTTTTCTTTTAAAATGGCAATTAAGAAAGTGGCTGAGAATCTGGAAATAACTATGTTTCAGAGAATAATGAATGAGATTGAGATAACGAAAATTGAATTGAGTAAAATGAAGCAGGAGATTAAAGATATAAGGGTCCCTGTGAGAGAGGTGACCCTGGAAGGGGTCCCTGTGAGAGAGGAGACCCCGGAGATTGGAATAGGGGTCCCTGTGAGAGAGGAGACCCTGGAGACTGGAATAGGGGTCCCTGTGAGAGAGGAGATCCCGGAGATTGGAACAAACGTGGAACAGGAACAAGATTTGGAGTCTATGGACTTTAGAAATAAAATCTATTGTTTGGAACTCAATGTTATCTCTGAAGAAATTAATGAAGATTCTAGAGATAAAGTTATCAATGGCATGGATTATCTTCTGGACTGGAATGAGGTGATGGAGCCCAATATAGAGAAAATCTATGGAATTAACTGCAGCCATGTGACAATGGAAAAACTTTTAAGAGATGACCCAGTGTATTTTGAAAAAAAGAACAGAGATATGATTTTACAGCAGTATTTCAGCAACTTATTCAGAATGGATGGCAAGAAAATATTTGGGATAGAGGTAATTCCCATCAGACTCTTATTATATGACTATGGCTTTGACAGCAAGATTATTATGGAATACTGATAATGGAAGATTGGATATTGAAATTACTGGACTTAACAAGACTACTGAAGATGGAAGATGGAAAATGGAACTAATAGAGATAATAGAACAATGGCTACTGAAATTACTGAACCTAACAGATTCTGATGTGATGGATTAATTGAAATGTTTATTTTGACTATGGTTATGACAATAAGATTATCATAATTAGTAATGAGATGGATTAATCGATATGCTTATCTGGAAAAAAAAAATTGATAGATATATTTCTTAAAGAATTGAAACCTCTCTTTGACTTTTTGTGGAAAGAATAAAGTAATGTTTATGAGATTTGATGATTAAGTAAGATAACTACTGGAGGAAAGTGATTTTATAATATGACTTAAGAGACAGGATTGCTATATATTATAGACTTATAACTGATTTGATCTTTGACAAATGGGAAGTCAATATTTTACTCTTTATTTTTTATTTTTGTTTTTTTTTTTTTCTTCTTTTCTTTTTTTCTTTTTGTTTAACTATTTTTGATTTTGTTTTTTGTCTTTGAATGTTTTATGATTTTGTCTTGTATGTTTTATGAAAATCTGAATAAAAATTATTGGAAAAAAAAAAAAGAAAAACATGCTGTGAGGCTGATCAGGCACAAGTAAAGCATCATAACCATGCCCTCTGTGTGGCAGTGAAGGCAGAGAAGAAGGGCCACTTCTCTGCCTCCATCGCATCCTCAAGTAACCATCCAGTGGAGCTTTTCTGTATTGTCGGGTTTGTTGACATAAACTCAAGGAAACTCTTCAGTGGTCCACTGTGAATTGTGTGCAAGGCACTTTGAGGATAAAGTTGTTCACCTCCATAGCAATCTTGATGCCCCATCCACATCCACTGTAGTCTTCAGTAAGGTGTCCAGTGCAACATCTGTTGCAACTTCTTGGGATCAGTCAATGTGGCCTGATGATGTGGACAAGGTGCTTGGGACAATGCAGCCAGCAACATGTCCTCTTGACTCTTGTCCTTCATGGCTTATTAAAGCCTGCTGAAGGGGTATGCATGAGTGGATCCAGGGTGTGATCAATGCATCTTTGCAGGAGGAAGTGTCCCAGCCACCATGAAAGAGGCAGTGATCCAACCACTCCTAAAAAAGCCCATCCTGGACCCACTGGTTTGTGACAACTACTGCCCGGATGCAAATACCCCCCTTTTAGGGAAGGTGATTGAGAGGGTTGTGGAGCAGCATTTGCAAGTAATCTTGGATGAAACAGATTATCTTGACCCATTCCACAAATTATCTTGACCCATTCCAGTCTAGTTTCAGACCTAGTTATGGGACTGAATTGGCCTTGGTCACCTTTCTCGGGAGAAGGACAGGGGGAGTGCAACTCTGTTATTCCTTCTTGATTTCTTGCCAGCTTTTGATACCATTGACCATGGTATCCTTCTGAGCTAACTTAGTGAAATGGTTATTGGAGGCACTGTTCTACAGTGGTTCCAGTCCTACCTCCATGGTCATTTTCAGAGAATAACCCTAGCCATTGTACTCTGGGGTGCCACAGGGTACCATCTTGTCTCCCATGCTGTTTAACATCTATATGAAGCCCTTGGGAATGGTCATCAGAAGATTTGGGGCAAGGTGTCAGCTGATGGTACCCAGCTGTATTTCTCTGTAACATCTGAATTGGGAGAGGCCATGCAAACCCTGGACCAGTGCCTGGACTTGGTGGTGGGCTGGATGACAGCCAAAAAACTGAGTCTAAATCCTTGCAAGATGGAGATGCTGTGGGTTGGTGGTTCCCAAGTTCGGATAATTGGTCAATTGCTTGCTTTGGATGGGGTCATACTCCCTCTGAAATAGCAGGTTCGTAGTCTAGGAATGCTTTCGGATCCATCCTGTTCACTAGAGGCTGAGGTGACCTCAGTGGCAAGAGGTGCCTTTTACCAGCTTCATCTGGTAAGACAGCTGTGGCCATTTCTGGACTGGGATAGCCTGATCACTGTTGTCCATGCACTGGTAACCTCCAGGTTGGATTACTGTAATGCACTCTATGTGCAGCTGCCCTTGAGGTTGGTCCGGAAGCTGCAGCTGGTGCAAAATGTGGTGGTGCGACTGCTCACTGGGGCAGGGTATTACTAACATGTTACACTGCTGCTGAAAAAATTGCACTGACTGCCTATTAGCTACTGGGCCAAGTTCAGGGTTCTAGTTTTGGTGTACAAAGCCCCATGCAGCTTGGGACCAGGATACCTGAAAGATTGTCTTACCCCTTTTATACCCAGTTGATCACTGCTCTCTACAGATGAGGGCCTCCTGCAGATACCATCTTATGAGATTCATTCCTCACAATATAGGAAGCAGACCTTTAGCATAGTGGCACCTACCCTTTGGAATTCCCTCTCCTTAAATATTAGACAGATGCCTACCGAAGACCTTCCTCTTTCAACAAGCCTTTTAAGTAGAAATTTTATACCAGTCTTCATCTGTGTTGGAATTACTTTTTAAATATTTTAAAGCTTTTTAAAACAATGTTTTAATATGTTTTTAAATATGCTTTGTTTTAATATATTTTAAAGATGGTTTGTTTTGATATATTTTAAAGTCTTTTGTTGTTAAGATGTTTTTAGTGTTTTTGGTTGCTGCCCTGGGGTCCTCCTAGGAGGAAGGGCAGGATATAAATATAATAAATAAATAGCTAAATCTAGAGGGCAACCCCTGCATTAGAATATTTTGAAGATGTGGCTTGTGATAGCATTGGAGCATTGCTTCATATGTGAGGCATCCAGGGCTGTCACTCAATTAAAAAACTCTTAGTCAATTAATAGATCAAAATTTGATAAATGTGTATAAAGGAAAAGACATACTTTGTTTTTTAGATTATGTTGGTGCATGATGTAACAGGCATTATTTTTGAACAGGTATTCCCTTATGAGTGAGAGAAAGGGGGCAGTGCCTCCTTTAAGATATTTATTTATTTATTATTTGATTTATATCCTGCCCTTCCTCCTAGCAGGAGCCCAGGGTGGCAAACACAAGCTAAAAACATTCTAAAACATCATAAAAATAGACCTTAAAATACATTAAAACAAAAAACTTTAAAAACATTTTTAATTGCTTGCCATCTGAAGCTTGATTAGTATTTATATTTAAATTTGCATTTTTTATTTTAAAAAAAGTGTAGCTCAATTAATCAGAGCATGTTTTTAGTTAATCAAAAGTTTACTAAATTAAATATGGCAGCCCCATAGGCACCACATTGCAGCCCTAGAGGCACCAGCCCAGTGGTGGTAGTGGTTTTCATTTCAAGAAGCTCAAAATAAAATCTCAAAAGGACTGTAAGAATTGTGAAATATTTGACCATTTCTAGCAACAACGACAAAGCTGATTTTAGATAAGTTGTAAAGAATCACTGAAGAGCAAATGAACAATAGAGCTTACAAAGTGTGTCATCTCTTTTTGTTTGGCAACTTAGAAACAATAGTGATGTATCCAATCCTTCATATCCACTCCTCACATACTAAACAGATGTACCCTTCCATCACCGCAGAACTCTAGAGCCTTTAGGAGAAAATGAGAGTAACCCTTTCTTCAAGTCTGCCAGGGGATTCTGTAACCTTGTAATTATCTGGCTTCAGATTGAAGAGATACATTGTAATTGTGTACAAAAGAGGTCATAGGTTTATGCATTGTCTGACAGGCTACTGAGAAAGAGCTACAGTGGAGCATTTCCAGCAGACCTTTTACATTTATTTTTCTCAACTGCACTGAATGTTAATGCCATCTCCCTGACTCATATGCTAGTATTTTTATGAACATGTGATTAACTGGTGCCACACACAAAAGAGAGCCCAAAATGTCAGGCTGAATTTACTGAAATGGTTTTTAATTTTTTTAATGTTTTCTACCAAATGTAGAAACTCTTCTAAAAAGTTGAGCCAGTCTTCATAAAGTTAGCCAAGAGATGTCTTTAAAACAGCTGTAGCCCCCTTTGTTCTTTTAACATAGATAATGATCCATTTAAATGAGTAATAGGAACCATTAGCCAAAAAAAACCCTGTTAGAAGCTGCCATCTATTTATGTAGTCATTTGAGAATTATGCAGAATCCAGTTAAATGACTTGTACAGTGCTCACTCTATGTTTATTCTCTTAAACTCTATTAGGAGACTAAGCATAAATCAGATAGCCTTTAGGGAAAACAGAGGGAAAAGAAAAGCTCTATGGATACTTTGTCACACCCACATACGCTGCATCTTTTGGTGATCTCTTTCATTTGTATGCCAGCAGCTCCCATGTCTTTTCTTCTTCTTCTTCTTCTTCTTCTTCATCATCATCATCATCATCATCATGAACTTTCTCCTGAAGCCTTTCTTTCAGCTCAGGTAACATTTCTGCTTGGTTGGCCTGCAGTCATCTCAACCCATGGGGCGTTTTACATCACTGATTAATACCCAGTATTGGTCACTGTTGAAGATGCTCTCATCTCATACACCACTGAAGCATGCAAAACTGGAATAATCTTTTATTCATCCTTCTCCTTCCACATCCAACAACCAGATGGTCCTACTGCCACTTCTTTTTCAACATCTCCATGATCTGTCCTGTGTACTTTTTATGAAGCAAACGGGTGAACTTCCATAGGCTTGAATTAGGCTTGGAACACTTAACTGTTGTACAAAACCATCCTAAAACAGCATAAGGTTGTAGCCAACGAAGTTATCCCATTCATGCAAGGACTTCTGCTTATGAAATGGTACTTCCTCTCCCTCTTATCTCCCCATGTGTGCCTCTCCATATGCTCTGGAAGGTTGGGGAAATCCCAAAATAGATTGTGGGCATGTGGGGGAGGAGAGGAAGGGGGATTTCTGTTGTGCAAGTGGAAATCCTTGTGCAAACAGGATGATTTCATTGGAAAAATAAACCCTTACTTTATTTCACCCCAATGATATCACTAGGAATTTGGTGGGATCTTATTTTTCCCAATATCCTGCCTGGTCAGTTCACCAATCAACTGTTTGCACCCTGAAACTCTCTCTCTACCCCTTGCTACTCCAGAAGATTCCAGAATCCTTTAAATCAAGAATGTTCTGTGTTTGTATAGTAAATAAAATCATGCCAAATAGTTATGAATTTGTCATGCTTTGATTGTCCTCTAATAGCTCCAAGATGTTGTGTCAGTCATTCCATTACTGCTTCTGTCCATATTTTCCCATAAAATCCAGAGTTAGGCCTGCAGTTTCCTTCCAATTATGGTTGATTAATAAATGTGCTACTACTAGCATGAATCTCACTAAATCTTTGAAAACTACATTCAAATTACTTCCCTCAAATATATAGAGTAGACATGCCCTTTTACAATTTTGCAGTTTATAAGTAGGTTCATTTTGGTCAAGACCAAATCCCCAAAAAGCCTTTGTTGGAAGACAGGTTCACCGTAAGTGCCAATGTTCCTATATGACTGCATTGTTTCTAAGAAAAAGCTTGCCTTCCTCCTGAAATTCTAGATAATAAATGTGATACACTGAAGTGTAGTACCATTTATGAACATGCTTGAAGGAACCTACTTATACATTAGCAGAAACTGTGCACCAAGGTTGCTAGCCCCAAACTGGGTTCCATTGGTTCAAGTCTAAAAGTATTCCTAAATCCTTTTCCCATTGAGATTGAAGACTCTTTAAAACCTTCAATGGCAATAACAGGTGCGTTTTCCCCTTGGAAACGTAAATTGCTAAGCAAAAGTTGGCAGAAGTAAAACTTCACGTGCATAATTTTCTCAGACTGCAATCCCAAATTTTAAAACGGGTTATAAAAGCAACTGATCACTGCAGTGAGAAACACAGGCACATGCAACTCTACATTCTGGGCCTTTTCTTCAAAAGAGCAGATCTTTTATATAGTAATATTAATACCTTTATCCCGACCTCAAACCCCAGCACAATATGTGCTCATTTCATCAGGGGGGGACAGTTCTGCATTTCATTAGTCTTCCTGAATTGCAAGAAAAATGTAAAATTAATGCCTAACAACAGAAAGCTTCATGCAGGGCCTCAGAAGAATGGGGAGAGACGAAGCAGGGCAACATTGTACTAAGTCTGGGCCTCAGCCAAACTTCTCTGTTTCTTGCCATTTTCAAAGCCTCAGGGAGTTTGTTTTGGGGCTTTCTATTGCCTAAATCGAGTTGTAAAATGATCTGAAATTTAATATTTAGCCTGCAGTTCCTTTCCATTTATGTATATTCTAAGAGGTTTTTTCTTCTTTTTTCCCCATAAGAAGCTGCTACAAAATAACACACTGAATATTAAAAAGGAAAGGAAGAAAAAAGAAATTGATCTTTTCTTGAATAACCACCAAAACCCATAATGATCAAACCAGGTCAGCTTTGGGGAAGGGAGTGAGTTTTATTCTCTCCCTCTCCCCATAATCTACAATCTAATAAGGCTCCCTCTACCCTGCTGTGCACATTTGGAAGTAAAAGAAATGATACAGAATGTATTATTGATCATTCCTAGTGGAGCATCAGGAATGGTAAATCATACGGAACTACACAGTTCATTAGACATTGACAGGAGGAGAAACTGCAATTCTGGAACCTGTAGAGATGACAGAAAGTTCTTGCATTATAAATACTATGTTTTACCCTCAGGAGAACTTTCTAAAACTAAAGCATAATTCTTCACTCAAAACTTTCTTCCTCTTTTGAGCAGATTAGGCACTCAGGCTAAAGGCTCTGAGTTGATGGAGTTTCACCAAAGGATCAGGAAATAAACTCAGATTGGTTTTCCCATTAGTGTGGAAGGGTTACATATTACTTGTAGAATTATATCTTGTAATCATGTTGTTACCAGTGATGACTACATTCACAATTGTTCACTCACTTGTGGTCCATTATGGTCCATTATGGTACAATAAACCCCTCAAAACAAAGATTTGACCAAAGATCCATCCACTACTTCTTGTGTGTTTGTTTTCTTCACAGGCCTTAACCATACTACCCGTTTCAAGTTTTAGATGCAAAGTGAACAGGCATGATATCAGCCAGAGAAACTTATCAGAAAGCAAATACGTCACTTTTGGGGCAATTTGCTCAGAGCTACCGAGTTCAATGCTTTTTAACTCAGAAATCATATAATGAGCATTCACCATAAAGGGAAGAAGCACAGTTTTAAAATGCACAGCCTCAGGTTAATGTTACAAATGGAAAGTCACACTTCCCCCATGATTATTTATACATCTAATGATGCCACTGCTATGCATATGTACACAATGTCTTTCAGCTTGTAATTGTTACTTGCTTTTCTTGCCATGACACAAATAGTATAACCTAGCAGAGAATCACACACATCAGTGTGGTATATGTCACACCCACAAAAGGATTAATCAGCTCTCATTAGTTGCTAGGAAACAGTGTCTTGACCTTGGAGTATGTTCAGCCACTGAGGGCATTCAGATGAGGTAATGCTTACAGTTGGAGTTTTGTTAGTGCAGAGTATTGTCCCCTACTGAGGGGAATTGCACGGACTGAGCTTCTCTCCATCCAGAAACTGCACTGCTGTGATTAAACACTCTACAAATAGATTAATTAGATAATAATCATCTTCCACTGCATTCTTCTGACACATCTGTTACTAGACATTCATAGATGACTTGTTTTGCTTTGAGCATTTCTTGCTTCCATGATAGAATATATCCACATTAATCCACCAGTAAGAGTTATGTAGGGCACTCCATTTATATTATATACACTTGCTGCGGTCAGCAAGTGGATTATAGCTGATTAAAATGACTAGCATATGACTAGTACAAATTTATGCTGCTATGTGGACTATATAAAATGCCGTGCATTGATAAATTGAGTACAAAAAGGAGTTCACTGCAGAAAAACTGCACACTGATTATGTGTGGTAGTATCAATAGGTTGCAATAGCCAAATGTATATCAGTTGCATTACAGTCTGTATTACGGTGGTGCTTGTTATTCCCACATACATTTTGAGTTTCATTTATTCACCATGTATCATTGAATGTGTTGTGGGGTGTCATGTTGCCAACGCCAAGAGGAAATAGAAAGAAGCCCTCAGAACACCTCGTAATGCCACTGGTACTACTTCACTCCCCAACCAAATGTCTGGAGAATCTCTCTCACACACACACACACATGCACACATGCACAGACACAACACACACATACCTCCAACCCTCAACCTGCTATGGAAAAAAAAGTTCAACAAATTGGCGAGAGGGGATTTTACCTAGCCCCTACACACTCCTTTTTCCTATTACATCACAAGCCATTATTATAATCAATGGATACTAGTCTAGAGTATGAAACCTTTCACAAAGGGGAGTTTTTAGGAATTTCATAGGAAGAGCACATACAGAGAAGCCCATGGACTGAGTGGCCGGTCTTTGAAATACTGATGGCTGGGACACCTAAAACAGGGCCTCCTTTGATGACCTCAAGGCTCAGGGGCACATACAGGAGCAGAAGGAGCTCATTTGAGTAACCAGAGGCCAGACTATTCAGGGTTTTAAAGGCTGAATAGAGCCCGAGTTCTATTAACTGGTGACTGTTATAAGAACTGGTTTCCAGGCAGTGTCTGTTAGCAAACTTACTGCCACATTTTAAACTTTCCTCTGTTCCCAAGCATTTGATGACATATTTACAGTTTCCCAACACTTTTTAAAGGTAGCCCCATGTACGATACTTTGCAGTAGTCCAACCTTGAGATTCCATGGTATGCAACATGGGTAGGTGTGCATTTCCTAGGAGAGGATGCAATAGGCAGATTAATAATTGAGACCAGACAATGAGACCAAATAAAAACTGTTCTGGTCCAACTGCACTGGCTGTCTATACATTTATGGACCCAATTGAAGTGCTAGTGTTTCTTTGTTTTTAGCAACGATACCCAACAGAATATCTCTCCCAATATGAGACCCTTCTCTGCATGCCATTTCTGAGAGAGAGGTTTAGAGAGTGGCAACAAGGAAGAGGGCCTGTTCGGGTGTGGCTCCTCATTCTATGGAATGTTCTCCCTGAAAAAGCCCACCTGGCACCAACACTACTATCTTTTCAGGACCAAGTTAAAACTTTCCTCTGTTCCCAGGCGCTTGATACTACATGATGATACTCACTGATGATTAATTTTTTATTTCTTTTTTGTTAACTGAGTATTCTGCCAGTTGTGATTTTGTTAATTTCTATGGGGTGCATGCTTTTAGTATTGTATGGATTCATTGTTTTATTGCATAGTTTTAAACTCTGTATATTTTATACATTTGATATTTCTGTAAGTTGACTTTGATAGTGTTTGAGGAAGATGACTGAGAAGTTTAAACAGTAGTAGCAGTAGTAGCAGTAGTGAAAATGGAAATGGACTGCCATCATAGAATCATATAATCATAGAATAGTAGAGCAGGAAGGGCCTTTAAGGCCATCAAGTCCAACCCCCTGTGCAATGCAGGGATTCAGATCAAAGCATTCCCGACAGATAGGTACTTTATTGCAGAAATTAGCCATAGGCCATGTGCAAGATACAAACAAGAATAAAATACAAGGTATATACATATATAAAATTTGCAAAGCATGACATAACAATTCATGTAGAGCTTGGCTGGGCATTTGTCTTTTCGGCGAAGGGCTCTCTTAGTTTGAGAGCTGCAACTGCAAAATTAGCGGCCGCAATGGTCACAAAGTTGGAATCATCAGATAAAAGCGCAAATATCATTTCTCTGTCCGAACAAGGTCTTAAGAGATTTAAAATGGGAAAAAGAAATTTCTGTCTAGGGTCATCGAAGAGTGGACTGTAAAGTAAGTAATGAACGATCTCTTCAATGTCATTGCAGCCATATATACATTGGCGCTGGATTACTGGAATACCCCGAAACCGTCCCTCGAGATAGGCCGTAGGCATGGTTTGAAAGCGGAGAGCCGTAAAGGCTCTTCTAATGAAGGGTCTATCTATGGCTACTAAATAATTTGACATGTAGTGGTTAAGTTTGATGGTAGGATACCATCTGGAAAAAGAGGCCAACTCAATGGATGCTTGATCCTGAGCTGCATCATGGTTGAAAATCCAGTTGCGAAGAGCGGTGTTACTGAGCTACACTAGCTTGGCAAGGGAGAGGTCGTATTTGGAAAAAATGGACAGCCACTCTGTAGCAGCTCCGACAGACTGCATTTGTTCTTGCCAACACTGCTTGGCCAAAGAGGCGCCGTCCATGTCATTAAGACGAAGCCAGAATCTTAATAATGCTAGATCTATGCGTGCTTGTATTGAAGGCAGACCTAATTCTGCTCTGAGATGGGCTGCCGGGGTCCCCTGTGGGAGGCCCAGCAATTGTCTCAAAAAAATGTTCTGAATAGATTCAAGTTTAGTTCTGGCCATGTTTCCCCAGAGTTCAACTCCATATAGGATTTTGGGGAGTATTTTTGCTTTAAATATTTTGATCAGCGGGGAAATAAGTTGCCCCCCCATGTGAAAAAGAACTTTTTAGCTGAACCTAGAGCTCGAGACCCAACTAGAGCCGCTGCCTTGATTTGTAAAGTCCAGGATAATCTATTGGATAAGTGTACACCCAGATATTTAAAGGTGGGAACTTGTTCAAGAGTGACCCCGTTTAAAGGCCAGCTATTTTTAACTTTCATAAATTTCCCACAGATCATAACTTTAGATTTGGACTGGTTGATAGTAAGATTTTGGGCATCACAATACTCTTTCAATTTGTAAATCATGCGTCTGAGCCCAATTTTTGTTTGAGAGCAGAGTACCACGTCGTCAGCATACAGGAGGACATTGATCTTTTTGTCACCAATAGGGGGGGGGAAAGGCAGGTGAAGTAAGTGTATCTACAAGATCATTTATGAAAAAAATGAAAAGAAAAGGAGCCAGTAGACAGCCTTGTTTAACCTCCCTTAGGACTGGAATTTTTGTTGACAAGGAGCCCATGCTATTTTGGCGTACCTGGGCTACGTTGGATTGGTAGAGAGCCCTAATCAGCCAGTACAATCTTTTATCTATATTTGAATTGGCCAGTTTTTTCCATAGGAGCCCCCTGTCCACTGAGTCAAAGGCCGTGCTAAAGTCAACGAAGGCTAGATATAAAGAAGGGTTTGCTTTAGATCGTGTTTTCTTCATAAGGTGGTATAGTGTGAAAACCTGATCAATTGTACTTTTATTTGGTCTAAAGCCTGCCTGTTCTTCACATATTATATGGTTTGACTGGTCCCAATCTTTAAGCTTGTTTAGAAGCAAACGACTATACAGTTTCGATGAAATGTCGAGTAAGGATATGGGGCGGTAGTTTGAAGGTATGGTGGGATCTCCTTTTTTAAAAATAGGAACCACAATGCTAGTTCGCCAGCCTTGTGGAATTCTGCCTGTGGTGTTTATGTAAGTAAATAGGGCAGCGAGTAAAGGAGCCCACTAAGATGAATCTTTCCCGACAGATTGCTGTCCAGCTGCCTCTTGAATGCCTCCAGTCCATTCAAGTCGATTCTGAATTATGGGGACCCTATGAAGAGGGTTTTCATGGTCAGTGGTATTCAGAGGGGATTTACCATTGCCTTCCTCTGAGGCTGAGAGGCAGTGACTAGCCCAAGGTCACCCAGTGAGCTTCATGGCTGTGTGGGGATTCGAACCCTGGTCTCCCAGGTCGTAGTCCAACACCTTAACCACTGGTAGTATGCAAAATTGGAAAAAGGCACTCTCAGTCTTAAGTGCCATATGAACAGAATTTTCATGTCATTTTTAAAGTGCCCCAATATGCACTCCCTTTTCACTTTCTAACATCAAATCTCATGTGCCGCTTCATTGCTTGTTCACTCAATTCACTCGGCCCTATCAGAATTATTTTGTAGTCTGCTTGTGATTTTTCTATCCTGAATACTCTGGTGTCATCAAACTTACCTGCCTCACTGACCTTCCCTGATTCCAAGGAAATAGCACCAATCCCTCCCAATACAGATCCTAAGGGAACCCCTCTCTTTACTTCCCCCCACTTTGTATATTTCTATCATCTGCTTCCTGTTTTTATCTAGTTACTTATCTATTAGTGGATCCGATGGTGTGTTTTAGTTTATAGAATCAGCTCCTGATGTCTTTAAAGTCTTGGTCATCCAACTCTATAATCATTCAAGTGGATTAAGCAGAGAACTCTGAATGGTGCATCAGCCTATTAATATTATTCATTTACAAACTTGGACTAACTAAGCATGAAGGGCAATAAACAGAGATTCACTCTTACAACTGCAACAGTTTAATATTTCCTGCTTTGATTATTTACAGGACTATCTGCTGAAAATACATAGGCAGAACATTTTGAGAGCAAAAGAGAAACAATAAATGAACATGGACTAGGGTTGCAAGGTTCAGGGCCTGAGACTGATCCTGTATCTTTAGGAGAAGAGAAAGTCAGCCAAGTGCAGGTGTTCTTACAACACTGTAGTGGGAAAAACCACAAGGTGAAATTCTCCCTCCCCCCTGTACAACTTTTAAATATACAGAAGTCCTCTTGGAGGCCGGGCCTGGCAACCAAGAGGTCTTCTGTATCAAATTTATTTATTTTATTTATTTATTAAATTTATATACCGCCCGACTAGCAATAGCTCTCTGGGCGGTGAACATAGAAGTTGTACAGGGGGGAGGGAGAATTCCACCTTGTGGTTTTTCCCATTACAATGTTGCAAGAACACCTGCACTTGGCTGACTTTCTCTTCTCCTAAAGATACAAGATCAGGATCAGCCCCTGAGCCACCCTAACATGGACCCAACTGCTTTTTAAAAAATTAACAATAAACATTCAAAAGCCAAATCCTATACATGTTTACCCTCCCACTGAATTCAGTTGAACTTGCTCCTCTGTAAGTAGCCATAGGATTGCAGCCTAAATCAATTAAGCACAGCTGATATGCTGCCAGCAGTGGTAATTAGAGGAAACATTTTTTAAATATCACAAATTATACTCAAAAGAGTATGGCAGGAAGGAAACAAAATTAATTCTGTTGATTTGGGAAGAATGTTTCAGGAAGGTTAAGCTCTTTCCAGTGTGCACTTTAAGAGAAGGATAAAAGTCCATTTCATAATCTTTTTAGGCCAGAAAGCAAGAGGCTATCCTGAGGAAACTAAATCCAGCAAGCTTTTTGTTGTTGTTTTTTCAAGATGCCCTAACAATAATGCAGTTGGGTGAAAAGATCAGGAACACTTTATACACATTGTGCTAATTACTGCAAGTACTTAAAGTTGTAATTAGCTTATTATACTGCAGAGAACCTAACATGGCATGTCTTTCAAAAGAATTTCTCTCCAGATCATTAGTGGGAAAGCTCACAACATCTGCTTCAAATAAAATCAACCAATTAGCACAGGCAACTTCACATAGTTTGCAATCAGAGAATTATATTGTGCCAAGTGCTAATTTCAATGTGAATACTATCTCCTTCTTATATCCCACGCTTATCTGCCAGCACAGCTGGTGTTTAACACTACTGACTTCAGTCAAGTCTCCAAAAACTTATGTTAATTTAAAAGAACCTAATCAGAGTGTGCAACATAGAGTGAGGTTGATCTCTGCTTAATTAAAAGTGACCTTGTCATTTCACTGCCTATAAAACACAATTATCTCACCATTTATAGTTCAGTTACCATAAATATTCAGGTTTGTGTGAGAGTGATGGAAGAAAGACTTTAAACTATTTTCAGGTAGCAAAGTTGGAATCTGACATACTGTTAAGTTGCAATTCAGTTCAGGATGCCAGCAGTGTTTGAAGACATAGTTCCTGAAGAATCTAACTAGCTTTACTTAAAATTCAGATTTCATGTCAAAAGGATGCAATTCCCCTCACTGTGTGATCTTTGTGGGCATCTTCATGGAGGTGGAAAGCAGAGATTCAAAAATTTATTGCTCCCAGTTCTTGCTTCCCTAGATTATCCCACCATCATAATATTTAAATTTCCTGACATGGAAGGGACTAATCTAGCATGAATCCCCTCCATTTGATTTCTTTTTCTTTGACTGCATCTGAAATAGGGACAAGACCTGAACTGTATACTGCCAATATCATATTGCCATTATGCAAACCTATGGCAAGACCACACTTTGAAGACTGTACAGTTCTGGTTGCCTCACTTCAAAAGTGATATTGGAGAGCTGGAAATGTTCAGAAAAGTGCAACTAACAAAGGGCTGGAGCAACTCCCCAGTGAGGAAACATTACAACAATTGGGGCTTTTTAGATTAGAAGAAAGATGAGTCAAGGCAGACATGATGGAGGTGTATACAAGTATGCAGGACGTGAATAGAGAGATCTTTTTTCTCCCACACTCATAATACTAGAACCCTGTGTTGTGAGAAAATAATGTTCGTTTCTCGCTCTGGCTCAAAACAAGACGCTAACAGCAGTTTAGGATAAAAATGTTAAAAAATAGTTTATTAAATAATAAGCAGCACTCACACCAGCAATTCAGAGTGAGTGCGGTCGACCCAGATTGTCTTGTTCCCCCGATATTTATACCCCTCAGTAAACAACTTACAGGAAGCTTACAGTAGGAACTCCATATATGGTAATATTATAGTGTGTTACATTGAACTAGTTCCACCAGTGTATTCCCTGAGTCATGCTTCCGGCCATAGTACATGACCAGCTTATATTACTAAGATGGCGGATATAGACATCCGTTGTAAGATAGTGGTGCTTAATCAAAACAGTAGATAACTCTCAAGGATGGCCCTCAAGGAGGTGCTTTAGTGTGTCAGAGGAATTAACCCTTAACACCTGTGATGGCCACCAGCCTGGATACCTTTAAAAGAGGATTAGACAAATTCACGGGAAATAAGAGTAAAGAGGGCTACTAGCAATGATGGCGATGCACAACATCCAGTGTTCAAGGCAGTATGCTTCTGAATACCTGTTTCTGGGAATAACAAGCAGTGTTGCACTTGTCCTGCTTCCAAGCTTCCCATAGGCATCTGGTTAGCCACTATGGGATGGGATGCTGGTATATTAAGCAGGGCTCTTTTTATGTTCTTATTTATTTTCTCTTGCTGCATATATGGAGATCCCATGTATTTCTGCTAAATTTAGACATTCTAGCTTCAAGAAATGGAAAAAAATCTGTGATTCTGGAAAACTCACTAGGCAAGAGTATCAGGGTATATAATGCAGGCCACCTTGCTCAAGCTCAACAGGTCTGGGTCAGGTCAGTATTTGTATTTGTAAAATAAAATATACAGAACAAAATTACAATATATGTTTTGCAATTCAGTAATATGAGAACATTGGTCAGGGGTTAGGGTTGCCAGGTTCAATCCTTGAGACTGATCCTGTATCTTTAGGAGAAGAGAAAGTCAGCCAAGTGCAGGTGTTCTGGCAACTCTGTAATGGGAAAAACCACAAGGTGCAATTCTCCCTCCCCCCTCCACAACTTTTAAAGATACAAAAGACCTCTTGGAAGCTTGGCCTGGCAACCAAGAGATCTTCTATATCTTTAAAAGTTGTGGAGGGGGAAGGGAGAATTCCACCTAGTGGTTTTTCCTATTACAGGGTTGCCAGAACACCTGCTCTTGGCTGACTTTCTCTTCTCCTAAAGATACAGGATCAGTCTCAGGGATTGAACCTGGCAACCCTAGTCAGTACTTTTGCAAGGCACTGTTTATTGCCTGTTATCCAGAGAGTCATATAGCAGTTAAACTAAGAAAAAAACTGTTGATTGCAGATGCCAGAACTCTCCATGTGAAAAGTAATATTACACATTTCAGCAAGGGCATGGAGAAGAAGAGAACTGTAGCAGTTTACAATGCAGGTCAGAGAACAGCAGCACTAAGGAACATGATTGCCCAATAAGATCTGTGGCTCGCAGAGTAGACCAAAAGGAATATGTTCCAGCAATATGGCATAAAAAGCCAGTGGCAAGGATGTGGATTTCAGCACTGCAACAGTATGCAGGATTTCATAGAATCATAGAATATTACAGTTGGAAGGGGCCTATAAGGCCATCAAGTCCAACCCCCTGCTCAATGCAGGAATCCAAATCAAAGCATTCCTGACAGATGGCTGTCCAGCTGCCTCTTGAATGCCTGCAGTGTCGGAGAGCCCACTACCTCTCTAGGTAATTGGTTCCATTGTCGTATGGCTCTAACAGTTGGGAAGTTTTTCCTGACGTTCAGTCAGAATCTGGCTTCCTGCAACTTGAGCCCATTATTCCGTGTCCTGCACTCTGGGATGATCCTCAGAGGCTTCATGTGTGCCCAATGGCCAAGCCCTGTCCTGGACAGCATCAACATCATTGACACCCCTGGGATCCTGTCTGGAGAGAGGCGGCAGATGAGCGGAGTCTAAGCCAAGGGACCAGTGGGGCTTTTTCCGTTGAAACCAGAAATGTGATTGGGATCGAGGGTGCCACTTTGGAATCGAGGGAGATTGAATTGGCTTCTGAGTTTCTTTCCGGGACATTTTTTTTTTTTTGATAATGTTGTTTGTTGTTTAGTTTGATTTTTGTGAATAGTATTGTGAATAGTATTGTTTTTCTTTGTAAGCCGCCTTGAGGGCCTTTGGCTGAAAGGCAGGATATAAATAAATTTATAATCATCATCATCATCGAGAAGAGATCCCAGCCTTCCTCTGTGTGGCAACCTTTCATGTACTTGAAGAGTGCTATCATATCTCCCCTAAGTCTTCTCTTCTCCAGGCTAAACATACCCAGTTCTTTCAGTCTCTCCTCACAGGGCTTTGTTTCCAGTCCCCTGATCATCCTTGTTGCCCTCCTCTGAACCTGTTCCAGTTTGTCTACATCCTTCTTGAAGTGCGGAGACCAGAACTGGATGCAGTATTCAAGATGAGGCCTAACCAGTGCTGAATAGAGGGGAACTAATACTTCACATGATTTGGAAACTATACTTCTGTTAATGCAGCCTAATATAGCATTTGCCTTTTTTGCAGCCACATCACACTGTTGGCTCATAGTCAGCTTGTGATCGACAATTTCAAGATCTTTCTCACATGTTGTATTGCTGAGCCAAGTATCCCGCATCTTATAACTGTGCATTTGGTTTCTTTTTCCTTAGTGTAGAACTTTGCATTTATCCCTGTTGAATTTCATTCTGTTGTTTTCAGCCCAATGCTCTAGCCTATTAAGGTTCCTTTGAATTTTGTTTGTCTTCCACAGTATTAGCTATGCCCCCCAATTTTGTATCATCTGCAAATTTGATAAGCATGCTCTGTACCTCCTCATCCAAGTCGTTAATAAAAATGTTGAAGAGCACTGGGCCCCGGACCAAGCCCTGTTACTTCCACCCAGTTTGAGAAGGAACCATTGATAAGCACTCTTTGAGTATGATTCTGGAGCCAACTGTGGATCCACCACATAGTTTTTCCATCCAGCCCACATTTAGCTAGTTTGCTAATCAGAATATCATGGGGCACTTTGTCAAAAGCTTTGCTGAAGTTGAGATGTATTATGTCCACAGCATTCCCACAGTCTACAAGGGAGGTTACCGGATCAAAAAACAAGATAAGATTAGTTTGGCAGGAGTTGTATAAATCCATGTTGGCTCTTAGTAATCACTGCATTGTTTTCAAGGTGCTTACAGATTGACTGTATTATAATCTGCTCCAGAGTTTTTCCAGGGATTGGTGTTAGGATCACTGGTCTGTAGTTCCCCAATTCCTCCTTTTTGCCCTTTTTGAAGATAGGGACAACATTAGCTGTCCTCCAGTCATCCGGCACTTCACCAGTCCTCCATGATTTTGCAAAGATAATAGACAGCGGTTCTGAGAGTTCTTCAGCCATTTCCTTCAGTACTCTAGGATGCAGTTTATTGGGCCCTGCCGATTTGAATTCGTTCAAAGTGATTAGGTATTCTTTGACCATTTTCTATCAATCTCAAGCTTTCAATCAGTTGTGCTCCATTAAGGGAAGTGTAGTATGTAAGCTTCTGACAAAAGTAATACTACTTTGTTCAACAATGGTAAGAACTCACTTCACATACTTTTTTCTGTTTTGGATATCACATTAAAGGAAGAATGTTAGAAAATTAGGCATGTTTTCAGAAGAGAGGTTGATGATAACGCAATAATAGAGATGCCTATGGCCAACCAAGTCAATGATATAAACAGAAGGAGTTGGCTAAGTTTATCCTAGATAAAAGATAAAAGAGCAGAAGATAAGGACAACTTACAGTAAAGAAATGTAATCCTGTACAAGAGAGGAAATCCTATTGAAGTCAATGGCACTTACTTATGACTAGACATGCATAGGATTGTGCTGTGAGTTGCTGTTACTTTAAGCCTCGTTAATTTCAATGTAGCATACTGGCAACTAACTTTTGGTGGATTGTTCCAAGACTATTTTTCCACTAACAAGTACAGCATTCCAAAGTTTCCTCCTCCTTCCCTAATATAGTCCTAAAAAGACACTTCTTTTGTGCATTTTCACACATAAAAGCTATATAGGGGAGAGTTAAGTGGTTAAAATATCACACACTTTAAAATGTGAACAGAATAGAACTCTCCATAGAACAGGGGGAAAATTACATAAGCATTAACCTTTCTTAAATAAAAATGACATTCTAGTTGGATACAAAGCAACACTAGGGGATTTAATTACATGTAAAAAAAGAGTTAAATAATTCAAGGTTTTTCATAGCTGGAGCTAGCAAGCATTTATTATTTATTATTCGTTAAGCAAAAACAACAAAAACATTGCCATTTTGTCTTGTGTGCTAAAAATACAAAGACATAATCTTGCTGCCACTGGTTGCAAATTCACTTTTTGAAGAAGACAAAGGCTATACAAGGCCAACAAATCATCCAAGATTTACAACTTCAAAATAATTCAAAGGAATATTTGGGTGATTGGGGAAAAGTGGGCAGGCACTCCTCAATTAATCCTGTCCCTCCAAAGAGAAATCAAAATTCTTTAATCAAAATAAAATCTATAGGACATGAAGATCTCTTCCATGACAAGTTGGGGAACTTTTTTTAAAATATCAGCTTTTAAGTGAGCAATAGCTTGTGATTATAGCAGGGGTTTGGAAGCTGTTCTCCTTACATCCTTTAGTCTCTGTTCAAATACTTTGGAACAGCCTTCCTCGACCTGGTGTCCTCCAGATGTTGTTGGACTATCCCTCCCAGTAGACCCAGCCAACATGGCCAAAGGTCAGGGAAAACAGGAGCTGTAGTCTAAAACATCAGGGGGGCAAGGTGGGGAGGCTGTTGTGGAAGAATACAGCAAAGGGAAACAAAATAAAGGCACAGATGGCCTTTTATCCTTGGGCTGTACCACTGTGAATATATCCAAGGCTATCAGTGAGCAGCAATCTAGTATGTTCAGAGAGCTGTCCATTGGCACATCTCAAATGAACTAGTCATTGCTCACAAATCACTTTCTGCAAGACAGGTGCTCATATCATAATTAGTGCATAGTGGACAACTTTGTTAATACTTTGTCAATATCGGCAGAACAAATGGACAAGAATGGAAGGTGAGCTACCTTTTAGGGCCTGGGAGTTTACCCTTCTGATGTGGACTTGATTTACTTATGGTGCAGAAATGCATTGCACAACCATGTGTGTCAAAAGGAAGCCTGAAGAAGTTTCACTATAGAAATCTAAAACATTCCGTTTACCAGGCTCTCTAATACACTTCAGTACACTTTCAAGAAGACAAAAATATCTACTCTTCTCCGTACAGAGCCAATGACAATAACAGATGTGAAAGCATATTTTATGAACTAAAACAAATGGATTAAACTAAAACAAAGTCCATTCTTAAAAGGGTTGAAGTAAAAAAAGAAAAAGGGTTGAACTAAGAAAAAGTTCATTCTAAAGAAACCCTGAATAATTGTTTGCTTGTTAGAGTGAAAATTGCATTAGAAAAGCTGATCCTGAGAAATATAGGGTGGCACCCAATGATGTCCACTTGCTCTTAAGCAATGGGACTTCCTCCAGAGCAGATCTGGGGGAAGGTTGAGGGGAATGCAGGGGGTCAGAAGAAGAAGAGGCCTTGTTACATGATTAGACCAACTACTTCACTACATTGGATCTCACCAATAATTAATGCCCCCCAGATGTGGTTTGCCCACCCACTTACAAAGAGGATTTCTGACCTGATTCTCCATGCTTAGTGCATGCAAGGATGCTTTTAAAATGCTCCTCTGATTTTATGTTGTTGTTGTTGTTATGTGCCTCCAAGTCAACTGCGACTTATGGCGACCCTATGAATCAGCGACCTCCAAGAGCATCTGTCATGAACCACCCTGTTCAGATCTTGTAAGTTCAGGTCTGTGCCTTCCTTTATGGAATCAATCCATCTCTTGTTTGGCCTTCCTCTTTTTCTACTCCCTTCTGTTTTCCCCAGCATTATTATATTTGCTAATGAATCATGTCTTCTCATGATGTGTCCAAAGTATGATAACCTCAGTTTCAGCATTTTAGCTTCTAGTGATAGTTCTGGTCTAATTTAATTCTGGTTTAGTTCTATATCGTGCTGCAAATAGACTAGCTGCACAGCTCTGTATACAAATCTTTGTCTTTGTCTCAAGGGTCTAACTACACTATGAGAGCACTGCCCGTAGCCTTGACTGTGAGAGGAGAGAAAGGCGCGCAAACCAGCCAAATGGCAACCCCTCCTTCTTCTTAATCTGACCATTGTCACCACATGGATATCTGTGGTCTTCTCTAGACTGCTTCCACTAAACAGGCCTTTAACCTTTTGGATGAAGAGGATTTGCCTACCCTTCACCCAAAGGTCTCAGGGCGGGTCACAACAGTTTTAAAATACATAGTTAAAAACTGTTTTTTAAAAACCCTAAAATTGTTGTTGTGCAAATTTGTATATTTGTTAGCAGAGAATGGCAATGGTTTGAAATGCGTATATCCCAGTGTGTGCGTTTACCTAAGAAAGCAGGCTTTTACCCTGCATTGAGATCACTGAGACTTAAGACTTAGTAAAATAAGAAAAGCTACTTTATTTATAGAAATATATAGTAGATAGAAAGGCATACCTACTTCTAACTAAGTTGGAGGTGCAATGCCCAGGCTTGGGAGTTACTCTCATGGCTAGGAGAGAGAGCAGAGACAAAGGTGTCTCCTCTCTCCCAGTTGGAGAAGAGAAGAGAGGAAAGGGCGGAAGGAGGAGGGGCAGATAAGCTTCCCTAAGACACATCAGTCTAACGACTGAAGGAAGTCAGTCAGAGCATCACAGGTAAAGGTAATCAAGCCTATCCATCTGGAGGACCCTAACTCTATCTTTCTTCTGGAACATAAACAAAAGAACAAAACAGGAGTTGCTCTTGCCCCACTTCCAACAAAAATCACATCATAAAAAAATTGGGTGGGTCCTAAAAACATACATCTCAGGTATCAAAGGCCAGAGTATTCAGCATACTATGAAACTTGTACAGTGAGACTGCCAGACGCACCTCTGTGGGGAGAATGCCCTCTTCTGGGCAACCACCACCCCGAGCTTCTGAAGGTGGCGGAACTACCAAAAGGGCCCCTTCTGCTGATCTCAGCTCTTCAGAGGGAAGGAGACAGTCTTTCAGATATTTGGGACCTAAGTCGTTTAGGGCTTCAAACAATTGGCCCAACCTACTCCTTAGGTAGAATTGTATGACACTTTGGCATGGGATGAATGACAAGGGTTCAGACCAAATTTTTCCAAAGCAGACTATACTTAATGTAGAGTTTTGATGAGGCAACAAGTCAGAGAAAATGCTGGAGGGAGGGGGAAAGAGAAACCTAACTTTATAGTTTGAATAATTAATTACCCATACAAGCAAATAAAAATAAACAGAGATAAATGTGTCCAGCTAAACTGTTCGTCTAATCCATCAAATGCTTATCAATACAGAGGCTTCCAGCCTTCTCATATCATCTTCTCCAACCTGGACCTATTACAGGTGTTCATCCTTGTTCTTTTCTTCAGGTGTCAAGTCTTTTTTTCAAGAGAGGTCTAACTTGGTTCTTTCCTAGGTCCTCTCTCTCTCATTTCTTTTCTAGTCAGTTCCACCCTATTTTCTAGCTTGATTTATATACTGTTATGGGGTTGGGGTTGAGATGGATGATTTCTATGAGTCCTCTTCCAGCCTCTGATTTGGAGCCTTGTGCCTTGGGGTGAGAAACCCGCTCTGCTGGTCAGATGAGTTTCTTTTGTTAATCTAATAGGGTGGCCAGGTGGGTTAACGGGTCTATCAAGTGCCCATTAACTGGTGAATGGGCCAGGGAGATCCTATTGTTATTTAAACTCTTCAGGAGAGCCTCTCCCTCTCCTGGGGCCTAAGAGAGGCTTGTGTTTTGAGTTGAGTCTGAGGAAAAGCTAGGGACTGGAGGCAGGCAGAGAGACTGGCTCTCTGCACCATGGCTTTGGGGTGCCTCCTGTAACCCTGATGGAAAAGCTGGATATTGGACTGCTGATGCCTTAAACCCCTCCATCCTAAGCTCAGGTTGGAATGTATGTAAATGAATAAACCATATTCATTTACCACACACCACAGTCTCCACTGACCTTCTTTTCAAGGAAACCAAACCCTGGGCGAGCGCAGGGACCCCTGGAAATCTTACCACTCGGAGATTGGGGTGGCGTGCAACAATACATTTTTCATTCTTCCTACAAACCATTTAGCCGATCAAAAAGAGAGTAGAATCCTGGTAAGTTTCTATTTATCCTTAACTGCCAAGTTCGAAGTCTGAAACTTTGATACTCCCATGCAAAGCTTCTCCCTGTGTACATTAAAGCCCTAAACAAGTCGGGACCTAGATAACTTAAGGACCACCTTCTTCCTTATGTTCCTCCCACATAGTCCAATCATCATAAGAGGCCCTGCTCTTGATCCCTCAATTCCAAGAGGCACATATGGTGGTAACCAGGACCAGAGTCTTTCATGTAATGGTGCCCACCCTGTGGAACAGTTGCGTCCAACACTGTACTCTTTTAAGCAGCTGGCAAAAATGTAGCTGTTTTAAAAGTCCTTCAGCTCATTATTTTCTTTTTCTAGTTTATTCTGATGTTTTCATTTCTGGAAGTGGTTGTGGAATTTGTTAATGTGGTTTTGGTTTTTACTGTTAATATTTTTATTTTATGATTGAGGTCAGACTGGGGATTGCTATAAATTTTACTACTGTATGTGTATATTACTAGCCATGATGGCTATGCTATGCCTCCATGGTCAAAGGCAATATGCTTCTGAACACCAGTTGCTGGAAACTGCAGGAGAAGAGTACTGTTGCGCACAGGTCCTCCTTGTGGGCTTCCTATAGGTGTCTGGTTGGCCACTGTGAGAACAGGATGCTGGACTAGATGAGCATGTGGCCTGATTCAGCAGGCTCGTCTTATGTTCTGATATTTCCTGTTCCTACAAGCCTTACTCAGGCATTCAAAATCCCACAATTGCAATTTTGTCAGGAGAGGAGAGAATGATGTTCTGTTCACTAGCCCTTCGCCTGCCAGCCCTGCCTTTATTCTCTCCACACATTGTGTGTGTGTGTGTGTGGGAGGTCTGTAATGGGAAATCTTGCTAATGTTGGATGTTTTGTTTGTAATTTTTATTGTGCTGATATTCTTTGAAAAATCAACAAAAATATTTTCCAAGAAAAGGAAATCTTGCTAAATGCATGCAGAAAACTCAGAGGCACATGTTACCAAATTCTTCCAAGCTACACAGGAAGTGGATTGGACAGTGAAAGACCAACCCAAACGTGTTTGCATTTTTACAAATTTGTAGGGCAGTACAATATTTCAGAGAGAAGTTCAGGTCTCCTGCTCTCCTGGTGCATTCGCTATAGCTGCCCAATTTCCCTGCTTTTTAAAGTTTGATAGAAATATTTGTTGGCTATCGGTACTTTCTTAAACCACAAGGTTTTTTGCCTATTAGTGAATTATTTCTAGAGGAGTAAAGTCAATAGAGACACCTTAAATGTTCTGTTTATTGACCTTCTCATTGGAGATTGATCTAGATGAGAACTCTGTACAGATTGTATGATTGCCCCCACAGATGTATCATTATTTGTTATTGTTTTGATTAGTGATAATATGAGTATTGCAATAATAACTTTAAAAATTAAAAATGGAGAGGACAGGGAGAAAACAGCTAGTGGTAATGCTGGAATGGTCAAAGCTAACACCAGCTCATGAACTGGCAAACTTAGTTTAGGGAGCTTTGCCAATTGTGTGTGCTAGACTTTTTTTTTTAAGAAGATCCATGGTGGATCTGACCAAAGGACCATCTGGTCCATCATTCTTTTTTCCCTGCGGCCAACCAGATGCCTCTGGGAAGTTAACAAGTAGGACATCAGCCCAGCAACCCTCTTCCATTGTTGTTCCAGCAACTGTTAATCATTTGCTGCCTTTTAACCCCGGAGGTAACATATAGACTTCATGACTAGCACTGTTAGTTCTAATCCCCTTTTAAAGCCATCTAAGTTCATGGCTGTCACTGTATGTTGTGATAAATTCTTACTGTATAGAGAAGTATTTCTTTTTGTGTGTCCTGTATCTCCTATCATTCAGCTTTATTGGATGATCCAGGTACTAGTATTACTTTTTGCTCTTGTTCTCTACATTCCTCACACCATGCATAATTTTTATAAACCTGCATCATGTTCCCCCCACTTTATTCTAAACTAAAATGCCAACTTGTAACTTTTCCTCACAGTGTAATTGCTCCAGTCCCATGATAATTTTCATTGCCCCCTTTTGCACCTTTTCTAGATCTATAACATTTCTTTTGAGATGTGATAACCAGCACCAGATACAGAATTCCAAGTGTGGTTGCACCAAAGAGTTGTATAAAGGCATTATGATATACATTTTATTGTTGATCCCTTCCCTTATGATCCCCAACATGGAATTCACTTCCTTTTTCTTTTCATTTTTTGCTGCTGCTGCAGCAGCCACATACTGGATCAACATTTTCATGTGACTGTTTTAATGTTACAAGAAATTTCTATCTCGATCATTTTCCCACCTGCTTAAATTAAGGGGAAATTAATGTCAGGATCAAACCTCAGACAGTAGCTGTATTTAAGGCAAAGAAAGGGATCTAGTTAGAGTAGAAGTGAAAATAGAGGGTAAAGATGAAATAAAGTTCAAATCAGACAAAAGATCGATGGCATTCCTGTGATGAAAAGACAAGGGAGATTTGAGTGGAGATGGGATTTTGCTGCCTAATATATTACTATTTGGGATAGAGGAGAAGAATGCATTGATTCTCTCCTCAATAACTTAACAGCATGAAGTCCAGCACCTACTGGTTAATAGACACACTTTCAATATGATCAATACAGGCTCATCACACAGCTGGCACTAGTGAGCATCTTTTTCATGGTTCAGTATGCTGCATTTATATTCTTTCTTGGTTGCCTAATTCACACCTTGTGGTTTTTGATGACACAGCAATAATGGGTTCTTGAAAGAGATGGTGAATAACAATGGATAGCAATAAAGACCCTGGTGCTGGACAATCCAAAGCTTTCCATAAGACTGAATTCACATTCAAACTTCAAGTACATCTGTGATTAACCCTATGAATAAAGATTGCAATAAGGGGACAGACGAAACGAGCATAAGGAGATCAAGGAAATATAGGACATCCCAGGTTCAAACTGGAGAGACTTTAAAGTAACAGTACTTATTTGGTGTGATAAAATCCAACAGCCTGTATTGTCTTATTTTTCTTAGCAAACAACAAATACAGGCAAATTCACAAAAGTAACTAGCCATACAGAGCAATCCAAGTCCCTTTTGAGACAGGCTGTGGGGGCCGGAGGTGTACTAGGGAGTATTCCTCTGACAGCCCTGCTAGCCTTCATCTGCCTGTGGAGTAACAACAGCACCACTTTGCTAGCATGGAGCTACTCTTTCCTCCTGCTGAATGGGTGGGTGGAAGTACCACCGGTGGGATCACCACTGGCAGCAACTGGCAGAAAGCCCCAAAATGGGGCTTGCAGAGACTGACCCAACCCCACTGCTGTCATGTGATGCAACTGGGCCCAATCCAGGTGCAACGGTCTGTCAACACCCAGCCCTCACCCCAGCTGCCATGTGCAGCAGGACTGCAGATGCAGCACTGGCCCTGACACTCCATAAATCCTTGCTGGGCTTGGCTGGGTTGGGCTAGGCTGTGGAGGGTGCTGGATTGCTCCCCAATTAGTTTCATTTGAAAAAACCAGAAACAAAATAGTCTTCTTCATTGAGAACGCACTGAGAATCATTTCCCAATTAGGATAACTTTTCAGTGTTGACATATCCTCTGTTACAACTTTTCTTCTCATTAGGCAACAGTGGAAGGTACGATTAAATATGGCTCAAGGGACAACCAGACAACCCATCACCTAAAGGGTACTTAGCATTTTATATGCTCTTGATGTAACTAAGCTGGAAAGCACTCTCTCAAAAGAACATTACTGCAAACCTTGAGATTCTGAGCTCTGTTCAGAACAGAGGTGGATGGATCTATTAATTTCAGTTTCTCTCCATTTCCCATTTTTTTCCAGTCTTAAATTCAGTTCATACCATTTTCACATCAATCTGTGATATTTTTTTTAAAAATCTGCATGGACATTTATGCACTTTTTGTGCATTTCTCCTAATATATACATTTTTGTATGTACTTTCCCCTAATATATGCTTTTTGCATGCATTTGGGGGGGTGGGGTTGGAGACCTGCACCACAAAATGAGAAGAAGAGCTATGTTTTGATTTGTATATTGGTTCTGGAAATGCAAATTTGGTGAGTTCATTTGGTAAGTCCAAATTTCTGCAACACCCCCTGTTCCACAGAGATGTATGGAATTTATAGTCATATGAACATGCTCATTAATTTAGAGCCAGTATGGTGTAGTAGTTAAAGTGCTGGACTAGGACCTGGGAGACCAGGGTTCAACTCCCCACTCAGCCATGAAGTTCACTGGGTGTTCTTGGACCGGTTGTTGCCTTTAAACCTAACCTACCTCAAAGGGTTATAGTGAGGATAAAATGGTGAGGGACAGAAGGAACCATGTACACCTTCCTGAGTGCCTTGGAGGAAACCTGAGACAGAAATATAAAAAGGATATCAACTGAAGCCTTGCTCTGTGTGTCTCCACCATGAGAAGTATGGCCAATGTGCACAAGAAATAAGACCTTTCCAGTCGCAGAATGCTTTCCAGAGGAGACCACAGCAAGATGTAAAAACATATTTATTCCAGTTGACAGTGCATATACTGCTACTTTCTGTTTTAATCTGCGTGTATAATTATTTTAACGAGTTTTATTTTCATTTGCAGTTGCACTCCTAGAACAGAAAAATGAGGTAGAAACGTTTTTAATAAAAAACCATTTCTCCCAGCTTAATATGGTAGATTAGAATGTAGGTGTTTCTTTCTTGCTGAGCCAAACTTGTGATAGATAGCAAAGCGTAAAAAGAAGTCCAAAGTCCAAAGGGCTAGTTACAGATGTTCCCATTCTCCTTTCAAGTAGCAAACAAACAATAAAGGTGAGGTCGTCATTCCTGACATTTATAAGAACAGAACTGTAAATCTTTATTTCTAGTTAAGATCTGCATGCTATTCCCCATTTTACTTTTCCTTAAATTGCATTCATATTGACCAGAAACGTATTTAAAACTGAGGGTCCACATGCCTCACATGGATTTTATTTGAGCACATGAAATTTATGCTGTGCATAACATGGTGAAGAGAACATGTGTAATATAGGTACATATTGCACAGATATATTCCAGTCTTACTTCCTTGATGATAATAGGCTTCCCTTCATGTTTTGTAGGTGTACTTCAGCACTGGATCAAGAACAATTCTTCAAATTGTTGAACCTGGCAACCAAGAGGTCTTCTGTATCTTTAAAAGTTGTGGAGAGGGAAGGGAGAATTCCACCTTTTGGTTTTTCCAATTACAGAGTTGCAAGAACACCTGCACTTGGCTGACTTTCTCTTCTCCTAAAGATACAGGCTCAGGCCAGGAACCTGGCAACTCTAGTTCTGATAGATACAAGAATTTGCAGATACTATTGATTGCACTTTACTAACCTACTTTCTCTTAATAAATATAAACACAGGTTAGTGGTAGGGATACATCCTACTTTTTTCATCATCAGGGGGATGCTTGTGAAACTCTACATTCCAGGCCCGGTTCTCACTTTCCTGTTCTGTCTCATCAAACCCTGTGTCCCAGTTCATACATAGTGCTAACCTATGGTTTGTTAAACAAACCATGATTTAACCACAACTTGTTCCACCGACAACAAGTTGCTATTGCCTGGTGCCTTTGTAGCTTGGTGAGCATCTGGAGTGAGTGGCCTAACAAACTATGGTTAAGGAATGTGCAGGGTTCACATATAACACGAAGCAGTAGTTGAACAAACCAAGGTTTGTAACCCAACAACAAATCATGGTTTTGAGTCATGGTTTGTTGGCAAAAAACAAGTCTTAGTTAAGTTGGGCAGGGTTTGCACACAATTCTAAGCAAGTATTTAATGGCTGCTTTTTGACCTTTCAGGCAAAGCCACCTGGTCGACCTACAATAGAAATACTTCTGGACTAGGGTTAGCAGGTCTCTGGCTTTTGCTCGGAGACTCTGGTGTTTGGGGGTCCTCTCCGGGTCTCCAGGTAAATCACCTTAATCACCGGACTCTTAGCTTTCATTTAAAACAAATTAAGTTTCTAGGTGGTCTGGTTCAAAAGATATAAACCAAAATGTCAGCTGCCCCCCTGCAACTTCTGTTAGTACCAGCTGCTCTAATCCCTGCCTTTTCAGTTTTTTAGTCAATAAGTGAAATCAGGGTTGTGATTAACAAGATTTGTTGACTCCCAGGCAATACCTAAACCCCATTTCAAGTTCTGAGAACAGTTTCCCTTTCCTGCTTGTCTCACATCAGGAATTCAGTAAATATATAGCTTTTAGCATCATCTTTCTCTGCCCCTCCAATCCTTTTTAAGCAATTAAGCAGGGCTTACATAGGTGTCACTTTCTCTACAGGATTGGGACTTGCTTATGAGTAAACATGTATAGGATTGCACTACAACAGAAAATCACAGCAGGATCTTGGTGGGCATATACAGTAAACAATTTTAATTATAATGATAACAAAAGTGTATATGCAGATTTTTAATTACTTGCAAAAATATCATATTATTGTATTTTACAAATAATTTTTGAACAGAAGTTTTAAATATTGTACGTGCTGCAGTGTTATACTTCTCTAATTAAGGAGTCAAACATTTTACTGGACTGTTGAAGAGGGCAGTTTTTTTGTCTTATTCATAACCTGTTTCAAAAACCTTCCCAATATGAAGCTTTTCTGGGAGTAAAGCTGCAATGTTAATCTCACATACCTGGGAGTAAATCCCATTGAATTAAGTAGGACTTACTTTTGGGTAGACATGGTTAGGATTGTGCTGTAAATCAATGGGACTTTTCAGTGAACATAGAAAAGGATTGTGTTTGTATTGAAAATCTTTCTCCTCCTCTCCAATCCTATTTTTAAAGCAATTAGACAGGGGTTATCTAGGTGTCACTGCCTCAAGAGAAGGACTATGAGGGAAGAGAGACTCTGTTGCCATCAGGGGAGGCTGCTTCCACCTGCCTTGCCCCACCCTCCAGCCTTCAAAAGGGAGCTGCCTCAAGAGAAGGACTATGAGGGGAGAGAGACTCTGTTGCCATCAGGGGAGGCTGCTTCCACCTGCCTTGCCCCACCCTCCAGCCTTCAAAAGGGAGCTTCTTTAGGAGGACTTTCTGATATTTGGGTTGGGCTGTGTGGGTTGGGGGATAGCTTCTACTTTGTTGTTTAGTTTTATTGCTTCTTTTTTGATGTTTATATACTTTTATGTCTGATGTTTATATGCCTTTATTTTGTACGTCGCTCAGAGTGGCTGGGTTTCCAGCCAGATGAGCGACTAATAAATCAAATAAAATAAGATAAAAATAAATAAAATTTATTTTGTAGGAAATGAATACCGATTTTATTTTTAAAAAAAATATATTCTGCAGTGACCAACTGATTTTGACAATAAACTATTATATGGGGTGTATGTATTTGTGTGTGTGTGTATGGAATATTTACACCAACCCTGTGAGGTAGGGTTGGAAACCAAGGCAGCTCATAACAAGAAATAAATCCATTTAAAATCCAATAACCATAAAACAAGCATTAAACAAAACAGCTTAATGTGGCATGATTTTGAATTTTGGGTTGGGTGAGTGAAGTTTCTTATCATTTCAGGTTTCAGTCCTGTGCATGTTTCCCTGTTTGAGTATGCTTCTGAGGGAACATGTATAGGATTGCACGATAAATAGCTTTACAGGTTGTGTAAATAATAAACATATTTGATGTTCATATTTACATAAATATTTCTTCATACAATGGCTCAATATGTATTTGTTTTGACCCTATGGTTGTAAGTTATTATTTCCTCTACATTTTAAGTATGCCCTTCGTCCCTGGGGTGGTCATGGTCCCCCTCTGCTGTTTTTACCCTGAGGGGCACGTTAAGCTGAGAGATGGTGAGTAGCCCATAGTCACCCAATAAACTTTGCAGTTGATTTCCATTTTAGAAAATTAATTAAAATGATTTATATGCAGGCAAAGTTTATGAAGTAGATTCACTGAGATACATTAAAAACACATCCAACTTGCATTTAAACCACATGACGTTCCCTAAAGAATCCTGGGAAGTGTAGTTTCACACACACACAGAGAGAGAGAGAGTTATAGTTCCCACCACCCTCAAAAAACTACAGTTCCTATGATTCTGTGGTGGGATTCATGTGCTTCAAATGTCTGTTGAATGTGCTTTAAATGCATAGTATGGATCTGCATGCTGTGCATTCATTTGTGAATTGAAAAGAACAATTTTAAAAGATATAACAGAGAAGGGCTGTAGTTCAGTGGTAGGCACATGCTTTGCATGCAAAGAGCCAAAGTCTCTGGAAAAGACTATTGCCTGGAATCCTGGAGAGCCAATGCTAATCCATGTCATCAGTACTGAGCTAGATGGTACCAACTGGCCTGTGTCAGTATAAGGCCGATTCATTTGTTCCTAAAAGAGGAAAGAGACTCAAGAGCCACAGTGACTCTGAAATTTATGTATGTATTTTACTTGCAACATTTATATACTGCTGTATTGTAAAAAACAAAACACCTCAAAGCAGTTTCCAGAAGAAATTAAAACAATAAAATTATTGGCAAAAACAGTTAAAGACAGGTATTTAAAAACACTCAAAATAATAAAACCAACAATGAGTTAAAAACAGATAAAAAACATAATAGCTTCCACATACCTGAGTAGGCTTGCCTAAATAAAACAATAGTTTTAGCAGGTGCCGAAAAGGATACAATGAAGACACCTGCCGAATGTCAATAGGCAATGAGTTCTAAAGTGTAGGTACTGCCACACAAAAGGATTGATTTCTTACAAGAGCAGAACAAATACTATATGGCACCCGTAACATGGAAAGCATACCTTGAACTTGGCCTGGTAGCAAATTGGCAACCACTGCAGATTTCAGAGCAGAGGTATTATGTGCTGCTAAGGTCTCACTCATGTCAGCAATCGTGCTGCACCATTCTGCAATAACATCAGCTCCCTGGTCAGGTTGTGCTGCATAGGATTTCTGGGACCTTGGCCGACTGGTTGCCAGGTTTTTTAGTTTTGGTTTTTGATTAGAAACCCTGACTAGTGTAGGTTGCTGAGTTTTCTGCCTTACTCATGGGAATCTTGCTGTGGTTGGTATGGTATTGCATTTAGGAAATCATCAGTATCTTTTCTATTTCTTTTTCCCTTTGCATTTCATTTACCTCTGACCTCACACGAGTACATCCATAGAATCAACAACATGCACTTAGCTCAATCACCTTAAACCCACTGATGATGCACCTTGTTGTTTGCATGATGGTTTTTTTTTCTTGCCCAATAGTGGAAAAAAGAGAATTCACATACTGGGAAGTGTGGCTTCAATTGCTGTTGTTCCCAAGCTACTGCCTGTGAAGGTAGACCAAACCATGTATGTTTTCTCTCTGTCAGTTATTACTCACTGGAATTGGATTGGCTGTCAAAGTGAGTTTATAGCAGCCCACAGAGTAGGCAAGAAAGGATAGAGAATCTTCTTAACTCTTAAACATTTCTCAAACCTCTCTCTGCTGTAAAGGGTCAAGTCTGTAAAGAAGTTTGGAGCAGCCATATTCCAGGCACGGGGTTGCCAACCCTGCTTTGATACTGATATCCTTGCAGAGGATCCCTAGTCAGGCCTACACTAGCCCACCCCATGAAATCTCAGGGTTTGGGATGCTTCTGATCTGGAAACCCTATTCTGGACTGAAAAGTTTTTTCTCACTTCCATTATACAAAAAAGACATTTTACAAATACTTAAATGACAATTATGAAAAAAGTCATTGAAATGCACATTTGCAAAATGGAGCCAGTACATGTGATAAGAGCATCGTGATTGCCACTTACATTTGGCCACGTCCCATGGCAGTGTTTGAACCCAGATGATCACATGTGAACCAATTCTGCCATTGCAGATAATCTCCTTGGTTTAGTTGTTACCAGAATTGCATGGAAAGCAACCAAAAGGAAGCAGAAACTGAACTAAGCCTTAGATAGTACTGCATCAGTTTATACACACACAGACACACAGGGAGTCACCATCAGCATTTTTAAGCAATTATTATTGGGTATCCATTTTTTCATCCAAATGGCTTGCATGTGTAAACCTCTCTACCATGTGCAGGCCCTGACATTTGGATTGAGGCAACAGTGGTTCTAACTAAAAGGCGGGTGGAGTGAATACAGCCTTGCAAATGCATTTACATTAATTACTAGTCTAGCTAAAATTTTACTAGCCTTCCCACCCACCAGTAAATGCATGAATTAAAAAGCAAATTAAAACCTGCTGCTTATGATCCACACCCTGCTGTAGCAGAATTCTTATGAAAAAAAGAATGAAGATTCAGAGAGCCAGACATCACAGTGTACAGGGAGAGGGATTTTGTTAAGAAGTGTTTTAGAAAGACTATTGGTTTGTAATAACCTTATGAATTATTGTGTAATGTGCCCTTATGCTCTACTGTTTCTATTCAATTTCACTAAAATTTCATACCTTGAGTCAGTGTTTCAGTGGCTTCCAATCTGAATTTGTGTTCTTGGTTCACTGACTAAATTTTATGAGTCCATTTGTGTCCACTGGGTGTCCACAAACTAGGACTGGGTGTCCATTTGGACAAACAACTATTACTTAAAAATGCCTTGCCCTCAATCTTTTTGTTAAATAATTGGTTACAGTTACAGATAGAACAAAAACATTGTAAAATTTCAAAATTTTAAATTCAAAAATTGAATAATTGCTGGTATCAAGGTTTACCATTCAAATGTGAAAACTCACCTTCTTTGATTTGGCTGAATGAATGCAATTCTGTTGCAAGTCATCTGTCGGTTACTTTAAAACACTGATTGCTGCACATCTGGCAGTGCCAACTCTTGGTATCACTTGTCTGTCAGCTGCCTGTCTGTGGGGAAGAGAGGAGCAGTGACAAATCATTGAGTATCATGTGCTGACACTGAATATATTTGCCAAGCATGTACATACCCAGATAATTAATCAAAGAGAAGAATTCTTAAAAGACACTCTTTGAAAACAGTTTGGTTCCTGTTGCAGAAGACGTCTTAAGATATAGGGAAAGGTAATTGTTAGAAAGAGAAAATACAGTACCAAACATCATTATGTATTACCAAACGATAAAACTAGCAGCAATCACCAACTGGGGTGAAATATAAGAGGTCAAGAGCAGATTACGCACATATTTTTTGGAGTTGTGTCAAAATAATAAGGTTCTGGAATGTAGTCTTAGCAGTGGTACAAGAAACCACAGTATACAATATCTCTAAAAATCCAAAGACCATACATTTATGTATGATAAAAATGGAAGTGGATAACATCGATTTACAAATGGTCACCAGCCTGATAATAGGAGCAAGGTTATGTATCGTGCAACTATGGAGAGAGAGAAAAACTCTGACATTAAAAGCATGGTTACAGAAAGTATGGGAAATTGCCCTGTTAACAAAACTGACTTACCAAAAAAGAATGTTAACTGAACAACACAACAGGTTTACAGAGAGATGGGCACTTTTTAGTAATTTTTGGAATAATAAGATCAATGAGAATATAATTCCATATGATTCTTTCCCACTCATGTTAACTTCTCCTTACTGACGTTTTCACCCCCCTCTCTCTCTCCCTCCTTTTCCTCCTCCTCTGATCTCCCTAATCTAAAAGTAGCTAAATAAGGGGGGGAAATTATGACATATAAAAAAATTATGATGACATTATGATGACATCATTACCATCATCATAATCATTTTCTCATTATTTCACACTGTTTATATTAATATAACACTAAGAATACAGTATCTGGAAGTTTAAGTTTACAGTAATTATATGTAAGTATTTTATTAAATTAAATTTTGTTGATTCCCCCTTTTTTCTGTTTCTTTTCTTTTTTGTTTTCTATTTTTTATCTTTTGTTTTCTATTTTTATATTTTTCTTCATATATATATGATAAAACAACGTTAAATTATTTTGATTCACATGATGATATAATAGCATCTTCTGAGTTTAAAAAAAAAAGAAAAAAGAAAATACAGAAGGATTAAGAGTGGATAAACTTGGTACCTAAGAAGAATTACGATATAACTATTGATGGCTGCTAGCCATGATGGCTATATACTGCCTCTTCATGAACCAGAGGCAGTATGCCTGTGAATACCAGTTGCTGGGAACAATAGTAGGAGAAAGCTACTCCACTCATGTCCTGCTTACTGGGTTTCCAGAAACATCCAGTTGATCACTGTGGGAAAGAGGATACTGGCCTGGATAGGTCTTTGGTCTGAATGAGTAAACCTGTTTTTATGAGTGCTTCCAAGCCCAGAAACTAGAGGAAGGAAGTCAATAATATTTTCTTGGTTCTGTTTGTTTTCGGACCCTCTTCCAAGCTCTGGGCCTGCCAGAATAGGCTGTATCCCCTTTTCTTCAACCCCACCCTAGAGTGGGAAGACTAGACATGTCATATCTTATAATAAAAAATGTATTACTAGTTGTTTTTATTGAGGTAAGTTGGGCCAATAAAGCCAAGGAGCACAGTTGCTTTATAACAGGGAAGGGGAACCTCCAGATGTTGTTGGATTACAGCTTCCATCAATACTTACCATTGGCCATGATGGCTGGGCCAAATGGAAGTTGGAGTCCAGCAACACCTGGAGGGGCACAGGTTTCCCATCCCTGCTTTATAATGTTTTAAATAAATAAATATGTGCCTCTTTGAGAGAGACTGAACAACTGAGAAGAAGATTCAAACTTGATCTTTCTACCTTATGTCTTAGGTTGGCATTGCTTGCAATGATAAAGCAAAAATATTCTGACAAGCTGCCTGAATTGTTATGAATCTCAACTTCTTTTATTGATCCCCCACCCCACACCCCACACCCATTATACCCTCCGATGAAAAAAACATTACCAGAAGAAAGAGTAATTTCACACTTGGCAAAACTTGGCATTTTGTGCAATTTGGACAGCACTGCAGAAAAACAGGCAGTGACTCATCAGCCATCCCTAGGCTCTATACCAGTTCTTCTCTCTTGGCAATGCATGCATTTTGTGATTTTCTTGTAATTTGAATACATTCAAAATTCTAAACTGAACTTAAAAGGAAGTGATATCTTCTACATTTATCATTTGGAGTGCAATCAGCTTTATAGCAGGTCAGCTTGAAAAGCAGCCTGTTCAAATGATACAGTTGGGAAGACAGGACTGAAGGACCCTTAGGAAATAGTGGTGTGCTTTGCTAGCTTCCCAGTCATTTGGGTTATGCTACAGCTGATCAGCATGATCAGTTGCAGAAGGCACATATAAAAGTACTCAACTTCCTAAAGCAATTGAGCTTAATGTGAATGCAGAAGTTCCAATTGGCTAATGGCAATGGATGGACAAGGTTATGCAAGGGACGGGGGATGATGGGCAAGCAGAAGGACTACAGCACAGGAGATGGAAAAATGATAGAAGGAAGATCCAATAAGAAAAGCATGTTAGGGTAAAGAACCCATGGGAAGTAGGAGCTGTCTGCTGCTGAGGAAACAGAAGTGCAGTAACATTATTTAGTTATCAAATGTATAGCCCACCTTTTATACAAAATAGTGGCTAACAAAGTAAAACACAAAAGCAACAATCAAAACATAAAAACAGATAGGTAAAACATCAATAAAAAAATAGCATCCAAACTGAACAAATTATGACATTTACTGTGGCTGCAGCAAGTCAGTATATGAGGCCGAAGGTCATATTGACCTGGTTCACACATAACACTAAGCCAAATCATGGCTTAGGGCAATTATTAGTGTGAACTAGGTCTGTCTAAATAACATCTTTGCCTGCTGATGAAAGGTAGCCAGAGAAGGGACTAGGTGGGACTTCCTTGGCAAGGAGTTCTAGAGACTGGTAGCGGCCATGAGAAGGCCTTCTTTTGAATTCCTGCCAAATGTGCTTCAGACGTTGGCAGGACAGCAACAGATCCTCTGCTGAAGATCCTAAAACCTGTGCAGGCTTTTATGACAGAATAGTCTTTCAGGTAGAGATGGAAAGATCTGTCTATTTCGGTTCTCCAGTTTCTCATTTTTCCAATCTTAAATTCAGTTGTCCACATTTCTTAAGCAATCAGCAATTTGTTGAAAAAAATCTTCATGAAAATTCTCCAGCATTTTAGTGCAAATTTCTCCTAATAAACATTTCAGTTCTGACTCATGTACATATTTTTGCAAGCAAATTCTCATATATATGTTACTTTCACTCATATATTCATTTTTATGCACATTTCCCCCTAACATGTGCAGTTTTGTAAACATTGGTTGGTTGGCAAACTGCACTGCAAAATTTGAATAAGTATGAATTTCAAAGGATGACTGTATTTCGGTTTGCATATTTAATTTGCATATTGTTTCAGAAAGTGCTAATTTGATAAATTCGGTTTCAAATGTGAATTGAATTTCTCACCCATCACTAGGTCACCCATCCCATTTCAGGTAACCTGTCCCCAGCACCTTTGTACATCATAACCAGCCTTTTGAACTATGCAATGAAAGGAACTAATAGCAAGTGCAACTGTTATAACATGGGATTCACATCCTCCCTATTATTGACCCTAGTCAACAACTCCTCCAACCATGCAGAAGGTTGTTCAGAAAAAAAAAACCTAGTGATTATTCAATTTTGGAAAACATTGCAGACCTCTCAACTGCTATGAGCAGGTCATCATATACTGGAATCATGGTGCAAATTCATCTTACTCAACAGGAAATATCATGACCATCATTAGTTTATTTATATTTCAATTTTCCATAAAATGTTTCTCAAAGTGGCTTACAGCATATAGAAAAAGATTACAATAGAACAACGATACATGGCAAAAATGTAAGATCAAGCTTAGAAATCAAAACATTTCATCTAACAAGTCATTTCATAAATATAATGAAAACATTGGGTAGTATCTAGCTAAGCCATATTGACATCAGAGACCACTAAAATCAATGGACGTCTACTTATATCAGTAGGTCTACTCTGAGTATGACTAGCACTGGGTATTGCCCATTACATCCAAATTTTGGTTATGAGATTAATTGCTAGTCTGGTTACTTTGATATCTTGATGTTACATTTTTGCCATACTGTTATTCTGTTATTGTTTTTCTATATGTTATAAGCTTTGGACACAACCTTGCAGGAAAGTGACATGCACATAAACTTATGGTGATCCTTTATGTTGGACAATATTTGAAGGATACACTGTGTGTTTATGTTCAGATTCTTTTAAAAATGGACATGAGCATGGAGAAGAGAAGACTGAGGGGAGATATGAAAGCACTTTCAAGTACCTGAAAGGTTGTCACAGAGAGGAGGGCCAGCATCTCTTCTTGATCATCCCAGGGTGCAGGAACAATGGGCTCCAGTTACAGGAAGCCAGATTTCAGCTGAACATCAGGAAAAACTTCCTAACTGTTAGAGCAGTACGACAATGGAACCAATTACCTTGGGAATTGGTGGGCTCTCAAAGACTGGAGTCATTCAAGAGGCAGCTGGACAACCATCTGTTGGGTATCTTTAACTTGGATTCCTGCACTGAGCAAGGGGTTGGACCCGATAGCCTTATAGGCACCTTCCAACTCTACTGTTCTATGATTCTATGCTATGTAACCCTTGATAATATTTCCAGGTGTGGATACGCAGAGTGAGTGCAACATGCTGTTAATTTGGAAATCGAGTATCGCATTGGAAGCAGCAAGATAAACTTTCTCACACTGTGCAATGAAAGACAACTCACTTTAATTCAGAAAGGCCTCTTTCCACTATTTAAAGCAAGATTGTTCTCAATGCCAACTAAATCCTTGATTTCTGTTGCCATTCTTCATTCAAGCTGTTGGAGCAAGAAGAAGGAATATTTCTAACAGATTTGAAATGCTGTCTAGATGAATTATTTTCATCTGTGTGTGTGTGAGTGTGAAATATAGTGCTGTGTGGATGCATTATGTTCTCATGGTTGGACTCGTTTAAAGAAACATTCATACCAAGCACAGTTGCAGATCTTTAAATGGCTTTTTTATTATTTGGTCTCTTGTTATTGTGTCTCTACAGGGACTATATTGAGGGAAATCAGAGGATCAACACAATACTGCTCCTGTTTCAGAGCCTTTGTCTGGGCCTGTATGGCTGTATTACTATGAACAGTATTTCACCAAATCCCATTCATCATTATTTAAGGCCATTTCCTTAGTGGGTTATCACACAATACCAAGGTCAGGTTGGGTGGACTATTACCTGAATGAAACTGAGAATAAAAGAACATGTTCTTCTAGTAGAAAGAAACCTGTTCCAGCTGAAATTACCACAAATACACCATGCCTATGCTTATCTAAACAGATCCAATCATTGCTATATAATAAGCTCACCAGCTTTCTATTTTGTTTTCTTTGTCATCTTTTTTTAGTAAACCACCATAATAGGTACACTTTTACTAAATTCTGTTGACCATTTTCATTACAGATGTCTTCAAAATAGAAGGAAATCATGATGGAAAGAATCAGTGGGTCCTCAATTACACAGGATTTGACTTCTTTTTAAAATAATACTCCAAATATTATGGCCACCAATAGCCAGTTACTGCAAATAAAGTACCCTGGACCTTAACAGAGACCATTATATCTATGTTATTATGAAAAACAATTTTGTCTCCTACCTTAAGATTGTCCAAGCCTGCATTCAGACGTGGAGTTTATTGCATTAGTTTAACTGATTATAATGATAGCACTTCTGTCCTGATTTATAACATTCCTTTCACATTGCAGTATCTGTCACATTAAGGAACCATGGCTTCTTGACTGATATAGCTCCATGTCATGCTGAATTTCATTCACGTCGCAATGACGAACAATGGACTTGTTGCCGTCGCCCACAAATTATGCACAGGTGCAATGCAGTTCCCTGCATGCCAAAATACTGGCACAATTTTTGTCAAGTGAACTGATGCAAGCCTAAAGGGTGGGAATGCATTGCATGCTGGGATACTGCATTGCAGCCTGTCACGTGAGCAGCTGCAGCTAACACACAACTCTTGCAATTTTCTGGGTTTTAAAGCTTATAACTGGATTATTTTTGGAATCATATTTATCATGGAAACAAGTGCTAAACTCACTATATTCCACTAGATTTCTGGAACTTGCTTTTACTTTGTATGAAAGATCAAATAACATGCAGAAATTAAGAGGTAAGGAATTGCTAGGGGAAATAATGAAATAAAGTGCAGTCTGAATGCAGCCCCGGATGACAAAGGAGTCTGAAACTAACATTTCTTTTCAGGAGTGGTCAAGCAGAACAAAGAGGAACAGTCAAGGAGGAGTACGTGAAACTCAAATGTGAAATTGCTGATCTGCTAACTAAAATATGTAACGTGTCCCTTGGGTCCTCCTCCGTGCCTGAGGACTGGAAAGTGGCAAATGTAACGCCAATCTTCAAAAAGGGATCCAGAGGGGATCCCGGAAATTACAGGCCAGTTAGCTTAACTTCTGTCCCTGGAAAACTGGTAGAAAGTATGATTAAAGCTAGATTAACTAAGCACATAGAAGAACAAGCCTTGCTGAAGCAGAGCCAGCATGGCTTCTGCAAGGGAAAGTCCTGTCTCAGTAACCTATTAGAATTCTTTGAGAGTGTCAACAAGCATATAGATAGAGGTGATCCAGTGGACATAGTGTACTTAGACTTTCAAAAAGCGTTTGACAAGGTACCTCACCAAAGGCTTCTGAGGAAGCTTAGCAGTCATGGAATAAGAGGAGAGGTCCTCTTGTGGATAAGAAATTGGTTAAGAAGCAGAAAGCAGAGAGTAGGAATAAACAGACAGTTCTCCCAATGGAGGGCTGTAGAAAGTGGAGTCCCTCAAGGATCGGTATTGGGACCTGTACTTTTCAACTTGTTCATTAATGACCTAGAATTAGGAGTGAGCAGTGAAGTGGCCAAGTTTGCTGATGACACTAAATTGTTCAGGGTTGTTAAAACAAAAAGGGATTGCGAAGAGCTCCAAAAAGATCTCTCCAAACTGAGTGAACGGGCAGAAAAATGGCAAATGCAATTCAATATAAACAAGTGTAAAATTATGCATATTGGAGCAAAAAATCTTAATTTCACATATATGCTCATGGGGTCTGAACTGGTGGTGACCGACCAGGAGAGAGACCTCGGGGTTGTAGTGGACAGCACGATGAAAATGTCAACCCAGTGTGTGGCAGCTGTGAAAAAGGCAAATTCCATGCTAGCGATAATTAGGAAAGGTATTGAAAATAAAACAGCCGATATCATAATGCCGTTGTATAAATCTATGGTGCGGCCGCATTTGGAATACTGTGTACAGTTCTGGTCGCCTCATCTCAAAAAGGATATGATAGAGTTGGAAAAGGTTCAGAAGAGGGCAACCAGAATGATCAAGGGGATGGAGCGACTCCCTTACGAGGAAAGGTTGCAGCATTTGGGGCTTTTTAGTTTAGAGAAAAGGCGGGTCAGAGGAGACATGATAGAAGTGTATAAAATTATGCATGGCATTGAGAAAGTGGATAGAGAAAAGTTCTTCTCCCTCTCTCATAATACTAGAACTCGTGGACATTCAAAGAAGCTGAATGTTGGAAGATTCAGGACAGACAAAAGGAAGTACTTCTTTACTCAGCGCATAGTTAAACTATGGAATTTGCTCCCACAAGATGCAGTAATGGCCACCAGCTTGGATGGCTTTAAAAGAAGATTAGACAAATTCATGGAGGACAGGGCTATCAATGGCTACTAGCCATGATGGCTGTGCTGTGCCACCCTAGTCAGAGGCAGCATGCTTCTGAAAACCAGTTGCCGGAAGCCTCAGGAGGGGAGAGTGTTCTTGCTTGCGGGCTTCCCCCAGGCACCTGGTTGGCCACTGTGAGAACAGGATGCTGGACTAGATGGGCCACTGGCCTGATCCAGCAGGCTCTTCTTATGTTCTTATATTCTTACGTCTTTTAAATGAGGAGACTACTTTGGAGCAAGGGAGCCTGTAGCAGGGAACCATTTTGTCCTGGGTCTCAAAGTTAAGACCTACAACAAATATGATAAATGTGTGGCCCTCCAGAAGTTGCTAGACTACAACTCCCACCATCCTTATACATTGGCCAGGCTGGCTGGGGCTGGTGGAGTCCAACAACATCTGGAGACCCACAGGTTTCCCTTTCCTGGCCTACATGCCCTGTATTAAAGGTTCTATAGTTAGAACCATTTTTGGAGGTGTGACTCTTAATGGTCCTGTTTGCATGTAACACTAAGCTAAACCATGTCATAGCATAAACAAAAAAAGTATGGGTTCCCAGATTGAAGATTGCGGCTGCTGCACTCCTCTCTCAGTCCAACAAATGCCATGCTACCTGGGCTTTTATTTGGCTGAGCATTACATCTGAACCTGGGGTTGCAGTTTGTCTCGCTCCAGGTAAAACATGAGCTGCTGTAACCAAGGTTTGTTCTTGGCTTACAACTTATGGTTTGTCAGGGGAAGAGAAACCAAATAAAACAGCAGCAGTAGAGCCGGGGAAGGTGTGTAGTGGTTGTTGTCTTCACTCTAGAAACCTGTGTTTGCTTGTTTGCACTAAGCCATGATTTGGCTTAGCATTATGTGTGTGAACCAGGTCAATATGACACGTTCCTTCCTTTTGAACCTGGCAACTAGATTTATCCGAAAATGGAATAATTTTGATTATATTCTTCAAATTATATTAGCTATATATGAACTCTTTACATTTTTGTCACATATGGACAGAAAGAGAGAGAATGTGCAGAAGAATACAGTACTACTACACAGGCTAAAACAAATGTCTTTGGAAACATGAGACCCACTAATTCTCTTGCTCCTGGGTTGTGATTTTTTGAACACTTGACACTGTCAGCAACCCAGCTGTGTGAAGATCTCCAAGGATAGATGGAGTGGGAAGGCATCCTATTTGAATTAATTTTTTTAAATTTATGGGCTAGAAAGGCCCTTTCATATTGTTATGTACTGTACATTGCCCTCTAACGAGTTCAGTCCCTTTAATTTATACTGATTTTGTCTCAGTGGGGTCATCCTAATTAGTGCTGTTAATATTTGTATCTACAGTGCATATCTGCTTAGTTAATATATATTCCCCAGTTGTTACTTAAAAAGGAATGCATTTTTTTATATTTAAGCTTATTGCTAAAGTGTATACAAATTAAGCATAATTAGCATTCTAGCTGATTGAAGGTACTCATAGGATAAGGGCAGCCTTTAGCCAGGTTCACATGGGAGCTAAAATCCATATTGAATATGAAGTTTTTTCCATCAAGATAGAGTTCCACGGTTCACACACGTCTGTCTTCCCTACCTTCCAATTCACTGTTTTACTGGTTTGCATTCACATACATTCACATTTATTAGTATCGCTGTTTCCTTGTGGGCCTGCCCCCAAATTTACATGTTAACTCCCTTTGGAACATCCCCATCACTAATCGAGAAGGGGAAGGGTTTTCTGTTAATTTCACACTAAGCCAGGAGACAGTGGGGGGTGCAACTGACACAAAATTACTTTTTTTCTGTTGTCAGTTTCATTTCCTCTACACATAACCCTTTTTTGTGAATAAATGAAATGTTTGTAGTGCGCAGTGTGTATATTTTTGTGTTTGTGTGTGTGCACATGCATGCGTGTGCCTTCATCACCGACAGTTGCAAGATAAAATGAGGGCCAAGCGGGGGTTCTGCTGCTGCCGCCACCGCTGCCACCACCACCACCCTCCGGGAGCCACTTCTTCCTCCTCCTGAGGGGCCATGAGTGAAAGAAACAGTGGCGGCAGCAGCTGTACCAGTGATGCCTGCCTGCCGCGGCCCTAGCTTTGTAGCAGCCAGTGTGTGATAGCATCAGCCTCCTGAGTGAAGCTGCTGCAGTAAAGGGCGCCCAGCAGGGCCAGGAAGGAGGAGGGCAACAAGGACGGTGGCATATGTCTAAGCATAACATACAAAAATATATGTTGAGAGAAGTAAAAATAGCAAGTAAATGGAGTGCATCGCTGGTTTAAAGGACTGAGGGAGGGAACTTGTTCAGTGGAGGAAAGTGGGGGAAAGGAAGGCTAAAGTGACTGGAAGTTTGTCAGTGGCAGGAAACAAAATGACGTCCATATACAGTGTAGGAGGCGGGGAAAGGGATGGACTAAAATGGCGAACAACCTGTGCAGCCAAAAACAGTGGAGAAATGCGACTACACAGCAGGTGGGCACCGAAGCGAACGCAGATTTTCAAACAAGTTTCAAATTTTTAGCGCATTGATTTAATCCGGACTTAAAGGCAATAGCATCTGAATGCACTCGCATTGGCAAAAATGTCATGTAAACAGACAAATTAAAAGGATCTGCAAAAAGCACCAGATCCACACTAAACCTCCATGTGAACAGGACCTTAGTCTTAGATGAGAATAGGGACAGAAAAGCTAGCATGCTTGCCTGTTAGGCTTGTAGAGTCAGCAGCAAAGGAGAGAATTATTTGCTTGCAGAAAACAACTTCCTGCCTTATCTAGCACGTTGACACACTTTACTACTGAACCTCTCATCTCTCATTGATGATTCTGTACATGTCATATTGTCAGCCTCTGCCCTCTCTTTCCATCCATCCTCCTTTTCCTTCAGAGCAGGGAGATTGAAGATGGTTGCCATTTGCTCATTTTAAAGGTTTCTAACAGCTGGTTTAACTACCACTTAAGTGCATGTGTTCACTCAGCCCTCCATATCTCCCAGGGGAGAGAACGCATCCACATTCACAGTTGTCATAGCAGTGTTTTTTAGAAGTTGGTATTTTCCCCCTCATGGGATCTGCAATAAATTGTTGCGGTGAATTCCCTGCTCTATCTAATTACAGAAATGTAAAGGGAAATGAAAGTTGCAGTCCCTGGAAATAAGTCCCACTGACTTCAGTGGGGCTTACTTTGTTGGTCAGTGAAGCATGCTGTGAGACTCACAGACAGGGTTTTTAGCAGAGAGAGTGAAACCTGAAGCAGAAGGGTTAAGCTGTGAGAACAGAGCGCCAGTTTGCCAAGATCAGAAGCTGGCTGGGAAGTAGATAAGGGAACATCTTGTTGAGGCTCAGAGTGGGGGAAAATGTCTGTGAAGAGAAGAACTGTGTCTAATGTCTTTGCCTAGTAAAGACTCTTACAAGAAACTTGCCTGGCCTGGCTTATTCCTGTTCTATGCAACTCTCGGATTCCATCCTTGTATGATCTATACACGCACACACGCAACAGGGGTTATGGGCCCAGCTTATCGTACATGGTAGCGGGTTCGAGAGTTGTTGACGTGACGTTGGTGCGGAGAGAAACAAAGTGCAAGTGAGAGGCAAGTAAGAGTGGGCAACATGGCTGTAAACCTATTATCCGGGATGCCGATGGAGAGACTGAGTGCTGTAAACTACTCCAGCTGGAAATGGAGAATGAGAGCAGTTCTGATTAAAGAAGAGTTGAATGATGTCATAGAAAACCCCCCTCCGGCAGCTCCTTCAGCAGCGTGGTTGAAGAAAGACGAGAAAGCGAAGGCTTTTATTACTCTGGGGCTGTCTGATTCTCAACTGTTGCTGGTGAGTAATGAGCCGACAGCTAATCAGATGTGGGAAAAGTTAAAAGCCGCTCATGTTCAGCAAACTGCGGGGAGCAGGCTGTGCTTAGTACGGAAACTTTATCAGATGCGTTTTACAGAAGAAGTGACTATGACAGAGCATCTGGCTGAATTTCGGAGATTAAATGCTGAGCTGCAAGATAGAGGAGTGCATCATAGTGACATTCAGATGGTCTATATCCTGTTATCTTCATTTAATCAAAAATGGGATGTGCTGGTCTCGAGTCTGGAAACTTTACCTGACGGACATCTGAATTTGGACTTTGTAGAACAGAAACTTCAACAAGAGTGGAATAGAAGACAAGAAAATAAGAAAACAGAGATAAAAGAGACTGTGGCTGTGACTGTGGCTGAACAACAATCTCAAAGAAGCAGGCAAGAGACTAAAATATGTTACTTTTGTGGGTCACGTGGACATATACAGAGACATTGTTTAAAGAAGAGAAATAACAGGGGCTTTGAAAGTCAGAGAACAAGCGTGAACTTTGTTTCTAAGGAAGACAATAAACTCATTAACTCTAAGTGGCTTCTCGACAGTGGAGCGTCTAATTGCCTAATCACAGACTCTAGTTTATTTTACACTTCAAAGCCGACGCAGGAGAAGCTTTATCTGGCTGACGGATCGACTCAGGACGCGATTGCAACAGGCACGCTCAAGTTGGGTAATTTGGAAACTATTTTGACAGATGTATTATTAGTTTCTGGTTTAAAATATAACATTCTATCAGTAAGAAAATTGGCTCAAATAGGTTGTAAAGTTACATTTGAAGGGGATAGATGTTTTGTGAGAAAAGATGGTGAAATATGCATGCAAGGGAAATTACAAAACAAAATGTTCATGGTTGAGTGCAAGCTTGATAGACACATGTGTGCTTGGATAGCAGTTAATAAAGATAAACATGATAATTGTTTCCATGAATGGCACAGAAAACTGGCACACGCACATTTCGAAAAGATACAAAACACCCCAAAGCATAGTCAAGATTTGAAGTTAACACATTGTGAGCATGTGGATGAGTGTGAGGTATGTTATAAAACAAAAATGACTGTAAATCCGGTAAATAAGAGCTGTGAAAGCACGACCACTGAACCTTATCAGCTCATACATGTGGATTTGGCTGGACTTTTTCAGTGCTCAAAAGGTGGAGCAAGGTTTTATTTAGTGATTGTGGATGATTTCTCCAGATTTACACATGTGTTCTTATTGAAAAAGAAAAGTGAAGCAGAAGAGAAATTAAAGACATTTATACAGAGAACAGAAACACAATATGGGGTTGTTATCAAAAATATCAGATCGAGATGGAGAATTTACCAGTAATTCATTTAAAACATATTTGGAAAAGAAGGGAATAATACAGAGTCTCACTGCTCCCTTCAGCCCATCCTCCAACGGAACGGCAGAGAGGAGGAACCGGTCATTGCAGGATTCAATGAGAGCAATGCTAGCAGATGCTGATATGAATAACACTTATTGGGGTGAATGTATTCTGTACACTGTTTATATTCAGAACCGCCTCATGCACCGAACAATAGGCATGTCTCCCTATGAGAAACTGACTGGAAGAAAACCCAGGGTGAAACACATAGAACGTTTTGGGGCAAAATGCTGGGTACATGTTGCAAAACAGTCAAGAGCTCAGGCAGGATGCATTTTGGGATTTCAGAATTCATATTATAGAGTTTGGTTACCTGAGAAACAACAAGTAGTGTTAAGCAGAAGCATAAAGGTAATAGATAAACCTTGGAGAGAGAGTCAAACAGTTATACTTGAAAGTGCAAGTAAGCAGGAAGCTGCTGATGTTCCTTTTGGACAGCAAATTCCATTAAAAACTGCATTGACTGATCTTATTCACGGCGGCAAACGTACTGTAAAAAGGCTGAGAAGTGAAGACATGGCAATGCAAGATACAGAAATGCCAAGTACAAGTGCAGACACAGGTGCAGGTCCAAGTAAAATAGAGAGTGAGGAAGAAATGGAAATAGATGATGTCAGGAGATCAGAAAGAAAAATGAAAGGTCAACCACCTCAGAGATTCACATTTAATGTTACACAACAGAATAATGAAACATGAAATTCCAGTAGAATGGGAAAAAGATAAAAGAAACAATGGATCTAATGTGGCAGTTTTGTGTTGAAGAATGAAATATAAATGTATCATCAAATAAAAGTGAACAAACATGACTCTGTAAAACCTGTGTGAATAAAGAAATAAAGAAACAAGAACTGAACTGAAAATGTAAATAGAAACTGTAAGAAAACAAACCATGTACTGATATGTATTGTAATGAAAAGGTAATATTGTAGAAATGTAAGTTTTGTAATCTGTGAGTCTCAGGTGGGGGCTGTTGGTCAGTGAAGCATGCTGTGAGACTCACAGACAGGGTTTTTAGCAGAGAGAGTGAAACCTGAAGCAGAAGGGTTAAGCTGTGAGAACAGAGCGCCAGTTTGCCAAGGTCAGAAGCTGGCTGGGAAGTAGATAAGGGAACATCTTGTTGAGGCTCAGAGTGGGGGAAAATGTCTGTGAAGAGAAGAACTGTGTCTAATGTCTTTGCCTAGTAAAGACTCTTACAAGAAACCTGCCTGGCCTGGCTTATTCCTGTTCTATGCAACTCTCGGATTCCATCCTTGTATGATCTATACATGCACACACGCAACATACTTCTGAGTAAATATATTTAGAATTGTGCTGTGCAATCCCGAGAGAGAGGAAACAAGAACTGTGTCAGTGATAGAAAAAGTGTGCCACCTACTATCCATGATCTCGCTTACAAAGGAAAGCCTTGCTCAGTGGAGCAATGTGGCAACAACTCAGTTGCTCAGAAGTAAGGATATAGTTCACTGTTCTGTACCTGTTCTGTCTTTTGATTGCATTATTGTTACTCAAACTCAGTCAATTATGGTTCGCATTTCATTAAATTTGTATCATCTCAGCCCAGTATGGTAATTTGTGAAAATAGTGTTTTTGTTTTAAATTCTCACAACAGTGGCATGATCATCTCTTACATAATGGATATTGTTATATTCCTATAATTTTTGCTATTTACAGTGCTGCTACTGTTATTGATTGCCCATTATCAAGTAGTCACCTGTCCCCAGGCAGTTTTACTTTAAACCTTGCCTGGGTTGGAAACAAAACAAAAGATTTAAAATCATTGTCTGTGTGTGAATGACACAGCATCAGCAAGACATCCCTGATGGGAAAAACCATTGTAGCAAATTCAGTCATCTCAATCACCCTCCCTTTTCCTTCTTCTTGTGAACAGCCACACGTAAAAGAAAAGTTGGCAAGGGCAAATGCTGCAAAATGCAGAGAGCAACAGCATTTTTGAATGAATGAATGAATGGTTTTATTATGGTCACAGACCAGATATTAAAAAAGAAAACAGCATTTTTAAAACTGACAGGATGAAGCCCATTGATTATGATGAAATGAAGGACATGAAGGACATGATTGGGGTTATGTCCCCACCACCACCACCAAAAACTGAAATGATGCAGACAAACCCACTACAGGAAAGGTGCAACCTGGTTACTAGGAAAAAAAGGCAATGGAGGATAAAGGGAAATCTAAGAAGGTCTTTTGGAGATTCCAAAGACTATAAAATGAGACAGAAGCAGGACAGAAAAGTGCTGTAAAGGGAAGGAGAAACAGCAGTTCTTTAGGACCCCAGAAATTCCTATTCCTCTTGTCCAAATAACTCGCTTGTCAATCATAGCTCTGATTTCACTCATAGCCAAAATGACTGAAAAGTGGAAGTAACCAGGCTAGGTCATACCACAGAAATTGTTTTGCTTCATAACTTTATTTCTAGGAGGGCTAGAAGCATACTTTAAAAAAGAAAAAGAAAAAAGCTCAGAGTCTGTTCCCCCTGATTGCTTTGGTCCCAGTTCATCAGCACTCCCCTGTACTCATTTCCCAGCAGCCCTACTCTAAAACTGCAGAGATGATAAGCCAGAAAGGGGTGACACTTGACAGTGCATTCCATCTCCTCATGCTTGTTTACTTATGAGGAGATTGATCAGCCAACCAGAAAGATGGCCTTGCTGGGTGTGGTATTCAATACATGGAATACCCTCCACAGAGATATTTGATTATGCCAACCTTGATTTCCTTTTGGTGCCTTCTTGATTTCCTTGCCTTGTGCAAAATACATTTACTCCTGTATTTCAACACTTTCATAGCTGATTATAGTTTCATCGTATAGCTCTGCTGGATTTTATTGGTTTTATAGATATTGTCCTTTTATGTCTGTTTGCTTGTTTAATTTTATTTATCAATTGTATTTCAGCTTGGGGAATTTTATTTTGAAACACGGCCTAGAAATTCACTTAAATAAACTGCCCAAGGAATTAGGTCAGCAGACATGAGATCATTTTGGTATGGGTGCCTTACTGAGATCAGAGTCCTTATTAAAAGATTGTCTCTTTATAAGATGATCAGCTCCATAATTGGTAGTTTATATTTTAAGAGTGCACATGATTTTTTTTAATCCAGAAAAGAGAACTCACACAGGGCCAAACTAGACATTGATCTAATTGTGTGGTTAACAGCTATGTCTAATTCTTTTTAAAAAAAAATTAATACTAAGCATGGAGAGAGGTGAGCATTTTTCACTGAAACCATGATGCACTGGAAGGGGGAGACAAGCTAAAAAGAGAGAAAGACCTCAATGGATGACTGAATAAACTCTTAAAATGGTTAAAGAGAGAAGGAAAGCAAAAGCAAAAGGAGATAGAAACACAGTCAGAACCCTAAATGAAACAATACAGCGACTAGTACATAGAGACAAAGAAAACTATTACAATAGTTATTGTATAGAAATAGGACAACAAAAAGGGTAGAACAAGAGCCCTGTTCCAAAAGATTAGAGAAATGAAAGGGAAATTTAAACCAAGAGTAGGGATGTTGAATAATCAACAGGGGAACACACTGACAGAACGAGAGGAAATAAAAGGAACATGGAAGCAATACACTGAAGAACTCTATAAAAGAGATGCAAGGGTGACAGATTCATTCACGGAGGAACCATATGATGAAGAACCAGAAATTTTAGAATGGGAGGTGAAAGCTGCTCTTAAAATACTCGGAAGAAACAAATCACCAGGAACAGATGGCATACCAATAGAGTTACTACAAGCTACTGAGACTGAATCTGTCCAAATTTTGACAAAAATCTGTCAAGAAATATGGAAAACTAAAGAATGGCCCACAGACTGGAAGCCTTCAATATATATCCCAATTCCAAAGAAAGGGGATCCCAGAGAATGCAGTAATTATCTAACTATTGCCTTAATATCCCATGCTAGTAAAGTAATGCTCAAGATTCTACAAAAAAGGCTCTTACCATATTTGGAATGAGAAATACCAGACGTCCAACCTGGATTTAGAAAGGGAAGAGGTACTAGAGATCATATCGCAAACATACGTTGGATAATGGAACAGACCAAGGAATTTCAGAAGAAAATCACCCTGTGCTTTATAGATTACAGCAAAGCCTTTGAGTGTGTAGATCATGAAAAACTATGGAATGCTTTAAAAGAAATGGGGGTGCCACAGCATCTGATTGTCCTGATGCACAACCTATACTCTGGACAAGAGGCTACTGTAAGGACAGAATATGGAGAAACCGATTGGTTCCCTGTCAAAAAGGATGTGAGACAGGGGTGTATTTTATCACCCTATTTGTTTAATCTGTACACAGAACATATCATATGGAAAGCAGGATTGGACCAAGATGAAGGAGGTGTGAAAACTGGAGGAAGAAACATCAATAATTTAAGATATGCAGACAATACCATACTTTTAGCAGAAACCAGTAATAATTTGAAATGAATGCTGATGAAAGTTAAAGAGGAAAGCACAAAAACAGGACTACAGCTGAACGTCAAAAAGACTAAAGTAATGACAACAGAAGATTTCTGTTACTTTAAAGTTGACAATGAGGACATTGAACTTGTCAAGGATTATCAATACCTCGGCACAGTCATTAACCAAAATGGAGACCATAGTCAAGAAATCAGAAGGCTAGGACTGGGGAGGGCAGCTGTGAGAGAAAGATCCTCAAATGCAAAGATGTATCACTGAACACCAAAGTCAGAATCATTCAGGCCATAGTATTTCCGATCTCTATGTATGGATGTGAAAGTTGGACAGTGAAAAAGGCGGATAAGAGAAAAATCAACTCATTTGAAATGCGGTGCTGGAGGAGAGTTTTGCACATACCATGGACTGCGAAAAAGACAAATAATTGGGAGTTAGAACAAATTAAACCAGAACTGTCACTAGAAGCTAAAATGATGAAACTCAGGTTATCATACTTTGGACACATAATGAGAAGACATGATTCAAAAGAAAAGACAATAATGCTGGGAAAAACAAGGCAGTAGAAAAAGAGGAAGACCAAACGAGAGATGGATCGATTCCATTAAGGAAGCCACAGACCTGAACTTACAAGATCTGAACAGGGTGGTTAATGACATCTGCTCTTGGAGGTCACTGATTCATAGGGTCGCCATAAGTCGTAATCGACTTGAAGGCACATAACAACAACAACTGCAGCCTTAATGCCAATGAAAATTATATAGCCTTTGTGGAAAAGGGCTCCTATCACTCCTTGAAGAGGGGGTGTGGAGCTCCATCAGATTTGTGGCTGGAGAGAAAATGGTTAAACCTCACCTTCCCACACACTGTGGTCCCAATTAAAGCCCTTCCCCCTGCCCTTAGTATTAAAGATTTTTGTGGTTTCTAACCAAGCAATTAGAGTAATTCTGGTTTGACCCGCAGAAATACTGTGAAATGCTACAGCAGGTGTAGCTGATATAACTAATGAATAAAAATATGGTATTCTCTGATCAGCAGTTTAACAATATCAAAGTGCATGACAGATCACAACTGAAGGGAACCAGAAAGTAAAACTACTTGATTGCTATTAGAAAATCAAAACAGCACGTCTGTCATGCCCCCCTCAGAGGACTCATCCCAGGAGGAAGAGGAATGGGAGACCATAGACCCAGGAGAGGGGACAAGGAGGGAGACAGCTCAGGATCCTTCACCAGACCAGGGGCAAGCCCCTGAGGGAGCCTGCCTGTCAGAGTTGGGAAGCGACCAGGAGGCTGCCCCTTCCCCAGCAGAGAGAAGACACCAACAGATGTTGCAGCAACGAAGGCAATCAGCTTGCTTAAGGAGCAGAAGAGCTCACAAGAACAAAGGCTAATTGTAAGCACCTGGCCTTGAATGCTGAGCATAAAAAACTGGAAGGAAAGGGAGACTTCTTGCTAGAGTCAACGTCAAGCCTTGCTGCAGACAGTACTCTGGCTCTCCTGCTGACCTGTGCCCTTGGACCCTGCCCTGCCTGATCGGATCTCTTGGTTTCTGGACTTTTGGACTACCTTAAGGGTAGTCTCTTGACTCTCTGCATCCCCCTTCGGCACCTTCCAAATGGTAAACACGCTGGCTGGTCCCCTGGTTCCTCCTGCCTGGCAGATTTATGGTCTGACCTGCAGCTGGTATCTGTTAATTAGCTGCTAGCCACTGTGAAGCCACTGTGTTTGACAACATCTGATCACAACAAGGTGCACCACTTACTAATGCGTTAAAATATTTATCAGTAGGTTTTGTTTGCTTACAGGGACAAGGTCAATCTTCATATATGTACTCATAAGTCAGATAGACATTACAATAGTGAAATATCTACTGTTCTGTTTGATTTGTGCTGCAACAGTTTGGCTTACTTATATACGTACTTATATACACCACTTCAGTTATGAGATCCTGCTTGAAGGAGGAGTTCTGGGAAGAAGAAATTTAAAAAACAGGAATTAGGAGCAGGAAAGTGAATGATATGTTGCACTTGCAGAACTCAGCAGAAAGGAAGATGGAAACAAATTAGAATTAATTGGCTGTGCCTGTCATTGGCTCTGGTTCCACCTATTGTTGGCCTCCTGCCTTACACCCTACTCTCAACAGACACCATCCTCTACTGCTACCTATCATCTTCCTGATCAATTCCCCCTTTCCGCACTGAAGCTCCTGTTATCAACACCAGGGGGAAAGATAGCACACCTATATTATGTGTGGGTTTTACCCTTGCAGAACTAATACCAGTTGCATAAGATGATGGCAAGATTCTGCCCCTGTGAGCAGTCGAGCCTCCACATTTTGCTTCTGAGTTAACCGCAGGGGCAGTCCTACATGTGCCCTAGCTCTCAACTCTCAGCTCTTCTCAAACAGTTGCTAACAATGTTAAGTTATGTATTTTAAAATATGGCAAACAAAACTGCTGACGAACTTTGCAATCTAGCCAGTTTTGTTCTTTTTAACACAAGCAATAATAATCACATTTTAATTATTTTCCTATGAAAGGCAGCTAATTAAAATGCAATGGCTCTGTTGAAAGCTCATTAACACATTTAATTTTATACTGACAAGTAACCTCAACAGTGTAAGTGGAACTACTCACCTGTGTAAAACTGAATGTATATCATTGATTTGCTGGATTAAGGCCAACGATGGCTTAATCTGTAAGCTTCCAAATTGAAAGTGTTCATTTTCCAAGCCTATAATTAAGGCAAAACTTCAGTCCAAACTATATTATAACTATAACAGATATCAGATTTTACAAAAAAAACAGGAAAGGCTAGCTGCATATTACAGGGAATTAATATTTGTTGTGTGTAGTGTGCATTGTAAAATTAGAAGCATTTTATCCATGCAAGCCATTTGTGGAGGAGGGGAACGTGTGACGGTTCTGATATATACAAACTACTTATAGGGCCCAATCCAAATTTTTGCTTCCCCCACCAACCCAGCTCCCAGAGATGGAAATGAATTGACCTGAAAGTCAATCAGCAATTGTGCTAACTGAGCTTTCTGGCAGGGGGAGAGGTGAGGGACAAAACGCTGAGTAACCTCAGTGCCTCCTCCTTCAATAGCAGATGAGAACTATCACAATTTTTAAACAAAGCTACACAGAAATAGGCAGAGCTTGGAAAAGTTACTTTTTTGAACTACAACTCCCATCAGCCCCAGCCAGCAGGGCCACTGGATTGGGCTGATGGGAGTTATAGTTCAAAAAAGTAACTTTTCCAGGCTCTGGACATAGGGCTCATTCACACTGGAGCTAAACTTCGCAGTAAAGACGCAGCTTTTGCCATCGCGATAGATTTGCAAGGTTCACACTTCTTACCTTCAAATATGCTGTTTTCCTTTCACACAAGTAGGCGTTCCTCTAGAAAGGTTTAGTATCGCTGTTTCCTTGTGGCCCCACCCCTAATTTTACATGATTACCCCCTCCAGAGTATTGATATTGCTAATGGTGAAGGGGAGGGGTTTTTTTGTTAGTTTCATTGTTTCTTATCAATTGCACGCCTCTCCCAGCTGAAGCCGGGAGAGTGTGGGAGTGCAATTGACACAGAACTGTATGAAACTGAATAGAGAGGAGAGTGAGTGAAAGGCAAAGTAGGCAGCAGCAGCTGCTGCTGCTTTTACAGGCGGCAGAGAGAGAGAGGGAGCTGGCGATGGGCCCACTACAAAAACATTGAGGCAACGCACCTACATAGAAGAATGCAGCGAAGCTGAGACAGTTTTTCCTTTCCTTTTCACATTATAATTGGATTGGGTTGATACAGGGAAATTGTGTGATAGCTGCTGATTGCCTGCAACATCATGTGAGACATGCAAATTAAACAGGGATGCAAGTAGCACCAGTCTCACAGTAAGTCACCATGTGAACGAGCCCATATATTCATAGCTGGGTGATGAACTGGGTGCTCAAGCATGTATATCCCTTCCCCAGTCTAGTAGCTGGGGCTGTACACAGGTATAATGGAAAATTGGCTGTATCTGTGGTCAAATGTCCAGGAGATGCAGCACATATGATCCCCAGCCAAACTGGGGCAATAATCTAATACTCAAGGATGCCTGAAGTTTGTTGCATTGTGACCAAAAAGTTAACTTTAGATGCAAAACCTGGTGATCTTTGAAAGCTGGCAGATACAGTTGTAGGGATTTTGCATCTTTCTGCCTTTCTCTACAGCTCTACCACTTTCTTGTCCTCAGAGCTGTCCAGTTTGCCACACTATCAGCGACTCAAATTGCTCTGTTTTCCAGGTGGCTAGTTAAAGACATTCCTCTTTTTAAAAAAATTAAAATCTGGTAGGACTGCCGGGGGCCAGGGACCAAACTGCCCACCTCTGCTTTATGGCAATTAGTGAGTTCTCTGCTGCCTCCTAAGCAGTTTTCATGTGACAAACACACAAATGCCCTAGGAGAGAGAATTGGGAGGGCAGGGTAGGCCCTTTCCCCTGTTCTACACACATTAACTATACCATCAAGACAGTGTTTACATACTGTAAACGCGATTGGGGGAACTGCTGAAAGCAAGATTCCCAACTGTGCGTATAGAACCTATGGCCCATGCACACTCATAGACTTTATTCAAATGGTAGCACAAATATGTGTTGGTTGGAAGCAGACTTTGCTGTCATGATCCCATTCCTCCCCATGCATATTGACTGTATAGGTGTGGCTTTGACAATCTCCCAAGAACACAGACAACACTCTTATCTATATCACCTTCAGGAGGCATGGCTGATATTGTAGCAAATTCTGCCGTTTGGGACCTTAATTAGAAATTGGGCATTTTTGTGCCATCAGTTTGCAGTGGTTTTGTGGTATACCCCTCTCATGGAGTTTCAGTAGGCATCCACTCTGTTAATTGTTGGGTGTCTTTTTAAGACCTTTTCTTTATGCCAATATACCTATGCAGTTTTCTAGTTTTTTATTTTGATTAGTTACTCATTGTAATGATTGTTTTGTATTGTTTGTATGGTATTTTATGTTTTATTGTATATTTTATTGTATATTTTGTACGTTACTTTGATATTTTATATGAATTGTCATCTACCTTAGCGTTTATTCATAAAAACAAGCTTTAAGTTGTTTTTATGATGATGTAACTATTTTTTTTAAATGATGATGTAAGCAGTTTCCAGGTCCCTTCTTTGTTGCGAAATTCTGGGGGTGAGCTGTTTGGGTTCTGGGTGAGAGCCTGGATGGATGGATGGAGTCCTGGGTGAGAGCCAGGAACCTGAGAAGGTGTGTATGTTAGAAGCAGAAGGGACTGATATGGGGTTTATTTAATAGTAATCTGTATTGGTGTAACACTTGTATATGTAATATTGTGTATTTTTGTAACATTTGTTGTTTAAGCTTATTTTGTATTACTTTATATTTGTAGCATTATAGGATGATAGTACAATTACTTCTGTATACTTTTGTCATTTCTATGGTTGTAAACTGTAATGTAGAAAGGCAGTATACAAATTAAAATGAAATGAAATGAAAAATGAAACTTTATATGAACAAGCCACCTAAATCATGTGCCATAAGTAAATGTCACATGCCTGCTCTGTGTTAATACAAGTTGTCTCTGCTGTGCCTATGGAACCTACTGGACTCTGTCTATGAAGCTGATGCCTTCACTGCATATGCCCACTCAGCAGTTCCCCGAGATCAGCCTCCATAATAGAAAAACAATATGAAAATATGCACATTATCCTCTGTCTCCCTGAATAGAAATGGAGCAATTCAGCAAAGATGCTTGTAATGATAATGACATGCATAGTGCTTTTCAGTTTAACTCTACAAATTCAGAAGAGTGGGAGACTTCAGCATAGTAATCCAATTAAAACTAAGACTCAACACAGAACTGGATCTGCACAAAATACGGCAGATGTAAGAGAGCCACACGAGTGAAACTCCTGGTGCCCATTTCATTAATTGCCAGTTAAAGAGGAAAGCACAAAAGCAGGACTACAGCTGAATGTCAAGACTAAAGTAATGACAACAGAAGATTTGTGTAACTTCAAAGTTGATAACGAGGACATTGAACTTGTCAAGAATTATCAATACCTTGACAGTCATTAACCAAAATGGAGACAATAGTCAAGAAATCAGAAGAAGGTTAGGACTGGGGAGGGTAGCTATGAGAGAACTAGAAAAGGTCCTCAAATGCAAAGATGTATCACTGAACACCAAAGTCAGGATAATTCAGATCATGGTATTCCCGATCTCTATGTATAGTTGTGAAAGTTGGACAGTGAAAAAAGTGGATAAGAGAAAAATCAACTCATTTGAAATATGGTGTTGAATGAGAGCTTTGCAGATACCATGGACCATGAAAAAGACAAATAATTGGGTGTTAGAACAAATTAAACCAGAACTATCACTAGAAACTAAAATGATGAAACTGAGGTTATCATACTCTGGACACATGAGAAGACATGATTCACTAAAAAAGATAATAATGCTGGGAAAAACAGAAGGGAGTAGAAAAAGACAGAACAAGAGATGGATTGATTCCATAAAGGAAGCCACGGACCTGAACTTACAAGATCTGAACAGGGTGGTTTACAACAGATGCTATTGGAGGTCACTGATTCATAGGGTTGCCATAAGTTGTAATTGACTTGAAGGCACATAACACAAGAGAACAATAAACAAGGGGGCAGTCTCATCTGGAGCTGGAGCTGGGAGACGCAGAAGCTTGACTTGGGCTCTCTGCTGAATCCAGAGCGATGGCTTCAAGTGCCACCCTAAAAACCTAATGGGGGAGCAAGATCTGTTGAGTGTTAATGCTGTGAACCCTTCCAAGTTATGCTTAGCCTGTATATATACTGGGCATATGTAAACAAAAGCATATATCCCAGAGACAACACTGTCTCCACTGACCTTCATTTCAAAGAACCAAACTCAAAGTATGTGCTGGCACCCCTAAAATCGATTGTTGCTCAGAGATTAAAGCACATGTAACAATATGGTGACCCTATTTCCTTTTCTCACACTCACAGTGCTGAGAAACACATAGATCCTGATTTTATGCAAAATATACAGCCCATTCACACTTTTATCTTAACTCTTTAAAGCCACAACCTTGCAAGAGGTTACACTGTACAACTGAGTTCAATGCTCTCAGAGGCAGTATGGCTCTATACACAATTTGCTTGGAAACACGTGTGGGGAGAGGGCTGTTGTGCCCATGTCCTGCTTGTGGGCTTCCCATAAACATCTGGTTGGCCACTGTGACAACAGGAACCTGGACTAGATGTGCCTGTGGTCAGATCCAGAAGAGCTCTTTTTTTATTATGTACAAAGTAAGATGGGTCACACCACTATCAAAACTAGCTCTTTTTTTTTTACCAGAAGCAAGAAAAGAAGGAAGGACTGAATTAAATATTAAAAGTGGATTCCTTAGTAGAGGCTGGCATCTTTGGCATGAAACTGTTGAAGGCCACTGTTCTAAGCAACCATTGTGTGGTCTGTGCATTCATGGGATTCAGTGGAAAACAATTCACAATGACTCAGCAACCTGCTATTTTTTATATTTATTACGTTATTATATTCCCACGTGTGGCAAAGGAAACTATCCAGGTAAGCTGCAAAGTAGGTGATTCAGAGGCAAACTGGAACATTTCAGCTGGCCTCCTAAAGAGACTGCATGGGATTTACAACTTTACTTGGATATTTTTCACAATCCACCCAGAGAAATGCTTCATCCTCTGTATGTAATCGGGAATCCTTTTATCTTTGCACATCTCTCGAGCTGCAGAGGGAATAAAAGCAAGTCAGCAGCACAAAGTCACAATTCAAAGTTGAGCTAGGCCAAGCACAGCCTAAAGCAACTTAACCTCCATTGCGCTCCTGACTGTATGAATCAGAGTAATCAAAGCATCACTAATATGGCCACCCAGCTTAAATCATAAGTCATGCTGCTCCTTTCATTGGAATGTTCGGAGCACTGGGAGTACACAAGGACATGCTGTTCTGAACTAAAATAAAGAGAACACAGCAGTGGCAACATCTATTAATCTTTTTTCAGCAATGCTATGGGTAATTCACGTGCCACTGCCCCCCTCCCCCCAAAAATGTCACAGACAAGTGACTATCACTGCCTTATAATGAGGAAGTTTTTACTTTTCTTGCCTGTTTCAGATACTTTGAGACTGTGCACAGCTGTTTTATGTAGGCCCCAAGCTAAAATCTTTAGCAGAAACCAGATAACATCTATGAGAGATCATGCAAGAGGCTGTAAAAATCCACTGCTGAATCTCTTGGTTTTTATTTTTAAAGAATACAACTTCAATACAATATTCAAAACAATGAGACTTACTTCTCGCATTCCTGTCTCCACTTACCTTGCCACTGCTGTGGAGCATGTAGATCTCCTTGGTACTCTAGTGACAGAGTGCAATGAAACAACAGGGTGGGCAGCTAGAGCACAGGTAGCGTAAATCTCAGTCTGAATCTGACCAAACACATGTGAGGGCACATTACTGTACCTACTATGTGGCAGTGGCAGCAACAAAGACCATTGTGTCCATAAGTAGCCGTCCAGCTGAGTGGTGAATGGGCTTTTGTCATCTGGTCATGACAGCATTGCTTGGACATCCTCGGCCGCCTGCTGTAACAACTTTATGAGGCACTTTAGGGACAAAGTCATTCAGATTTGCACAGAGTTGAATACCATAATTAAAGCAAATCAAATGGAGGCATCCTGAGCACTGCCTGATTCATCTGTTTTGATTGTTGCAGCCTGAGGATATGGACAAGCTGCTTGGAGAAGTGGGGCCAATCATCTGCCCCCTTGACTCTTACCTATCTTGGCTTTTTAGAGATAGCCACAGGGGGTTGACTGGGTTGGCCCAAGGAGTGGTCAATGCTTCACTGGAAGAGAGGGAGGTAACATTTGCCTTGAAAGAGGTAGTGGTGTGTCCCTTCCTAAAGAAGACCACTTTTGACCCAGAAACATGAAACAACTATCACCTAGTGGCAAATCAACTTTGGAACATGGAATATACGGACATTGATGGACAATACAGGTAGTGAATGTCCTGAACGCAGGACTGCCATCATCACGAGGGAGTTGAGACAGTTTAATATTGACATAGCAGCACTCCAAGAAACTCAAAGAGCAGGAGAAGGACAACTGAAGGAAGAAAAAGGAGGCTATACCTTCTTCTGGAAAGGACTGCCTGAACAAGAACACGAATACATGTAGTAGGCTTTGCTATTAAAAATAATCTCTTGAAGCTCTTGTCAGAAGTTTCTTTGGCATTAATGAACGACTCTCAACTCTCCGGTTAAAACTTGCCAAAAACCAGCAGGCAACTATTCTAAGTGCTTATGCACCAACATTAGATGCTGATGAAGACATCAAGGAAAACTTTTATAACCAGCTGGACACCATCTTATCAGAAATACCTAAGGAGGATAAAATTATCCTCTTGGGTGATTTCAATGCAAGAGTTGGGCGTGATTTTGATTTATGGCCAGAAACCATTGGGAAAGAAAGAGTTGGCAATAGCAACCTGAATGGAATTCTACTTCTGACTAAATGTGCAGAGCATAATCTTGTTATTACACTTTACACTCATTTGCCAGAAAAATAAATTTAAAACATCATGGAAGCACCTCATTCAAAACACTGGCATCCCCTGGATTATGTAATTGTCCATGCCAGAGATCATTGTGATGTATTCCTCACTAGGGCCATGACGAGTGCTGATGACTGCTGGACAGATCACCGATTGATTCAAGCCACTATGGCCATTAATATTATTCCTGAACATAGGCTCCAAGGAAGAAAACCAAGGTGTAAAATGAACATCCATGCCCTTCAAGATCATATTAAGTGAGCCTGCTTTCAAACAACTCTCAAGAAACATCTACCAATGGAACTCCCTGAAAATGTCGAGGAACACTGGATTAAACTGAAGACATCCATTATTGCAGCATGTGAACAAACTATTGGATACCAAACTAAGAAACATCAGGATTGGTTTGATGAGAATGATAGTGAGATTGAACATATCATCAACAAGAAAAGAAAAGCCTTCCAGATATAGCAGAAAGACATTAACTGTGCTGCCAGTGCAAAGGCTGAGGTCCAAAGAAGAACTAGAGAACTTAAGAATGCCTGGTGGATAAAGAAAGCTCAAGAAATCCAGCACTTTGCAGATGCTCACAATGAACTGGGCTTTTTTAATGCCACAAAGGCCATCTATGGACCAACAAATTAGGGTACAAATCCCTTACGTTCAATGGATGGTACCAAACTTCTTAAGCATAAGGAGTCTATTGCACTGCATTGGAAAGAGCATTACCACAACCTCCTTAATTGTAACTCTGTTGTGGCTGGTGAGGTCTTCTCGCAAATTCCACAACAACAAACTAGAGATGAGCTTGCAGTATCCCCTAATTTTGATGAAGTGAGTAAAGCCATCAATCAAATGAAGAAGAACAAAGCAAGTGGACCTGATGGGATTCCTGCTGAAGTCTTTAAAGAGGGTGGACCTGAATTTAGACAGCAACTTCATAAGCTCATCGAAAAAAATCTGGATGAGGGAGGAGATCCCGGAAGACTTTAGGGATCCCATAATTATCACCCTGTTTAAGAAGGGTGATAGAACAGATTGTGGGAACTATCGAGGCATCTCTCTTCTTGCTACTGCAGGTAAAGTCCTTGCAAGGATCCTCGCAAATCGCCTCCTACCAATCTCTGAGGATGTCCTCCCCAAATCTCAAAATGGTTTCAACCCTTCCAGGGGGACATGATCTTCACTGCACAACAGCTTCAAGAAAAATGCCGGGAGCAGAACTGACCATTATATATGGTGTTTATTGATCTGACTAAGGCCTTTGATACTGTGAATTGAACTGCTCTCTGGACCATCCTTCTGAAAATTGGATGCCCTGATAAATTTGTGAATATTTTGCTACTCCTTCATGACAACATGACAGCGACAATTTTGGATAACAATGGCTTTCAGAGCGATCCATTCAGAGTTGGATCAGGTGTAAAACAGGGATGTGTCATTACTCCTACCTTATTTGCTATCTTCATTGCTATGATTCTACACCTTATTGAGAAGAAATTTCCTACTGGTGTGGAAATCATATATCGAACAGATGGAAAGCTTTTTAATCTCAGTAGGCTGAAAGCAAAAAGCAAGGTAATGTCAACCTCTGTCGTAGAACTTCAGTATGCTGATGATAATGTAGTCTCCGCACATTCAGAGAAAGATCTTCAGATTTCCTAAATGTCTTTGCAGAAGCATATGGAAAGTTTGGGCTTTCACTTAATATTAAAAAAATCAAAGTGCTTCATCAACAGGTGCGAACTAGTCCCTGTGTAGCACCATCAATCCAGCTTAATGGTGTGATGCTGGAGAATGTTGATCACTTCCATATCTTGGCAGCCATCTCTCTGTAAATGCTAACATCGATGCTGAAATTCAACATTGTCTAATCTCTGCAAGTGCCGCATTCTCCCGAATGAAGTGTAGAGTGTTTGAGGATTGGGATATTCACAGGGAGACCAAAATGCTTATTTACAAATCCATTGCACTACCAACTTTACTGTACACCTGTGAAACATGGAGCATTTATAAATGCCACTCCCAACTTCTTGAAAGATTCCACCAACACTGCCTCCAGAAAATTTTGCAAATTACTTGGGAAGACAGATGGACTAATGTTAGCATTTTGGAAGAAACTAAGACGACCAATGTTGAAACAAAGATCCTTCAACATCAACCTCACTGGACTGGCCATGTTGCTCGAATGACTGATCACCGTCTTCCAAAGCAGCTATTTTACTCCCAACTTAATGATGAAAAAACGGAATATCGGTGGACAGCAAAAGAGGTTTAAAGATGTTCTTAAAGTGAATCTAAAAAAATGTAACATGAGCATCGAGAACTGGGAAGTCTTGGCCCATGAACGTCCCAAATGGAGGTCAGCTATTATCAAAGGTGCTATGGACTTCGAAGAAGCATGAATACAGGGTGAATGGGACAAACGAGCTAAGTGGAAGGCACGTTAAACAAATCCTCATCGTAACCATCCAATGAAATGAATGAGCAGTGAATATCCCCTTTTGGGAAAAGGTGCTGGGGGGGGTCCAGCTTCAAGCATGCTTGGAGGAAACGTATTACTTGGATTCATTCCAGTCTGGCTTCAGACCTGATCAGAGCACTGAAACTGCCTTGGTCACCCTTGTTGATGACATTTGTTGGGACAGAGATGGGGAGAGTGTGACCCTGCTCCTTGATCTCTTGGCAGCATTCAGTACTGTTGACCATGGTATCCTTCTGGAGCATCGTAGGGAAGGAGGGCTGAACAGCAGCTAAGGCAACCTATGGGGGGAAGGAAGGGTGGCTCTGGCAACCCATGGGTTGAGGGGAAGGTGGGGCAGTTCTGGTGACCTATGGGGGTGAAAAGGGAGGGCAGCTCTAGTGACCTGTTTGGGGGTGAGGGAGGGCAGGGTACATACTGAAACAAGCAAAGTGGTTGGCATTCCAGAATCTGAGGGTGCAGACCACTGGGGGCTTCAACTTTTGCTCATAAGTCCAGTCCTAATGAGCACCATAGTGTGGACATAAGGTGAGCCAAGGCAGGTTTGTGCAGTCCCACTCCTTTGCAACACTCGAAATGCTCTGGATCAATATATCCTCCTGCCAGGAGGAAGGGTGGGATACAAATCAAATAATAATATATCCAGAGCATTTCGAGTGTTGCAAAGGAGTGGGACTGCACAAACCTGCCTTGGCTCACCTATATATAGGATCATTACTGACATTAGCTAGTGGTACTGATTAAACACTGGTAGCCAGGCTTCCACAGACAGACATAAGTAAACATCTGTATATACCATGCACTTCTTTCAGTGGACAATACTCAAGCAAGATAAGGGAATATCTGAAATGTGTGGCCCTGTCATTAATGTGGTGGCTGCCTCAGGCAGCAGATGTTGGTGAGGCAGTGGCAGCAACCATCCTGTAGTATTATGGAAACACAGGGTCTAGGCAGTTGGTAGCTGGAACAGTCTTCATTATCTAATTACAGAAGGAGCTTTCTTATAGTTGTTTGCTGGCTCACACAAGAAGCCACTACGGGAACCCTACAGAGACAAACTAGGGCTGACAATTACTGGAACCCCCTAGTGATTATTTCATACATTGCAGTCCCTTCCAAGTTCTCACCAAAACTTCTTGGGCCAACTCTGACAGTACCCACAAAGCTCCCACACTGAACTGGCAGCTGTGCTTTACAGTTTTGTACTATTAGTTATAATTTTCTACCATTACTTTGCCTGTGCATGTTGAGAAAAATGCTGGGCAGCCAGCAGGAAAATCTTAGGAAGTTAATTAACTCTCTCTTTTACACTTCTGCAATCAAAACTGGATTGAATCCATTCACTGAATGCTACAACATGCAATGTGGAATCTTTATTAGGGTCAGACACACCTTTCAGGACCTGTTGCTTTTGCCATGAGTATTATCATAGCAACGATCCCTCTTTGAGTGTTCATTCCCATGGATTGGAAATAATTCAGGTCAGTTTAGCCTGGAATCCTGGACACACTTCGTTGGGCGTAAGCCCCTATGAATTCTAACTTACTGCTGAGTAAAACTTGGGATGCAAGCATCTACTTCAATGGAGTAAGAAACCGTTCAACTCGCTTTGACCCTCAAATCTGGCCCTTGATGCTAGAATTGGGGTTGTTGTGCAAACAACCTGGTATGCTCAGTGCCTGAAGGATGCAGGGGCTTGTGCTTACTGTGCCTCAGAACTAAGCACTGCCTCCTTCCCTAGCTTTCCTTCCTGACCTGTCCATTTGCACATTGGCAAGCCTTCACAAAGATGTCGTACAGCTCCACTGCTGCCACTTGTACTGAATTGGAAACTTTCCACTGCTTTTAGAAAACAAACACACCTATGCATTAAAGGATAAGAGACATCACCTTCAAATCTGAAGTTTGCAAAATAGTGGCTATTTTGTGCAAGGCTCGAATGTGGTCACATTTTATTTTTCATCTCAAGGCAACAGGGCAGGGGAATGATTTTCAGTCCAGGAGTCAAATACCCTTCTGGGAAATCTTCCAAGGGCCACAAGCAAGTGGTGGGCAGGGCCAGGGGCAAAAGTGGGGCAGGGCGCAATGAATGTAAATCTGATGGTTGACTAGGTTCTACAAACATTCACACACCCTCTCTGTCCTCCATCTGGGGAAGCAAGAGGTCAGGGCACATTCCAGCTAGGCAAAAACCCTCCAGATGTGAAGCAGGACCAGTGAGATGTGTGGCCTGGGCGGAGGGGATGTGGCCTGGGGAGACTTCCGAGAGCCAAACCGAGAAGCCTGGAGGGCCACATTTGGCCCCCAGCCCTCCAGTTCCCCAGGCCTACAACAGGGGCATTATCTTTTCCCCAGGCAGGTGCACGACCTGCGTTCATAAAGATCATGACAAAGGAGCCTTCTTTCCCCCATCACCCAGGCATATGCACAATATGCTTATGCAGCCTTTGCCAAACTGGTGCCCTCGAGAAGTCTTGGACTACAACTCAAATCACCATGTGCTGGCTGGGGCTGATTGGGCTTGTAGTCCAAAACATCTGGAGAGCAGCAGGTTGGTAAAGCCTGTGCTAGTCCTTTAGAATGCATGGGAAATATGTGCATGCCTGTTGTCATTCTATCCATGATTCCATTGGTCAATGCAGGGACCAGGGCGGGATGGGAATGTGGGAGGTACACATAGATCTGGCCTGGTGTGTAGTGTCCATGGTGAGGGAGGAAGGGGACAAAGCTCTCTTATGCCCTCTGAGGATCCCTCCGCATGGTCACGGAACATACACAAGGAAAGATTATGCCTTAGCCATTTCAGGAAATGAGTCCTATTTCTGCCACGTGTCATGCTACAGCTATTGTCCTAATCCAGGATGTGAAAGTGAGATTACCCATTAGGCAATCCCATTAAATGTTGACTGCATGGTTAATTTCTCACAGATAAAACAGACTTGCTATTAAAAGCCCAATAATGCCAGCTCACATTTACCCAACAGGGAGTGGGAGCAATTTCTCCATGATGTGGTCCTATGCTAGTTCAATAAGATAGTTCCTTTCCACACAGACTGGCAGGATATTGCATCATGAAAAAAGGAACTACCACCACTGCAGAATATGAATCATCTGTATTCCATAGGCAGGTACAGCTTACAAACCTTTCATCATCATGCACAAATAGAGCATCTCTACTTACAAAAACGTCTCCATTAATTTCAACGGAGAGAGTAGATTTGAATGTGTATTCATTTGTGCACGGGCAGCTAAATTCTGGCCATCCAGATGTCGTTAGACGCCAACTCCTGTCAGCCCCAGTCAGCATGGTAAGTTGTCAAGAATAATGGGAGTTGTAGTCCAACCATACCAGAAGGTCTAGAGTTGAGTCACCCCTGCCTTTGTGTATGCAGTTATGATTTCTAAGTGAAATTAATGTGGCAGTGTACGCATGCAGAATCACTATGGGGCTCTGGACTGGAATACAACTCATAAATATAAAACTGAATACATTGCTTCTTGTTCTTCTGCTCAGTGACCCTGATAAATTAATAGAAATGTAAAATGTAGCCTATTGTTATGCATTTTTGAAAGAAATACAATGTGCCTATCAGATATCCCTTGGAAATGAGGAGGGGGCAATTAGAGAATGCACACAGAGCCCGAAGCCTACTTTTACTTCAGAGGAGGCTTGGTGAGTTCATAAGCAGTCATTCTGGCATTTAAGAGGTATATAAATCAAATAATCATGATGATTATGATGATGATTACTTAAACAGGAAGTTCAGGCACACAGCTCATCATGGAGCTTTCATGAGCAGCAATTATATCCCCAAAGGAATTCCCTCTAGCCTCCCCTCAGGAGCTATCTCACTCCATGCCCTTTTCCTTTCTCTCCTCCCCATCCTGGCTCACCACTGGGTTGAAGAGCCCATACCAGATCCTCTATACTTTGTGCTCTCTGTCCCAGACTTAGCCTTCACTGGTGGAGAGGAGCACCATTTACCATTTTCCTGCTGCTCTGTTTCTTCCCCACTGACCATGGCCACCGCCACGAGGGTGGCAGGAGCCCTTTGGACATTCACCCACCACCATGCCACATCATTTCTGGCCCGGCTGTGGTTACAGCTGGGCTGGCCATGCCAGGATGCAAACAGAAGCACTGGCTGCTAACCTTTCCTAATGCCATACATTAAAAAGATCATTGCTTATTATAAGCTACAAAGCAAAATGATCCAATTGCTAGTTACACTTTATGACTTCTCTCTTTTCTTTCTCCAGCAGAGGAAGTTTGAGGGACACTGTGACATGTCACTGGTTCCTGAAATACTGTCCCATATGAAGTGAAGGTTCTGACAGCCCTTAAGTTCACAGCTTCTTAACTCCCTTCCCTGGGACTCTCCAATCCAAAACTATGCCTCAAACCCCATGCAGCAATCAACTACTACAGGTGGCTTATGCCCTAAGAGGAAAGGAAAAAAGCACATGCCAGTAGCCCCCAATTAATTAAAGAACACAAACCTAATTGCAAATTAAAAGGAATGCAAAAGTGTTCTGGCAATTATTGACAAAATACAATTACTTCACTCCCTCCAACAGCTAGGCTTCCTTTGAGAGAATCAGCTGGGGCCTCAGAGCATGCCACAGACTTTGAATGTACTTCAGCAGAGCTGAAGGGCAGACAGCAACGGTTTTCTCTCCAAAAAATGATGCAAGAGACAGTCATCCTTACCATGAGAGAGACCCTTAGATCATCAACCACCCCCTGGTACCCACCAAGGATAACAACAACAAGCTAAAAGAGAACAGACTCCAAACACTGTGGAATTTAGTTTTGCTGAGTCTGGTGACAAGAGCTTTGGTAAAATTTCAAACAGAGAGCTGTATTGCTATGTCTCTCCACTGAGCCCCATTTACAGTTATTGCTTTTTTTACTGCTGGAAGCTGGCCTCTATAGACATCTGTAGAATTCAGCCCAATATAAGAAAGTGGCCTGTTGTTTCTTCTTTCTTCCAGCTATATTATTGATATTTTTAGGAGAGTAATTGAACTTCTCAGTGCTAACTTGTTTCTCCTTGAACTGCTATCCCCTGTTGATATGTGTGTTTGCAGGGCATATGCTAAAGTAACTGTAAATCCTACACCTAAATGGCACTTGTATTATTATTTTTTTAATCAGCCTTTGCAGGAAAATGAAATGCAAGCTGAATTCTAAAAAGATCCAACTCTGTTGAAATTGTAGCAGGCATTGTCAGAAGCATGCTATTTTTTAAAAAAAAAAATTAAACCAATAACATGATTTTGACTGAAGAATCATGGCACAATCCAGTTAAAAACCATTTATTCAAGAGCAGAGATTCAAAGACAAGTTTCTTTCTCCCATTGCAATCAGGACTGGTATCAGACAGTTGTTCATATCCTTTTTGTAAGCAAAGCCTAGTTCCTTCCCATCAGTGTCCGCAATTACCCTTCCTTTGTGCCGCAGGTATGGAAAGTAACAAGCAAAAAGGCAAACAGGATAGAGAACATAATATGAACGGAACTGAATGAAATTGTCATGAGCTAACAGACATTCTAGAAATATGAACTGAGATATCCAGAGAGTGTCTGTTTTACTCCTTCCAACGCATAATGTGGATTTACTAGAGGGGTCTTTCAACTTCTTTCAACCTTTAGTCCAGCTTTTTCCTTTTGCAAAATAGGCCGATATCCAGCATTAGTCATGGGTCTACTCTGAATATAAATTAGTTGGAGATCACCCAACGATTTGGAGAACATATTTGTAACCAGTCCCAAATTCAAGATGTTACTGTTAGTATATAAATCCCGCAGCCAGGGATGGAGGAGGAATTCAGTCCAGTCTGCATTTAATGACAAATCTAATCCATACTTCCTGAAAGAATACATGAACTTAAATGCAGCCCTCCTTCAAAATTCATATTTCTCTTCATTTTGCAATGTAGTTCTTCAGCCAAGTAATATGTACAATATGCAAGGAAAAACCCAGCTATCCTTAGACATTTGCACTTTTCCTCATTTTGTGCTGCAGTTCCCCAACCAACCAAAATGCATATATTAGTGAAAAATGATGACACAAAATGCATTGTATTAGGGTAAATGGCTTTGTGTTGCGAAGTACAATATGCACCCATCTGTGCTAAAGGGGGATAACATCTTTCAAGAGTCTTATCAGCTGCTTCTCTTAGCTTTCATGTGATTATCAAGATAATTGCTTCTCACCTCAAAGGTGTTCATTCATTCATTCATCATGGAACCAAGACAAGCCAGAACTCCTGTTCTAGCTGCCACTTGAAGAGCAGCTCTGTGTGAGGTCACGATTAGACTAGCATACAGATAAAGGCTCTGAAGCAGCTCTCATAGCTTGATCTTTCATCCCAAACTGTGTGAAGCAGAGGAAGTAGGCTAGCACCCCTGACACATTTTGACTGCCCACTCACCTAAAGCACCGGGCTTCACAGTCAGGCCAGTGCAGACATCTCATAGCTGTACATTGTGTGTATGTATGTGTTTCTTGATGTAACAAGATGACTGCGTTTTGAATCTTCAGTACAGACGGGAAAGAAATTTGATTCAGTTTGCATTTAAAGGGAAATCTACCTAATTTGCACTTCCTGAATAGTATACAAACCGAAACACAGCCATTCCTTAAATTTGCATTCTCCAAATTTTGCAGTGCAGCTCTCTACCAGTAGCGTGTACAAAAATGTATATATTGGGGGAAACTGTGTATAAAATGTATGCATTTTTGAAAACAATATACAAAATGATGTTTTATGAGAGGAAATTGCTTTGCAAACATGTGTGCATTAGGCAAAACTGCATACAAAACAATGTGTGTATTAGGAGAAATTTGCACTGACATGCTGATGAATTTCCATGAGGACTTTAAAAAAATCACAGCCATGTGGAAATGTGGAGAACTGAATATAAGGCTGGAAAAATACCAAACTGAGAAAATGAAATTGACAGATTCACCCATCCCTAATCTTCAGTGAATCTCATCCTAGCATGTAAGAAGAGAGCTTTACAAAAACAAAAACTATTCTATCTGCCAAAGTTAGAGAGAGAAGCAGCAACTTTGTAAAAAGCGAGGGGTTCCACCTAAACAAATGTTGCCCAGTAACTAGGACAGTTGCTACTTCTCCTTCAGGTTGCACCAGAAGGAAAGTGTCTGGCTTTTATAGCTGAGTCTTCATGGATTAAAAACAGAGTTGGAAAAATATGTTTTAGCAAGCAGAGGACATGACTGGAATTCAGGTTAAGCAAGTAAGAAGAGCAGTTTGATGCAGCAAGAGCCTGCTGCACGCTATGACGAAGATGCCAGATTTTCAATACAATGACAATCACACTCACCAGCATCTCAACTGTAAGAATCTTTGTACTACTGAATGCAATTGGACTATGCACTTATACAGATAATTAGATCAAAGCATGTCCCTACAGTATGTTAACCTTTGACGGATAGTCCTGCCAAATTCCAATCAAACCCACTGGAACAATATCAACTCACAGTGGATGGGATGGAATACCAATTTTTACAAAATTAAATGGGCATTATTGTTGTTGCTATTGTTACTTTGAAATTACAAAACAGGCAATAATCAGTGTTTCTTCTACATTTCAGGTTATAAGCAGTACCATAAAATCCTAGATCAGCAAAGATCACAATTGCAAAGTAGTTTTTCTTTTTCTGTTTTGCTCTCTTTCATCCATGGATATTGCAAAAAGAAACACTGAACTCAGATGCATTGATTTTGCCGACTCTACAAATGTACAAAATGGGAACAATTCTTTTAGAAAGTCATTCACAATTTGAGTGGCCCTTTAATTTGGGTTGAAACCTTGTCCATAAGTAAAAGTTGCTGGAAGGCATATTTCTAATGGTGGAAGGACAGCCATACAGAAAGTAATATTTTCTCTCGCCAGCATTCAAGTTGGTATGCACAGATCAGTTCCTCATTGACCCCGCAAGCTAAGCAGCAATGCTATTACCAACTTTTCAAGGACATCTTTTTAAGTTAGAAGGAATGAAGGTCAAGAATGTAGGCAGAGTAGACAAAACATTTTTTAAAGATCAGATTTATTTCCTTCAGGAATTGATATGGAGTAGTCTGAGACCCAGTTACACTGCTTTGTCCTACTGATTGAGAAAGAGTGGATGAATACAATCATGTATCAAGTGATAACATTACTATGTGAATGTACCAATTAAGCAAGAATAAACACATCTGCATTTATTTATTATTTAAAGCAGTGGTGCAACCAAGTCATTTTAGACCCCAGACTTAATGGGTTGCAGACTTAATAGGCCCGTGAGCACAAAGGGAGAGGGCCCTTCTCAGTGGTGGCCCCCAAATTATGGAATGATTTTTCTTGATGAGGTGTGCCTGGCGCCAACACTGTTATCTTTTCGGCACTAGGTCAAGACTTTCCTTGTCTCCCAGGCATTTTAGCATGCGTTTTATATTGTTTTAAATTTTTAAATTGTGTTTTAAATTGTTTTTTAAAAGATGCATTTTAAATTGCATTTGTTTTTAGTTACTGTAAACCACCCAGAGAGCTTCGGCTATGGGGTGGTATACAAGTATAATAAATAAATAAATAAATAAATAAAGATTCCACTTATGCAATGAGACTTTCCCCTCTCCCTCCCCTGCACATCCCCTAAATTTTTTGTAGTGGTTCCCCTAATCCTCCAGAGCAGATTTCTGGAGGGCGCAGGGTGCACACAGGAGGAGGAGAGGGGAGAAAGTCCCATTGTGCAAGTGGAAATCCTTCAGCTGACAGGACACGTTAATTGGATACTACCGAATGGTCTTACACACACACATACTTTATGCAATAGTTGCAAACCATACATTGAACATTTCTCTTCCCCACTGCCACTCCTGCTGCTTCATGTTTTAGTGCTTCTACATTCCTGATATCAGAGCTTGGACAAGTTACTTTTTTTGAACTACAACTCCCATCAGCCCCAGCCAGCATGGCCAGTGGATTGGGCTGATGGGAGTTGTAGTTCAAAAAAGTAACTTTTCCAAGCTCTGCCTGATATGCAGTGCAAAAAACATGAAACTCTGATTTTGAAAAAAGAAAGAAAATAAATACTCTGAGCAGCTCCAGTTTTGCATTTTAATCTCACTTACACTATAGTACCCATTATAATTACAGGAATTATTTACTTATTTATTAAATTTATGCCCCTCCCTTCCTCCCAGAAGGAGCCCAGGGCAGCAAACAAAAACACTAAAAGTACTTTAAAACATCTTAAAAACAAAAGACTTTAAAACATGTTAATACAAAATGTCTTTAAAAACATCTTAAAACAAAACATCTTTTAAAAAACAACTTTAAAACATCCTAAAAAGCAATTCCAGCACTGGGATAAGGTGTCTGCTTAAAAGGCTTGTTGAAAGAAGGTCTTCAGTAGGCACAGAAAAGATAACAGAGATGGCACCTGTCTCATATTTAAGGGGAGGGATTTCCAAAGGGTAGGTGCCACTGCACTAAAGGTCTGCTTCCTATGTTGTGCAGAATGCACCTCCTGATAAGATGGTATCTGCAGGAGGCCCTCACCAGCAAAGCATAGTGATTCACTGGGTATATAAGGGGTAACATGGTTTTTCAGGTATCCTGGTCCCAAGCTGAATAGGGCTTTGTACACTGAAACCAGAACATTGAACTTGGCCAGGTAGCTAATGGACCACCTGTGCAATTCTTTCAGCAGTGGAGTGTCATGCTGGCGATACCCTGCCCCAGGGAACAGACATGCTGCCACATTTTGCACCAGCTGCAGTTTCCAGACCAACCTCAAGGGCAGCCCCACATACAACATGTTACAGTAATCCAGTCTGGAGGGTACCAGTGCATGGACAACGGTGGTCATGCTATCCTGGTCCAGAAACTGTTGCACCCATCTTACCAGCCAAAGCTGGTAAAAGGCACTCCTAACCACTGAGGTCACCTGGGCCTCTAGCAACAAAGATGGAGCTGGAGCTCCCACAGACTATGAACCTGGGGAATACAACCCAATCAAAAGCAGGCAATTGACCAATTATCCGAACTCAGGAACCACCAACCCACAGTGACTCTGTCTTGCTCTGTCTCAGTTTACTGGCCCTCATCCAGCCCACCACTGAGTCAGCAGTCCAGGGCTCACACAGCCTTTCACAATTCATACGTTACAGAGAAATAGAGCTGGATATCATCAGCATACTGCTGACACCTCACCCCAAATCTCCTGATGACCGCTCCCAAGGGCTTCGTATAGATGTTAAAGAGCATGGGGGACAAGATGGTACCCTGTGGCACCCCACAGCACAACTGCCAGGTGGCTGAAAGACAATCACCCAATGCTGTTCTCTGAAAATGACCTTGGAGATAGGATTGGAACAACTGTAAAATAGTGCCTCCATCTCACCAAGTCAGCCCAAAAGGATACCATGGTCAATGGTATCAAAAGCTGCTGAGAGATCAAGTAAGAATAACAGAGTCACACTCCCCCTGTCCTTCTCCCAATAAAGGTCATCCATCAGGGTAGCCAAGGCCAATTCAATCCCATAACTAGGCCTGAATCCAGATTGGAATGGGTCAAGATAATCTGTTTCATCCAAGAGTACTTGCAATTGTTGCACCTCAACTTCTCAATCACCTTCCCTAAAAGGGAGGTATTTGCAACCGGGCGGTAATTGTCACAAACCAATGGGTCCAGGGTGGGCTTTTTCAGGAGTGGTCAGATCACCGCCTCTTTCAAGGCAGCTGGGACCACTCCCTCCCACAATGACACATTGACCACACCCTGGATCCACTTGGTCATACATCCTTGGCAAGCTTATTAAGCCAAAAAGGATAAGGGTTGAGAGGACACGTTGCTGGCTGCATTGTCACAATCACCTTGTCCATGTCATCAGGCCGCATCAAATGAAACTGATCCCAAGAAGTTGCAGCAGACATTGCACTGGACACCTTACTGGGGACTGCAGTAGATGTAGATGGGGCATTAAGATTACTACAGAGGCAAGCAACTTTACCCTCAAAGTACCTTGCAAACAATTCACAGTGGGCCTCCGAAGGGTCTAAAACTCCATTTACTGGAGTTGATGTCAGCTGACAATACGGAAAAGCTCCACTAGATGGCTACTTGAGGATTCGATGAGAAATGGGCCTTCTTTGCCATCCTTACCACCACACAGTAGGCACAGGTATGATGTTTTACTCACGCCCAATCAGCCTCACAGCACGTATTTTGCCACATGCACTCTAGCCATCATCCAGTCTGTTTCATTGTCCTTAGTTCACTGGTGTACCAAGGTGCCAGAGAAGGCGCTCAGGGGCAACCGTGTTAAGAGCCTGACATGTCTCGTTGTTCCACAGCATGACAAGGGCTTCAATAGGGTCACCTGCTCTATCTACTGGGAACTCTCCCAGAGCTTTCAGGGATCCAGTGGATTCTATTAGTCTCCATGGGTGGACCATCTTAATCTGTCCATCAGCCCTGCAGGACAGGATCAGAGCCATAAGTCTAAACTTCACCAGAAAGTGGTCTGACCATGACAATGCGGTGACATCCACCACCACCCCCTATCTCCAACATCCCTTCCTGCATCTGGAGCAAAAACCAAGTTAAGGGTGTGCTCTGCCCTGTGTGTCAGGCCAGTGACATCAGGAGACAGCCCCATGGTTATCATGGAGGCCAAGAAGTCCCAAGACGGAACACTACAGGCAGCTCCAGCATGGACATTGAAATCACCCAGGACTATCATTCTGGGCTCCTCCAATACCACAGCTGAGATGGCCTCTACCACCTTGGTAAAGGAAACTGCTGGGCAGCAGGGTGGAAGATCCATCAGCAGCAACCCTAGTTTACTGTCTCCTTGGATGAACACTAGGTCCAGGCCCTCATAGCCAGCTCCAAGACAGAGTGATTTCTTGGTGACAGAGATGGAAGTACTGTAGACCAACCCCTCCCCCCCCCCCACCGTCCCTGAAGTCTATGCTGGTGTTGCACTGAGTATCCAGGTGGGCCTCCCAGCTCCCCCATCCAGGTCTCGGTAATACACACCAAATCGGCACCCTCATCCATGAACGATAATAATTAATAAAATATTATTTATTTATTTATTACATTTCTACCCTGCCTTTCTTTTCATGATAGAAACCCAAGGCGGCTTACATATGGTTCACAGGCAGTCTCCCATCCAAGCACTTACCAGAACTGACGCTGCTTAGCTTCAGCCTCATGTGCCAGACCATAAAATGAATGTCTGTAACCAGGGGTGTAGTTGACCAGGGGCTCGGGTGGTCTTAGATCCCTTACTTTTTTGGGGAGCAGGGTCCCAGCAGGGTCCCTATGTCTCCAGCATCCTACAAGCCAATTGTCACGAAAGGGGAGTGTGTTAGCCACTGAGAAATATCTTCTAACATGCGTCCTTGTCCTTTCCTGCTGATCGGAGCCATCAGAGTGAAAGGAAGTGAGTCAGCCACTGAGAAGACTCTTCTTAGTAGCTAACACTCTTCCTTTTCGTGCTGATTGGCTCCTAGGAATGTCTGTTGTGGGAAAAGAATTAACAAGGATCTAATACTCAACGCAGCAGCAAAAAAGGGGGGATGGGAGGAGGCATGGCTGTAACTATCATGAAGGGACCCTGCACTTCTGAATTTACCACTGTGCTACTGTCTGTAACCATGTACATTCTGGCTGACCACTCCCTAACAATAACACGTATTCAAAAGTAAGAAGAAAGCATGCTATGGCAACCAACATCTGCCCTCGTAACCCATGGCACTCCTGCACCACCCTAGGTGCTGATTACTCCATCCAAGCTGCTTACTCCACCATCTGTCACTTTCTGGGTGATCATTTGGGCCTCCTTGAGCTGTAGGGCCTGGACCTTGGCCTCAAGGCTGAGCACTTGCCCTCATACCACTGATTTGACACATGCTTTACCCCATTCTGCAGCTGAAAAGGACTCCAGATTGCCTTACAAAAATAAGTAGTAAAAGGAAGGCACATAGTAAGTCTGGCTTCAGTCTAACTGGCATGACACACAAGGAAAAGGGGATGGCGAGACAGAAGGAAAAAGCAAATTCAGGCACCAGTTCTTAAAGCTCCAGTATAATGAACAGCTGAGATGAAAACAGTTCAGTTAGCCTTGATAGAATGGCTGCCACTAGGTCAGAGCTTGGAAAAATTACTTTTTTGAACTACAACTCCCATCAGCCCCAGCCAGCATGGCCACTGGATCGGGTTGATGGGAGCTGTAGTTCAAAAAAGTAACTTTTCCAAGCTCTGCACTAGGTGACAGGTCAGAGAAAGACTGAAGCAGTGGTGTCTCATGTTCACTCAAGTTCCAAAATTACAGTTTATAAGGGCTGCACCCTTAATCGACATGCTATTTAGGCAATATGGATATGGCATCCTATCCTATTGCTAGTTCCAGCTTCACCCTTGCAGCTGGATGGCTGTCTGTGGCAGAAGGGCGGACCTAAATCCCAGATTTATCCATTCACTGGAATAGATACATGGAATCTATGCAACTGAAGCTACCATTCCACATTACAAGTATCTAACTAGTCCTATAATCCCTAAAAATATTTTTGTTAAGTGTCGTTATGGGTCTCGGTTAGTCACCTATCATTTACTTCAGTATGACTAAGCCAGTTTGGAAGGTTTGTAGTTCATGTTGATTTATTTCAATGTGACTGAAAGCCCCCCTCCGTGCTAGTATGCTGTCTTAATTGGTTTGTAAATCATACTGTAAAAATTAACCAAGCAGTCGTATCAGGCTGATATACTTGAAAGTGGCTGCACTGATATACTTGAGAAAACACATGAGTTATTATCATGTCTGGTTTGTATGTCTGGTACAGCTTTTAAAATTAGGAGTGGATTTTCGAGACAGCTCTATGTCCAAGAGACAACAGCCAGAATAAATGACTTGCTGCCATCTATTGACCATCTACCCTACTATATATGATGCTTCCTTCAGAAATGACTGTGAACAATTAATAAAGCTACATCAACAGAGCAAATGAGGTAGCAGAGAATTAAACACTATATACAATATCTACCTGCTTGAATTTAAGGAAATTTTCTTGTATTTCCTATAAATTAATTACCAAGGAACTTAGCTGACGCTGTTTCTTCCTAACATTGTATATTTAAGTATAAACCTGTCTGCCTCATTTAGGGATGTTTTGTGAGATGTAATGCAATCTGGTCTCAAGGACATCACGCTGTTGCTACCTGAGCCTGACAAATGACTTTTTTACAGATTTTTTTTTCCACTACTGCCAAATCCCAGGCTGTTCTGTAAAATAAAACAAAATAAGCTTGCAGCAAATCTCCCTGACTAAAATTATGGCCATGTCTCTAAATGAACCATTTTTAGGGTGATTGCCAAGACTTTAAAATAACAAATCACTTCTAACAAAATTGTCTCCCTGAAATAATAGGCTTTAGCCTGATTTCTGATAGGGCACTTGCTCTTCTAAATAGCATCAACATCCTGATACTAATTATTTTGAAAAACATTAATTTACATGCCGCACTATGAAATGACTTCATCTTTAGTGTCATCAGCTTCAACTGTTTACACATCATTTGCTGTCTGAAAACGGCAATGTCTCCACTGAAGATGACAACTAGGGGGAAAATACTTAAGAATAAGGCAAGAATCTGTGTCTTGGCCTATATTTCTCACAAACAATTTTAATGTCAAAACTTCTTTCTGTTCTTCATGGTGAATCCTGCTGTTTGGATCAGAGTAGCTAACCTGCAGCCCTCCAGATGCTGTTGAACTACAATTCCCATCAGCCCCAACCAGCATGACTAATGATCGGGGATGATGGGATGTAGTGTAGAGGGCCAAAGGTTAGCTGTGTTTAGAGGTTAGAAGAGCAACTATACAGCAGGCATAGATCTCAGAGACTAGATTTTGTTAAGTATAATTACATTCTTATGCTTTTTAAACTATACCAATAGCTCAGATGCCATATGCAGTTGTTGATCATAACTAATTTTCTTCACCTTATTTTAAACATAAGAAACTCTCTTGCTTTCACTGAAGAGATTATTTACAAGAAAGCAAACAGAATTTGACCAGCTGAAGTAGTCTCTTCATGCAATTTAGAACCATGTGCAATCAGGTTCTAAGTCACACAAGGAGCTTACATGCATAGAGCAGGCTGACCATCAGACCTTCCTGCCCCCCCCAAAATGCATGGACAATGGTGGGACAACAGTAGGGGCACAACAGAAGGAGCAACAAGCATAGCCCAACCCTCCACCTCGGACAACAGTAGGGGCACAACAGAAGGAGCAACAAGCATAGCCCAACCCTCCACCTCGCACAATGCTAATAATATGAAGGAAGTACACCTGTACAGGGCATCATTTACTCACTGATGAGTAGATAGGATAGGAGACTCTCTCACTGATGGAGTATCAAAGTTGTTAAGCAACTTGTGCAACAAATGAAAAGCTGAAATGTGGGACACTTGTTGATAAACCCACCCTACTTGCAAGAAAAGTCTGAAATTGTGTTATCGTTACCAGGTTTCTGACTAACCAGGTTCTCATCTCTGTACAGAGAGCCATACACTATACACCCATATATTTATGGGGAGTCCTTGCCAACACTGATTATATGCAGCTGGGGGGTGGCCAATGGGCACAGAGGTGGGGGGTAGCCAGCGTGTTTTTTGGAATTCCCTTCATGCATTCATTACTGAATAACTGTGACAGACTACTGAGTTGTTCACTTAATTCTGAAAGGTCTCCTCCAGCTAACTAGTAGTGGATGGAAGTGAGCATTCAATATTTCATTGTTAGTGGCATTATGTTTTATACTTGTAAACCACTTAAAAGCCTCTTTTGGCATGAAGTGGTATATTAATTTATTCATAATCAATAGTTACAAAGTGCATTTGTTTTTGAAAACAGCTCACCGTGCTGGTTAAGGCTGGGATACCTATCATATTATTTAAAATGTGGTATGAACTTTGACTTGGTAATGGGGGAGAGCCAGTTCACATTTCTCCATCTCTAGTGACAAGAAAATCACTTACAACTGGTTTATTTAAAAAATACTCTGAAAACAGGAAATGGGGAGGATAGGGGGAAAGAGAGAGCAAAGCACCAATGCATGACTCAGAAACATAATTTATAGCAAATAAAAATGATGCAAAAAAAAATTACTCACTTCTAATGTCTAATACAGGATAAGTGCTACTCAGAGAATAAGTACTGCCTTTCTCACAGCATTAGAGCAGCCCTGCTCTCAGCTACCAAAACCTGCACGCTAGTCTAAGTGCTGCAATGATTAAAACCCCAATTGTCCGACAAAGCCGAACATGAGATGCTGATTTTAAATAAAGTGACAGCTAATCTGTTTGACAACACTTTATAATATGCAGCAGGTAACTGTGATGATGAACTCTTTCAGTTATGCTATGCACATGATAACCACAGTGTATTAACAGCACTAGAGTTTCAATCCAGGAAGTACTTTGGCTATAATCCGTTAACATTATCCAAGGCAGGTTGACAAGAGAATTGAGCATTCAAAGAGGTGTGCTGGATTATTTCTAAACTCAGTGTAGTTCAATGCGATGAATTTTGGAGATTAAAAAAAACACCTACAGATAGTATGCAGGAAAGGTTCAGAACTTGATTTATGTCACTGTTTGCAGTCATCTACTAATAGGGTTGCAGGTGTCTGGTTTTCACCCAGATTTTTGGCATCCTCTCTGGGTCTCTGGGTGCATCATCTTAATCCCTGGACTCTCAGCTTTCATTTTAAAAAATTAAGTTTCAAAGTGGTCTGGTTCACAAGATATACACCAAAACATCAGCTGACCCCCCCACAACTTCCATGAAATGATCTCTTAGCTGGCTGCTCTAAGCCCTCCCTTTCAGGTTTGTAGCCAATAAGTGAAGTCACGGTTGTGATAGACAAGGGATTTCTGGGCCTCCAGGCAGTACCTAGACTCCATTGCTGTTGTTTTTTCCTGTTTATCTGAAAATCTCATAAATTGAGTAAGCATGTAGCTTTCAGCAGTACAAAAAGTCTTTTTTTCTCTTGTGTGTAGGAGTCAAACAAGTTTAAAATTTCCTGGGCTCTTGAAGAGGGCAGTGTTTTGAAAACCTTGAAGCTTTAATCCAGTACTCACTTTTCTGGGAGTAAAGCTGCAGTTCTAATCCCACATACCCTGAGTAAACCCCATTGAATGCAATAGGACTTACTTTTGAGTAGATATGGTTAGGATTGTGTTGTAAATTAATGGGACTTTTGAGGGAACATAGCAAAGAATTGTGTTTGTGTTCTAAATCTTTCTCTCTCTCTCCAATCCTATTTTTAAAGAATTTAGGCAGAGCTTACATAGGTAAAATGAAATGAAATGGACTGCCTTCAAGTCGATTCTGACTTATGGCGACCCTATGAATAGGGTTTTTATGGTAAGCGGTATTCAGAGATGGTTTTACCATTGCCTTCCCCTGAGGCTGAGAGGCAGTGACTGGCCCAAGGTCACCCAATGAACTTCATGACTGTGTGGGGACTCGAACCCTGGTCTCCCAGATCATAGTCCATCATTCTAACCACTAGACCACACTGGTTCTTCTTTCTATTATGTAGGAAACTAATACTGATGTTTTTTTTAAAAAAAATCTTCTGCAATGGCCAACTGGTTTTGACAATAAACTATTATATGGGGTCTATGTATTTTTACATCTCCAGTGTGTGTGTGCATATATGGAGTCTTCCCAATAACCCTGTGACGTAGGAATGCCAATTGGAAACCAAGGCAGCTCACAACAAGAAATAAATCCCTTTAAAATCCAATAACCATTAAAAGTATAAACAGATCCAAAACAGTTTAAAGTGGCATGATTCTGAATTTTGGGTTGGATGAGTGTTCCTTATCACATGAGGCTGTATTTCTGTACACGCTTCCCTGTTTGAGTAAGCCCCATTGAATACATTGGGACTTGCTTTTGAGTAAACAATCATAGGGTTGTACTACAAATATCTTTACGGGTTGTGTAAATAATAAACATCTTTGACAGTCATGCTTATATAAATATTTCTTCATATTATGTCCTGGTAAGTATTTGATTTCACACTATGGTTGTACATTGTTACTTCCTCTACATTTTAAGTGTACCCTTCTTCTTGGGGTGGTCATGGTTCCCCTCTGTTGTTTTCACTCTGAGCGGCAGATTAGGCTGAGAGATGGTGAGGAGCCCATGGTCACCCAGTAAACTTTATAGCTCATTTCTATTGTAAAAAAATAATTAAAACAATTTACATGCAGGGAAAGTTGATTAAGTAGATCCACACAATACATTTAAAGCACATCCAACTCACATATAAAGTGCATGACTTCCCCTAAAGAATCCTGGGAACTGTAGTTTCCCCCTCACAGTTATTGTTCCCACCACCCTTAACAACCTACAGTTCCCATGATTCTGTGGTGGGATTCATGTACTTCAAATGTGTGTTGAATGTGCTTTAAATGATTGATGTGGATCTGCCCTAGGTATGCTGTGCATTCATTAGTGAATTGAAAAGAACAATTTTAAAGGATCCTTTTTTAAACAAGGGAAGGGCTGTAGCTCAGTGGCAAGGCATATGCTTTGCATGCAAAGGTTGAAAATTCAGCATCTGGAAAAGACTATTGCCTGGAATCCTGGAGAGCCAATGTTAGTCCATATCATCAGTATTGAGCTAGATGGTATCAAATGGCCTGAGTCGGTATGATTCCTTTGTTCCTAAAGGTGGAAAGAGACCCAAGGGCCACAGTGACTCCAAAATTTATTTATGTATTTTATTTACAACATTTATATAGTGCTTTATTGAAAAAAACCCTCAAAGGTGTTGGCTGTGTGTAATTTGTGTGCTTAATTTAGTTTAAAGCAACACCACAGCAGCAGAGTAACAGCAGATGTTGAAATGCCAGTGTGCCAGCATGTGTGTGTGTTTACCTAAGAAAGCAGGCTTTTACCCTGCATCAGCATCACTGAGACTTGAGAGTTAGTAAAATAAGAAAAACTACTTTATTTATAGAAATACATCGTAGATAGAAAGGCATACCTAGCTCTAACTAACTAGCTAAGTTGGAGGCATAACTCCCAAGTGCGAGAGTTAGCCCCATGCTAGGAGAGAGAGCAGAGACAAAGGGATGTCTCCTCTCTCCTGGACAGTCGGAGGAGGAAGGAGTGGAAAGGGTGGAAGGAGGAGGGGCAGGTAAGCTTCCCTAAAGACGTAACAATCTAGCGACAGAAGGAAGTCAGTCAGAGCATCACAGGTAAAGGTAAACAAGCCTATCCATTTGGAGGACCCTAGCTCTATCTCCCTTCTGGAGCATAAACGAAAAGAACAAAACAGGAGTTGCTCTTGCCCCACTCCCAACAAAAGGGGTTTACAGAAGTAATTGCCTATACAAAAACGTTTTTAGCAGGTGCTGAAAAAAGTACAATGAAGATGTCTGCCTGATGTCAATAAGCAGGGAGTTCCAAAGCACAGGTGTGGCCACACTAAAGCACTGATTTCTTACAAGAGCAGAACAAGTACTATGCGGCACCGGTTACATGGAAAGCACACCTTGAACTTGGCCTGGGAGCAAATCAGCAACCAGTGCAGATTTCAGAGCAGAGGCATTATTTGCTGATAGGGTTACAGTCATGTCAGCAATCGTGCCGCAGCATTCTGCATTTACTGCAGCCCCCAGATCAGGATGTGCTGCATGGGGATTTCTGTAACCTTGGCTGACTCGCTGCCAGGAATTTTTAATTTTGGTTTTTGGTTAGGAATACTAAACGGTTGTGGGATGCTGAGTTTTCTGCCTTACTCATAGGAATTTTGTTGTGGTTGGTGATGAGAATTCTGGCTGCCATTCCTTCCAGACTCGTTATTAAGTCTCCTCCAAAAAGAACCTAGTAGTAAATTCCACGACATTTCCTGGTGTCAGAAATAGATTTCTGGTTCCTGTGGGATGAAGAAGCCAAATGCAGGAAACAAAAAACTATAGTTGCGAGTCTGCAGGACTCTAAGAAAAAGATGAAAGCACAGTTGGAGAAAAAGGAAAAAGAAATTGAGAAAGAAAAGGAGAAACATGCATGCCAATGTTCCTTGCAGTCTTTGTATCCTTGCTTGCCGGCCACTGCCCCCTTGCCTCCCTATAACAAAGAAGTGGAGGACATCTTAGACACATGGGCCCAAATGGCCAAGCAGGCTCCGTCTCCTCAAGCTCAGGCAGCCGCCATTTCACATTTAGAGCAGGCTCCGCCTTCCTAAGCTCCAGCATTTTACACTCTAAAACACCTAAATCTCTATAGTCAAGCCAGCAGCAATATTAGAAATGCCCCCCAACCTGAACCAACCAAAGAATTATGGCCATTGTCTCCCGAAGAATTAACTTTTAAGGAAGTTTTCCCAGTTATTGATGCAGTTATTGATACAAAAAGGGCTTGCACCAGAATGAAAAACAAAGTTTGAAATTGTAGCTACTACTACGGATAGCCGCACCCGCTCCATTTGCCAAATAAAACTGGAAAGAGGTGGCGATGGAGGACTTACCTCTATCCACTTTAATCCGGAAAATTTCCCTGGATGCTTTCCCCAAATTCAGCTGGCTGGCTTGTATCCACTTCGTCAATATCCCTCATCGATTGCAGATGGACAAACTATTTTTGTACATGTTCCCTGGACTACCGCAGACTTAATGAATTGGTCCCATACCTTTCTGAAACTCAGAGAGGATCTCAATGAATTTAAAGAAAAACTTCAACAAATCTTTAATGTTTATAATCCAACCCAGGCTGATACAAACCAACTGCTCTCTGGACTCCTGTCCCCAGAGCAGAAATCAGCCTTTGTAACTCAAACAGGAGTAGGAGAGGGCAATGAGGCGCTTGCGTGGCTGTCTGAGGATCCCAGGCATTCCACCGAAGCTGAGAGAACGTGCTTAGCCAACTTGCACACCCAGCTAGTTAAGGTGTGCTTGGAGGTGCAGCCAACGAAATTAGATTGGACCCAAGTAGAGTTGTGCAAGCAGGGAGAGAAAGAAAATCCAGGGGATTACTATACCCATCTGTGCACAATCCTTAGGCACCATGGGGGGATTAATACTATGAACGCAGATTTAAATGGCTTGGTGGTCAGTACTTTTGTAAATGGGCTCCAATCCACTGTGAGCAAGCATCTTGAGACTGTTATGTTAGGATGGGCTGGAATGCCAGCACTGGCAGTAGTTAAAGCCCCTACTCTTCAATCAACAACAGGCTGACCAAAGTAAGAAAAAGAAATCCCTTTTAGCTCTCCAGCTCTCCGACTATCAGTGACCTGGCGTGGCAAAGAACAAATGACTCAACAAGGAAGTTGCAGCTGACCACCCTCCGCTGGGCGGGGTTGGGGAAAAGAGGGGGCTCAGGAACCACCCCATCAGCCCCTCCCCCATGACATATGCACCTATTGTCATCAGCAAGGACAATGGAAAAATGAATGCCCACTTCATCCAGCAGGTGGCACTCCAACAACAAAATTCCCAAATACAAATGCTAAACCATTCCAACCCCAGGAATTTTAGCAGCAATGAAAGGGTGATGGGCAGAGTGTTGATTCTTTCTAATGTCTTGCTGTTTCTCCTACTACTTCTGATGTTTTTATTAATCTAACTGTTGCTGGTAAAGCTCTTCCTTTTCTTTTCTTATTGATACAGGTGCCTCCCTCTCAACTGTTTGTGCTGCTGATTGCACTCTCCCTGCTTCTGGTGAAACAGTTTCTGCTATTGGAATCTCTGGCCAACCTAATACTTATCAGCTCTCTGCCCCAACAGCTGTAACTTGGGGGCCTCTTCTTGCTAATCATGTTTTTCTTCTATCTTCCAGCTCTCCAGTGAATTTGTTGGGATGAGATCACCTTTACAAACTTAGGGCAACTATTTATTGTTCACCTGATGGGGTGTACTTGTATGTCCCTACACCCAATGTGCATTCTTTAGTTGCCCTCCTGACCTCACAAGCTGAGTTATCCAATCCTATGGCCTTGGAAGAGGGTGAATCTGCTCTTTTAACCTTACATCTTTCCCCTTTGGGTACAGATGCTAATGATGCTGGGAAAGTCTTGTCTGCTGACCCAGTTGTGATCCAATACCCCCAAAACTGACCCTTTCCCTCAGTGAAGCAGTATCCTCTCTCTTCAGAAGCAATTGATGGTATACAACCAGTTACTGAGTCTCTCAAGTCCCAGGGTATTCTAGTCCCAACAACCTCTCCTTGTCATATACCAATTCTTCCTGTTCGAAAGGAAGGACACTTTGATTCCCAGGGCAAGCCTGTCTTTCAATTTGTTCAAGACTTACATGTCATTAATTCCTTTGTTATTCCTATTCACCCTGTTGTCCCAAACCCTGCTACTATCCTAACCTCTATCCCTGCCTCTGCTACAACCTTTACAGTTGTAGATCTTTGTTCTGATTTCTTTTCTATACCTCTTCACCCTAATTCCTGGTTCCTGATTGCTTTTTCCTGGGAAAATTCTCAACTGTGTTGGTCTAGGCTACCTCAGGGATACAGAGAAGGTCCATCCTGGTTTGCTCAGGCATTAAAAAAGGATTTAGATATCCTTACCTTCCCCTCCCAATCTACGCTGGTGCAGTATGTGGATGACTTGTTAATTGCATCGCAAACGTGACAGGACTGCCTTAATGAGTCTCTCTATCTTCTTCAGCAACTAGCAGCAAAAGGGCATAAAGTTTCACGGGGCAAAGCTGCAATTCTGTCAGCCTGAAGTTCACTATCTGGGGCATCACATCTCCCAGGGCCAATATCAACTTGCTCAGGACCGCATCTCATACATTTTGGACATCCCAAGACCAAAGACCAAACAGCAACTTTGTGGGTTTTTACAGGGCCAGCTCCAGGAATGCGGGGGCCCTTGGGCATTAGCCTGCCCCGGGCCCCTCTGCTTCCCTTCAGCTATCCCGCAGATCGCAAGACGAGCTTCCGAACCGCCCGCCATCCCCAGCACTTCACCTACCTTTCTCTGCTGTTCGTGCAGGGTTGCCATCGATAAAGATGGTGGCTGAGGTTTCCGTAAGGGACTGAAGCCTTTGCCGCCATCTTGGTTGATGGCATGCAGCACGCGCATTGCTGCCATCAACCAAGATGGCAGCAGAGGCTTCAGTCCCTTACGGAAACCTCGGCCGCCATCTTTATTGATGGCAACCCTGCACAAACAGCAGAGAAAGGTAGGTGAAGCACGGGGGATGGTGGGCGGCTCGGAAGCTCGTCTTGTGATCCATGGGATTGTGGAAGGGGAGCGGAGGGTCCCTCAGGGGCCCCCAGGGGCTCCTAGAGCTGCGGGGTCCTTGGGCCAGTGCCCAACCTGCCCACACTTTGGAACCGGCCCTGGGTTTTTAGAAGCTGCTAATTATTGTAGACACTGGATACCTAATTTCTCTGCCCTTACTAAACCTCTGACTGTTCTTATAGCAGGAGAACTTTATGGCCCCCTCGACTGGACCACAGACTGTGAACTGACTTTTACTTCTCTGAAGAAAGCCTTGGCTCAAGCTCCTGCTTTGGGCAGCCCAGACTATGGTAAACCTTTCTCCCTCTATTGCCATGAACTTTGCTTTGCTTCTGGAGTACTCTGCCAACCCTTTGTGTCTAAGTTACATCCTATTGCCTACTACAGCACTGAATTTGATCCAGTGGCAAAAGGCTTTCCCACTTGTCTCCGAGCCCTTGCTGCTTCTGCTGCTTCGCGTCAGAAGACTTAGTCCAATGCCATCCCCTTACCTTGCTGGTTCCCCACTCTGTGCACTCTCTTTGCTACACAGGAAAACTCAGTATCTTTCCTCTCAACGCCAAACCCACTATGAAACTATTCTATTAACCCCACCTAATCTGGTTTTTATATGCTGTCCCCCTCTCAATCCTGCTTCCCTTCTGCCCTTTCCCTATGATGGAGAGCCTCATTCAATCCCTCCCCATGATAGTTTGCAGGTCATTGAACATATTTCTTGTTTTGGCTCAGGTAGCATCCACTTGCTCAGTTTGCTTGCAACACAATGTTGGTAAACCAGAGTGTCCTCTTACTGGCACCACACCTTGGGCCTATGGACTATTTCAGCATGTTCAATTGGATTTCATTGACATGCCAAAATGCCAGAATTATAGTTATGTATAGGTCACAATCTGCCATTTTTCTGGTTGGGTGGAAGCATTCCCATCACGACAAGCAGATGCCACAGCTGTTTCTAAGGCACTGCTTAGACACATTATTCTTCAATTTGACTTACCAGTCCAATTGGATTCTGATCAAGGTACCCACTTTACAGCTAACGTGGTACAACAGCTTTGTCAAGCCTTAGGCATTCAGTATAAATTACACATTCCTTATCACCCCCAGTCATCTGGTTTGGTTGAACATTGCAACCAGTCTCTGAAGACAAGATTAGTGAAGCTATGTGCTGAAACTAATTTATCCTGGCCAGATGCACTCCCTCTAGTTCTTATGGGGATGCAAAATACACCTAACAGAAAACATGGATTTACACCACATAAAATTCTGTTTGGCCATCCCATGGGAGTGGGGGTGGCTCCCAGACTAACTCACTTACAACCCCTATTGGAAGGCCAGGAAGAACTCCTGGTCTACTGCACTAATCTTACCAAAGTGTTGAGAACTCTTTCCTTCCAGGTCCAGGAAGCTGCTCCTGTTCTGCTGGATGTTCCTGCCCACCAGTTTCAGCCCAGTGACTGGATCCTGGTTTGTGAATTTTGGAGGAAGAATTGTCTTCAACCCCGATGGAATGGTCCTTTCCAGATTCTCCTGACCACCTTCACTGCAGTTGGCATAGCTGAGAGGACAGCCTGGATACATGCATCTCACTGTCGGAAGGCATAGCCATCTCAAGAGAGCACGAGGGACCAGCCAAATCCTGACCGAGCATCAGAAGAAAACAGCGAGGAAAAGGAGTCACTCCCTAAGGATCGCCATCACTACAATCTAAGGAAGCTGCTAGAGGACATTGTGAGTGAGATCCTATCCTCTTAGGAGAAGTTAAGACTACAAATCCGAAGGGTGCCTGAGAAGGCAAGACAAAGAATATCTATCCCAGAGCAAATGAGGTGCTACCCCTTTGGCAGACCAGCTCCTCAGGTTGATTTTGAGCTTGTTGAGGTAGCGTGTGGCCCATTGGACTCTTTTGGAACCCACACACACATACTGAGGTGGTGGGGCCAGTGAGTTGTTTAGATAGAGAAAAGTAGGGCTTCATTGCTGTTTGCTTGCTATTCCTCATTATTACTGCCATAATATGGGTCCTGTGAGGCTTAGGTTTGTGCCCTTAGTACTGTGTAGCCTTTTTGGTATTGTACAAATTGAAGCTGGAACACATTCTTAAACTTAATGGTTGATCTTGCTAGAGGAATTAATAAGTGTACTTGCTGGGTTTGTATGCACATTCCAACTTACGAAAAAGGAGGTATCCCACTAGTAGGGGTCCCTTTGAATTCAACTGGTCTTACTTCAGACACTTGGCTTAGATGTGATGACTCCCTGAAAAGTCTTAACACTACTCAGTATGTGGCCCTGTCCAGATGGACAAAGGAGAACTCCATTTAAAATTTATGGGAACCATGTTTGTTGGAAGTAGTCAATGTGATTGGGTCCTTCAATGAGCCAAGGGTAAATGGAGCCTCAGCAATTCTACAGGGCAGATCATGAAAGACAGGCCAAGAGTATGGGAGCTGTGGTGTGCAGCTCTCGGGCCCCAGTGGCACTCATATTATAATGAAACCTGTACCAAAGATGAATCTACTTTAGCCATGGTTATGTATGGTGTAGAAGGGGCAAGGCAAGATGGGCTTACCCAAATCCAGTCTACCCTACCTGGAACTGCCCATAGTTACTGGTGGATTTGTGGACAGAAAGCTTGGAAGAGCTTACCTGTTAATGCAAGAGGAATTTGTTATATATCAGAGCTTGGAAAAGTTACTTTTTTGAACTACAACTCCCATCAGCCCCAGCCAGAGTCATGCTGGCTGGGGCTGATGGGAGTTGTAGTTCAAAAAAGTAACTTTTCCAAGCTCTGGTTATATTGGACTTTTGGCTCCTGGAATCAGAATCATTGAAACCTTTCCTAAGGGACTTGTAAGAAATTATTGAAGGGTAGCCCCTAGCCATAAGATCCTGGAAGCTTTTGAGGACCTTAAAGCTCCAGGTGAATCTTGGATGCGAGGTTTCATGCCTTTTTATGGGGCAGGAGCAAACCACAAGGACATTTCAAGACTTTGCGCCTTACTTGAAAAATTTATGAATTAAACTACAGGTGCCCTAGCTATGGTTAACACTGAACTCCAACAGATTCGACAATTTGCCTTACAAAACAGCATAGCTCTAGACTACCTCTTAGTATCACGGGGGGGTCTATGGCTTTATTGGCCCTGAATACTGCACCCACATCATTGATAGTTCTGTGAACATCACTGGATCAATTGAGAATATTTGTCTGTTAGCATCCAAGGTGCATGAGGCTAAGACATCTGGGTGGCGGTGGATTCCTGGTGACTGGTTCAGTGGGTTATGAGGTTGGATTAAATCAGTCCTCTTAGGACTAATGTTGGGTATATTGTTCCTCTTTGCCTTATATCTCATGGTAAATTGGGAGTTGTTTTGTCTGAAGAGCACTCTGCAAAAGACAACCCAAATGTTAACACCCACCGAGGTAAAGCAAATGTACTTGGGATTTGATAAACAATGGATGGAGGAGAAGGAGGAGGTGTTAGCTATAATGCAAATTGGGATGGGACTTGAAAATAGTCCCAAAGGGGAGAATGTTGAGGATCCTGGCCACCATTCCTTCTAAGCAGGGGAGCCACAAAGGCAATAGTGAATAGAGCTGCTGTAGCAGACTGAACATGTGCAAAAGATACAGATCTCACAAGAATGCATAGAGGGGTGTAGCTAGTATGTGGGCAGAGCATCACAGTGACATAGAATAATTGGATGAGACTGTTGCTGTGGCAATGACTAATGTAGGGGTATATATGTCCGTACCCAACCACCACTTTTTAGTCAAGTTATGTACTTTGCTCCAGTAAAACACTTTGCTGAATAAATATCCTTAAAACAGGCTTTGGCTTCATTATTGAGTCTCCTCCAAAAAGAACCTAGTTGTAAATTCCACAACATTGGTATGGTATTACATTTAGGAAACCGCCACGGTCTTTTGTTTTTATTTTTCTGTTTGCATTTAATTTACCTTTAACCTCAGCCCTTACATCCATAGAAGCAACAACAGTGGCTCCATGCACTCTACTCAACTCCCTTAAACCTACTGATGATGCACCATGTTGTTTGCATGATGGTTTGTTTCTTGCCCAATAGCGGCAACAGAAAATTCACAAACTGGAAAGTGTGGCTGCAATTGTTGTTGTTCCCAAACTGCTGTCTGTGAAGGTAGATCAAACCATGTGTGTTTTCTCTCTGTCAATCATTACTCACTGTAATTGGGTTGGCTGTCAAAGTGAGTTTTCAGCAGCCCACAAAGTAGACAGAAAAGTGTAGAGAATCTTCTAACTCTTATTCATTTCTCAAACCTCTTTCTGAAGTGAAGAGTCAAATCTGTAAAGATGTTTGGAGCAGCCATGTTAAAAGCAGAGCTTGGAAAAGTTACTTTTTAAAACTACAACTCCCATCAGCCGAATCCAGTGGCCATGCTGGCTGGGGCTGATGGGAGTTGTAGTTTTAAAAAGTAAGCTTTCCAAGCTCTGGTTAAAACTACGTGTAGGGCATTCCAGGCAGGGGGTTGCCAACCCTGCTTGGATATGGACATCTTTGCAAAGGATCCCTAGTCAAACAGCACAATCCAAATCATATCTACTCAGAAGTAAGTTCTGTTGAGTTCTATGGGGCTTAGTAAATGTATTTGGAATTGCAGGCTTCGGGGAAATCAATCTTTACTCCTGAGTGCTCCTATCTAACATCTCCACAACACTAGGCTCTTTTCTTCCTACAATGGCCTTCTGGTGACTGGGCTGGCCTGAGGGCACTTAAACCCTTCTTGCCAGAAGCAAGTAGGCTAGATTAAATGTTCCCTACCTAGGCTCTATCTTTTAGCTAAGATTTCTATCTTAATTTCCAATCAGAAAAATGTTTTTGTTTGGATTGTATGCTCCAAGCAACTGTGGTTGATGCTTAAGGTATCATGCTTAATGACATCACTAGGGCCCACCCCCTGTGGAATTACTTGGGCCCTCCCCTATGACATCACAATGGCCCATCCTCATGACATCACTATAATCTGCCCTGTGACATCACCCTGAAATCTCAGGGTTTGGGATGCTTTTGACCTGGCAACCCTATCTACTAATCTTATTTTTATTTTGCTCTTTCCTGACGTTTACGTGTATGAGCCAGGAGTTCTTTCTTGGATACTTGCTTGTTTGTTTTTTAGTTTTAGTCCACTCTGCACTTAAAGGCTTACAGACAGTAACTTGCAGAAATATGCCACACTAAATGTACCCCCTGCTCACTTTAAGTAACAAAAAAGGTGTTGCGTTGCTTTCAGATTCACAGGCTTGATCTTTCTCAGGTCTCTTGGTGAAGAGAATTTAAGACTCTGGGACATCTGCCAAAGGCCAGGACTGTAGGTGCCCTCACTGTTGTTGCCTGCCATTACTGATCTTCTAATTGAGGAATCTTTACTAAGCTTCCAAGTAACTCTGGGTTGAACTGAAAGATGGTGGCATGAAGCTCTATAGAGCAGGTGAGAGGAACCTCCAGCCTTCATGCTGGAAGTAGCCTGCAGGGACTTCTATCTGTCCTGCAATCTCCCCTCCTTGACACCATCCTCAGCATAGCCTTCATTGAGTTTCTTGTATATAAGTTGAAAACACCCTGCATGAGACAGCATGACGTTCACATGTACACAGCAGCTGTCACAAGTGGGAATGACAAAATAATCCAGTAACAAAGAAAATTGGGAATTTTTTCATTTTTCCAGTAATCTCATGGTTAATTTTGTTGTTATTAAACCATGTCCTAAATAAAGCTAGCAGAGGCTCTTCATAATTTACTGGAAACAATTTCTTCACAATGACGTTGGGACTACCTCTAAAGACTAACCTAGTTCTTGGACCTACAGAGATAGGCCACCTCTTTGTTGAGACATCTTCATTACATTATTTAATTAGAGTACATAGTGAAATCAGGCAGGTGCCTTCACTGTATTTCTTTTGGCGCCTTCTTAATTTTTTTGTTTAGGTGAGCGTATCCAGACACATAGATGTTGATTTTTTAACAAAATTTTTGTTAGTAGCTGCTTTAATTGTTTTAAATATGTTTTTAATTACTTGTTTTTAACTGTTTTATTGGGAGAGGGTTGTAAATCACTTAGAGGTCTTTACATGCAAGCAGGATATAAATTTTGTAAAATAAATAAACAGATTACTGCTAAAGCTGACTCTCCCACCTGACAGTGGCAGCCCTGCATTTTACAACAGCATACAACAAATAGTTTGACTTACAAAAACATTCTATTCTATATTTATTAATTTATCTTATAATTACATTTGTGGTTTACAGCTTGAGAACATTAATTTCAATGTGAATCCAACTGTGCAACAGACAGACACCATCTACACACCTGTTGCACTAGCAAAATCTGTAGGATCCCCTTGTCAGCACAGATATCATACAATGACACTTCTGCAGAAACAAGGTCCAACAAGAGTCTGCACTGACTTAAATTCCTTCGGCCTTTCTTTTTTGGCAAACAACATTACAAGGTATTTTTGAGAGAGGAAGGTCCACAAACACCATGCACAACTTGGGGGGAGGGATTTAAAAACAATATAGTCCTTGACACCCATCCTAATCTTTTCTGCACAGCGAGTACAAGTATGGAATGTCAAGCTATCAGACATCATATACTTGTTGAAGTTAAATTAGTGGTCCAAAGGAGAGATGTTTGGAATCCAGTATTCAATTGTCCAATCACTCAATTTGCTTCACAGTGAAAGACCACTGAAATCAGGACAAATTTCCATTCCATAGCACATGAATCAAATTGAATGACACCCTGTCTCAATTGAATTCATATTGATAGTGGAATACTGACAGCCCAGGCCATGAAGATACTTTATAGTGTTAAAATTTATTCAGCCCTGTTACCATGTGATCCAGCTCCCTTTCTCTGTACAAATTACAGAATGCGAAGTCAATAACATTTCCTACATAAGAAACAGACTGTTACATCCTATCATGTTTTGTCCATTGTAGACCAGAAAGGTTAAACATTTCAACAGCTCCACTTAAAACTGAATAAGTATTTTCACATCATATTTCCAGATTCTCCATTTTCTGCCAGTTTAGAATTGTAGTAATAAAATTACAGTCTATGGGATGATATCAACCTTTAGGCTGGCAGTGCAAAACACACACACACACACACACACACAAGCCAGGAATTGAGGACTAGAGAAGCCAGACCCTTAAAGGCTTATGTGCGGGAAAGTGTTGTTATAATTTTTGACAACATAATTTAAAGGCTTTTATAGAAAGCAATCTACACCTCCGCCTCTCTCCACTTTACCTACCCCTCTGGTATTGTCTTGGCTGTCAGTTATTGGAAGAGAAGCCTATTCTTTAAAAGGCTTTTAAATTATAAGAAATTATTTGGAATACCACCTAAAAGCTCTTGAAAGGAATAAAAAGATGAGTACCCGCTCATACACAAATTCAGTGATATACACAAAATTGAAAGCTCTGCATTCTTTATTTGTATTCTTAGCCCAAAAGTGGAAGGGCACAAAAATATGGATGCATGTGATCATAATGTTGTTTGCCCCACTTCAGTTTCTGACCTGTGAAAAGAATCCAGTCCTCTTTTTGTAATGGGTGAGAGCTGTCAACTATTTACCAACTGGGAATGCAACCACTTGAAAAGTCAATCATCTGTTGCATCCTGCAATGTGGCAATGTTAACTTTACTTCATGCATCCCTGGATTTCCAATATGGTGGCAAAGATATGTGCGGTAAAATTCTGTTCATTGCTTGGCAAGTCGTTACAGTTGTCAGCTTACCAAGAAGTTATACACTGTAAGCTACCATCATATATTCATACTGTATTAAGTTACCAGATGATAAATAGTGTCAGTATTCACCCAATAATTTCTGAGTGAATATACATGACCATTTATGAAGTCATGGTGTATCATGGTGTGCATGTAACTACTTAATAAGGTGCCTGTTTGCAAGGTCCTTACAATGTTATACATCCACAGATCTGCACCCCTGAGAAATCTTGGGAACAGGAAAATGGTAACATTCTCTCTACTTGGTAAAACATTCCAGAGACCCTAGAACATTGTTGTCATTCAGAATAGACAGTACTTGGCTACATGGTAGAAGTGTATCCATAGATCTACACTCAACAAGAAATCTGGGGGAACAGATGCTAATGTTCTCCCTACTTACCACAGGGAGTTGTAATGCTATTCAGAATAGACAATTAAGAGTTGCTGCCATTCAGAATACACAATACTCAGATGGTCAAAATAGTTCCCTGTGTACCTATTCACAGATTACCATCCTACCAACTGCTTGCATGCAAGCCATGGTAAATTAACACTTTGCAGCAAAGATAAGAGTACTTGGGACTAGAGTAGTTGTGATGCCATCACAAATACGCTATGACTATGAAAGGCACACAAGCTGACTCCCTTTGCAAAGTAATCAGAATTGTTGACGACTTTGTGGTGGTTTGTTCTGAAATATTATCAACTACATTAGGATTCTTTAAGACCTGACTGTGGCACTGAGAGATACTGTATTATAAATTTTAAATTATAATAGTTTTTTTACAGGAAGAATAAATTACTAATCTGTAGGGAAATGATGAAAGGAAGATATCCTTCATTATCCCACTCGGCAGTTCTCCAAATATAGCTGTGAATGCAAACTCGTAGGGAACAAAATCTATTGGCTCATGGTAAGCACATGGAATAGAATCACATTTCTTTATGTCTGTCCACTTTTTGCACAAAAATGTGTAGCATATATATATGGGATTATAGTGATTATGATGATGACCTGCCCTTTGCAAACAGGTCCCAGGACAGGTTACAACAATTTAAAATTCAATATTAAAAACAGTTAAAACTAATTTCAGTCACGGGAACAGGGTGGATCATATCCAAAAAAAAGTTCTTTCTGATGTCACTAAGCAATTTTCCTTTACCTCTCAGCTTATAAATAAACACAAGTAAAAGGCAGGAATTAGCAAGATGCAATATATAAGAATGATTGCAGGACAAGTTTAGTAAAAACATTCTATCAAGTATAACAATTAGTCATTTACACATTATGGCAGCTTTAAATTATTCTATATGCCATAAATTTCCTGATCTGTGCAGTGCAGTAAACTGCTGTACCCATGTGCACACAGACTGGGGGATTTTTCTCAACATTACTTCAAGCTCACCACCAAAATATTCACAGTGTCAGATAGAAAAGAATATAAGAGCTATGCTCAATCAATCCAAAGGCACATCTAGTCCAGCATTCTGTTCTCACAGTGGCCAACCAGATGCCTGTCTGTCCTGTTCAGAGCGGGATTCATGAGGCTGAGACGCAGGTGCAATTAAATCTTGTTTTATTAAAGTAATGGATACATCAAAAGCAGTGTGCTTCATAGAAACCTCTAAGCTAACTCACTAGAATTCCCTAACTGCACTCTAGACATCCTCTGCAACGTGTGAAGAAAGTTGACTCAGCAGCTCAACCCAGAGAGCTGCAGTCTTTGTTGGGCTGGTGACCAGTAGGCATTACTGTCTCTAGTAGTTTTCCATGAAGCCTGCAAGTGTGAAGACGTAACTGTGGTTAAGGGGGAGTTATGTCTATGTTCTGTCTGGGAACGGACGGCCAGGGCCGTTGCTATGGTAGCCATCTGATAACAGCTGGGAAAGTTGTAACAGAGTCTATGTGAGTTGTATCTCTTCTGAATTATGCCTCTGAGCTGAGAGGCTGTTTTTTTGTGTTCATCTATGGAGAGAGATGTACCAGAAGGGGGGTGACTGAAGAATCTCTACATGTATTTACTCTTAAGCCTCTGGCCTTAATGTCTTTCAATAAAGACTCTTACACGATTTAAATGCTCTGAAGAAGTTTCTTGCTCAACTTAACTCCAACGTAATGTATGCTGTTTCACACAACAACGCACACAAGCCAACAGTCTTAAGTAGGGAAGGTTTTAGATCATAATCTCTGTCTCCTTCTCAAGTCCTGCCTCTGTCCTGTCCGCTTCTCTCGGCGTCAAGAGTGGGGTGACGGGGGGCGTGCTTCCAACGGCTTGTCAGAAAGAACCATCTGCTTAGCAACCATCTAGAGGTCATGGGGTGCTGACGCGCTTGAAACATCCCAAGAGCCGCTTGGTAAAGGGGGAGTCAACGGGCCCTCCCAAACATCTTCCAAGGGCTCATCCGACCTGTCTGGGGGTGGTGCGCTCTCCTCTTCGGAGACCGTGCCATCCATGGGAACTGGCCCGGACTCAACCTCACTCCCCCTCCCAAGGTCTTGCTGAGACTCAACAACTCCTGGGTCTTCCGCACCTTCTGACAGCTGGGAAACCTGAAACTCACGTCTTCCCCCTCCCTGGCCCTCATAGGGGAGCAGAGGCTCAACATCGTGGGATGCCCGCAAGCAGGACCTGAGCACAAGAGCACTCTCCTCTCTTGCAGTTTCCACCAACTGCTATTCAGAAGCATCCTGCCTCAACCATGGAGGCAGAGCAGAGCCATTGTGGCTAGTAGCTATTGATAGCCTTATCTTCCATTAATATGTCTATCCGTCTTTTAAAGCAATCGAATTTGGTAGCCATCATTCCCTCTTGTGGGGATGAATTCCATAGTTTAACTACACATTGTGTGAAGAGGTACTTTTTGTTGTTTTTCCTGAATCAGCTTCATTGGCTGGCCCTGGGTTCTTGTATTATGAAAGCAGGATAAAAGCTTCTCTCTATCTACTTTCTTCATGTCATGCATAATTCTATGCACCTCTATCCTGTTCCCCCTTACCCACCCTTTTTTCTAAACTAAACAGCCCCAAATGTAACATTTCCTCACAGGGGAGCTGCTCTTTTCTGAACCTTTTCCAGCTCTACATTATCTTTTTTCAAGCAAGGTAACTAGAACTGTACACAGCAAGCATACCTCCACTGTCAGAGGCACTACACTTCGGAATACTCCCCTCCACAAGAGGGGAGAGTGTTGTTGTCCTCAGATCCTGCTATCCCATATGCATCTGTTCGGTAACTGTGAAGAAAGGATCCTGGACTAGATGGGCCACTCACTTGATCCAGCACACTCTTCTTATGTAAATTCACTAACAGGCAAAAAAGCCTTGCAGTTTAAGAACGTACCTATAGCCAACAGATATTTCTATCAAATTTTAAAAAGTAGGGAAATTGGGCAGCTATAGTGAATGCACCAGGGGAGCAGGAGACCTGACCTCCTCTCTGAGATATTGTACTGCCCTACAAATGTGTCAAAATGCAAACACCATTTGGGTTGGTCTTTCACAGTCCAATCCACTTCCTCTGGAGCTTGGAAGAATTTGGTAACATGTGCCACATCCACACCAGACTGTTATTTCACTTTACACAGTCATGGCTTCTCCCAAAGAATCCTGGGAAGTGTAGTTAGTGAAGGGTGCTGAGAGCTGCTAAGAGATGTCCTGTTCCCCTCACAGAGCTTCAATCAGAACAGCTGACTGTTAAACTACTCTGGGCATTGGGCTCTGTCAGGGGAATAAGAATCTCCTCTCAGCATCCTTCACAAACTACACTTCCCAGGATTCTTTGGGGGAAGCCATGACTGTCTAAAGTGAAATAAAGTTCTGGTGTGGGTTTGGCCACCTGATTAGTCAAGCCAAACAGCTGTGAGTCTGGGTTTTAGAACACTGACAGTTGGTTCTTACTGAACATGCTCGTGCTTATTATTGACTCCAATGCTAAATTTCTTAAATTAATTAAAAATCAGCCAGGCATTTTTTTAACTTTTAAACTGCAAAGGTCAGAGTATGGGGCAAGGTCAGTAATAGGATTACAGGTACTCTGTGAACATGGCTGATTTTTAATTAATTTCAACAAATTATGAGAACTCTGACAGAAAAAAGTCCAAAAGGGGTCTGGTTTTTCCCCTCAACCTTTTAACACTTTGAACTATTGATTCTCTCTGACAGTTTTGTGTATCATCATGAAAATTTAGAGAGTTGTTAATGAAGGATTTATGAGTTCAGGACTATAAGTTTTGTGAAGTTTTGTTTTGAAATGAGCTTATGGGAAGGATCAGAATGGCATGGGGTTTATTTTCAATTTAACATTGCAGAATGAGAAAAATCCATGCTGACTATAGCATACAGCCACTCTTGTGGCTGTATAATTTTTGTTCTATTCCTTTTCTTATTTGGTTAAGGCTACACCATAGAGTTGTATAATAGCAGGATGATATTGGCAGTTTTACTTTCAATCCATTTCTTATTAATCCCTAACAAGGAATTCATGCTGCTCACTGGGCTAGCAGTTTATTCAGTTTTCCCGCTCTTTCCTTGCCTGATTATTTCTGCATTTAATTTAATCTTTCATTCAATGTAAATACCACTTCTGGAAATCTAGTGGAATCTAGTGGATGTTGAATGCTCATTTCCATGTTAATTGCTTCCAGAAAAAAATCCATTTGCAACCACCATTAACCCAGAAAATTGTGAGAGTAAAGTGATTAAATTTGGGATGAAATACCAGAATACAGTTCTTTCCCGCCATTTTCATGGGAGAATCATGGGGAAACAGATGTACACATGTGTAGAAAAGGTGGGGGAGGATCAATATGTCCAGTGATATCCACTGTTGCGTCACACCACTCCTACTGTCATGAATTAAATTTATTGTGAGATGGCAGTATATCGGTCAAAAAGCCACAGTTTCATAAGACAGCAAGTACTGCAGTGTGAAAGGAATGTTAGATATTGGGACAGAAGCACTACCATTAAATATAACCAACACAATAAACCCCATGTTTGAATGCTACCTGGGTCAACATCTTCATGCAGCTATCCATTATGACCCCAATGTCTCGTTCCTGGTCAGTCAACATCAGTTCAGACCCCATTAGCATATATGTGAAATTAGGATTTATTTATTTTTTGCCCCAGTGTACATGACTTTACATTTGTTTACATTGAATGACATTGGTATTTTACTGCCCATTCATCCGGTTTGAAGAGTTTGGGCTCATCTACACATGGTTTAGTGTGGTTATGGTGCTACTTGCATCCCCTTTTAATTTGCATGGTTCACATGACATTACTGGCAAACAGAAGCTATCATGCAGTTTCTCCCCTGTAAATCCATACTAACCCAATCCATTGATAATACAAAAAGTTTAGAACAATACGGCTCCACTCTGCTCCACATGTCTTTGAAGATGGTTTGCTTCTATGGTTTTTAGTGGGTGGGTGAATAATCATTTTCAGCTATTCTCCTTTCTCCGCACACTAACTCTCCCATGAATTCCATTTTGTTTCTGGTGGTTTATCTAGCAACCTCTGACTGCTCTGTCCTCCCCCCTTCACAGTTTGATGCAGCCCTCCCTTCTTTCCTCTCTGTTTTCCTGAGCAAACTTCCTTTATTCCTTTTGTTTCCTATAAAATCTAAAGTGGATTTTTTTTAAAAAAGTAGCCTCAAAAATATCAATATCAATATCGATATTTTCAGAAAATATCAATATTGGTATTGATATTTTGAGAAAATAATTATACTGATTTTTTTTAAAAAATGATATTATGTTGATTTGTTTTTCCAGCAGAGAAAAATTAACTCAGAAAAAGCAAGGGGCAGCGGAGAAAGGGGGGCAGATAACCCCACTTCTTTTCAACCACCAAACTTTAGGAAGTGGGGGGGCAGGAGGGAGTGGAACTACTGCTCAGGTCAAAAATATTTGCACACGCCCAGTAACTGAGCAACCAGAGCAGGGCCGGCTCCAGGCATGCGGGGGCCCTTGGGCATCAGCTTGCCCTGGCCCCCCGGTGGGTGTGGGTGTGCACATGTGTGTACGTGCATGCACGTGGGCCCCCCATGCACCCCCATGGCCCCCTTACCTGTCTAGTCTTTACCATTGCCCTTAATGAAGATGGTGGCCACGGTTTCCCTAAGGGGAATGAAGCCTCCGCTGCCATCTTTGTTGATGGCACATGTGCGTGCTACGCACCCACATCTCTGCCATCAACTAAGATGGTGGCAGCGGCTTCAGTACCTTAGGGAAGCTGCGGCTGCCATCTTCATTAAGGGCAATGCTAAAAAGCCAGCTGACAGGTAAGTGGGGGGTGTGGGGGGTGCGGATCGCAGAAGGGGAGCGGAGGGCCCCTCAGGGCCCCTCAGGGGCTCCTGTAGCTCTAGTGTCCTTGCGCCAGTGCCCAACCTGGCTGCCCTTTAGAACCGGACTTGAACCAGAGGGAGAAAAAATGTAAAATTAGAGGGCAAGTCCACAAGGAAATAGCAACTCAAATCCTTCCCAGAGGAACGCCTACTTGTGTGAATGGAAAACAACGGATTTGAAGCTACCATTGAGCAAAATGTATGGACCTCGCAAATCCATTAAGGTGCTAAAAGCTGTGTATTTGCTATGAAGAAATGCTCCCACATGAATAAGCTGTCTGTCAAACCTTCTCACAATCCCTTTTTGTTTTAACTATCTTGTACAATTTGGTATCATCAGCAAACTTGGCTACCTCATTGCTCCCTAATTCCAGATCATTTATGAAGAATTTTATTATTTAATTTATTATTTATTTATTTAATTGATTGATTTGTATACCACTTCATACTTGAAAAGAAGCTTCTAAGCAGTTTACACTGTTGAAAAAATCAAACAAAATTACACATTTAAAACAATACAAAACATTTAAAAGAAACCATCTTAAACATTAACATCTTAACATTAACAACAACATACATCATAAAAACCAAATTACACATTTAAGACAATGCAAAACATTTTTTTAAAAAATCTTAAACATTAATATAACCTAAGATAACTAACATAATAAATCATAATCACTGCTAACAGGTTAAAAAACAAATATACAAGGAAGACAAACAACCCCACTCACCAAACACAAGAGTATGTGTGTGTACAGGTAGCAGCATCACTCCCACTTCTGCTGCTACCACCCAAACCTATGCTCTCTCCAAAGGTGGGACAACACTACACACTCCCCACCCCTGGAGCTCCCTCCTCTCACCAGGGAGCACACACAATCATTCCAGCCCCACTCAACACTCATAACAACAGGGGGTAACACCATCATCTTGCGGATAATGCACAAAGTGATCTGCAGTAGCACAAGTTGTATGTCCATGGAATAGGATTTGAAGACGGATTGTGTTGAAACCATCCAGTGACTATACTTTCCTTCCCCATCAGTAAGCTGGCACACTCCATTAATGTCTTATAAGCTTGAATCTTATACTCAGGCTGCTCGCCCCTGGCTGAGAGCCACAGAACAAGAAGCAGCTTGTGCCCTTGCCAGGCATGAGTTTAAATAGGTACCTGGAGAGAGGTAAAAAACACAGCCTTCAGTCAGGGTCCCAGCTGCACCTCCTTTCACTAACAAACTCTACCAGCCCCACCCTGAATTTTAAAAGCACAGGGCCCAATACCCATCCACAGCGGATCTCCTTCCATTGGCAGAACTGTCCAACTATCTGCTTTTTGCTCATTATCCAGTTACTTATCTTAAGGGAACCTTTTGTCTCATCCCAGGACTGCTAAGCTTACTCAGGAGTCTTTGGTAGGGCCTTTATTAAAAGCTTTTTGAAAGCCTAAGCAAACCATGTCAACTAGATCACTTCTATCTATATACTTGTTGACACTTTCAAAGGATTCTAAAACATTAGTGAAACAGGACTTAACTCTTCCAGAAAGTTAATTCAGGCACATCAGTCTGCCCCACATCTTCCACTGTGAAGAGAGATGCAAAGAATTGATTCCATTTCTCTGCTATTTCCTTTTCCTCATTCAGCACACCTTTGAGTCACTTGTCATCCAAAGGTCCAACCACCTCTCTAACTGGTTTCCTGCTTCTATTTTTTTTAAAAATGTTGTTGGGCTTTGTTTTTTAGCAATGTGTTCCTCGGAATTTTTTCATGTTTTATTGCCTGCTTGCATTTCTTTTGCCAATGTATGAGTTCCTTTTTGTTCTCCTCATTTGAACAAGACTTCCATTTTCTGAAGGAAGCTTTCTTGCCTCTCATAGCTTCCTTAGCCACGCTGGCATCTTCTTGGCCCTGGTGGTACTTTTTCCTCACCTCTAGCTATACTTCTATTATTGTGGTTTTGAACAACCCCCAAGCATCCTAGAAAGATTACAGCCTCCTCACTTTTCCTTTCACCTTTTTACCAATACATTCATTTGTGTTGGACTTTCTTGGCAAACGTCCATACACACACACACACACACACACACACAAATGCACACGTATATACACATATATACATACATATACATGCACACACACACATATATATATACACATGCACAAATTTGATAGTGTAACAAACGCCCACAATATTTCTTTTATTGTTAGGCGAGGATCTGCTCCCAAGTACAAGGTTTCAATATTACTCAAGGAACGACGAAACGGTCTTAAAAGTAAAGCCAGAGTTTTATTGAAGCACTTGCAAGTGGAGAAACGAACAAAGCCGAGTCTGCCCCTCCCTGGTCGCAGCCAGGTCTTATACCCTTGGCACCACATACATCATGCATACATTAACTGCCTGCTCAGCCTACTTCCTTATTCCCGATCTTTTCCATATAAGGTCTTTTTGGCTCTTGGCCACATTCCTGAGACAGGCGTTGTCTCTTCACTCGGTGCCATTGAAGCACTTGCAAAACCGGTTTTGCAGGCCAAGGTAATTTACACAAACAAAGAGATAGCCAGGCCAGCTTATGTAAACAGCAAAGTACGTGCCTATGGAATGTTCACTAAGTCACCGGTATTGTCTTTATTTTCCTTAAGCCAAGCAAATTCTACAAAAGCTAAATAAGCATTATTTCTTGTTCATTTTCTACAATAGCACTATGGCCACTATTCTCCATCAGTTAAACAATACTATGCCTCAGTACCTGATTCACATAGTATGCAACTACACAGAGATCAGATACCACATGTGATAGGTATCCAATTAATATATATAAAGCACCCTCCACGTGACAGCTGTAATGTGAAAATTGGATCTTGAAACAAGTATGCAAAGTATGTCCATCATTAGAAATAGCTTCTTTGGTTCTCTGGCATAATTTCTCCCTGCATCTCTAGTTGTGCCTCAATGTCCTAGAGGAGATGACTTATTTCTTCGGCAAGATCTCAAGGGGAAAGAAAGCTTCCCATTACTTCCAGGGCTTTAAACTAATGAGCTCCTGGGTTCCTAGGCCACTTTGATGCTCTTTGTTGGCACAGTATTTTAGGACTAGATTGCCCAGGAAGTCATAGGCTGCTTGTCTCTGTCTTGCCTCCTTTGTTCTAAGAAATTGTTCATGTATTGCATTTTTAGAAAGTGGGAATACAGGACTATCTCTACAACCCAGAACCACATATATGGCCAGCTCCATAAGCATCATAGGTTAAGTGCTTGAGAAGTATGCTTTATTTCTCTTAACTTGTTCTTCCTTTCTACCTTTTAACTATTATAATGCTATGTAAAATCTAAATGCTTTTTTTATTTATATCCCTCCCTTCCTCCCAGCAGGAGCCCAAATTTAAATTATTATAAATGTATTACTGTTGTTGCTTAGTCCTACTGAGAGGTTTGAACTGTCCCTAAACAAGGGATTCTTTTATATGGAGTACTGGGCTGCCCATAAGTATCAAGGCTCTTTTATAAGAGATTTTGATATAATTGTCATCAAAGACCTAGTTAATAGCTGATGTCATGGCAGCCAATGCAAATTTTACCATTTTTTAGGGTCACTGGACCTCTACTTTGTACCCAGTCCTCTACACCACAGCATCCTGGACTCAGCTGGTCCTCCCCATCCTGCCAGATGTTATTAGCCAGGAATAGTATTTATTTAGTTATTTCAGTTATTGATATCCTGCATTTCAGAATATAACCCTTCCAAGGTGGTTTATAAGAAACAATAAAATGTATTCCTAAAAGTCACAACAAACATTAAAAAGCCATCAAGGTCCTTCCTGCAGGACATTTGATAGTAGATCACCCTGTTGTGGCAGTGGGGGAAAGGGAAAGTCCAGCTGGAGCCCGCCCTGAGGTGGCCTGTGCCTGCCACCTTCTCATTCCTGGAATTGCAAGGGTTAAGTACACAGACAGTAGGCTGTACCGCTCCAGTCACCTAGTCAACATCCCCAGAATAAAACATCCAAATGAAAATAAAAACTAGATTGTTCCCTAGACACATCCTTTGACTAACCTATTATTTATTCATTATACAAATGTACATACTGCTTCTGTTGGGAAATACCAAAGCAGTGTACAACCTAAAAACACAATAAGCCATAAAACAATATAAAATTCAGTATAAAAGATTCAAGTCACACTGATCAATGGTATACCTAACTGAATCACACTTCTTCAAAAGGCCGATGTGAAGAAATAGATCTTAAGCTAGCATCTAAAGATTAGTACAGTTGATGCTTGCCTGATATTAACAGAAAAGGAATTCCACAAGGCAGGTGATGCAACAGTGAATGTCCTATTCTTGGTGGTGATCATGTAATGGGCATTGGGAACTCCAAGTACCACTAAGTGTGCCTTCCCTGATGACCGCAGTGACCAGGCTGGAACATGAAGGATACAGTGGACCTAAGGTACCCTGGTCCCAAACTGTTTAGGGCTTTGTATACTAACAACAAAACTTAAATTTTGCCCAGTAGGTAGTTAGCTAGGTTGCTGGCTTGCTTGCTTATTTATTTATTTGTTTGTTTATTATTTGATTTATATCCCGTCTTTCCTCCCAGAAGGAGCCCAAGGCGGCAAACAAAAGCACTAAAAACATTCTAAAACATAATAAAAACAGACTTTAAAATATATTACAACAAAAATCCTTAAAAACATATTAAAACAAAACATCTTTAAAAATGCCTTTTTTAAAAAAAAGCTTTAAACACATCTTTTTAAAAAAGCTTTAAAAACATTACAAAACAATTCTTACACAGACACATATTGGTACCATTATAATAGTGGTGTCTAAATGGCAGTTGATATGAAACGTTTTACCCTCAAATTGCTTTGGAAATCAGTCACAGCTAGTATTCAAGAGTCCCCTGAAACCACTACTTGAACCCTAGCTCTGCTGGAAGACACCAAGCAGATGCAAGGGTGGTGAGAAAGAAAGTATGGTTTCTCTGCCACCATTACCACTACAGAATATGCACTGAGATGGTTTGGCAGAAAGTTGGGTTTTGAAATGTAAAATAAATACAAATTGGTATCATTAGGAGGAGAAGAACTTACACGAAAATGAAAGATCCTGCCACCTGACAAGGTAATGTATTAGATTACCTTTGGGTCCTTTCTTGCCCCAGAGCTCTATGATTCTACATCTAATAACAATAAAAAGGATTGACATTTCTGTGTGTACAGAAAGCTTGACTGTTCCCGATGAGAAGACCCATTTGCAGAAATGCAAGATAAACCTGCAATTAAAATGATGTTTAAGCAGGTATGTAGGAGTAACAGCAAAAAGACTATAAATTGAAAAATGGAAGTAACTGAAAAATAAATATGAGACGTTAACACCTAATTGTTTTCCTCTCATCACAATAGCAAATCTTTCTAAGTGTATGTCACTGGTGCAGTTAGCTATATTCCTATTTGTCTATCATTTACCTGTCTTCCACCTGTCTGAAAGTGTCTACCTATTTGGAAAGCAAGTTAGGCTGTTGCTTATTTCTTCAAAGGGGAAAAAAACAGAAGAGGAAAATGATGGGGAAAACTTGGTGTATCATGAACAGCAATCAAGTGGAAGCTACTGCTTGATGTGTGTATGAATCCTGTAAATGAAGTGGCCCTTGAATTAAATTAATTTAAAATCTGGCAAATATTACTTGGCATGTTTGTCAATGTGATGTATAATTATTAATTTATTCACTGAAGCAACCATATAAATAAATAGAAAGCAAAATGCCACAATTAAACTAACATTAAAAATCCAGGGTCAAGGAGCTCCACTCTACACAGATCTAAATAGCATTCCTGGGTCCTATTTTTACATCGCCATATGGATCTGCAGGTCTGTAACTGTGAATTAATTGGCACACATTTAGATGCCAACAGGGCTTTTGTATTCTCAGTGCGCATTTTGTCTTCTCAGAGTGAGATGTTAGTAATGGAGGTTTTAATATTACCCCTAGGGGAGCACCAGAAAATCTTAACAATTTCCTTCACTAGAGTATTTTCATTAGAGCTAAATGCTCTGCAATTTACATTTGAAATCAGGTGTAGGGGTAAGTATAATGTGACAAGACATGTTGCAGTGTTAGGTCTTTTTTTGTACAAATGTTCTCTATTTGCTGCTACATACCTGCAGAAGATAAGCATGGGATGTTGATAATGATGATTGTCTTTTATATGCTTCTAATTGGGCCAATATGATGGTAATAGAAATCTGTGACAGTGTTTGTTTGAAGAATATGTGAACATGAACTCACTATTAATAAATCAAGCAGTAAGCCTCATTGTAAACAATAATTCAAGAACTTAGCTACCTCACATCTAGATTACTGTAATGTGCTCTGCATGGGGCTGCCTTTGAAGAGCAGCCTGAAACTTCAAGTGGTCCAGAATGTGATGGCCAGATTATTAGTTGGAGCTGTTTAGGAGCATATGACTTCTTGTTGAAATTGCTGCTCTGGTTGGTTGTTTCTTGGCTCAATTCAAAGAGCTGGGGTTGATCTTTAAAACTATTTCTGGTTTGATACCCAAAGTATCATTTTCATGTGTATGAGCCCAGCCACTCATTATGATCATCAACGGAGGTGCTCCTATCCATCAACCGCTACAATATTCCTGGTTGGGTTAGGACCGGGTAGGGGATCTTCTTGGCAGCTGTGCCTAGCCCTTAACGGTCCCACTCACCACCACCCCAAAGTAAAGCTCACCTGGCCTATTTTTAATGGCTTTTTGCCATATGGCCAAACCTTTCCTTTTGGGAGATCTTTGGGACTATATGTCAAGTTTGCTCAGAATGTTTTATTCTGCCATGGGGTTTTTAATTATTTTTTAATCCTGAGGTTGTTTTTACCGAAACACAAGATATTATTGTTAGAAATAAATCAATAACTTTAATGTGAAGTATAACGCAAATGCCTCCATCTTCCAGTTAAAAAAGCAAGGTCATATCTGCACACAGTTAAAGCCATTCTGATTTGTCCTCCATCATGTCATGAAACACTGAGTCATTTAAAAAATCCCAAGAACAAAAAAGGCCACTCATAGCAAACTTGGTGAATAACCAGCTAAGGAGCTAAACTAAAGCACAAAGGTATGAGGGTATGGTTTGAACACAGCTGCACACTTGGGAAATTCAAGGTTAGACAAATTGATTTTAGTTTTAGTTTCTATAACAAAATGTGTATACTGTAAGTAAAACTTGTAAATGGTTTACAAAGAATATAAATATGAATTGAAACTGTCAATAAAAATCAACATTAAAACAAGTTTATAAAAAAGCAGAATGAATAAATATGCATTCTAAACTAAAATTACAGATTAAGATATATATTGCCTTATATGTTTGGATAGGCTTGGCTAAACAGGTGCTGAAAATAATACAACAAATTAGCTCCATAATAATATTTATACCTAACTACAGCAGCCCAAAGAACAGCAAAGCTTTGTCAAAGATGTCCAATGTGTATATCTCACTTACATCAAGCTATGTTGTTCATTGTCAAAGGAATCTGCAGAGCTACTCCTTTCATGTACCTCATGTCAAGCATGCACATGTGGAATATTCCGTTTTAGACAAGCCAAAATTATAATCCATTGCTTTGAATAAAACTGAGAAACATTAAAGGTATGAAACTATAAGGGACAGGTGAGTTATGGCCCAGCCCAGAATAAAAAAGACTGCTATCCCCACCCATCCGAGGGGGAGAAAAAATACAGCTAGTTTCCTTTCCATGTTGGGTTTCTTTTCCTTCTGGACCCGCAATTGTGTCCTGCTGCATGCAGTAAATTGTTGAGTTAATGAGACATGCACACAAAGATACACATTAATTGGCTAAGCAGCATCGGAATCTGAGCTCCTTAATCCATCTAGGTCCAAAATCCTGAAGTATACTGGGTTGAAAACTATGGTTTATTTTGTGACCTCTGGCACAGACTGGCTTGTTGTCATTGTTACTTTGGTTGTTTCTCAGGAAGGACAGCAGCAAGTTTTAAAGGCAACATTGTGCACCGCTCGTGTTGCCTTACAGCAGCTGCTTCATCCCTTTGCACTCCTTTCATGTACATCCCTCATAATATCATGCAGAAGCTGTAGAAGAATGGACGCTGGCATATAGCTATTGTTAAGCTGTCACTCCAGACTTTGCTATGCCATTGATCTGACACGAGAAGGTTACAATACTATTGATCTCATGTCAAACCAGTGGTGAAGCAACACGTTTGATTGAGAGGGCATTGCTCAAACATGCCCTTTTGGGAGACAGAAAGTGTTTAATGGTGAAATTTACATAATTTGGGTATCATTTTCTTGCCTTCCATTTTTTGAAGAAAGCCTCCAAACTCTGGGTCCATATTGCTTGCTTCTCACAACAGCCATTCAAGCAGGATTGGTCTCATGGCCAGTTTCTAATAACCACTACACCCAACAAGCTGTTGTCAACCATGCTCTGACGACTATACAAAAACCTTTACATAAGAGGTTTGTTTGCCTGTTTTCTCCTGTGACGATAAGCAAACTACAAGGTTTGCTCATTTCTGCTAATCCCTCTTTTTTAAGAAGAGCCTTATCTTGTTTCTTCCTCTGCTTTCCACTCCTGCTCATGTTCTTGTCCCTCAGCTCTTGTATGCTGCGTTTTTTATGCCAATATACCTCCAGTCACCTGTATCCTGTATCTTTTCTTCAGTGGAGGCTGGTCCATTAGGGCAACTGAAACACTGCCCCACTAATCTCAGGCACCCAGCCCCCACCTGCCTGTCTTCTTACTTACAACCAGTTCAGCAGGTGGCCACGCCGTTCACCTTCCTCCTTCTCCTTAGTCTCAGTGTTGCCCTTGTAGATCTCAACAAGATGGAGGATGGTGACAAAACCAAAATTAGTTAGCTCTGTCTTCATTGGCTCACTTCCACCACAGTCTCCAGAACTGTATGTCATGTTTGGCCACTGAAGAGACAAAATGAGGTTCAAATTCTACAAATTGCCTCCCCCCCCAACGTTAATAACAATAGCAGCAGACATAATTTAAGTAATTGTCATACCTTGTATAACAACAACAATCTCTGTAATTGCAGACCAAACTACACATTACATGCAAATGCATTATTAAACCCACTCCTGACCTAACCCCTTCTGGAGTGAGATTTCCTTAAAAGAAACAGCTGTAACGGTGTAATATGTACTGTGTTTTTATGTTATCTGAAGTCTGGCCTTTGGCAAGGCTTGCTGATAAATGGATCCAGGTTGGGCCTCAGTATAACCAAGCATCTCTTGCTGCTTTTGTTCCTTCTTTATCAGCTCACAGTTACTTTAGATAAGTAAAAATTACAACAGCTAAACTTCACCTGAGTTTCTCCTTGGGTTCAAGATAAATGCAGAACTATTATCTGCAGAATCTCACTCTTCCTTCTCTTCTTCAATTCTTCTCTAGGCTTTGATCAGAGAGAGGATTTTCTTTACTGCCTCCCAAGTAGGGTTGCCATATTGCCCGGTTAGCCGGGTTTTATCCAGATTCTTTGCATGCCACCTGGTGCCCGTTTAGCCCATTAGGTGGCCTGGATTCTCAGCTTTAATTTTTTTAAAAATTAAGTTTCTAGGTGGTCCGGTTCTCGAGATATACATAAAAACATCAGCCGCCCCCCGACTGTTAAATCTTTCTTTAAACAGTACAGGCATACCCCGCTTAATATCGCTTCACTTAACGTCGCCTCGCTATAACGTACATGCTCCATGCTCCAAAATACCCCACTTTAACGTACGTGCTTCGCAATAACGGACACTGATGGAACTTGAGTTCCACGTGCCACGTGCGTTGCAAGGCATTGTCTTCTTAGCGATCTGAGCGATCTGAGCAGAGTGATTGAGCAATCTAGCAATCTGAGCGGCTGCTGCCTTGGAGACAGAACCTTTTACAGTACTGTAATCATTTAAAGATATTTTATTTTACATTTAAGTACAGTACTTTACTTTACAGTACTGTAAAGAGTGATCGGAGCTCTGCCTGCCCCGGCCTAGGTCGGTGGCGGAAGTGTATGTGTGTGTGGGGGCACCTTGTGCTCTTTAGATCCCCCTGATTTCATTTTACTGTCCCATTTTATACCTCTCCCTCTCCATTGTCCCATCTGCTTTACTGTAATTGTTTGTGATAAAAAATAAAGAAATTAAAAAAAATTCTTTAGATCCCCCTGATTTCATTTTAGATCCCCCTGATTTCATTTTACTGTCCAATTTTATACCTCTCCTTCTCCATTGTCCCATCTGCTTTACTGTAATTGTGATGAAAAAGTAAAAAATTAATAAAAAAAATTCTTTAGATCACCCTGATTTCATTTTATACCTATCCATTGTCCCATTTTATACCTCTCCATTGTCCCATCTTCCTTTCCTGCTTTTTCTCTCTGTCTCTGCCCATAACTAGTTCTGGCTTTTGCTTGTGACTCTCAATAGTGTGTGTGTGTGGGGGGGGGTGTATTGGTATTGTTTTCCCTTGCCTTCAGTACTGTACACAACAAAAATTAGAAAAAGGGATAGTGTTGTTGCAGATATGGAGAGACTCTTAATAGTTTGGATAGAAAATCAGACTGCACGCCAGGTTCCTGTAAGCCAGGCAATGATTCAAAGTAAGGCCTTAAGCCTATTCAATGACCTGAAGGCTAAGAAAGGTGAGGCAGTGAAGGATGCCGAATTTGTTGCAAGCCGTGGATGGTTTGACAGGTTCAAGAAGAGGTCTAACCTACATAACATCAGAGTGCAAGGAGAGGCAGCTGCTGCAGATACTGAGGCTGCAGAAAGCTATCCACGCAACCTTGCCAAAATTATTGAAGAGGGAGGCTACTCCAAGGAACAAATTTTTAATGTGGATGAGACTGGGCTGTTCTGGAAAAAGATGCCTGCAAGAACCTTCATCGCAAGAGAGGAGAAAACAATGCCAGGCTACAAGGCAGCTAAAGATAGAATAACCCTTCTGTTAGGTGGCAATGCCTCTGGTACCTTGAAACTGAAGCCTATGCTAATTTATCATTGGGAAAACCCTAGAGCTTTAAAGAACTACATTAAAACTAGACTTCCAGTGCATTGGAGGTCTAATAGAAAAGCATGGGTGACTGCAGCCGTTTTCAAAGATTGGTTTGACACCTGCTTTGTACCAGAGGTGAAAGCCTATTGCAGGGACAACAATATCCCTTTTAAAATTTTGCACCTTGTAGACAATGCTCCTGGCCACCCTCGAACGTTAGATGAACTGAACCCTAACATTCGAGTGGAATTCCTACCACCGAATACCACCTCACTCCTGCAGCCCATGGATCAATGCGTCATAGCCACCTTCAACTTGAACTACTTGAAAAGAACCTTCAGCAAGTGTATTGCAGCAATAGAAAATGAAGAGAGGACGGGGCAAGAAGTCCTAAAGAAATTCTGGAAAAACTACAACATCTTGGATTACATCAAAACTATAAGAGATGCTTGGAATGACATCAAGGAAACAACAATGAAAGGGGCCTGGAAAAAATTATGCCCACAGTTATTTGATGATGTCGAAGCCTTTGAAGATCCTGTAGCTGATGTTACTGAAAATACTGTAGAGATGGCAAGGCAGTTAGAGCTGGAAGTGGAGGCAGAAGATGTTGCTGAACTTATGGCATCCCATACTGAACCCCTCAGCAATGAAGATCTTCTTGAACTTGAAGAGGAGAGAGAGGAAGAAAATGTGCCGGATGAGGATGAGACCATGGAACAGCTTGAAGGCCTAACTTCAAAAGTTCTCTTGGAAGCTTTCCATCATCTTCATAGCGCCATGGCTCTTTTTGAAAAGCATGATAGGAACTTTGAAAGAAGTTCCAAAGACAGTGCAAACATTTTGGGGGCTTATGCCTGTTACAAAGAAATCTGGGGGGAAAAGAAAAGAGCTACAGTTCAAACTTCCGTAGACACCTACTTTCTCAAAAGGCCAGCAGCAGCACCCAGTCAATCTCCCAGACCATCAATATCCACTGATCCATCTCTAGCATCGACATCAGCCCCAAGCCCTACTCCTACTTCAGGTAGTCCATCCAAGTCGCCAGCAAGAAAGCGTCTAGCCCTTGATGAATCGACTTAAGAAGTAGAAGATATGCCCTCTCCTTCAACCTTCCTGCAATACATGTAAATTTTCATTCATCCATTTCGCATCTGCCAGCTGACATTAAAGGTAAGCTTACTTTATTTTATGTTTATTTTAGTTATAAATGTGTTATTTACATCAGTTATGCCCATATATGACGATTGCAGTGCAGTACACGCATTGATAAGTGAAAAAAAAGTAGTGCTTCACTTTTAAGTACATTTTCACTTTACATACACACTCCGGTCCCATTGCATATGTTAAAGCAGGGTATGCCTGTACTGTACAGTAGGGCCCCGCTTACTGGCACTTCACTTTCCGGCGTTCCACTAATGTGGCGGTGGGAAATTCCCCGTTTTAAAGCCAGTTTTTTGTTTTTGCGGCATTTTCATGGCATTTCGCGGCATTTTTGCGCAACATGCCCCATTATACTCAATGGGTTCCGCTTTACGGCAATTTCCACTTTACGGTGGCAGGCCGGAACAGAACCTGCCGTATAAGTGGGGCCCACCTGTATAGCACTTCGTAGCTTTAACCCTGCCCGTTCAGGATTGCAGCCAATCAGTGAAGCCAGGGTTGTGTTTCAGTTTGATTGACCTGACGCAGTGTCTAGAAAACTTCATTGCAATGCCAGAAAATGGTGGTCCCCCCCCCCGTTTATCTGAAAATCTCATAAATTGGGTAAGTATATACATTTCAGTTTCTTTTCCTCTTGTGTGCAGGAGTCAGATCCTGGGCAGTGTTTTGAAAACCTTCCCAATACTTGCATTTGTAAAAGCAATGCTAATCCCATATGCCCAGAGTAAATCCCATTGAATTCAATAGGACTTACTTTGGAGTAGACATGGTTATGAATGTGCTGAAAATCAATGGGACTTTGGAGTAAATGTAAAAAAGAATTGTGTTTGTGTTCTAACTCTTTCTGTTCCTCCTCCAGTCCTATTTTAAAGCAAGTAGGCAGGGCTTACTTAGGTATTACAGTTTTTATTCTGTAGGAAACTAATACTGATTTTTTAAAAACTAATACTGATTTTTCTGCAATGACCAACTGGTTTGACAATAAACTATTATATGGGCTGTATGTATTTATACATCTGCAGTGTGTGCGTGTGCATGTATGGAGTCTTTCCAACAACCCTGTGAGGTAGGGTAGGAAACCAAGGCAGTTTACAACAAGAAATAAAGCCATTTAAAATCCAATAACCATAAAAACAAGTATAAACAGTTGCAAAACAGTGTAAAGTGGCATGATTCAGAATTTTGGGTTGTGTGAATGAAGTTGCTTATCACTTGAGCTTGCATTTCTGTCCCTGTTTGAGTAAGCCCCACTGAATACACTGGGACTTGCTTCTGAATAAATAAACCTAGGATTGCACTATAAATATCTTTACAGTTTGTGTCATGGAACGCCCTCCCTGATGAGATACTCCTGGCGCCTTCTTTGTTATCTTTTCAGTGCCAGCTAAAGACCTACCTCTTTGCCCAGGCATTTTAACATTTTAAAAATTAAATTTTAATTTTAATCTATTTTTGTCTTAATCTTGTTTTATATATCTTTTATAGTCTATTGTACCCATGCTCATTTGTATGTTAAGTTGTTTTTATATTGTTGTACACCACCCTGAGAGCTTGATGCTATAGGGCGGTTTAAAAATGTAATAAAATAAATAAATAAATAAATAAATAAATAAATAAATAAATAAATAAATAATATACTTGATAGTCATGCTTATATAAATATTTCTTCATTTATCATATTTTTGGTTTTTGGTTAGGAATCCTGACTGGTTGTGAGATGCTTAGTTTTCTGCCTTACTCATAGGAATCTTGTTGTGGTTAGTATGGTATTGCATTTAAGAAATGATGGTACGAAATGGCCTGAATCAGTATAAGGCAGATTCCTTGGTTCCTAAAAGTGGGAAGAGACTCAAGGGCCACAGTGACTCCAACATTTATTTATGTATTTTTATTTACAACATTTATATACCGCTTTATTGTAAAAAAATCTCAAAACGGTTTACAGAAAGAATTAAAACAATAAAATTATTGGCAAAAGTGTTAAGGACAGATACTTAAAAACATTCAAAATAATAAAACCAACAATGAGTTAAAAACAGATTTAAAAACACTATAGCTTCCACATGCCTGGAGAGGCTTGCCTCAAAGAAAACTAATTTTAGCAGGTGCTGAAAAGAGGTGTCTGCCTAATGTCAATAGGCAAGGAGTTCCAAAGCGTAGGTACTCCCACTTTACAGGACTGATTTCTTACAAGAGTAGAACAAGTACTATGTGGCACCCATAACATGGAAAGCACACCTTGAACTTGGCCTGGTAGCAAATCAGCAACCAATGCAGATTTCAGAGCAGAGGTGTAATGTGCTGATAGGATCTCACTCATGTCAGCAATTGTGCTGCAGCATTCTGCATTAACTGCAGTCCCCAGGTCAGGTTGTGCTGCATGGGGATTTCTGTGACCTTGGCTGACTGGCTGCTAGGATTTTTTTAGTTGGGGTTTTTGGTTATGAATCCTGACTGGTTGTGGGATGCTGAGTTTTCTGCCTTACTCATAGGAATCTTGTTGTGGTTGGTATGGTATTGCATTTAGGAAAGTGTTACTGCCTTTTGTGTTGTTGTTTTCCTATTTGCATTTCACTTATCTTTAACCTCACTCTGTTACAGCCATAGAAGCAACAGCAGCATATGCAAGATAATTAACTCCCATTAGTGATAAGAGCAAGAACTTATAATTATTATTTTAATTAAAACAAGAGGCTTATCCGTACTTTGAAGAGGACCAGATGTTTATTTTCTTTCTGAGCCCAGGACTGGGTCTTTCATGGTGCCCGGTGGGGGGTGGGGGAGCAGGAGAGTAGTCGATAAGACAGACATCCTGGCATTGGTAATCTAATTAGCAAGGTATGTGTGGGATTGTTGCACACTTCCAGGCCCAGTTTCATTTTAAGTATGGAGGTGGAACCTGTGTAGATGTGGTTGATCAAAGGGAGAAGAAATTTTGAGTTAAGCAAAGCTCTGCTTTTATAAAACCTAAGAAACATACAGATACTTTGAATGTCTGAGTGCCTGCACCAGTGGAATACTGGAGGAACTTGTAAAACTTGCTGCAACAGTATTTAGAACTGAGCATGTGGTGTGAAAGACTCCTTTTCCTAACATTTTGGCTTCTTGTTTTTCTCCACCCACCACATCTCTGAAATATATCGTATATGTAATGGTTAACCGTACTGCTGCCCTGACTTACTTTATGTTTGTTGCTATTTTGTGTTTTTATTATGTTTTTATATTGATTGTGTATTTTTATTGTTTTTATTATATTTGTAAGCTGTGCTGAGCTGTTTTTAACAGCAGAAGGGCAAGATATAAATCCTCTTAATCAATCAATAAATATTCCATAGTGTTGGAAACTAGAGTCTAGGCATTTAAGGCTGAAAATGTTGCTTTTAAAAAAAAAGATTTCTCACATCTTTCCCCAGTTTTTGGTGGTAATTCCTAGGCACAAAAACTAAACAACTGGACAATCCAAATATTAATATGCAAATTAGCCTGCCCAGATTTGTGGGACTGGAATATGGCAACCCTACTCCCAAGTGCCACCTGAGAACTTTTTTTATTGGACAACTTATTTTGAACTCATCATTTGTATGTGGTTTTCTTTCGTAGGTTGATTTCCAGTTTCGGTGCAAGGGAAGTGACAGATTTTAGGTTGAGGATCTGTTTCAAGTTTCACTGAGGGTGGGGAATGTTTTATGTGCAGATTCCATTTCTATTCCTCACAGGAAAAGTATATTGGTAAAGCTGAAACTGGTATTGTTTTCCAGATGTTGAAATACAATGGATTTTTTAATTATTATTTTATTCAAACCTGAAGTTCCAGTGAGGTAACCTGCAATGGTACTTGATACATTTGCAATGACATTTGTTTATAAATGATTCTTATTTCATAGTTTTAAAAAGTCAAAGTCTTAGGCCCCTGGAATCTGGGACAGTTTTTCACTAACTGCATATAATAGTTTGAGCACAGAAAATTAAAATACTGATTCCAACAGTTCAGTGCCAATACCCAAAATGGTATTTAATTTCACAGAAGACATTCAAATATTTGACCTCAGTCTGACTCAGCATCCAAATTTTAAATGTTATATTCGTTTCAGCTGTCAGGATATACAAGCTGCTTACTGGATTATCAAGCTGCAATGAATTAAGAGCAAATGGTGTCTGTGAAGGTCAGATAAGAGCTAGGCCTTTTAACACACAATTAAGGACATTTTATTCATCTAAATGAGAAATTGCTAACAAAACTGAATGAGCTCTTATTCCCCACGTTTTCCCCATGCATGTAATTCTTCCATAACTATACAACATAGTTCTCTCTCCAAATTGTGTAAACACAGGGTACATTTAATAAACCTCTAATTAATTAATTAATTAACCAATAATAATAATAATAATAATGGCTAAATAAATAAATAACTTGTAGGATCATCATAGGAACTGGTCACTGGAAATACAGGTTAACTTTTTTATACTGGGAACACTTACAGGATTAGTCCACATCATCAGCCACATAGACTGCACAGTCTTCATTGGTACTTGCCAGAGCTACAAAAAGCAGGCTAACTAAATGATCTCACCCATCTGATGTGCTCATAATTTATCAAATTAATCCATTTATTTTGATTGCTTTTCTTCAGAATTATTAAGCAAGTTCATGATGGCTACTAATAATGACTGCTAAACAAAACCTCTGACTGTTTTTAAATTGTTTTTTTTAAGTGTTTTTAAATTTGTATATTTGTTTTTAATGTTTTTAATTGTTGTAAACCACCCAGAGAGCTTCAGCTATGGGGCAGTATACAAATGGAATGAATGAATGAATGAATGAATGAATGAATGAATAAATAAATAAATAAATAAATAAATAAATAATATGCCTAAGTCATACTCAGGCAGACCCACTGACATCAGTGAAGTTAACGTAGTCATGACTGAGTTCATAGACTTCAGTGGCCTATAACTTAGTCAGAGACCACCTTCTGTGATATACCTCTAGGTAACAGATGTTGTAGACAAACAAAAAGGTTGTCCATCCTTATGACTCTGCTTGTGATGTTCCAGAGGCATCTAGAAGGCTGCTGTCAGAAGTAGAATGTTGTACTAGGTGGGTTTTTATTTAATACAGTAACTTCTGATGATCTGGGCAGCATAGCTAGGAAGGGCAATGTAAGCCCTATTTGAGCATTATTCTCTCACACAATTAATGTGTGTAAACAGTTTGTGAAGGGAAGAGTGGGGTTGCACCCACTGGCTCCCTGCAGTTGCTGTCACATTACTGTGGGCTCTCTTCACATTGTCCACATGTTGGGAGACATGTGTCTAGAAAGCAGGCTGCCCTATGTGTGTGGGCTCCATTGCCACTGTGATTTAGGACCTTTTGTGGCCACAGTTCTACATCTCATGGGGAGCCTACATGCATAGAGGTGGCTGCCCTCTTCAGACCTCCCACCACCCCGACACATGGCTGGTACTGGGTGTCTTTGGCTAGGACATACCGCTAAGGGCAGCAGGGGAAAACCTCCTTTCCCCCTCATACAATCTTAATTGTGCATGGGGATAATATCTGAATAGAGCTAGTATCTTCAAGACATACTACCATCACACGATCACTGGGCTGCTTCAAAAGAACTGAAACTCTCTCACTCCATGGTCTATCCATACTGCCTTCTAATCTGCGATCTAACCCCCTTGTGTGTCCATTAATTTGCCGGCATCCATATGATGTTCCCCACCATTTCAGACTTTCTCGTAGTTAAATTCGCACTCCCCCTACCCTGCTATAAACCAATTATTTTTTCTGTCCCAAATATTGACCGCTGTAACCTCTGTAGTGAGGATATCTTTCCCCATTTTTTTGTATTTTGGGCAGATGACGTTAGACCCCACCCTCTGTCCATGCCTCCTCCTTTCTTACAGTTCATTCCTGTTTCTGGTACTGAACCAAGGTACTTCCTCTTCTGGCATCTGTAGCTGTATAGCATTGCTTTTTTTTTTTAACTACTCTTTTGCAATCAAATGTAAAATCAAATGTTTAATGAATCACGTTTCCACTTAAAAGCTATTTTGCGATATTATGCAAACAAAGGCCAATAGACTTCATGGAAAGCACGGCAAACCTGAGCATGCCTGTTAATTCAAAAAGTCAGATATACATTTTTGTGCTCCTCTGGGAAACATCTGGAAAAGCAAAGTACCATTCTGGACCAATCACCATAATGGGGTGGACTTAAGGGTGTGACTAATGCAGAAGCAAATTAGGCAAAAAAATATTAATGCCTGCGAGGATGGATGTGAAAATTCAGATTTTAAAAAATAAATCCAAGCACAAACAGAACATGTATGGATCTGCAAGGCCACCAACCAAATATGGAACATGTGAATTTTGAGGTTAGGTATGGACGAGCCCTAAGTGCCATTCAGGAACTGTCCAAACCTTGCATCTGAGTGCATATACAATTTCCTTCCTAAATGCAAAGCTCAACTTGTTCACAAGCAGATTTCTCTGCTTGCATTTAAAACTACCTCTGTTTAGTCTTGCCCCCTACAAAGGAAATATAATGAATGCAAGTCAAAGAGCAGCATCTTACATGCCACATGCTTAGTGCAGTCTGTGGTATAGGGGGAGGGACCATTGAAAATAGATCCAATGGCAGATAGAATGGCAATAATTCTCCTGCAAAGGTTGCCAGGTACCTCTTTGGAAAAGACGGCATCAGTATAAAGTATAAGCAGAACAAGAATGAGAAGTTTTTCAACTGACAAGAAAAAACAAGCAATCTAAAGTGTTTGTTATAATGCCCATACTTGTGCAATGTAGGTTCTAATGAAGCAGTCTGCATTAGCAATCAGAGAGAAATTCAATTCAGTTTGCATTTAAAGCCATATCTATCAAATTTGCGCTTTCCAAAGCAATATGAGAACCAAAGCATAGCCATCCTTCAAACATTTGCGCTGATCCAACTTTTGCAATTCAGTTCTCCAACCAATGTTTATAAAAATGCATATATAAGGAGAATGTGTGCATAAAAATAAATATATTCATGAAAATAACACACAAATATGCATTATATTAGAAGAAATTGCTTGAAACTGTGTACATTTCTCAAAACTGCATAGAAAAATGTGTTTATTAGGAGAAATTCACTCTAAAATGCTGAATTTTTTTTAAAAAAAATTGCAAATTCCTGCAGAAATGTGGAGAACTGAATTTAAGGTTGAAAAGTGACAAACCCTTCCATCCCTAGTCGGCATATATTCTTCTTTGCAGTATAGTAGTGCCTTCATTCTCCCGCTCTCCAAGAAGAGACCTGCTTTGAAAGTAGTAAATTGAGCAATTAGTCAAACGACATTCAAGCCACAGCCTGCCTCAGCAACAGCAACAGCCCCTGCCACCATTGCAAAACCTCAACAACAACAATGTGGAAAGCGCCAACTGACAGTCCTTCCACCCCACCCTGCGAGAGAGGAACGCGCTCACCGTCATGCTGGCGTGTGGGGTAGAGAAAGAGCTCTCCTCGCCGCTGCTTCCTGCCACGGGGTCTCCTGCTCAACAACAGCCGCCGTGTTATCCTCTTCCTCCTGCTCCAGGCAAGGCCCAGGTCCTCGCCGCCGCTTCTCAGCATGGAGCCTCCTGCCCAACAACAACCCGGTGCCTCCTGCCCAACAGCCTGGCATGGGGTCTCTTGCGCTGGGCCTCCTGGCGCTGGGCCTCCTCCTCAACAGCCACCACCACCGCGGCCTTCTCCTCCTCCTGCTCCAGGCAAGGCCCAGGTCCTCGAGCCCGAGCTCCTGCAGCCACCACCACCCCGATATAAACCATCACCAGCAGCAGAAGCCCAGGGAGCAGCACCTGAGTGAGCCTGAGGACATGGAGAGGAAGACAACACTGAAACAGCAAACAGCTTTGCTGTAACAAATGCCTGTCGCCCTTCTGCCTCTCGGGAGCTGCGGCCCCTGTTAACACCACCTTCTCTTTCCTGGTGATGCTGATAATGATCATGTTATTTGTTATTTAATTTAATTTTTATAAATTGTATTGCTTTTATTGTATTTTTATTGTATTTTTATATTGTATTTTTATACAGTAGGGCTCCGCTTACTGGCACTTCGCTTCCCGGCATTAAGAACATAAGAAGAGCCTGCTGGATCAGGCCAGTGGCCCATCTAGTCCAGCATCCTGTTCTCACAGTGGCCAACCAGGTGCCTGGGGGAAGCCCGCAAGCAGGACCCGAGTGCAAGAACACTCTCCCCTCCTGAGGCTTCCGGCAACTGGTTTTCAGAAGCATGCTGCCTCTGACTAGGGTGGCACAGCACAGCCATCATGGCTAGTAGCCATTGATAGCCCTGTCCTCCATGAATTTGTCTAATCTTCTTTTAAAGCCGTCCAAGCTGGTGGCCATTACTGCATCTTGTGGGAGCAAATTCCATAGTTTAACTATGCGCTGAGTAAAGAAGTACTTCCTTTTGTCTGTCCTGAATCTTCCGACATTCAGCTTCTTTGAATGTCCACGAGTTCTAGTATTATGAGAGAGGGAGAAAAACTTTTCTCTATCCACTTTCTCAATGCCATGCATAATTTTATACACTTCTATCATGTCTCCTCTGACCCGCCTTTTCTCTAAACTAAAAAGCCCCAAATGCTGCAACCTTTCCTCGTAAGGGAGTCGCTCCATCCCCTTGATCATTCTGGTTGCCCTCTTCTGAACCTTTTCCAATTCTATCATATCCTTTTTGAGATGAGGTGACCAGAACTGTACACAGTATTCCAAATGCAGCCGCACCATAGATTTATACAACGGCATTATGATATCGGCTGTTTTATTTTCAATACCTTTCCTAATTATCGCTAGCATGGAATTTGCCTTTTTCACAGCTGCCGCACACTGGGTCGACATTTTCATCGTGCAGTCCACTACAACCCCGAGGTCTCTCTCTTGGTCAGTCACCACCAGTTCAGACCCCATGAGCGTATATGTGAAATTAAGATTTTTTGCTCCAATATGCATAATTTTACACTTGTTTATATTGATTTGCATTTGCAATTTTTCTGCCCATTCACTCAGTTTGGAGAGGTCTTTTTGGAGCTCTTCGCAATCCCTTTTTGTTTTAACAACCCTGAACAATTTAGTGTCGTCAGCAAACATGGCCACTTCACTGCTCACTCCTAATTCTAGGTCAATCATGAACAAGTTGAAAAGTACAGGTCCCAATACCGATCCTTGAGGGACTCCACTTTCTACAGCTCTCCATTGGGAGAACTGTCCATTTATTCCTACTCTCTGCTTTCTGCTTCTTAACCAATTCCTTATCCACAAGAGGACCTCTCCTCTTATTCCATGACTGCTAAGCTTCCTCAGAAGTCTTTGGTGAGGTACCTTGTCAAACGCTTTTTGAAAGTCTAAGTACACTATGTCCACTGGATCACCTCTATCTATATGTTTGTTGACACTCTCAAAGAATTCTAATAGGTTACTGAGACAGGACTTTCCCTTGCAGAAGCCATGCTGGCTCTGCTTCAGCAAGGCTTGTTCTTCTATGTGCTTAGTTAATCTAGCTTTAATAATACTTTCTACCAGTTTCCCAGGGACAGAAGTTAAGCTAACTGGCCTGTAATTTCCAGGATCCCCTCTGGATCCCTTTTTGAAGATTGGCGTTACATTTGCCACTTTCCAGTCCTCAGGCACGGGGGAGGACCCGAGGGACAAGTTACATATTTTAGTTATCAGATCAGCAATTTCACATTTGAGTTCTTTGAGAACTCTCGGGTGGATGCCATCCGGGCCCGGTGATTTGTCAGTTTTTATATTGTCCATTAAGCCTAGAACTTCCTCTCTCGTTACCACTATTTGTCTCAGTTCCTCAGAATCCCTTCCTGCAAATGTTAGTTCAGGTTCAAGGATCTGCCCTATATCTTCCACTGTGAAGACAGATGCAAAGAATTCATTTAGCTTCTCTGCAATCTCCTTATCGTTCTTTAGTACACCTTTGACTCCCTTATCATCCAAGGGTCCAATCGCCTCCCTAGATGGTCTCCTGCTTTGAATGTATTTATAGAATTTTTTGTTGTTGGTTTTTATGTTCTTAGCAATGTGCTCCTCAAATTCTTTTTTAGCATCCCTTATTGTCTTCTTGCATTTCTTTTGCCAGAGTTTGTGTTCTTTTTTATTTTCTTCATTTGGACAAGACTTCCATTTTCTGAAGGAAGACTTTTTGCCTCTAAGAGCTTCCTTGATTTTGCTCGTTAACCATGCTGGCATCTTCTTGGCCCTGGCGGCACCTTTTCTGATTTGCGGTATGCACTCTAGTTGAGCTTCTAATATAGTGTTTTTAAACAACTTCCAAGCATTTTTGAGTGATGTGACCCTCTGGACTTTGTTTTCCAGCTTTCTTTTTACCAATCCCCTCATTGGGCATTCTGCTAATGCGGCGGCTTTCATTCGCCGTTTTAAAGCAGATTTTGCCGATTTTGCAGCATTTTGCGGCATTTTCGCGCGACACACCCCATTATACTCAATGGGGTTCCGCTTTATGGCAGGGGTCCTTTGGCTGAAAGGCAGGGTATAAATACAATTTAATAATAATAATAACAACAACAACGTTATTTGGTTAGGGAACAAATAGAATAAATAAATAAAGTTAAATTAAATTAATACTAAAAGAAAAAGTGAATGGAAAAGTATCTCGTGGAGCAGCCCAGAGGGTTGGCACTACTATAGCTGTTTTTGCACCCCAGTTGCTATGCCATCTGGATCACCAGACAATTACTGTGGATTGCAAGTGTCACTTACAGAAGGTTCCTGAGCTTTCCAAAGAGCTGCTGTTGGAGCTCTTGAAATTCTGGCAGTAAAGGCCATAAACATGCCATTTCACAGCCCACAGTATAAGACACTGTGGCATCCAAGTCTGGCTTCTGGATCTTGTCCAATACATCCAATCGTCCATTTTAATTATGGGTGTTATAAACTGAGTGCACTATAGCAATGGTACAGACAAGCAATAAAAAAAACTGAAGGCACAAAGAGCACGAGCAAATGCTAGGAGTTTTCACTTAATGAAAGAAATTGATAATTTACCACATTAGTAACCACAGTGTCTGATATTTAACCATCCAGGTTGTTTAGAAACAACAGATTATGTTGCAGTCACAGTATGTCATAATTAGTGTTTGTGTATGTTTTTTTCTGTTTTGAAATGTGAAGACAGGTTCTATAGTCATGGTTTTGACCAAAAAATATCAAGTGCCAGCTAATGAAAACATACTGTACTGTCAAAGGCAAAGCAAGCATCTTGCTACAGCCATGCTTCCATTCCCAAAGTCTCAGTCCTTTAAAGCAGGGCTGGGAAAATGGATCTGGCCAGAGCGATGGACCCAGAACTAGCCCAGCCACCATGGGCCACTTTGAGAAGTGAGCAGGGCTGCCCTCCTGTCAATCAGCTGATTTCACATGACATCAGGCGATTCTAATTAAGAACTGTGGCTGCAAAGAAAGAGTCAGGAGCACACTCGGAAGGGCACTCTCAGTTCTTCCTTTCTGCCTCTGCAGCCATGGCTGGAATGCAACACACACACACCATGGGCAAAGGAAGGATATATTCCAAGTGCATTCCTGATTCTAGTGCCTTTTTGAATTTGGTGCCTTTTTTTTTCTGTCGCCATGCAAGGAAACAGAAAAAGCCACTAAATATTTTTTTTTAAGCACCAAATTTCAGCAGCATCTGGAAAATCTGTTTCCAATTCTTTCTTTTGAATTTGGTGCTGTGGCTCTACCTGTCCCATCCCTGACATCATATGACGGGTGATGTGAGGGTGGGCCAAATGAGAAGGGCTGGCAAGCCTCATTAGGCCATGGGCTGGAGGTTCCCCACCACTGCTTTAAAGTGCAGGGGGCATTTTGTGAAGACCAACATGGCCCACTTGTGTAAATCTGTATCTTGTGCTGCATAGAATTGTCCTATGCTGTCCATGGAAATTCCTGGATCTTCAGTGTACTTAACACCAGGGATGAACAGAGAAGTCTATTTCTGGTGCCCATCAGTGTTACACATACTCATTCACCAGTCTATTCCATCCTATTTCCAGCTGTGATTTTGTTTTTAAAAAACCTGCACAAACAGTAGCAAAATACACATTTTAATGTTTTTTATCCTAAAACACACATTTTTGTATACATTTTATCCTAAACGCATATTCTGGTACATTTTTTGAGCTGAAAACTCTTATCGCAAAATTTTGAGAAACATTGGATAACTGTATTCCAGTTCATGATGCCATGAATCCTTGGAGTCCTTGGAGCTCCTCAAGGCGAACATAACAGAGGAGCAGGCCATTGTCAAAGAGGCAGAACAGGGAGATCTGGGGCCTTCAGGCATCCTGGCATCCCAACCTCCTCCTCAGGACACTGAGGGTCCTTACACAGAATCAGCACTGGGGCAGTGCAGGTGCCTAAAGGTGCAGGCTCAGGTGGCTGCCAGGTGCTGGAGTGCTCACTTGAGGAACAAAGAGTAAGGGGCTACTCGTGATGATTCAGATACTCCTCAGAAGTAGTCCAACTCCTCAGGCAGTCCAGATGGCCTGCAGCTGTGCTCTTGGTGGAACTCTGAAGACTTAGGGTGAAAAGCTTTCAGTTCCTGCCACCAAGTGCGGGAACATCTTTATACCAGCTTCCTGATTTTCTTGTGATCTAGCTATTCACTAGACTTTGTGTTTTGACTTTGGACTGCTACCAGCCCTTGCTTTTTGTATTGGACCTGTCAGTAGATTTGGGACTGCTGGATTTGGTTTAACCTGAAGCAGGACACATGAATTAGTCCAGGAAGTGTGAACTGGCTCAGTGCGCTTAAAAATGCATGTTCTAATGTTTTTAACAGAAAAGTGACTGATCCAGGAGAAAGCAAGTTTCCAAAAATAAATATTGTCTGCAGGAACTTCTAATCCAACTTTCTAGTTGCAGTAATTGTGAGCTGGCCACTTGCTAAGACAAATGTCACCTATGCCACCTTCATATTCTGACTTAATATATGGTCATTTCCTCTGTAAGATTATTTTAGACAATAGCAAAGTGCCTATAATGTCAACTGTAAGTGCTCGTCCCTCTTCAATTCTGAATTATCTTTCATGGAGCCTGCTGTGTTGCTATCATGTTATTAACATTCCACGGAAGTCACTGGAATGTTAGGAGGTACCTGACACATTCTGCAGCACAGCAGGTGCCTTCCACTTGGACGTTCCATCCTTGCAATGTCAGGCTGCAGTCACAAGGTTAACACCATACTAAACTATGTAATTTTTAGATACAGCCTTTTATGCAGACAGAAATTGCTGTGTCGCACATGCACAAATTAGCCAGATATCCGCATACAATTACGGACTAAAACCAACTGCATGAAAATAATTAGTACATTTGACTAATGACTTACTTTATTTCTCCATATGTCACACAGCATGATTATAAAACACTGCTGGATTCCTTCACCACTTTATATATGTACATGTGATTCATCCTGTCTTACAAATTGCAAAGGGACTCAAAAGTAGTGCAGAAATGTTTTAGGCTGCTGATAAAATGTTTCATTTTTATGCCTGAGTTAGTTGAATCTTCAAGAGCTAAATGCAATTAGGCATCAGAACTGATGAGGTGCAGCTAGAATATATAGGAAATAGGGTTCTTAAAACCCACTCAGATTTCTCTGGGCTAGTTATAGCCAAACAGCTGGTATGGCACAGTGGGGAGGAGAGCCTGGCTGGGAGTCCAGAGTCTGTGAGTTCAAATCCCCACTCGTGTCTCCTGGGTGTCAAGGGCTAGCTAAAGATCACCCCCAAAGTGAGTGGCTCAGGGGTTATGTGCCCTGCCACCTGTGCAGCCGTGGGCAAGCTGCATAATCCCAAGGAGCCCAGTTGCCCCCCAGCTGGCAGTTGCGGACAAAGAAGGGGCTGGCTTGTGCATCTGTGGCAAGCTGAGCAGGCCCTAGCTAGCTGGGGAGGACTAGCCTCAGAGGGAGGCAATGGTAAACCCCCTCTGAATACCGCTTACCATGAAAACCCTATTCATAGGGTAGCCATAAGTCAGGATCGACTTGAAGGCAGTCCATTTCCATTTCAGTCACAGCCAACAACATAAACCAGCACCCAGTGCCCAACGCTGTTCTCCAGTGCACTTTCACTTTGGATTCCTTAATACTGTACACATCGGCATGTGGTTCGATAGCTTTTGGCATCCAACCACTAACCCACGGTGTTGATAAATTATGAAGTCATGACCTTCCCTGGGTAAGTAGCTTACATGCCCCCAAGGCAGTAATGGGTTCTAACCACAAGCATTACCACAAGGTATTACAAATATATCATTCATATGCTACAGAGCAATAATACAGATACCATCTTTGAATGCTTCCAGACATCACATTTACCTTGCTTGCACTAGAGCAAAGTGGCAGCAAAGAATTTTGTAATATTCCAATGGACGCATTCACTTAATTACAGTAGCAATTGAGACTAGTGGCAGTCTCATTAACATAGGATACTTGGTCTTACACCATTTTTCCATCAAGCTCAGTATTGTCTACATTGACTGAAAATACATTTCCAGGGATTCAGAAAGGGGTATTTCCAAGTTGTACCTGGAAATGCCAGGTACTTGATGGTCTATGGCCCTTCCCCAGAGGTTTATCCCAGAAGCTTTTGTACTTGCCATAGGGGATTGTAGTCTTTGAACTGAACATGGAGCCATTGTTGCACATGTGGAAATCACCAGTCAATGTTCAAATATACAGTAATTTCACATTTAAAAGAGTTATATGAAAACATTGCAAAAATATAGAATACTAGAGATCAGTGGACGCTGGTTCATTAGGGCAAGTGGAGCACTGCCCAGCCAACCTCAGTCTGCCCTCACATACCCCCCAGCTGTCTGCCTTCTTACTGGTGGCACGACCTGTCAGCTTCCTCTTCCTTAGTCTGTGTTAGCCTTGTAGAACTCAGCAGAGAGGAGACTAGAATTAGGTGGCTTTGCCCACCATTGGCTTAGGCTCTGCCTGCTGTATAGGCTTCATGCATTCCGCCACACCCATCTCAGTGTGCACCAGCCACCACTGTTAGGGAAAAATGAACACAGCCAAATGCATGGAGTCAAGTAACTTTTATGAACCCAGTTCTACTAATCTTTCTGTGACCTCAGATACCCCAGATCCCATCAAGGCAGGGGTGGGAAACCTGTGGTCCTCCAGTTGTCATTGTACCATAGCTGTCATAATCCCTGACCATTGGCCATGCTGGACTGATGGGAGTTGGGAGTCCGACAACATCTGGAGAGCCACAGGTTCCCCACTTATGCTTCAAGGGAAAGGAACCAAAACAGTCCCAGATAAAGGGATATAAAGATATTTACAGTGTTACACACACACCAATCTTTGAGCATTGGGAGACTTCAGGAGTGCCAGCACGTACCTTGGGCTTGGTTTCCTTGGAATGAAACTCATTGGAGATGGTGGTGTCTTTGTGATATATGGTTTTATTTACACACATATATAAGATGAACATAAGATGGAAGGGCTCTCAGCATCTTGGGGGGGGGTGTCCCAAAGTCCAGAGCTTGGAAAAGTTACTTTTTTGAACTACAACTCCCATCAGCCCAATCCAGTGGCCATGCTGGCTGGGGCTGATGGGAGTTGTAGTTCAAAAAAGTAACTTTCCCAAGCTCTGCCAAAGTCATAGCTTGGGTTTCATCAAAGAGAGCAAGTTAAGCCTCTGTGTTTTCCCAGCTCCAGAGATACTAGACCACATTCTTCCCTGTCCTATTGTTTTCCTACCCCTAGGATGATGTGACTTCCAGCCAGGTTAGGGGAGAAGATTTGTCCCCTCCTTTTGGAAGCATCACTTTCTAGTCATTGCTATGGCAACAGATCTGTAGTTTGCCAACTCTTTAATCAAGTAAAAAGATTTTTAAGAGAGTTGGCTAGGGCCTTTAACTTAACAAAGAGACTGGTTTGGCCACTTCAGCAGCTCCTTGCACTACAGAAACCCAATTTACAGATATGTAATCACAGGATTGGATTGGTCCCACAAATTACATCCAGACTACCCCGACCACATCCTATAACAATAATTATGAAAACCTGCTTCAGACGTTGTGCCTATAATATAAAATATAATTACCTGCTTTGCTGCTTCATGTATTACCTTAATTTTACCCTTAAGAACATACTACTGGAACAGTAATCCAAGTATTACTTCAATAGTATTTCAATAGTCTATTTACTATCGTAATAATTATGTATTTTGTATATATAACAATGGAAATAAGAAAGCAAAGGGAAGAGAAAGGATAGTGGTAACACAAAACATTGATGAATGAGTGTGTGAATTTTGACTGTTTAGCAGATTTCATTCCAATGCTTCTATCAGCTGCTTCAGCAAGGTTCATACCAGGAGCTCTGTCGATCATCAGACACTAGTTCCCTTTGACAGCAGAGTGGTGACCAGAAGAAGGAGCTACATGCAGCTCCAGTTGGGACATTCATCCCACAGCCCATAATTTGCCTGGTCCAAGAAATCTGGAGACATCATAGGGTCAATCTGGTACCTCTGGCTAGTATATAGTGGGGATATGCATGGGCTTACTCCATGCTTCTTTAAAAAAAAAAAAACCTTGTGGTTTGTATGCAAGTTGCTCTGCGCTCAGTCCCCTTCAATATATAATTTGGATTCCAAAGCTTTTGTTGTTGTTATGCGCCTTCAAGTCAATTTTAACTTACGAAGATCCTATGAATCAGTGACCTCCAATAGCATCTGTTATAAACCACCCTGTTCAGATCTTGTAAGTTCAGGTCTGTGGCTTCCTTTATGGAATCAATCCATCTCTTATTTGGCCTTCCTCTTTTTCTACTCCCATCTGTTTTTCCCAGCATTATTGTCTTTTCTAGTGAATCATGTCTTCTCATTTTCAAAGTATGATAACCTCAGTTTCATCATTTTAGCTTCTAATGGTTTAATTTGTTCTAACACCCAATTTATTTATTTATTTAATCCATTTATATCTCTTATATTTAAATAAAACTCTAAGCGGTGTACAACAAATCCAATATCTTAAAGCAACAACTACAAAAAACAATAAAATACAGTTAACTAAACAAAACATCCTCTTTAGTATCAACATAATATAAACATTGCATATAAAAGTAAGTACAAGAAATACAAGAAAAAAATCATAATATAGATAATAAACAGAATATTCCCTACATTTCAAGGAGAAACAAACATGTTAAAACAAGCTTATTTTAAAACATAATAGATTAAACAAATCAGATTTCTTAATCACAGTATAATAAAAAAACAAACCAATTAAAACAGCCGCCCCCCATTATATCAGAATTTTGTCTTTTTACCGCTGGTAAAAGAAAAAAAATTAGTTTACTCAAACACACCCTTACAAGATCAGCACATTCATATTTAGACATATCAACATTCTAAGCCAACACACTCAGACTTATCTCAAATCACACTCTACAAGCACTCACATAATTCAACCACACATCCTAAAAACAGCATACTCACATGTACACCCATGATAACCACTCAAATCTACATACAGCCAAGTAATGCACACACATATTCTAAGTACAACATTCATAACAAACTCTCACACCAAACATTCCCCCTTGTCTCTCACTCAAGGGGGCAGAAACTATGCCCACCAGGCTCTCACCCTGGGGGTATAGAAACCACTTTTTCCAACATAGCAGACAATAACACTTCCCTCATCTCTCAACTGAGGAACAAAAACCATTCAAATCTCAAATGTTCACCATAAAGGAGGGCAGGCTTTCAATCACAACAGGCCATTGGTTTCCCTTCTCTCTCCAATTATTTGTCTTTTTCGCAGTCCATGGTATCTGCAAAGCTCTCCTCCAACACCACACTTCAAATGAGTTGATTTTTCTCTTATCCACTTTTTCACTGTCCAACTTTCACATCCATACATAGATATCAGGAATACCATGGTCTGAATCATCCTGACTTTGGTGTTCAGTGATACTTCTTTGCATTCTAGTTCTCCCACAGCTGCCCTCCCCAGTCCTAGCCTTCTTCTGATTTCTTGACTGTTGCCTCCATTTTGGTTAATGACTGTGCCAAGGTATTGATAATCCTTGACAAGTTCAATGTCCTCATTGTCAACTTTAAAGTTACATAAATCTTCTGTTGTCAGCACTTTAGTCTTTTTGACATTCAGCTGTAGTCCTGCTTTTATGCTTTCCTCTTTAAATTTCATCAGTATTCATTTCAAATCATTTCTGCTAGTAGTATGGTATCATCTGCATAGCTTAAATTATTGATATTTCTCCCTCCAATTTTCACACCTCCTTCATCTTGGTCCAATCCTGCTTTCCATATGATATGTTCTGCATATAGATTAATCAAATAGGGCAATAAAATACACCCCTGTCTCACACCCTTTCCGATGGGGAACTTACTTACAGTAACCTCTTGTCCAGAGCATAGGTTGTGCATCAGGACAATCAGATGCTGTGGCACCCCCATTTCTTTTAAAGCATTCCATAATTTTTCATGATCTACACAATCAAAGGTTTTGCTGTAATCTATAAAGCACAGGGTGATTTTCTTCTGAAATTCCTTGGTCTGTTCCATTATCCAACGTTATGGTTTGCGATATGATCTCTGGGATTCCAAGGCACTCTGCATAAAATAAAGCTCTGTGTTCTCCACAAAGAGCTCTTTGGGGAATCTAAAAATGGCTATAACTTTTTCCCCTTTTGGCTAGGGTTGCCAGGTGAGAATCATCCCAAACCTGAGATTTCAAGGGGTGGGCCCTAGTGATGTCACAGGGGTGGACCCTAGTGATGTCACAGGTCAGGCCCCAGTAATGGCATTAAGCATGATACATTAAGCACCAACCACAGTTGCTTGGAGCATACCACTCAAACAAAACAAAAAAAATCTCTTATTGGAAATTGAGCTAAATGAGGGTGTTCCAAGGTCCAACTGAAGTGACGGGATCATTCCTTCTCACCTGCCTAGGAAGCCTGGGTAGGAAACATTTAATCTAGTCTATTTGCTTCTGGTAAGAAGGGCTTAAGTGCCCTCGGGTCAGGCCAGTCACCAGAAGGCCATCGTAGGAAAAAAGAAGCCTAGTGTTGTGGGGATGTTAGATGGGAGCACTCAGGAGTAAAGATGGATACCCTGAAGACTGCAATTCTAAGCACACTTCTGAAGGGAATAAGCACCATAGAACTCAACAGGACTTACTTCTGAGTAGATATGGTTAGGATTGTGCTGTTGGTAAGGCTTAACTAGGAATCCTCTGCAAATATATCAATATCAATTCAGGGTTAGCAACCCCCTGCCTGGAATGCCCTGCCTGTCTTTTAACGTGACTGCTCCAAACTTCTTTACAGACTTGACACTGAAACGTTTGAGAAATGAGTAAGAGTTAAGATTCTGTATCCTTTCCTGCCTACCCTGTGGGCTGCTATAAACTATCTTTGACAGGCAACCTAATTCCAGTGAGTAATAATTGACAGAGAGAAAACACACATAATTTGGTCTACTTTCACAGGCAGTAGCTTGGGAACAACAGCAACTGAAGCCACACTTCCCAGTATGTGAGTTCTCTTTTACCACTATTGGGCAAGAAACAAGCCATCATGCAACCAACATGGTGCATCATCAGTGGGTTCAAGGGGGCTGAGATGAGCACATGGAACCACTGTTGTTGCTTTTATGAATGTAAGGGAGTGAGGTCAGACATAAATGAAATACAAATAGAAAAAGAAAAACAAAAGACAGTGATGATTTCCTAAATGCAATACCATACCAACCACAACAAGATTCCTACAGGTAAGGCAGAAAACTCAGCATCCCACAACCAGTCAGCGTTCCTAACCAAAACTGAAAAACTCCTAGCAGCCAGTCATCCAAGGTCATAGAAATTCCCATGCAGCACAACCTGACCTGGGAGCTGCAGTTAGTGCAGAATGGTGTGGCACGATTGCTGAAATGAGTGAGACCCTATCAGCACATAATACCTCTGCTCTGAAATCTTTACTGGTTGTCGATTTGCTACCAGGCCTAGTTCAAGGTGTGCTTTAATGTTACGGGTGCCACATGGTACTTGTTCTGCTCTTGTAAGAAATCAAACTTTAAGGGTAGCAGCCCCTATGCTTTGGAACTCCCTGCTTATTGACATTAGGCAGGCACCTTCATTGTACTCTTTCGGCACCTGCTAAAAACATTTTTGTTTAGGCAAGCCTACCCAGGCATGTAGAAGCTATTAAGTTTTTTATCTGTTTTGAATTCATTATTGGTTTTGCTATTTTGAATGTTTGTAAATACCTGTCCTTAACTGTTTTTGCCAATAATTTTATTGTTTTAATTCCTTCTGTAAACTGCTTTGAGGTTTTTTACAATAAAGCGGTATATAAATGTTGTAAATAAAATACATAAATAAATTTCAGAGTCACTGTGGCCCTTGGGTCTCTTTCCACTTTTAGGAACAAAGGAATCTGCCTGATATCAATTCAGGCCATTTGGTACCATCTAGCTCAGTACTGATAACATAGATGATAGACTACCATTGCATCTCCAAGATTCCAGGCAACAGTATTTTCCAGAGATTGGATTTTGGACCTTTCCATGTAAAGCATGTGTCCTACCACTGAGCTACAGCCCTTCCCCTGCTTAAAAAACCATGTTTTAAAACTATTCTTTTCAGTTCACTAATGAATGCACAGCATACTTAGGGCAGATTCACACCATTCATTTAAAGCACATTCAACACATATTTGAAGCACATGAATCCCACCACAGAATAATGGGAACTGTAGTTTGTTTAAGGCAGTGGGAACTATAACTGTGAGGGGAAAACTATACTTCCCAGGATTCTTTGAGGGAAGTCATGCATTTTAAATGTGAGTTGTGCTTTAAATGTATTGTGTGGATCTACTTTATAAACTTTGCCTGCATGTAAACCATTTTAATTTTTTAAAATGGAAATCAGCTATAAATTTTACTGAGAGACCATGGGCTACTCACCATCTCTCAGCCTAATCTTCCCCTCACAGTGAAAACAACAGAGGGGATCATGAACACCCCCAAGGAAGAAGGGCACACTTAAAATGTAGAGGAAATAATAATGTACAACCATAGTGTGAAATCAGATACTTATCAGGACATAGTATGAAGAAATATTTATATAAACATGACTGTCAAAGATGTTTATTATTTACACAACCTGTAAAGATATTTATAGGGCAATCCTATGTTTGTTTACTCAGAAGCAAGTCCCAATGTATTCAATGGGACTTACTCAAACAGCGAAGCGTGCACAGGACTGCAACCTCAAGTGATAAGGAATTTCACTCAGCAACACAAATTCAGAATCATGCTACTTTTACTGTTGTTGTTGTTTATTTCTACCCCGCTTTTTGGGCAAAACGCCCTCAAGGTGGCTTACAAAAAACACAAATATAAAAATACATTAATAGAAACAATACAATTTACAATTTACAGTAAGCAACACATAAACAAATAAATGTGGGTGAGAAGAAGGATGGGCTGTTTTGCCCAGTTGCTGTTTTGCAACTGTTTATACTTATTTTATGGTCACTGGATTTTAAATGGATTTATTTCTTGTGAGCTGCCTTCATTTCCAATCAGCAACCCTACCTCACAGGGTTGTTGGAAAGGCTCCATACACACACACACACACACTGGAGATGTAAAAATACATACACCCCATAAAATAGTTTATTGTCAAAACCAGTTTGTCATTTTAGAACATTTTTTTAAATAAATAAAATTAGTATTAGTTTCCTACCAAGTAAAAGCAGTGACACCTAAGTAAGCCCTGCCTAATTGCTTTAAAAAAGGGATTGGAGGGGAAGAGAAAGATTTACAACACAAACATAATCCTTTGCTATGTTCACTCAAATGTCCCATGGATTTAAAGCTCAATCCTAACCATGTCTACCCAAAAGTAAGTCTTATTGAATTCAATGGGGTTTATTCCTGGTATGTGGGATTAGCATTGCAGTTTTACTCCCAGAAGAGTGATTATAGGATTAAAGCTTCATACTAGAAAGGTTTTCAAAACAGGCTATGAATTAGACAAATGACTGCCCTCTTTAACAGCCCAGGAAAGTTTAAACTTGTTTGACTCCTCATAATTAGAAATGTATAATATATTGTAATGGCATCATAAGCTGCATGTACACGTCTTTTACACTTCTGTTCAAAAATTATTTGAAAGATGAAGTGTATAATATGCTATTTGTGCAAGTAATTTAAAAAACCCTGCAGGTACGTTTTTATTTTAATCATAACTGAAATTATTTACAGTAAATAATTACCTAACAAGATCCTGTTGTGATTTTTTGTTCAATATCTCCTGCACACAGAGATAAAGGAACTTTTACTACTGCTGAAAGCTCTAAACTTACTCAATTTATGACATTTTCAGACAAGCAGGAAAAGACAACAGTTTTCTGAACTTGCAATGGGTTCTAGCTATTACCTGGAGGTCAACAAATCCCTTGTCAATCACAACCCTGGCTTCACTTTTTGCCTACAAACCTGAAAGGGTGGGGTTAGAGCAGCCAGCTATAAACTCATTGAACAGAATGGGGGGGGCTGATGTTCTGGTGTATATCTCTTGAACCAGACCAACTAGAAACTTAATTTTTTTGTAATGAAAGCTGAGAGTCTGAAGATTGGAGTGACTCATCCAGAGACCTTGAGAGGACCCCAAAAAATCCAGAGTCTCCGGGTGAAAACCAGAGACCTGGCAATCCTACTTTTGGCAAATGTGGATGAAATTTTCAGGCACATGGGCTGCTCCAGAGTGGATTAAGCCAGCCAGATTTCAGGTCCAGGGGTTTTTGTGGAAATAGCAAAAGGAATTCACTGTCCTCCTTAATCCATATTTGGGTAATAACTTTATTAGGCCAACTAAAACTTCAAAATCTATATTAGTTTCAATTTTTCAAGGGGGGGTTGGCTCTTGCTCTTTCTTACCTTAAAATAATTAAAAGGTGGCTGAGTAATATGTATTCTTATTTGTACATTTTTTTACAATTTCACACTGCCGTCATAGAAATCCCAATACTTATGTTGGGTGGGAACATCCTCCAATAGGCATTACAAGATGAGGCTGTCCTCCCGTGGAGCACTGAAGGATATTTTAGAAACTCAAATGAAGCTTTTAACTTAAAAAAAAATCTGGTGGTCTGCTTTAATTTAAAAAAAAACCCAAGCAGAGCTCTTCAATGTTCCACAGGCAGCATTTAGACAGCCTCATTTCTTGCAAAGTCCCAGAATCTAGAGAAACAAAGAGACAGAAAATATAGAGATATGGTGTGCAAAAAAAGTAGAAAGTACCGAGAGAGAGAGAGAGAGAGAGAGAGAGAGAGAGAGCACAGCAGAGCAACATGAGGTTTTGTGGGGGTTCCTGAAATCCAGGCTGCTTTCTTAATGTCACAGTTTGACTCAAGGAAGAGTAAAATTATGCCTCATTATTTGGCCTCAACACAGAGTAGATGCATCCCTGTTGAATATAGCTCCCAGAGATTCTATCTTCCCTCAGTCTGGGCAACATATCAGCACGGAAGGCCACGAGGTTCTCCTTCTTCTGTGTTACCAGCTTGATTTCTGTCTGTTTGTCTGTAGAGGTACTTGTTTGCCCTCAAACCTGAACATCCAAGAACTTCAAAGAAGTTGACAGATGTGTCAGAAAATTTATCCTGTGTATCCCTGTAAAGTTTCACCACTAAAACATTTTGGGGGTTTTGTGATTGCTAAATTGCTCCCAAGACAACATTTTCCATGCCTGCTGTTATTGCATTTGATGTCATAACACAATAATGTTCAGAGCATATGCTTCTGTAAAAAAAACAACACCCTGTTGGATTTAGGATGCCTTAGAAATGTGAGAAATCCCAAGAAGCTGATTTTTTCCCTTAACCCCCTCAATGGAAGGCTTAATCTTATAATATACCTTAGTCTAACTCACCTGACAGAATTGTTGGGCAGTACAAGACCTGGGGGGCATGAGAGGACTTCCAAATCATTTCATACAGTAGTTTATTGTAGAAACAATAAACAGGCCTAAAATGTGTTATAATAATAATAATAATAAAATTTTATTTGTTAGTCGCCTATCTGTCCGAGTTAACAGACACTCTAGGCGACGTACAACAATGCAAAATACATAAATCAATATACAAATCAACAAGTCATAACATCAATTCATCTAAAACCATCCTTCAATGAATACACCATAAAACTAGTCCACCCCAGAAGCCCCATAGGCCTGCCTGAATAGCCAGGTCTTTAAGGCTTGGCGAAAACCCATCAGGGAGGAGGCATGTCGAAGGTCAAAAGGAAGCAAGTTCCAGAGGGTGGGGGCCACGATCGAAAATGCCATCTCTCTGGTCCTCACCAGCCTAGCTGTTTTAACCGGTGGGACCGAGAGAAGGTCTTGTGAGGCTGATCTTGTTTGGCGGCATAATTGGTGATACTGGAGGCATTCCTTCAGATAAACTGGGCCGAAACCGTATAGGGTTTTAAAGGTCAATACCAACACCTTGAATTGGGCCCGGTAAACAACTGGTAACCAGTGTAGGTCTACCAACACTGGGGTGATATGATCCCGGCGACGGCTCTGCTTTATCAAGCGTGCCGCCGCATTCTGTACCAGCTGTAATTTCCAGACCGTTTTCAAGGGTAACCCCACGTAGAGCGCATTACAGTAGTCTAAGCGAGAGGAGACCAGGGCATGTATCACTCGTGGGAGCAGATGTACAGGAAGGTAGGGTCACAGCCTCTGTATCAGATGTAATTGATACCAAGCTGCCCGGCTCACTGCCGAAACCTGAGCCTCCATGGACAGCTGGGAGTCAAGAATGACCCCTAGGCTGCGGACTTGGTCCTTCGGCAGTAATCTCACCCCATTAAGCACCAAGTCTAAATCTCCCAACCTTCTCCTATCACCCACAAGCAACACCTCGGTCTTGTCGGGGTTTAGCTTCAGCCTGTTCTCTCCCATCCATCCACTTACGGACTCCAGGCATTTGGACAAGGTATTCACAGCCAACTCTGGTGAGGACTTAAAGGAGAGATAGAGCTGAGTGTCATCCGCATATTGGTGACACTGCAGCCCAAAACTCCTGATGATGGCTCCCAGCGGTTTCACATAGATGTTGAATAGCATGGGGGAGAGGATAGAACCCTGTGGCACTCCACAGTTGAGAGGCCAAGGGTCTGAAACCTCATCCCCCAATGCTACCTGTTGATGCCTACCGGAGAGATAGGAATGGAACCACCGTAAAACAGTGCCCCCTAGAATAAACAAACTTGCATGTTCACTTTAAGGGATATTTGGGGAAATATCCCATGTACCTGTTTACCATGATGTAACTTCCTAATGGGTGGGGTTAGTTACCTGGCTTCCTCCTCCTTTGTCCTGGAGATTTCTGAATAATCTCCATTGCTGATCTTTTTACCTCTGGGAGAGGCCGCATGGCAGATGCTCTCCTCTGAGAGCATCACTACCAAAGGCTAAAATGGACTAAGACTTCTACTTTTTCTTTCATCTAAGCTAAAGCCTATGTTTCTGAACATATGAAAGGTCGTGAGTAAATATTCTTTATCTTTTACCTAAGAAGATTGTGTCTTGTTATTTGTGCCTAGGGAAGGTGTGGACTGGTTTTATCTCACTCTGCTGCTTGCAATTTTATATCTCTGCTAAGAAATAGGACCACAAAACTTGGTCCCTATTTCATTTTATATTTTTAAAATACCAAACAAAATGTACAACTGGGTATAAGATATATATAAAAAGTAGTACCCAACATTAATCACAGAACAAGAAACAGAACTCAGGATAAAGCAGTGCTGATAGGAGCAGATTTGATATTCAGCGGGTGGTGTCCCCAGGCTGCAAGTCTGTCCCCATAAGCAGTCTAGCCATTGCATTGTGCACCATGTGGAGCTTCCAGATCAGGCTCAAGGACAGTCTCACATAGAACATATTGCAGTAGTTCTGTCTTAACCCCTTCCTGGATCGCCACCTTGTAATGGTGAGTGGGCTTGTGTGTTCCAATAAACCCTATGAGCAATGCCGTCGGGAGTCATGTACTCCCAGCAGGGTCATCCATGGCGGTAAGGTCAAGAGTGAGGAACCAGACAAAGAATGATCCAAGAATGTCCTCAATGGCAGAACAGGCAGAGGATAACAATGTGTATGTTACAACAGCTGTGAAGGCGGATGAAGGCTGCAGCAGATAAAAGACTTCCAATCATCATGGTATCCCATGCCATTGGATCAAAGCCTTCTAAAGGATAAAGAGTCTATTGCACTGCGTTGGAAACAGCATTACTACAACCTCCTTAATCGTAACTCTTATGTGGCTGGTGAGGTCTTCTCGCAAATCCCACAACAACAAATTAGAGATGAGCTTGCAGTATCCACTAATTTGGATGAAGTCAGTAAAGCCATTAATCAAATGAAGAATAACAAAGCAAGTGGACCTGATGGGATTCCTGCTGAAGTCTTTAAAGAAAGTGGGCCTGAACGTACACAACAACTTCATAAGCTCATCGAAAAAATCTGGATGAGGGAGGAGATCCCGGAAGACTTTAGGGATGCCATAATTATCACTCTTTTCAAGAAGGGTGATAGAATAGATTGTGGGAACTACTGAGGCATCTCTCTTCTAGCTACTGCAGGTAAAATCCTTGCAAGGATCCTCGCAAATCGCCTCTTACCTATCTCAGAAGACATCCTCCCTGAATTCCAAAATGGTTTCCGCCCTTCCAGGGGGACAGTGGACATGAGATTCACTGCACGACAGCTTCAAGAAAAATGCAGGGAGCAAAGCCGACTTCTGTATATGGCGTTTATTGATCTGACTAAGGCCTTTCATACTGTAAATTGAACTGCTCTCTGGACCATCCTTCTGAAAATTGGATGCCCTGATAAATTTGTGAATATTTTGCAACTCCTCCATGACAACATGACAGCGACAATTTTGGATAACAATGGCTCTCAAAGTGATCCATTCAAAGTGGGATCAGGCTTCAAACAGGGATGTGTCATTGCTCCGACCTTATTTGCTATTTTCATTGCCATGATTCTACACCTTGTTGAGGGAAAATTTCCCACTGGTGTGGAAATCACATACCGATCAGATGGAAAGCTTTTAAACCTCAGTAGGCTGAAAGCAAAAAGTAAGGTAGTTACAACCTCTGTCATAGAACTTCAATATGCCAATGATAATGTAGTCTCCACACATTCAGAGGAAGATCTTCAAACTATCCTAAATGTCTTTGGAGAAGCATATGAAAAGCTTGGCCTCTCGCTTAACACCAAAAAAACCAAAGTGCTTCATCAGCAAGTGCGAACCAATCCCTCTGTAGCACCATCAATCCAGCTTAATGGTGTGACGCTGGAGAATGTCAATCACTTTTCTTATCTTGGCAGCCATCTCTCTGTAAAAGCTGACATCAACGCTGAAATTCAGCATCGTCTGAGCTCTGCAAGTGCCGCATTCTCCCAAATGAAGTGTAGAGTGTTAGAGGATCAGGATATTCGCAGGGAGACCGAAATGCTTTTTTACAAAGCCATTGTACTACCGACCTTACTGTACGCCTGTGAAACATGGACCATCTATAAATGCCACTCCCAACTTCTTGAAAGATTCCACCAACGCTACCTCCAGAAAATTCTGCAAATTACTTGGGAAGATAGGAGGACTAACGTTAGCATATTGGAAGAAGCAAAGACCACCAGTGTTGAAACAATGATCCTCCAACATCAACTTTGCTGGACCAGTCATGTTGTTTGAATGCCTGATCACCGTCTTCCAAAATAGCTACTTTACTCCCAACTTAAGGATGGAAAACGGAATATCGGTGGACAGCAAAAGAGGTTTAAAGATGTTCTCAAAGCTAATCTTAAAAAATGTAACATGAGAATCAAGAACTGGGAAGCCTTGGTCCATGCGTGTCCCAATTGGAGGTCGGCCATTATCAAAGGTGCTATGGACTTTGAAGAAGCACGAGTACAGGGTGAAAGGGACAAATGAGCTAAGCACATCAAGCAAATCCTCATCGTGACCATCTTCCATCTGGAAATCTACGTCCTCACTGTGGGAGGCTGTGTGGATCCAGAATTGGCCTCCACAGTCACTTACGGACCCACTGTTAAAGACCTTACCCTGGAAGACAATCTTACTCAGCCACGAGTGATCGCCAATGAATGAATGAATGAGTCCTGTCTTGAGGGTACCAACTATATGTGGCAAAATTGTTCACCGGTTATTTTTACATTTACTGTGATGTTAACGCTACAGCCCAATAATCAATAACAACAAAAGCTTTCTTTTACAAAGATTTAGCCAGATTTGTATCTAGGAAACAAATTGATGGAATAAGTTCTGAAAGCATACAGTATATTTCTACTGTGAAGGCACAAGTCTGCAGAGAATTTAACTCTCAAATATGTTTTATTTTGTATGTTTGTGTGGTGACACCTGTCCTGTGTAACTCCCTTCCATGACACATCAGACAGTTGGCATCTCTATTATCTTTTCAACACTATCAAAGACCCTTTCCAACAAATGTTTTTAAGTGGGATATTTATTCCAGTCTGTATCTGTAATGGACTTGACATTGTTTAATTTTTTTTATTGTGGCTGTAGTACTGGTAAATTGTTTTGAGATTTTTTTTTACGGTAAGCAGCTCATAAATTAATCAAATAAATAAATACATAAAGTTGCATTTCACTGCAAAATTAAATCTGAAACAATATTTGACTTGACTTAAATAACGGCATTCTTAGCCTGAAGGAATAAGGTGATGTAACGAATATATTTGCCAGCAGAGGGCAGAACATACACGTGGAAATGCTGCAAAGACCACTTAAATGAACAATCAAACGCTCCAGAATAGATGTGATACTACTAACAGTTTGATGTACCACGGCCAAAAAAACTACTGTCATGAAAAAGAATATCCTCTGGATGAAACAAGATCTCTGTTAATTAGTAACTGTCTTTTTCCCCCACCTAAAAAGAAGCCTCTTCTATTATCCTTTAAACTGTCATCGTATATTACACAGTGAGGAAAAATACCATGACTGACTTTCTTCTTTACCTCTGAGCAGTGATCAAACTGGATGCAGAATAAATGTCCTCACAAACTGATTCTTTTAAGCCCTTGACACTGGGAATTGGAATTTCCCAGTGCTATTAACACTTAGCAGTTGGAGCTCCAGACCAGCCAAGAACAAGGGATTAAGGGGTATTTGTCTAAACTAATTTCATGCTGTACACTGGGTCTATGGAGACTGGTGTTACTCTGCTGGAATTGTGCAACACTGCTAATTGGCTACAAATTTAACAGTGGCAGGGTTCCCACAGGAGCATGCTACATATTCATTAACTGTACTTGCTCTACAAATCTATTTGTGGATTAAGTGTTTGTGGCATGAGGTTCCCTGGGCTGCTTCTGAACAGTTGGTTAGCGATATGCCATTGTATTAACTTTATCCATTCTGTAAGTTATTACCAATGCATAAATAATAATTGAATGGAGTCTCGTGAGATCATTTCAGAAACCACGTTATAATTCCATGCCCTCAGTTGGGTCATCTACGTACATCACCAAGATTGCAAATAAATAATAAAGGGGCTTACATTCAGCCTTTCATGTCCATTTTCAAGTTTTTGATCACGGCCCATTATAGGTGCTCCTATAAAGTTCTTCCATCATAGGAACCTAGGAAACTGCTTTATACCAAGTCAGACCATTGGTTCATCTAGTTCAGCACTGTCAATATTGATTAGCACAGCTCCTCAGGATTTCCTAGCAGTATCTGCAAAGAATTGAACCTGGACCTTTTGCATGCAAAGCAGGTGTTCTACCACTGACTTATGGCCCTTCACCTATCCTGCGGTAAAAATAAGAGATTTATTTTATTTTATGTGCTTGATTACTTGGTGAGATGAAGACCACATAAGAGCAGATGGGGTTGCTTATTAAGACATGCACTCATACATATCACATAAGCAGAGCTAATGCATCTATTGGGCACATGGAACATTTGTCCCAGGGAATAATGTTGAAGGGCCAACCACCAATCTCCCTGTTTCCCCTCTAGAGCTTGCTGCAGCACCGGCACAGAGTGCAAATGGAAGTGCAGCAAAGGTCAAGGGTCAGACACAAGGTACTCTGCAATCTTTGTATTTATGAGCACCTCACTCTTGACAACAGGCAAGTATTTGTAATGCAAATAGTTGAAAGCCAAAGCTCACCATGAAGTAGGGTGGAATGTGGCAGACTCGTGTGTGTGTGTGTGTGTGTGTGTGTGTGTGTGTGTGTGTGTGTGTGTGTGTGTGTGTGTAATCTTGCAATCTAAATTAAGTCAGTGAGTGGGGAGAAAAAGGCAATGATAACATAAGATTCATCTAAGAAAATATAATTACCCATATGTGTAGGTTTCGTTTTCAGTATGGGATTAGGATATCTTGGAGGCACTTCCTTACTCTCTCTAAAATAGGGGACTATAGAAAGTTCATTTTATGTAACCTGGAAGATTATAATGCAAGCCTGCACCTGGCAGGTGCTGCATTTGCACCTGACAATAAGCTTATCATCATTTTTTTCTGTGCAAAACATTATAGGCAAGCTAATTAAACAAGTAGCAACAACAAGCCCTTTGCTAAAGTTGTGTGCACCCAACCCTTACACATTTTTATTTGCAGGTGTGTATTGACTGATCTTGTTCTATTCAGATCCATGCTCCACCTTATTCTATGTGTTCCAAAGGGGTTACATAAAGAATTGCCATTTCACATTTTGAAATAAAAATGAGAAACTATTTCCACAGAAGGCATGCAATTGGTTCAGTTACATAGTTCTTTAATCAAATAAACCAATCACTGCCTCACTACATAATATATATTTCACCTGTGAACCATATGCATGCCTTCTTAGGTTACATGGTGGGGAAAAAGCAGAATATCATTGTAAGAAAACAAAATGAATGAAATGAAATGAAATTCAAAATGAGCAATATTATGAACTTATTTTTGCTTGATTTTTCAGTGTATGTATTTTTATGTGATTATTTGGTTTAATGTGTTACTCTTGAAAAAATTTAGCATTCGCCATCATTAATGTCATTATGCATCATTAATCAGCATGTTATTAATTGATGTGTCAGTAATGTTGCATTGAATAAGAAGGAAGGAAATTATTTTTAAAAAATAATGGTGGGAAACTGATAGAAAACCTCACACTCTTCAGGAATTTGGTATGAATGTCTATGAGATTAAAGGAGGAGGGACAAGGGCACACAAACAGTCCCACCCTCAACATCTCCGTGCCTGCCGGTTCCACTTCAGAGCTTCCCTCATTGTGAGGGAAGGTCTGAAGGGAGATTCCAGGCATGTTCTCATGCATTTAGAATCCTCCTTGTGATCAGGAACTCATAAGTCAGGATCCCCAGTCACAAGAAGGATGTTAAGCATCTTCGGCTGAACTAGGGATGGGAGAGAAAATTGATTTTGTTTGCAGTATAGTGGGAAACTACCTAATCTGCACTTTTCAAACAAATGCACTAACTGAAACACAGCTGTCCTTAGAAATTCGCACTTCTTCAAATTTTGCAATGCAGTTCTCCAACTAATATGTACAAAATGCATATATTAGGGGAAAGTGTGCATAAAGATGCATCCATTAGTGAAAATAACATACAAAAATGCATTATAATAGGGGGAATTGTTTGCAAAAATGTATATTAGTCAGAACTGCTTATAAAAATGTGTATATTAGGAAACATTTGCACTAAAATGCTGGTGTATTTTCATGAGGATTTCTGTTTTTAAACAAATTTGCAAATTGCTGTGGAAATGTGGAAAGCTGAAGTGAAGAATGGCAAAATGAGAAACTGAGAGGAACTGAAATTGACAGATTCATCAGTCCTTAACAAAGTGCTTAGAAACTCTTTTCAGACATTGCCTCTCAATATAGGAAGCTCTGAAGTGGAGCAGGGGTGTACAGGGATGTTGGGGTGGGGGAGGTGTGTGTACATCCTTGCATCCTTCCCACTTGTAGCTTACATGCATTCAGGTGAACACCGTAGGGCTTCTAACCCGCAGTGAACTACATGCTTCCTCCAAGATGAGGAACTCAGTCGCCTCCAACCATAATAACAATCACAAAATTCCATTGCACCCCAATAAATAATATCCAACATTCCAGTCTCTGTCACATCCCTATTAGCAAGCAAATACTTATTCGCAGGAAATCCCACCAGGATCCCACCAGGTATACTTTTGGCCTCAAGCATCGGCTGCTGAGTTAGCCAACCTTCTCACCCCTAGTGATGCCATGAATGCATGAATGTGAAAGTCCAGGGCCCCATGCAACACAATAGCAGGAGGCCCCCAAAAGGCAGCAGGGATGGATTGCCACATTTTGAAGTAAGTGAATTAATACACATTACCATCTAAAGAGGGGAGGCCCATAAGACCATTAAGTCCAGAATCTAAAATTACTTAACTAAACTACCTCCCATCCCACACCTATGAGTCACATTGTCTTGGTGGCAGTAGTGTAGTAACAAATTCAGATGTGCAGGGTACATGCCATGCCACGCCCCCTTCACAACCACACACCCTCACTCGCTTGCTCTCCATCATTGTCTCCACACTCTTCAGTCCTTCCCATATGCAACTTCTCCCACAACATCAGACGTCCCTAGGAGCCAATCAGCATGAAATAGAAGAGTGTTAGCTACTCAAAAGAGTATTTTCAGTGGCTGACTGACCTCCTTTCACTCTGATTGGCTCCAATCAGCAGGAAAGGACAAGGAACCATGTTAGAAGATTCTTCTCAGTGGCTAACACACTCCCCTTTCATGCTCATAGGACTCTGGAGACATAGGGACCTGGCTGGGACCTTGCTCCCAAAGAAGTAAAGGGTCTAAGACCCTCCGAAATCCTGGACCACTACACCCCTACTTGGTGGTCAAATCTTGTCCATAAGGGGAGCTCTATATTGGGAACAGGTTACTATGAGGATATAGACCAGACATATTTCCTGATTTTTTTTCTTCAGCTTTAATTTTTTTAAAAAATATCCAGCATTTTTACTGTAGAGCTACAAGGGAAATAATGCAGACAGACCCAATTGCCTACTAAAAAGAAACCTACTCCCAGAAAGAAATCTGCTCCTGGCTTCTGTTGTTTTGACCAGTAATGCTATGGTACTGAGATGATTGACAAGCTCCTGTGCACCAGGCACTTACTTTTTAATTGTGTTTTAATGATATTTTATCAAATGTGATTTATGCGTTGTTTTATTAATTATACAGCCACGAGAGTGGCTGTATACTATAGCCAGCGTGGATTTTTCACATTCCGCAATGTTAAATTGAAAATACCCCCATGCCATTCTGATGCTCCCCACAAACTCATTTCAAAACAAAACCTTACGAAACTTATAGTCCTGAATTCAGGAACGCTTGCTTAACAACCCTCTTAACAACCATCATTTTCATGGTGATACACAAAACAGTCAGAGACAATAGAGAGTTCAAAGTCTAAAAAGAGAGGAAAAAACCTGAGAGCCCTTTTGGATTTTTTTCTCTCAGAGTTCTCATAATCTGTTGAAATTCATTAAAAATAAGCCATGTTCACAAAGTACCTGTAATCCTATTACTGACCTTGGCCCATACTCTGAACTTCATCTTCTGCCATTTAAAAGTTTTAAAAATGCCTGGCTGATTTTTAATTAATTTAAGAAATCTTGGCTTGAACCCAATGATAGTGTCGGGCATGCTCAGTAAGAACCAACTGTCAGTGTTTCAAAAGCCAGACTCACAGCTGCTTGACTTGCCTAATCAGAGGGCCAAACCAACACCAGACTTTGATTTCACTTGAGGCAGTCATGGCTTCCCCCAAAGAATCCTGTGAAGTGTAGTTTGTGAAGGGTGCTGAGAGGAGACTCCTATTCCCCTTACAGAACCCCAGTGGCCAGAGTGGTTTAACAGTCAGCCACTCTGACTGAAGGTCTGTGACGGGAACTCTCAGAACCCTTCACTAACTACACTTCCCAGGATTCTTTGAGAGAAGCCATGACTGTCCAAAGTGAAATAAAGGTCTGGTGTGGATGTGGCCAGGGACAGCTTTGGTTTAAATTTCTCATCCCTCCTATCCCCTCCTTCTTGCCCCTTCCCTCCTCCTTCCTTTCCCCCTCTGTCTCCATCTCCATCCCCTTCCAATCCCCTCGTTCCCCCTCCCCTTCCTCCTCCCCATGGTAAAATGATCAAACCTGCCCTCCCTTCCCCCTCCCTTTGCCCCCTCCAATCTGCTCCTTTCCCTTCCCCTCCCCCTCCTCCTCCCCCATGGTCAGTTTTACCTATCCTAACCATGATTACATAGGAGCAAATCCCATTGAACTCAATAAGCATGCAAATGATCAAACCTGCCTTTCCCCTCCTTCCTCTCTCCTCTCCCTTCCTCCTCCCCTCCCCTCTTCCTTCTTCCTCCTTCCCTGCCCAATCCAGCCCTCCCTCCCTTCCGGTCAGTTTTACTTATCCTAAGCATGATTGCACAGGAGTGAATCCCACTGAACTCAATAAACATACAAATGATCAAACCTGTTTTTCTCCTCCCCTCCCCCTTCCCCTCTCCCTTCCCCTCTGCCCTTCCTCCCCTCCCTCCTCCTCCTCCTCACCCCCTCCCCATCGCCTGTGGTCAGTTTCACCTATCCTAAGCATGATTGCAGGGGAGTAAATCCCACTGAACTCAATAAGTATGCAAATGATCAATCCATTCTCAGCAAACTTGGACAGGATCCCATTTCTTACCTCCCGGATTAGAAAGCAGAGAAATTCACTAATATGCAAAAAAAACCTTGCAGTTTTAGAACGTGCGTATAGTCCACAGAGCTTTCTATCAAACTTTTAAAAGTAGGGAAACTGGGCAGCTATAGTGAATGTACCAAGGGAGCAGGAGACCTGACCTCCTCTCTGAGATATTGTACTGCCCTACAAAGTTGTCAAAATGCAAACACCATTTGGGTTGGGCTTTCACAGTCCAATCCACTTCCTGTGTAGCTTGGAAGAATTTGGTAACATGTGCCTCTGAGCATATGATGAGTGGTGGCAACACCTGCAATCAGCCCAAATAATAGAAAGAAGACATGTGCTGTGCTGATCTTGTTTGAGCATGGAGGAAGCAACATTATTAAGACAGTTGATATAGTTCAGATGGTCACTTTAAATATGTCTGATTTACTTTGCAATTTTAGTGAAGTTTCCTATAGGAAATCATTTTCTTTAATGACACTGACTATTCTGCAGAATAGTCTCCAGTGGACCTCAGGAGTGTCTCAATTTGCACAAGATAAAACAGTGGGAGGTGAAATATATTCTAGCAAAATTCTAGGTGTGCTCTGTGTTTTTAATTGACTGTGCCCACCTTGCCTTAAATGAAGTGGTTTAAACATAGCTGGCTGAAAACATGTGTCCTCTTTTTTCCAACAGCTAGAGTCATTGCTGAAGTAGCAACATATTGTAATCAGTCTGATTTGACATCAAACTTCAGTTTCAGATTCAACTGTTAATACCCAAAATAGAAATAGAACATACCCTCCAATTTGAAATACAGAAGGCTGTCTTCATCATCATATGACATTGACCAATAAAAAGGCTTTGAAATTAATAAAAATAAATTTGACACAGATTTCTGGGATGAAAAATGAGAGAAATAAAATTTTCTCGTTTAGATTCTCTGTAGAAACATTAGTAACACAGCAAAGAAGCAAAGTAAGAAGAACACCAACAAACATACAAAAATATAATTCTCCATCTTTGGAGATGGCAGGTGTTGCCACCACTCACCATATGCTCAGAGGCACATGTTACCAAATTCTTCCAACCTACACAGGAAGTGGATTGGACTGTGAAAGACCAACCCAAATGGTGTTTGCATTTTGACAAATTTGTAGAGCAGTACAATTATCTCAGAGAGGAGGTCAGGTCTCCTGCTCCCCTGACGCATTCATTATAGCTGCCCAATTTCCCTGCTTTTTAAAGTTTGATTGAAATATCTGTGGGCTATAGGTACGTTCTTAAACCGCAAGTTTTTTTGCCTATTAGTGAATATTCAATAGTTTGAATACAGTTCATATACACATTTAAGCAACTTGTACTCAGATTTAGCTGTACAGCACTGACATATAATGGCCCTCCTGCATATACTTGGGTCCCACCACTGCTTTCTGGTTATATGCTTGTAGAAGGCTCTTCCTTTCTTGTACCTGATCCACCGCAGGTACCGTCTCCTTTGCCAACCTGTTCTTGTCAGGGAAGATGGAACCTGTGGCAGGGCTATGATGATTACTCTCCTAAACTGTCTAGACAACCTTACTGCCAGGCCTTATACTTCCTGGATGAAAGCTCATGTTTTCAGTCATGGAGTAAGTAACGAATATTGCATACCATGTCTGGGTATGGTTTTTGTCTTTGTTACAATGCAGAGCTCTGTTTTGTTCCCTTTCCTTTCATCATTTCTCATCTCCTACTCAGCAATGCTAGAGTCTCTACAGCTAACATCAACAAGAGGGCTGGCATTTTCAATGCACAAAGAACAAAAACGTATCCATGATGAGAACAAAAAGTTTTACCATTATGTCATGCGTGTCGGAAGGAATGTGGAGGAAGTCTGGCTGCCTCACGAATCCCCTTGGCATCTCTGCCTATCCCAGGGCGCTCAAGGGGTTAAGATAACAAGAAACGGAGTGTGTGCATTTGCAGCAAGATCCAGTGAGGTAAGTGGCTTCTGACCTTTCCACCTGTCACTGCGCATTCCAGACAAACCCCATATTCTGTTGCTGAGTTAGAAGGAGAGGCTGAAAGATCCCAACAAGGACTCTCCTGGGCCAGCTGTCCTAATATTCTTTTGACAGTTGGGAGGGAAAAAATAGTCATTGAACAAACATAGCACATCTTTCAAAACGACATCACTGACTTCATTTTAGATGTCACGCTTGGACTTTGATATTGGTTTACTATTGTATTCTTAACCTGTTCTACCTTATGACCTTGTCCTTTTTCCCTTTCTTGGCACTGTCTCCTAATATTCTCTAGTAGTGATTCTCTCTTAGAATGGTTCCAGACAACGGCTTAATATTGTGAGTTGTTGCAAATATGTCATTGGCAACATATTTATCTTGCATGCAGGAGGAGCACTGATCACACAATCAACCGTAAACCAGCCTGGAAGTACCCAGGAGCATGTCCCATGGAAGGAAAGTGCCTTCTCAATGGATGAGTTGTGTTATGTTGTTATTGTTTTTTTAAAGGATGCTTTTTATGCTGTATTTTATTGTTGTAAACTGATTTGGATGGGCATTGCCCAGAAAAGTAGCTTAGAAATATTTTAAAATAAATGTAAATAAAAGAACAATCCTCCACCACCACGTTTGACTGCTGAACTGAGCGATCCTTTGATTACCAAGCACATCTTTCCTGATACAGATAGTGGGTCTGTTGGATTCTATTTGCCTAAACAGCAGCCAGCCTCACTTCTTCCCCCACTTCTTGGAAAACAAAGCATTTGTCCGGTAAAAGAAAAAATGCATTAATAGGCATTGGGACAGGACAGGCACCATATCCTGCAATATTGGATCATTCTTTATCACATGTTTCCAAATCTAAATAATAAATATACTGTGACCATTGTTTGTGCTTCTTCCTGCACTGAGCAGGCACTGGAGCCACATACCCAAAAGTGTCACACTATGACATGTCCCAATTATTATTCTGCCTGCTAGAAGAGGGTAAAATTTAGTCCCAACATATACAGCATCTTTTGATTTTGCATAGTAATTCACTCTTTTTCTTTTTGTGTTCTTAAGGATCCCCAAAGAGCATGTCAGCATACAGAGATTGTCTCTGCTATACCATCTTCTTTAGGCTTTTTTGCCTGTCACATATTTCTTAAAACAAGCCAGCGGTAATTCTTTATTGGACCAGACTGAGGCCAAAGGACATGGTCCTGGGCATGAAGCCCCACTAGACCATTATCCCTCACACGATTGGCAGGGACAGAATGAGTCCATGCTCCCACTGTCATAGCCCTCCCATCCCCCATTGGGGGCCCATCTGAAAAGGAGAGCCTGCTCTGTGCATGCAGGCACCCACTGTTTAGCATCCTGATAGTTTAGGGTTCTACACTACAGGAAGAGCATTTGCAAACAGAACAGTCTCCCATCTACCGATAATCCCCTCAGTGACAGGGGATGGGGATTCAGCAGCAAGGTGGGGTGAGCAGGACTTCAAGCCCATCAGCCCCACCCAGCATGGCCAATGATTAAGGGTGATGAGAGTCATACTCCAATAACATCTGGAGGATGACCCTTCCTCCCTGCCTGTCCTGTTTTACAGAAGCCTAACTACAGCTACACCCTTAGTCTAGCTACCTTTATTACAAAATAATTCACCAAGAACAGGAATGAGGAACAGGATCCAGCCAAAAGGCCAGATCCTGAGCTCCCCCACCCCCAGTAGCCCACTTTGACAAGTGAGTGGGGCCACCCACATGCCAATCATTTGATATCACCATGATGTCAGGTGAACCATATTAGCTTTGCAGCGAAACTTGAACACAAGCTTGAGTTCAAAACAGCTTTTGTGGGCCAAATTAGGATCTTTGCTGGGCTTAATTAGGCCCATAGGCCAGAGGTTCCCCACCAGTGACCTAGAGGCAAATATCTTGTTAACAAGTATATGCTACTGTTAGATGCTGGTGTTGTTGGGGCAGGACTTTGGGCAAAAGTCCAGGACCTCACACAACAGAATGACCAGCAAGGCTGGCTCCCTATAGCTTACCACATTTTTAAGTGAAAAGATACACATTACCATCTAAAGAGGAGGGTCTCCACAATTACATTAAGTCCAGATCTAAAATTACCTAATTGCCCCACTGCAGTTAGAAAACTAAAAGCAAAGGATTTCCTATGTGGAATTTAAAAGGATAATCTGAGCATGTGGTATCTGCATGGATCACAAGGCCAGGCATCATCAGTTAACGGTGGTGTATTGCTAGCCTATATGCCACAAAAGTAAGACCTTTCACTCTGTTCCTCCTAATGGCACAGGCCTGAAAGAATTTAACATAATGAAATCCTTTGTGTGTGTGTGTGTGTTCAGAAATACATTGAATATTCCATGCCTTGTTACAAAAGTACGCATAAAGCAAGGAAGCTTCCAGTATGTGAAGTGAAAAAGGAAATACCCAAACACTTCTACTTTCATATGTCCCAGGAGCTAAGAAAGGCAATTACATTATCTGGCAGGATGCTTAAATGTTTATTACTCCATTAAGGCGTTATACCACTATCTGATCTAACCCCAATAGAAACAGCTTTTATAGTGGTAGTTATTTTTGCAGAAAATTCACATAACCGGCTGATTTGAGCCAAGGGAGGAAACCACTAAGTAGTGAATAACCTATGTTTTTAGCCAGAAAGAACCTTTATTCAAACCTTTTTATTTGTGCATTACTGAATGCCTACCCACAAAGCTGTCAGTGGAGGGGCTTAATTAATTTCTAGAACAACATACAAAAACAGCTTACAATATCTAATTGAAGCTTTGCACCAATTGATACTGAAAGCACTCCAGAGGGACAGCTACCCTCACATCCCCACTTAGAATCATGGGGCTGGAAACAGTGGAAGAGTTGGGAACTCCTCCCTAAACACGTGGGGGAGAGAAACACCATCAAAGGCAATTATATCACCTTTTAAAATTTGTTTTGGTTCTCCAAATGAATTTTCAGTTCAAATTCAAATTAGCAGATAGGCAAGGAAAGCTCAATTCTGTTGAGTGGGGATGGTCAACCTGCTGCGCCAGGGTCACATGTGGCCCTCAGCCAAATCATGGGGGGAGAGACAGAGTAGGAGGAGAAATACGCTATTGTTATCTAGGGCGCCACTGCCCAGAGGTGCCAAGGAAAAGCACCATGCTTACCATAAACTGGGGTGGCCAACCTGACGCCCTCCAGATGTTGTTGGACTCCAGCTCCCATCAGTCTCCGCCAGTATGGCCAATGGCCAGGGAAGATAGAAATTATAGTTCAGCAACATCTGGAGAGCACCACGTTGTCTGCACCACTGTTCTTCAACCTTAGGTCCCCAGATGTTGCTGGACTTGGCCATTGGCTAAGCTGGCTGGGATGGGAGTTGTAGTCCAACAACATCTGGGGACCCAAAGTTGAAGAACAGTGGTCTACACTTTCTGTAAATGAATACATCTACCAAAGCACACTCTAGCTAGCTAAAGCAAGCCAGTACTGCCACACATTAATTGAAAAAGTGGGGAGGGGGAACAAAAATGCAGTACCAAATCGGATGCTGAGATGAAGCCAATCAGATGCTTCTTGACTTCAAATATGGCAAGTTGTTAGACATTGACTATGAAACATGCATACACGCACACCCTCCTTCCCAAGAGCATCTCTTTATGTTTTGTATCCAATTATACTGTCATGGCTTTATTGAATGCATGGAGGGATTTTGTGGTTATGACCAGAGCTTGGAATAGTTACTTTTTTGAACTACAACTCCCATCAGCCCCAGCCAGCATGGCCACTGGATTGGGCTGATGGGAGTTGTAGTTCAAAAAAGTAACTTTTCCAAGCTCTGGTTATGACAACGAAATGAACTTCTGACAATGATTGGCTGAGCTTCCGTAATGTCACAGAAGGGTGTGAAAGGAATACAGATTTTAGGTTGGGAGTGGTTGATCCAGTCTAGGTAGGAAGGCCTAGGCTTAGGTGGAAAAGGGTAGTAGAAACAAGGGCCTGGAAAAGGGAGAGACAGGAATCTGAAGAGATAGACCAAAGGAAACAGAGGGGTCTTGAAGAAGCTTGGCAGAGAAAGTGGTCCAGAGGAATGAAAGGAAGAGTGGAAGGCAGAAGAGTCCCAGAAGAGAAGCCTGGGCTAAAAACAGGCAGAGAGGAGAAGCCACATGGTCAGGAGCTGCAGAAGTGAGGAGGTTTGCAGTCCACACACTCACACGATCAACTAAATCTTTGGACAGAGACCTCTAAAAGAAATGTGTCGCTATCTCTAACAGCTAGTAAATGGCAGGGAGAAATAGTGGGATAACATTTTTACAGTGGGTGTATCATTCACAGTTAAGGATGCTCGTACTGCGGTAGTTAGAAGTTTCAAGCTCATCCTATGGTACTCACCTCAAATACTGTCTCTTCCTTCTCCAAAGATGTGACACATACACCTGTACATTTACCAGCATTATAGCATGGCAGGAGTCTGATATTCCCAGGCAAGCTTGCATTTCCTCTTAATTATATATAGCCTGTTAATTCATTAAGTGGATGGAAGAGACTGTTCTTTTTCCAGCTCCACTAATGAGAACCTGTTGGACCTAGGGCAAATCACCTGACCTTTGTGGCTGTGTTTAGCCTTTAGAAAAGATATATTAAGAAATAGTGCTTCACAAGTGAGGTTTAATTAGACATTGTTAGTGAAGTACTTTGATCCGCCTATTCAGAATGATGTCTCATTTTACACATTAGCTCCCTAGACTTGGAGTTTCATTAAATGTGTCATATTTGTGTCATATCCACATTAGGGTTGCCAACTTTTTTACTGACCTCTGCTCCTGTGCCTCTAACAACAGCTTGGTGTACAGGCATTATCAGAATTCAGCTTCCTAAGAGCATCCATTTTATTTTATTTCTTAAGGAATATATTTGTAGCCATTGCAATTCAGAGACATACTTGAAAGTGCATTTACAATGCTTGCAATCTCAGAAGTTAGAGAGGTGGTGAAAAAAATGTCCATTGTTTGGAGACAGGTCTTTATCGGTTTGTGTTTTTTCTCCTCCCCATAATTAGCACCACAATACATTATATAAAATGGTAAAATTTTAAGAATACATTATGCAAAATAAAGAGAAGGGTTGCAGATTTGTTTAATTTGCACAATTTATACAGGGTACAGAATTCAGCTTTTGTCAGAGCAGAGTTTGATTTGATTAGGTGTAGAATTCAATTTTATTTAGCTGAGTATGTAGCCTTAACCAAAAAAGAAAAGGAACAGAACAAAAATTGTACAGCCATGAGAGTGGCTGTATACTATAGTCAGCAAGGATTTTTTGCATTCCGCAATGTTAAATTGAAAATACCCCCATGTCATTCTGACCCTTCTCATAAGCTCATTTCAAAACTTTACAAAACTTATAGTCCTGAACTCATAAATCCTTCCTTAATAACCCTCTAAATTTTCATGGTGATACACAAAACAGTCAGAGAGAATCGAGAATTCAAAGTGTAAAAAGAGAAAGAGAGAGAAACCAGACCCCTTTTGGACTTTTTTCTGTCAGAGTTCTCATAATCTGTTGAAATTAATTAAAAATCAGCCATGTTCACAGAGTACCTGTAATCCTATTACTGACCTTGCCCCATACTCTGACCTTCATCTTCTGAAGTTTAAAAGTTAAAAGATGCCTGGCTGAATTTTAATTAATTTAAGAAATTTAGCATTGAACTCAATAATAAGGCCAGGCATGCTCAGTAAGAACCAACTGTCAGTGTTCTAAAACCCAGACTCACAGCTGTTGCGCTTGCCTAATCAGGTAGCCACACCCAAGCCAGAACTTTACTTCACTTTAGACAGTCATGGCTTCACCCAAAGAATCCTGGGAAGTGTAGTTTGTGAAGGGTGCTGAGAGGAGACTCTTATTCCCCTGGCAAAGCTCCAGTGGTCAGAGTGGTTTAACAGTCAGCTGCTCTGATTGAAGCTCTGTGAGGGGAACAGAGCATCTCCTAGCAGCTCTCAGCACCCTTTACTAACTACACTTCCCAGGATTCTCTGAGAGAAGCCATGACTGTGTAAAGTGAAATAACAGTCTGGTATGGATGTGGCCAGGGACAGCTTTGGTTTAAATTTGGGTAGGAGGCTACAAGTGCCTGCTGTAGAATAAAAAGTTGGTGGAAACCCTGAAAAAGAATGATACTGTTCACAATGTTTTTCCTTTTGGAAAAGAAACGGGCTTCCCCTCTGTCCAGTGCCCATCCATCCAATCTCCTACCCTACCCTCCCCCTTCCTCCCCTCCTCCTCCCCTCCCTGCCTAGGTCAGTTTCACCTATCCTAAGCATAACTGCACAGCAGTAAATCCCACTGATCTCAAGAAGCATGCAAATGATCAAACCTGCCACCCTTTCCCCTCCCTCCTATCCCCTCCCCCTTGCCCCTTCCCTCCTACCTCCTTCACCACTCCCTTACCCTCCCCCATCCCCTTCCAATCCCCTCCTTCCCCCTCATCCTCTTTCCCCTCCCCTCTGCCCTCCCCATGGTTAGGTTTACCTATCCTAAGCATGATTGCATGGGAGTAAATCCCACTGAACTCAATAAGTATGCAAATGATCAAACCTGCCCTCCCTTCCTCATCCCTCCCATCAATTCCCTTTTGCCCCTCCCCTCCCCTTTGTTCACCCCTTCCCCCTTCCCTTCCAATCCCTTCCTTCCCTCTCTCACTCCTTCTGCTCCCCTCTCCTCCTTCCTCCTTCCCTCTATTCTCCCCTCCCCCTCCTCTTCCCCCTTGGTCAGTTTTACCTATCTAAAGCATGATTGCACAGGAGTAAATCCCACTGGAAAATAAACATGCAAATGATCAAACCTGCCCTCCGCCTCCCCTCCTGACTGCTCCCCTCCCCATCCTCCCCTCCCCATCCTCCATGGTCAGGGTCACCTATCCTAAGCATGATTGCAGGGGAGTAAATCCCACTGAACTCAATAAGCATGCAAATGATCAATCCATTCTCAGCAAACTTGGACAGGATCCCATTTCTTACCTCCCAGATTAAAAAGCAGGGAAATCCACTAATAGGCTCCCCAACTTTTATACGGTGCCCCCATTTGGATTCACTCTCTAGGTCCTTCCGTTGAAACCACACTTTCCAGTTTCCTCCGCAGCCTTTTAGCTGTGCCCCGATGTGTTCCCTCAGCAGCATTAAGACTTGAATGCGGGATGACCTCTTTGGACTGCCGAGCATGGATCATGACTTTCAACTTTTGGGCAAAAATTTCATTTAACTTTCCCCAAGGCCTTCTAGCCCCATTCTGGAATGGCACCTATCCCTCTTCCTGGATCACAAATATAGAAGCCAAACTGCTGAAAATTGGTCTCTCCAAAGACTATTTGGCCTCCCAATCTCAAAACGATGTACTCCCACAGATCTGCTCTCGGCTTATAGATATTGATTACCAAAACTCAATCTCTAATGCATCCAAAACATGCTCCCCATTGGCCCTAAATTTATCTTTTGCATTTGGTAAACTCGCCCCTTATTTATGTTTTCTTACTTTACCCAAATTACGTTTAGCCTTCACAAAAGCCAGATTCAACGCCTTAAACTCAGCGATAATGGAAGGGAGATTCCGACGAACCCCTTATGAGCAGCGTGTATGCCCTTGCGGTCATGAACAGATTGAAACCCTTTCCCATTCCATTTTGGATTGCCCGCTCTATTCACAAATCAGAACTAAATTCCTTAATCCTATCTTGTCGAACCAGAAATTTAAAAACTTTTCCCCCGAAGATATGATTGCTCTGCTCCTCACAGGCTCTGACAGAGATACTACCATACAAGTTTCAAAAATCGTATTTGGTGCCCAATCAATACGTGCCTCCTCCTAATGTTTGTATCATGAATCTTGTTTTCGTTCTGTATTATATGTTGATTTCTTTTATTCTGTTTTAATTTCTGGGTCCTTGACCGCAATAAACTACTACCACTAATAGGCAAAAAACCTTGCGGTTTAAGAACGTACCTATAGCCAACAAATATTTCTATCAAACTTTACAAAGTAGAGAAATTGGGCAGCTATAGTGAATGCACCAGGGGAGCAGGAGACCTGACCTCCTCTCTGAGATATTGTACTGCCCTACAAATTTGTCAAAATGCAAACACAATTTGGGTTGGTCTTTCACAGTCCAATCCACTTCCTGTGTAGCTTGGAAGAATTTGGTAACATGTGCCTCTGCAAAGAAATGTCCCTTTCAAGTCGTGATACTGAGAGACCTGTGGACAACTGGACACGAATAGCTTCTAGAATCTTCCAATATGCTCTTTCCTTAACCTGATTGACCTGTTTTCTTGTATGCTCTGGTAACCTCTCAGCTTGACTGTTGTCAAGTTCTGTACGTCAGGCTGCTCTTAAAATCAGTGGCTGGGCCTGGTCTGGAATTGAGTAGCTTGATTTCTCTCTGTAGCTGATCTTAAAGCTCCTCTAACAGTGATTGTTGCTGATACATGCACTGCTTACTGCTTTGTTTCCAGGTTAGAATAATGGTGTTAATTTGGGACTTCAAAGCAGGGGTGGGGCAACGGATGTTGTCATACTACAAATTCCATAATCCCTGATCATTGGCCATCCTAGCTGCGGCTGAAGGAGTCAAAGATAAGTAGAGCCACAGGTTTCCCAACCCTGTGTTTAAGCCCTAAACAGCCTCCCACATGTAAATTGGGATCAGTTGGAGAAGCCAGCACAATCTCTGATGATATTTTTTTAGGGTGGTTTCTTTCCAATGGATATCCACAAGACCAGTTCTGTTTTAACTTTCAGGCAGATGAAGGGAGGTGTTATATTTTTCCAGGCTTCCAAATTCGGATTTTACCATATCAGGCTGATACTTTAGTTTAATTTAGTTTAACTTTGAAGCTTATCCATTTTAATTGTACTTTTATAATTTCTTTTTAAAGTTTTAATCATTTGTTGTAAGCCACTTTGAGGAGCTTTTTGGTGAAAAAGTATCTGAGATTAAATAGGTGGAAGGTAGTAGGAAGGTAATAGGTGGAAGGTAGTAGGAAGGTAATAGGTGGAAGGTAGTAGGAAGGTAATAGGTGGAAGGTAGTAGGAAGGTAATAGGTGGAAGGTAGTAGGAAGGTAATAGGTGGAAGGTAGTAGGAAGGTAATAGGTGGAAGGTAGTAGGAAGGTAATAGGTGGAAGGTAGTAGGAAGGTAATAGGTGGAAGGTAGTAGGTGGAAGGTAATAGGTGGAAGGTAGTAGGTGGAAGGTAATAGGTGGAAGGTAGTAGGTGGAAGGTGGAAGATAGGTAGTAGGTAGTAGGTAGTAGGTAGTAGGTAGATAGTAGGTAGTAGATAGATAGTAGGTAGTAGATAGTAGATAGATAGTAGGTAGTAGATAGTAGATAGATAGTAGGTAGTAGATAGGTAGTAGATAGGTAGGTAGATAGTAGGTAGTAGATAGGTAGGTAGGTAGGTAGGTAGGTAGGTAGGTAGATAGGTAGATAGATAGATAGATAGATAGATAGATGTGTTTTGTAAGTTATACTGTATATTACATCTTCTGACTTCAAGCCTATAAAAAGAGCGGTGGTGTTACCCGTGTGATTTACACCCTTTCAGACAAACTTTCTTCCATCAAGCAAGAAAGAACGGAATTGATTCCACCCACATCAATGAAATCAGAATGCTTTGGAAGCACCTGTGAACACCGAGATTCCCACTGACAAATAGGAGCAAGACCACCTCTGAATACAAATGCTTAGGGCCACATCCACACCAGATGTTTATTCCACTTCAAACAGTCATGACTTCCCCCAAAGAATCCTGGGAAGTGTAGTTTATGATTGGTGCTTTGAGTTGTTGGGAGACGCCCTATTCCCCTGACAGAGCTCCAGTGGCCAGAGTGGTTTAACAGTCAGCTCCTCCTCCCAGAGAATTCTGGGGATTTGAGCTCTGTGAGGGGCATAACGATCTACTAACAGCTCTCAGCATCCTTCACAAACTACACTTCCCAGGATTCCTTTGGGGAAGCCATTACTGTTTAAAGTGGAATAAATGTCTGGTGTGGATGCGGGTGACAAAATGTGTCTTTTCTCCCCATTAACATTTTTGTAGAAGTTCTGGCTGTGTAACAAAAGGAAGTACACCAGTATATCTTCTGAAGGCCAAAGATGATATGAGGTTAAATGTGTATCACTTTTTAAGAAACACAAACCGCAGCTCCTATGAGAGGAAGGAGTCTAATAATTCAGAATTAAAGCAAGGGAAAATGTTAACCCCTTTCCTTGCCAATCCAGTGGGGGATTTCCAACATGAGAATGGGTCAGAAATAATGACTTCAGCAGTCTCTCCTGTGAATATGAGATCATTTCTGGAGTATGTTAGCTTCTGACCTTGTGCAGTCCTCCCTATACCCCACCTCCTTTTTCAGATTCCTCACCCCCCTTCTTGCTCTTGCTCATGTTGTATTTTCTGAAAATCAGTCTGCGTAATCCAGTTGGTGTCTTTGTGCTCACAGAAGAACTTTTAATCCAGAGAGCACCTCCATAGTAGAAGAGGAAGGGAAGCTATTTTTGCAACTCCCCCTTCCCCCTCTAGCTCCTGCACCCCCTTCCATGCCCTCTGGAGCTGATTTTCAGGGGGCTGCTGGGGGTGGGGAAATGGGCAAAAATTGCCACCTCTTCCATTAATGGAGGCATCTTCTGTGAGCACAAATGCACCAATTGGATTCCATGCAATAAAAACAATTCACAAAAATAAAAAATAGTAATATTTAAGGTTTATATTATGCACTACACTTTAGCAGTCTCCCAAAAATTACACTATAACTGAGGCCTAATTTTTTTAAAAAATACCATAATTTCAAGTATTCATTTAACAAATGTTCACCATGCAAATCTGTGAAAATAAGTAATTTTCAAGTAGTCATGCATATATTAATTATATCTGTATTGTGAGGCAAAATAGCAATGTAACTGAAGACTTTATTCTCACCATATTATTTCTCTACACACTCCCTCATTTCCCTTAAACTCTGAAAATTGTATCCATAATAAATTCTCGATATTTTAAATAACCAGAACTTGATTCAAAATTGAGATGCTTCTAGATAAAAAGGATCCAGTGTTTTGTGTAGAGTTGTAACGTGTACTACCAAGTATCAAGGGAGTTTTAAGTGCTATGGCAGTCTGTAGTCTTTGGGGACCATTCTCATCAATGTTCCCATCTATTCTACCTACATTGATCAGCTGACATCAACCTGTCCTAGCCAGGTATTCTCCTGAAATCCCCTTACATTTTGCTCTCTATTTCTCATTGATCAAGGTACACACAAAAAAAAGATTTAAACGTTTGCTCTTATAAGTTACAGTTTTCTTGGAAACCCACAGTAGAAATAGCAAATGAATGGGAGGCTAAATGTTGCAGAACTCATCGTGTTTTACACACCAAAGATTCAAAGTTAACTTCTTTGTGTGATGATGTAGCAGCTAGACTGTTCTATTTAGATGGAAAAATCAAGTGCACATCCCTCATCAACTATGAAGTTCAGTACTTGACACTGGAATTACTAGAGCTCTATTCAGGCATTAAAATTCTGTGAGGCGAAAACAACTAACTCACCCCATCCTCTTCATTATGTAAAGAGATGTGAAGGCCCGGGGGGGGGGAATCTGGAATAACTCAGGAAAAAAGGGGGGTCTCTTTTTAGCCTGCTGGATCAGGTCAGTGGCCTATCTAGTCCAGCATCCTTTTCTCAGAATGGCCAACCAAATGCCTATAGGAAGCCCACAAGCAAGTTCTGAGCACAGCAGCACTCTTCCCTCCTGCAGGTTCTAGCAATTGTCATTCAGAAACATACTGCCACTTACTGTGGAGATCAAACATAACCATAATGGCTAGTAGCCATGATTTTGTCTAACCCTCTTTTAAAGCCATCCAAGTTGGTGATCATCACTGCCTCTTTTGAGAGCAATTCCATCATTTAACTATGTGCTATGTGAAGAAGTACTTTCCTTTGTCTGTCCCGAATCTTCCAACATTCAGTTTCATTAGAAGTCCACGAGTTCTAGTGTTATGAGAGAAAAAAACTTTTCTCCATCCACTTTCTCTATGCCATTTCTAATTTTATACACTTCCATCATATCTTCTTTTACTCATCTTTTTTCCTAAATTGAAAAGCCCTGAATGCTGCAGTCTTTCCTCATTGAGGAGTTGCTCCACTTGAACATTATGGTTTCCCTTTTCTGAACCTTTTCCAACCCCACAGCAACCACAGCTGTACACAGTATTCCAAATGTGACCACACCATAGATTTGTATAATGGCATTATGATATCAGCAGTTTTATGTTCAATTCCTTTCCTAATGATCCCTAGCATGGAATTTGCCATTTTCACAGCTATCGCACACGGGATCAACATCTTCACTGAGTTATCCATTACAATTCCAAGGTCTTGTTTTAGGTCAGTCACTGCCAGTAGAGTAACTAGGGTGGTGCAACCAGTGTCCCAAAAACAGGTGCAAGATCAGGGGGCCACAAGATTGGCTGATGATGATGGAGCATAACTTAAGATCATTACATTAGAATCAACTTCACACATTTAAAGGTAATAATCATATGTATTTCATTATCAAAAAATCAAAATTATCCACATGTAATTAATAAAGTCATTATAAACAGTGAATAATAGTTGTATTAATCCCACATGGTAATTTTGATTTTTTGATAATGAAATAAATATTAATACTTGTATTAAATGTGTTTAACTGTAGTGATATAAAGCTCAAATTTACTGTTGATTAACAATTTTCATTAATGTGATTTTGTGAAATTGGGATCTTTACTGCAACCTCAATGTAATTAGACTGAACTTGCCTTTATAAAACAATCATCAGTTATTGTAACTAGTGGAGGCTCTTCAGCTAGGACTACTGGACCAAGAGCTTCTGAAGCAATTTTTTTAAATCCTCCACCCCAAAATCTCAAAGCCACATGCTCTTTCCTGTCCCACACACATTTTATACTTCCATGAATTCAAAGAGGCTTGTGAAGGCATTTCTCTCAATCTCTGTTCTCTGGCCAGTCAGCTCTCTGGACCACTCAGCCAAGCTTAATCCAAAGGTGTAGCTATGGCAAAGATGTTCCTTCTATGTGTCTCTGAGACCTGGGGAGAAAAACTATGACATTTGAATATTAGGAGAAATGCCAGCGCTTCAGCCTCTGCTTGGCAGGTTCCCTTTCCCTCTGTTGTTGAGGGAGTCCCAGCAGCCACTATATCAGATTAGGAAGAACTGTTTGACAGCCTTGAATAACCCACCAACATCACGTAGTAGCCGATTAGAATGATGCATCTGTTCTGAGCATGCTCAGAGCTTCTTCCTCGAAGGCCAGATCTCGTCATAGCTTTAAGCATGTTCTGGTAACCAGAAAAGCAACAGGGAATGTTTCCTACTTTGAGATGCTTTTTGTTGCTGTCTTTATTGTTGTTTGGTATTTGATTTGTCACCTGGGGAGAGAGACAGAGAGCAAGCAAGCAAGCCACAGTTGACACAGTGTACATTTCTTTCTATAATAAATATCTATTTTTTATTTTTTTACTTAATCATTTCACTTTTTTTTGTGAATTGGATTGGGAGGAGAATCAACTTGCCCTGCCGCACCTCCATTCATTTATTAAAAGCTGCAGCAGCAGCTGGGTGGGGAGCAGAGCAAGTTGATCTGAGCCACAGACAGTTCTGAGAGTATTTTCAAGATTTTAAAAATAACATCATCTTGGACTTTGCTCATTCCACTTGAATTCCAAATTGATCATACCGACAACAAGCTCTTTGATATGCTGGTACAATCACTGTACAAACAGAATGCAAATTGTTACTGGCTCAACAGAAACAAGTGGTAGGCCACACTTAAAGAGTTACGAATTTCAAGAAAATGCCCCAGCAAATGTCCTTTCTGCCCACACTGACATTTGTGTCTCCTGGTTCCAAGAACTACAAGAAGCCAAGGCAAGGCCTATCCTCTCTTAGGCACACTCCCCTGATACCCCCTCCCACATACACACATGGACCCACTGGCTATGGATACCCAACTGTCATTTCTCAATACATTTGGCTCAGGCTCACCTTCCCTTGCAGCTCAAAAGCCTTCATTTTAATATTTCCCATAACAGTTCGTTTAATCCCCCTAACTCTGGAGTTGTCTTGAAAACACTCTGCCTTGAACTGCTTTAGAGGATAGGGGCATAAAATGTTTTTAATAACAACATATGTCTGCCTCTCCCAGACAACAGAAAATAGCTCTACTTTGCTATTAGGTGGGATCTGTTGCTTTTGAAGAGATACGTGCAAGATCTTTTTTACTGTTATTTTGATCTATCAATGCTGCCCACTTTTCTTTTTGCCACTTCAAATAGTCATGCTAGGAAAACATGGAATGGTCGGATTCCTTCAAAATGGGAAGTAGGAACTACTGCAGCTTCTTCCCCAAGTTAAAGGGAAGGGTCAAACCTGTGCCTGGCTTGGAAAAGGCAATAGCTCAGGGGTAGAGCATCTACCTTACATGCTGAAGGTTCCCTGTTCAATCCCCAGCATCTCCTGGTAGGGCTTGGAGAGACTGCTGCCTGAAACCCTGGAAAATCACTGCGAGTCAGTGTAGAAAATACTGAGCTAAATGGACCAATGGTCCGAGTCTGACTCCGCATAAAGCAGGCTCCTCTGTGCATTTTTGGCAGATATCCCTGCCATCAAGAAAACTGGTAGGTATCTTGGGGGAGCAAAGAAAGGCCTGGGGCTCAGACCACCATTCCTGGGCTAGAGTGACCAATCATTCTGATTGCATTAGCAGCTTTCCTCTGCATGTATATAGAAATGGCAGTTTACTCCCTGAAGATGGCCTGTTGGGTTGCTGTTTTTTTCCTGAACATAATTTTTGTAATAAATAGGCAAAAGAGAAATAATATGCACCTCTTTGTTACTCAGAACATATATAGATTTCTGGAAAAGCAAATTATCACCATGTATTGTTATTGTTATTTATACATCACGGACACACACAAAAGCTGTTAGCTCCTCAAATAGCAAGTGTCAAGGTACTGCATATCCACCCAGTTGGTAAAATAAGTCAGTTAATTTGGCAGGTAAGTATTAAGTAATCATGTTGTCAGATTACAACATGAGGAAGTACGCCTGGCGCCGACTCTGCTCTCCTTCCGGCGCCAGGTCAAAACCTTCCTATTCTCTGAAGCATTTTAAGTTACACTGATTTAATTTTAAAAATGTTTATTGTGTTGGATTGTTGCTTGTATTTTAGTATTGTTTTGTTATTTATTGTATTTTTATGCTGTTTTATGTTCACCGCCCAGAGAGCTATTGCTAGTCGGGCGGTATATAAATTTAATAAATAAATAAAATAAATAAATAAATAAGGCAAGTGGCTAAGAGAGAAAGACAAAGAAGAATGAAAAATTATAAAGGGAGAAGGAAACAGGAAAGAACTGAAGAGTGTGCAGCAGAGATGAAGGTTTTTGTTCTCTGCCTCATTGATCTGCTGCTTATCTAATTACTTTGGCATTTACAAGGTCTTCTCTAGCAGTGTCATAAAGCCTGACAGCCTTCTGTACGAAAGGGCCACTATGCATCTTCCAAAATAAATAGCATCACCTTATCAAGCTCACCTAGACTTTATTCTCCTTCATCCAACAAGAGCCTTTGCCTTCTGGAGCCTTCATGCTCTCTCCCTCATTCTCGCTCTCGCTCTCAGCACAGATTATCTGACTACATTTGCCAATACCTGGTTTTGAAGGGCCTTTTCCTCTGTGTTTCCAATGGCTTAAGGTGAAGAGCAGCTTCTCCCATTGCTCCAACACTGAGACCAGAAAAGACACAGGTAACCCAGCTAGTATCGCTCCGTCATGTGGCTATCAAAGACTGTTTGGAGATCAGGAGGTGGCAACTACATTCTGCAACCATCCCATCCCAGAAAGGGAACCTGCATCTTCCAAAGGTAACACAGAAGCTTTTGAACATACCAAAAAAGTAGGTCCGAGCAACCAAAGTGCTCTGTCACCTTAGCACAACAGATCCGCTTTAAAAAAAAAAAAACACCACACATAGATTTTTTCGGGGGGGGATTAGAAAAATGATGGGAAAATGCACTAAAAAGAATGAGATGAACAAATGATGAACAGAAAGAAACATCCTGCAAGAAAATCAGGGTGGATGCTCATTGTTGTATAACCTCCTCACAAACAAATCAGAACAAATGTTCAGTAACTGAGCATAGGCTACTTGCAAGCAAATCAGGATGAATGCTCAATAAACAGGTCATCTGGAGGAGCCCTGGGGCTCAGAATCCATCCCTCTGAGATAAACAGTTGTGGTTTTAATACTGTATCTCTCATGTCGCTCATATGTGAATCCTTTCTCAAAGGCTGACCAAGCTTCCTTGTTCACTTGGAGAAATCTCTTTTGCTCACCCCTCTCAGTTTCATTAGTCTATCCACCAGGGGTGTTGTCGTCCAGGTTTGCAGGAAGTTGTAGATGTTACTGTTTTGGGAGCAGGGTCCCAGCCAGGTCCCTTTGTATGAGCCAATCAGCATGAACTGCATGTAGCCACTGAGAAGAGTTCTTGTCCTTTCATGCTGATTGAAGCCAGTGAAAGAAGGTGAGTCACCTCCTGAGAAGACTCTTCTCAGTAGCTAACACACAGCCTCCCCTTTCATGCTGATTGGCTCCTAGGAACATCTGTTGTAGTGGAGTGTTGTCTCAGAGATGACAGGGAGAGCAAGGGAGACGAGGGAAAGTGGGAAAGGGGGTGTAGCTGGGGGTGTGGCATGACTATCATGAAGCATCTCTGCACTTCTGAATTTGCCACTACACTTCTGCTATCACCATTTTATGATTCACCCTAATTCTCCAGTTGAGGAATGTGCCAAATAATGTGGGATGCCTGTGCTCCAGTTCAAGGAAATCCCAACAGATGTTAGTCACCATCTTGCCTTACCTTCAAAATGCCAATACTGGCTTTATTCACAGAAGGGAACATAGAAGCGGCTTTATACTGAACGAAAGCATTGGTCCATCTAGCTCAGTAGTGTAGTGGCTCTCCAAAGTTTCAGATGGAGGTCTTTCTTAGCCCTCCCTGGAGATGCTGGGTGTAATATTTGCAAGAGTTGAAATGAACTCCAAACACTGTTTAGAAGGAACAAACTTTATTGAACAGTGTGTTGCTGCAGAACCCAGAGCTCCACTTTCATTTACCTACTGATCCCACCCCCAACTGATTCCCCATACAACTATATCTAATTCACTTGAGTTCCTACTCACATTACATCTCCCTTTTTTTTAAAGAAAAAGATAGAAACTACTGTCTATATCGAATTGGTTTTCTGATCACTCTCCCTCTTGATGTAGTAACAGGTAACTCAGAGTCCAAAATCTTCTCTGGTATATCACTGGCACTTTGTGCTACAGCTGTTCCACTTTTGTTGTCTTGAGACTCTGATAGGTCTACCTCTGATGGAGGTGCAGTTGCAGTCTTAGTAGTCTCATCCATTTTTGGTTCACAGCTTGGAGGGCTTTGAAGATCTCTTCTGTTCCGTCTGTAGACAGCTAAATCATCAGTCTGAACCAAATATGATCTTGGAGTCATGTTTTGTCCAGTCACTCTCGCTGGTTTCCACACTCCATCTTGCCTAACATTAACAGAATCACCAACCTGCAAAGGTGGTAAAGGCTTTGAACCTTTGTCAAAGTAAAGCTTCTGTTTCTCTTGTCTTCTCTTCAGATGTGTCTGTATGTCACCTTTTACCTGCTGAGGTAGTAACAACAGTGCTGAGGTAGGCAACCTGGTTCTTAAACGTCTCCCTATTAAAAGTTGTGCAGGTGAGACTGTATCTACTGTAGGCGTATTTCTGTAATCCAATAAACTAAGATAAGGATCTGTGTTATTCAGACTAGATTTCTTAAGAATCCTCTTTACTGTTTGGATCGCTCTTTCTGCCATTCCATTTGATTGAGGAAATAGTGGACTGGATGTTGTGTGAACAAAGTCCCAATCTTTGGCAAACATTTTAAAGTCTCTAGAGCAAAACTGAGGGCCATTATCACTGACAACCTCTTCAGGTATGCCATGTCTTGCAAATATAGATTTGCACTGTACAATTACTGATCTACTTGTAGTGTCTTCAAGCAAACATATTTCCACATATTTTGAATAATAATCAACCAAGAGTAGATAGTCCTTTCTTTCAAATTCAAACAAGTCCATTCCTCGCTTCTGCCAAGGTCTTCTTGGAATTTCATGAGGTAACATTGGTTCTTTTTGGTTTTTATTTCTGAAGGTGAGACATGTGGTACATGACAGTACCAATTCTTCAATTTGGGCACACATACCTGGCCAATATACAGCTTCTCGTGCCCGCTTTTTACATAATTCAACACCCAGATGACTATGTATAATATTCAATATCTCTTTCCTCAAATCTTGTGGTACTACGATTCTGTCACTTTTAAAAATTAGTTCATCATGAACACTTAATTCTTCTCTGTAATTCCAATAACCATGTATACACTCTGGAACTTCTACTCTTCTATCTGGCCACCCTTGCAAAATGGCATTTTTCAGGATTTTCAAAATGCTATCATTTTCAGTAGCCACCTGAAATTCTTTCAGTTTTGATTCAGAGATTGGCAAATAAGATAACATGAGGTTAACAGCAACCTCAGCTTCTTCAGAACTTATTCCTTCAGATATGCCCTGGACAGGGTATCAGCAATGATTAATTCTTTGCCTGGTCTATAGTGCACTTGTAATTGATATTTCTGCAGTGTTAACTGCCATCTTTGGATTCTTGGAGGTGCATTATGCAAAGGTTTTCTGAAAATTGCCTCCAATGGTTTGTGGTCTGTTTCCACAGTCACTTTTTTGCCATAGAGAAATTGATGGAACCCTGTGCATCCAAACACTATTGCCAACATTTCCTTTTCTATTTGAGCATAGTTCTGTTGGGCCGCAGTCATTGCTTTAGAAGCATATGCAACAGGTGCACCTCTTTGCAACAGTACAGCACCTAAGCCTATAGAACTAGTGTCCACTGACAGAGTTACAGGCTCTTTCACATTATAATATTTCAAAACAGGAGTTTTTGTTAATAGTTCTTTCAACTGTGTGAATGCTGTTTCATGAACTGACATCCAGCAAAATTCAACATCTTGGGCCAACAGCTGTCCTAAAGGGGTTGTTACTGTTGACAAATTTGGGATAAACTTTGCTAGGTAAGTCACCATTCCTAGAAATCTTTTAAGATCAGCTTTGTTACTTGGACTGGGCATATCAGTGATGGCCTCTATTTTAGATGAATCAGGTTTTAGTCCTTCTTTGGTTGTGTCCTAGATATTTTATTTCAGTCATGGCAAATTTGCATTTCACTTTGTTCAGTCTCAGAATCCTCTCTCGGCACCTGTCCAGAACTCTCTTCAGTCTCTCATCATGTTCCTGTTTGGTCTCCCCCCAAACCAGGATATCATCTATGTAGCATGTGACCCCATCAATACCCTCAAATGTCTGTTGGATCATCCTCTGATAGACCTCAGGAGCTGAAGAGATACCAAATGGCATTCTTGTAAATTGGGACCTGCCAAAAGGTGTATTAAATGTGCATAGCCTGGAACTGTTGTCATCTAGCTGAATTTGCCAGAATCCACTACTGGCATCAAGAACCATAAACAATTCTGCTTCTGCTAGCTTACTGGTAATTTCTTCTACAGTAGGCAATTGAAAATGTTCTCTTAAAATTGCTCTGTTCATATCTCTTGGATCTAAATATATTCTTATCTGGTCCCGGCCAGGCTTGTCTACAACCACAATGGAATTCACCCACTCTGTAGGTTCTTCTACCTTAACTAAGACTTTTAATTGCTCCATACGAGTCAGTTCCATTTGGACTTTATCCCTTAGTGCCACTGGAACCTTCCAAGGTGCATGAATCACAGGTGAAACCTGTGGGTTGATTTTGATGGTGTATTTCTCTGGTAAGCAACCTAAGCCTTCAAATACATCTTTGTATTCAACTGCAACATCCCATTGATCTACTGGAGCTCTTTTCATTAAATTAACTCTTTGCACCAAATTTAAATGAGTCACAGCCCGGAGACCAAGTACAGCTTGTGCATCAAAGTCTACTATGTGAAATTCCAACTCAGCTCTTTGATCTTTATATTTGCAATCCAGGTTACATTTACCAGACACATGTAGTCTTTCTCCAGAGTAGGTTATTAATCTGGTATTTGATTGCTGAAGGGGTTCAGCTTGCAAGGCTTTGTATGTTTTTAAAGACATTGCATTAGCCTGTGCTCCTGTGTCAATCTTAAAGGTCACATACTTGTGATCATTTATGAGAAGATCCACACACCATTCATCTTCCAGAGCTGTAGAATTCAATGTGCCAATGAAGAAATCATGAGCATTTTGAGCTGTATCTGCTACTGAGAACATTTGTCTACGTTGAAGTTTTCTATCTCTAGTTTTACACATTTTAGCAAAATGATTAAGTTTGCCACATCTTCTGCATTCCTTCCCATATGCAGGACAAGCATTTATGTCATGATGACTGATACCACACTTGTAGAAGGCTTTGCTGCTTCTACAGACCTCTGTGGCATTTCCTTTTCTTGGGGGCTGGTAGTAGTGCCAAGGCTCCATTTGCTCTGAGGCTGGCTTACATTTGGCTTTTCAAAGGTACTTTTGCCCTGTAAGGCATCCATTTGTTTTTCTGTTGCCCCAAAATCTTTCATCTGTTTTGCAGCCACTTCTTCTGTCTTGCATATATTCACTGCACACTCAAGGGTTAAATCACTCTCAGTAACTTGCCTCTCAATCTGTCTTTCTGAATGCCACACACTATGCGATCCTTAATGAGAGAATCACACAGCTCCCCAAATTCACAGGTCTGAGCCAAAAGCTTCAACTCAGTCACATATTGGTCTATACTTTCTCCTTCACTCTGTATTCTAGTGAGGAACCTGTGCCTTTCATAAGTAACATTTCTTCTGGGCACACAATAAGCTTCAAATTTATTCATCAAAACTTGAATTTTATTTTTATCTGCATCATCATCAAACTGGAAAGTATTAAATACCTCTCTTGCTTCTTCACCTGCCACATGCAGAAATAATGCTGACTGGAGTCTCTCATCTTTCTTATCTGCTCTACTTGCAATGCAGTACAATTCAAACCCTTGCTTCCATCTTCTCCAGTTCTCTGCTGCATTTCCTTCAAACACTAACTTTCCTGGAGGCTTCAACTGGTCCATTTTTCACTGCCTTATGTTTTTAGGTAGTCTTCTGACACCATGTAATATTTGCAAAAGTTGAAATGAACTCCAAACACTGTTTAGAAGGAACAAACTTTATTGAGCAGTGTGTTGCTGCAGAACCCAGAGCTCTACTTTCATTTTCCTACTGGTCCCACCCCCAACTGATTCCCCCATACAACAATATCTAATTCACTTGAGTTCCTACTCACATTACACTGGGTATGGAACCTGTGACCTTCTGCATGCAAAGCATGTGCTGCTGGACCACTATGCTACAACCCTTCACTGCTGTCTGCTTCCTTGGCAAAAAAGTTCATATTTAATTCCCTGTCTTCCTTAAATTAAACTGGTGCCAATGGGAGGTACCCCCCCTTAAGCCTCATAGCCACACAGGGGTGTGGATTTTTTTATAGGATTGCAGCTGGAGATGAAAAGGCTACGTCTCATTTCCCTATTTACAGACCCAGGGCCTGCAGGAAGAGAACATCACCGCCCAGGGAAGGAGAGTCTGCTGCTGCTGCTGCGGGATCACCACCTCCACCACCCTTCCCAGTGGGACTTCTGCCTGGCAGACCTGCATCTTGCAGGACCAGGCCCCAGGTACCCAGCCAGCTGTGACTGATTGCTACCACCTGTCCCTCTTTGGAGGAATACATCAGCCAGCTGGCTGAGGTGGCCTGGGTGGGTTTTTTTGTTTTTGTTTTCCCTTTCTCTTTTTGGAGGGTTGTTTTAAGGTAGGGCGGTGAGAGGTAGGGGGGGTTCTTGGGGTGGAGGCCCAGGAGTGGTGGGAGGTGAGAGGTAGGGGCAAGGGCCTGCCTGACTGGCGAACAGGGAGGGAGATATGTGTAGACCGGGAGGGGATACTGTGAGAAGGGTGGGGAGCCATGATATTGAAAGGCTGGGCGGCAGATCCTGGAGAGGCGCAAGTGGCAGGCCACGCCAGCATAGGGGAACAAGGGATAGATGCATAATATCCATCCCTTGTTCCGGACCTGTCCACAACCAGAAGATAATTGGGGGATGCAGTACTCCATCCAATCTTCGACTGCTGTTGTGTAATGCCAGGTCTGTGGTACAAAAAACAGCACTCATCCATGACATGATCTTGGATGAGAACGCAGACCTGGTATGTATTACGGAGACCTGGCTGGATGAGGCCTCAGCTCCTATACTTGAGGCCATGTGTCCAGCCGGTTTCCGATACGCACAGCAGCCGAGAAGTGGTAGGTGGGGAGGGGGAGTGGCAGTCATCTATCGGGGATCTCTGGTTCTCGCCAGACCCCCTCTCCATGAGACCAAGTTTGTTGATTGCATGTACTGGAGATTGGGCCCAAAGGGCAGTTTAGGGATTCTACTTGTGTACCGCCCACACCGCTGCACAACAGACTCCCTGACCGAGCTGCTTGAGGTGATCTCGAGCGTGCGGTTGCTTTCCCCCAACCTATTGGTTGTAGGGGATTTCAACGTACACGCCAAGTCTGCCCTTACGGGAGCCCCTCGGGATTTCATTGAAACCATGACTTCTTGGGATCTGCACCTTAGTAATACGGGGCCCACCCATGTAGCCGGTCATGCTATTGACCTTGTGTTTGTCTCGGGAGGGGAGGGAAGAGTTCTGAAAATGGGGGCTGTTTCTTCTAACCCTGTGTCATGGTCAGATCACTGTCTGGTGAATATAGATCTCTCGATGCCGCACACCCTCCGCAGGGGACAAGAACCTATTAGGATGGTCCGCCCCAGACGCCTGATGGAACCGCAGGGATTCCTGAATGCGCTGGGTGATTTGGAGCTGACTGAAGGACGCCCGGCTGAAGCCCTGGTGATGGAGTGGAACAGGGAAATCACTGGGGCTTTGGATAGGGTGGCTCCGAAACGTCCTCTCCCCCTGAATAGAACTCAGACAGCACCCTGGTATACACCACGGTTGCGGGGTCTGAGACAGGAGGTGAGACGACTTGAGCGCCGGTGGCGGAAATCTCGCACTGAAGATGATCGGACACTGGTTAGAGCAGCAATAGCTGCCTACCAGGTGGCAACAAAGGCAACAAAGAGGGAATTCTTTGCTGCCTCTATTGCGTCAGCAGAGTGTTGTCCCAGGAGATTGTTCCAGGTGGTCCGAAGCCTGGTCGGTCCAGTTGCTCAGGAACCCATGGAGCAATCTAAAATCTCCTGTGACATTTTTGCTAAACACTTTGCTGGTAAAATCGAGCGCCTGAAGAGCATGATTCCATTCGCCGTGGATACAGGTAGTAGGCCAGGGTCGGCCAGTTGCATTCTGGTCCGGTGGGATCGGTTTCAGCCTCTTCCCTCTGAGGAAGTGGACAAGGTGCTCAGTACTGTGAAGTCAACCACCTGTCTGCTTGATCCTTGCCCTTCGTGGCTCGTCACGAGTTGCAAAGAGAGACTGAGCGAAGGGATCAAGGCAGTGGTAAATGCATCCTTGAAATAGGGTGCAATGCCATCAGCCCTCAAGGAGGCGGTGATAAAGCCCATCTTAAAAAAACCCTCCTTGGATCCCCAAGAGCTGAATAACTTCCGCCCAGTTTCTAATTTACCATTCTTAGGCAAGGTAATTGAGCGAGTGGTGGCCAGACAGTTACAGACACACTTGGAGAAAATGGACTATTTAGATCCATTCCAATCGGGCTTCAGGACTGGACATGGAACTGAAACAGCCTTGGTCGCTCTGGTGGATGATATGAGGAGGGCGTTGGATAGGGGAGAATATACCTTCCTCGTCCTCCTAGATCTCTCAGCGGCTTTCGATACCGTTGACCACGGTATCCTGTTGGATCGCCTAGGGGGATTAGGAATAGGGGGCACTGTTTTACAGTGGTTCCATTCCTATCTCTCAGATAGGCACCAACGGGTAGCTTTGGGAGATGAGGTATCAGACCCTTGGCCTCTTAATTGTGGGGTGCCACAGGGCGCTATACTCTCTCCCATGCTGTTTAACATCTATGTGAAACCGCTGGGGGCCATCATCAGGAGTTTTGGGCTGCAGTGTCACCAATATGCGGATGACACTCAGCTCTATCTCTCATTTAAGTCCTCACCAGAGTTGGCTGTGGATACCATGTCCAAGTGCCTGGAATCCGTAAGTGGATGGATGGGAGAGAACAGGCTGAAGCTGAATCCCGACAAGACCGAGGTGTTGCTTGTGGGAGACAGAGGAAGGCTGGGTATTACGGACCTGATGCTTAATGGGGTGAGATTACCCCTGAAGGACCAGGTCCACAGCCTCTGGGTCATTCTTGACTCCAGGCTGTCCATGGAGGCTCAGGTCTCGGCGGTGAGTCGGGCAGCTTGGTATCAGTTACATCTGATACGGAGGCTGCGACCCTACCTTCCTGTTCATCTGCTCCCACGGGTGATACATGCCCTGGTCTCCTCTCGCTTAGACTACTGTAATGCGCTCTACATGGGGTTACCCTTGAACACGGTCTGGAAGTTACAGCTGGTACAGAATGCGGCGGCACGCTTGACAAAGCACAGCCGTCGCCGTGACCATATCACGCCAGTGTTAATAGATCTTCACTGGTTACCAGTTGTTTACCGGGCCCAGTTCAAGGTGTTGGTGCTGACCTTTAAAACCCTATATGGTTTCGGCCCAGTCTATCTGAAGGAGCACCTACAGAATCACCAATTATGCCGCCTGACAAGATCAGCCTCACAAGACCTTCTCTCGGTCCCACCGGTTAAAACAGCTAGGCTGGTGCGGACCAGAGAGAGGGCATTTTCGATTGTGGCCCCCACCCTCTGGAATTCCCTTCCTTTTGATCTCCGACATGCTCCCTCCCTGATGGGTTTTCACCAAGCCTTAAAAACCTGGCTATTCAGGCGGGCCTATGGAATTGGGGAGGATTAATTTTTATGAGGTTTTAACTGGAATTGCTTTTAAATTGATTATGATTGTGTTTGCTTGTATTTTATTTTGTATTATGTACTGCTCTCTATTATTGTAAGTCGCCTAGAGTGTCCACTAACCTGGACAGATAGGCGACCAACAAATAAAATTTATTATTATTATTATTATAATCCAAATGAAAGTCACAGGGCCCGGTGCCTTATCAAAGGAAATACACAGTTGTAGTTGCATGCTATGCATTTAGCATAACATGTAGAAAGAAGAGCATTTCGCCTTGAACATATGAGAAGTGATTCACTTTCTCTATACTGAGGGAGCTGTCACCAGAAAGTGCAATGCATGGCCACTGAAAGTTTTGTGAGGTTTGTTATTTGGTGAGCTGTTTCAAGCTTGCAAACAATCTCTCAGAAATGAACATGAATGTGTTGATTTCCCCATAAAGTGAAAGAGCAGAGGACCACAACTTGTATTCTATTCTATTTTATATATGCAAGTATAAGAGAGATTGTAGTTGAGAAAGCAGGGATAGCCAAAATGGTGTTCTCCAGATGTTGTGGCCTGCAACTCCAATCAGCCCTAGCCAACATGGCTATTGGTGAGGGAGGATGAGAGTTTTAGTCCAAAATAACTGGAGGGCACCATGATGGCTACCCTTGAAATAGAAGGAGTGAGAAGAAAGGCTAGCAAGACAAGACTGAAAGGTAGTGCAGATGTTGTTTGGAAGAGAGGCTTACCTGCACAAATGACTCTTCACACAAATAGTCTACTTACAGGAACTAGGAGGCAGCCATGGTAAAGTAACACACAGCAGGGACTTCAGATCTTGGCACAAATTGGTCATCTGCAGAAGCTTAGAACCATGAGCAATGATGAGTTCCTATGTTGCCCAGTTTCCCTGGCTGCTGCTGTGCGTGCACAGAGACTACCAGTTCTGAGAAGCTTGTGGCCAGAGTCTTTCACCATCCTGAATGGAACCCTCTAGGTCACCACCACCCATTCAGTAAGCAATGTGAAGCTGATGAGAAGCAGGGAGGACCCATTCATGGCAAAGAAGACCACAACAGGATCTTCAGCCTCCAAACCTTGGTGCATGATGCCACTAACTGCATCGTGCAGATACTTGAACGCACTCTGCAGTCCAGATTAACATTTCAGCACTCACAGGATATCTAGAAGATAACACTTGCTTTGCCCAGAGTATTTCCAGACCAGATTTAGGCAGGTCCTTTTGTTTACCTCGCCAGTTTCTGTTCTATATCAATTTAACATTATTTTATTTTAAAGTGTATACCAACCATAAAAAGAAATCTCCCGTAGTCCCACTCCAGCTCTTGTATCTATGCTACTGAAGCTTGTATCCTTTACCCAAGTGATGCTACCAATAACCTGTCAGAGGCAAAGACACTCATTACCACTTTAGACCTGTTTTGATAATAGTAAAAGATTTTCTTCTTTCAGGCTATAAGAAGTGAAAATGCTGGTACTTTTATTTCATGATGCTTCATTGACAGAAACCCCTTATCTGAAGCAGCTTAGTATCCCATCCACTAAAGCTTATTGCTTCTTTTTTAACTTACCTCTTTCAGTCCAAGAGAGGTATTTATAACCACTGCAGTCAGTCTTGAAAGAAGTACACATTGCAAGGCTACTATATGTTACCAGTCAAGCAGAGGGAGACAAAGACAAATAAAGAGCAATAAAAGCTATGGTATACAGAAAATCTTGACAATACCAAAGAGATGGTAGCGTTATGATACTAAGAATGGAGTGTACAGGCACTGGCAGCAGTTTTGTTCAGATTCATCAGCAGTCCATTAAAATATTATCCTGTTATTTATTTTCCTTTCTCTTTCTTTTTTCCCTTGTCTGATATTTACAGCTTTTGATTCTTTTAGCTTTTACACAAAATTGTACAGTGATGAGCTGATTTCATCTTAGAAAAAAATCACATGGTACTTGATTATTGTTGTTCAACACTAAGTGTAAATGGAAACTATGAATCTGAACAGCAATTTTGTTTCCCTATTTTTATTTATAATTTTATAAGTATTCTTCAAAATACGTAAGAGAAAAAAAAACCTGTTTAATACAGACATCATTAAGCTAGAGACAATCAAAGAAGAAGAAAATACCTCTGCCATACATTCTCCAATGCATGAAATCTCAACCTGGTGCTCAAGTTAAATACTCAGAGATTCTTGGGAACCCATTATAGGCAACAAAAGGATGATTGTTTCACTTTCAGATGAGTTCCATTTGGAGAAAAAGCAAAGTGTTTAATGCAGAACAGAGGATGCCAACTTTTTAATTGAGAAGGGAAGCTCTGTCTTCAGTCAGGACTCACATCCTTAACCCAGCAACCAGCTCAGTCCTTTAATCCAGGGGGTATTTAATGTAACATCCTCTGGGTGTTGTGGACTGCAATTCCTATCAGCCCCAGTCAGCACATTCAGCTGATGATGGGTAGTCTAAACATCTGGAGGGCACCACATTTGCTACACCTGAATTAAGCCATTATGATGTATTCTTCCAGACATCCATTTCAGCTGATGTCTAGCAAAGTCCAGTGAGAAATTGCTAGTTCATAGTCTTTAACCTAGGAAACAGCTTTATTTCCTAGCTATATTATTCTTCTCATCATTCAAGATGATGGTTCCAGCTATAACTCAGTTAATTCATATATAGCTGTCAATGGCTATATAAAAGCTGCATGCAGAGCTCTGCACCATTATGTGCCCCCTATTTTTAAGAGTGGTGAGAAGTTCCGGGGAAGTGCTATCCAGCTTTTGGCTTTCTTTGGAGGAGGGGCAGATCTCCAGAGAGGGGGCCCCAAGATGCTTCTAGCCTTGAGCTTCTCTCCTTTCTATGCTTCTGTCACTGTTCCCAAACTACTTTTTTTGTTTCTTCACACACATACTTTACCTCAGGCCTCTTTCCCTTTGCAAGGAGGGGAAACCATCTCAAAGCTATGATGGCTAACACACAGAGATCTCCAGAGAACTCTCAACCACCTGCTCTCATTAGTCCCCTGGACCTTTAACAAGCAATATCCTTAACAAAAACTGGCCAGCCAGCAGCCCTAACATTCAGCTTCTGAGCCTCACCCAACCCCTACCTTTGTGCCACACACCAAGTCACTCCCCAAAATCAATAATGTTTTTGGTAAACTTTTGGCAATTTGGATCTTTGTCAGTCTGGACTACAACCTGGATAACACTTAAATAGAAATGGTGGTAGTTAATCTCGTCTAGTATTATTTTTGCATCAAATACCTTGACCTTGACATTTCAAACATTTGTTTCAAAATGCTCTGCAGATTAAAGGGTAGCTCTCAGACCTGATTAACCAGACAATATAATTCTTCATAATGCTACTTGGGTTCTGAGAGGACAACACCAAGAACATTTTAGAGAGCCCTTGTTCTCAGTTCTTAGCCATCATTCTAAGAAGAAACTGTAGTTTAAGGATTTAATGGATTGAGGAAATCTAGACCATGATACATCAAGCACATGAGCCATAATACCACTTCCAAGAAGCAAATTTTGCAAATTAATTTTGATTCAGTTCTACAAACACAAGCGACAGTATGGAATAATACAAATTAAACCAATATTTTCCTATTCACAGTCCAATTGAATTGTAGTTTAAATACACAGCACATGATAAGTGCATAGAATGGCTTAGCAGCATTAGCAAAGGCCACCTGAGCATCTGAATGAATGGCCGGAACACATTATAAGTGAGGTAACCAAATCTTAAATTGGGGTTTACATTTCACAAACGCTACCATCATATTCATGTTTATTTCGAGTCTGTCCTGTTAAATTCAATGAGGATTACTCCCAGGTCAATAGATATAGGACTGCCACCCTGAACTATTAGTAAGACAAATTCTTAATTAGAGACTAAGAGAACCAACTAGGACTGCTGATGGGTGGAATAAAGAGTAATGATGGACAACATAGTATGCCACATTTATTCATGTTGGTTTCTAGAACTAATTTCAGAAGACTCTAATAATGGAAAAAATTGGAGGAAACCATACTCCCCTAGATGATCCAAGTATGTTATTAAATGCAGTAATCTAGTATTTACATTGTGGTATAAAAGGGGTTTCGGTTCCTGATCTTTTGAAACTTTCACTTGATTATCATTTTTATTTCACAGAACAAGTTATTTATTTATTTATTAGATTTATATCCCGCCCTTCCTCCCAGTAGGAGCCCAGGGCGGCAACTTGCACCCAGACTCAGGAAAGAGAGGGTTGAATATGGCCACAGTTTTATTTAACCTCATTAAAAGATTTGTGGTGGGAACTTGGACCCTGGGCTGAGATGCAGATGCTACTTCTCCACTCAGTTTACATCTGGGTAAGCTCCATCCTGACTAGTTGACTAGTCTAGACAGGAATAGTTGTCGTCTGCTGATGTTTATTCTGGAGTGGAGATTGGTATACAGATCATGTGAAATGGAATAGAAGAACCACACTCCTGGACCTTGTGACCAGTTCACTCGGCCAATTTGATATCATATATAAGAAACTGCCTAATATGGACCATATAAATTCATCATAGAACACAGATTGGTAACACGGAAGGTCTGATCCCTGATCCCCAATATGAAAATGTATTAGACTGTTTGCCATAATTACTTACATAGGATAACACCCAACTAAGTCAAACACAGAATAGACCCACTGAAAATACTTGTCCATTGATTTCATTGGGTCTACTCTAAGTATAACTAACACTGGATATCACCCCTGTAGTTTTGCCATTGATACCTAGTAGCTTCTTATTATCCTATCAGAATGGTGCCTCAATCTGAGCATCTTAGAAAGTTGTATATTATAAAGCAGATATATCTGAAGTTCATATAACATTGTTGATTAAGAATTCCCCCTTTCCATTTCCCCTTCTTACATTTGGGTTGAATTTGTCTGTTTGTATGTGCGTGCGTGCACACATGCGGTGAGAAACTATAACTTCTATTTACAGGATTAGACAGGATAACTGTAGATGCAGCTATTAGGGATGGGAGAGAAATTTGTCCAATTCTCAGCTTTCATGCAAACCTATCTAATTTATACTTCCAGAACCAAGACATGAACCAAAATGTAGCCAGCCTTCAAACTTTGCCCTTCTCCAAATTTTGTGATGCAGTTCTCCTACCACAAAATGCATAGGAAAAGGTGTACATTAATATAAAGTATACACAAAAATGTGTTATTAACTAAATTAATTTCATTAAGAAAATTACTTACAAAAATGTATACATTAAGTTAAAAGTTCATGAAAATGCATATGAATTTTTATGCAGGCTTTTAAAAAAAATTGCAATGATGTGAAAATGGGTTAAACTAAACTTAAGATTGGAAAAATGAGAAACTGAGAGAAATCAAAACTTCTCCACCTCTTTTTTATATATTGATTTCTTCTTATTATTATTATAATTTTAAAACATTTTTATTTTATTTTTTCTTCTTTTTTAATTTATTTATGTATATATGTTTTGATTGTATAAGCTATATGTCAGTACATTGTAACAGGCATTTAAATTGTGATGACGTTTTTGATTTATACATTTAAGAAGTTGATTTTTAAAAAAGAAAAGAATTTAAGAAATGCAGTAGGAAAAAAAGCTGATAGATTTGTCCATCCCTAGCAACTATACAAACCATGAATTAATACATGATTGAATTGCTTTGCTCCTGTCCGAGACCACATCCCTCTAGGAGATCTGTCACTTTAGTAAGTCTACCTATTGTGTGGAGCTCCAGTTCACGGTTTTTTAAAAAAGAATTAATGTCAACAAATATTCATAGGTGTTCTATTATGTATTGCTATTCAGCAGATAAGGCTTTGGGGTATTTCCATTCAACCGTCTCTTTCAATGATCACGTAAAAAATTACACTTGTGGCAAATTTGCCAGTGCAGGGCTGGCTGGGTATCCCATGATTTCTCCTACCCAGACATGAAGACCCAACGCTCTCTAGCCGACAAATGCTTGCATAAATGATGGTGTTCTTTAAAGCTGAGATACTGTGCAGCATTGCTGAGCAATTATTACATTCCAGGATAATGGGGAAGGGAGGGGGCTTGATAAGACATAAGATCAAAGGTTGACAATCTAATCAGGAGAAAAAAATGGAAGCACTTGTCCTGAAATACAAACCATAAAGCTTCCCTCCTCTGTTGTGAAATGGAATCTCAAAAGTAGACAGAAAGAGATCAGCATATTATGATGATAGCTATCACCCTATTTTCACCCATTTACAAAATTTGTCCCAAGTTCTAAAGCTACTCCATAGTGTTATATATAAAAATGAATAAAGTACACGCACTTTACCTACTTTCATTTGCTTTTTGTGAAGGCAGTGTACAAGGCGTTGTCACATGCACTTATGGGCTGCATAGCAATCCCTTTGTATTTCATAGACATAAGCACACTAGGGCAATTGGTTTGTATTGGTCTTCACTCTTCCTATATAGTACATAACTTACCTGTCATCAGGAACTACCCTCTACAGACACCAGAGTGCAGCCCATTTTGTTTACTACTATTCATAGTTTGCAATTCATTAGCTTTTGATTATATGGGCCAATCAAGGGCAGCAAGGAAGACTGCAGTGTGTGGAGGATCTTGCTTTCATGAAAGGCGTTGAACTTCACTATCAATAGCCATTTCTTTGTACCACCTTCCCCTGCTAGTGGTCTGTTTATTGTGCTGGAGAACAACCCAACAGATGTGGCTGGTTATTGCAGCTCATTCTGTGAAACTGAGAGCACTGCCCTTGACCTCATTCTCCTTGGCTCAAAGTCCCCCAGCTGCTTCCAAATCCCATTTTCTTCCAATAGCACACAGCCTCTCCTGTTCCTAAGCCTGTGTGTGTGTGTGTCTTTTCCCCTCAGCTTCTCGCTTCCTTCCTCAGCCCTTCTTTTCTTAATGCAGTGCTTCTCCATTCCTAACCTCTTTCAGACCACTGCTTTCTTCATTCATCTCTTCTCCAGGTTCCTGGTTTTTAATTCCACTATCAACTTAAGCCCTATTCACGGGTTACCTGTTTGTGCAGGTGTGCCAACTGAATGGAGCCCCTACTTGCGAGCAGAAGTTTTTGGGGGGGTCTTTCTTTTCACAAAACTGTGTGCAATGTACTGTTGTTAAAAGAAAAAAAAAGCACAGTCTTGGAGGTGGGGCTAAAAGCATGGCCCCACTCCTCACTCTGCACATTTACGCCCTACAACACCAAGGGGTGTTCACACACTACGTTCAACTAATGTAAAATCTGTATATCCATGCACATAAATAGTTGAGCTGTATAGCTCAAGAAGTGTAATGTTATTTCACACAAACACTTGGACATGTGTAGAGACAGCTTGTCCTTGTCTTTAGTGTGACATGTGAACAAGCCTACAAGTAACGCCTGATTAGGGCTTCAGCCGGTCTAAAACTCAGGCTTCTTGCTTTTTGCTGCCCTGCCCTTTCTATCTGCATGGCAGCCATGCCTCTTACCTCTATTCCTGTCAAGAACATACATACAGCATTTCCAATTTAGAAAAAAACTGGGGAGGGGGCTTTTATTTTTCTGTTGAGGATAGCATTCCCTCCGAGGTCCCTGTTGGAGAGTGCAAGCTCCCAGTAGTGGGGCCACCTCTTTTCTCAATTTTAAGATAGTTTCTGCATTTAGGCTTACAATCTAAAAGGCACAGCACAAAAAGGAGAGGGATGGGGAGTGAGCAAAGCCAGGCACTAGTTCTAAGTGGGGACCATGCTGGCAGGGAGGAGAGAAGACCACTTCCAGCAGCTGATCCCTCTTTGGCCAATGGATGGGGCCAGGCTGGTCTCCCTCTTGTTATGATGTTCTTGCAGGAATGAAGGGGAAGCCCTGGCTGATGGCAGAGGCCTGCCTGTGCTTCCCTTTAGCTCTACAGTCCCTGGATAACTCAAAGATCAGTCACTTTGTGGTGTCATGCCCTCCCCAAAGGAGTCTTTTCTCTGCATCCCCCCTCTTCTTTCAGTCTCACCTTTTTTCTCTGCTTCCCTCTCCTCTCCAGCTCCTTGTCTTTCTGTCCATTAGTTGTCCCCCCAGCACACACAGACACATACCTTCTTCTCTCCAACTCAATGTTGCGCCCCAGGCACATGCAGAGCTAGATCAGGGAGAGGAGTCAGATGAGGAAGATGTTCCTGGGGGGCGTTGGATCCCCGCCTGGCACTTAAACGTTTCCCCGCCAACCTGCTTCCTGCCTCCTGAGATCACTCTGTCACCTAGTGAAGCCCCGCTGTTGGATGGGCAGGAGGAGGCTTGCCCCCCCCTCGCCACACGAGAGAAGGCGTGAGAAGAGGGACTTTCAGAGGGTGGAACTACAGAGGAGCCATTGTTTACGTGTGAAGACCTTCCCTACTTAAGAAGGTGCCCTCCCGGACTCTAGTGCTGAGTCAGCTCTCCCCACACGCTGTAGAGACTGTTTAGGTAGGCTAGTTAGGGGAAGTAGTGAGTCAGAGTAGACAGCTTTATGAAATGCACCGCTTTGGATGTAACCATCACACTAATAAAATGAGAATTAGAACAAACCTCACCTCCGTCGGGTTTCTCCAACTCTGGGCGGGATACTCAGTGGAATGGCCTCACATCGGAAGCATAAAGTAAGTCAGGGCTGGGAACTGTTGGGGTTGTTTACCCACAGGAAAAGTCATGTGCACCCACATGCCAAATATAGAAATACAAAACAGCAGAAGAGGCACAGATTCCCAGAGGAGTGGTCCAGAAAGCAAGAGTGGGCCCCCACCATGCAAAAGGCCGCATGAAGTGAGGCTACAGGAAACATTTGGTCTGCATGTCACAGATTCCTCACCATAAAAATAAAAAGATTGGGGGAAGGAGGGGCTAATGACAATATGATTCCCCAACCCCTTCTCTCATTAGCTCCTCTTTTATTTCATCCTTTCCTTTTATTTACTTCTTCCCCCACAGCCTGTAGTGTTTATCCTCTTTTTCTCAAAGTTCCCTGGTCTTCCCCTCTTTTAGCCACCCTATCTCTTGCTCCTGATCCAAACCTCCAGGGCCTCCTCTTTTGACTCCTGTACCTGCTTGCCACATATTCTGTCTAATTCTCCCCTCTTCTCCATACAGCCACATCTCATAGAAGCCACGCTGTTACTGGAAATTATGTCACTGAAATTTCACTCTAACCCTTTTAGAATGACATCATAGCAATTCAGTCAATAGTAGGAGAAGCTCACAACTGAGCGGCAACAAGTTATTTGGTGGCTTTTAGCTATTTCTAAACCGCCCAGAGAGCTCCGGCTATGGGGCAGTATACAAATGTAATAAATAATAAATAATAAATAATGTCTGTGTAATTACAATATTAGAGCAATTATATATCTAGGGAATGGCCTTACCAGAGAATTATCCTATAGCATCATGTTGGTGTTGCCTGGTGTTGCCTTATAATATGCTTTGTCAATCATCACAGACCTGCATAACAAAGCAAAAAGTCTGAATGCTGAAAAGACCAATACAAAAGCTAGACTAAAGCCATAAATAATAAACAATTACTCTTTAAAAGAATGATCTACAGGGTTTCAGGGATCATCTCACAAACCAAAGCTCTTCTCTGTAGTTACCTGTCACATTTACAGTTCCTTACAGCTTACACATGGAACCACATATATAGTACCAGCCTCAAATATCCAAATAGTGACCATCCAAACCATTAGCATAGACAAAGATTTAAGTGTTATTCAGATAACAGTTATATAGATACGAGGCAGGATGGTAGACACAGAATGGACCTCAGTTGGTGAGCAACCACAGCAACCAAACAGCAGAGTAATGCATAAGAGGAATTGTGACTGTTGATCTTGTAGTTTTCATCAGGTTTCCAAAAATGAAGCCTTGCCAATAGGAAATGAAAGGATTTTAAATGAGATGCAGCAATAAATTCAGATAGCAGTGTTTCCTGCTTTGCATTGCAAAACATTTTCATTCTCATTAGAAGTACTAAAAGGCTACCCACGCAAGGATTATGGGAGACCATTCTGATATCTGTATTACCTTCTTTCACGTTTTTCAATATTATCCCAAAGTTCTTCTTTCAATGCTACCAGGAGGTACAGTATTTGTTTTTTGCATCTGCTTATCTGTGGGTTGTTCTTCAAATCACTTCCTTCTCTTTACGCTTTCAAACAGCTGGGTTTACCCACCACAGAAGTCCTGATTTTGCTTATTGAAACTGATGGAGAAAAGCAACATTTAAAGTGTATTTCTGTTCTAAGAAATCTACTTTTAATACCGCAGCTGCCTAAATTCATTTGAGATGCCTTCTCAGGCAGTACAATCACTGCCGCGAACAAGGTCATAAAGAAAATGCAGGCATTTGGGAGACAAAATAATCTAACCCTCTACCTCCATTGTGAAGCCAGAAATTATACAAGTTAATATGCAAGTCTCTTATGGAAATGATGCAATAATCATGTGTCTCTACATTCATTATGAGATAATTAGTTTTAATTGCATATTAAATTCTGATTGAATTAAAAGAGTTCAGGAGTTTGGGGTGGGTTTTTTTAAAAGCCTTCCTTTGCAATACTTTTGCTGTCCACGCTGTTTTGAAATGCAAATGAGCAAATATTCTAAGGCAATTACAATGTCTTTCAGGTGCCTCTTCTTAAACTCTACTCCTCTGCTCAAATGTCATTATGCCCTTCTTGACACCATTCTCTCAAATGGAACATTTCTAACCCACCAAATCTATCTGCAGTTTTCATTGTCATTGTAGCCAGGTAAATGGGTATATGGAAAGGCTAGTGTCCTCTAAAAGTTGTTAGACTACACCTCCAATCATCCCTGACCATTGGTCATGCTGATGTGAGTTGGAGTCCAACAACATATGGAGGGTACCACATTGGCCATCCCTGATATATGGGAAATGGAGAACCCAAGATAATTTCTACACTGACTATCCTAGAGCACAACCATCTGACAGACTTTAAATTCCAACAGCTTTGTTCAACCTTTACATTACACTTTCGTGACTACATTAATTTAATCTATGCCTTGCTATATTACATTTTGTAAGCATCACACTACCGGTGAACACTTCTGTGCAGGTGCACACCTGTGCTGAAGTGTTCATAGGTGGCGTGGCACTTACAGGCGAGGCAGGCAAGGTGAGGCAAACTGCAGCAGCAAGAGGGGTGGCAGTGGTGAGACGAAGAGGAGCAATGATGGCAAGAGGAGCGGTGGTGGCTGCGGGAAGTGAGCAGGCAGTCGAGTGAGCAGGTAAGCAGCAGTAAGGTGGGGTGGAGGTGGGGCTGTGGCAAATACTTGGGGAAGCATTTAGGGAGCTGCCTGGGAATAATGGGAGGTTTGGCAACCAGTGAGTGAGGTGAGAGGAAGTTTGGTGACCCATGGGAGTGGGGGAGGTTTGGTGACCTGTAGGGGGATGGAGGCAGGCTTGGTGACTTGTGGGAGGATGGGGAAGGTTCAGTGACCAGTGGGAGGGACAGAGGTTTGGCAACTTGTGGGAGGGCTGGGGGAGCTTTGGCTGAAGGGAACGAGTGGGCAAGTGAGTGAGCAGGCAAGTGGCAGCAGCAGTAAGGTAAGCAGTGGAGGTGAGGCTGTAGCAAGTGCTTGGGGGAGTGATTTAGGGAGCTGCCTGGGAATGAGGGGAGGTTTAGCAACCCATGGGGGTGAGAGGACGTTTGGTGACCTGTGGGGGAGGTTTGGTGAACTGTGGGGGGACTGAGGCAGGTTTGATGATTTGTGGGAGGGTGGGGGAGGTTTAGTGACCTGTGGGGTGACAAGAGATTTGGCGATCCATGGAAGGGAAAGGGGGATGTTTGATTACCTGTGGGGGAGGGGAGAGCTTTGTCAACCTGTAGAGAGGGCTCTGGCCACCTGTGTGGGGGTTGGGGTTCTGACCACCAAGCGGGGTGGGGATGAGTTGGTGAGGGGTGGTCGAGGGCTAGGGCTAGGGGGAGTATGGCAGACGGAGTAGAGAGAGCTTGGAGATGTTGTAAGATGTAGGATGGGGTGTAGGTGGGATTGGCAAGCAAAGCAAGCAGGGCAACAGCCCCTAGTAAATTAATATTTTTGTAGATTGCTGAAGGAAAACCTTTTTTCAGCCGTTGGTTTTGGATATTAGATACAAGTGGCACTGCTAAAGAAGGTGCTATGTGAATAACCATTATTAGTATAATGATTCTGGACATTCACACACATCATCACTCTTTCCCAACTTTATATCTTTATCTTGGAGTATGTTTAGTATGCATGTGGGGCAGGGTCTGGGCTGGCTGAGCCAACTATTGTGATTATCTTTGGGTCTTGGTATTTAACTTTTTACCTGTGTGCTAGGTTAACAGAAAAGGAATATGTAGAAAACATGTTTTATATTTAATCAAAACAATGTTTATTTTACACTCACCATTAAACAGACCACAGCTTGCTCCAGATCACCCCAGATTTTTGCCATATATTTGTTTGCTTGCCTATTGGCCTGGGTGCCAAAATTTGACATAATGCATGGGTGCCTCATGTCATCTGTGGGTTCCTACCTTCTTCTTGAATTAGAATTCCACCCCGGGGCCATCCACTGGCAAGTTTTGCAAAATGGAAGGTGTTCCTTTCCTTCTTGTAGTTTTGTAATACAAAGAAATCTGTCAGAGTGACTTTCCCTGAGAGAGCATCATTATGAAAGGAGAAACTGCACCTTCTAAGCTTCTTCCTACCATATATACCATAAAGTCACAGTAGAAGCCCTCTTTGTATTAAAGAGGAGTAGGCTATTCAACTTACACACCTATTTCCTCTGCCTTCAAAAATTTCTGGCAAAAGAGAAATAGAGAGGGAAAGCAAGATTACCCAAAATTTCTTTGGGAATGGACTAACACAACTGCCACTTTCATTTCATTTTCTGTTTTTCTCCCCAGTAAAGACCTGACTCAGAAACATTCAGACACAAGGAAGGAGCAGAGGGAGTCGGAAGAGCAGGCACCATGTACTTCCTTTCTTGTATAGACTCACATGGAATAGAACTTTCACATGTCCCTGGGACCAGCACTTTTTTTAGGGGGGGGGAATGATGTGCCAGTACTCATATATTGATAAAAGTATCATGGGTTCCAGCACAAAATGGCTGCCAAGGAAAGCAAAAAAAAAAAAAGAGGTGCCTGTACTCCATGCAGATGAGTACTGTCACAAAAAGCCCCACCTAGGACAGTTATGAGACAGTCAAGTTCCCAATATGGGGACTTCATAGGCATTTCCTTCTCTCCCCTCACTCACCAAATGGAAAGGGATAACTTTAGTTCTGGATAAGATGGAGACAGGAAGTACAACATACTTCCTTACAAACACAAAGGCACATACAACGGCATCAAAACCCACTCTTAGTTGCATGAGGGCCCATGCCTTGCCTGAATTTGCTCACCTCTGCCGCTAAAGTGACTGCACTTCTGAAGCAGAATATCACAGTGACTGAATCATATTGCAGTTTGCATTTCATTTGATTTTTAATTTGTGTACCGCCTTTCTGCATCACTGCACTCAAGGTGGTTTACAACCATAAAAATGTTTTAAAAAATACAGAAATAATAATACTATCATCCTATAATGCTACAAAATAATACAAAAAAACCCATAAGAATAACAAATGTTACAAAAATACATAATGTTACATATACAAGTGTTGCACCAATACAAATTACTAATAAATAAAACCCATATCAGTTCCTTCTACTTCTAACATACACACCCTCTCAGGCTCCTGGCTCTCACGCAGGACTCCATCCATCCATCCTGGCTCTCACCCAGGACCCAAACACAGCTCACCCCCAGAATCTCGCAACAAAGAAGGGACCTGTGAACTGCTTACATCATCCTCAAAAACTACTTACATCATCATAAAAACAACTTGAAGCTTGTTTTTATGAATAGACGCTAAGGTACATGGCAATTCATATAAAATATCAAAGTAACATATAAAACATACAATAAAATATAAAACACCATACAAACAATACAAAATAATCATTAAAATAACTAACTAATCAAAACAAAGTTTAGAGAACTGCGTAAGTATGTTGGCATAAAAAGGGTCTTAAAAAGACATCTAACAGTTAACAGAGCAGATGCCTGCTGAAACTCCATGAGAGGGGTACACCATAAGACCACTGGAAACCAATTACACAAAAATGCCCAATTTTTAATTAAGATCTCAGTATTGGCGAGGCAGTTCATCAGAACAGGCAAACTTCCAGCCGTAGCCATCCCAGTTGCAATTGTAGGGCTTCTCATCTGCATGTAATGCTTAACCACAGTTTTGCTTTATGAGAACAAGTCTAGCTTCCCCACAGGATTGCAGACTCCGCCCTATATCTGGCTTTGCCACAAGAAAGGTTTTGAAAGCTTTCATTTCCATTTTAGATTAACCACAGCATGCAGTGTCACTCAAATCTGGACAAACTACAGTTAATCTTACTATGGTTGATGGAAACAAGCCAACTTCAAACCATAGTTTATGAAGCTAGATTGTGTTCCCTAAGCATAGCTCAGATTAACCACAGTTAGTCAAAAACAGAAGCTTAAACTATCTCCTTTTCACACCTGCATTGGATAATGGGGAGTGCATGAGCCTGGGAAGAGGTACACTGTTAAACTATCATTTAGTATTGCATCCAAATACAACAATTGATTAAGATTGATAGCTACACATAAGCAGAAAATGGGATATGGTCCATGCCTCTTCTCACTGAAGTCAGCAGACATCTCTGTTGTTTTTTTGCACTGAGATTGCAAGACAATGAAAATAATTAAGATATTGATTGCCCATCTCTGTCTGGCATACAGCCAAATATGCTAGCAATTGCATGCCCTTCATGCTGGGTTAACTGGCTAACATGCCAGTCAAATCATCACCTCTGTGTCATGTAGAAACATGCATTGTACTGTAGGTAAAATAATTTTATTCTACATATTGAGCCTGCCCCCCTCCAGTTCCAAGTATACTTTCTCATTTTGATCTTCCTAATAAACCTTGCTAAGGGTCATTTATTGTTACTGGAAGTGCTATGTTTTAAACATTAACCATCATTTGTTCTTAGTGAATGGCTTCAGCAAGATAGACATTAAACTATTACATTCTGCAATGCACCTTGCAAACTGGGTGAATGATCATTTATTGCTTAGTTATATCTGGAGATCAGTATCTGAAGCCTTATTCTGTTCAATAAATTGTGGAAGAAAGGGGTATTCTGTCATGAAAACTGTTTATGTTTCATAGTGGATTATAGATCAATTTCAACTGAAGGTCCTTGGAACTGTGATTGTCCCCCATCAGTACACAGTCTTGGAGAATTGTCCCCAAACCTCCAGGTAAATGCATCAGATTCTCATCAATCTGTACAAGCTGATGAAAAACAAGGTGCCTAGACAATGGCAAGGGGCTTTTTATGCCACGCACACAAAAAATATTAAAATACATAATATAACTTGTCTTAATATACTTTTCTGAGTCTAAAAATATGCCAGACCAAAAGAAACATATTTACATAAAAAGCAGACAAGGTCAAATAACAAAGAAAGCCCTTAATTAGTTGTAATCAACTTTAATTTGCATACCGTATATAATTCCTAAATGATTGTTAATAATAACTTTATATAATGGACTTCCAATTTTCATGAAAATGGCACATTTTGATAAGCAGACACAAAACCCTAGTACTAATAAGGTTTAATTTGCATACATTAGACTGATTATCCAAACAAAAGGATTACAGTATTACTTCCCCATACCTTTATGTCCTTATTATGCACATTTATTAACTTCACAAAAGCTAGCTGCTACTGACAAACAATAGCCATGGGTGAAAGAGAAATCTTCCAACATGAATAAAAACATTTTAATGCAAAAGAGCAAAGTTTATACGGTATAAATGCTTCACTTAACTCTTTCTTAGCAAAAGGCACACATTCAACAAACTCTATTCATTAGATAGATTCAGCATTTTCTCATGCATAATATTCCTGGCAGGCATAATATTAAAAGTCTAACATTCACTATAGCAACTTGGGCCACAGGCTAGTGCCAAATGATGCAGAAGGAATGGTCCCTATAGGATACCAATGTACAAACCTGTATTACAGCATTTTAAAGGAATTTATCTTAAATTATCTATAAAAATTATTGGGTATATAAAAGTACTCAGAGAACATGTTTGCAACAGGGACTGAGTTTTGAACTCATCCACTCTAAATATTGATTAAATGTTTCAAAAATATTAAATTTCAGAAGTATAACTAATAGCACAAGTAATGTTTAAAATAAAAGGGCACTTAGATGCCTTCATATTGGAAATGTAAAAAAGAAATAGGAACATCCTAGTATTTATGGCGACCTGTCCAATCATTAAGAAAAACTGCATTGACATCAGCAAAGCAATCAACAGAACACCTGGAACATACATTGAGATTTTTTATTTCTTATAATAGACATAATGAATTAATATCTTAACAGCAGCAAGAATCCTTTAAACTAAGTATCATAAAACATGAGAGACAAAAGCGGAACTCATTTATTGAAAAACTGGAACCATTTATCTCTTACTGCAACACGAAAGCTTCACCTCCTACAAACTGGGTATTCAGACTCTCATAGACCCCTGGACAAGACAAAGTTTATCACCCATTTATTCATTTATATATTTGATACATTGACATACCAACTGTCTGCCAAGTTACCCAAAGCTGTCAATAATTTTAAAATACAAAAAAGAAGAAGAAAAAGTTACAAAAAAATAGAACTATGGTGTCATCTCAGGCTGACAGCCCCTTTATGAACATGGCCTGGACATCTTAACTCCTGCTACTTCAGCAAGCCTATTCAAATGTTTGTAATTTTGTATCTCAGCTGGAGGAAAAATCTTGTTTTAAAAGAGTAGCCTTGGCAATAGGAACATTGGTATTTGCTCCTCACTGTATCATAGACACCCAGCAATTAACATTGATGGCAGAAGGGAGGGAGAGGGAAGTAAAGTGAGCAGATCTCATATCTGAACACAAATGAAATTCACAAGGACTTGGAAAAAAGCCAGTGAACTTGAAACTTTAACAGAATGCTACTTCAGTATCCCCTCCAACTTATGTTTTGTGGCACAGGGCTCTTCTGGCGTGCAGTGGTGTTAATGATGCAGGGGGAAAGGTGGGGGGAATTAGACAATGAAGTGTTTTTCACTGATGGCTCTTCTGACAAGGCAAGTTGCACACAAAACAGAATGAGAGCTCTGTGCCTACAAAGTCAGCTATTAATATGTTAATTCTTAAAGGCCTGATCTCCACACACTCCGTGACCTTTCCCCTCTCTGTGCTTTCATTTTACAGTGCATTTATCTGAACTGGTAACAGCCACAGTCAGCAGGGATGATCTACTGGAACATAGGCAGGTACCGACTTGTCACATTGCCAAGCAGGGAGACAGTAAGGCAAGCAGGTATCTAAAGGATAACCTGGGCAGAGGACCTGGGCAGTATGAGAATAGCTTGGTCTCTGCCTATGTGATGAATTGTTCAGTGTGAGGAATCAGGCCAGACACAGCAGGTTTATAGGACAGGTAGAACCTTCTGGAGTGCAACAGCACAGGTACAGCACACCAGAAGCCACAGGTTCAATCCCTGAGCTCAGATCCCTAGGAGAAAGGGTTGCCATGTACAGCTATGGCAATTCTGCAGAAAGATACATTGGCCCACTACTCACATACATTTCTGTTTGTGCCCTCCTGCGTTTAGTCTAGTCTAAGAGTACATGATGGAGCCACTGGGCTAAAGCTAAATAGATCTAGACTGGTCAGTTCCTGGATGTGACACCACTAACAACTCCATATATGCCACCCTGAGTTCCATGATGAAGAAACAGTGGGATACAAAGGTAATAAACAAACAAATAACTATTCCCCCCTTATGTCACTGGATTCCTGCAGAGCTGATAGTTACAAGAGTGCCCTGGCCATCTAGTGTAGCACTGAAATGTGGCAGAAAACAAGCCTACAATTACAAATCCACATTTTCCATATTCAGTTGGTGGCCTCAAGATCCATACATGTTCTGTTTGTGCTTGGGTTTATTTTTTAAAACCCAAATTTTCACATCCATACGCACGGCTGTTTTTTTTTGTCTAATTCACTCCTGTACTAGTCTTACCCCCTAAGTCCACCCTTTTATGGTGATTGGTCCAGAATGGTACTTTGCTTTTCCTGCACTTTTCCATATGAGTGCAAATACATATATCTGACTTTTTGAATTAATGTGCATGCACAGATTTGCCGTGTTTTCCATGAAGTCTATTGGCCTTCATTTGAATAATTGCAAAATAGCTTTTAAGTGGAAACATGATTCATTAAACATTTGATTTTACTTTTGATTGCAAAAGAATAGTTGTGTTTAAAAAAAAAAAAAGCAATGCCATACAGCTACAGAAAACAGAAAGAAGAAGTACCTTGGTTCAGTACCAGAAGCAGGAATGAACTGTAAAGAAGACGGAGGTGTGGACAGAGGGTGGGATCTAACATCATCCGCCCATAATGCAAAAAAGTGGGGAAAGATGTCCTCACTACAGTGCTAACTGCTCACTAGAGTGGTTAATAATCAGGACAGAAAAAAATAATTGGTTTATAGCAAGGTAGGGGAAGTGCAGATTTAACTAGGAGAAAGTCCAAAAAGGTGGGGAACATCATACGGATGCCGGCAAATTAATGGACACAAGGGGGTTAGATCGCAGATTAGAAGGTGTTGGAATAAGCAAACTTGCATGTTCCCTTTAAGGGATATTTGGGAAATATCCCATGTACCTGTTTACCAGTGATGTAACTTCCTAAAGGGTGGGGTTACCTGGATTTCTCTTCCTCCTCCTTTGTCTGTAGTTTTTGCATATTCTCCATTAAGCTTGAGGAGAGAGAAGCATCCACATGGCTTCTCTTCCAAGATGACCATTATTATGGACTGAGACTTCTATTTTTCTGTCTGCTAGAGCCTATGTTTTCTGAACATATGAGAGGTTGTGAGTAAACATTCTTTATCTTTTACTTGAGAAGATTGTGTCTGTAATTATTTGTGTCTGAGGGAAAGGGTGGACTGGTTGATTCTCATCCCGCTGCTTGCATTTATATCTCTGCTAAGAAATAGGACCACGAAACTATTCCTATTTCACAAATATTTTTAAAATACCAAACAGAAGGCAGTATGGATGAGCCCAGAGAGACTAACACCTATGTCCCCACTGCCAGGAATCAATTTGCACTTTACATTAGAATCTACACAGCATAGAGGACTCTCCTTAACTATATATGGACACTTTCTACAAGATCTATCCTCCCTGTATGAATATCTACAATGCACACACTACTTGAGACTCCATTTTTATGTTTAAGTAAGTCTAACTTCAGTTAACCTCTTGCCTTCATAACTATGTCTTTAGGGTAGCTTTACCACTGACCCGGGCAAGATAGGAACTATATCCTTATGATAACAATTGAACCTCAAAGGAAACCTTTGCATGCCATTGTTCTACCCAAGAAAGGAAAAGGATGTTAGTGTTGCTTTACTGGTGATTGTGTTGTCTACTCAGTTCATCAGTAGGATCTTTACACCCAGTCCTACATTACTTAGAATCTCAGGGCAGCAACACATGAAACTGGAATGAAAAAGGTGGGTAAAACATATTGTTTTGGCATCCAGAAGGAAATATTTACAAATGTAACGACAACCGTCTTGAAATATGGAATACCCTGCCAAAACTAAACCTGAAAGTAAATGGTGGCACTTGTACAAGTCATAAATCAATTACTGATATATGTGGTCTGCATTAATGCTATGTTTTCTTGTGTTTTAAAACTGTGTTGTTAACCACCTTGTAAATGGAAAGGCAGGATGTTAATACTTTTATAAATAAAAATAAGAGCTGGAAAAGAGCCTTTCCGCCCTGGGCTCCTATTGGAAGAGTAGAATATAAATCTAATAAATAAATAAATATTAAGGGAGGAACTCCTTGCAATGGCTTCAATATTTTTAACTAAAGAGCTTTATAGGTCAATCAATAAGGAGAGCAAAAATGAAATTGTAGCTGTTCCTGTCCTGTAGCCAGCGTTTCTTGTTAGGTGGGGCAGCCACATTTCTGGGTGGGGCATTTGGGGGGAAGGCCCTTAGTGCCAGCCAATTCCACTCTCTGTCTCTCTCTCTGTCTCTCTCTGTCTGTCTCTGTCTGTCTCTGTCTGTCTCTCTGGTGGAGTGAATGTGAGGCCCAGGCCAAAGGAAGAGAAAGGCAGTGACCTTTCCCCTCCTCCTCCTCCATGCAGACAGTATTTAAATGTTAACAGAAAATTTAGTGTGAACACAAGGAATTAAATGACTAACATATTTTTGTTTCATAAGAAAGAAGGATGTTAAGGATACAGTGAACAAGGGGATGTTCCTCCTTGAGGGTCCCTCCTTCTAGTCTTGTTCCTGACCTTTAGATTTTCCATCCTGTGAGCAATCAAGGCAACATTTTTAATTGGTTGCTATATAAAGGACTAACTAAATTATTGGAAACTAACTGGACTTTTTTTTTACTGGTTGCTGAGTTGGTTTTTCTGCTCAGAAACCCCAAAAAGGCCTCATACTGAGTTACACACATTGGGAAAACCAGAACTTAAGTCTGAGTTATAGCCTAGGTGGCTTAGCTAGCCAGATAGCTAACTATAGTGTCCACAGCAGTTTTGCTATTCCTCTAGGGCTATTTTCATCCTTTGCCATTAAATACTCAAAAAGAAGAATAAATAGCCACTGTGCTTGTGAGTATAGTGAGATTTTTTTAAAGAGTAAAGGGTAACTTAAGGTAGAATTCTTTTCCGATCACTTTAAGTTCTCTTTATTTCACCCTTTAGCAATAAGCACTCAATTCTGCTCTACTCATCATAATAACTGCAGAACAGGGCCGGCTTCAGGCATGCAGGGGCCCTTGGGACCATCCTACCCTGGGCCCCTCCGCTCCCCTTCTCTGATCTGCAGCAGGAGCTGCGGAACACAGGACAGGAGTTCCAAGCCGCCCGCCATCCCCCCACTATCCTCCCGCTTCACCTACCTTTCTCTGTTCTTTGCGGCTGCTCGCACTGCGCGCACAGGGTTGCCATCAATCAAGATGGCGGCAGCGGCTTCAGCCCCTTATGGAAACCTCGGCCGCCATCTTGATTGATGGCAACCCTGCACACACAGCAAAAAACAGCAGAGAAAAAGGTAGGTGAAGCGGGGGGATGGTGGGCAGCTCAGAAGCTCCTCCTGTCCTGCGATCCACGACTCCTGCTGCGGATTGTGGAAGGGGAGCAGAGGGGGCCCTCAGGCCAGTGCCCCACCTGGCCGCCCTTTAGAACCGGCCCTGCTGCAAAATAAACAAACTCTTACTTCTTACTGCAGGGAAACAAACATGCTTCTTTATTGCTGGCTAGGTAGAGCAACTGAAACAGAAATGGAAAAGCAGAGCAAAGGAAAGTCCAAGGGGTGGAGTCGAACTCTAGCCCATAATACAGTTCTAATATTTAACTGTTCAATACAGCCTTTTTTTTTCAGGATCACTTGAAACAGCAAGTTGAAGGAAAACAACAGGAGCTGGGGCAAAGCATCGTGGTGTCTGTAAAAATCATCATGCCAAAAATTGGCATAATTCTGAGCCCCCTCCCCTAAAAGAATGGTCAATTAAATTATGGAATGTAGCAGAGTTGATGCAATTGATGGAAATTGCTCATATGAGATGGAAACTACAACTGAGACCTTTTTGTATAAAGTGATTTCCTTTTATTGAATTTATGAGGAATAGATATAAATTAGGATGCTGAATATTTTGGGGGAATATTGTTAAATTTGTGTGCAAGTTTCTTGTAATTTTTTTGTTCAAAATAAATAAATGTAGCTGCAATCCTATACTCACTTACTGGAAGTATTCCCCCCTGAAAGGGACTTACTTCTCAGTAGACATGCCCAGAATTGTACTACAAATAGAGTGGCTTTTGTTTCCTTTATTTCCAACATGTGTTGTTTAAATATGTGAAAATGTACAGAATTTCATCTCAAACTTCCCTTTGCTCTCCCATTAGCAACATTCACACACTATATATTCTTAGGATCATTTGTTAAAGGCACATATAAACCACCATAGGGGCTTCATAACTATAGGTAAATATCATCAAGCAGGATGGGGAAATACCATTAAGCATCCTTAATCAGAGCTGGAATTAACCCTAATTCCAAGTTACTGTTTTCTTCCCAAGTACAAAGTATTGGATCAAAAGCTTCATCCTTCTATAGATCTTTTGTTTAGCTTGATTGTGGAGGTGGGGGTGCTTTGTGCTGTGTGAGAGGGAGTGACAGTCAGTATGGAGGTGGGCTGTTCACTACCAGTTCCAAGATTATGCACAAGTTTCCTGTGCCCATTGGCACTCTTCCATGGATAAGCTGAGTCCTAGGGACGAGAGTGGTAGCTCTCAGGCCAGAGCATATTTGTTCAACCGAACATTTAGCACTTAACTGAGCACCTGTACTCATAATCCTTACAAAGGGCCTGTAAAGAAGGTCAGGTAGTTCAAGTAAGATAGATGGGCCTATGCGGCAATACTCGTCCTAAACAAAAGTTGTCCAAATTACAATTACTGTTTGCCCCAGACTTAAATTAAAACCAGCAAAATCTGACATCAGAATTGGATCTAGGTGAGTGCATGTCAAGAGTGCTTCATGTTTGTTATTTTTTTTCCCCATGAAACCTGGATGACCATAGTTTTACTTTTATAATTCTATAGTTTACCATAAGGTTGCATTTTCTGGGGCTTCCATTAACTAGAGTTGGATTGACATTAGCACACCACAAAATTAGAGAAAAATATATTATGGAATGTTATATTTTACTGGGCAACACATTTTGCCTCTGGTTCTGGCAAATAAAGTATTTACTGATACACACACACATACAAACACACATACACAAGCTTTCAAATAGCAGTTTCTAATGGCCGCCTGTGGTGCCACTGTGAGAACAATGATGGCCAAGCGAGAGGCATTAGATCCAATAAATGGCATGTGTATCTATTTTTAGGTTTCTAATTCTGTGGCAGAAATTTAGTTACAGACATCCTGATAATTTTATCAGTTAAATGTAACTCATCGAAGGCAAGCTTTGATTTTCCCAAAGTTTTTTCAGTCTTGTCAATAAAAGCCAAGGAGGCCTTCTGTGGAGCGCAAGAGATTCAGAAGTTGCTTATAGTCATAGACAGGAACTATAGAGGCAGAAACTGGTAGACACAATTGGTAATGTTCATGCGTCCATGTGTATAATATCTCTGTGCGAGTTTTCCAACGTAGTGGTAAGCCTGCCAGGTACTGGGATTTGTTTTGTGTTCCATTTTGTATATCAATCTGACCCTGTTCAGTTCTCTATTCTTTAAAAGTACAGGCCTATTTATATTGGGACAGAGTATCGGCTGGTCTGAAATGGAACAGCTACACTCCATACCCTTAATTCCAAGCTGCAATTATGTACTCATGAATCAGAGACTTTTACTACAACTGCACAAAAGCAATACAAGGGCTCAATTCAATATGCAGGCTCTAACTCGCTCTTTAGGGTGGGTTTCTCTTTGTGCATGGCCCTTTCCTTTGCACACACACATACACACAAAACAAAACCTGGAGCACTCACACTGAAGGAAATATATTCATTTGACTTCAGTTCCCTTCGTCTCTTCCCACTGTTTTTCTATATTCCTACAGAAAAGAAGTAAATAATTTTTCACACTGCAGGGATATTCCCTTTCACATACTGTACTCTAGATCAAAAAACTACTTCAAATTCTATGGAGAACAACAACCATTTTGCCTATTTGCTTGATTACAGGAAACATTTGGCTTCATCAAAGCCCATTTTGCTAAGTTTGTGACACAATCATTTTCTTCCCTTGAAGATATGAAACCTACCACACATTTGAAGATGAAGAAAACTTTTTTAAAAATGTAAAATAACATGTAAATTATTGTCCTATTAATCCCCAAACGTACAAAGTCCCATAGATAGGATTAGGAGCACCACAATGGTTCATAAGAACATAAGAACATAAGAAGAGCCTGCTGGATCAGGCCAGTGGCCCATCTAGTCCAGCATCCTGTTCTCACAGTGGCCAACCAGGTGCCTGGGGAAAGCCCACAAGCAGGACCCGAGTGCAAGAACACTCTCCCCTCTTGAGGCTTCCGGCAACTGGTTTTCAGAAGCATGCTGCCTCTGACTAGGGTGGCAGAGCACAGCCATCACGGCTAGTAGCCATTGATAGCCCTGTCCTCCATGAATTTGTCTAATCTTCTTTTAAAGCCATCCAAGCTGGTGGCCATTACTGCATCTTGTGGGAGCAAATTCCATAGTTTAACTATGCGCTGAGTAAAGAAGTACTTCCTTTTGTCTGTCCTGAATCTTCCAACATTCAGCTTCTTTGAATGTCCATGAGTTCTAGTATTATGAGAGAGGGAGAAAAACTTTTCTCTATCCACTTTTTCAATGCCATGCATAATTTTATACACTTCTATCATGTCTCCTTTGACCCGCCTTTTCTCTAAACTAAAAAGCCCCAAATGCTGCAACCTTTCCTCGTAAGGGAGTCGCTCCATCCCCTTGATCATTCTGGTTGCCCTCTTCTGAACCTTTTCCAACTCTATCATATCCTTTTTGAGATGAGGCGACCAGAACTGTACACAGTATTCCAAATGCGGCCGCACCATAGATTTATACAACGGCATTATGATATCGGCTGTTTTATTTTCAATACCTTTCCTAATTATCCCTAGCATGGAATTTGCCTTTTTCACAGCTGCCACACACTGGGTCGACATTTTCATCATACTGTCCACTACAACCCCGATGTCTCCCTCCTGGTCGGTCACCGCCAGTTCAGACCCCATGAGCGTATACGTGAAATTAAGATTTTTTGCTCCAATATGCATAATTTTACACTTGTTTATATTGAATTGCATTTGCCATTTTTCCACCCACTCACTCGGTTTGGAGAGGTCTTTTTGAAGCTCTTCGCAATCCCTTTTTGTTTTAACAACCCTGAACAATTTAGTGTCGTCAGCAAACATGGCCACTTCACTGCTCACTCCTAATTCTAGGTCATTCATGAACAAGTTGAAAAGTACAGGTCCCAATACCGATCCTTGAGGGACTCCACTTTCTACAGCCCTCCATTGGGAGAACTGTCCGTTTATTCCTACTCTCTGCTTTCTGCTTCTTAACCAATTCCTTATCCACAAGAGGACCTCTCCTCTTATTCCATGACTGCTAAGCTTCCTCAGAAGTCTTTGGTGAGGTACCTGTCAAAAGCTTTTTGAAAGTCTAAGTACACTATGTCCACTGGATCACCTCTATCTATATGCTTGTTGACACTCTCAAAGAATTCTAGTAGGTTACTGAGACAGGACTTTCCCTTGCAGAAGCCATGCTGGCTCTGCTTCAGCAAGGCTTGTTCTTCTATGTGCTTAGTTAATCTAGCTTTAATAATACTTTCTACCAGTTTCCCAGGGACAGAAGTTAAGCTAACTGGCCTGTAATTTCCGGGATCCCCTCTGGATCCCTTTTTGAAGATTGGCGTTACATTTGCCACTTTACAGTCCTCAGGCACAGAGGAGGACCCGAGGGACAAGTTACATATTTTAGTTAGCAGATCAGCAATTTCACATTTGAGTTCTTTGAGAACTCTCGGGTGGATGCCATTCGGGCCCGGTGATTTGTCAGTTTTTATATTGTCCATTAAGCCTAGAACTTCCTCTCTCGTTACCACTATTTGTCTCAGTTCCTCAGAATCCCTTCCTGCAAATGTTAGTTCAGGTTCAGGGATCTGCCCTATATCTTCCACTGTGAAGACAGATGCAAAGAATTCATTTAGCTTCTCTGCAATCTCCTTATCGTTCTTTAGTACACCTTTGACTCCCTTATCATCCAAGGGTCCAATCGCCTCCCTAGATGGTCTCCTGCTTTGAATGTATTTATAGAATTTTTTGTTGTTGGTTTTTATGTTCTTAGCAATGTGCTCCTCAAATTCTTTTTTAGCATCCCTTATTGTCTAATGAGCAACTCACGCTTATATGGGAGTAAGCCCCATTCATCTCAGTGGGGTTAGTAGACTCAAATGAGCATATTACCCCTGTGCTTTATCAACTCCACTGGCTCCCAATTTGTTTCCGGGCCCATTTCAAAGTGCTGGTTCTGACCTTTAAAGCACTAAACGGCCTTGGACCAATGTACCTGAGGGACCGCTTACACCCATATGTACCTGCCCAGGATTTAAGATCATCTGCCTCTGGTCTCCTCTGCGTGCCTGGAGTGAAATATGTTAGATTGACAGGCATGTGGGAGAGAGCTTTTTCAGCTGCGGCCCCCAAGCTTTGGAATACTCTACCCCAAGAAGTTCGCTCTGCTCCCTCCCTGTTGGTTTTCTGGAGACTTCTGAAAACGATCTTGTTCCGGGGAGCCTTTGGAAGGGATTGAAAAGCTGCCCTGAGTGCCCTATTATAGGGTAGAAGGGCGGGATAGAAATATTTTAAATAAATAAATAAATCCTCAGTCATTTACTTGAACATAAGTCCCAATTATTTCAATGGAAATTTATCCTATTTCAGGATCAGTCTACGTTTTATGTAGTTAAATAAATTATTTTTCCAGTATATACCACCAGCTACACTAAAAAGAATTCATAGCCTTGAGATTATTTTATTCACCTATATTAATATATTTATTTATAAAAATATTATATACCATTGTTCATTAAAAATGATAAAACCATAAAAAATTAAAATCAGAAATCATTAACTATTGCAGAAAGATATCTTCTAAGTTGCCTGTGTAAGCCTGGTGACATAGATAAGTTTTCAGCAGGCCTTTAAAATTCAGAACAGAAGATGTCTGCTGGATCTCTATTGGCAGAACATTCCACAGGACTGGGCCGATGATACTGAGGGCCTACCCACATAGAAGCATTACTTCGTACTAAAGAGGATGTTTTTACCTTTGTTTTCTGTTTGCACTATCCACAGTAAAGGCTCAATGCCAGTTGCAAACTTGGTGTTTTCTATTCATACTGAGGGGAACGATCAATCACAGAGTTTCCCAATGACCACACCCTCTAATTTAACATTTCCACTCTCTCTGGTTACCTGGCAACTGAGCATGGTCAGTTTGTTCTACCAGTTAGCTTCATTTTAAAAAACAACAACCTGGAAGTGCGATTTGAACACTGTTTGAGCAGTGTTATGCTTTTGCACATAATTTGGGGGGGAGGGGGATAAAGGCACTGTTTGTGGCAACATAAAAAATGCCAGCAGAATGGGAGAGAGCAGCTGGAAGTTGCTCTTCAGCTCTCAGGAAACAAAATCAACGAAGGGATGAGGAGGGAGTGGGTGTGGAGAGGGGAACAACTGACACGCCCACCTCAGAGCAAAGCATCTGCACGCACTAGAGATACGGAGTGAAGACTTTTTTCTTTCCCTTTTTGTATTATCAGACATTTGGGTTAGTACAGATTTATAGGGGGGAAACTGCACGATAGCTTCTGTTTGCCAGTAACGTCATGTGAACCATGAAAATTAAAAGATGTGAGTAGCACCAAACACATAGTAAACCACTGTGTAGATGAGCCCTAAAAGCTCAATTTCTTATTGTTATCAGATGAGCCTCTATGACTCAGAAGATGACCAGCGATGCTCCGGCAAATGATCTCAGTGATTGAGCTGGTATATAAGGGTTTAGGCAGTCCTTAAAATACCAGCAAATCAGGCTTCCCCAAGAGTTCAACCAAACTAAAGAGGAAAGAGGGAAATGTTATTTAAAAGATCCACAGTATATATATACCCATATGCACTTATGTTTCAGCATGCAGCCATTTCAGTGCTTTGGCTATGGGGCAGTATATAAATACAATAAATAAATAAATAAATTGCTGCCACTGTGTCACGAACATTGTAAAGAGAATAAAATGGAAAACCATGGTATACTGATACCAGGAAGAAGAACTTGGACCTAATTTAACTCAAGTTCACAATAGTTTGAAAGAATTGTGATATCTGCATACATAATCATTAACAGACACCTCTGGTCATGAGTCTTATCAAACCAATTAAAACTACTATGGCACCAGTCAAACAGGCAGGACAGTTTGCAGTTAATGGATGCATTCAGACAGCTGGTTCGTACACTCCTTTCCAGGCTGGTGTAAGAGTGCATGCAAGTGACCTACTCTCATATTTATTTATTTATTTATATACTGCTTAATTGCTAAGGTGGCTTCCAAGCAGTTTACAAGTATAAGACAAATTACAAAAATAATTACGAATAACTTAGGAAACTGTGCAGCCAAGCCTCGGTAAGCAAGGATTTCTGGCTTCAATACCTGTCCTGCTCCAGTCCCAGAGCCTGAACTGCAGAGTTCCATAAGGCTGCTGTTCAAACAAACCACAAGCCTACAGCCCTTAAATAGAGAAGAGAGATGGGGAAAGTAACAGATACATGCCTCTCTGATGCAAAGCAACTGAGGAATACAGCAAATTAGAAACAATAAATACTTGAGAGAAAATACTGCTTTGCCCATAGACATCTCATGAGCAAGTGGAAGTTGAAACATTTGACAAATAAATTATTTGTTATGAGTTGTTCACCCTGTTCTGGTTGGCATATGTGACAGCAAAGACCACTTGAAGTTTAGCATTAAATGAGCTAACCTCCGCAGTTATCATTATGATGGTTGGACTTGTGACTCCTAGTGGTCTTGATGGAACTGCTTGTGATAAAATCTAAAGCAGAAAAAGCAACATGACAACAAAGAAAGGTTTTTAGATTGTTCGGGGGTGTGGAGGAATGCCCACATCAGAAAGATATAGAAGAGAGAGTCACAGCAAAGAGTGAGGAGATGGTAATAAAGACAAGAGGACCTACATGAATCAGCCAAGGAGTGGGTGGCTAAGCAGGTCACAGATGACAGATGGAATGAATCTGTGAAGAGGGGGGGGAACAGCATACAGCAGCAAGTAGTTAAGAAGTGAAGGCAACATAAAATAACATAGTTTTCTTAGCACACAGTAGTGAAAATGAGACACTCCCCAGTCATGAATAAAAATTAGAGATGTACTGAAATTTCAGATGTTTCCATTTTCATATCATATTTTCAGCAAATTAGTAGCATTCTCTGAAAAAGTGTTTGCAGTAATTTCTTTCAAACCAAACTTTTTTCACAGCAATTCATTATGTTTTCATCCCTTTTTCTTCACATGATGTCAGTTTATCATTTGAAAAAAGGAGATCACGTGGCTCTACTAACCAATTCAGGTTGAACAAAGCAAACAAAGTTGGCAGATAATGACACATGGTATCGCAACATTCCTGAATGTGTGTTAAATAAAATCACACTACTCTATATAGCCAACCTCTACATGACAAATACAACTTTTCATAAAAAAGGGTTTCACTTCATGAACGTGATGAATTTCTCACAAACGGGAGAGAAATTTGAGATAATAATTCAAATATATAATGAACAAAATTCCAATAGGGTTCCCAAAAATGAAATGTTATTTTGAGAAATGTGAAAACAAATTCAAACAGATGAGTAGTTCAGTTCATCCCTAATAAAGATGTTGGCATCAGTAACATCATGAAAGGCAAAATTTCAAGAAACATAATAGCTGAACTGCTTGAGATATTTTAGAACACAAGCTTGCTAAATATAATCTTTTTCTTTTAAATCTTTAATGCATAAAAACATTAAGCCACACTAGCCATAGTAACTGGACAGCATATTATAAAGTAATAATATTTGGAGATGACAGTCCACCATTCACTAATCTTTTTCAGAAGATTGTCATCTTCACACAATTTCTTTTCCCAAATGCATTGAGGAGTGATTGCTTGGCAATTTTTCAGAAGCGACTTGGAACGGATAAACTTAATGAATTTAAAAATACAGTATTGCACTCTTAGGGTACAGTATGATACCTACTATTGGAAGCTTGTAATTGCTGGGGTTTTTTCTTTTAATCTTTTAACAATGTTATTCATTATTTAATTTTGAGAATTGTATTATTTTATTGATGTATTATGTTCTATTGATGTATTGCTATATTCGTGTTTTTTGTAAACCGCCTTGAGGGCCTTTTGGCCATAAGGTGGGGTATAAATTTAATAAATAATAAATAAATAAAATGAAATTTAGATAGAACTCTCATTTTCTAGCAGAAAAATATACTCAACCACAACAGCTTTATCACGTCATTTCAGATCACTTTCCCATCTTCTTTGGTAGTTCTTGGAGTGCAAGCAAGATTTGTACTGCAACATCTAATCAGCTCAATCCTACTCACACATGTGAGCAAATCTCCTTGCTACATCTACTAAGCCAAGGCAAAATGGTGCCAGAATTAGGACCACTGAACTAACTAGAAAGTTCCAGAACAATGGGTAACCCTGATTCTACTTCTGTTATGACAGAATTAGGCTTCCATTTTTTCTCTTTAATAGTGCAGACAGGTTTACCCACATTAAGGGCTTGGCAAAGCTGGCCTGTGCCTACAAGTCTCAATAGGTGGCATGTCAATGGATGAGAGGAGGTTGGGGATATCCAGCCAATAGACATCACTGTAAGTGGGTAATGTGTCTGACACACATAGATGTAGGTCCAGAATCACTGAGGTTACAATTCTATGTACGTGGGAGTAAGCCCCTTTGAATACAATGGGACTTATATCTGAGTAATCATGTATAGTATTGCATTACAGTTCACACATACATAGAATGTCCATACTTGTGGCTATTTATATGCACATCTGACTTTGGCATACCTACACAAATCAGGCAAACATGTTTTTCCCTCTGCCTTGATGTGGAGAGGAATATGCCTTCACGTTCAGTAGCAATTCCTTGTGGAACATAGCTGTCTGTCTCTACATTAGGGTTCCAGTGACAATTGTGAGATTATTCTTCAACAAATATTTTGTAAGTAAATATTCCTAGATATTTAGTGTTTCCTTTCCTCCTCCCCTTCCCCCCTCATACATTACGTTCCAAACAAATCTGCTTCCCTCCTTGTTTTTCATACACTGAGATCTTACTATATTTAGTTATACCAATATCTAAAAGATCATTGGGATACAGCATTGTTTTAATTCTTCATCTCCTGGAGAATTGTTCTTGATTTCTGGATTACTTCTATTTGAAATCACCAAAGACTCTATGCAGCGTGTAAATAAGTGGGGTGACAGCAAACATCCTTGTCATAACCTGTAATAGTAAAAATTCCCCTATCACAAGTGTATGAGAGAGAAATATGACAGCTACAAAGGAAGCAGACAAAGAGCCTGGAATTGTCAAGAGAGTGCAGGGAACAATATCAAGAGTAAATGGGTATCAGAAGTACTGTTATAAAGAAGTTTAAAGCAAGAGGATTTTGAACATGATGCAATAGGTCACAGGAGATCAGTGTAAAGAACATAGTTTGGAAAGGAGAAAGCTACGCTTGTGGGTAATTCAATGTCTGTATGTCTAGCTTAGCTGATGGTCTAGGGTAAACTACCCTAAGAGTGCAATCCTATACATGTCAGCTCAGAAGCCAGCCCCATTTAATTCAGTAGGACCTATCCATAGGGAAGTATGTATAAGACTGCAGCCTAAAGTATCTACATTCAAGTTATATAATTTGTTTTAACTGTTTCTAATATTGTATTTTTGAATTGCAACCTATCCTGGGATTTCATAGTAAAGAATGGGTAAGAAATCTAAATGATAATGATGATAAAACAACAACAACCATAATAATAATATAGGAATACATAATCTGTGCCATAGCCTTTCTGTATTGTCTTGGGAGTATCACTTAAAATCTCTTTAGCACTTTTCTGTATCAATATTAACCTTACTTTTAACATTAATGTTTTTTATAGTGTCTCCAGCACAACAAATCTGCCTTTTGAGTTGGTTATCTTAGGGAATATTAAAACAATGGGGAAATCAAGAGGACAAACCCAATACTTGAAGCAAATGGCCACATAAACCATTAGCTCCATTAAGGATCTCAGAGAAACACCCTGAATCACTGAAGGTAATGTCCACAGGTGCTGCCAAACCACCATGAGTGACACATCTTTTCTACAGCTGCTGGAGAAGGGAGGAGATGAGGCAAAGCACTAGAGACAAAATGGTGCTCACCCCTTCCACAGTGACTGAGCAATCATCTGACATCTCAGCTAATTTGAAAGCGGAATTTGTGTCTCAGCTCTCCTCCCTAAAAACTGTACTTATGGATACTTGGAAAGAGTTAATGACCCCATTAGAGAGTAAGATTGTTATACTGATCAGGATGAGACCAGGGATAAAATAGAGCTTCTTTATTTAATAATTCTTGAACAGTAAAACATCTGAGCTTGTTCTTTGCTAGGCCTCTCCCAGCACACACAACTCTAACTCCAGTAACTAAATCAGTCTAGCTCCCCTTTTCTTTGCTGTGCATCTAACCTAAAGGCACATTTCACTACATTTCTCTTTCTTTGAGTTCTAACTTATTTTGTATTTTTTCTATCAGCAAACATTGTGTAGTATAACATTTAGTCTCTATAACGTTCTGGTTTTCGAATTACTCTTCCTCTGGATGTCACTCTCTTTGAACTCTCAAGAGACAGGCTGTCTTTGGCAGGTGATACTTGCTCACAAGAATTTGTTAGTTCTTTGTTCTCACTCTTTTGAGATTGTTCTGGCAATACATTCTGCTCTTCTGGTATTTCTGCCTCTGTGGTTTGAAAACCAACTGTAGATGTCTCCTGTTCCTTCGGAATGTTCCATTGTTGGTAGTGACAACATAAGATATTGGAGTTTGACTTTGGCTCTGGACTGTTGCTGGTTCAGACCATCCTTTCTGGTTGTCCAGTTTCAGTCTTACTTGTGAACCAGGTTGTAATTTTGGAAGTGTCTTCACTCCATAACATCTGTCATAGTAATATTTGTAGTTTCTTTTAGCCATGTTGTCTGTGGCACAGACGTTTCCCAAATCGGGCCACTTAGGATACAAATTTGCTTCTAAGGTTGAAACTGGTGTTCTTAATTGTCTTCCCATTATCAGTTGTGCAGGACTGCACTTCATTACGTTGATAGGTGTTGCTCTGTAGCTTAGCAGTGCTAGGAAGGGATCTTCCTGACATAAGATTTGCTTTGCTGTTTGTACTGCTCTCTCTGCTTCCCCATTGGCTTGTGGGTCATATTTCTTTGTGAACAAAGTAAACTCTTTCCCTGCAAATTGCTGTCCATTATCTCTTACTATTTCTTTTGGGCATCCCCATCTGGAAAAGAAATTCTTCAGACAACTGATAGCAGTAGAGCTTGTTGAATCAGGCATGTATGCAATCTCTATGTATCTGGACTATCTATTGTGACTAAGTACATTTGTCCTTGTAACTCACAGATGTCTGCTCTCACTCTCTTCCATGGTCCATCTAGCAATGGAGTGGTAATAAGTGGTTCCTTCCATTGTGAAGGTTTATTTGTCTGGCAAAACTCAGAGTTTGCTGTTATTGCCTTGAGGTCTTGCCCTACTCGTGACCACCAAACAGTCATTCTTGCATGTTCTCTGCACTTAGTGATTCCTTGATGATCTTCATGGAGTTTTCCCAACATTTCCTGTCGCATTGTAGCAGAAATGATAATTCTATCACCAAATAGGACTGTTCCTTCCAACTCTGTAAGCCTTCCCTTTTCTGCAAAGAAAGGTTTAAGGTTAGTTGTCACTTCAGACATATACAAGGCCAACAAGTTCTGACAAATTTCAGCACTGTTGAAAGGTCTGGGTTAGTGCTGTTAGCTGCTTGAATGCTTTGAAAGACTGTGGCAGATATTGGTTTAGAAGCTTGTAGAAGATTTACATAGACTTTCCTCAGCTAACTGGGTTGTTTCAAGGTCTGGAGTTTCCAATGGATTTCTTGACAGTGTGTCTGCTACAACAAGAGCTTTGCCTTATCTGTATTCTGCTGGAGGATTGTACTTCATCATGTTTAAAAGGAGTCGATGACATCATACTGGTACTTGATCCAGGTCTTTGCAATTTATTAATGGTACCAAGGGTTTATGGTCTCTACAAAGGGTAAATTATTCTAGCCCATAGAGATATTTTGAGAATTTTTCACAAGCCTAAACAGCAGCTAGACATTCTTTTTCTATCTGAGCGTATAGGGTCTCAGCTTCTGTTACTGCTCTTGAGCAATAGGCCACTGGTTTCAACTCTCCATCATGATTTTGGAGTAGTACTCCTCCCAAGCCATAACTGCTGGCATCAGCACTCACTACGGTCTGCTGGTTAACTTCATAGTAAGCAAGTACTGGAACTTCTGTTAAGAGTTTTTTCACTAAGAAAGCCTTTTCTTGGTTTGGACCCCAGCACCATCTGCTGTTTGCTTTCAAACATGTATTTAATCAGTGTAGGTTATCTGCCAAATTTGGCAAGAAGCTTCCTAAATAATGTACCATGCCCAAAAATCTTTTCAGTCCTGTGATGGAGTCTTGAGGTTTGATTGCAGAAATGGCTTCTACTTTCTTAGGATCTGGACTCATACCATGCTCATTTATGCAGTGTCCAAGATATGTAAGTTCTTTCTGGCATAAGATGCATTCACTGTTGTGGAGTCTTAACCCTGCTGCCCTTACTGTTGCTAAGACTTTGGCCAATCTTTCATCATGTTCTGCCTTTGTGGCACCATAAACCAATACATCATCCATGAACACTGAAATGCCTTCCAGGTGTTGTAACGGTCTGACATTTCTCTCTGAAGCAGCTCAGGTGCACTTGAAATTCCAAATGGCAATCTTCCAAATGGAAGAAGTATCTCCCAAACAGAGTGATGAATGTAGTCAATTTAGCAGTGTCAGCAGCTAGGCAGATCTGCCAGAATCCACTTGCAGCATCAAGCAATGAAAATACGCGGGCACCAGCTAACTGTAGCAGGATATCATCCATAGTAGGAAGAATATACTTTTCATGCTTGACAGCTTTATTTAGTTGTTTTAGATCCACACATATGTGTACAGTTCTGTCCTGTTTTGGTACTGGATCCATTGGTATGCACCAATCAGCAGATTCTGTGATAGGTTCTATGACTCCACAGCGAACCATTCTATCTCGTTCTGCCTTTATTTTGGGTAGCAGTGGAAATGATATTGTTCTGGCAATGTGAATAGCATAAGGTACAGCCCCTTCTTTGAGCCTTATCTGTACTGGTAACATCTTCAAAGTTCCAACTGTATCAGGAATTTCTGTGGAAAGCTCATCCAAACGATGCACCAACCCCATCATAGTTGCAACATCTTGGCTTAGGAGGTTATTGGTCTTTGCACAGATCGCATAGACCTTAAAGTCATAGTCATTGTCTCTATAGCAGGTTCTTGCTATGAAGTATCCCATGCAATTTAGATTCTGTCCTCCAGGACCAGTTAAAACTGCTGTTGTTTGCTGGAAACTAGGCAGGTTAGAAAAAGACTTATAAACAGACTCAGAAATTATGCTGACACCTGCACCAGTGTCTATTTTAAACTTTATTGAGAGCCCACTGATTTGCAGTGATACTTCCCAAGGATCTGTGGAATTTTCCACCATGTGTCTGGACCCAAACAAAATTGTTCTTGACTTTTCTGTTACTCCACAATTTCACTCACCGTTCTAGAGCGGCACACAGCAGCAAAATGACCTATCTTACATTTGTGGCATTCTGCAGACTTTGCAGGACAGATTGCTCTTTGTGTATGCCCTTTCCCATATCTTGTGTATTGCTCTTAATGGATGAATATAATTACGCAACACTAGCGGTTGCCAATTTCGCCATGGCAGCTCAAAAAATGAGAGATTCCTTTGTCAAGAGAATCTCTCCCAGGCATGAGTCTTCCTACACGGGCAAAGAAATGTAAATTTGTGGTGGTTTGTATGTATGTATGTATGTATATGTTTCGTCTTGTACTCTTGCACATGGCCCATGGCTAAGCATGCAATAAAGTTTTACTACATATCTTGTGTATCTAGGGGCTTTTATTTGAGCATTAGATGTTTGACTATATATTTGTTTCTGGTATTTTGGAGTTTGGGGTTTCCATTTCCGCAGGGGTTTCTTGGCTATTTCTTGCAGCCCTTTTAAAGCACCCTGGTCTTGGACCTGGCCTTTTATAAGGTCTGAGTTTCTTATCATCTCCACAGCTCTCTCCAAAGTGAGATTGGATTCCATTTGCAGCTTCTGGGACAGGTCTTTATCCAAAATTCCCATTATCAATCGGTCTCTGAGCATTTCACTCCTGGTGTCCCCAAAAGCACATTCATCAGCTTTCTCATGCAGCCATTTTATGTAGGCCTCTGCAGATTCCCCTGGTGTCTGATGTCTCTGGTGAAAGCATGCCCTCTCATGAATGAGATTCTTCTTTGGCACAAAATATTCATCAAATTTCCCCAAGAGTAGGAGACAGTCATCCTGGTCCTCTGCAGCAGCCAACTCAAATGATTTAAATATCTGCTCTACTTGCTGGCCCATGCCATAAATCAAGGAACATACCTGGATTATTTCCTTCTCTTCATTCAGTTTTTAGCAATGCAGTATCTGGAAAATTTCTGCTTCCAGTCTGGCCATGCTGCAGGCCTGGTGAAATCAAAGGCCTCTGGTGGGGAAAACTTTGCCATTGCTTTCCTTTTTTTCTTCTTCGGTTGTCCCAGGAGACAGTATGAGGATTATTTCTTAACTTCTGACACCATGTTATCTTGAACAGGATGAGACCAGGGATAAAATAGAGCTTCTTTATTTAATAATTCTTAAACAGTAAAACATCTGAGCTTGTTCTGTGCTAGGCCTCACCCAGCACACACAACACTGACTAACTCCAGTAACTAAATCAGTCTAGCTCCCCCTAGGGTGTGTAATACCCTCTAGAGAAATTTAACTCTTTCTTTGCTGTGCATCTAACCTAAAGGCACATTTTACTACAAAGATCACAGATACTGGCAAACGTATTGACAGTATACCTGAGACTGTGTCAGTTGCTTTTGATACTGGGCTGGCCAATTCTAATGCAATTCAAAGGCTGCAAAAAGACAATCTTCTTATGAAAACTTGCTTGGAGGAGATCAAGAACCACTCTTGTTATTTAAATTTATGCCTGAGGAATTTTAATGATGGGGTGGAGAATGATGATTTAGAAGACTTTTAGTAGGTTGGTTTAAAGCCCTCCTCCCCTCTTCAAAATTGTCAGTGCATGCATTTGAGCACGCACACCACACTGTGGCCCCGAGGCTCAAGGAAAATACCCCTGCTATGGATGTGATGATTTGCTTTGCCAGATTCACTATAAAGGAAGAGATATGGAAGCAACTGAGATCATTCACTAATATCTTACCTGACAATCAGCCCATTACGGTCCTACAAGATTTGTCTGCTAAAACCCTCTGATGTCATTGCAAACTCCATCCTTACACTAGCTGACTACAACAGGCAGTCATAAAATATTACTGGAGTTTCCCATTCAAGCTGATTGTCATGCAAGGTACCATGATGCTCTCTGCCTCAAATGTGAAGGAAGCAAAGGATTTGTTGCTGTCATTAGAATTGGAGCTGCCCCGGGAGGCTAGTGATAATGATCAAAATGCAGGTGAAGATAGAGATGGTTGAGGGATTTTAGACAGTGGATGGGAACAAGTACTACAGAACTGTTACTCCAGGAATCCTGGACCAGATTTGCCAGAACAACCACCACCAGATTTCTTGTCTAGGTTCCTGCTCTCTTCATCTCTGTGAAACAAATGACCTGCCCAGTCGACCAATGAATGCTTCCACTGAAACCCTATCTGGAGTTTTGCCGCACTGATTCTACATTCATGCTCTACCTTGCATCACATCTTTGGTATTGTTTTTAACAGTGCTATTTATCATCATATTGTTGCCCTACAACATGTTCTGGCTGTATTTTCACTGGTTCTTACTTTGTTACTTTACCCAGACTCACACAAGGAACTTGCATGTTTCTTTTTGTTTTATTCTTCCCCTACAGAGGTTGCAAACGGTATTGCACCTCTACACACACTCACTGTATCTGTCTAGGCCAATTCGGTCCTTGAAGTGCTTCCACTGTTGTGGATGCACTTATTCAGCCAGGTTGAACTGCAACTGGAGGGGAGGGGTTGTTATTCATGGTGGGAAGTTGGGGAAGAGCTTTGCGGTGGGGCACAACTCAAGAACAGGGCTACTACCCACCTCGCTGTCATTGCTTGTGGTACATTTCTGATATCTGGGATCTTTTTGTTTGATTGTTTTGATAGGTTATGATGGAGTTTAAGATGGTTACTCTAAATGTTAATGGTTTGGGGAACATGGGTAAATGAGACAGAATTACAAGGTACCTGAAAGAGGAAAAAACATCAGTGACTTTCTTGCAGGAAATCCACAAGTCTCAGTCCATGATAATGGTCATCTTGGAGAGGAGGATGTGCACGCTTCACTCTCCTCAGGCTTAATGGAGAATATGCAAAAACCACCAGACAAAGGAGGAGGAAGAGAAATCCAGGTAACCCCACCCTTTAGGAAGTTACATCACTGGTAAACAGGTACATGGAATATTTCCCAAATATCCCTTAAAGAGAACATGCAAGTTTGCTTATTCTAACACCAACTACTCTGGGATCTGGAAACAAGTCAGGATGTTGCTAGGTAGTGGAAACTCAATTTGAGGATTATGGATCCATTAGCCTCAGTTAAAATACAAATTCTCTCTAAGCTGATGTATTTATTTCAAATCTTACCAACGCATATACCCTTAAAGCAATTACAGTCTTGGCAAAATAAAGTTAACCAGTTCATCTTCAGCTCTAGGATGCTCAGCATTCAGAAATCTTTACTATACAGACCAGTCTGGGAAGGAGGCTGGAGAGTTCCTAATTTTGGATTATACTTTGATGCTAACCAAATTAGAAACATGGTTCCTTTTATTCTAAGTTATGGTTTAAAACAATGGATACAGCTGGACCACCAGATGGTTCAAGGTGTCCCAATAACAGCCTTTCTTTTATGGAAACATAAGTTCCATTCCTTGTCCTGGATTGCCAACAGATTCACCCTTCTGATGTTTAGTACATGGAAAAAGTGGGCTAGTGTGCTTACCCCAGGGATGTCCCTTTGATCCCATTAGCTTACTACCCTTCCTTCCTGAACAAGTTTAGGCAAACAGAAATTAAGGCTTAGAGGTTGAAGGGGCTTACTGTTTGGGCAATTTTTACAAGAACAAAGTTATAACAACAAAGGATGCCTTTAAGAGTAAGTTAGATGAAACGCCATTCCCATGGCCTCTCTGTGCCCAAATTCATTCATTTATTTCATCCTCTGTGGTCAGGGACAGTGCTTCTCATCCCTCAACAGGAACTGTGAGGTCTCATATTAATGTGGAGCTTAACTTCCAACATTTATTGGTGGTTATTACCTTCCTATACGGGCAGAGCAACTTCATGAGATCCCCCTGGGAACAAGATCTTAGTGTGACTATTGAACCTGAAATATTGTCTGCACTTTGGGGCAAATCATCCTTTCAATCTGTTTCAACTAATACAAATGAGGTGTCTTTAAAACTACCGTACAGGTGATATTTAACACTGAGGAAACTGTCCTATATCTGTCTGCATTCTTCTCCCACATGCTGGAGAGGATGCCAGGCACATACCTCCACATGTGGTGTGATTGCAGCAACTTACAGAGCTTTTGGACTAAGATTTTCCATAAATAAGCTCAGTTATGAATCAGTGGATCTACCCCTCCCCACAACTTGCTTTATTGAACATTTTTCTTGGCCAGGACCTGGATCTACAATGTAAGAATTTAACTGGACATCTCTTAGTGGCTGTGAGGGGTGTAATTGTGAAATACTGGAAGGACTGTTCTTACATTAATTTTTGAGACTGTGGCAGCTAGCCCTTCTAGAGAAACTTGCTCAGAAACTGAGGGTAGCATGCTGACCAAAAAAAACAAAAAACCACATTTTCATCTGTGTGGTCAGACTTTATTAGTTGTGTTAACAGGCTGGAATATGGCCACTCTCAACCATCAGATAAAAGAGAATAAACAGAGGGTGGCTAGCATCCAAACTGGCAATCAAAAAGAGAAGGTCAAAGACCAAGATGCTGGAGAGTGGGAACTTTTATTTTTGATAAAACCCAATGCGTTTCAGCCTGTTATCTACAGGCCTTCATCAGGGGCTATGGTAAACCAAACACAGAGGACAAATTAGTTCTACACACATATAAAATAATATACATATACATAGTACATATAAACCTTTTGAACAGTCTTATACTCACATAATAGCTTGTAAGATTAAAAGACGAGCAAATCGCTTTCTGTACTGTACCAATATCAAACGTCTCAACAAGTAATACAATGGATTGTCTGTATATATATATGCAAGCAACCCAAAGCAAGGTGCAGGTGAATGCAATTATGTTCCCTTTTGCATTAGGAACAGCTAACACCTGGATGCAAGAAACAGATAAGGGACTAAGGGAAATTTTTAAAATTTACAATAGGGGAAGAAGCTCAAAATCTTCATTTAAACCACTAGGGGTCATTGTTTTAAAAGTTAATATCCAATATAACTCTTTCCTCAATAGAATATCTTCATTCTCTCCATGCACTTTCTCCAAAACCCCAAACCCAAGACTGTTCAAAAGGTTTATATGTACTATGCATATGTATATTATTTTATATGTGTGTAGAACTAATTTGTCTTCTGTGTTTGGTTTACCATAGCCCCTGATGAAGGCCTGTAGATAACAGGCTGAAACGCGTTAGGTTTTAGCAAAAATAAAAGTTCCCACTCTCCAGCATCTTGGTCTTTGACCTTCTCTTTTTGATCACTCTCAACCATCAGCATACACCTCCCTTTGCATGTCATAGTTGTTGGAAGTGGGGCAGGAGCAACTCCTGTTTTGTTCTTTTGTTTGTGCTCCAGAAGGAAGATAGAGCTAGGGTCCTCCAGATGGATAGGCTTGTTTACCTTTTACCTGTGATGCTCTGACTGACTTCCTTCTGTCGCTAGACTGTGACACCTTTAGGGAAGCTTACCTGCCCCTCCTCCTTCTGCCCTTTCCATTCCTTTCTTCTCTGGCTGTCCATGAGAGAGGAGACTCCCTTTGTCTCTCTCTCTCTCCGAGCATGGGGCTGACTCCTACACCTGGGAGTTATGCCTCCAACTTAGCTAGTTAGTTAGAACTAGGGATGCCTTTTCTATCTGCTATGTATTTCTCTAAATAAAGTAGCTTTTCTTATTTTACTAAGTCTCCAGTCTCAGTGATGCTGTTGCAGGGTAAAAGCCTGCTTTCTTAGGCAAACGCACGCACACGCTGGCACACTTGCATTTCAACATCTGCTGTTGTGGTGCTGCTTTTAAACGAAATTAAGAAACACAACTACACACAGCGCAACAAGAGTTAGGCTGTGAACTCACAAGTCGCCTACAGCAAAGTGTTTCCATTAGTCACACCTGGAGGAGGAAAGGGTTGATCTGCTGATCAGCTGCGAAATCTCTAAAGCATTTTTTTTTAAAGAAAAAACACTCAAGCCGATCCCACCAAGTTTTACAGTGGGGTTTGACTAGCATTGTGAGCCCGTTTTCAGAAAAGAGAGATGGAGACTGGAACAGGCAGAACAGTCAGTGTGCTTCTACCCTTCTATCCTGGATACTCCAGAGCCTTTTCTAATCTTGCTTCATTCCCAGATGCAATGTGTCTTTTGTGTGTCTTGATGTCTATACTCTCACAGGTGTCCCACCTGGGTTTTTGTTTAGGGGGGATTTTGGTTTGTCTTGGGCTTGATTTGTTGCTCTGTTTCTTTGTATTGCCTGTTAAAATACAATATCTATATTTTTTAAAAAATGAGAGAGGGGAAATCATTTGTCAGTGACAGATAATCACAGCTGTATTTTCTATTGGCCAGAGTGTCAAGTAGTCAAATGGGGAAAGACTGCAATAATGTGAGGAGGCTATCTACAAGCAGGGGTGGCTAATCTGTGGTTTTCCAGATATTGTTGGATTCCAACATCCCCAGCCAGCATGGTCAATGGTCAGAGATGATGGTAGTCTAATAATATCTGGAGGCCCACAGATTTACCACTCCTGATCTACAGGAATACCAATGGACCCTAAAATGATTGGGGATTCATATAAAAGTTCAGAGAGAGTGCAGCCCCCTTGTTTGTTTGTTTAGCATTTCTGCACTGCTTACCTAAGCAGCACTCAACAAAGCAACACAAGCTTCAGAACTTTGCTGGGTCAAGAGAGAATTTAACCAGACTCATGGGGAACACTAGCCTGTTCCATGAGGCAAACTAATTTGCCGGAATACTGGACAGAATTATTTTGCTTTTTTTTTCTGTAAGGAGGGTTTAAGGAACTCTGAAATGGTTGGGAGGGGCACTGCTTCCTTCCCTCCTAATGCACATTGTTGCTGTCAAGGTACAGTGCGCTGTTCATTTGTTGAACATACATGTGTCAACATGACTTCATTGTGGAAGGCTTCCCACAACTAGCATCCTGACAAATGTTTCTTCTGCAAGTAGTCGGTATGTATGGCATAAAATTACCCTATCATCACCGGAGCTTGGAAAAGTTATTTTTTGAACTACAACTCCCATCAGCCCAATCCAGTGGCCATGCTGACTGGGGCTGATGGGAGTTGTAGTTTAAAAAAGTAACTTTTCCAAGCTCTGGTCATTGCTTTCTGTTAGCTCATTCCAGCATATGTGGAACCATTAGAAAAATAAACTGAATTACTGGAATGGGCTGGTCACCCCACAGATGAAAATAGGACTTTTCCATTCCCATAAATTGCTAACTTTCTTCATAGAAGAAAACGATCTGCCACTTCATAGACAGACACATAGACCAAGGCCCAATTCAAATACATAAAGGAGAAGCAGAAGCTTCTTACAACCCAAAACTCCAACCCTTGCTGGCTTCTCTTAAGAGATAATCACCTGTCTGTGTCTTGTCCATCTCCATCAGGGGGACAGACTGACTCCCCTATGAGGAAGTACTGTAGCATTGGGAGCTTTTTAGTTTAAAGAAAAGGCAAGTAAGAAGTGACATGATAGAAGTATATGAAATTATGCATGGCATGGAGAGAGTAGCTAGAGAAAAGCATTTCTCCCTGTCTCATAACACTAGAACTTGTGGACAACCAATGAAGCTGAATATTAGAAGATTCAGCACAGGCAAAAGAAAGGACTTCTTCACAGAGTGCATAGTTAAACAATGGAATTTGCTCCCACAAGAGGCAGTGATGGCCACCAACTTGGATGGCTTTGAAAGAGGATTAGCAAATCATGGAGGATAAGGCTGTCAACGGCTATAGATATCAATGGCCATGGTCAAAGACAGTATACTTCTGAATATCAGGCGCTGGAAACCTCAGAAGGGGAGAGTGCTGTTGCACTCAGGTCCTACTTGTGGGCTTCCCATAAGCATCTTGTTGGCTACTGTGAGAACATGATGCTGGACTAGACAGACCATTAGCCTGATCCAGCAGGCTCTTCTCATATTCTTCTCAGTGCTGTTTTGATGAGTGTTCAGGGGTAACTTTCATAGTGGCCTTTGCTAATCATCCCTCCAGATCTGAGGCTGCTTGAATCAGACTGTCCTTGAAACCTAGCTTGGACTACTATTATGTAGCAATAGCTTAAAAATATAAGGAGTATATTTTATTTCCTTCATTGGAATAGAGATATATAGAAATCAAAGTGTCATATACTCTGGGTGTAACCATTTCAGCTTTGCAGCTCATAGTCAAGAACCTTAACACTTTTGATATCCTTGTGAATCAAAATGTCTCTGTCTCTGAGGTACACAAACAGACCTACATTCTGTTCCATTCAAGATATTTAAAATTGTTAGAATAGGGACAGCCTTTTATGACCTCATAACAGATTATTTGATAAAGACTACAGTTTTAAAATGAGGCCTTAATCCTGAGAGCCATTCAGCATATGCCTTCATCAACATCATGCCTGTAATGGATTTTCCAGGGAGGGACATTGTGTAGAGACACACTTACTGTTGTGCCAATTCCAGTACGTCTCCAGCTCTGTTTTCTGAAAATGGGGGTACAGAACACTAGTCAAATTTTGCCCCCTTTTCTCTAAAACGTGGTCAGATCAGCTCCAGTGTGGGTGTTTTTTTAAAAAAAAATTAGCTTCAGATATATTTCACAGCTGATTGGTAGATCAACCTGTTGGTGTGGCCAATGGAAATGCTTTGGTGCAGGCTCAGGCAGAGACAGTGACTGGTCCAACGCTTTGCTATGGGTGGTCCTAAAAGGTCTGAAGTCAGCAGTGGGGAAGGGAGGTGTGTCCAGCCAAGGGCACAGTTGCTTCAAAACACAGCCAAAAGAAACATTCTCACTGCTTTGGAAGCTACTAGTGTACCCACTGCCATTATTTCTGTTTTCAGTGCCAAACCTTTGTCTAGAAAGTACACCAGAGACAACATAAGAATAAATCTACTCACTTTTTTCAGACTTACTTGTATTATTGCCGACCATGTTTAATACTGGAACGACACACAGATGCACACACAGACACACACACACAGTTTCATTACAGCTAACTCATTAGCTATAACCTTTATGCCTTACTCTTTGCACTCTCCCCAAAGGCAGCATCCCAATTCCTTGAGATATTTAAAACAGGAATAGGAAATAAATTATATAATTACTTGGTCTATTATACAATTAGCTCACCATAGAGATGGAAATAAACCTGTCTTCAAAAACATGGAGATGGGAAAGCATATCAAATACTTCTTTTTCAATGTCTATTTCCAGTGTGTTTTCTCCATGTCCTTTTCCACTTCATTTCTTGATTCATCTCTACAGCCACCTTTAGCTCTTTAGGAAATGAAAATTTCCCCTCTCCTTTTCCTATGCCTTTTCCTTTGTGTCTCCCTAGTTTTTTTCTCTTTCTTTAAAGAGCTGAAGATAATACATACTCTGACCTTTTTTTTTAACGAAGTTTGAGATGAGATCTCTAGTACTGATATTCAAATGCTCAGCTTCTGCCCTCCTTCAAAGTGAATTGGCCTATTCTAGCCAAGCCTTTCCTGTCAAAATAGTTTTATTACATGTTGCAGCTCAAACCCACCCAACATGAATTACAAGAAGGGACAAACAGAAATTGATGCCAGCCTTGCAATTTCAAATCTTGGTTTAGAGAATGGGGGCAAAATTCACAGCAAGGTTAAAAAAAAACCTCTTGAATAGTTTCAATATAAAAATTGCACCCCCTCCAAAAAAACACAGTGCACTTTAAAAGCATTTGTTGTCATTACTTTTTATATCTTGCAAGAACAAGAGCAATGTCATTTCCAGCACAGGCCAATCACCTGTAAAACAAACAAGCAAGCAAGCAAAATACCTGCTTAATTGTTTGAAACAATCAGTGAGGTAGACAGATATAGGAGTGTTCACATGTTACATTCAGTGTTACAATCTGTGTAAGCTGTTCTCGTGTTGCATTCAAGGAGTGTACAATAAGTAGCTGTGTACACAAATAGTTAAGTTGTACACTCGCGCAGTAATTCACATGCTACATTCAACAAGGGTACAGTCCGTGTACCTGTGTACACAATAACTGACTTGTACAAATCAACAAGGATACACTGTTTCACGCAACCAGTTGTACATGTGTAGAGACTGCTTATACCTGTGTTCAGTGTAATGTGTGAACAAGCCTATTAAGATGCTCCTAAGGAATCCTGAGTTCTGAAACACAGGTGGGGGAGGGGGCTCCTGACCTACCCCCTCTTCCATCCTTCCCTCCCTTGCTACATAGGAATTCTTTTTTTTTTTTTTTTCAATAATTTTTATTCAGATTTTCATAAAACATACAAGACAAAATCATAAAACATTCAAAGACAAAAAACAAAATCAAAAATAGTTAAACAAAAAGAAAAAAAGAAAAGAAGAAAAAAAAACAAAAAAAACAAAAAAAAAAATAAAGAGTAAAATATTGACTTCCCATTTGTCAAAGATCAAATCAGTTATAAGTCTATAATATATAGCAATCCTGTCTCTTAAGTCATATTATAAAATCACTTTCCTCCAGTAGTTATCTTACTTAATCATCAAATCTCATAAACATTACTTTATTCTTTCCACAAAAAGTCAAAGAGAGGTTTCAATTCTTTAAGAAATATATCTATCATTTTTTTTTCCAGATAAGCATATCGATTAATCCATCTCATTACTAATTATGATAATCTTATTGTCATAACCATAGTCAAAATAAACATTTCAATTAATCCATCACATCAGAATCTGTTAGGTTCAGTAATTTCAGTAGCCATTGTTCTATTATCTCTATTAGTTCCATTTTCCATCTTCTATCTTCAGTAGTCTTGTTAAGTCCAGTAATTTCAATATCCAATCTTCCATTATCAGTATTCCATAATAATCTTGCTGTCAAAGCCATAGTCATATAATAAGAGTCTGATGGGAATTACCTCTATCCCAAATATTTTCTTGCCATCCATTCTGAATAAGTTGCTGAAATACTGCTGTAAAATCATATCTCTGTTCTTTTTTTCAAAATACACTGGGTCATCTCTTAAAAGTTTTTCCATTGTCACATGGCTGCAGTTAATTCCATAGATTTTCTCTATATTGGGCTCCATCACATCATTCCAGTCCAGAAGATAATCCATGCCATTGATAACTTTATCTCTAGAATCTTCATTAATTTCTTCAGAGATAACATTGAGTTCCAAACAATAGATTTTATTTCTAAAATCCATAGACTCCAAATCTTGTTCCTGTTCCACGTTTGTTCCAATCTCCGGGATCTCCTCTCTCACAGGGACCCCTATTCCAGTCTCCAGGGTCTCCTCTCTCACAGGGACCCCTATTCCAATCTCCGGGGTCTCCTCTCTCACAGGGACCCCTTCCAGGGTCACCTCTCTCACAGGGACCCTTATATCTTTAATCTCCTGCTTCATTTTACTCAATTCAATTTTCGTTATCTCAATCTCATTCATTATTCTCTGAAACATAGTTATTTCCAGATTCTCAGCCACTTTCTTAATTGCCATTTTAAAAGAAAAATATAGGAAAACCACTTCTTATTTCAGCAACAATTGGGTTAATACTCCAAACTTGGTGACATCACAGTATAAACAGAGCAGACAGCCTTATCTCTCCAATAGTTAAGTAAACAAAATGCAGTTCCCAGGATCGAAGCAATTAATGGCAATCGTCAAGAAACAGATTCGTCAAAATAAAATAGACCAAAAAGAGAGTAGTCTCAAAACAGTATAATATTTTTCAAAATAAAAATCTGGAATAGAAATCCCTCTTCTGTGTGTATCTTTAGAATGCAAATCCAGGACAGCTTTTTGCAACAAAAACAGAGATAAGCTATTAATTAGTGCGTAGCAGAGAGAAGTTACGGCTCCCCAGTGAGATGTCAAAAACCGATCAATCTGGCAAATCTCTTTTAAACAGCAACAATTTAAGTCAAGTAAAAGAAAAATATAGAAAGAAGGGTGCTTGCCTGTTAGTGCGTTCTCTCTTAGAAGATAAGATGAACGTTCGCTTTAACAGATAGAGCTTGCTGTTGAAAATCCGTCCCACCTTCGTCGGCTGGACCTCGTCCCATAAATTAATGAGATCTGGTCGTCCCAACAAAAATAGGCTTTGAGGTTAATCTCTTCGTTTCTCCCTACCCGGGAGAAGTTTAATCAGTCAAAAAAAAAAGAAAAAACTGACTGATATATCTGAATAAGCTTCTTTTGAGGCAGGAGCCCGTCTCAAAAGCAGGCACAGGCTAAGTCACCCTTCCCGGAAGTCCCCTTGCTACATAGGAATTCTAGGGATTGCCTGTCTTGATAGGGAGGATAATGCTGAAAATTAACTTGGGGGCGTGGGGAGTTAGCACCACGGAGCAGAAAAAAAGATGGCTTCAGTGGGTGCTAGAAAATAGTTTATTGAAATGAGTCTGACGCTTTGGGGTGTGAAACCCTTCTTCAAAAGTAATTCTTCCTTGCCTAATTCTTTCATGAAAAGACCTCCTGTGTCTAGGTCAGGGGTTCCCAAGCTGAAGTCTGTAAGCTTCATTCAAGTGGCTAATGGTATGTCTGTAAAAATACAATAAAAATCATACATCATGTGGCACAACACATTACAATTGCTACAACAGGGAGAAAAACCATTAAGTAGTCCGCCATGACCCTCAGCAGTTTCCAAGTAGTCCATGGAAAAAAGTTGGAGAACTACTGGTCTAGGTGATAGCCTTATGTAGAGAGGGTCCATTCTTCGAGAGAATTGGACAAGGTCATTTACCTCTAAAGAAAGGTATTCCACCTGTTAGGTCCAAACCCAACACGCAAGTCGCCCTGTCAACCCCAACTCACTTATTACACCCGGGAAGAGTGCAGAGTTGAGTGCAAATGAACCCACTATCAGAGATCAAGTAACACGAGACAAAAACCTTTGCAAAGGGGACCCAATACTTACAAGCCGAAGCAGGCCAGCATGGGAACCTCGTTTATTGGTGTTCAAGGGTTTATATAGGCTTACCCCGAAGTTTACAATATCGGGTTCACGTCATAAGATACAAAAGAAGCAATTGCCAACTGTCATAGCTTGGGGGCATATGTAAGGAGGTAAAGGGGTACAGGGGGAAGGACAAAGTAGAAACATCAAGACTATCTCTTAGACTTTATGTCTGCATATTTCGCATGTCCTTGAGATAAGCACTATGCAGGAACAGACAAGGCAACTATTGAGGGGAGGCCCAGCTGCAACCCTAAACTGCGCCCCCTAAACTGGAGACAAACATGATATTACTCTGCTTACATATCAAAGGAGTATTACAAGTCAAGGATATGAGGGGCATTGGAATAGCGTTTGACATTTCTATGCAAGGCGCGTTTGTAACAATAAGCAAGGCCATAAGCATAAATGTGATACAGAAATGCATAGTAGGGAAGTTTCCAGCTTACACTGGCTTTTATTATGCGAGCCACTGGAATGTAGGTAAGGGTCAGGTCACCAGGAAATAAACCGACATTTTATATCAAGAGTCATATAAAGGCCACTTTGGTTCTATTTCCCATGAAGCCCAAGCTGGTTTAGGTAAGACAAGTGAATTATAGTTTTACAGGCACTGGGGGTTTCAATTTATCCCTAACAGTCCCCCCTTTCAGCCCTGAGAGACTGACTAGTCTTTCAGGTAGCTGTATTTCCCTGCTTGGGTTGCCAAATCGGTCTCAAAGCCATTTCCACGTACGTTGGTTGTGGTTTTCGGGAAAAGGACAGTGTGAGCTTGCCCAAACAAACCGAGACTAATTGCATCAAATTAGGAATACATTGCAAACAACAGCAAGCAGAAATCAACAAAGCAAGTACCATAACAATGTAAAATAAAATTTTGTGCCAGTCAGGCCATGCAGAAAACCAGTCAGAAAACCCAGAGAACAAAGAGAAATTCCCAATGCGCTCTACCTCATGATAAATGTTTCCGATATCGTTAATGTGTTTAATGACGTCAGCCTTGCTGTCCGTAATATGGGTACAACATTCGCTCCCTATTAACGAACAGACCCCCCCCCGTGAGATCTTAATAAAAAATCCAAGGCGAGCCGGTTTTGCAAAACTACAGTTCTAATTTGTCCTTGTTCATTTGTAAGATCTGAAAAGGAAATGGCCGAATCATTCATAAAACGTTCAAAAGCTTGGGAAAGTTCTATGAGTTCCTGGTATGTTTTGGCTGCGCCATACATTGGAAAAAATCCTCTCAACACTGCCTCCCCTGTGCCTCTCTTATTACGGCGGCGCAAAGTGGGCACAGTGGGGGAAACCCGGAGCCCTGGCACCACCCTTCCCAGAGTGCAGGTCCAGGAGCCTGATACTGGTAGTTTCCTTACCGCTGAGTGTCCACAAAGCCACCAGAGTCCAGCTGGGGTTTGGTGGTCCACTAAGTCCGTGAGGAAAGCCACCAGATGATGGTCTGCAAAAGTCAGCCGCAACAGATGCTGCCAGATGGATAACCAAGTCAAGCCCTCTGCTCTGTGTGTTCCATTCAAAAATGTCCAATTACCCGGGTTTGTAGAGTAAATCAAGCCATCACACATCATCCCACCCGTTGGCTGGCTTCCGCTGCTTACGCAGACTGATCTGGCGATGGGCCCGCTTAGAACCAGCCCCCCTTCTAGTTCCTGTGAGCTGGAATGTAAGGCAAAGGAAATATATTCTTTTAACGGCAGAGGGGCCCCAGTCAAGGGGACTCCAGCCTGTCCATGTGGTGGTGTGTGTGCACAGACATAACAAGTGCCCTTTTTAGGAGCTGTTTCTTCCATTAAGGCAACACACGTATTACCATCCCACCCATCGCCTATTTTAGTATTTCTTTGTTTAAACCCACCTAATGTTTTTATTTTTTGTGTAGCCTGTGTTACCTGTTTCTGTAAAGGTTTCTGAGCACTCAGTTTATCATTCAGCCACGCATAGCAAGATGGTATACCGATACCCACACAAAACTTCTGTTTTTCTGTTGTTCTGAATTGAAAAGTAATTCTATTATCTTGTGTCTGAAAAGTAAGCATGTTATACTCCGCTCTTATGGACTTTACATCCACATTAGGGGGGCAACCATAGTTAGGCATAGGGCGATATTGTCTGCACCGAAGTGCAAGTCTGATGGGCCATTCAATTTCCACTTGGATACAATGTACTATCCAGCTGCCTGTGTAGTTATGTTGCAATATAACAGCTGCTTTATGACACAAACGTCCCGCAATGTCAGCCTTCACCATTCCTTCCTTTATCTGGTCCACATCATACAGGAAGGGATCTGGACAGTCCTGTGTTTTTGGAATTGTTCGTCCAAAATCTTTCAGATAGTAATAGTCATTGTCACTGCATATTTTCACATTGGGGGGGCAACATAGGGGCCAGGCATGATGAATCAAAACACCCACAACCCACAAGTAGGCAGACATCCTCCATCCTTGCCGGGGCATTTCTGCGTTGATGTTTACTCGATGTCTGCGTCCTGGAAAGGGAGTTGGGCCGCCTGCCACTGGCCTGTTTCTTCGTTCCTCTGCAAACGTATTTTGGGGACCTGGGGGGGGGGTGCCGCTACCACAGCAGGCTTTACGTGGGAATGGTGTATCCACGACTTCCGTCCTTCCAGGAAGATGGCTGCTTGTGTGGTTAAAAGGACTTGATGTGGTCCTGTGTATCTTGGCTGCAAAGAATCGCCCCTCACGAATTTCTTTGGCCAGACAAAGTCCCCAGGACAGTATGGATGCACCTGGTCCTCAAGGGGCACCGTCTTGGTGGATCCCGCAGCTTTCCACAGTTCACGGAGTCTATTCTGCAGAGAAAGATACTGGGATACAGTTATGTGATCCCCCCCCAATAGTGAAACATCCACCTTTGGCAAGCTCCCCCCTTTTGCGGGAGGCCTGCCATACATTAATTCAAATGGCGAGAGCCCTAAGGCTCGGGTAGGGCGGGTGCGCAAATGGAAAAGAACAAGGGGGAGTACCTGAGGCCACCTTAAACCTGTTTCCTGAGTATACTTAGCCAATGCCGTCTTAATTTCCCGGTTCTGTCTCTCCGTCGCCCCGGATGATTGTGGATGATAAACAGTGTGAAATAGATGTTTGATTCCCAGACCTTCTTCGACTTTTGCCAAAACCTGTCCTGTAAAATGTGTTCCTCGGTCTGAGTCTATTACCTCTGGAACCCCAAACCGCGGTATTATTTCTTTCAATAGCAATTTGGCCACCATTGTAGCGGTGGCATTTGTGGTTGGGAATGCCTCTACCCATGCTGTTAAGGGACATACCATGACCAAAAGATGTTTCTTTCCTTCTGCTTTAGGGAGATCAACAAAGTCTATTTGCAGATGTAAAAATGGTGCAGCCGGCGCAGGTCTGCCCCCTTGCGGGGCCCTATTTGGTAAAGCTGGGCCGTTTGCTTGGCAAATGTGGCATGCTTTCACTATTGCCTCACATACTGGTTGAATTCCAGGAGCATACCAGAAGCGCATTATCGAATCCACTAGCAAATGTTTACCATAATGGCCCCCATGTTCGTGGAACCATTTTGCTGCTGTGTGGTACATAGCTCTGGGAAGGCATGCTCGACCGTCAGGCATAGTCCATAACTGCTGTTTCAGGATCGCTCCGAGCTCGGTCCATCGTTTCAGTTCCTGCGGGCGGGACAAAAGCAGTGGTTGGCAAAGTTGGCATACTTATAGGAAGCAGTGCCGCTTGGCGCGCAGTTTGGTCTGCCAGGGCATTTCCTAGTGTCACAGGATCCTGCTCCTTGGTGTGTGCTTTGCAATGCACCACTGCTAGCTGTAAAGGTTCAAGAATAGTTTGCAATAACTTTTGCACAAGTTCCAGATGTTGGATTGGTTTACCACCTGCGGTTGTAAACCCCCTGTATTTCCACAAATGAATGTGACAATGTATAACCCCGAAAGCATACCTGCTATCTGTGAAAATGGTCACCTTTTTACCTGTCGACAATTGACATGCTCTGGCCAGCGCGTAGATTTCTGCTGCTTGCGCTCCCCACCATCCTGGGAGTGCTGCCACCTCTACCACATCCCATTGAGTTGTTATTGCATAACCTGTGTATCTTACCCCATTCTGGTAGTAGGAACTGCCGTCCGTAAAGAGAATGACATCTGATTCCGGTAGCGGTTCATCAGACAGATCAGGTCTGATCTGCAAGGTGGATTGCAAAACTTCTACGCAGTCATAGTCTGGGAAGGGCGGAGGCAACTCGGGTAGGAGGGTAGCTGGGTTTAACGGTCCGCAACGTTCAAACCGCACATTAGGATCCTCTAACAGCTCCGCTTCCAGCTGTTGCTGCCTCTGCGCTGAAAATACTTGTGTGGTACCTTTGCGCAATAAGGCCGAAAGTGCATGCGAAGTCCAAACAGTAGTGGAATGACCAAGGGTCAATCCTTTCACCTTGGTCAAAAGTAAAGCCGCCGCTGTCAGCGTGTGTGTGCATGTAGGGGTCCCACGAGCCACATTGTCAATTTGCTGCGAATAAAACGCCACTGGGAAGTGACTGGGACCGTACAGTTGCGTCAGAACTCCGCTAGCTACCCCCGATCTTTCATGAACAAACAGATGAAAGGGTTTACCGTAATTCGGCGGTTTCAAAGACATAGACGTGGCTACACTCTGTTTTAGTAATTCAAACGCCTTTTCATTGTCCCGGCTCCATTGTATCAAATCAGGAGCTTTACTTGCAGTTAGCGCGTGTAGCGGTTTGCTTAATTCTCCACAGGATGGCAGCCACGGTCTGCAAAACCCAATTAGTCCCAGGAACCCTCTTAACTGTCTCTTTGTCTTTGGGAGCAGACAATTTTGTATGGTGGAGACGCGCCCGGGATCCATTTGTCGCCCCTCTGGCGTTAAAATGAACCCCAAATATTTAACTTTCTCTGATAGCCACTGAATTTTCTTCGGATCGATTTTATGACCCCTTGAATGCAAGTATAGTAGGAAAGCCTTACCGTCTTCTCGCAGCGCCCCCTGGTGTCCATTCGCAATCAAGATGTCATCAACGTACAAAACAAGAACTGAACCCCCTTTTGGGGTGAACCCCTCGAGGTCGTCCCGTAGACACTGGCTAAACACCCTGGGACTATCGCAGTATCCCTGAGGAATTCGGGTCCAAACGAAAGAGCGCTGGTCCCATTCGAACCCGAACAAATGCTGCGAATCTGGGTGGAGAGGGATGCTGAAAAAGGCATTTTTTAGATCAATGACGGTAAACCACTTCGCGTCCCATGGAATCTGACTGATGATTGTCACCGGGTCTGGAACAACAGTGTGTAAAGGGACCACATACCTGTTTACCGCCCTCAAGTCTTGGCAAAATCTCCACTGGACTGGATCTCCGGGTTTCTTTGGGGGTTTCTTTATGGGTAAAATAGGCGTGTTGCAGGGGGTTCGCTGCGGCCGGATGACTCCTTTTGCGATAAACCCTTCAATTATGGGGCGTATGCCTTCTCTTGCTTCTAATGACAGAGGATACTGGGCAACATTTGGTGGCAGGAGGAATGGCTTTACCTGAATTCTGACAGGGCTTACCGATCGCAACAATCCCACATCCGTATCCTCCGTGCCCCACAAGTCGGGTGGTAAATCAACGAGATCTTCTGCTAAGCTGTGACCTATATGTTTGTGTTTAACTGTGTTCCCCGCAGGCACCCCCAATACACTCATCAGCAAACCCACCCCATCAGGGGTGCAGGTTAAGGTAGCCTCCAGTTTACATAACATATCACGGCCCATTAAAGAAATAGGGCATGAAGCAGAAAAAAGAAAAACATGGTTAAACATTTTATCATTGTATTTTACTTGCAATGGTAACGTTATGCACATAGGTGTGGGGTTTCCGTCTACCCCCATTGTCATTTTCACTTCTTTGCTTAACCAACTATCGGATGCAACATTTATCAGGGAATATGTAGCTCCAGTATCCACCAAAAAGGTCACCGTCTGTCCCTGCACATTTAAGGACAGTCTGGGTTCTTGGATTGGGAGAGAGAGAGAGAGAAAGAAACCTGCCAGAGACATAAGATTCATTAGCCCCGCTCCCAGCCCCTCCCTATCCACATTTAGTCATTGCTGATTCACTGGGTGTCCGCCGTACTGGTCCCATGATGCCGGTGTCTGTTGAGCGGCAGGTGGAGGTGGGGGTGGAAAATCTGCATTCGTACCTGTAAAATCTGGGTAAGAAGGGTTGTTAGGGGTGTACTGCACATCCCCTGTCCTCCACGGACAGTCTTTCTTGAAATGAGTGTACTCTCCACATTGGAAACAAGCCCTATCTCCCTGCCATGAATGCCTCATCTGTCCCCTTCCTCTCTGGTTTCCGGCTCTCAGCCCCCTTGGAAAACCTCTTCCCCTGCCTCGAAATCCTCTATTTGGTGGCTGGCCTCTTATTGCAAGAGCCAGCATTTCAAAATCCTCCTTCTTCTCCTTCTTTCTACTTTTCTCCTTATCTTTGTCCCATACAAAATCCGCTACTTCTAAAATCACAGTCACAGCCTCCCCCCCCCCATCCAGGTCTGAAATTCAGAAAATAATCCCTCACCGCTGGCTGCGCTTGGTGAACAAAATTGGCAATGAGGGTCGGATGGTCCAGCACGTTTTCTGGGTTCAAATTAGTATAACTTCGTGCTCCCTCTAGCAGGCGCGACCAGAATTTTCTGGGAGGTTCGCTGGCTTCTTGTTTGATCGCCATAAATTTAGCTTGGTTGGGGGGTTTCTGTGACATTCGCTCCAAATGAGCCAAAATCCTATCCCTATCGGTCTGCAGCTGAGCGCGGCGAAGCTGCGTCCAGTCTCCCGCTGCCCAAGCTGCAGCCATTTGCGCTCGGTCCGACCAAGCTCTATTTGTTGCCGCTTCCGCAGCCCAAGCAGTCTCCATCGTCCACAACCTGCTGCGTTCTTCACCTGTCAGCACTCTTCTCAACAAATGCTCCACATCCGAGTACGTCGGATTGTGGCTTTCAAACAACCTGCCTAATAGTTCTCTGATTCTCCTTGGCTGTTCCCCGAAGGTTCCAGCCATTCTACTCCATTCTTTTAAGTCCCATTCCAACCAACTCTTTAGTTCAACCACCTCAGTACGCTGGATACCCCCGTGGCCATCCACGTACGGCTGATCATGTACAAGCAAAGGCATCTCCAACGCTTCTGCCTCTTTTCTTTTCTTTTCCTTTTTTCGCTTGCGCGTATCCATGCCCCCTGAGGCACCCTTCTCTTTCCCCTTTTCGTCTGTCTCATCATCTGATACAAATGAAAAGGCCCCTTCCTCTGGATTGGGATCCCCGCCCCCGGGAGCTGGTAGCGGATCCAGAGCAGAGGGTATTATAGAACGATTCAAGACCGTTCTTTTACTTGACTTATCGTCACTAAAATAATGAGGAGGGGGTTCCTCAATGGACAAAGTTCTCACTGCCATCAAAGTAAGACTATCCCATTTTTGCGACCCTATTTTCCATAGGAGCCAAAATTCCAATTGATCCGGGTGGGTATCCCCAATCGGTCTCCGCACTCCCAGTAGCGGAGCGGTTTCAAAGGACCCACCCCTCGGCCACCGTTCACCTGGCACCGACACTGCAGTCATCCGCGGCCACTCCTCCTCACAGAGCTCTATCATCTTTTTCTTTTTCAGGCCTCTCCTTCACACTGGCAATTCCTCCTCTTGCCACAGCATACACATGATTCCCAAAGGGCTGTCCTTTACCGGCACACTCCCTTTATTTCCCATGACATCTGATAACGGGTTTTTCCTCAACTGTGCTTTATCCCCAAAGTGTCAAAGCCGCCCGCTTTTATTGATAACCGAGAAAATTCTCTCGTGGCGCCTGTTATCAAATTAAGGGATGCGATGGCAAAAAGGGGGTCCGCACAAGGGATCCCGGACGAGCCCCCAATTGTTAGGTCCAAACCCAACACGCAAGTCGCCCTGTCAACCCCAACTCGCTTATTACACCCGGGAAGAGTGCGGAGTTGAGTGCAAATGAACCCACTATCAGAGATCAAGTAACACGAGACAAAAACCTTTGCAAAGGGGACCCAATACTTACAAGCCGAAGCAGGCCAGCATGGGAACCTCGTTTATTGGTGTTCAAGGGTTTATATAGGCTTACCCCGAAGTTTACAATATCGGGTTCACGTCATAAGATACAAAAGAAGCAATTGCCAACTGTCATAGCTTGGGGGCATATGTAAGGAGGTAAAGGGGTACAGGGGGAAGGACAAAGTATCAAGACTATCTCTTAGACTCTATGTCTGCATATTTTGCATGTCCTTGAGATAAGCATTATGCAGGAACAGACAAAGGCAACTATTGAGGGGAGGCCCAGCTGCAACCCTAAACTGCGCCCCCTAAACTGGAGACAAACATGATATTACTCTGCTTACATATCAAAGGAGTATTACAAGTCAAGGATATGAGGGGCATTGGAATAGCGTTTGACATTTCTATGCAAGGCGCGTTTGTAACAATAAGCAAGGCCATAAGCATAAATGTGATACAGAAATGCATAGTAGGGAAGTTTCCAGCTTAAACCGGCTTTTATTATGCGAGCCACTGGAATGTAGGTAAGGGTCAGGTCACCAGGAAATAAACCGACATTTTATATCAAGAGTCATATAAAGGCCACTTTGGTTCTATTTCCCATGAAGCCCAAGCTGGTTTAGGTAAGACAAGTGAATTATAGTTTTACAGGCACTGGGGGTTTCAATTTATCCCTAACACACCCAACACACATTGGGAAGATTTATTTTAACCACAACTGGTGATGATGGGATCTTTGAGAAAGTGCACTGTATAGAGTTTCTTGGGAAGACTGGTGCAGTGTTATACGACTACATCACAATGGTTGATATGAAACAAACAAATCAGCAAATATGCAATTTCTTGATTTCAGCAAAAGATAAACAAATGTACTTGCGACCTAATTTGATTATTACATTTCCTATAACAAACTACACCTCACTTTCAGTACCAGCATTTGGGGAAGTTCAATTGAAATAATGACTTAGCCAACCAGCTTCGTGTCTCAGCTGGGATTTAAACCTGTGTTTCCTTCATCCACACCAACAGTCTAGCCTCCCAGTCCCTACACAGAAGTGCAGCCTATAGAAGTGCTAGAACTGACGATGGCTGTAAGAAGTGTTTCCTTCCGGTTTCCTGCCACTGATTTTTTCTGAAGACAAACACACCAGAGTTTACCTCTGTCCTGTAAGGACGAGAATAGACAGAAAGGTTGGACTAATGCTCAACCACTAGAGGGCGAACAGATCTTCTCCCAGTTGAAAGCAATGCGAACAGGCATAGGGAAGCCCGCACTACACCCTGGTCCTGCAAGCAGGCAATTCACGCATGATTTACAACAGATCATGCATAGAGTTTCAGCTAGAAACACAATATGGAATAATGTTTCTGAGTTTGTAAAAAGGACACGTGGGGCTGGGGGAGGAAGAAATATTACACTATATAAAGATGCCAGGAAAAATTAATGAAATTGGGGGGGAAATGGGAACCTCTGGAGGGCCAGTTAAACAGCGGAGTTGCGAGCAAATCGCAGTAGATGTGCATGGGCCTTTCAACACGACCATCGAAGAAAATCCCAGACCTCAAATAATTAGACTACAGAAAATATCCAAAAGGTATTTTACACTAAAAGCGAAGATGGATAATAAAAGCTGACCCAGGCAAGCATAAAACGGCACGGAAAGGGAGAGTGAATGAAACGGCACTCGTGTTAAACTGCGGGCCAGACATTAAAAACTCAGAGAGGAATGAAAGCACACAGAATGGAATGACGCGGAAGAGTGGAATGACACTGGGATAAAAACGTCTAGAATGGAGTGACAATTGACTGAGATTGTTCAGATTGGAATGAGCGAGAAATGAAGGTGTCTTGAGCGGAAGACTATGCATAGATGGGATGGATGGTAGCTCTGGTGTGTAAAGTGGAATGGCAAGGGACTGGCTGTATTGAGAATGGGCTTGGAATTACAGTGGAGCAACAGTCTGATTCCATTCTGAAGTCATAATACCACTCTGACCGGATACACTCTAGATACCGCAGGGTCATCGATGGTTGCCTCTGTGTGTGTGTGTGTGTGTGTATCTGTCACACACACTCTTTTTTCCGTTTAACTCCGCTGCCATCCTCCATGCCCCGATTGCAGACGAGCTGCCCGGAAGCACTCACAGCTATTTCGCTTCCTTGGCATCCACTCGGTACTCCAGAGGAGCCCATCAGGTTTCTGACTTTCCTTGTGGAGCCTGCAGCGTAAGGGAGGAGGGGCGTTCAGAAGTGCCTCAAGGCCTTACTTTCCCACCACCACCACCACCAGCAGCCCTACCGACTTGGCCTCAAAAGCCAAGCGATTATTAGTACTTTGAGACACAACTCTTGGGAAAGCAGGCTTCTGCGTCTTTAACAGAAAACCACATTGCTGAGGAAAGTTAGACAGGCATAATAGAGGCCAGCAAGCTGTAGCCCACACGCAGATGCATTTCCAGAAGGAGGTTAACCCCACCGGCGCCGGAGGTGGCAAACTGAGATCTGCTGAACACGTGGGTCCCTACCCGGAAGGAGTTTTAAGTCGCATTTAAATCCTATTGAAGTGAATGGACTTCAGTTAGTTCCGACTTACTCCAGGTTTCACAGTTTTTGATCAGAATGAAGCAACACCAGCTTCCTCTGGAAGTCCCATCGGTTTCGACAGAACCTATTCCAGAGACAAGCTTACGCGAGAAGTCACAGCTCCTGTCCCACTTCTCACCGTCTGACAAGAGGCCTGTCCAAAATCCCAGCAGACATTTTTGCCCCCAGCCCAGAAGTGTTTGGTCGAAAGTTACGCCTGGCGAAGACCATTGTGATATATGAGGGAGAGAGAGGGATGTACACTGGGGTGTGTGTATTTGGGATTGCAATTTACCTCACACAGAGACACAGATGTGTATGTGTGTGTTTGTATATGGGATTGCAATTTGCCTAGTAAATCCAGATTATTTCAGTGGTACACTGAGTGACGAAGCTGTCTGGATTGGGCCCGGCCGAGGCCTGGCTTTCCATACACCACCGTTTTTTCATGGCCCACTCGGGCACACGCACACCCTGGCCCAGTGTGAGAGCCATGCCGCCGCTCGTTTGCCGGCCTCTCTCCAGCCGCAGCGGGACCGTGCGGGGGGGGGGCGAGAGAGAAGAAACCAGCCTGGGGTGGAAGGGAGGAGAGAAGGGATTCGATTTCCCGGCCGCCTGTTCGTGGGAGATCAACACAAACACGCGTGGAGTTGAAGTGGGAAGCCCCATTCAAGGAGGTTAATCTTGGCAGATTTGAAGGAAGGGGGTGTTAAAGGAAATCTGTCGGCGGGTGCCCTCCTGCCTTTCACAGCACTGGCTGTCACTCCCCAAGGCTTGTTATCCTTACAAGGCATCAGCTTGTTTGGCTGATCTCAGCAAGGTTTTCTTCTCCAAGTAGAACTCTAATTGCTATAATTCGACTGTATCATTTTGGATCATTGCACTATTGTTGTTTTCTCTCGCTCCCTCGCTTCCCCCGAGCCCTGCAATAAGGGCGCTCCGGTGTTAAATTAGCAGGTTGCAGGAGGGAAGAGGGAAAAGGAGACCATCAATAAAGGGAAGTTTGTTTTTATTTAAAAGTGGAGTGGGGGGAGAGAGAGACAAAAGGGAACCAAGCAAGCGCTCAGGCGCGCGGAGGCGAACTCTGTGATCCAGGCAGCAGGCAAGGCCCCCTCGGCCTGGATTCCTCTGTGTCCAGTGGCGGGGAAAACTGAGCTGCGCTTGCTTCAAGGGAGCGTTGAACATGGGGGGACAGAGAAGGCTCAGGGAATTCGGACGGAAAAGAGCGGCTCTCCCTTCTGATGGGAGCGAAGCCCCATCAGATGCCAAACGACAAGGACTTTGAGAGGAGCCCCACGCCTGGCAGCAATGAGGCTTCACTGCTTTTCCGAAGCGGAAATGTTTAGGGCCCGGGCGACAAAGTTTAGTATGGGGGGGGATGAGAAAAACTATTTTAAAAAAATCAATACAAAATAAAGTGTCACTCCTTCTTCTGTTTACGCAGAAAGGGTGCCCATTTGTACCTGCTATGCAAACGGTTTCTTCGGCTCTCCTAGGGGCACCGAATGCAAACGAAGTCAGTTTCGTACCAACAACAAAAATGCAAGGATTACGTTTCCTTTGGCTGATTTGATTTGACAATCGTAATCGCTTTAAGAAGAGAACCCCTTTTATTTGCGCTCTCTCGCTACAACCGTTATCCCCTAAAAGCGATCGAATAGAGCTAGGTGTGTTTGGGGTTTGGTTTGGTTCGGTTCTTTGGCTAGGAGACCCATTGTAAAAGGAGGAACAGCGTTGCTAAAGGCTACCCATCCCTACATTTCAACAGCAATTTATTTCTTTAACGTTTGGTGGGGTCAGAGGGAAGGTAGATCGACCTCGTGGAGCTCAAAGGCTGAGCCAGTTGTATAGAGCCGATCACAGCGATTTTCAGGTCCGGCCATACAAGCAGGTTTCGTGCCAACGTTCTTGCATCCGAATAACAGGGGCTCGTGACCGCCACGGAGCGCCTCTCCCTCCAGTGCGATGTCAGGGTTGCTTCCTTGGCTGCTTGAAGTTCAGAGGGGAGAAAAGGGTGCCGTTGGGCTTTTGTTTTGAGCAAAGCAAACGTGTTCTCCTCTTGGCCCCTGGCTGAACGAGACGTTGCCCAAAGCGGCAGAGCATATCGGGGCAAAAGGGCGGTCGAGGGCAGGCCTGGGGTCTCTCCTTCTGGGGACGCAGATCGTCCTTCGCCAAACGCCTTCTCCTTTTAAGCCTCAGTACCACACTCGCTACCAAGACGTTTGTGCCAAGAAAAACAAAGGCAAACCCAACGTAGAATAAAAAAGAGAAAGTGACTTGGATCGGAGCCAAAGTATCAACATCACCATCATCAACTACAAGTCCTTCTCTGTTCCGTTTGGCTGTAGCGTATTGCGTTGGGGAGGCGCAGGTGGAAACTGTTTGGTCGGTCCTTGACATGCCCTTCCAATAGGTGGCAAGGCACCTCGATTGATTTCTGGAGTTTGCCACAAAAATAAAATTCCCACTTCAGACGGCGATTAGTTTCCCAAAGGTGGTTGCCTTTCAGGTGGCTTTGATGCTTCCAGCCCGATCCTCTTTACTTAATTTTCTCCCCTCCCCCTCGCCATTTCCCCTCACCCTTTTTTCTGGACTTAGAAAAATGGGTGGGATGTAGTATGATTGTACCTGATGATATTATTATTACAATTATTATTACTATCATCATCACTCCTACTACTATTGCTACTGTTATTTTTTACTATATTCCCGTTTACTATTCTGAACAGAAATAGTAAAGAATGTCCTCTCTCCAACCCAGAACTTGAAGCAGTAAAGTCATCTATATGTATTCATGTATTAATTTTTGTACGGGTGATTTTGGTGGGCAGACTAAGATCTCCAGACGTTAATTCGAAGGGCGCTCTATAATACAGTAGTTGCTTAGCCGCCACCCCCCAAAACCAACATTTTTAAAGGGGGGGGACTCCGACTGGCCAGGGCAACAGAAGACACCAGCGGCGGGGGCATCCCAAAAAGAGAAAAGGCCAATTATTTCCAGGGAAAGTGTCACGGGGATAGGCGAGGGCAAAAGTAGCTAGGCAAGGAGGCTGCGAGTGGAGAAGGTGAGCTGGAAGAACCGAGGAATCGTTCTAGTACGAACCTCCTCGAGAGGCTTTCCCTCGGGGGAACCGGCGCTGAGCTTCCCAGCCCCTTTTCTCCATCTCCAGTTGCGTATGAAATAGTTCTGCCAAGGCAGCTCCGGAACGTCGATCGCACATTAGCATTTGAAAGAGTAATCCAGATGTTTATTACAGTTTTTTAAAAGAGGGAGAGGGGGAGAAAGAGAGAGAGATCCCAATTATAAATCCTTGTATTTTTAAATACCAAGTGTAAGTGATTCAAGTAGATGCCTTTGTAAATTTCTTTGACACTTTCAACGATGGAAGTTGAGCGGAAAGAAAACCAGGGCTGGAGTATTCCCCTTATCCCAAACCTGGATTTATTCACACACACACACACACACAATTATTTGCTCCATCACTCTGCCTCTGTTTTTCGCGCTCCCTTAGCAGAGCAGTGGAGAATCTCATCTTGTAAAGGCAAAATAATAGCAAATTTGCAATATTTGGCACTGATCCCGGCCCTCCGACCGTATACACATTAATCTACCTACCATTACTATCAACTGAGTTTATTTCCCAGTTTTGAATGATTTCAAACTAAGGTTTAACTCCGAGGGAAATTTTCACTGACAGAAGTAGAGATTGCTTCTTTAAAATAACAACATTAAAACAGGTATCGGATCAAGGTGGTTTTCAGTAGGATTTTCAGGCTGCCATCAATAAGAACGATCGGACCCCTCGCATTTTTCTTCTCTTGATCAAGGAAACCGGAGTCAGTGTCACTACGGTTTTTGGTTCAGACTGTGAGGGAGCGATCTTTGGACCTTTGGTTGAGAAGCAGTCCGCTCGGTTTCAATGGGACTACTGAGAGAAAGACTGCTTGAGCATAGTCCCGGGTTTGAGCGGGTGAGCAGTGACGCTCAGTTGGCCAACCTTCAAGGTTTAGAAGGGAGACTTTTAGACCTGGACCGTCAGTCCCAGTGATGTGGGGAACATAAACCTCGACTAAGAGCCTTGGGATCTCACTCAGTCTCCCATTTCATCCCAGCTAAATCACTGATGTGTCTCAGCCTCTTCTGTAAACAGGAGGCAAAGAATCTGAGATTTTTGTAGGTTTGCATTTGACGGCACACTGGACGACACACCGCAGCACATACATACTCTAGGATGAATAAATAACAAGGAATCACCTACGGAAAGGCTAATGAGTCCCTTCTAATCACTCCCATTCATTTTGGTGACTTTCCTATACCAATTCATTTTAATCGTCAATAATTATATGCTTAATATTTTTCAGACTGGCCGCCATTGCAGATTTTTCTTATCAATGAACGAACTTTTCTAATGAACAATCTAATGTGTTTTCAATTTCTCTCTCTCTACCTATAGATATCTACATTTTATATAGGTATATATATATAGGTATGAACACACACATTCTGAATCAAGGCTGCAATCCTAAACACACCTTCTCAGCAATCCTATCCATACTTACCTGGGAGTAAGTTTGACAGAACTCAGTGGGCCTTACTTCTGAGTAGTCACATGAGAGATTGCACTGTTAGTAAGATTTATTGAACACAGTGGGATTTATTTTCAAGTAGATACGAACAGGGTGCACAGTAATTTAATTAGATAGAACTTGTTTCAGATAATGCTAGAGTTGCCTGATGAAGATCAGAACCAACGGAATGTAATAATAATTAATCCAGTAACTCACTCACTAATTTAATAAAGTCCAACCGGCCACGTTTTAAAAAATGGGGGTGGGGATATCTTGAATGTCGCAATGGGTTATTTGGGAAGATCGGGAGGAACTGTTATTGTTCCATCAACGATTTAGTTGAGTTTCCATATAATTTGGATTATTTGGGCTAATCGTCCCCAGGGGCTTCGCCCGGATGTGTTAAGTAGGAAAGATCCCTTTCAGGCTAAGAGGCTGAACTAGGTGACCTTCATCGGATCCCTTCCTGTCCTTCAGTCGCAGAAAGGGCGAGGTCTGGGAAGGGAAAGTTAGTCAGCCAACTTTTGTCAAGCCGATGTCGTTCCCCCTCCCCCTTTAAATTCCGGGCCAGGTTTTTCTCTTGGCTGGAAGCCGGAGGCTGCCCAACCTCTGGCGAAAGCCAATCAAAGAGCGGCTCTCAGCACGTGGAGGAGAGGGAATCTAGAGCCAAGCTATTGCGGCTCAGTCACTACACTTGTTCCTAGTGTCCTGGGCAGGAAGAGGGGCGAGTTGCAGCCGCTGCCTGGTGGGGGAGGGGGTGCCAGCCCAGTCCAAGCCAAAGCCCACACGCGGCCACCCTGAGCCCTGCCAGGCCAGGCGTGGGGGGAGAAAGCCAAAGTCATGAGCAACCAATACCAAGAGGAGAGCTGCTCCGAGAGGCCCGAATGCAAAAGTAAATCGCCAACTTTGCTCTCCTCCTATTGCATCGACAGCATCCTGGGCAGGAGGAGCCCTTGTAAAATGAGACTGCTGGGAGCTGCTCCCAGCCTACCGTCTCTGGCTAGCAGGACGGAGCAGGACAAGGCCGGGCAAGGTAAGCTGGGTAAGGGGAGGAGGGGAGTGGAAGGAGAAAATGTAGGAGAGGCGAAGGAGAAGAAGGAGCCAGCGAGCGGGCCTGGCTGGCAACTTTGCTTCTGACACGGCTTCAGCGAGGCAGAGAGCTGCGGCTCCGTGGCTCTCGTTGCCTTTGGAGCGGGCCTAGAACGCAGCTCGCGGCGGAGATCAGCGCGCGGGCCGGGCGCCTCGGCTGCCGTTAATCTCCTTTTCACCTTCTTGTAAGGGGGCGGAGGGGGGGATCTTTCTGAGCTGCAAAGGATCCTCAACACGGGCGATCGGGAAGGTTGATGGGCGCTTGGCGAGGAGAAACAGACTAGTAACAACTCCGCTTTGTCTCCCCCCCACCAGCTTTTGTGTGTGTGTGTGTTTTTGCACTACTCCCGCTCAGCTTCCCCAGCACCGACAGCTGTATTCTTCTTGTCGTATTTGCACTACTTGGGAAGAAGGGAGCGGCGGTGCAAAAATGCGGGTTTCCTTTCCCTTTTGGGAGTGGGTGAGTGGGTGGGTGGGATGAGTGGCATTAGATGACAAATGAGGGCGGTAGTCAGGAGGTCCTCGCACGTATTTTCCATCTAGTTTGGCGACGCCTTTCTGTGCCGGGCCTGGTTGGAAGGACGAATAGATCTGGCGTCGGTTGGTGTGTCTGCAGGTTGTAAGAAATTGGGGCTCAATTTAGACTAGGAAAAGAAAAGGCACTCCTCACACACTCACACACACTTTTTTAAAAGGCTCTCTCTGGCCTTCACCTCACAGTTCGGCTTCACACTCATGGCAGTCTTGGAGCCGGCAGAGAAACTGGGTTTGTTTTTTAACAAAGTTAATCTACAGGTGTCGGATACAATCGGGAGGAGGGGAGGGGAGTCTTAAACAGGTACACCTTTTAAATGTATTTTTTTTAAATCATAAAATAAAATAAGTGGCTTCAACCAAAATAATGTAGAAAACCTTTTCTTCGCTAGGAATTTTTGCTACTTCTGGTTTCCTTCAAATACAGCTTCAGTTTTACATCTACGTATATTCTAGGCAACATTCACTTTGATTGATTTTGATGGAGTTTCCTTTCAATATTTTGGGCTTCGGTGGCAGAGGAAGGCTTAGGGAGATTCGACCTGGTTTGGCAAAATAGAGGATGGATCTGCCTGAGTAGTTGAAGGCAGCTGGGCTAGGCTGCGGAGCTGTTTACACCTGGCGGGGGGGCGGGGAGACGTCTGCCCTTTCCTCAGAGCCAAGGGCCCGTTTCTGCGGGCGGACAAGTGCTAGTTCGTGGTCCAGCCAGCTGAGCATGGCGCAGGTTGCTGTGAGGAAGTTTCCCTCCCTGCCCAGCCGGTGGGGTGATCCGTGCGTGTTCTCTCTGTCTGTCTCCCCGGCAGGACCCGCCAAAGGGAGCCCGCCAGGGTTCGAGGCGGCCGAGCTACATCTGCCACCCAAGCTGCGCCGCCTCTACGGGCCCGGCGGGGGCCAGCTGCTGGCGAGGGCCGAGCGGGCCGAAGTGGGCGCCTCTTCTTGGGACTCGCTCAAGATCAGCCAAGCACCGCAGGTCAGCATCAGCCGCAGTAAATCGTACCGGGAAAACGCGCCCTTCGCGCGGGCCGCAGCCACCCTCGAAGAGCTGGCCGGCGGAGGAGGCGGAGGCCCCGACGGCAGGCCGGGCCGGGAGGACGAGTTGCTGGACGACGAGGACGACGACGACGAAGACGATGACGAAGAGGAGGAGGAGGCAGAGGAGCTGGACGAGGAGCTGGAAGACGACGACGAGCTCCTAGCCGAGGCCAAAGAGGCCCGACGGGGCGCAGGGGGTCCAGTCGGGGCCGGCGTGGGGCCGGGGACCGAGGGTGCCGACGGCTCGCCCAAGGAGGAGCTGCTGCTGCCCGCCGACGAGCTGGCCGAGGGCAAGGACGGCGAGGACAGCGTGTGCCTGTCGGCGGGCAGCGACTCGGAGGAGGGGCTGCTCAAGAGGAAGCAGCGCCGCTACCGCACCACCTTCACCAGCTACCAGCTGGAGGAGCTCGAGAGGGCCTTCCAGAAGACGCACTACCCGGACGTCTTCACCAGGTAGGCGAGGTGGCGGGTGGAGGGCTGCCGGCTTGGGCATCCAGCGTATTCCACTACACTCAAAAGCGAGTCAAACTTGCGTCGCTCCCCTGTGCCCAGAAGGACTTGCCTTTGCCTCTTCGCTCACGTTGCAGCATTAGACGAGGGGGGTTGAATATAAACTCTTCAGATCAAAACGGGGGGGGCGGTGAGGCGAGGGTGTTACTCAGGACGTATTTGCAGTGGAAATCGGAGGACTCGAGACTTCTTGATAAATGTACGCGATCAGGTGAGAAGTGTGTATGTGAGTGGGATAACTTGGAAAGCAGGACAGAAGGAATCAACCCGACGGGATGAGGAAAGGAGAGCTGGTAGAAAATCTTTCTAGCCACCTCTTTAAAAACAAAAACTCAGGCGCTCCTCCCCTCTTTTTTTGAGGTTCCATCCCTCCAGAAGCCAGAGGTCTTTCCGAGTCCACATTGATCGGACTGGGGGAGAGAGACTTGTGGCTCAGTCCGAGCTGGCCGGCCAAGGGCAGGTTCGGCTGAGTTTTCGGCCACGTCTTTGCCAAACCCTTCTCTGGGGTCTATTTTTGCCTTGATCCTCTGGCTAGTCTGTCCAGTATCAGTTTCGCGGCTCTCTGTGGAAGCTGGAGAGCTGCCCTGTCGCAGGGAAGTCCTATGCATGTATAAATAGATGTCATTTAGAAAAGATCAAAGTATTCCGCGCTGGGAGGCTAAAAATATGGAACGAGATGGCAGATTGTTTGGAACGCTTTGGCAGAGGCCCCAAGCGCTTGCGCGCTCGCCCGCCTGCCTGCCCGCTCAGGACGTTTTTGGACACTGTCCAGGAGAAGAAAAGAAATTGGGGCGGGGGGAGAGAGAACGTGTCATTTCGATCCCCTGTCTTGCCCTGGGATCACTCTTTGCGTGGGGGAATTAAGCTGCAGTCTAACCATGCTTACATGAAAGGAAGCTCCGTTTCGAACTGGGGCTGCCCGTCTTCCCCTGAAGGCTCTATCAGAGCTGTCACTGACTTGATCCGAATTAAAGCGGCTGCGGATTGCCTTTGCATTTTCAGGAGAGATTCCTGCCTGCCGTTAACTTAAGACCTGCTTTGGACAACTAACTTAATTCCATTGAAAATGCCAGTAATATAGATACCCATTTTGTTTGCAGCCTATGCAGAGAGAGTTTGAGTTCTTCTGTTATCACTCGGTTTCAGATCTTTTCCTCTTTGCGGAGTCCCCGGCACTCCCCAAATGCTCCCATTTTGTACCCGGAAAAAAAGAAGAGGAGAGCAAAACGCTCTTATTAAGAGCCTGACCCCTTAAGTACACAAAATTCGTTTTGAGCTGCAAAGCCTCTTCTGCAAGGATTTTCTTTTGTGGCAGCCGGGCTCGAGGAGTCATTTCCTACAGTATTCCTAGCAAATGTTCTGGTTCTTGCCAAGAGGAAGGGAATTCTTGATCCAGGCATATAGAGATCTGTTTGGTTTTGTCGTCTTCTCGTTATTAATTCCCTTCCCTCCTTGACTCCCCTTTGGGCTGCAACCCTATCCTCACTTCATGAGGAGTACACCCCACTCAGTGGGACTTACTTCCGAGTAGACGCAGGTATAGTTATTGCACTGTTACGCTCCTTCGCACGCGCGCCAAGGATTGCCTCACCCCTGACATCCCCGGGGGCATCTCCGTGGAAATGGGGGCTGTGTTTCTTTTTTTAGTACACATTCTGGAATTTGCTTCGGAGCCAGCAGGCTCTACACGCAGCCTCGGCTGGATAGCAGAGGAAATCCACCGGATTCCCTTGCCTAGAAATGGAATTGCCCGCTTGAGCAAAGCCGTTGCCTGCTTTGCCTTGCAGCGAGTCAAGGAAACAGCCTGCCTGATCGGCGTCTTTTCGCTGGAAGTCGGTCAGGCACAAGCGCCGATTTCACTTCCAAATGTCTTTTAAGTGGAACGATGAGGGCTTAACCAGGCTGCTTCTCCCCTGGCGCACGTTGGGACAGAAACGCTTTGGTGTGACCCGCTCCTTGCTCTTGGCAGCCCGGAGGAACTGGGCAAGGGCGGACTGGCTCTTCCCCTTCAGCCCGGCCAGGCTCCCTCTCTGGCCAGCGCGGCGCTTTTCTTCCTAGCGGAGGGAGAGCCAATTATCTCGGGAGCTCTCATATTCGAGGTAAACAGATTATGAGCAGTTTTCTAACATCGTAATGGTTTCCGATTTGCCTTAATTGTTGCAATAATAACTGCAATGAAGGGCTCGCGTTGCAGCTCAATGGATCTCCCCTGTGCCGCGGCGCGGCGTTTGGGGGTGGGAGCCGTTCTCAAACGCGCAGGACTGGAGGCCTTGGCTGGAGGACGCAGGGTCAGTGTGCACGGACCTTCCTAAGAGAATGTCAAATTCCTCCCTCCGAAAAATAGTTTTTCTCTCCTTCCCCAACATTCCCCCCTTCCTAAAAAAATGTTTCAGAAGAAAAGGCCGGCCCACGCAGATAAAAACAATGAAACTTGGGGAGTTCCTACTAGTCTGCTTTGTCCGCCGACTACAAGCCGGTGTATTCAGGATATGGGAAGGGAAGCGCTGCCTGATTTGGGTTTTTGGGGGGGGGCACTGCGAAATGTGGGGCAATCCAATGTCAGTGACAGTAGAGACTGGAGCGAAGGGCAGGAACTTGGCCTTGTTTGGGGCTTTGCGTGTAGATGGCATTCCCCTATATAGGCAAAGAGAGAAGGAGAAGGAGAATCTGGGTCCCAAGGAGTGGCAGTCTGCACCAGGGCGGGGTGTGCCTGGACCTTTTCTCTTCCCCCGCCCCACCCCACCCCACCCCCGCCTTACAGGGCCTCACCTGAGCGCCTGTTTTGTTGTGCTTGTTTCCCTCCTAGGGAGGAGTTGGCGATGCGCCTGGATCTGACCGAGGCCAGAGTGCAGGTGAGTCCCGGGAGAACCGGAATTGGGGTGGTAACACGGTCTTGGCGGAATAGGGGTCCCCGTAGGTGGTGGGACAAAAGGAAATGTTGTTTTAGACCTTTGAACCCAAACAAATGCGCTCGCTCTCTGTCTCCCCATTCCTAAATTAAGACCAAACGCTGCGGTGATGGGCGCCGTACTGCCACGTCATTCCTTGAAATCAGTCAGATCTGGTTTCCAGTGTGTGCCTCAGAAAAGCACCCCCTCAGCAGAGCTTTCCTCCTTTCCGTCTCCCCCCCCATTACAATCCTAGCTGTGGTTGTCAGCCCAACGCCGCGCCAAACAGGTGTTTGCCTGCGCTCTCAAATGGCCAATCGGGCCTCCATCAAAGGGCACTTTGGCGCTAGGGCAAACAGGGCCCTTGGAAGGGGACGTGCTGTTTGGTTTCCTCTCCGCTTGGCCCGAAGAGAGTCAGCTAATGCTATTTGATTTCCCAGATTTTGTTTTTGGCTCTAATGTGCAATGCTATTAAAAGGTGTTTGTTTCCCCCTCCGCCCCCAGCAGCGTTGGCTCTCTGACTGAGGCTGGAGGCTCCAGAGCGCAGAGAGCGAGACGCCAAACGTGTCCCGCTTTTGCCAACCCCCCAACAGATGGCCCCGGCCCTTTGCCTCTGAGCAAATCACTTTACACTGAAAGTCAGGCGCGGCTAAAGCATCATAAATTCCATATGGCTCATTTAATACACAACAGCTTCTCGCATTAGAGGGGCTAATGAAGAGCCCGGTCCCCTCCTTTCTGTTGACACATTTCTCCATTGTCAAACAGAGATGTGACAGCAAATCAGGATTTTCAGCTCAGGGGAATGAGTCGTGGGAAAGTTAAATAACTGAGAGAGAGAGAGAGAGAGAGAGAGAGACCCCTCTTCTTTCTCGCCCTCCCCTCCCTTCCTATTCACCGGAGAAGATGTAATTAAGGGGAATATGAATTATTAGAGCCCCTCGGTTTACCTTTGGGTGTACTCAAACTTATTAATTCAATAAGAGTGGGAATTTGCAGTGGGGCTAAGTTGCTAATTGAGTTGGAAACGGGAGAGAGACGCACGGAGACACTACGATTTTCGCTGCCTTGAGCCCCAACTCCAAGGCTGGCTGTGATGGGACTGCACGGAGGGCCTCCCTAGAGGCCAGGGGAGAAAAACCAAGCACCAGAGGGAGGTCCCTCCCCCACCGCCTCTCCACAAGCCCGATCTGCGGCTCTTGTTCTCATTTTCTCAACCTTTTCCAAATAATTGTCTCCTCTGGAAGTCGAGGCTGCAATCCTGTTGCAAACTCACTTGAGGAGTAAGTCCCATTGAACTTGGTGTGGCTTACTTCTTAGTAGACATGTATAGGATTGCACTGTTAATCTGTTTTGATGTAGGAAGCCGCCTTCCCCTCTTTTTCACCGTTTTCAAACGGTGTATGTATATCTCTCTCTGTGTGTATATATATATATATGCGCGCGCATGCCGTTATATTCCAGTTCTTTGGCTCTAAAACAGAAAAAAGATGCTGATGTCTGATATGAATATGTGTGTGTGTATAAAAATCCTCCACACTTTCATTAAGAGGGAGTGAATAACCAGGAAAGGGAGGGAGACTTGTTTATTGCTGCCCTTTTTGCTTTTCATCTTCCCGCACAGAAAGGACAAGCGCTATTTGCAAATGTGAGCGCTCTGCAAGATCTAGTGGCGGTACTGAGTGTGGGTGGCTGCGGAGATGGCGTAATAACCACAATAATAATAATAATAATAAATTTCCATGGACTAGGAAATTAGCTTTAGAATCTTTTAAGTGCCGCTAAGAAGGCATGGCTTGAAAATTGTCATAAAAGAAAACATGATGTTTAGCGTGTGTGTTGGCGAAAACATTCGACTGTCTGTCAAACAGTAGAGGGGGGGAAAGGGGGGGAGAATTCGCTGAAAGGACTGAATACGCGGTTGCCTTTGAAGAAAACGGGAAAACATTAGGCGAGGTTCCTTGAATGTAGTCGCATTCGTTGTGTTACTGAGGTGCATCCTACAGACAGGCGCCCACTGAAGGAGCGCTTGGGGATATTTCTACCTTGCAGCACCGGAAGCCCACCCTATTTAGAGCCTGCTCAAGGCGGTCGCTTACATTAAGAATAGATGTTAAAGCTGCCTTGTTCATGCCAGGGGCTGGCTCCACTTTCAGATAACCAGATAGTCCCTGGGGAATAAGCGGACCATAAATGAGCTTTATTTATTTCGTTTTAATATGACACACAAGTTTCCATGGCACTGTACAGATTAGCGGGGGCGGGAAAGGCGAGCCTTTACCGGCGAGGAGCTTACCATTTAAATTTCGACAGTAAGGGAGTTGATGAAGATGGGAGCACACTGATTTATGATGGCACTCTCACGCAGGTTTTGGACTGTTTGTGCCCCAGTAGAACTACAGAATAAGTTGCATCCCTCTGGTAAACCCTTTGTTCGGACGTACACAAGCCCACTGATTTGACAGGACACAAAGTACCTCTACTTCAACCCGCCTGGACTCCGGACGTTAAGTGGTCTCCTGTCCCCGTGAGAAGGCGTGTTCCTGCTTTCGACCGAGCAGGCAACGCGTGTCAGGGTCACTCGGTGGCTTTTCGTGGATGCTCGTCTTGGAGCTAGATACTCCCGCTCGGGTGATGACCCCGGACCCCGGGTTGGCTGCACCAGAAGTCCCGTTCTCCTTCGCAGAGTCATAGGGTGCCCTGGGAGGTGGACTCTTGGCCTTCCTGAGGAGGACTTGCCGGCTGCAGACAACGAGGAAGGGCCACGCTTACTAACCGCCTTCCCCCCACCCCTGTTTTCTTTTGGCTTCCAGGTCTGGTTCCAGAACCGGAGAGCCAAATGGCGGAAGAGGGAAAAGGCCGGCGCTCAGAGCCACCCGCCCGGCCTGCCTTTCCCTGGGCCCTTGTCGGCGTCTCACCCGCTCAGTCCCTACCTTGATGCTAGTCCTTTCCCTCCTCACCACCCAGCTCTCGACTCCGCTTGGACGGCCGCCGCCGCCGCAGCAGCCGCCGCCGCCGCCTTCCCCAGCCTGCCACCTCCTCCTCCGGGCTCGGCAGCTTTGCCCCCCAGCGGGACCCCGCTAGGCCTCAGCACTTTCCTGGGAGCGGCTGTGTTCCGGCACCCAGCCTTCATCAGCCCCGCGTTTGGCAGGTAAAAGCTCTCTCAGCCTTCCTCTCCCCACCCCCCGCTGTCCCCTCGGAGCAGGCGGGCCTAGGTTACAGTGGCGGGCACGTGTGAGAGGGAGGCTTCCTTCCGAGTACGCAAGCGTAAGGTTTGGCTGCATGGTTTCGAAGACGAAGGGGCGGGGCGCAAGAGAATCCCCGGGAATCTTGGCCGGTGTAAAGATTTGGAATTGGCTGAAGTCAGCGCAGCGCGTAATGCAGCTCCCTTGGGAGGCTGCCGTCCCTCTACAAGGCCTACTGAGCAGGAGTAAGATCAGGCGGCGGGAAGGGCTTCTAGGCCTGGCAGAAAGGGCCTGAGGTGAAAGTGGGTCCAAGGGACTTTTTCCCGCTTTAATATTTAAGGGATCTGGTCATTTACAGCTACCTATCCATGTTTACTCAGAAGTTCCTTGCGTTCGGTCGGTCTCATGCCGACGCTTATGCGGTTGGTGGTACCTGAGCACGTTAGCAATAGCGGGCAATAACGATTTCCACATGTGAACAGGATACAGTAGTTCAGCGGCTTTGCAGCTGGCTTGCTAACATCAATATTAACCGTCTTTAGAATTCTAATGCCGTGGGGCTTTTAAAAACAATATTGGCCGTGCGGATCACGTGGTATGATCCTGATTGGATAGAGGTAACTATTTTTTTTTTAAAGGCCAATAGTGGCAATTGCATTTAGACCGTGATCTTCAGCACGGTGACTTAAGCGTCCTTTGTGATGCTTGGGATTTTCTTCTGGTTACATGGTTTGCGAACTGGTCTTTTATTTCTGCATACTATATTTAGGTATTTGGACTACAGTCTCTTTATTAGAAAAAACTACCCATTAAAATAATCTACGTGGTTTACATATATTCTAGTTTTCTTCTTTGCTCAGTTTTGATCTCGCGTTAAATACTTACAGAAAGGAACTACAAGGCATAATTAAAAGAGTCTGGAGAGAGAAATCGCGAAGGGAGTGGGTGTATTCGTTTGTTTAATACAAATTAAAGCCATTGAAAAGCCACAGCCATGACAAGAGAGAGGTGCCCAGATCTCCTAGCCTGTCTAGTTTACACCTGAACGGAAAAGCAGGCTTGTAAGTCAATAATAATAATAAAATTACACTGTGGCTGCCTTTCTTTAAATTATAACCAAACAATTAAATTAAAAAGTCACTAGCTAATTATAAAGGGGCAAAGATGCAACGTCGGCGTTTATGTAACCCAGAATGAGATCTGAAAATGCAAAGCAAATCTAACTGCAGTGATCTCTCCTGATGAGAAAAAGGAGGAATAGATTCATAGTAGGGAAGACACCACTTAACAAAATTATGTCTTGGAGGAGAGTTGGGGGAAATCCAAGTAAAATTTAGAAGTTTTCTTTGGGGGGGGGGAGAGAACTGCCCAATGACAACGAAACCGTTTTTGCCTTTCCCCTAAGAGCCAGAGTGACTCAATTTCCCTAATAATCGACAGGCAGCTATGGGGCTGTCACGCCCCCTAGTTGCAGCAGTGATTCTACAGGTCTTCAGCACTTCTCTCTGCCTGCATTAGCCGTAGCCCCTGTGCTGTTTCTTTCCCTCCCCGCAGCAGACATCAAATTGAAAAATGAGTTGTAAAATGCTCACTAAACACCCTGACTAATGGGCTGTGCGATTAAAATAGGCAGGCGATGAGAGAGGGAGAAAGTAGGTAGAAGAGGAATGGGGGGTGGGGAAAAGATTTTTCTCTTCCATGCATTCATTCCTGCTCTTAAAATGCAACATTTTTAGGAAACCGTTTTGGAAGGCTTAAAACAACTTCGCCTTCCTTACAACTTGCCTTCTGAGAATCAAGCCTGTAATTGTGCGTATATATACACATATAATTGCACAGGAATGTAGAATGAAAAATTCGGAAAACTTGCACAATGCAGATCATCACATTTTAGGGCTGAACTGCGCGAACCATTTCAGCAGGGAGAGTGGGAATCCCAAAGCCTCACCCAAGCCAGAAATCGCTCTCCAAGGCCTTCCCTGAGACGGCAAGCCGGTAGTCCGAGAGTTGAGCTGGCTTCGGGCTTAGTATGTAGCCCCTGTTGCCTTCCAGGCCCACAGTTCAATTCCTAGCCGTGATGATGTTAATAATCACCTCCTTGGTTAATGGAGAGTCTGTATATCTCGACGTGCTAGTCAAGGGGGTCAGTTGCGCTCTTCAGAGCGGCTGCTCTGCAGAGAGGTAAGGCAGGAAAACTAGAGGGGAAGGCATTTCAAAGATTGTGTCATTGAGCCGGGATGCTAGGGTTGCCGAGGAATAATTGGCATTCCGCTGTGAGGAAATCCACAGGGACGGCATTCCCCGCTGGGCACGGGCAGCCGCCCTGCGAAGGAACCGAGCGGCAGACACCGCTTTGGGCATCCGGGGCTGCGGATGGGGGGGAGGAAGGATGTACATTTAAAGGAGGGGGGGAGAGAGACAAAGACGGGGGAAAGCGGAGGTAAAATAAAGACTGATTAAATATCAGGAGGCATCATAAAGAGCAAGAGCTCTTTACAGCCTTGGAAAGAAGAAGAGGGAAGGGAGAAGAACTTAACCAAGAAGAAAATCCACCCCCTAAAAAGTGTTGGAATATGTGGTTCGTCTCTCATTTTATTATTACTAACAATAATATTCCGCCCTATACTACTACTACTAATATATCATCATCATCATCTGATCACACTGTATGTCACAGGCGCAAGCGCTCCTGCCTCCAGCAGGATGAGACTTAGCTTTTTGAGTGTCAGCGCAGGGTTTTTCCCAAACGGTGTTATTCGCTCTTCCCGCTCCCGCAAAGCAGCCTAACGCCTATGGCTGCCTTAATAAGGGCCACGATTAGGAGCCAGCCAGCTCTTTAGACGGAAAACCCGAGATTCGAATCGAGAAGACTAACGTCGTTGTACACCGCTCTGGAACCCAGATAGGCTGAAGGGCGGGGTATACATCTTTAAATAATATAAATACACCATTTAAATGCATAAAGAGCATGAGTAACTGTGGCAACCACACCTAGGTCGGAATTGCCAACTCTTTTACTTGCAGTGCGGTCAAGGGTAGCTAACACTGTGGCCCTCCAGCTCCCATCAGGGCAGTGGTCAGGGACTGGGAGTTGTAGCCCAGCAACATTTAGAGGGAGTCACATTGGCAATAGCTGCTGTTCTCGTCTGCCCTAAAGTCCTCCCTGAGTTCACGGGGGCTTATTGTCTGGCCTAGTTTCTGTGCAAGCCAAGAGGGCTGGGGAACCTTTGGCCCTTCAGACGTTGGTGCACTACAGCTACCCTGGTCCCTGACTATTAGCCAGGCCGCCTGCGGCTGACGGGAGCGGGAGTCCAGCAAGAGCTGGAGGGCCACAGAGGCTCCCCAGCCTTGATGGGAGGGGGCTTTTCTTGGCATCTTCCAGGGAGAATTTCGCCTCGCCTTTTCCCGCCAACAGACCGCACAGGAAGGAGGCCGCTGTAGGAAGAGTGGTCCGCCCATCCGGGCCAGGGCGGGCGGCGGCGCAGAGCGAAGGGCCCTCTCACTGCGTCGGCTTTGACCGCCTGGTGTGTCTCCTTTGCTTGCAGGCTCTTTTCCACCATGGCCCCTCTGACTAGCGCTTCCACCGCGGCCGCCCTGCTGCGACAGCCGGCCCCGGCCGTGGAGAGCGCTGTGCAATCCGGCGGCCTCTCGGACCCGGCCGCGGCGGCGGCGGATCGACGCGCCTCCAGCATAGCGGCGCTGCGGCTGAAAGCGAAAGAGCACGCGGCCCAGCTGACGCAGCTCAACATCCTCCCCGGGAACAGCACGGGCAAAGAGGTGTGTTAAGCAGCCACGAGGGGGGGGCAGCCAGAGATCGCCCGGCGCAGGAGCGAACCCAAGACCAAACCGGGAGCGCGCGAGAGAAACAAACACATGCAAAGAGGGACCGAGGATCAGCGGCCGAGGGCACTGCCTAGAGAGCTGCTCCTCCCGTTCGGCGTTTGGAGCAAGCAGCCAGGCTCCTGCTTTTGCCGCTTCCCTCGGGCGAATCAGCAGGAGCAGCTCCTTGGCTAGCACCCCCCCCCCCATGTGCGTGTTAATCCGTGCAGTTATCAGCAACCACCCGAGCACATCCCAGAGGGAGAGGGAACATTTGGGAGCAGGGCGGGGGTTCAGCATGACGGGGAAGGCCCCCCGCCCTCTCCCCCCCCCTTGTCATCCTGGGCAGACTCCGTAACCTTAAGCGGAGCGTTGGAGACTTCTAAGCGGGAGGACGTTGAACCGAGGATGCTGCTGCTTGGCCCGGCCACGAGAAAGCCCGCGAGGCGACTCTGCGTATAACGAACCGGGGCACTTAAGGCAAAAGGGGAGCGGGGAGAGTCTGGTCTTTTTGTCCTTCTGTCATTACACCAACCAAGGGTTTTATAGCAAACCAAAGGGAAAAATAACAGTGCTAGAATATGGACTGTTTTTAAAAAAAGTCACTAAACTGTGATGCTCGATACTGTACATACCATTGTTATTAAAAAAATAAGAAAAAGAAAAAAAAGAAAAAACACAAAACAAACCCAGAGCTTTGTATATTTGAAATGTTATATAACAATTGCACTTCGTGTAGTGTTTGTACAAGTTTGTCACTTCTGTAGATCCTTACTGTGTTGTAGATATCATAGGATCCCTAGACAAATATTTATGTGCAAGCCCTTTATTTAACTTATTAACTGTAGAGGTTCCCGAAACCCGAGTGAGTGAGTGAATGAGTGAGTGAATGAATCAGAGAGAGAGAGAGAGAGAGAGAGAGAGAGGGCATCGGTACAGTGCTTTTGTGTAATGTTGTTATTGCTCTCACTTTTCCTTGCGATCAAGTGGAAAAGTGTCACCCATAGAAAATAAAAGATATATATATATACGTTAATGAAGAATTCGAAAAGATACCTGAAGGCGCAGCGTCATTGGAAGGAAATCATGCCTGATAACCAAGCTGGGGGAGGGAGGGAGGCCAAGGGTTTGACGGGGCTACAGAATGAGAAAGTGGGAAGAAGACCTGAGATTTACAAATCTTTTTCTGATGTATGCCGAAGGTGAATTCTGTAAAGGAAAACTATATGAAAAGGCTTTATTACTTTCCCAAACTTTCTAGGTGAGATTATTTCCCTCTCCCCCAAATTGGTTTTGGTTAAACTAGACTAGCCTTCCCCAACCTGTTGCCCTTCCGACCTCCTGAGGGGAGTTGTAGTCCGAAACGTCTAGAGGGCGCCAGGTTGAGGAAACCTTGTCTGGAGCTAGGTTCAGCGATATATGCACCTCACAGATTGACAGTCCAAGCCTATCTCCGCAGAAGTCAGTCCCGCTGTGTTCGGTGGCGCTTTCTCCAAAGTAAGCGGGTATAGGACTGCAGCCAGTGCCCATTTCCCAGGGGAAGAAGAACACAGAGGAACTTCCTTACGAGTAAACACGCGTAGGGTTGCACTGTAAGGCTGTTCCTCCTGTGCACCTTTTCCTCGGGAGCAAACCCCGCAGAACTCAGTGGGACATCTTTTTGAGGAACCATGCGCGTCATTTTGTGCCGTCAAGCTGCCACGCTGTGCCCAAGTACCTGGAAGTAAGCCTCACTGAACACAGTAAAAGTGCATAGGATCGCGGTATACCCACAAAGGAAAAAAAGAAAAGGGAGGAGTAGAGCCTCCAGCCCGTGTCATCTTTTTCACGTCCAAAAAGGTTTTCTTCCTTGTTAAACATATGACCGGATTGGGCAAGGGAGACTCCCCCACCCCATTATCTCTCTTTCCCGTGGTCTAAAGCAAAAGGCATCCAGGTTTTTGTACACCTGGCTTTGGATGCGGGGTCTTCTTTATTGGGTCTCCAATACCGTCCTGTTCATCTGGGTCTTACAGGTCAGGAAAGGGGGGGAGGAAGCGGGGATCTCTTCGTGGTCATTTAATTCCGATGCTGCCAGTAATGCGGGGGGGGGGGGAGAGAGAGAAGAGAACCTGCGCCTTTTGCCAATTGCTCGCGTGCCGCGAGTCCGGTGCTCCAGCCTGAAAAGGGTGAAGAGGAGACACAGATCTCGCTCTAGGCTAGAGGATGGGAGTCTTCCCGCTCCAGGCCCAGTGGCATCCTGTGGCCTCATCAGACCACTAGGCACAATCCCCACCCACCCCCAGATGTGGGTGGGAGGGCCTGACAGGTGGGAGTGAGCTCTTCCACCAGATCCCTTTCCCTCTGGTGGCAGATCCCCAGTGGCCAAGCACCCCTCCTTTAGGCGGGGTGGGGTGGGTGCTCCTTTCGTCTGAAGCAGCTTTGTGGGAGTGGAGCGACGGGGGCCAAAGCGGGCCTTGCTTAGCCTGGCCACGGCGGCTCCGTCAGGGTCTGGGCTTCCCACCGGGCAGGGAGATGCACGCTTTGAAAGAAAAAGACCGACCGAACAAGAAAAAAGCCAGATCCAGGGCGCGTTGCTGCTTTTGTGTGCGCCGAGCCTCCCTCCCGCTTTGCCGCGGATTTGGAGCTGCTTTGCAGCCGAGACAGCTGCCGCTGGGGTGGCAGGGCCGTCAGAGTCCCATTCTCCCTGGCCCGTCTGATCTCTCCTTTGCCGAGCCATTTCTCTCTCCCCCCCTCCCCCCGTTGACCCTGCCATGGAGCAGAAGCAAAGCGCGTGAAATTACCTCCAAGGATTACATCGCCAGGCCATTGAAAGGCCCCGTCGGCCCTGGTTTACAAATCTCCTAATCCCGTGTCGTTCGGCGGCTGCAAACAAACCTAAGCGAAAGGCCCCCTCTTCCTCCCAGCTTGCAGGGACACTTGCGCCACGGCCAGGCATCTCTGGCTTGCTCGCGCACGCGCCGGACTTGAAAATTAAAAGCAACAAAAAGAGAGGACCCCGGACTTCCAGCGAGCTCCCCCAGATGAACAAGAAGGGGCCGGGATGTCACGCCTGACAAGCCCTCAAAGCCGCCCCAGAAGCCCACGACCTTTTCCCTTCCCTGAAAGCTGGACTGCCCTGGGAAAAAGATGGGATGCACCAGAACCTCGCCTAGCGGACAGCGGGAATAGGCTCATTTTAATCCCACTGGGAACCTTTGCTCATGAATTGAAGCCGCTGCTGGCCTCAAGAAGGTTGGGAGGTTTCGCCAGAGTAGGGGAAGGGCAGCCAGCCTCTCATCTGCTCCCTCCCCCCCCAGTTCATGGTTTGGGGTTTATAAAATGATGGCAAAGTTACTGTCGGAGCTGGCCCAGGCTAGTCAGAAACACCAAAGTTCCTACGCCCTCCTTTTCTTGAACATCCAGTGGTAGGTGTAACCTCAAAATGCAGCAAGCCCAGCTGTAAACACTAGTGGCTTCTCATCCATGTGTTGGTTCCTTTACCCTGTCCCATGAATATGGTGGTGACATTTCACATTGGTTGATCTGGCAAAGACCAGCCAAGGACAGTTTACTCTAAACAACAGTGGGGTTGCACTGAACTAACCTACAGACTGTAAATTTCCTGCAACATTCTGTGCATGGCATGTTCACTTTTTCTTTTGTATGATGAAGCTTGCTTTCTGTATTTGTATGTTACACACTCACATGAAAACAATAAGGCCAAACTCAACAGCCTTGTTAAATGTGCAATAAATCTAAAGTGGAGACTACTTGACCACAATACACTCATACTGCAGTAACCTATAAGAAAGTTCCATTTACTCAATAAAGGGGGGGACTGGGGCTGATGTTTGAGGCAGAATTTTCAGAGAGATGCCTCTTTTGGAAGACTTCTGAGAAGGGATTACAATGTCTTTCAGGTGGATTTGCCTCCTCAGAGTTCACACACATACACACACAGTGGGCTCTTCAGCATGTTTGTTTTTACGAACCAACTGCAGTTCTTCCAAATAACCATGCATTTAACTGACAGCATCATATACGCATGTATATTTTGGAGTGTAAAAAACCATAGGTGCAAAAATATTTTTATGGGGAAAAAACATTTGCCCCTGGACATGATTAACAGTAGAGTTTGAAGTGCATATTTTACTTTAAAGAAAAGGGAATCATTATCAATCCATTACGCATTAAGAAATGTCACTCAGTCATTTTTATTCATTCGGCAGAAATCTTTGTAAAAGCCGGAATCATACTTCTGCAAGCAGCAATTTTGTTAATCCAGGGGGGTTATTACTCTGGTCCCTTATTAGGATCTATACTACTGCCAAGCAATCCTATAACCATCTCAAAAGAAGTTTACCTTCATGTTATAAAACCAGTAGTGGTATTTATACTGTGCAATAATTAGTGTATTACTTGAATCCACTAACAGGTTCATTTTATCTCTGCACAAAACCTCTAGTCTGCTTATAGAAAGCTTGTGCCTCCTTTGGCGCTGCTAAAGTGGTGAAAGAGTGAATGAAGGCTGGTAGCACTTTCTCTTTTTGCCTTGCCTTAATTCCCATCTCTTTTTGCTCTCATCCAATTAGTGCAGTGTATTAAGCAGTTTATCATCTCATAGTCAGCTATTGAGAGAAACAAGGCGAACACTTTGCAATAGAGCCTGCTCTCCTTTGACACCCTCAGGTACTTACATATTCCACTGTGCTATGAATAATAGAGGAAGAATAGAGCACTAATTCCCTCATCAAAGAATGCCTTGTCTGCTGCTTTGCTCAACAACACCATTCTGATCAAAAGAAAAGCAATAAAGCTTAGCATAACAAAACGAAACCTACTTATTAGCTTAGTGGTTAAATTAATGCAGAGCCGCTGCTATTCAAAACCAAGGTTTGAAAACAGCCTCCAACAACCTGATAATGCTGCCTTCGGGATGAAGGAATTTTAATCTGAAATTTGAAGCTGGCACAGATGAGTTAATCTATTAAACAGCTATAAGAGGAGTGCAGGATGAGCGGTTCAATTAAGAAATATTTAGGTGTTCAACAGAAGAGAGCAAATAAGGCTAGAAGAAAAATGGGGTGAAGTTGGGAAAAAGAAAAAAGTAATTTTTTCCCAGCAAAAGATGATTCTGCCACAGGACAAAAAAAAATTGATGGGTACCTTTCTGTTTTACTATCACATAAACACGTGCTGTGAAGTCTGGCCTCTGGGTTTACATATCACAACCTCCCCACTCTCAACAGAACTTTAGAATTATTTTTATCAGCAATCAGAAAAGAAATCTGGGGAGAATGGGCAACTCACTCTAGAACATCTCTGGGGAACCTACTTCCTCAGTCTCCTCTGATTCTATTGTAGCATTTATTTCACATACTTATTTCACTTACATATAGAAAGATGGCTTCCCATTTCTCAGCCTTCCTGAAGAGCTAAAATGAGATGAAACATTCAAAGTAGACTGCTTAGTCAAGGACACACATCTGGACACTTAAGTTTTTATATCTTAAACACTAGACATTACATTAACTTGGCAAAACAAGGTAGTTTTCTTTAAACTATTCAAAACTTTTTGTTCATAGTAAATAAAGATAAATGCAAACTGCTATATGGCATAAGTACTCATACGGGATTTTCAAATTTTATTTTTAAAGAGGAAGAAGCATGCTTGAAGATGATAGCTTTCTCCACTTTTTCTATGTGATCATTTCACCAGCTGCATTGTGAAATGAGTCTTGGTGGAAATATCTCTCAAATATGTGTCTATATACAAATCAGTTATTTATTTTTCATTTTGACCATTTAGACAAGCCAATTTTGTATCATATTTTACAAGTAATTATGTTGAATGAGATATAGCAACACTTGTGTAATACTCTTAAATAATATGTATTATCCAATATTACTCATACAGAGTAGACTCGTTGAAATCAATGGGCTTAAGGAACTTAGGGCCATTGATTTCAATGGAGATATCAGTACTCTGAGTATAAGTAATGTTGGATGTCATCATAGGCTTTTTCTAACACAATTGGGAATGACAACACATAGCTTAGGTTACTGTAATAGGACTTGTATGACAGCAATGGGATAACTAATCAACCATGACACTCCAAATAAATGCTATGGAAAAGCATGCTGAGAAAGAAGAGAGAAAATAGTGGAGCTCTTTTGCACAAAAGAACTCCTGTGCATAAAAGTTTCTCCATTCACTCATGGAAAAGTCAGGCATGCATGCGTATTTCTTATGCATGTGGAACAGTTCTTTATCAAAATGAATGTAGAAGCCTTTGTATGCAGGGGAATTCTGTGGGCACACTGAAGCTCACGTTTCTTCAAGGGATGCTTGACTGGAGCAAGAATACACATTACATAATTTCTAAATGGGACCAGATACATAAACTAATAAGAGCTGGATTAGATGCAATGTGGCCACCCATTTTTGTTTGTGTCAGTCCCATCAATCCAAGGCTGTTTAAACTGTGTGAAGAGGAAATTCTCAAATCCCTGGAATTTGTGTCACTGTGTCTAATCATCATCGATGATGCCCAAAGGTTACAAGAATATATACAGCATTTTGCAAGCAGAGATACATTCCTGGATACCACTGCTAATTTCACCACCTCCAAGTGTAGTTTGGTTTGGAACTCTTAATAGATTATCATTCCTTCCAATCTCTTCGCTGGGCTGCTTTGTACTGGAATGCTGACTGCTATTATGAAGCCGACTTTATGTCCCAAATTTCAAGGAAGAGATGTAAAAATGCCCAGTTTTAGACTTTTCTATTAACTAGGGAGTGCTGGATAACATTTAGGATTAAATTTCCTAATTTCAGATGAGAGTTGGTTAAGTATCCTAAAATTTTTGTTATGTTTGTCAGTGAGCGAGTGAACAAAACTGAAAGAGTTTGTACTGGTAATTTCACCAAAAGAACACAATGTTTCTTCAGAAGTAAATATTTTAAACGGAAGATGCGAAAATAAAATTTACAGTGTAAATTGAAATCACTGTGATATTTCACTGAAGTGTTTAGTATGTGCACACCATTGCAATTTTCTTCCATTATTAAACTTTATTATTTTACTTTCAGTGTGAAACTTTACATGGACATTTAAAACACTTTAACATATATAGCAATAAATGACAATGTTAACCTTTTAGACATTTAAGAATAGCTAAATAAAAAGCAACATTCTTTATCCCCCCCATAAAAAGCGTTGACCATGCCATAGTTTGCCTTTTGTTGTTTCTGTTCATTATTTTACTGGCAATAAACAGATCAGATAGCTTTCATAACTCTCTTAAAACTTTTCCTTGGCTTTGTGCTTACTACAATATAGCAATTACTTTTATTTGTAGGCTGAAATATGTTCGATTTTGGGGTCTCATTTCCTTTTTCTCATCACAGTAGGCTTCATCGCTTATTTTTGTTGCGTCCAAAGGAACCAAAGTGTAACATTTAGATATGAGCACATGGTTTGGAGAATATACTGCATATACACTGTCTCCTTGCCCTGTACAAAAATCAGTTGGTGCTTTAGATTTCCATGTGGCTACTCTATTTTTAAAGCACAATATTGATTGTGTGAATAAATACTGTTCAGCAGCTAATCTGCTCAAAAACAGTTTTAAAACTAAAGATCACATGAGAATCAAGTATTGATAGGAAGCATTTAGGTTTCATATTGTTTTTAACTGCTGTGTAGACGATTGTGAAGAAGATAAATTGTGAAAAGAGAAAACATTAGTGCTCCTACCGAGACCTCTACTAACCTCTTTTCCTGAAAGCACCTCTACTAACTACCCTGGAGCAAAGTCTAGGATCACTTACATTCCAGCAACTCTCACTGGGAATTATTCAATTAAAGAAGCTATTTCTCCACCCCTTTCTTCCCTTCTGGGTCTAGATATACAACAAATAGATACTTATTGAAAAGGTGCTCTGTATATCTACAGGCTTTTAATGTGGCTTTTAAATATTTTTTACCATTAAATAATGTCAACATTTAAAGTTCACTTGTTTGTTTTAAAACAAGATACAACACTAGTGTGTAACTATGGATGCAAAACTGGAAATGAAAAAGATGAAAGTTTTTGCCTACAAAGGAATCCACAAAAGCCTTTTGTTCCATTCTACCCAAACACAGTGTTTAAGTACAGGGATCTCCCACAGATTTTACTATACTGAATGTCTGAAAGAGTTTGCTGAGGTTCACTTCAGAGTAGCTGCTCATGGACAACCATTTGTCTACTGTGGTCTTCAGTTTTTTGCAACCTTCCTTGATTTCTTCCAGCTTGTTGTTCTTCACACAAACTGTTGGGAAAGAGAAATAACAAACTAAAAAAGCAGAAAAAGGAGCTCACCATTTTATAGTACTCCTGGAAATCTTGTATCTTTTAAAAACATTATCTGGTAATCCTCAAAATGCAAATTTCTCATAGTTCTAGTCAAGATACCTTTTATCGAGCTTACCCTTCCTCTGATTACCTTTTTTAAAAAAGTACTTTGGTCAGCACATTTAGGAGAGTAACAAACTTGTTGCTTACAGACTGAATCCAGCTCATCAGGGAATTAGTCAACCCACCTGTCATGCCCCAACTGAATTGGTGCAACACCTTCTGTCAGTAAATGTCAGGAAGCACTGTTTGTCCATTAATGCTGAATAAATGGGGGTTGGGGGGGGAAGAGAAAGGGAATGAGGGACCAAGTTCAGCTAGATTACCAGAACCAACAGTAGCGCTCTTTATAGAGGTTTAATTTAAAAAGCAGAATTCTGCTTAATGGAATGGTTGCCTGGCAATCTGCTTTCTATGTTCTGAACCTTCTCCATTGATTGAATTATTGAAAATATTTTCAGTGATGAGGGATACTGGGAATTTGCCTGACTTGCCCATTGTAAAGCATGTGGAGGTTATTGCAGAAAGGCTTTTTCTAAAAGCTATTAAAACAGGATACATATACTATCCCGTATCTCAATCTTCTCTCAGACTTTTTTTTAAAAATTAAGTGATGTGATAAGAAAATTTGAAATTATCTCAATGCACTTTGATGTATTTGTGTATTCACATCACACAAATAAATATTTGCAGGTAACCCCTCCCCCTGCAAATTGTGTGTATTCTTTAAAGACTGTACAAATGCAGTGGAATGGCAAGAATGTTCCATAATGTTTCATTTTCTAGGGAGCTTTATTAAAAGAAAGGAACACAGATCACATTATTTATCTATCTAGCCAGTGTCATCTACTCTGGCTGGCAGCAGCTCTCTAGGTTCTCAAAGAGAAGTCTTTCACATCACCTGCAATGTGTTCCTTTTAACTGGAAAAACCAGGGATTGAACATGGAATCCTCTGTATGCAAAGCATATGTTCTACCACTGAGGTATGCTCCTTCCTCAAAGGTTCAGTGATGCAAACTACATCCTTTCATTATGTTTGTCCTAATAACTCAGATAAGTACTCAAATATTGAGTACACTGAGTTTAAAGGTCTAACAACTGCAGGTCATTTTTGTGCCAGGACATTTCAAGGAACTGCATGGTTTCAGGAGGTAGGAGTCTATAACAGAAAAACATCAGCAGCTTACTACTGAACACATACTTTGTGTTCTACTGAACAGATGAAGATATTCCAACTTGAATGTTTCTGCTGATTTACTGAAGGTGTAAATGGAGAATTAATCACTTTGAAAAGACACGTTTTAAAAGTAGGAAAGGATTATATGATAAGATATTGTGTTTTATTAAAAGAAAAGATATTTGCTGTTCAATGAGTTAGTTTCAGAAGATATCCTATCAATAAATCACCAACAGATATGCTGGTGTAGCATAAGATCTAAAAATAGATGAACAACAATAAAATCCCACAATTGAAATATCACCTTAGCCATAGTCACCAGTTAATCTTAGACTAACCCCTATTGTCATAGGCCCAGCTTGCCATCTGCAATATATGAGTGATAGTACTGTTTTTTTTTACAGAGGTGTTAAAAGGATTATTGAGAAAATGCATGTTAGATGCATAGATCCATAGTTTGGGAGTCCTCCTAGATCTTGCTTTGTACTTAAAATCTCAGCATGGAGCCTGCAGTCATGAGTGCTTTCAGACAGCTTCGTCTGTTGTACAAACTATGCCCATTCTTGGAGGAGAAGTCACAGTTATACAAGGTTGAACATACTGTATGTGGGGCTGCCTTTGAACTGTCCCTTTGTCTTTAGTAGTAGAATCTACTCTGTGAACAATCTTATAATATTAGAAGAGAAAAACAGACAGCACAACAGGTAAAATATTGAATCCAGAATTGCACAAGTGGCGTTCTGATCACAGAATGGCATGGTCTCTGGTCTCAGCTCTTCATTTCACCCATAACCCAGTGAGCTCCTTGGAAATGAGTTCTAGAATGCTGGGGGGACTCAAAAAATCAACTTTAAAAAGCCAAGGGATAACAAGTCACAGGCCAGTCAAGCCAAAGGGTGGATGGAACAAATAAGGAACATAGGAGCCTGCTTTACACTGAATTAGACAATTGACCTATCTAGTTCAGTACTGTCTACACTGGCTGGCAATGGCTCTCCAGGGATTCACTTGGTATTTAAATGCCTTTAAGCAGGGGGCTAGAGGCAGGGAGTGCCATTGTCTGGGCACTGCAACAGAAAAGGCTGTCCTATGATCCAACAAACTGTGCCTCTGATGCAGGTGGAACATGAAACATGCCCTATGCCACTGATGTGAGTGAATAGCCTCATATGGGAAATGGCCCATAATTATCCTAGTCCCAAGCCATTTAGGACTTTAATGGTGATAACCAGAACTTTGAACTGGGCCTGGAAATTGTCTAGAAGTTAGTGATGTTGGTACAAAACTCCCCACCCAGTTCTGGCTAAAATGACTGCTAGTGTTTTACACTAAGTTTTATCTTAATACTACCACGTAGAAAATGCATTATACAGAAAGTCAGAAAATCTTTAAAAAATCTGACATTCTAAATTTCTTTTGGGTGGAAAATTCTTAATGTTAACTCAGGGGTTTTACTGAAAACTTAAAAACTGTCTTACATTTATTTATTTATTATGTTTTATCCCACGCTCCCAGAAGCTCAGGGCACTGTACAAGGCTCTCTGCCTTCACTGTATCTTAAAAATTCTGTAAGGTTGGTTAGCTTGAAAAAGAGTAACTGAGCCATGATCACCCAGTGAACTTCATGCCTAAGTACAGATATGAATCTGACTCTACCCCGCTCCTAGTCCGAAACTTTAAACACTACACTACACTGGCAGTATTTGTTGCAGATGTGGGAGGCCAGAGCTTGATCTCACCAGGTATTCAATCTTAATTTCTCTTCACTGCCAAAAAGGGTCTGAAGAGGGTTTTACTCTTCAGATGCCAAACTCTTATTCCCTTTTAAACTTACTACCTCCCTTCTCTTAAAAAAAAAAAAGATCTGAGTGATCAGCAGATAGAAAAAAACACATATTAAGTTTCTTAGGACGTCTCCATCTATTTTTCAAACTTCATTGGTACAGATTTTGTTGGTAAAAGACTTTGAACATATCATTGAGATATGAACCCACTGTATTCATACTGCTCTGTGTGAGGCAAATACTAGCTTATTTACTGACATCGCAGAAGATCAAGGTAGCTTCCTATTCATGCAGTGCTCTTGACAGTGTACTCAGGATAATAAAATAGGTCTGTACTCAGTTAAGAGTGTAGAAGTCTTGCAGAAATGAAAAAGGAACTTGAAGATACTATATAACCTATTTAATTTTGATATAAATAAAATATCTTTTTTTGTGTAAAGTACTGTGTAGCTAATTTAGTGATAACTCGGTCTATTTTTCCTTTTGGAAAAAGTTTCAGAAAACATTTAAGCAAAATGTTACAAAGTAAATGAACTTAAATACTCAGCTATTAAGCTATTAAGAATAGATCTGCTAACATTGATATTAATTTCAGTTCATTCATAACCCGTAGAAATTGGAAGACTAAAAATGAAACATGGTCCAGTATCCAGGATGTTCCTTCATTGTTGCAACATGCAGAGTATCAACATCTTGTGTTTCTCAAAATGGAAGAAACATGTGTTATTATATTATAACTGCATTGCAACATCAACTTTCAAAATTAAGCTAAAATAGTTTTAACACTTCCCAGAGCACAAGAACAATCAAGGCACACTGCCCTGAAGCAGGTTGTTCCATCTGGAAGAAGAATAAATGTGTCACCAAACAAACAACAAAGTATTGTTCAAATAAGTTTTTAGTCCTTTATTATTAGTTATTTTCTATCCCTTCCCCCCCTCCAAAAATGTATTATGTTTAGGAATAATTACCTCTCATTAATATTAATATATTCATTTTTGGTATCTGATCTCTCCTCCCCCCCATTTTAAACTAAACTAATCTTTATTATTGCTATTTCTTCCAGGTTGTCATTTGTTGCATTTCTCAAGAAGTTTCTTGCTTTTCCTTCTAGTTCTACTACTTCTATTCCATCTGTTTTTTTAACTTTAACTAGCACTTCTATTTCTTCTGTTCGTTTAGAAATATGTGTGTCATCTTGACTTCCCTCTGTTGTTAGAGCTTCTTTGTTTCAACTTGAATCTTTATAAAAAGTGGGCTTTTCCTGCTGATACTGTTCACACTTCAGTTTTTATTTTGTCTTGCACATTGTACTTCTCCTTTTGTGTTTTCCTCTACCTAATTTTAAATGTCCTACTGTGAAATCCGTATACATATCTACTCAGAAGTAAGCCTTATTGAGTTCAATAGGACTTACTTTCAGGTAAGTGCGTACAGGATTATAGCTGAATGATCGTATTCAACTAAGTTCTACTCAGAGTAGACCTACTGAAATGAATGGACGTTAGTTAGTCATGTCTATTAACTTCAATGGGTCTATTCTGAGTAGGACTAACATTGGATGAAATCCTAAGTACACCTACTATAGACTTATTTCTGAGCAAGCATGCCCAAAACTGCAAGGTTTTCCACTCTACCGTTTTCTCCTCTCCGCCTCTGTATTTCTATTATGTCTGTTCATATTAAGTGACTTTTTCTCTTTATTGGCTTCCTTTGCCATATTTTCTACAGGTTGGATTTTGTGAATTGCATCTAAGTATACACAGTTATTCATATGAGATCACTGAGTTATCTCCACTTCCATTTTTCCTTCTCACCCCCTTTTTATGGTATCTTAATTAGATTGTAGGCCTGGAAAAAGGGCTTTGTCTTTTTATTTTTGTACAATTATTTTTCTTAAGTACTTTATCAAATCATCATCATCACATATACACTGGAACACACAATTCAACAGCATTTCTACTTATCATTAGCTCTATTTTGTTCACTATATTTAAACATTAACAGTGCAATCCAAACAGAAGCACAACGTAAATATAAGGAAATTAAGCAATGGGTAGTATACAGAGAGTTTTATGCATGTGTGCAAAGTGCTGCCTGCGTAGAGGCTGTGTTGCCAATTTTTCCTTCCGGTGAAAGTCTCTTGAACATAATGAAATTATTCTGGAGAGCCTCTGACCTTTGGGTAGCCATCTTAATGCATATGGGGAGCTGCTGCCAAAAAGGAAGGGGGGTTGAAAAACTCTTGTGCAGAGCTTTGGATCTTGGCTAATATGACCAAGATAACCCCTCTAAAACATACAAATATTACTTTAAAATGGATTGCTACTTAGTTTCAGAATTAAAACAAAAGGAGTCCAATGAGGTATGCCAATAGTAGAAAAATAAGGAACTATGTGAAATTAATGAGGGGAAGTTTTATTCTAAAATATAAAACAACAAAGAGAATGTACATTATTAAATTCAGACCAGAGCTACATCTGCAGTATAGCAGTACTATGCATTTGAATGACAGAAGTGCATCCGATGACTGTGGAGAACAGATTTAAAGAACGGTAGTAATATAGAGCAGCGGAGATGAGAGAGGACACAGCTCCTGATGTGTTTACCTCCTCTGCTGATGGGATATTGACTTTTCCCACCAGGTTGGTTAGAAAGGGGACTATTTGTGCTGCCAC